>NC_077227.1:268310176-269711949 GCF_027887165.1 Monodelphis domestica
TCAGATTCTTAACAGCAGAATTATCTTGAACTTCTTCAACTCCTTCAAGCTATATGTCCAGTCGGTTGACAAATCTTGCTATTCCTACTCATTACATCTCTCATATCTGATCCTGTCTCAGTTCACACAGTTACTATCTTGATCACTCTCATCACCTCTTGCTTAGGTTGTTGCAAAATCTTCTTAACTTTTCTCTCTGCCTCAAGTCTCTCTGTATGTCCTCCACAGTGATACCAAAGTAATTTTCCTAAAGTGTATATATGACCATGTTCCTTTACTTCTCAGTAAATTCCAATGGCTTCCTATTGCCTTTAGGATAAAATATATGATAAAATATAAATTTTATTTTTTAAACCCTACATTACCTTTTGCTGTTCAGGTATATCATGGTCCCATTTGGGGTTTTCTTGGCAAAGATACTGGTTTGCCCTTTCCTTCTACAGTTCATTTTACAGATGAGAAAACTGAGGCAAATAGGGATAAGTGACTTGTCCAGTATCACATAGCTAGGAAATGTTTGAAGCCATTTTTTAACTCAAAAAGATGAGTTTTCAAAGCCAAGACCAAGTACTCTCTCCACTATGACACCTACATCACCTAGCTTCAGTCTATCTTTTTTAGACTCAATTGGAAATAACTTTAGCATACTGAGCCTTCTTCCTTCTAGCCAACCTGGCCTTTTCTCTGTTTTTTTTTTTGTTGTTGTTGTTTGTTTGTTTATGCTCTAGTCCACCTTCCATTGTTAGACCTTTGTATAAACCATTCCACATTTCTTGAAATATACTCCATTCTTATTTCTACCTCTCTTCCTTTAAGACTGGTCAGGCAACATCATCTTCATGAAGCCTTTACTTAGTTTCCTAACCAGTAGTGCCTTTTTTCCCCAAACTACTTTGTATTTTTTTTGTATGTTTGGTATTTGTATATTTTAAAATATATATTTATAATAATAAAACATACACTTGTAATATATTATATGCCTATAACATACAATAATTATATATTTGTTTATAATACATTTTTAATATTTTTATATATGCATATATATTTACTTTCCCATTAAAATGCAATGTAACTTCAACTAGGAATCATTTCAATCTTTGTACTTGCATCTACAACACCTTGCATCTATATCTGGCATAGAGATGTTTAATAAATACTTGCTTTTTGATTGATTTTAAACTGCCACCTGGGTAACACAAGCAGTTGCTCCTTGGGTGTCTTTGTCAATTTTGTAATTATGCTTCCAGAATAACCTTGTGTCAGCAGCAGGTGCTGATCACATAGCTAGGTTTGCTCTCTAGAGCAAGATCCCTGGAAACTCCCTTTTTGTTTTGGGTAGGAGTGAATTAGTCACACAGGATAAGCAGGCACAGGTAGGTATTAAGTTTCATTTTTTTTTCACCTGCCCCCATTGCCAACTTTCTCTTATTCCAAACTTCCCTATTAATATTGAGGACACTATCATCTTTCTGGTCACCCAGGTTTATAACCTGTCATTATCCTCTACTTTCTGCTTTTCCTCACTCCATAATTCCAATCCATTGCTAAATCTTGTTTTCTATCTTCACATTTCTCCCATCTGTCCCCTTCTCTCTCTTTACCAGCTTCTACCCTAGTTCATACTTTAAAAACTCTCATCTAGACTATTAAAATAGCCTAATTGTTTTCTCTACTTCAAGGTTCTCTGTCCTTTGATCCATCTTCCACATAGTTGCCTAATAAATGGTTTTCCTAAAACTTGATGACTATATCATCCCCTATTCTGTAAATTCCTCTGACTCCCTATTGACTCCAGGACCAGATCCCAATTCATGTTTATTGCATTCTTTTTAAAATTTCTACTTTTCTATGAATTTTGAAATGTACCTAGTTATTAGCACAGCAGCATATGTGTACAAATTTAGAAAGAAGCAAATATTGGGAGAGGTAAAAGATTTTTAAAACTGATTAGGGTGCACGACTTTATGTTTAGAACCTGATGCCCTGTCTCAGTGTGGATCATAATTTTTTTATGCTATTAGGGGTAAGTCTGTCTCAGACTGGTACACTGTTAGTTCATGCTTGATGTTGGGGTGAAATGAGATACTTGAATGAAGGTCATTAATAAAATAGGGATGCTTACTTAGCCCTAAGAAAGGATATAAAATAAGGAGACAGCAACACTTAGGTTAACTTCTATCCCACCTCCATATGAAAAAGAGTCTGGTCAGCAAGGTGACTCTGGTCTTAGGATTTGTATCAAGTCTGAAGGGTACAGACTCTAGTGGGTGGGCTTTTTTTGTACCTGTTTGAGACTAGGAAGCCAAATCAATTCAGCCAGAGACTCCCAGGATGCTTTATCAAGGTAGATTTAGCTTGAGCTTTGATTCAATTACACTTTCCTCTTACCTAGCTTTGTCACCTTTTAAGGAAAATCTAGCTCACCCCAAGTTGGGTAACCCCAGTAAATGATCCTATCACTCATGTATTAATCTTCAATTATTATGGTTTTAAAAATTCATTGCCGTCCGCTGATAAACTCTCCAAACTTAGCTAGGTTTGGCCTTGTATGTCAGATAGAATGATTATCTCTCAGGTTGGTACTTAAAAACCATTCTAGATTGGTATAGGTCCTTCTAGAGTCTTTGTTCAGCTGGCAAAGTGTTTTTTCCCCCAGCTATTATTTTCAGTTTCAAATTCATATCTCCCTCTAGCCTCTTTGATGTTCATTATACATATAATGTCATGCAAAACATATTTCAGGATTAGCTATGTTCTGGAAAAGAAAAAGGAAAAAAATGCTGCAATCAATACTCTAAGTTCATTAGTTCTTTATCTGGAGATGGATAACATTTTATATCATAAGTCCTTTGGAGTTACGGTGACTTATTGAATTGATCAGAGTTACTAAGCTTTTCACAGCTGGTTATCTCTACCATGTTGCTATTACTGGTAGATTGCTCTCTTGGTTCTGTACATTATACTTTTCAATAGTTTATTCAGGTCTTCAAGCTGTTCTGAAACCATCCCCTTCATTGAAATAGTCTTCAAGAATCCAGGATCATCTCCATGGCATGACGTGATATCAAAGGTCTTTAATGGAATAAATGGAATATTTATTATAAATATTTTTATATATAAATATATATAATATAAATATATAAATATAATTTAAAACTTAAAGAATGTTTTTTTTAATTTTAAAAAGACCTTTATGGGGAAAAAAATAAACTTTAAAAGTCTCAAATTCAGATAAGAGGAATGTCTAGGTAGAGAGCAGTTTCCTGCTTTATTTTCATACCACAAATCGTTTCTCCTTAAATTGGTTTTGAAAAGATATTTCAGGAAAGGTAAAATGAATACTTCTCCCCCAAATAAATGTGGGGTTACTTCAGCAAAACTGAAAATATAAAGAGAACTCCAGGAAGCAGACACAATGCCTCCCAAGATTAAGATGTTTGAACGTAGTTATTAAGCATAATATAGAAGTTCTTTTACAGAGGAGGCTGTACCTTTTAGTCAGCTACAACACAGAAGCAAATTAAGGGATAAAAAGGTTATTCAAGGACTTAACTGTTGAAGTGAATGTAGAGAAATTTAGTTAACTCTTGTGTCCTTTTTATAGTGTCCTGAGGATTTTGTTGCCCAGCATTGAAATCAGGATTCACTTTTCTATCCTAACTAGCTTTTTGAGATATAAAATTTTCCTATAGAAACCAATAGCAATATCTGTTCCTAACACACTCTTTTGTCAATCCGTTTTGTTAGATTCTTCATGATCCCCTGAAACTTAGCTATTCATGGAGTCTTCTTGGCAGGGATATTGGAATGGTTTGCTCTTTTCATCTACTATGGATTGAAAGGATCCTTTGATCAGACAATCAGTGATTAAGTGACTCAACCTGGGTCACACAGTAAGGAAGTGTCTGAGACTGAATTTGAACTCAGGGTAGCTTGCGAGATCACATCACCCTAAGGTAGTCAATAGAGAGACTTGTTCCCAACATAGTTATAGCTATCCTTTTCCCTTTCAGTACTCCCCCAGTACATTCCCTTTCAGTACTCTTTTCTCCACTGAGCAAGATTTCCACCTCTGAGAAGACATTTTAAGTTTTTAACAGATCACAGACTGAATTCTTTATCTTATTCTCCCTTCTTCTAAACTGTAAAAAGGGAACACATTTATTACTCTTTGCCTGGCACTATGCTAAGCACTGGAGAAATATAAGAAGAAAGTTTCTGCTCCCGGTGAACTTAAATTCTGAAGAAGGAAGACAGAGTAGAAAGTGGACCTAGAAAGGGTGGAGGGGATGGAAACTATGTGAAGATGGAGTTCGAAAAGTTGGAGAATTAAGCTGAAAGTAGAGAGTAGCATTTTGACTGGACTTTTCCAAAATATGGCAGGTTCAGGCAAGCACTGACCAATTATTCAGTTGGCCTCAGGGCTGAGTTGTTTCTCAGGGAAGGCCATGCAGGCTATGTGGAAGTGGAGCCCACTAATGTGGTGGTCACTCTTTGAACTTGATTTTTTTTTTCATTTCTTTTTGCTGGACCTCCAAAACAGATCTCAGTTTTCTTTTCAAATACTGGAAATCCTAGTTGATTTTTTATTCTCATTTCTATAAAAATTAGTCTGCACAGCAACCAAACAAATAAGCAAAGAGGATACAATTATCTCTTACTGAGGAATACAAATCTTTTATGTTCTTTTGGAATTATTTCAGAGAGAAAGTACATTTCTTTAGAGTTAACTTCAGATTACTAATATTTAATTTTTTTCACATGTCTCCTTTGATAATGGAGGTAATCTCAGTCCCACCATGTTGTTTTTTTTTTAAACTCTTACTTTCTGTCTTTGAATCAATACTGTGTTTGGTTCTAAGGAAAAGGAGTAGAAAGGGCTAAGTAATGGAGGTTGTGACTTGCCCAGGGTCTCACAGCTAGGAAGTATCTGAGTATGCTTTGAACCCAGGACTTTTCATCTCTAGGTCTGGCTCAAACCACTAAGCCACCTAATTACCTCTACTCCATATGTCTTCACATAATTATTAAGAACCCATGAGAGGTACAAAATGAGCAAGTCAGGCCACTGTGAAACAGAATTACTACTGTGCCAACACTAAATTGTACTTGGAGGAGTAGATAGAGCCCTGAATCTAAAGTCAAGAAGACACAAGTTCAAAGAAAGTCTTATACAAGTAAGTGTATATTTAACATATCTAATTCAGTTTCCTCAACTGTAAAATGGAGATAATAATAACACCTATCTCTCAAGGTTATTGTGAAGATCAAATGAGAAAGTATTTACTACGTGCTTAGCACATTGTCTGACACACAGTAGATGCTTAATTATTTTTTCCTTTCTTTTATCCTCTTATAGTCATTGAAAGGCAGAAATCAACATTAAATCTTTCAGTATTTAATATTGTATATTCACATACATTTGTAAAGTGGTTTTCTTATACATGAAGACTAACCCAATTCAAACTAGCTTTGGATAACGATACCAGAAAATTCTGACAGGAGAATGTTGAGCCAATACTAATAACCCCAATTGTTTTCTAATTTTTTATTTTTTATTCCTAATTACATGTAGAAATTCTCTATGAATGTGTTTTATGTTTCTATTTATCAGTTCATTTTTTTAGAGGTGGAGATTACAAGTTATTCTTCAAATATTAATTCTGTGAGGAATAGTTAACAGTTGCTTTCTGACATTTTGCCACCCAAATTCTCTTCCTCCCCTCATACCTCTCTGAGATGGCAAGGAATCTGATATAGAATAACCTACAAATAAATGATTGGTTCAAAACATTCTCATAATTAAGTTAAAAAATCAACTTTAGGGGCATCTGGGGTGCTCAGTGAATTGAGAGCCAGGCCTAGAGATGAAAGGTCCTAGGTTCAAATATGGCCTCAGACACTTCCCAGCTGTGTGACCCTGGGCAAGTCACTTGATCCCCATTGCCTAGCTCTTACCACTCTTCTACCTTGGAACCAATACACAGTATTGAATCTAAGGTAATGGTTTGAAAAAAAATCAACTTTACAAGTTTAAGGAGAGTCACAATCAAATAGTTTAGCTGAAAAAGACCTGAGGGTCTTAAGTGGATATAATAGTTGTAATGATTGGAATTCTCAAAAGGTAGCATTTCATAATTTTAAAGTAATGTATTAATTGACTGCTCAAGACATTCCTAGACTAACCAGTTGACACCCTCCACAATCCAAATAGGAACCAAGAGTGTGAGTAGGTCAAAAGAGTGGGGCAAAAGAGCAGAAAAAAGACAGAGTTCCTCTGCAGGCCAATATTTACCCCTTGGTGTCATCACTATTCAGTCTGTCCCCTGAACATCCCAAGACATCTTTGTTTGATAAATAGCCCCAGAGAATAGACTTGGATACCCCATCTCTTCCCTCATTACTTAATCAAAGGAAGAGGTGGATCTCCCTGTGGACACCAACAAATCCTTTTCTCCTCAACATGTAGCTGGGCCACTGTAGTCCAACAGAGTAACTAGAGTTAGCTGACTTTTCTTATCTAAGAGAATTCTTATTTACAGATAAATAAGGAACAGATCTCTATCCTACCTCTAAACCAACCAAATAAGATACCTCGAAGCCTAGCAGCAAATTATGTTAGCTTGAAAGTCCTTCAAAACATAAGGTTTAAGGAAGGTTTCACATAAAATTTATTAATAATCCAACACTAATTTTCCACATATCAGTCAAAATAAGCTAATGCAAGTTTGAACACATTGAGAGGTATAGTGTATAGAACATAGGAGATGGTAATACCATTGTCCCCAGCCCTTGATAAAACACATTTGGAGAATTATATTTAGTTCAGCGTACTACTGATCTTGGAAAAGACATCTGTACCCTGGAGAGCACCCAGAAGATAGGTGGCTAGATAGGTGAGTGGTGAGTGACAAATGAGTGCTGGATCTGTTTTCATTTCCCATTTTGCTATCTGTGTAGCACTGAGCAGATTTGGTGTCTTATTTGTCTCATAGTTAACATAAAAAGGTTAGAATTACTGCTGTCTAAAGACTTTTATGATCCCATGGCCAGAATAGTGAAGGATATTGAATTTAAATAATTAAATGTCATTTAATTAATTACCCTAATTAATTTAATTAATCATGGATCAAATTACTTAATTGAATTAATAATTAAATATTATATCATTAAATAAATCATTGAAAATATTTAGTTGAAGGAACTGAGGGTACTTAGCCTGCATAAGACTTAAGTAGGCACAGAGACATACATCAGAGTTGTTTTCAAGAATATGAAGGTTTTCAAGACTAAAAGAGCATGAAGGTCTGTTCTGTGGAAGAAGTTTAGACTTGTTTGTCCCTAAAGGAGAAAACTAGGATCTCCAGAGATCTCCATTTTTCTTGGAGGTAGATTTAGGCTTGATATGAAGAAAGGCTTCCCAACCATCAGAGCTATCTACAAAAATGGAATGGGTTGCCTCAGGAAGTGGGGAATTCCCACATACTAGAAATCTTCCAGCAGGGATCGAGCTATTATTTGCTAGGTATGTTGCAAAGGGTAGTCTTATTTAGATATGAATTGAATTAGATAGCTTCTGAAATGGCTTTTGAACTCAGAATTCTGGGATTTCTTAGGCTTATGGTCTAATGGAGGAGACATGGAAAAAGCCAGAGTACCATTATTCCTCACCTATTTCAGGAGTTATGTTCCAGAGACCCCCGTGATATGTGAAAGTCTGTGAAGTAGTGGCATTACATTTATTTTATTATTCTTTGATGGTAAGCATCTTCTGGTGCTCAGGTTCACTGCCAGAAGCCTTAGAAGGTGTAGAATGTTTGGGTGGCATGGGGCTTGAAATAAATTCAAACTTTAACGAAAACTTCACAAAAACACAGCACCGCAGAGCAAAACTATGCACAGTGATCAGATCTGAATGTGATGTGGACAAGGAGAGATGTTGAATGTATGGGCACAGTGCAGGAAACCAAGCAGACCAATGCTATAGTCACTGAGCCAATCAGTGTCTAGAATACAGAACACAGCACTGTGATTGGTTGCCTTTCATTCAATCAGTCCATAGTGTGTGTGTACAATCTCGCAAACTTGTGCAAGTGGTAGTGGCATACTGCATTTCCTTTGTGCACAGTACGGTATTCATTCTCAAAATCCTGTGATATTGTGAAAACTCCATGATACAGAATTAGATATTTTTTAAGAAGCTGTTATACAGTGAAGCCTCAATAAATGAACCATGATATATCAAGGGAAGACTATAATTACTGCTATAGTCTGTCGGTAAGCATTTGTTAACTGCTTAGTGTGTGTAGACACTGTGTTGCCAATTAGGTTATTGAGAATAAATAATGATTATAGGATTTTGGTATTTATAGCATTTGTGTTTGGGTTTAGTCGGAAGGTACATGGTCATTTTAAAGGCCTTTTTATATGGAGATGCTGTTTAGTGATGAAAGGGTTTGAAGAGCTGTTTTTATATAAAACTATATTGTCAAAAGATAAAAGCTCTTGTTACTGTTGTAAGTGAATGCTTTGATACATAACAAGCATAGAAAAAACATTTTTAGAAAAGAAAGTGCTGAAATATATGTATATATTCTGCTTTCAGATAGAATGTGTACATGTAGCTTTTTGGAGAAAATTTGAACAGTCCAGGCTACAGATAATACTAAAAATAATAGTTAATATTTATACTGTGCTTATTACATGCCAGTCACTGTTCTAGGCACTTTACAATTATTACCTCATTTGATCCTCACAATAATCCTAGAGGTAGGTGTTATTGTTATCCTCATTTTTCAGATGAGAAAATTGAGGCAAACGGGTTGTGACCAGGGTCCCACTTGTATTAAGCATTTCTGGCTAGATTTAAACTTAGGTCTTCCTGATTCCAGGACCAGCCTTTTAGTATTCTTTGGCACACTTGTGGGGAGGGAAGGGGGCATATGTACAATATGAAGACTCATATTCCTTTGTGAATGAATTTTGTGAATTTGGTTATGTGGGAATAATTCAGTGTTATTAAGAGGCAGAGAATTAGCTTTTATTTATTGAAAACTGGAGAAATGAATATAAAGAAACAGTTATAAAGAAACCAAAGAGATAGTGTTCTAAGATGAAGCTTTTAGAGTTGGAAGCAGTATGGATATTTCAGCTCATTTGTATATGACTGTTCATGCCCTAAGAGGACAAAATGAATTAAAAAAAAGAAATGGGACAAATGTTTGGAGACTAAGGTTATGATTTACAAAGAACTATCACTTTTATAGGGGATAATAATTGGAGAGTTGTGACAGGCACCTGAAAGTCACCATGTTCTCATTTAAGTAAATGCAGAGAAATTTGAGGAACCCTTTTATGAACTCTTCATTCCAGTCAAGCTGACTCTAGCTGCTTCCCCTGATATATCATTCTATCTGATTTCTTTGCCTTTTGCTCAAATTGTCCCATTTGGCTGAATGTAGTCCTTCTTCATCTCTGCTTTGCAGAATCCTTAGCTTCCTTCAAAGCATTTATTGGATATTTAACAAACATTTATTAAGTGCCTACTATGTGGAAATCATTTTGTTAGGTCCTGTAGATGATATGACAACTAAACAGTCCTTGCCCTCAAGGAGCTTACATTCTACTGGAATCTTAAGTACAAATCAAATGCCATATTCCATTGGAATATGCCTTTCCAATTCCATCTTCCCACAGTCCACCAAGCTGTTAACACCTGTTGAAATGTTTCATTTGTATATATTTTAATTTTTGTGTGTTTACATTCCCTGAGTAGAACAGAATCCCCATGTGAGCAGGGACTATTTCATTTTTGTCTTTGTATCCTTGGTGTCTTGTAAATAATATGTGCTTAATAAAAATGTTTAAATGTTTACTAAAAAGTTCTTTGTTCTTAGGAGTATTACAAAATTATAAATATTTTTAAAATAAAAATAAAAAGTAAAAAAAATTAAATGGATGACTCTTGTACTTGGTAGAGAGCTGAGTTCAAAACCCAAATCTGACACTTATTGTTTGCCTTGGATAAGCCATGTAAAGTCCAATTCTTACATTCTTAATGATTAATAGGATGAATTAGTAACTATTATTATATATTATAATTATGAACTTGAAGGAATTGTTATGAGGATCAAGTGATATAATTTACCTAAATTTCTTTGCAAGATTTAAATGACTTATTAATTTCTGCTTTTATGTGAAATTATTGATGGTTAAATTTTTTTTATTTGGAATTTTAATATTTTTAACTATTTGAAATCTCTTTTCTTCTTAGGATGAACTTGATCTCACAGACAAACACAGAGAAGCAATGTTTGCACTTCCAGCAGAGAAGAAATGGCAAATATATTGCAGTAAGAAAAAGGTAAGAGATGAATGTGTCTTTTTAACATGAGTTAGTACTCTTAAACCTGGCCCATTTAGCACTTTACAGGAAGCAGTTCTTCAATTAAAAATCCAATGAAAGTACCCAACATACCACCTACTTATATTTTAATTATATGAATATACCCTTCATAACAGTGTTCTGTCTTTGAAGGTACCTTTTAATGATCTCAAACTTATGGCTAAATCTCCTCCTTACCTCTTAAGTATAGGCCTGGGGGAAATCATTTCAATACTGTGGGCCTCAGTTCTAATCTTTTAAAATGAATGGGTTAAAAGAGATCAGAGATTTTTAAGTTTTTTCTGTAATGGACCCAATAGGCTATCTGGAAGATTCCTCAAAGTAATGCTGTTTTTTATTTCTGATTGGAGGGAGTATTTACTTAGAGGTTAGTGAAAATGAAGAAGTAATTTTTTCCCCTCATGAATACATAGATCCTCTGAAATCTATCCTTGGAGATCTCAGGTTAATGAACCTTGAATTAGATGATCTTTATGGTCCCTTCCAGCTTCTATGTTCCTATTTTTAAAAATTATTTTTTTTTACATTCTTGTTTTATTTGGTCAATTTCAAACATTATTCCTTGGTTACAAAAATCATTTTCTATTCCTCCCTCCCCTCCACCCACCGTTCCCATAACCAACACACAATTCCACTGGGTATTACATGTGACCTTGACCAGAACCTATTTCCATGTTGTTGATGTTTCCACTAGGATGATCATTTAGAGTCTACATCCCCAATCATATGCCCCTCGACTCATGTAATCAAGCAGTTGTTTTTCTTTGGTGTTTTTACTCCCACAGTTTTTCCTCTGAATCTGAATAGTGTTCTTTCTCATAGATCCCTCCAAGTTGTTCAGGATGATTGGAGATGAATGGAGAAGTCCATTACATTCAATTGTACCACAGTGTATCAGTCTCTGTGTACAATGTTCTCCTGGTTCTGCTCCTTTCGCTCTGCATAACTTCCTGGAGGTTGTTCCAGTTTCCATGGAATTCCTCCAATTTATTATTCCTTTGAGCACAATAGTATTCCATCATCAACATATACCACAATATGTTCAGCCATTCCCCAATTGAAGGGCATCCCCTCATTTCCCAATTTTTGGCCACCACAAAGAGCGCAGCTATGAATATTCTTCTACATGTATTTTTCCTTATTATATCTTTGGGGTATAAACCCAGAAGTGCTATGACTGGGTCAAAAGATAGGCAGTCTTTTAGTGCCCTTTGGGCATAGTTCCAAATTGCCCTCCAGAATGGTTGGATCAATTCACAACTCCACCAGCAATGCATTAATATCCTGACTTTGCCACATCCCCTCCAGCATTCATTACTTTCCTTTGCATGTTAGCCAATCTGCTAGGTGTGAGGTGATACCTAAGATTTGTTTTGATGTGCATCTCTCTGATTATAAGAGATTTAGAACACTTTTTCATGTGCTTATTAATGGTTTTGATTTCTTTGACTGAAAATAGCCTGTTCATGTCCCTTGCCCATTTATCAATTGGAGAATGGCTTGATTTTTTTGTACAATTGATTTAGCTCTTTGTAAATTTGAGTAGGCCTTTGTCAGAAGTTTTTGTTATGAAGATTGTTTCCCAGTTTATTTCCCTTCTAATTTTGGTTACATTGGCATTGTTTGTACAAAACTTTTTAATTTGATGTAGTCAAAATTATTTATTTTATATTTTGTAGCTCTTTCTAAGTCTTGCTTGGTTTTGAAGTGTTTCCCATCCCAAAGGTCTGACATGTATATTATTCTGTGTTCACCTAATTTGCTTATAGTTTCCTTCTTTATGTTCAAGTCATTCACCCATTCTGAGTTCATCTTGGTGTAGGGTGTGAGATGTTGATCCAAACCTAATCTCTCCCATACTGTCGACCAATTTTCCCAGCAGTTTTTATCAAATGGTCCCAAGTTGGGACCATTTGATATTCCAATTCGGTCCCAAAATCTGGGATCTTTGGGCTTGTCATAGACTGTCTTGCTGAGGTCACTTCCCCCAAGTCTATTCCACTGATCCTCCTTTCTGTCTCTTAGCCCATACCAAATTGTTTTGATGACCACTGCTTTATAGTATAGTTTTAGATCTGGTATTTCAAGGCCACCTTCCTTTGCATTTTTTTTCATTATTTCCCAAATGAACTTTGTTATGTTTTTTCTAATTCAGAAAAAAAGTTTTTTGGTAGTTCAATTGGTATAGCATTAAATAAATAGATAAGTTTGGGTAGGATGGTCATTTTTATTATGTTAGCTCATCCTACCCATGAGCAGTTAATATTTTTCCAATTGCTCAGATGTAATTTTAGTTGTGTGGAAAGTGTTTTGTAGTTGTGTTCACATAGTTCCCGTGTTTGTCTCCGGAGATAGATTCCTAAGTATTTTATATTGTCTAGGGTGATTTTGAATGGAATTTCTCTTTCTAAGCCTTGCTGCTGATATGTGTTGGAGATATATAGAAATGCTGATGACTTATGTGGGTTTAATTTATATCCTGAAACTTTGCTAAAGTTGTTGATTATTTCCACTAGCTTTTTAGTTGATTTTCTAGGATTCTTTAAGTAGACGATCATATCATCCACAGAGTGATAGCTTTGTCTCTTCATTGCCAATTTTAATACCTTCAATTTCTTTTTCTTCTCTAATTGCTACTGCTAGTGTTTCTAGTACAATGTTAAATAATAGAGGTGATAATGGGCATCCTTGTTTCATTCCTAATCTCATTGGGAATCCATCTAGTTTATCCCCATTGCAGATGATGTTTGCTGATGGTTTTAGATATATACTGTTTATTATTTTTAGGAAAGACTCTTCTATTCCTATGATTTCTAGTGTTTTCAATAATAATGAGTGTTGTATTTTGTCAAAGGCCTTTTCTGTGTCTATTGAGATAATCATGTGATTTTTGTTGGTTTGCTTGTTGATATGGTCAGTTATGTCATTGGTTTTCTTAATATTGAACCATCCTTGCATTCCTGTTATAAATCCCACCTAATCATAGTGAATAACCCTCCTGATCACTTGCTGGAGTCTTTTTGCTAGTGTCCTATTTAAGATTTTTGCATCTATATTCATTAGGGAGATTGGTCTGTAGTTTGCTCTCTCTGTTTTTGACCCGCCTCCTGGCTTTGAAATCAGTACCATATTTGTGTCATAAAAGTAAATTTGGTAGAACTCCCTCTTTGCTTATTATGTCAAATAGTTTGTATAGTATTGGGATTAGCTATTCTTTGAATGTTTGATAGAATTCACTTGTGAATCTATCAGGCCATGGGGATTTTTTCTTAGGGAGTTCTTTGATAGCCTGTTCCATTTCATTTTCTGATATGGGATTATTTAAGAATTCTATTTCTTCTTCTGTTAATCTAGGCAGTTTATATTTCTGTAAATATTCATCTATATCACCTAGATTGCATTGAATTGGGCAAAATAGTTTTAAATGATTGCCTTAATTTCCTCTTCATTGGAGGTGAGTTCTCCCTTTCCATCTATGATACTATTTATTTGGTTTTCTTTCCTTTTTTTATTAGATTGACGTATACTTTGTCTATTTTGTTTGTTTTTTTAGAAATACCAGTTTCTAGTCTCATTTATAAGTTCAATAATTCTTTCACTTTCAACTTTATCAATTTCTCCCTTAATTTTTAGGATCTCTTATTTGGTTTTCTTCTGGGGGGGGGGGTTGTTCGCTTTCAAGTTTTTTGATTTGCATGTCCAATTCATTGACATCTGCCCTCCCTAATTTGTTAATATATGAACTCAAGGATATAAATTTTCCCGAGTACTGCTTTGGCTGCATCCCATAGAGTTTGAAAGGATGTCTCATCATTGTCATTTTCTTCAATGAAATCATTAATTGTTTCTATGATTTTTCTCTAAATAACTGGTTTTGGAGAATCATATTATTCCAATTAATTTTTTAATTTGCCTCTCCGTATACCCTTACTGATCATTATTTTTATTGCCTTATGATCTGAAAAGGTGCATGCATTATTTCTGCTTTTCTGCTATTGTATGCCATGTTTTTATGACTTAGTGTATGGTCAGTCTTTGTGAATGTACCATGTACTGCTGAAAAGAAGATGTATTCCTTTTTGTCCCTATTTATTTTTCTCCATATATCTATTAACTCTAATATTTCTGAGATTTCATTCACCTCTTTTACCTCTTTCTTTTTTTTTATTTGATTTATCTAAATTTGATAGTGGTAGGTTCAGGTCTCCCACTAGTATAGTTTTACTTTCTATTTCTTCTTTAAATTCCACTAGTTTCTCCTTTAGAAATTTGGATGTTATACCATTTGGTGCATACATGTTGATTAGTGTTATTTCCTCATTACCTATACTCTCTTTTATCAGGATGTATTTACCTTCCCTATCCCTTTTAATCAGGTCTATTTTTACTTTGGCTTTGTCTGATATCATGATTGCAATTCCTGCCTTCTTTCTATCAGTTGAGGCACAATAGGTCTTGCTTCAACCTTTAATTCTGACCTTGTGAGTATCTACCCACCTCCGTTGTGTTTCCTGTAGAGAACATATGGTAGGATTTTGGATTGTAACCCACTCTTCTATTCATCTACATTTTATGGGTGAGTTTATCCTACTCACATTCAACGTTATGATTGTCACTTGTGAATTCCCTAGCATTTTGAAATCTTCTCCTAGTTCTGTCCTTTCTTCTTTTGCTATATCCTTTAAAACCAGTGGTTTACTTTTAATCAATCCCCCTATCCCCTCCCTTGATATGCTTCCCTTTCTAGTCCCTCCCTTTTTGTTCCCTTCTTGGTTTGTTTGTATTTTTTTTAATTTAGGGTCTGTTAAGTTCCCTCCCCCCTCTCCTTCTCTCCCTTTTAGTATTCCCTCCCCCCACCTGCCTTAGTTTTCCCTTCTCACTTACCCTGTAGGATAAGATAGAATTCAAGATCCCAATGGATCTAGATGCTCTTCCATCTCAGAATTGATTTCACTGAGAGTAAGGTTTAAGTATTACCTATTAACATTCTCTTCCTCTCCTTCTTATAAGAGTATTCTTCCCCTCCCCTTCTCATGTATATCTTTTTGTGAAGCAGATTATCCTATTTGTTTTATTTCTTCAAGTATCTCTTGGTACTATCTTTGATTCTCCCCCCTTTTATTTTTATTTTTTGCATATCATCTTAGAGCCCTTAATGCCCCAATCTTTTTCTTTGAGTGATTCTTCTAATTACTACAATGATGAATGCAATTTTTGAGAGTTATAAATAACATGTTCCCCTTATGTTTATATATATATATATATATATAATTGTAGCCCTTAAGAGAATTTGAATAAGAAAAAACATTTTTCCCCTTCCCTCTCTTTCTTATTTACCTTTTCATGTTTCTCTTGATCTTTTTGTTTGGATATCAAACTTTCCACTTAGTTCTGGTCTTTTCTTTAGGAATACTTGGAAATCTTTTATTTTGTTGAATGTCCATACTTTCCCCCTGAAGTATATAGTCAGTTTTGATGGATAGGTGATTCTTGGTTGAAGACCCAGTTCTCTTGCCGTTCTGAATATCCTGCTCCAGGCCTTGCAGTCCTTTAGTGTGGAGGATGCCAGGTCTTGTGTGATCCTGATTGGTGCTCCTTGGTATCTGAATTGTCTCTTTGGCTTCTTGTAGGATTTTCTCCTTAGCTTAAAAGCTCTGGAATTTGGCCATTATATTCCTAGGAGTTGTCTTTTGAGGATTTAGTGTAGAGGGTGTTTTATGAACTCTTTCAATGTCTATTTTGCCCCATTGTTCAAGAACATCAGGGCAGTTTTCTTGGATGATTTCTTGTAGTATGATGTCAAGATTTCTGTTTATTTCTGGCTTTTCAGGTACACCAATGATTCTCAAATTGTCTTGTCATGATCTGTTTTCCTGATTTGTCACCTTGTTAGTGAGATATTTTATGTTTTCTTCTATTTTGTCAGTCTTTTGACTTGCTTTGTTAATTCTTATTATTTTGCAGGATCATTGGTTTCCAATTTCTCAATTCTGGTCCTTAAGGCTTGGTTTTCTGCTTTTATTTTTTGTTTTTCTGTTTTAATTTTTTGATTTTCTGCTATAATATTTTGGTTTTCTCTTTGAACCATTCCCTACTTCTTTTTTCCAGAAGGCCTCCATCATTTTGATAAGCTCCAATTTAAATTTTTTCAGAGCTTGTGGACAATTTCCATTTTGGGGGGAAGAGTTGGGTTTATTTGAATTTCCTCCTGTATTTCCTCTTTAGCCTGGGTTTTTCCTCCATAAAAATTTTCGATGGTCACTGCCTTTTTTGTGTGTTCTTGGAGGATGTTTGCCCCTGGGTAGAATTTGCCATCACTGGAGGTTTAGGTTCCCTTTTTAGTTAGGAATCTGATTGAACTGGGCTGGTTCTCTGTTTATGGAATCTAGGAGCAAGGATTTTGCCTGAGGAAAGCTCTGGAATCTCCCTAGCCCTGCTGTTCACAGGTCTTCTCTGCACAGGAGTGTTCATGGTCTGCGCTCCTCTGCCTGCCGAGATTTCAGGTGTAGCTGGTTTCAGGGGTAGGTCTTTGGTGGTCTTAGTTAGCTCCCAAGGACCTAGAAGTGCCCCTCACTCACTCGCTGTTTCTGGCATGAGCTGGCTCTGACTCTGGCTCCTTAGGTGGGGTGGGTGTGGGTAGATCAGCTCACGTTTAGGTGGGAGCTTTTTCACCCCCTTATAGTATGGAAATGCCCAAATCCCACGTACTTTCAATGCTGAGCTCTAATGTAGATTCCCTCCATTCTTATGAGAATTTTTTTTTTTATCTTTTGACGTAGTCAATATCAGTGGGTGCTGGGGACAGGAAGGGTCCCATGTCTAGACTGCCATCATGCTTACCCGGAAGTCTATTTTAAAAATTCTGATGAACACCATAGATTTGTCTTTAGTTCGCAAATCTACACACTGCCAATTTTTAGAATCTCTCTTTTCCTTCTCCTTACTCTTCCCTCACTATATTTCTCTCCTCCCCATCAACCATTTCCCTATTCCTGGCATTACTCCTATACATGGGTACCAGCTCTCTTCAGCTACCATTTCCATCTCCCAATTTTTCCGAGACCTGAGCTAGGAAAATGAGCTTGAGAGAAATCAAAACAGGAAAATTGTGACAAAAAAATAGACTGAATTTTAGAAACTCTGCTTGGACATTATATGTCCAGATGTAATATTTAAACTATATAAAGCCTATGTTGTTATATATCCTTATACTTTTGCACAGTGTAAAAAAATTAAAAAGCACAATTTTTTAATTTAATGGAAATAAATTAAGAAGCTGTGTGTATTTGAGAACTTGGAGCAATAATAAATGGAAAGTATATTGTTCATTCCTTCTCTGATTAATACTTAAACATTATTAGACCATTTGAAGCTTTAAATTGCCAGACTAATTTATGATCAATAAAATTTCAATCTGGTCATTTCCTTCCTTTATATTGATTAACTGTGTGAGAATTTCTCCATCTTCTTATCATTTCAAACCTCTGAACAAGTTCTTTCATGACCTGATTGCCGTAAATTATGAATCTGACATTCTATGAGCATTATGAAAAATAAATTTTAAGAATGAAAGGGAGGTATATGATATTTTCAATAAATATTCAGTGATAAATTTATATATAATCAGGTTGTGTTGATTTTGGAACCAATACAGATTGTCTTTAAAGACATGCAGCTTTATTTGAGCAGACCCTCATTATTAAAACTTTGTGCCTTATAAACTTAATAATGCTTGTTGAATTATATTGTATGCAGATGATATTGCCTCCTTTTTGCTATGCTATGGATTTTTTTTTCTTACACTTAAGGCAATATAGAGTGAAGTTTGAGGTCAAGCTTTAGCAAGGGAATAGAAAAGGGCAGAAAATGGGAGCAGGTTACCGAGAGAGGGGAAAGTTTCCTTCTTCCTTCATTTTTTATTACACCCGTGACAATAATTGAAAGTTAATCATGGAAACTACTGACCTTCACATGAGGAAAAATCAGCCTCTGGAGGATAATGACCTCAGACCAACAGCTGCTGCCCATTTTTCAACTTGCCAGTTTACAGTTTCCCATTGTAGTAGTCCATCTCATGTGTGGTGATGGGGGATGCCTTTTAGAAAGAGAATGGATCTGGACACTAGTTACAGAGTTCCACCTCTTGATAAATGAGCCCAGTCTTACTGGTAAGAGGCCAGTTTTCACCAGATATCTTGGAATGCAGAGACTCCTACTATCCAATGACTCCTTCTTATTCCATCAACTTAGATTTGATATGTGACTTGGAAGACAAAAAAGAGGTCACTCAAGTCCTTTGGGGAGTCACATGGGGTTCATGGATCTGCCTCATTTAAAAATGGATGATAGTTGACTGACTGAAAGGATATTTATGGCTAAAAGCATTTAGATTAATATAAATAAAATATGCCTTATAATATTAAGTAAGAAGTTTGAATGGATTTGAAGCAAACCAGTAAGCATAGAGAATGTTTGATTTTAGCTCCTCATTGAGTTTGTGATATTTGTGTGGTTCCATTTCTATGATCAGGGAGAATTACTAGTCTTACATCTGTCATATACTAAAAAGAGAACCTCAAATGGAAAATATGGAATTTAGAGGCCCTTCAAAACAGGTTTATCACATGCAAGTTGAATTAAATAATTCTTATTGTGTGTAAACTTATGAAATCACAAACTTTTAATCTTTTAAGATTAAGAACTGGAGAATTATGGAAATTCTCATACATACTAAACATGTAAAATAAGTTCCTAGCTAAAACCAATGAAAACACACAACATGTATGGGTGTTGGGCAGAAAAGCTAAGGCAAGAAAAAGTGAATGGAAATTACATGGGTAAGTAAAACTGCTCTAGGCTGGCCAGCTATTTGTTTTTTCTAATCAAATCTTTTCCCTTCTTGCTAACAATAACTTATGATCTGATCTGTGACTATTTCCCTAGAAAACTGTGTTATGCTCATATCCCATTTTGTACAGGAAGCTTTTTCCAATTTCTCTTAATTCCAGTGCTTTATCTCTTAATTATTTCCTATTTTTATTGTATGTAGCTTGTTTGTAGATATCTGTTTGCTTGTTGACTCTATCATTAGATTTATGTCACCAGTGCCTAGCATAGTAGCAGAGCTAGCATAAAGTAGATGTTTAATAAATGTTTATTGATTGGTTTTGTCTCTGAGGCTTAACTAACTAGCTCTCCATTGTACATGCCAAAATTAAAGCAGAGGGAACTATTTCTGAGGCTAGGATGATATGAATTTCTGGAGTTTTGCCTTATTTAGTAATCAGGAGAGAGAGAAAATTTTTGTGATTTTAAAGCTCAACAAATCTGCCAATTTTGCTAGTATAGGTTACTGATGTCTGTCATAGTTCTATTAACAGTATTATAACTTATTTGAAAGGCCCAGAAACTGTTCTGTCTGTGTGACTATGGTTGTTTTCAAAAAAGGAAATATTTGTGGTTCTTATCTTTAAAAGTAATTCACTTTTTTAAAATTTCCAATCACAACATATTTCTTTGTTTAAGGGAGCTTTTTCCCACTCTGAAGCCAGAAACTGCATCTGTTAACAATCTTTTGGATTTTAAACTGTAGCTTTTTAAACAAGGAACTGCCTAACAATGAAAGATATCTTGAGTTCTTTTGCTTATTAGCAATGTGGTTTTTAGTTAAGATGGTGATGCAAAGGGTCATAGAGAAACCCTCCCATATAAAGCCCAGCAGATATCTCAAATTGACCCTGGAAAGGCCAACGAAAAAGAAAATTCAAAAGATCGGAAATAAACTTTTGTCCAGTTCAGATGTGCACAAAAAGAAATCCAGAAGCTAGCAGAGCTGGGCTAAAGAGTCAAGCCAGTGAAGGGAGCATGAAGTAAACTAGGCAGAAGTGGGAAGAGAAGCCACCAGCGAAAACAGCATGGATCTGTGGATCAACATGGGTTGATCAAAGTAGGATTAAGATGTGAACCAGGGAAATTTGAATGAGTTCCTATAAAAGACCTGAGATGAATTAGGAAATGCTTTGAGTTGCTAGTCATTATGAGCGCCACTGATGCGGGGAACCTGAAGATAGATCCTGACTTTGACCTGTCAAAACAGAAGCAGGGACAGAACTAGCCCCCTAAAAAAGCATTGTATAGAGAAATAGGCACAAGTGTGTGCTACTTAGAGTGCTGAGATTCAGTCACAGGAAGACATAGGGCAAACTCAACACTGGTGGCCAGTTCTGAAGCAGGTGGGAGCCTAGAAGAATAATGGAAGAGGCATGAGACTAGCTTCCTGTTGGGGGACTTGCAAAGACTTCATCAGAAAATGGAACCAACTCTAGATTGGGGATCATGGAAAGAGATGACAATAAAATCCCTCTGAGGTCAGAGACCAGTAGAGGATCCCCTGGACACTATAAAAGAAAGTAGGATCCAGCCACCTCATTGGAATTAGCCATGGAAAAAGCAGCTACACTGCAGAGTGATAAGACCAAACAATCCCATGCTGGAGACTGCTAAACAGTGGCTCAGTGGATTGAGAGCCAAGTCTGGAGACAGGAGGTCCTAGGTTCAACTCTGACCTCAGACACTTCCTAGCTATGTGCTTGCCCCCTATTGCCTTGTCATTATTGATCTTATGATATGAAGCCCCTATACAATATTGACTCTTAAGAAGATAAGGTGTGTGTGTGTGTGTGTGTGTGTGTGTGTGTGTGTGTGTGTGTGTGTGTGTGTGTGTGTGTGTGTGTGTGTGAAGGGGGAAAGAGAGGGAGGGAGGAGGTAGGGTAGAGAAAGAAGAGGGGAGACTGCTAAACTAGGTTGAGGGTAATGGACAAGCCTTAAAAACTGTTCATGGGGTATGGGGGTGTGTGAAGACTTCCCTTGGTGAAATGGATGGATGAGAACACTTTGTTCCAATGGCAATGAAGGCTACTGAAGCAGGCACTGTGGGACACTTAGAGCTTGATCAGATATTGAAGATACCAAGGTCATCCACTCTATCCCAGACCATCGACAGTCATCCTGACTTTTGCCTGGCCACTGGACTTCACTGGCCAAAATTTCTATGTCTATGGGAGAGTAAGACTGATGACTTTGTACAGCTCTGCCTCACTTAAAGATGATGATGTCATTGGTCCTTTTCAAAATGAAGATTGGACAACAGAAATGTTTACTAGTGCCAAGCACTGTATTAAGCATTTTATAAATACTGTTTCATTTGAGTCTCACAATATCCCTGTGAAGAAGGGTACGATTATCTCCATCTTACAGTTGAGTTCAGAAACTGAAGCAGACAGAGATTAAATGATTTGTCCAGGGCCAGATAGCTAGTTAGTGCCTGAAGTCAAATCTGAACTCAAGTCTTTCTGATTCCAAG
Source organism: Monodelphis domestica (assembly GCF_027887165.1). Lineage (NCBI taxonomy): Eukaryota > Metazoa > Chordata > Mammalia > Didelphimorphia > Didelphidae > Monodelphis > Monodelphis domestica. Next base: position 268,331,947 of record NC_077227.1, read on the forward strand.
TCCAACCATTGCACTTTCCTCTGGTCTAACTACCTGCATGACTGTTAAGTGGCTCTTAATGCTCCACTCAACTTTGAGCTTGCTTTCAAAAAATAAAATTTTTTTTCCCTTCTCTGGGCTACCAAGTCAATGTTTGGTCTCAGCTAAATTAAACTATATTCAAGAATCCTTTCCAGCCATTTCCACAGATTAGCTGTCCTGATTTTCAGAAAGTGCTTGCAGCCTGAGGACATTTGTATTTCTGGGGATGTTGGCTTTGGGTGCCACAGTCAGGCAACAGTGGTAGTGAGAGATATCCAGGGAGACTTAAGTTCATTCAGTTTTGCGATCTGCTGCCTCTTCTTTTTTGTTGTTGTTGTTTCTTTTATCCCCCTAAATTAAATCTTTCTAAAAAGGAAGACTTCTTTCTGTCAGTTTGGGAGAGAGATTAAAACCGTGTCCTAAATAGCCATCAGGATGTTGTTCTTTTCAGTGGCTGGAGTCAAGAGGCACTATTGTTAGAAGAGGGGAGAAAAGGAGGTAAAGAGAAAAGGGAAGCAGTTTTGTCAGAACCATAAATGTGAAAGGAATATATGTGAAAGTTTTGGAATTAAGACAAAAGAACCAATCTTATTTTCTACACCATTGCCAAACAGACTAACTGGATGGTGGGAATGGGAGAGATGTAAATCCTATATTATAGTTGTTTGTAGCATCCAAGTTAGAGACTATCCATAGGAAGATTTGGGGAGAAGATTGCCTGGCTTAATGCAAGAAAAGAGATCTTTGAAAGATAAAGTTGATCAGCGACTTAAATGCTAGAACCAGACTAGTGTTATTGCTAAGGTTTTATAAACCAAAACAGAAAGCTTAAATTTGAATTTTTAAGCAGCTAAGAAAATGAGTTGGTAATAGGAGAAATAATGCTGAGCAGTAAGATTTTTGCTTTCTTTTTTGCCCCTTTCCCCAAACCCCTAGAATTGTCTAAATTAGAATCATAAAATGTTAGAGCTGGAAGGACCCTGAAGAAATCACCTTTCATTTTATAGATGAGAAAATGAAGGCCCAGAAACATAAAATAATTACCCAAAATTACATGGAGAGTTAGGAGTAGAGCCAGGCACTGAATTCTACTGCTTCCCAAGACCAAGTGTAAGACAATGCATAGACTCCTTCAGTTTCTGCAATCCCTCTTGGTTTCTTCCTGCCTTCAAGACCAGATGTTGTCCTCTAAACCCAGAAAAAGAAGCAGCAAAGAGGATACAAATCAATCACCACTGTGTGTCTCTGGCTCAGTTTCCTCATCTGCAATAAAGAGGTTGGATCAGATGACTTCTAATGTCTTTCCCTGCTCTGTATTAATGATCAATCTCTATGACTGATCTTGGCTACAATTCTCACTAATATACAGAGGCTTTGTTGGGCAAGCTGTAAACAGGGTTAAAGGCATTTGAGAGAGAAAACTGAGGAAAGGTCAGCTGAGTGGGAACTATTCCTCTTTAGGGAAAGGAGGTTAAGAGGTCATTGACTTAAGTTTTCAAGTTTATATGCAGATGATTGAGAATAGTAAACAGCTGTTCCCCGTCTTTACTTCTAGAATAAGAGTCAGTTTTAAATTACCGAACAAGGAGAATTTCCTGACTCTTTAAGTATAGAAATAGGTTAACAAAGTCTTTCATCTCATTCCCATCTTCCCCCTTTCACCCCACACCTCCAAATAAAATTATGTTCTTATTAATAGAAAGTCTTTACAGCTTTTGTTGTATTTATGAATTCAGTATATATTAAATGCCAGCATGTTAGGATAGGCTCTAGGGGAAGTAGATAAATGAATTATGTCTCTACTGTCAGAGAATTAAAAAACTTATAAAGTTTTAAGGAGTGATTGGATGCATATCAATAAAAATATACATTACATATATATACATATAGATAGATATAATTTATTTTTATTTTCATGTTAGAGAATGTGGCTATCTAAATCATTCAATTTATCTATCATGCAAATGACAGTAGTACTAACTTTATAAAAAGTATGTTATTTTCCTAATAATTTTTATATACATTTCCCAAAATTATCCAAATTGTCTTTCTTTTCTCCTTCAATTTCATTTGGGTTAAAGACATATAATTATACAAAACTATTTCCATGTTGGTCATCTTGTGAGGGAATATTCATATAAAACCAAAACCCCAAAATAAAAACACAAATAAAATAAAGTGAAAAATACTATGTTTTGATCTCTATTCAGACTCCATCATTTCTTTCTCTAGGGGCAGATACCATTCTTTGTCATTAGCCCTTCAGAATTGTATCGGATTATTATATTGCTCATAATACTAATTCATTCTCAGTTAAACATTGTACAATATTGCTGTTATTATATTCAATGTTCTCCTGGTTCTGCTTACTTCACTCTGCATCAGGTCTTTCCAGTTTTTTCTGTTGCTATCTTGCTAATCATTTCCTATATACCAATAGCTTTCTATCACAGTCATATATTACAATTTGTTCAGCCATTCCCCAATTGATGGGTATCCCCTCAATTTCCAATTCTTTGCTATCACAAAAGAGCTGCTATAAATATATTTGTATGAATAAGTCCCCCCCCCCTTTTTTTAAATGTCTTTGGGATATAGACCTAGTAGTAGTAGTAGTAGTAGTAGTAGTAGTAGTAGTAGACCAAAGGGTTTGCAGAGTTTTGTAGCTTTTTAGGCATAGTTCCAAATTGCCCTCCAGAATTGTTAGATCAGTTCACAGTTCCATCAACAATGCATTAGTGTTTCCATTTTCCCACAGTTCAATTGTGGAATGATATTTATTCCCAACCTGGGGGTTGAGGGGCATTGAGATGGAGAGAACAAGGAAATTAAAAGTACATTTTTCAGGTCAATTTTAAAAAATTGTTATTAGTTTGGAATGAAAGAACTATTGGGTAGTAGGTTAGTTTTAAAAATCAGCTAGTGATTGAATTAAGAGGTTAAATATAAAACTACTTCTTGTTTAAATCAGCACCCAATCTCTGTCCTTCCAAATGAGCAAAAATACCTCATTTCCTGCTTTGGTGAAATTCCTGATAAAGACTAGTTTGTGAAGCTATGTAATACCATTTATCAATTATTTTGGCAGTAAATGTGTGATTGTTCTGATCTCAGACCCAGTGAATGTTCCAGTATATCCTGCAAACTTTTTACAGAAGCATATTAAAACCTTATTCCAGCTTTCACTTCATCTCTTTCTCTCATTGCCATGAGTGGAATAAACTCGGGTGACTCATGATTCTCTAACTTTATTTCAAAGGCCAGGGTTGGAAAAATAAATTAGAAAAAAAAATCCCAGTGTTTGTGTTGAATTTTCCTTTTCTGATTGCTGTGTATACTAGGTCCTAGGATTTACATTTGGATAATCTCTAAGATTCCTTCTCTTCAAACCCCTTGATCTTGAACATAAGAAAGAAACCTGAAGACCAGTGAAATTACTTTCCTAATGTCACAGTGATAAGATTCATCCTTAGTCCCTCTGACTTCAAATCTATCTGTCTATCTTTTGTACTTCATGGCTATTTGTATTAACTTGTTTCTCCCATAGTGAAACTTAAGCCCCTAAGCTGCTTGGTGGCTACAAACATATAAGTAGTAGTAGACTCCTAAGAAGATTTGGGCATTATAAATGTCTACTTGACTATCAGGCATGCTTCTTAATTCCTAATTTGCCTACAGGGAACTTAAAATAGGTTTTCTATTATTATTATCATTGTAAATACCAGTAATAATGATAGCTAACAATTATATAGTATTATAAGGTTTGTAAAGTGCTTTACTAATACTATCTCATTTGTACCTCACAACAACCTTTAAATGGAGGTGCTAGATTCTATTACCATTTTACAGATAAGGAAACTAAGAAAGAAATCAAATGACTGTGTTTAGGGGTCAGATATAATGCCTCAAACTGGATTTGAACTCAGCTCTTCCTCACTCCAGGACCAGTTCTCTATGTAGTTGTCTTTTTAAAAAGTATATTAATTTTAATAAAATCCTTACCTTCCATCTTAGAATCAATACTACATATTGGTTCCAATGCAGAAGAGCTATAAGGGATAGGGAATAGAGATTAAGTGACTTGTCCAGGGTCACATAGCTCAGAAGTGCCTGAAGCCAGATTTGAACCCATCTCTAAGTTCTTATCTCTGGAACTGGCTCTCAATCTACTGAACCACCTAGCTGCCTCCCACCTAGTTGTCTTTAATTGGTTAACTGTAATTATGTCTCTTTTATATACTTGATGGCAACCTGAAGAAACTAGGCAGCCTGGAAAAAAATTCTGGTTCTTTTTTTTTTGTTTTAGTTTCTATGATGTCATCATCCTCCCTCTCTCTGACATATACCCTGCATCCCTCCCAAGAGTACACAGCAGTGAGAATCACCTCCAGAAATCATGTCAGTTTAGTGTAGAGCATGCACAAGATTCATGTATTTCCCTCATTCTTCCATCTATTTTTAACTTCAGCAGTGTGCTCTATGAAAATATTTTCCTTAAGTAAATCTGGAAGAAAGTCCTGAGGGACATTTAGTATTTCTCAGTGATAACAAATGCCAGCAAGACACTGGAGATTATAGGGATGCCTGTTGAGAAGATACAAAGCCCTGTTTCAGGATGGTGGTACCTGTTGGGATCCTATTTTTAGATATTATTTACTCAACACATTGCCAGTACTTAAGCAATAACTAGTTTCCCTAGGTCATTAGTGGTAATATCAATACATTTCATAAGAAAGATCTGAGTCATAAAGGAAGCCTTAAATAAAGATAAAGGGGAAAAAAAAGGAAGCTTTAACTCTTACCAGCAGATACCAAAAATTCACTGAAGAATGCCACCTCAATTTGATGACAACATATCCAAAAGCAGCATTCAAATCTACCAACTTTAAACAATGTAAACTTTAAATGGCATGTGGTTTAGTTTTATACCTATTTTTTTTAAAGCAGAATACTAGATGTTTGGGGGTAGATGAGAATGGGAAGGAAGTGTTAATGATAGTAGTTTTTAGGAAATAAATATCACAAAAATAAATGAGGCAACGAGTTGGTATAGTGGATCAAAATCTGGACATGGACTAAGGAAGACCTGAATTTGAATGCTGTCCCAGAAACTTAGGAGCTGTGTTCTCTCTGTGTTAGGAGCTTAAATTCTCTCTGCCTCCACTTCCTCATTTGGAAAACAGGAGTTGTTGTGAAGATCAAAAGAAATATATTTTAAAGTATTTTGCAAAACTCAAGGCTCTATATAAAAACTAGGTACTATATCTTAGTCCAGTAGGATTTTAACTTCTCTTTTGGGATTTTCATCTATTTAAATTATATCCTTATATCCTAATATGCTTGTCTTTCTACAGTGGAGAATTATGTTGATCTAAGCACTGCTGTGAATTTCTGACAGGTCAAGAATCAAAGTACAAATCGTATTATCTCCTTTAGCCTCTGTTGCTTCTGACTCAGGCAGAAAACCCAGACCTAAATTCCAGAATAATCCATGGACTTGCTCTAAATCCAGAAAGTTGACATTTTTACATGTATATTTCCCCTACAAAGTACACCAAAAAAGGAAAGGTTTAGAACTTTTGGTACTTTTCCCTTCAAAGGTTTTGGAATAGCTTCTTTTTTTCTGATCTATCCAGCTAATGACCACTTCTAATGCCTAAAGTACAGGGGGAATATAATAATTACCATATAAAACTTTAAGGTTTGCAAAGTTATTTGTAATATCTCACTGTATCCTCAGTAATAGCCTTTGAATGTGGAAGCTAATATTATCCCCATTTTACAAATGATGGAATAAAGACAGAGGTTAAGTGATTTGTCTATGATCACACATTCTAGGAAGTATTTGAGGTTAGATTTGAATTTGGGACTTCCTGACTCCAGGTCCAGCATGCTTTTCTGCCTACACTACCTGACTGTCCTGTTGAAGATCTTGTGAAGAGCTTCTTGGAAGAAAGATGTTGCACTAAAATTTTTAGAGAAACAAAAATGGATTTTGGAAAATAAAAAATATTCTTATTTACCAGAAAGAGAAAAAAAATCTACCAAAAGTGCTGACTATGTAAATATGGACATAATGATAAGTTCACTTTATCACTATTTGTTTTGATGACAAAGTACAACCATGGTTTAATCTGTAACACTGTCTGCACTCTTAAACCTCATTGCTCTCTGATTTCCATGCCAACTAAAGTAAAATTATGTTTCCTTGACTGATGAATACACCAAGACTGATCTGGACCATTCACCATTTCCATACATGACTAAATTACAGGTGCAAAGTACAAAATGTTACATCTGCATAAATAAGCCATGTTTGTGGGACTAATAATTTCAGGTTGATCAGTCTTCTTTATTTAACTCGCAGTTCTCTTTCCCTTCTTTTTCTTTGATCAGTATCTCCTTGTGAAATTGTAAAACTCTTTCTCTTTTTGTATAGGTGGTAATTATTGGCATGCAAGGTTTGAAAAGTTCTTATTTGAGTCTCACAGCAACGCTGTGGGGTAGACACTTGTGGGTATTACAGATGAGAAAAACAAAAGGTTAAATGACTTTCCTATGGTCACACAGAGAAGCAGTGGGCATCAGACTGAAGTGCACATTTTCCTGGCAACATATCCTGGCCTCCCTCCTCTCTGTCTTTGACTCCTAAATACAAATGTAGCTAAAGAAGTTCTAGCAGCCCCACATTCTTATATTATTAATTCACTGATATTTTAGCATTGAGGATACTTCAAGCCTGACATCTCTTTTTGTGCATGTTGTCCTATAGTCTTCTTATAATTAATTGGTAAACATTTATTAAGTGCCTACTCTGCACCAGAAATAGCACTGGGAATACCCCCCCCCAAAAAAAAGACATGTAAGAAATGATGAGCAAGTGCATTTTTACAAAATCATGGAAAGACTTAAATTATGAAGAATGAAATGAGTAGAACCAAAAGAACTTTGTAGACAGCAGCAAAAATATTGTATGAAGAATAACTTGTATATGTCCACCTCCAGAGAAAGAAATGATAAATAAAAACAAGGAAGAACATTATATATATATATATATATATATATATAAAAATTGGAGGAGGAGGTCACATGATACTTTCTCTAGTATGGAAAGGTGAAGGGTGGGAGATTCCTGGGAATTTTAATATAACAAAGTTGTGTTTTGTTTAAAGACAGTACCTGCCCTGAAACAGCTTATAATCTAATGAAGGAGAGGGAGGCAACAAAGGAGCAAATGGATACACAAGCTATAGATAGGATAAATAAGAAATTAACATTGTTAAAGAAATGAGACTTTTAATTTTTGAATATCATTTCTCTAAGGTGTTTTACAGTATTTTTGCTCCTATAAAATAACATACCATTTATTTCCTTCCCTTCTCTTTCTTTCCCTAAAATTGAGAACACTAGGTTGAAAGATGGTAAAATTACAATAAGGCTTTGGGTAATTTCATTAATATTACTGAAGCTAGAAATCAGTCTAGTATTTGGAATTCCTTTGGTCTGCCTTGCCTTGGTATGTGTGTGGGGGTGGGCAGCAGGGGGAGATTTAGAGTAGTGACATCACCTTAGTTTAACAAAACACCTCTAAGGCTATATTTTATAGGCAGCATCTTGTATCTCAAAACCATGGGACGACCTAGAGCAATGGGTTTGGGATGGAGTTAACCTAGGAAGCTCACAGCTGCCAGAAGCTCATCCTCGTAGCTTGCACTGGTTACAAAGATTGTCTCCAACAGCTATGAACTCAAGTGAATTTCCTTGAACATTTGCTGGTCCAAGTCCACAACCATGATTGTTATAAAACTCTTAACTTTAACACAGAACGTTCTTTTGACCAACAGACTCTTTATATATGGTAATGTAGGGCCCCCATAGATCTGGGAACACTTGCCTGTAAATATGTTGGTGTCTGAATTATGATAATCTATATTTTATCTACATACATATCAAATATATTGAGCATGAGTCAATGGGCCTGGAGGTTTGACAGTTCTACATAATGGGGAAGGAAGATGCTTATGTTCAGTTGACCCCAGGAGAGTTTGGAATTTAGTCAACAGATTAGAGTAACATCAGCACTTCCACATTGACTCATTCCAAAGATATAATCCTTCCAGAACTTTTAGTTCATGAAGTAGATCATAGTTTATTGAAGGATTTCATGCTAATTTGACAGTCATAGATATTCTTTGCAAGTCTCTTAACTCAGTACTGGACAGTAGTCAGCTTCTTCAAACCTATAATTTTGATGTAATTTAATTTTATTTTAATCTATTTGGCCAGGATAACTATGTGGTGCAGTGGATAGAACATGGGCCTAGAATTAGGAAAACATCTTAAGTTCAAATCTGGTCTCATATACTTGCTGTTTGACACTGGCTAAGTCACTTAACCCTGCTTGCCTTACTTTCCTCATCTGTAAAATGATCTGGAGAAGGAAATGGCAAACCATTTTTACCATTGCTGTCTTTACCAAGAAAACTCCAAATGGAGTCACAAAGAACTGGACATGACTGAATAATAAAAAATGGCTGGTAGTTCTTTCTATGAGCAAGGAAAAAACAGAATAATTTTCTTCTAGAAGAAAATGAATACCATTCTCATTAGTATATTTCCTATATGTCTTAAGAATATTTTCCTGACTGAAATATATGTCTTAAGAATATTTTCCTGACTGAAATCCCAGAATCTGCCTATCACTTCACTTGATTCTCTCCACATTGTAAATACTAATTTCTAGCAGAGGTTTCCTTTATAGTCTCACATTAAACATTATATTGCAAATCATAAACACACTTTGATTGTTTTCCCAAGAGCAGGTTATATTAAAACCTGCTTTTTAGCATTCTGACCAACTGGTCTGGTAGCAAATCTGGGAGCAAGATGTGAGGCAGCCAAGGTCATTGACACCATTGATTATTTTTCCATATGGTGTAAGAGTTTATTGATATGTTAAAATGTGTTAATTTACTAACCATCTAGGCTAAAAATTGCAAACATGTCAAAGACTGGACAAAACATGATATGAGGTATGATGAAGTAATTTCTTTTACATTGTTGTACATTTCTGTGTCCTATAAAGTAATTGCTGGGTATGTGGTTTTGCTTGTTTGACTAAGCCAGCAAAGTGCTAACTCTGTAAGCTTTGTCAGTCCAATAGGACGTTCCTACTGGGGGGGTGGGGGAAACCTGAAATCCCAACCCCACCCCAAACCCTCCAGATGCTTCCTAGTATGTAGCAAAGAAAAATAGTTAAGAAAAACCAAATCAATATGGATCATACCTGACAGCATGTATAATATTCAGCACCTATTTGCCACCACCATCCTGCCACCTCTTTTTTGAAAAGAGAAAGTTGTGCTGCATCATCAGTTTTTTTGAACCTATATTGTTCATTGCCTTTCATCTGAGTTCAACTGCATTTTAATGTCTTTATTTGCAGGAATGTAGTCATTATAAAAGTCTTAAACTGTGGTGTTAGATTCTTCTGAGTTTGTTTTTTTCTTAATTCTAAATCAGTTGATATGGTAGAATTCTTAACAGTATATAGGAAGACATTTGGTTTTAAAGTTTGTTCATTGAATCACATGATAAAAAAGGATTTTTTTCCCAATTTATTTGTTATTTTTAAATATTCAGTTAACTCCCTCTCTCCCCTCCCCCCATTAGAGAGGATAAAACTATGTCTTATTTCTATTTATCAGTTCTTCCTCTGCAGGTAGACATATGCATGTCAATATTCAAACAGTATTTTTGTTGCTGTATATAATGTTCTCTTGGTTTTGCTCATTTTACTCTTCATAATTTCATGTAGGTTTTTCTGTGTTTTTCCAAAATTAACCTGTTCATCATTTCATATGATGAGATATAGTATTCCATCACAGTCATATACATCAGCTTGTTTAGCCATTACCCAATTGATGGACATCCCTTCAATTTCCAGTTCTTTGCCACCACAAAGAGAACTGCTATAAATATTTTAGAACCTATTTTTTTCCATTTTCCTTAATCACCTGGAAATAAATCTAATAATAATATTGCTGGGTTAGAAGGTTTTGTAATTCTTTGAGCATAATTGATATTTCTGAGATATATCATATATAGAATTCTATTTCCATAAAACATACAAGAGGTAATATAACATAGTGAATAGAAAACTGTCCATGGAGCCAGGAAGACCTGGATTCAACCTCTTCTTCTTACACATATTGGCTCTGTGTGAACTATTTTGTTTTATAGTGTTTCACACTCTGTCTTAGAAGAAGTTTTTGAGGGACATGATTCTGCTAATTTGAGCAACTGTAACACTAAATGTGTCAGCTGTGGCAGTCCAGTGTTTTTCCATGATATTTCTCTTCCCTCCTTAAAACCCCCAAACAACCACCACCACCACAACAACAAAAACCCAAACCCTTTTCTTTTAACAAAGAAAAATAGATAAAGCCAGTCTATGCTGGTTCATTACAGCTAAGTCATGTAAACTCAGTGCCACAAGGGACTCTCCAAAGACTAAGAACAGTTACTGAGTTGTATTGATAAAGGGTCCTAACTCTGTTCTCAATACTGTTAAAAATGTTGCCCCCACCCCAATATTATTAAATATCATCTAAAAGAATTTTTAAAATGACTTCAATTAGTATTCATTAAATATTAGTGCTTTCACTTATTTCATGTATGTACCCATTGGTTAAAGAATAGCTAAACAAATTGTAGTACTTAAATATAATGGAATTTTATCGCACCATCGGATAATGCTTACTATAAGAAGTTTAGAGAAATGTAGGAAGACTTGTATGAATTCATAAAGAGTAAGCAGAAGCAAGAAAAAAAATACATAATATAAATGGAAAAAACAATAAAAAAATTTCAATTATAATGACTTAGCTTTTCTCAGCAGAAATCACAAAGAAACATATCTCCTTTTCCTTAGAAAAGTAGTTAACTATATTGTCAGATGGAGTGAATATGATACTTTTGCATAACTTTCCCCACTCCTTAGATACAAAAGAAGTCTCTTTGGGTAGAAATAAAGAAAGGCATATTCCCAAACCAAAAGAAAAGGCATCAATAAAACTTTTGAACTAGAGAGATGGTCGTTAAGATGCCGGAACTTTTCCATTCATTAAGCAAAAGTAAGCAAGAACAGCATAACCCTATAAAAAATGGTATATCTGATCATCCAAGCCCTGGGGCAGCCTTTACCAACTATGTGATTTCTTTAGACAAATATAAATAAATATGCTTCTGCAGAGAGCTGACCTCTAAACCTAACCAAAGGATAAATCCCTTTTCTCTGAATCAAGAAATAGAGGATATATATGGACTCAGCCACAGAATATTTTCATATTTAAGTAGCAAAACACGGTCTTTTTTCCTCTTTCCTTTATTTGCTCGCCTTAGTTGTAAGAGATGAAAGTGGATGGATGTTTGGAGAGGGCTGATGATTTGGAAGATAGATTTAGGGGGGGGGGGAATCTAGCTAACAAGGGATAGAAAGAACTTTTGCCATTTCTAAGAGGGCATTAGTTATTGGAATCTTTGCCATTTGTGAACAGTTTAGAACTCATAGACTTGTGAAGAATTTGTATATAACATATTTAACAAAGCAAGTTATTGGGAAAGATAGGTTAAGGTTTCCATCTGAATTATTATTATTATTATTTTTTTTTTTTGGTATGACAACCTGAAATTCTGCTCCAGAGGATTCTCTTTTCTATTTTGACTACGGTATCTAGGTTGATGTTTGATTATCTGTTGAGATCACTGTATGCTTACAGCATGTACAGGAATCTCTTGGTGCTGACACTAACCTTGCTTATCTGGTTTAGAACCTCTCTCCTGTAACAGTGACTAGTGGAGCTTAACTGGGCAGGCCTTCACATGATCTCTGATGTACACATGATTTTGGTTGACTTGGAAATTTGCCTCAGCACCATTTTGTCTTTTTTATATCTCCAAACTCCATTGAATAGCCATGAATTCAGGCTTCTTAAATATTCTTTTAACATTGGAGTTTAGCTAGCAATCCTTTAGGGAGAAGACAAAAAATACAAAGGGACTGGGGCTAGGGATTGGTATCTAGGTCACAAACTCAACCATTTTATTTACTTATGTTAAATTTGTGTCCAGTACTACTGTGAAATGTAATAGAGTCCAACATCAAAGCCATTTCTTTAGTGTTTGATCAATCATCTAGGGCCTACTTTCTAAGTTCAGGGACCTTACTGAATACAAATATACTAACCAACTTAATGCAATGATGTGTTACCTGTATGTTTACCCTTTTTTCTTGAGACTGCATAATAGTTCAATTTCAAATTTATTTTCCTCCTTTAGAATGGATCTGTCCAAAAGATTTATTTACAGTAAATTATTTTATTGGTAAAGTATGCCAGGCATTAGTAGACACTTTATAAAAGCTAGTTGTTAAGTGCTTCAATTTGAAACATCTACCCGTGGTAGTTGGATTCTAATAATGATGATAAGAGTAATATATTCCTAGGTATATTACTTCATAGCCTTACCCTTAATTTTCAGCCATTAAATCAAATGCTATAAAGTTATTACTGTATTATCAAATAGTAAATAAATGGCACAATTCCAGATTTCCACCCAGAAATGTGCAATAGAAATCGTTAAATTATTCTTTTAAAATTTAGGACTCTCTGATAATGTTTGTATAACTCAGTGGAATTGCTCATCAACTCCAGGAAGGGGGAGGGAGACAAGAATCATGTAACCATGGAAAATTTTTTAAAATAAAATTTAAAATACTATAAAAGAAAATTTAGGACTCTGTTTTGCATGGTTTCACATATATAATTGATATCATATTGCTTGCCTTCCCAGTGGGTGCAGGAAGGGCTAGAAGGAGAGAGAAAATTTGGAACACAAAATGTTTAAAAGAATGATAAAAATAAATAAAACATATTTAAAACAGAAAATAAAGGACTACCAAACTAAAGGAATGTCTAAGTTCTATTTTTCTAAGCCATAAGGTAGTTTTAATGGTTCTTTTGAGTCTAGAAAGTACCTCTAGTCACACATCTGAGTTTTAGTCACATTTGTACCATTGCTTAGGAATCCCCAGCAGTATTATTATTATTTTCTAATATGAAAGGCTAATTTGATGTATGTCATTTGCACACATGTATAAGTAGGCTTCTATAATACAAATGTTTGTTGGAATATTTGAAACTGGAGACAATGCATTTAATTTCCATCTCAGGGCACCCCTACCCCTACATTGTTTCTTAGCCTTTTAAAACTGTTCATCCACCTTTGGTGTCTTATCACCCAACTCTTCCTTGTGGCTCCAAGAAGGTGTAGTATGTGCAGAAGCCATATACCAGAAACACCATCTTGGCAGATGGCTAAGCCAGGTTGAGAGTAACTAAGAGGCATCAAACCCATCAGTGATTTAGGGGGATGTCTACTCCAAGCATGTGAAGACTTCACCCTGTGGAATGGGTGGATGAGAACAACTGGTTGCAAGGGCTAGGAAGGCTATTGAAGCAGAAGCTATGGAGTTCCTAGAGCTTGATCAGACACACTTCTCAGGCCATCTGCAGTCATCCTACTTTTGTCTTTGCCACTAGACTCCCAATGACTGGAATAGAGAGTGGGGTTTACAACTTTGTACAACTCTGCCTCATTAAATCTAATTCATGAGCAAGTCAAGACGTCACCCTGTAATATCAATATTGATCCTCTTTGAAATGAAGGATGAATAGTAACCCTCCCCATTTAGGTTCTATTCCAATTGAGTCCTAGTGATCCATATTAGCACTAGGGACTTTGGTAGGCTTTAGACTATCTCTTGTTCGTTAGTCTCTGGGAAGCAGATTTTGGGTTTATTGCCAGTATTAGGATCAGATAGCTCTAGACTTGTAACTTCTAACCCCAGGTCTACTATCTTTTATACTTTAGTCAATCCAATACTATCTCCCTAAAATAATGCATTCACTACTTTCCTTCAAAAAGTTAGCTAAATCCTATCTTTTTTTAATACCTTATTTTCATCTATTGCAGAAGAGTTAGCCATCTCCAAATGAATCTTTTTTTTTTTAAACCAACTCCTAGAACCTCCATATCCATTATAAGAATGCTTTGTTGCAAGAGGGCAAGTAGGTAATACCTTGTATAACAAAAAGTGTACTCTGTTCCCAGCTTTCCAACTTTCTATCCAAGTGACCTTGAGCTTATTGCTTTAATTTATATTCTCAATTTTCTTGTTTGTAAAATGGTGACAATGCCTGTCTTTCCTACATCATAGAATAGACTAAAAATCATATGTAAGTGTTTTGAAAACCATTAAAGTACTATTAAAATGTAAATTATGATCATGGTGATGATGAAGAACCCTAAAGTGAGGTTAGGATAAGTTTTCTGTTTCCAGTTTTTTTATATATTTATGCATCCTACTTTATAGGTACAGTTGGTCCTTGGTATAGTGCAGGACCTAGAGACTACTTGACCTTTCAATAAAACTCATTCTCTTAAGAGAATTGTCATTTGAAAAGCATCCTTGAAGATATAGCTTTGTCACATGATTTGATTGATTGATTTTCTAAAATGTATTTGTGGTATTTCAATGTGCTACTTGAACCAGAAAGTGTTCTTCAAAGTCCATAGTATTCAAATCTGTGGATTTCTCTGAGGGAACTGCATCAGGAACATGTTCCTCATCAGATGGGCATTTTGGTTGTCTCTCAGTAGCCTATGCTTTATTATAAATATAAAGAATATTTTATGTAAATCTAGTAAAATAATTATTCCTTTCATATCACAACTTTACCCATCATGGTTTCAATATATCCTGGGTTGACATACAAAATTAAATGGGAATTTGGGGGGAATTTTGTGGAAATTGCAGATGATATGTGAAGGCCAGCAGATGATGGAAAAAGTTTAGAAATTCAGAAATGCATACCTAATAAAATGCAATAAGGTACCATAAATACCACAAAAAAGAAAAAGAAAAAAATTAGAATTCTTCTCTGGTATGAAAGGAGACCCAAAACATTTTTTCCAGATTTTTCCAGATCGTGATGGGCATTACATTCCTAACTCCCATGATGTGGAAGGGATAACTGTACTATGTGCTATAGTATAAATATACTTAAATATAGTAAAATGCACTCAATGCTTTGCTGTAAATAACCTGGATATTTAGAAAATGGAATGCCGTCTCATAAACTTATAGCAGTGTGCTGGAATTATGGGCATATAGACATTGATGAAATGTTTATTCAGTTACCTAATTCTTGGTATCTTTTTATTTTTCTCCTTTTAGGATCAGGAGGAAAACAAGGGAGCTACAAGCTGGCCCGAGTTCTATATTGATCAGCTAAACTCTATGGCTGCTGTAGGTATATTTTATGTATTATGACACATGAGGAGGGGGGGGAACAAGTCAGTTACATAGTAAATAACCTAGAATCAAATATGAAGATTTTTCATTTGGATAATATATTCTATACTAATATCTTTCTAGAACCCATGTTGGGATCCTCTTTTTAAAAAAAGTCTTAGAAAATATTTTTCTAATATGTTCTAAGTAAAAACATGCAATAAAATAGTAGTTTATTATTACAACAGGAAATTTAATCTTCTGAAATCTTATTTACATTCATCTTTAGCTTTCGTCCCTATGATTACACATCCAGAGATCTGGATACATGACATCTTGGAAATTAACACGATTTTAATGTAGTTAGGTTGAATTCTTCTGCTAATGCTTCATATTTCCTTGGAATGAGTTCCAAGGTCTCATCAGTTCATAGATTGGTGATCCTTTTACCCCACTTTCTAAAGAAGCAGACAGAATTTTCTTTCAAGCATGTCAACGTATTCTTTCAGGATTATGAAATACAAGGAAATATCAGAATGACTGACAAAATTAAAAGGCAGCTGAATAGCTTTGAGATGTCCTTGGGAATTCTCTCAGAACACTGCACTTCTCCCAAAATAGGTATTTTGAACATGCATATCTTTCTGGGTTTATAGTAGCTGAACAATCATTATTAAACAAATGCAAAACATTCAACAGAAATCAGCTGTCCAAACTTTTTCTATTCAGTAGCTTAAATTAATGTATCACTAATAAATGTTTTGGGTGCTAATTGTGGAATAATTTTTCCTGTTCCTGGCCCACCCAACTTGTCAGTGGCTACCCATCAGACAATTTATACTTCATAATATGTCCAGTTTACATAGAAGTCACTTTTCCCATTTCTCTCCTGTATCTTTGAAAGGAAATTTCCTCTGGAGGAAAAAAATGTTCTCTATCATTAAAATATAATCTTGATCTCATTTTCCTATATATAAGTATATAATTATATATATATATATATATACATATACATATGTGTATATATATATATATATATTTGTTTGAAGCCCTGAACATAATGTTCACCAAATCCTCATCTTCATTATTTTGAAAGATTCAATACCGTACTGTTGCAAAAGTTTAAAACAGATAGGTTTATGATAGGTGAGCCAATCACATTTTTGCTTGACTTTAGAAGACTTAAATTTTTATGCTCTGCTTTCCCCTTTGTGGATGCTCTTTCTACTATTTTATAGTAAACAAACTGGTACAGCTAGGTGGCTCAGTGAAAGAAAGTGAGGCCTGGAAGCTAGAGATCTTGGGTTCAAATGTAAGCTCAGACTCTTTTTCACTGTATGATCCTGAGGAAGTCACTTACCCAATTGCCCAGCCCCTGCCCCTCCTTTGCCTTGGAACCAATATCTTGGAACCAATAATATCAATTCTAAGGCAGAAGGTAAGAGTTAAAAAAAAAAAAACCCAAAACATTAGTCTGGCAGATGTGAGCAGTGCCAGGAAAAGTAATGGAGTAACTCTCTGACTTGAGTGTTTCCAGTCTAAAAATTAAAGGATAGTAAAACTAAAAGTGAAGACTTAACATTTCTTCCTTTCCAATTGTCACTAATTATTCCTGCCATATTATGCTTTAAAAAAGAAAAGGGGTGAGGGAAGGACCTCAGGAAGGGGTGCTTTTCCGCATGTTAGTGATAACCCCAACAGCATGAAAGTTTCTTAGTGATTATCAGAAATGCCTCTGCAGTTTTGTCCAGGCAGTTCTAGTGAAGTGCTGCCATGTATAGTTCATGTATATAAAAAAATTCTCACAATTCTTAAACTTGGCTGTCAGCAAAAGAAATGGATAGAATGTCATTCTAATTAAGACAACAGTATATAATAGGCAGTGAAAATTTTTACTTGATGAGTAAGAATTTAAAATTTCTTACCTTCTTTTTGATTTAGTAATTTAAAACTTGATATTAAATTTAATTAGTCATTTTTAAAAGCACTAAATATCATAGTTTAGAATATAGAAAAATTTAGGCAAAATAAAATTTAAAATGACATTTTATCCCTGTCTGACATAAGTGAATGCTGATTCCTATATTAGGCAGTCTGCTGTATAGTGAAATGTGCTTCTTAACATTTTTCTTGGGTTCCTCTTATACTTTTATGAATTCAGTATCATTGTGCTTTATTCAAAAATCATGGAATTAGATGCTATGGATGTTGCAAAGGACATATCAGAGGTATTAAGCTGGTAGTTCAGCATTTTATTTACTCTGCTATTTTCTTCTTTCTTATCATGCCGAAAGAATACCACATTGCCTTTTTAAAGTTAGTGTCAGCTCCATCTGATAACCAAAGAACAAAGGATATAAGTAGTTCATGAACTGATGAATCCTAGAACTTTGTGTTATATAATAAAAGTATTGTTGGGGAGGAGTTTTGGGGGTAATCTAGTTCAGCTCTCCATTTCCTATTTTATACATGAAGAAACTAAGGCATTAGAATATTGTTACCTTCTCCAGTGGCAGAGGCAAAGCTTGTGCATTGGATTCTCACCTAATCCAGTCTACTTTCCACTCTGCCATGTTGTTAAACCAAATATAAAACATTCATGTAAGCAGAGGATACAAGGTATCTTTTTTTTTAATTTTTATACAAGAAGCAGATTACCCAAAACACCAAAAACTGGTTGAATCTCTGATTTCACATTGAATACATGGGATTCACATTGAATACATAGTGAGGATTTAGGAAAAAAAGACATAAAACCGATTTTTATAATAAGAGCATATTCTAAGTCCAGAGAAGTCTCAGGATGCTACACCTCTGGAGTTTGATGTCAGATCTGTTATTGGTAATGGTTGCTTTTTCTGTCCCATTCATTTATCTCCTGGATTGGGCAAGTGAGTGTTTCCAAGGAGGATTCTGTGTATACTTGATGCGGTTATTTTATGCAAACTTTGTAACAAGCAGGTTTTATCTTTTATAAACCAACTTACCATTAAGGAGTCCTTTTCAAGAATGAATAGCTGTATAATAAATGCTACTGCATAGGTTTGATGGGTACCTATGGCATTTAATCTAGATTCTTGTTATGATCTCATGAGAGAAGAAATGATGATATCAAGTACAAGAATGTTTAAGGAATGGTTTATTTCAAACTGCGAAAATACTGCTTAACTTGTAGCTAATTTTCGAAGGAGCTCAGGCTCATTTCATAATCTAAGAGTAGTTATTAGAGTAGTAACTTGAGAGTTATGTAGTGCCTTGGTTGCCCATAGCTCACACATATGCCTTCATTGACTACAAAATTGTCTTGCCAAGTTCCTTTAATCTGACTGCCAGGTATACCTCATTGCTTATGAAAACAGATATATTGTTTTACACAGAACAATAAGCCATAAATCTGGCTGCATGGATAGATTAATATTTGCTTATCATAACAGCTCATATTGGGAAATGAGTATCTCACATGCATTAAAGGATCTCAGTGTCTTTGGTACTTGTCCCCACATTCCTACACCATAGAAAATTATATTTTAAACCCAGTTCTTAACATGAAGCTTGCCAACTTTGGAAATTATTGATTTTTTGGGGTCTTTTTAATTCTGAAGATATGCTATTCATCTTTTGCCCCTTTCTATCCCCAAGTGTTTATACATAGAAGGTCCTGTCTAAAATGTCAGTTTCCTGTCCTAAAATGTCAGTCAGAGAAGGACACAGATTATCCTGGGTTAAGAGAAAGTCAGTAATGCTTGGTTCAAAATTCCTTTCAATGAAAATAATTTCTTAAATTCCCTAATTCCACCAAGGCAAAAGCAAATTTCTTTTTCAGCCATTTTGACTTAACGCTACTGAAAAGAATGAATGATTACATTTTTAAAATTCAATGTTCATGGCCAACAATGCAAAGTGTTTGTTGTGCTATTTGATTATCAAATGTGTTATAAAAAACACTGAACTGTTTTTGTTTAAAAGCTCTGTGGGTTCAGTTCAGTCTTAGCAACAGGTAAATCATGTTATTAAATACACAGAAAATTTCAAGTTGTTGCTTACATATCTAAAACTACCTCTGCCATGGGGGAGATTAAATGTTCTTCGCTAGATTTGTGCTGAATTTTCCAGTGAATGAACTTCAAGGAACTGTGAATTCAGTGGTTGTTTCTTCAGGGCAACTTCATTTTCTGTAGTATATTGACAGTTCGCTGTCCAAAAGCATCACTAGAAAGAAGACAATAGTAGCAGAAATTATAACATAACAGAGCATTGTGTCTTCTAAACCTACTGTTATAGTTTGCCTTTTTTTGTGGATTGTAATAGTACAATCATTTCCTTTAATCTCATCTATCATGAGGTTAAATTTTTTGTGTTGCTTTTAAAGTTAAATTTTTTCAAAGTTAAATATTTGTATTAGAGAAGTAAGAAAAGTATGATCCTTGACTTTTGAGTTTTTAAAAATCTAACACTACCACTACTTACAGGTATATTTGTATATGTATATATACATAAAGTCAATCATATAGATGTACTAAAAACATTACTATAGTCACTTGTTAAGTGATCTATAGAAATGGAGAAGAAAAAGGGGTATGGAATATGGAAACTACATAAATTAAGCAGAGCTCTCTCTATCCTTACCTCTTTCTTCTCCTAGTAAACATTTTCTCAGAATACTAATAAAAGTAGTGCAATTGAATTTAGTCCATCATTGAGTTGAAGCATAAAAAACAGTAGTTAGTAACTTCATAGTCTTTAAATAACTGATTTATATTGCATCAGTAAGAGCTCATGAGAGAATTAGAAGTAGGAACATTTCTAAAAACAAAAAGTTGATCCCATAAAATGGAAAGGGGACAGTAGGGTAACTCAGTGGATTGAGAGCCAGGCCTAGAGACAGGAGGTCCTAGGTTCAAATCTGACCTCAGACACTTACCAGCTGTATGACCTGGAGAAGTCACTTAACCCCCATTGCCTAGCCCTTACCACTCTTCTACCTTGGAACCAATACACAGTATTGACTCCAAGACTGAAGGTAAGGGTTTTAAAAAAGTGGAGGGGAAAGAAAAATAACTTTCAATAAGTCTGTAAACCTATGAGCATTAATAATAGATTTGCATATTTAATTATATTCTTAGAGTAATTTATTAGTTCTTTTATTTGAGTTAGGTCTCAAAAGAACTCCTAGAAAGTAATGCCAGAAGTACCCTGATTGCTTAAATAACTTTTTAAATTTTTAGAACAAAGAGAAGTGAAGGCTAGGCAATGCGGTTGAGTGACTCGCCCCAAGTCACACAGATAGGAAGTGTCTGGTGTCAGATTTGAACCTAGGACCTCACATCTCCAGGCCTGGCTCTCTATCCACTATGGCACTAGCTACCCCTAAATAATATCTTAAAGTGAAGAAATTGATTCTCAGAGTGGTCTTCCAGCATAGAATGAGCTCAGATTTAACTATTCTTTTCAGTTTTAAAAAATCTTTATGTACGGCATTAGAGCCTCTACAAAGATTGAATGAGGCTTCTTACCTTTTCCCAAAGAGCTTATTCCTGGGAGAACAAGAACATTGGAACTTATGTATTTTCACTTTCCTAGCTTTCCTGTGGCTCAGTGATCTTAAGAGTCAGGGAAAACTGTAGAAGAAACTCTGTGAACTTTTGTAACAAAATCCTTCTGATTTCAGGTACCCTTTTGATCTCTTTTTGATTTTTGCTTAAGTTTCCTTTTAAGTTTCTCCTTGCAAGCTGCTAGGTAGTTCAATGGATTGAGAGCCAAGCCCAAAGGTGGGAGATCCTGAGTTCAAAGCTTACCTTAGATACTGCCTAGCTGTGTAAGCTTGGGCAAGTCACTTAATCCCCATTGCCTAGCCATTACCAGTGTTCTACATTGGAACCAATATACAATATTGATCCTATGATGAAAGATAAGGATTTAAAAAATATATATATATATATATAAATGCAGACTAGAAGAGGTATACCAGGCATGGTAGTAAAGTGTGTTCCTCAAAATGGAAGCCAAAGAAATTCACCAATGGAAGAGGAAAAAGAAACAAAAGAAAAGGAAAGGGGGAACAGAGAGAACACTTTTGTAGGGTAGCTATATAATCAAGAAAAACAAATTCTTATATTGTTAAAATATAATGTTAAATGTTAATGTTAAAATATAATGTTAAAAAAATGTATGTCTTAATCTGCATCTTAAAACCCTTGCCTCTGGCAGGAGATGGGTACTTCGCTTCATTTTCAGTTTGTATATCAAACAGAGTTCTTAAAACAATTTAGGCTTAATATAACAGGAGTATCAATTTGATATAGATTTAAATCATATACATTTTTTCACATGGCTTAATTTCATTAACTGTGCAATAGCAGAATGGTTATCTCTTCTATGGACTTGTGACTGTAACATGATTTTATTTACCTATAAGGAAAAATAGCTTGTGATTATGTTCTACTCTCTTCCCATAGAGAAAGTCCCTACTAGTTTTAGAAAAAGAAGAGGAAGAGGAAAGAAGTAAAACAATAGAAAGTTTGAAGACTGCATTAAGGACAAAACCAATGAGGTACTTCTTTTTTTCCATCTTTCTCTGGTCAGCTCTTAGCAGGAGGTTCTCTAGTATGGAAATTCATTTCTTCTGCCCACCTTGAACTGCAAAGCTGCCTCATCCACCATTTTCCCAGAGTTCCTGTGGGGTTTCATAGTGGCCGAGGGTTACCCAGGTGCATTTCATGAGCACAGGTGCTCAGACTCCAGTTTGGTTAGATCTTTGCCTTGTGGTCTACATCAGAGGACTGACAAATAAAAAATGTTCTCCCATTATCAGATAGTTTATGTTGTTGGAGTGTTTTATGATTACAAAGCACTTTCACACAAATTATCTCCTTTGATCCCTCCAACTACCCTGTATGGGTAGTTAGATGAGGCATTATTATTGTCTGTTGGTAAGATGAAGAACCTGACAATGAAATATAAATTAGGTAGGATCTAACTTGCCTTCAGTCAATTAGTTGTCTGGAAGAAACTTGTTTGATCCCATGTTCATGCTCCAAAGGAAGACATTATGAAAAATGAGTCTTATTTTTTTTAAAGTCAAATCAACAAGCACTTATTTAGTACCTAAATAATGTAGCAGGCATTTTACCAACTTCTGGGGATACAAAGAAAGTCAAAACATGATCTCTTCATTCAAAGAGTTTATAATCTATGGGGAAGACAACATGTAAGCAACTATGAACAAGATTAAATGAATCTTTAAAAAACAAAACCAAGTGACTTAAACCAGCTTTGTATTTCTTCAGAGTTTCTAAAGACAGTCTTAAGGAAAAGTCAGACATATAAGGATATTGATGTAAGATCGCAAATGATTTAACAAGTCCTGTAGGGGAATGCTATTCTCCCTGTTCTTCAGATACCTCCTATCCATTTACATCCCTTTCCATTCACTAGACATTTATCAAACTCCTGTGCAGAACATTAGGCTCAGGCAAATATGCTAATATAATATAAGTAAGTTGTGGTCACTGTTCTCTTTGAGTTTAATCTCTTTTGGGGGTATATGATGTATACTTAAATAAATATAATGCAAAAAAATGCAATTTAAGTACAAGATAGAAAGTCCATCTGTACTCTTCCTTTCTCTTTTTCTCAATAATGTGAATTATACTCATTTATAAGGATAAAACCTTGATCTCTGTGTTAAAAAAAAAACCTTCTTTTTAAAAATACTGGGATGTTCTCTGCTTAGAACTATTGTACACAGTTCTGTAAGTGGTTTTCACTGTTGATGAGATGTGGACAAGGGAAATGTATTTGCAAGTTCTCTCATGTAATCTCCAGATCAGAAGTCTGAACCTTTTTTTAACCATAATGAGACCTATGTGTTGTGAAAGAGCACTAAAAATTCATACCTCTTCTCTATAAATTACATATATATGAATTATACATAAAATTATGTAAGTAATATAAAATGTATACAATATGAATAAAATTTAAACCTCTATAAATTACATAAATTTTGTTAGATTGTATATAGTAAATCTATAAATAAAAATTTATGCCTTCTCTACTGCCTCTTAGAAACTGTCTTCATGTATACTTTTTGAAGAATGAGTGTCTTAGTTGAGAGGGTTATAGAATACTTTGGACACAAGACTTTTACAACCATGATTTAGGGCTTTCAGGAAGAAATGCAGGTCCATTAAGGTACCCTCGTCTTTGAATATCTATAAATTAATCATCTAGACTCCACATATTTCATGATAAAATGACCTGACATTTATATATATTCTTATTCTACCATTTATATGGTTGATAGGGGTAGTAAGTAGAGAAAAGTATGAGTCTGAGAAAAGAATTAGTTACTTCTTATTACTCTTTATTTTTGTGTACTTATAGTTATTTGTGAGTGGCTTTAATAGAAAAGGTACATCAGTTGAGATTTTTCCATAATTAACCCATTATTGCCTCACTATAAAGATTCCATGGGGTCCATGCCACAGGAAAGTCTTTTAATTGATATTTTAATAGGCTTCTTTTGCCATTTCATTAACCCAATCCTCTTTGGATGAAACCTAATGTAGAGTTGCCTCAATTCTATTCTCAATCAATAAACAACAATCAGTCAATATTATTAATCATCTGCTTTGTAATAATCATTGTGCTAGAAGTTAAGGACAAGATGCAAAGGATGAAGCAATCATTGCCCTCCAGTGCCTTATATTTTTATGGGGAAAATAACAAAAACAAATGCAGAAAAAATATAAGGAGAATATAAGAGAGGAAGTGTACTGGAAGTTTGGGTTATCAAGAAAAGTTTCATATATAATGCAGTTTTTGAGCTTCATTTTGAAGAGAACATTTCTGTGAGCCAGAAGTGAGGAGGTCTAGTCTAGGCATGGAAAATGGCGGGCATAAAAGAGCAGAAGTGAAGGATGGGGTTCTGTGTCTATGTGAAACACAAAAGGAAAAGCAGTTTGAATGGATTATGGAGTACAGGAAAGAATATAAAGTACAATGAGTCTAGAAAGTTAGGCCAGGACCAGGTGGTGAAGGGCTTTAAAAGCTCAACAGAGACAGTTCTGTTTGCCTCTAGAGGTAATAGGGAGCCATTAGAACTGGATGAGAAGGACAATGATATGGTAATGATTTTCCTAAAGTGTAAATCTTTTGGAGAATAGATTGGAGTGGGATGACCTTGAAACAGGAAAATAAATAAGGAAGCCAGTACATTAGGCAAATTGTGATGAGAGCTGAATTAATAATGGTGGCGGAAGAAAGGTAAAAATGAGATTAAGAGCACATGTAGAAGGGTTTGCTTTGGCAAGGTCAAGAGCCACCTCATTGTGATGTACTGGAGGGAGGTGGGAGGAGAGACTGGGCAGGGTGATATTAAGATATTTTGAAGGGGAATAGAAGGAACATTGTGAATGACTTCAGTTTCCACAGTAAAGTAAGAGTGGAGATTCTCAGCTGAAAGAGTTGGGAGTGGGTGAAGCATGGGAAGTTCTTGGAAAAGCTTGGAAATTAAGGATGAATAAAAGGATTGCCTTGCAGCAGCAAGAACCCAGCCAAAGTTGAATAACATGACTTTCTAGTGCACCAAATCAGCACAGTTGTATTACTTGAGATATGTTCAGCAGTTCCTTAGTAGAAGCAAAGGAGACCGATAGTAGGGAGTCATCTAAGGCTGGGATTGGGTAAGAGTGACATGAGTGGCAAAAGGACAAGGAAAGAGGGAGGGGGTAAGGAGGAAGAATAGAAAACAATTTAAATTAAATTGGTTATATATGGGCAATATATTTTGGCAAGGGAAGAGTAAAGTCAGAAGAGGATTTAATAGTCTAAGACAGTATTGAGAATAAGTTTCAGTGAAGGCAAAGATTATATTTTGGAGGAGTGAGACACAGGAAGAGAGCATAATAAAAGGTTACCGTCATATAAAGGAAAATCTAAATTTCTAATTTTGAAAATGAAGCACTTGTGGATGATGGTGAGGTCAGAAATATAAGCTCTATAATGAAAAAATATCAGAGAAAAATTCCAATATTGGTCAAATCTTAAGAATTATGCATATTTTCTGCTTGAAAATTGTCTGTGTTGATGGTTGGAGTTGGGAGAGTGGGTAGACAGAAAGAACTTTCGATTGACTTAGCTTTAATCCATTTATTTTCCTGACAGGTTTGTAACCAGATTTATTGATTTAGATGGCTTATCATGTATTCTGAACTTTCTAAAAACCATGGACTATGAGACATCAGAGTCTCAAATACATACCTCACTCATTGGATGTATAAAAGCACTAATGAATAACTCTCAAGGCCGGGCTCATGTTATGGCCCATTCAGAGAGTATTAATGTAATTGCTCAGAGTCTGAGCACTGAGAATATTAAGACAAAGGTGGCAGTGCTGGAAATCATGGGCGCTGTGTGCCTGGTTCCTGGAGGTCACAAAAAAGTTCTGCAGGCCATGCTGCATTACCAGAAGTATGCCAGTGAAAGAACTCGTTTTCAGGTATGTGGTCTCTCATTTACCTATAAGTCAAAACTTGCAAAATAGATGAGTTTTTTGAAATAAAACTATAAATTATCCCTTTCCATTTTGAAGATGATTATACATCATGTCACTTAAGAGTCTATCTAGTCTTATTCTCTCCACCATTTCTGCCTTGATCTCAGGAGAAGATGAATGTTTTTATTGACCAAATCAAAGCTATGGGGCCTAATGAACTGCAATATTGCTTTTTTAAATGGATTTATATTGCATATTGTCTGTCTCTTCGAAAGGGGAAATCTTCCTTAAGAATTCCCAACTACTCACTTGATTTTAGGGGGACAAGTTTGGTAATATGTGACCATATTTTACTGGTCATAAAGAACAAAAATTGAGGAACCAAATGTATGTATGCTGCATACCACATGCATTTTCCATATGGTTTTGAATGGAGTAGCATTTTTAGGAACATGAAATAGCTTATAGGAATCTCAAGATAATTAGATTTTTTTATTTTCTATGAACTGGAAAATTTAACAAAATTCTCATTCAATCCTTTTCACTATCTGTTTGTGTACTTGATAGACGCTAACCAATGAACTGGATAAAAGCACAGGCCGGTATCGGGATGAAGTGAACCTCAAGACAGCCATCATGTCCTTCATTAATGCTGTACTAAGCCAAGGAGCTGGAGTGGTGTGAACATTTTGTGCTATGATATTTAAATAAAAATTTTATCAAAATCTATTTAATGTTCATAGTTGGAAAACTAAATGCAGTTAATTGTGTTTCTTTTTAGGAAAGTTTGGACTTTAGACTTCATCTTCGATATGAATTTTTGATGTTAGGAATTCAGCCTGTAATAGATAAATTAAGGGAACATGAAAACTTGACATTAGACAGGCAAGTCAAACTCTTTTAAGTTCTGATCGTTCTCATTTTTACAACTCTTGTTTTTTCTCTCTTAAAATCTTATTGGTGTTTCTAAGATATGCGTAGTAGCCAGACTGTAACAGGGCCATGAGAATTCCCAATTCCTCTAATTGTATGCCAATGATAAGTAATATGTTTCCTTCCTCAATTTGTAATCTTTAAAATTAGGGATTCTTTGAGGCATCTGGACTTCCAAATTATGAAAAGTCATCTCGTTTGTATGCTGTCCATATTCCTCATAATTATTTTTTTGCTTCCTTTTAATACTTTAGACCTTCTCTTAAGTTCTCAGTCTGACCCCTTGTAATTAATTGTAGACGTTCCCAGAATGTTTTGGCTTTCAATTGCATTCCTTTGATTTTTTTTTTAATTTTGTCAGGCATTTAGACTTTTTTGAAATGCTCAGAAATGAAGATGAGCTGGAATTTGCCAAAAGATTTGAATTGGTACGTATATGCATGACTATTTTGATTATTGTAAATGGCATTTTAGAGAAAAATGTTTTAGAATCCTCATTTGCACATATGTACGTCTGACAATTCTGATATGTTAGTTGATATCTGAAATATCAGCTATAGTATAATATATGGTAAAAGTCTGTATGTATTCTTCCTCTTTTCCTTTTCCTTTGTCTTCTATCTTCCCTTTTCTCTCTTATTGCTCCCTGTCCCAACTTTTGTTATACCATAGTCCTGAGATGTTTGAATTAAGTTGTTCCATGTAAATTTGCTTACTTTGCATTAAGGGAATCCTATAAAAATGCCAGATGGCCTCAGAGGACCTGAATGTTGACTTAGATTTGCTTTTTATGTGAAATAGGTACACATAGACACAAAAAGTGCAACACAAATGTTTGAACTGACAAGGAAGAGATTGACCCATAGTGAAGCTTACCCTCACTTCATGTCTATCTTGTACCACTGTCTCCAAATGCCTTGTAAGTAGAGACTACTTTAGTGTGAACTAAGAGAAAATGTATATTGGTTAATGTTTGGATGTAATCAGAGGGGAATACTTATCCAAAAGAGCACTGATTTTTTTGGATATAGACTAGAAATTCTAATCTTGGCTCAATGATAATTTAATTCAAAGCCACCACTTATTTTTTTGTATGGTCTGCTGAGTTGAGTGTTTTTTTCTTGTTTACATTAAAAAAAATAAAGTTGTATTTTAAATGTAAAAACTTATTCTTAGCTGGATGGAGGGGGGTGGAATTTGGCCCCAAGGTTATAGTTTACTGACTCCCTGGTCTAAGAAGAAGCACGGTAAAAATTTCAGAACAAAATGAATAATAATTGAGTTTAATGTGAATATATATACCTCATAACCCTTTTAGAAGAAGGTAGAGAATATATCACCACAGATATTACCATCTTAAGCAAATCAATTTTTCTAGACTTTGGTTTCCATTTGGTCAGTGGAGTGGTTGAACTAAGTAAATCTTGGGTTCCTTCAAGATTTAAATTAGTAATCCTCAATTCTAAGAACTTTAAAAGCTGTTGGTACAGATAATACAATTATGTTTTTTCAGCCACTTCTAGCATAGAATGCTTGTTAGGAGGAAGAACTGAACTCAGGTCTTTTGTCTTCAAAGCCAGCACTCTATACCCTATGCCAGATTCTCTCCCTTCTCCCTCTTCCTCTCCCCCTTTCTCCCTCTTTTTCTCTCCCTCCCCTTCTTTTCCCCTCCCCTTCTCTCTTCCCCCCTCCCTCTTCCCCTCTCTCCCTCTTTTTCTCTCCCTCCCCCTCTTTCCCCCTTCCCTTCTCTTCCCCCCCTTCCCCTCTCTCCCTCATTGGTTCCAAGGAATAAAGGTCTTTAAGGGTTTAAGTGATTTCCCCAGGGTCACACAACTAGGAAGTGTCTGAGGCCAGATTTGAAGCCAGGACCTCCCTTCTCCAGGTTATCTACCAGGCCATCTAGTTATACCTAGATTCTTTTTCGTGATAATAGTTTTTTGGTTTTTTTAATTATGTAGTGGGAAGCTAGCATAATTGTACATTTAATTTTTCTTTTATGTTCTTTTTCTCCCTTTTTTAGACAAGAGAAGTGGAAACACAGTTCAGTACTGGCTGCTCCTAGATAGAGTTGTACAACAGATTGTTATACAGAATGACAAAGGGCAGGATCCTGATTCCACTCCTTTAGAAAATTTTAATGTTAAAAATGTTGTACGAATGTAAGTTTCTTCCTTTTTTTTTAACATACTATACTTAGCATATACTATATTCTCTTAACAAACACACCGAAACACTATACCTTATTCTAAAAAATTAACAAAGTCTATATTTTGTATAGATTTTATTTTAATAAAGAAAAAAGAGCAGGGATTTAACTTGTGATTTGAATGGTATGGGGAACTTCTAGGTGAGAAAACTCCTCTTGATTAATGTAAATTGACACCATCTCTGAAACTTACATCCTAAGAGTTGCTGAGCACTTAGAGGTTAAATGATTTGTCTAAGATCATACAGACATTATATATGTGTGTATGTATGTATCTGTTAGGATTTGAACCCAGGTCTTTCCTGGCTTCAAAGATAGTTCTTTTTTTAAAAAACTCTTACCTTCTGTCTTAGAATCAATATCCTGTATTGGTTCCAAGGCAGAAGAGTGGTAAAAGCTAGGCAATGGGGGTTAAATGACTTGTACAGTCACATTGCTAGAAAGTATGTGAGGACAAATTTGAACCCAAGCCTAGGCCTAAGCAAGGGAGAGTTCTTTATCTACTATACCACACTGACTCTTTACTAAAGATGATTTTGAAAGACTTTTTATATATTCATTTTAATTTAAAGCAATTTAATTTAGTTTTAATTTTTTATTTTAATTTAACCATCTAAAATGGATTTCTTTCCTTGGATTTTAAAAACTATCTTTGCCTTACCTATTTAATAAGGGAACTTTTGTAAGTTTTTATTTCATAATGAATTCTACATTCACATCTTGCTATGTTATATTGTATAGGTTGGTTAATGAAAATGAAGTTAAGCAATGGAAAGAACAAGCAGAAAGGATGAGAAAAGGTAATAAAGCATTTGAAAGATAACTAGGTATTTCTAAATGCTACAAATTACATCATTTGTAAATTTGCAATGTTGTTACATGTTGACATTCATACGTCAAATGACTTTTATTCCTGTGGGATTTTAGGGTGCTTGCCTTGGCTTTTCAGAAAATAAATCTGCTGTTATAACTGACATGTCTCTGACCCCTTTTTTGTTTTGTTTTTTTTTCCTCTAGATTTCATATGGGTTCTTTTGAAAAGCAGTCTAGCATTTGCCTTTCAGAACTCAATAATTCAAATTTATCTTTGCTTCCTTCTCTTTTCCCCCAGGGCCTCTCATACACTAAGTCCCTCTAGATAGGATTTTTTTTTTGTTTGTTAAAATAAAAGGCAATTTGGCACTTGAGGAGTATGCAGACTTGTCTGTGATATTTCAAACGAGACAGTAAAAGTGCCTCTTGTTGGCCTTAGCAGTCTCAGAATTTCCACATAGACACTTTTGTCTGTGATCAGCTTTAAATAATTGTTTTAAGTACAGAAATTCCCTAACTTTGGTACATTTTGGTGCCATAAAAAGTTGGTGGGCAAGCTTTTGGTCTTTTGAATGTATTTCTGTTATTATTGATAATTCAAGTAAATTTTAAGATGAACAGTTAAGGAGGTGCTAACTTTGTCTGGACTAATTCTGTGCCAGCCACTTAAAAGTGGAAGCCAACATTTTGTTGATTTTATAAATGTTGACTCTCCCCCCTGCCTCTTCATAAAAGGAGAGATAGAAGAAAGAAGGAAGGAAGGAAGGAAGGAAGGAAGGAAGGAAGGATTAAGCACTTAACCATGTACCGAGTTTTCTTCTAAACCCTGGGGATACAAAATGAAAAATCATTTTCAGTAGTCTACTTTTTCATCATGAGTCATCTCTTATCAAGATTATTAGCTGTCTCAAATTAAATTGGTGGTTGACAAGCTTGTTCCAAGAGGACCTAGCTTTCTCTCTATCATATTGCACTTAATTCCATTAAATCCAAAAAGTAGAGCTACTAGGGTTCTGAATAGTTATGAAATGAAAAGTACTATTGTCACAGTTATCTTCAGATTGGAAAGAGGGGAGGCACAAGTACACGTGCACGCATGTATATAAATAGATGTTGATCTTATTTTTCTTTGTTCAATTTTTTTTTTAAACCCTTACCTTCCATCTTGGAGTCAATACTGTGTATTGGCTCCAAGGCAGAAGAGTGGTAAGGGCTAGGCAATGGGGGTCAAGTGACTTGCCCAGGGTCACACAGCTGGGAAGTGTCTGAGGCCAGATTTGAACCTAGGACCTCCCATCTCTAGGCCTGGCTCTCAAACCACTGAGATACCCAGCTGCCTCCTGTTCAATTTTTTAATGGCAGACTTTTCCAGAAAATCAGACAATCTTTTTTAAGGGGATAGAAGAATTGCCTAAGGAAAAAGGGAAGAGATCATATACCTAGGAGAAAAGTTTTAATATCAATGACTATTTTAGGACCACAAGTGAGAGAACTTGGGGTACATAAAAGGATAAAATATAAAATGATTGAGATATAATAGAAGGGAATGAGAATGATAAAGAAAAGGAATGGTAGATGTCAAAGTGAGAGAAGAAATAGTGTGAGATGTTGCCTTTGAGAACAGTATAAATGGCGGCAGAAGTGGTTTTGATTAAATAAATGATGGAAGGGAACATGGGACATTCTTGCAGATAGGGAGAAGAAAAGAATTGAAAGGATAGTTGGTAATGGGGAAATAGGAAGCAAATAGCTTTTTGTGGTCCCTGGGTGGTACAGGGAAGAACCCTCTAGTACTCTGAATACAATATTCAATGGAAAAGTACCCGAGTAGGGAAAATGTACCATATGAGGTATACAATAGAGTGAATTATATTGTTCTCTTAGCTTACATAGTAGTAGAGTCTCTCTCAAGGAACTGTAATATTTACAGTAAGAGCAGCTAGATGGCTCAGTAGGTAGAGAGCCAGGCCTGGAGACAAGAGGTCTCAGGTTCAAATCTGGCCTTAGATACTTCCTCACTGTGTGACCCTGGGCAAGTCACTTAACCCCAGTTGCCTACCTCTTACTGAGCTTTTGCCTCAGAACCAATACTTAATATTAATTCTAAGACAGAAGCTAAGTGTTTAGGGGGGAAAAAAGTTATGATATGATGTATATACATGAAAAACTATTGACGTAGTGGGAAACTAGGTAGGTCAATAGTCCTGGATTCAAATCTGGCCTCAGACATTTCCTAGCTATGTGACTCTGGACAAGTCATTTCACCCCAGTAGTCTAGCCTTTTACTGTTCTTTTGCTTTAGAACCAATCCAGAGTATTGTTCTAAGATGGAAGGTAAGGGTTCAAAAAAACAATGAGTGTAGTGAGGTCAGAGGAGGAGAAAGGTAACAATATGACCTCATCAAATTATGATTTAATGAATACATGGTAAATCTCAGCCATAAGTAGGAAGTCTGAAGATGCTCAGGCTGGATGGAGCCCTTGTTCATTATGTCATAATGGGGATTCCTTTGGGGTATGCAATAGATTAGATGGCTACTGAGGAATCTTCCAGCTCTCAAATTCTGGGATTCTTTAAATTAACTGACCAAGATATAAACCATTGGGTGAATCCAGACCAGGTTTGAATTACTTTATTTGGTTGAAAAATTGGATCCATTCTTCATATCTGATTTCTGCTTTTATCTTCTCTGTCCTCTCTATTCAATTCTCTTCCACCCCTCCTCTGAAGACACCCTAATCTCCTAAAATCCCACAGCTCTCCATCGGTCTTGCAGGGTTAAGGAAGCCAAACCACAGGGCAATTCTATTCTCCAAATGACTTTAATAAACATTCCTCCAATGCACGTGGCATTGTTCTCCATATCTACATCTATAACCTATTATCACAGCATTTATCTCTTCTCCTTCCTGACAGTTCTCACATTCTTACCTTTCATTTTTGTCTAGACCTGTGTTTTCATTTCTGTAGCAGATGAGCCACTGTTTTGGAGCTCAGTATTTGTTGTGGGGGGGTTCTGGGAAGTTAAATTGATGACATGTATGCTTGTGTCAGAGGCAATACTATAATCTAAATCTTGCCAATTCAGGAGCTTTCTCTCCAATATACCATTATGCTTCTCCCATTATAATTTATTACCAAATTAAGTATGTGCTTTTTTAATACAACATGCTATAATGTGCATCTAGCCTCAGCTTGATAATCTCCACTGAGAGGAATCCACCCACTCTATAGGCAGCCCATTCTACTTTTGAGCATCTCTTAATTGTCAAGAGAGCCAACTATGTGGTGCAGTGGTTATATCGATGGGTCCAATGTCAGGAAGACTCATCTGTTCCAGACACTCACTAGCTATGTAACCCTGGGGCAAGTCACTTAGCCCTGTTTGCCTCAGTTTCCTCATCAGTCAAATGAGATGGAAAAGTAAATGGCAAACTGTTCCATTATTTGCCAAGAAAATTCCCAATGGGGTCATGAAGAGTCAGATATGATGGAAAAACAACTGAGCAACAACAAATTGCTAGGATATTTTTCCTGGCATTGTGGCTAAATTGACCTTTTTGTAGTCCACTCAGTTGCTCCTGGTTCTGTCTTTTGGCCAAACAGTACCAGCCCAATTCCTCTTTTATGTGACAACTTTTCAGAGAATTCAAAATAACTATTAGTTCTTTCCTGACTTTTCTCTTTTCTGGACTGAGTATTCCCATTTTCTTTAAGTTGCTCTAACTGGTGTGGATTTAGGATCATTTACTCTGTTCTTCTTTGGATCTTCTTCCAGCTATCAGTGTCCTCCTTGCACTATGGCTTCCAGAACGGCACACAATGTTCCAAATAATATCTGACAGAGCAAAATTCTAGCAGGAATATTAGTATAAATTTATCCCTAAAAACTTTGCTTCTCTTAAAGCATCTCAAGATTTCTATGTGCCTCATTTTTGACTAGGAATGACAATAGTACTCCACAGGGTTGTTGTGGGGACAAAATGTAAAATCCTTTATAAATCTTAGTGATTTGTGATCATGAACTATTATTAACCTCATAGAATCATGGAGCTGAAAAGGTGGTCATCAGAAGTCATCTATTCTAACCAAAGTATGAATCTCTTATACAGTATATCTCACCAATAACCATTCAGATCTTGCTTGAAAGCTTGTAGAGAAGAGATCCTGCAACTTCTCATGGTGGCTCATTCCATTTATGGACATCTTTGATTATTAGGAGTTTTCCTTATGTGGGATTGAGTATTATACTCTGCAGAAAGACAACAATAAAATGATGGAAAATGCTATATTTTAACCTTTGAAATAGATCCTAGGAATATGCTAGAGGATCTCTTTGTAACTTATGCCCATTGGTTCTCATTTTGTTCCCTGGGGCCACCCAGAATAAGTCCTTTTTTTTTCTTTTTTCAGAATAAGTCTTAATTCTTCCACATGACAATCCTTGAGAGCATAACTATTGCCTTGTTTGAGTCTTCTCTAGACCAAACTTCCCCAGTTCATTCAACCAATTCTTGTATGGCATGAAATTGAATCCTTTCATCATCCAGGTCACCCACCTCTGCACATGCATTTTTTTTTCAGTCTTTCTTAAAATGCAAAGGGTCTAACTGAATGTTCTACATCAGACCTGCATTGATCAGAGTATTGAGTATAGTAAAACTATCACCCTTCCAAAGTTCAACATTCCTTTGGTGCCAAAGTAACTTGAATAAGGCTTATTCTAAATTCAGAGGTCTATTGACCAAAGGTCTAAGGCCAGGAAAATATGGATTGGCTGAGATCAATTATTTCACCCTGAATCATAATGAACATTTTCTAAAATCTACCAATGTATCCTCACCTGAGAAGATTTTGAAATATCAACATATAGCAACCATTTTCTGTCATTTCAATTGTCGTCCTGCAGTATAAGATACTTAACATCTTAAAGACCCTTTTAGGGTGATTGAAACAGATGACTCAGTGGTAGAAAAGATGATATTTTAATGAATAAACACTACATTTGGCAGTAACAATCCTTTCCCACATTGCAAAAACCTTTCTGAGTGCCCTTTGGCCTGTCACTTTACAAGAGTTGGTCTTCTCTGGTTTCTACTTTTGCATTGCAAAATAAAGCATTTATTTTTCTTCAAGTTTTCCTCAAGAGTTCCTCAGGCCTTGATGAGTTCAAATTCTGAAAGAAGTGCTTAATTTGTGGTCACCCACCCATTGTTTTCCAAGTGTTTCTTTTTTTTTTTTTTGAGAATTTATCTGATGAGACAAAGAGATCTAGAGGTGGTGCAGTGGCAAAAAAAGCTGGCCATGAAATCCAAAAGACATGGATTTCCCTGGCATGTGACACTTGGCACAAAGTTCTCTCTGGGTGTCATCATCATCTTCTAAGATGGGAGACAATAGTCATGGAACCTATCTCATAAGTACAATGAGGTGATACATGAAAAGTGCTTTGCTTACCTTCAATATGTCGAATACTGTTACTATTTATAGATAATTGAACCTTGGCCTTCCTTGAAATGGGATGTACATCAAAGTGTCTTGTTGCTTTTATCAATTGACCTTGGGATTTCAATGGTGGAAGATAATGGGAACTCCATATGAGAAAATGCAAATTGGTACTGGCTTTGCAATTTCTGGTCCTACTTTGCTTAATCGGGGAGGAACAAGTGTTTATGAAGGCCCTACTATGTGCCAGACACTGTGATAAACACTTTACAAATATTATCTCTCCCAGCAACCCTGTGAGGTAGGTGGCTATTTTTATATCTGTTTTATAGTTGAGGAAACTGAGGCAAGAAAGGGTTAAGTAATTTGTCCAGGGTTATACAGCTTGATTGTTTCACGCCAGATTTGAACTTAGGTTTTCCTGACTGCAAGCACCACACTTTATTACTTCCCTTGCAGCCTTAATGCTTAGGGACATTAAGAAGTCAGATGACTTTTCCCAGTGTCTCACAACCAGTAAGACTGTCAACCCAGATCTTCCTAATTCCCCAAATCTAATCTTTAACCATATGCCATTCTTCTTCTCTATGGTCCTACTATATTAATTAAACTATATTAATGCTTTTGATCAAAGGTGAAAAAGTTTTTCCTTATTAGATTATGAGCTCCTTGAGAACAGGAACTGTCTTTTACCTTCCTTGTATCCCCATGGTTTAGCACAATGCCTGGCATATAGCTGGCACTCAATAAATGTTTATTGACTGATTCATGTTCATTGGGAAAGTAAACCAGCAAACAAAAAAATGCTCTTTTTTGATCTTCCTCATGTGACTATTTTTTAGATAAAGTCCTGTAATTTTGAAGAATTCCTTTGGCAAAATGATCTCATGCCCTATTTTTGTAGAACATAGTGATCTGCAGCAGAAATTGGAAAAGAAAGAAAGAGAGTGTGATGCCAAGACTCAAGAGAAAGAAGAGATGATGCAGACCTTAAATAAAATGAAAGAAAAGCTTGAAAAAGAATCCTCTGAACATAAGCAAGTCAAGCAACAGGTGGCTGACCTCACAGCACAGCTCCAGGAACTCAGCAGGGTGAGGGAACTTTGTGGAATTTTCCATTTATGGTTAAATGTGGAGGTCTCATTTTGATCCAGTAGGTATCCAGAGTTCTTCGTCTATACCTAACTAGATTTTTGGTTGAGGAAACAAAATGAGTCGTGTCATCTTATTTACTGCCAGAATATCTATGAAACTCTGGAGTGGACCCTCCCTGCCTTTAAGATAGAGCTATATAATGGGAAAGGCGAGTTAATTTAATGGGGGGCTGAAGAGGATGGTGATGGTGTTCCCACTTGAGTTTTAAAAATAATGTAAGTTTAATGAGGCTTGAGCTCCTTTTTTCTCACCACAACAGCTAAATTTATGAAGAATGTTATGAGGATGGCAAAGAAACTAGTACTTAGACCAGGGACTATAGTTACAACATTAAATATAAGGTGTGAAAAAACATAATGAAT
This sequence comes from Monodelphis domestica, assembly GCF_027887165.1. Classification (NCBI taxonomy): domain Eukaryota; kingdom Metazoa; phylum Chordata; class Mammalia; order Didelphimorphia; family Didelphidae; genus Monodelphis; species Monodelphis domestica. The sequence goes on from NC_077227.1 coordinate 268,368,733, forward strand.
AATTCTGGAAGCAACACAGGAAAATCACAGTGATTACTTTTATTAGACACCTTGAAAATTGAAAGGTTGGTGCAGTAGATGCTCTGCTTAGGTTTGACTTCAAAAATATCAGAATTCAACTACTTTCCCTAGGATTTTTATTAGCTATGTGACTCCAGAGAATTCCTTTCACAGCTTTGAGTGTCTGCTGTTAGTAAAAGGAATCGTATCTCCCCTGTTTCAAATACGAAAAAATCACAAATCATTCGTATTTTCACATACTTTATCTGCTAGCATTTGTCAACATGGAATTTAGAAACATCCAACTTGTAGCCTAGTAAGATCTGATGAACCCCAAGTTTTAAGACTGGCTTGTAAGTTGGAGACCCCAAATCTTGTACTTGCTCTCTGTTCCCATGAGAATCCACCCTGAAGGGAATCTCAGACTAGCAGTTTGACTGAATAATGGACCCTAAGATAAATGATATCCCTGTCATGAGGGGCCAAGTCCAAGCCAAGTGACTCTATCCTTATCTTTGGAAGTATTAAATCCTTATTTACTAACACTTTGTAAGTAATGACAGAATCTCCATTTTTGCTCTCAAAGTCTAATATAACAGCTAGGATATCAGATTTGCAAAATACTTCACAGAGGTTGCCTCATAGCAACAGAGTGAAGTGCTATAATTGTGCTCATTTTACAGATGAGGAAACTATTTGACAGAGGTTAAATGACTTCCTCAATATTGCAGAGCTAATGTGTCAGAGATAGCATTTGAATCCCGGTCTTCCAAGTCAGATACTATCCACTATGCCATTTTATTAAAGGAACTTAAAACAGACTCTCTTGAAAGACTTTTGATCACCTTTCTTTTGCTCTTTCATTTGCAGAGGGCCGTTTGTGCATCAGTTCCAGGTGGCCCTTCACCTGGAGCTCCAGGCAGTCCCTTTCCTCCCCCTACCCCAGGATCTATTCTAGCTCCACCACCACCACCTCCTCTGCCAAGTGGACTTCATCTTCCACCCCCACCACCTCCTCCTCTTCCTCCAGGGGGTCCTCCTCCCCCACCAGGACCTCCTTCTTTAGGAGGAATAATGCCTCCTCCAGGAGCTCCCCTTGGTCTGGCTCTCAAGAAGAAAAACATTCCCCAACCCACAAATGCCCTGAAATCCTTCAACTGGTCAAAGCTCCCTGAGGTAAGCCATTTATTTCCTGTCATTTGGGGCTTAATGGGCAGCATTAGCAGCATGACCAATTCACTCGCTGTAAAGGAAAGTGATCCCAGCTATTAAATGGTTTCATTTTCTCAGTATGAATTGAATGGCCTCACTTGCACAGAAATGCAGGGGATAAAAAAACTCTGAAATGAATGACACCTGGTTAATCTGGACCAATAGTACACTTTCAGCATTCAGTAGAATGAATCATTTGATGCATCAGCAACCTTTAAAATGCAATTTTTTGAGGGGAGATTAATTACAAAAAAATAGCATTTTATCATCTTGATATTTTCAGAACAAACTGGATGGAACCATATGGAACGAAATCGATGATTTGAAAGTATTTAAAAACCTTGATCTTGAAGACCTAGAAAGGACTTTCTCAGCTTACCAGAGACAACAGGTAAACAGTACTGTGTATTCCCTGAGGACATTGAATTAGCTGGAATGCATTTTCTCATGTGGCCAGTGTATGTACCGTATGCTGTCATCATGACCTGAAATTAAAGGAACATTGGATGGATTCAGTCCCACTATGACTACAGCTTCATTCCTGGGCATCTTTAGATCTGCAAACTATTTACTTCTTATGTGGCTTTGTATACAAATGCATGGAGAAGCCTGTGTGTACAAGCCAAGCATCTATGAGCATTTGTGGCTTGTGAAGGTGGGCGACCTAAAGGAAAGTATTAATGGTAAAAGGAACATATGTTGTATTTTATTAGTAATTAATTATTACTAATTAGTAATTAATCCATCAACAAGCATTTATTAAACACTCTAATATTCCAGGCACTATGTTAGGTGTCAAAGATACAAAGACAAATGAAATTGTCCTTTCCCCCAGGACTCTGTGATTGATTATGTGCCATGCATAAAGTGTATACAAAATAAATACAAAGCCATTGAGGTGGGAATCAGGAAAGACCTTGTGTAAGAGGTGACATTTGTTTTGAACTTGGAAGGAAATTAGGGATTCTGAGAGGCAGCGGAGAGGAAGAAACTCATGGCAAGCATGGGGAGAAGGACAGTCTGTGCAAAGATATAGAGATGGAAGATGGAATGTCATGTAGGAAAGACATCAGAATCAAGGCAGCCAGGTGACTCAGTGGATAGAGAGCCAGTTCTGGGGTCAGGAGTACCTGGGTTCAAATCTGGCCTCCGACACTTCCAAGCTATGTGACTCTGGGGAAAATCACTTAACCCTATTTGCCTAGTCCTTACCACTCTTCTGCCTTAGAATTACTACTTGGGGAAAAAAGAAAGAAAGATAGATTTCAGGATGGGTGGTTTAGCTAGACCAGTAGAATACATGAAGGTGAGTAATAAAAAATGAGGCTGGAAAAGTGGATTGGAGACATGTTATGAAGCACTTGAAATGCCCTACACAATCAATTGTTTATTTGATCCTAGAAGTAATAGGAAACCACTGGCAGTTTATTGAACAGAGTTAATATCATTAGATCTCTGCTTTAGGTATGTCATTTTGCCACGGAAGATGTACTAGAAAAAGGAGAGAACTTAAGGTAGAGAGAACACTTAGGAGGCTACCAAAATAGTACAGGTGAGAGGTGATCAATCAATCAGTAAATACTTTTTAAGTACCTACTATTTAACAGGCACTGCACTGAGCATTATGGCTACAAATGCAAATAAAAGAAACACATTCAATGACCTCAAGGTGCTTATGATCTGATAGCTGATGTGTATCTGAACTAAGGGAGGGAGGGGTGGCTTTGGGAGTAACAAGAAGAGGATGATTGCAAAAAGTGCTATTAAAGTGTAATAAGCAAGATATGGCAGCTGATGGACATGTGAGGTGAGTGAAAATGAGGAATGAAGATTCTAACCGTGAATGCATGAATGAAAAGATGGTAGTGTAGGTTTGAGGAAGATGGCTTTTTTTGGATGTGAGTTTGAGATGTCTGGGGGACTGCAATTGGAAATGTTTAATAGATAGCTCATGGTAAGGAACTGAGCTCATCAGAAAGATGAGGGCTGGATATATACATCTGGGAATTACCAGCATGGAGGTAATTGAACCCATGAGAGCAAATGGGAAAGGGCCCAAGAAAGAGAGATTTGCAGGTATACTCATGATTGGGGAGAGAGTGGGTCATGATCCTAGCAAAATTTCCTGGGAAGGAGTGATCCAAGAAAGAGAATGGTACTATTAACACCCAGAGGGAAATATCCAGGAAGAGAAAGGTGAAGCATTGTCAAGTATTGCAATGACTGGTCATACAGGAGAAAAAAGCCTTGCAGGGACTTAAATTCTATAAAGGGAGACAACATATACAGCTAAACATTGTTTTGTTGTTCATCCTTCGTTTTGAAGAGGACCAATGATATCACTGGGTGATGGCTCTCAGTGAATTGGTTTTAAATGAGACAGAGTTGCACAAAGTCATCAGCTTCACTCTCCCAAAGGCATTGAAGTCCAGTGGCAAGACAGAAGTCAAGACAGCTGGTGAATGTTTCGGGATTTAATGGGTGACTGTGACTTCTTCAATGTCTAACCAAACCCTCAACCTTCACGGCCATTAGAACAACTTGTTCTCATCCCCTCATTCTGCCAGAAGTGTTCACATGTCTGGAGTAGACACCAACCCCTAATTTACCAATGGCTTTGAGGTCTTGTCAGTCACTCACAACCTGCTTTAACCCCCCATGCCAATACAGTTTACTAAGCTGTGGTTGCTGCATATGCTACAGCTTCTTGGAGCCACTCATGAGAGCTGGGTGACAAGTGGACATCAAAGGCAAATGAGCAGCCCTGAAAAGTACTCAGCAAGCCATCATACAGGAGGTACTAGTTTTCCTAGAACGCCTTGTATAATACTGTTTTGTATAAAATAAATACAAGGCAATTTGTTGGAGAGGATGGGCAAATTAAGAAGGAGGAGAACTGAGAAGAGACCATTAGATTTTGTAAATTTGGTAATTTTGGAGAGAGCAATTTCACTTGTATAATGAACAACAAGGCAGTTATCAACAAACATTATTTTAGACACTGGACTAAATGGTGGAGATAAAGGACATGCAAAAAGCAAAAACAAAAAAAAATTGCAATGAGACTGGAAATGAAATTGTAAGGGATTGACAACTGAATGAGAGGAGGGAAAAGTGGAGGCTGTGAGAATAGAGGGCTTTTTATATGACTTTGGCTAGGAAAGGTAGGAGACATATGGCAGTAGATTGAGGGGAGAGTCAGGAGTGTTTTGTCATGCTGCTGATCCATGATGACTAAACATAGTTTTTGAAAGTCTTAGTTTGCATGGCTCAAAGTTGATTTGTGTGTGTAGCAAATGACTATCCTAGCTGGGATGGTTGGTAGAACAGATGGAGCCTTTTAGAAATGTGTGGGAAATCAAGGAAGAGGATTTTGGTGAAGATTTATTACCAGACAGATGGAGGAGAAAAGATGGAGAAAGGAGTTTTTGTCATCAAGGCTGACAAATGACAAACAGAGCTGAGAAGAGTCTGAAAAGTCAGAAGATCCTCAGTGTGCAGAGGAAGAGAAGCCAGAGCAAATGTTAGGGGAGAAACGAGTACTATGGTCACAGCAACAGGACAAAAATGATCTTGGTTTAAAACCTTATATTTAAACTGCACCAAACCTATGTGATCATGGTCACCAAGCACCTCAGACTCAAATTTTGAAATTTCTACTTTTTCTCAAATATGTTTTAGCAGAATTTGTTTATTTGTTGTAGGAATAAAGTAGTTGCAAAGATTGAGCAAGATAAAGAAAATTTTTAAAAAATGAGAAAAAAGAAAGAGATAAAATGTTGAGTGGATATTTAGCAATAAGAAAACAAAATAGAACAATAAAATTATAAAATATCAGAAAAGGAAAATCAATCAGTTTGAGAATAACTAACAAGTGAAATTAACAAATAATGAAGGACCTGTTATGGAGAGTTGTGGTATTTTTAAAGAAGGAATGAACTTGTGGAATATTTACACAATGAGGAGCTAAATGTAATTACAAAGGTTATGGGCCCTCTGCATTTAAGAGCATATTGCTATCCTGGCAAATTACATGTAGGTTGCTGGCCCCATGATTCTTCAAAGTGATCAATTTTAATACTTCAAGAGAGCAATGGACCTCTTCTTTTGATTAGGTCTATTTTAATTCCCCAGTAAAAGTGATGAAGGTATCTGGGAAGCTAAAAGGAGGGAAACTAATCACCAAGGCAGAAGATAAGTTAAAGTTCTCCTTTAGACTTATCATTTTAAGTATTGCTTTCCATTCTCCAAAGATCAAATGCCTTGAATTATTTTGCAAAGAATTACCTTCCAGTTTAGAAATAGAAGGCTTCTCTTTAATCCAGATTTATACTATTTAATTTTTATTGTGAAAATGCAAGATAAAACTTAAAATTATTAAATGACTTGTAATACATGGTGTTGCTTCTTTTCAAATCAAGAGTTCTATAGTAAGCAGAGAAGTGATGATGGAAAAGGAAATGAATTCTCAAAGGGTGCTGATTCTAAAAATGTTTCAACTCTCTTGGAGCTCAGAATGCTTCATTAGCAATTTCTTTGATGTACTATAAAAGATAACTTTGCAGCTTTGGCAGCCAAGAAAGGACTAGAATTTAGATGAGACGGAATTGTATTCTTTAAAAAGTTTTATCCAGATGCTATTTATGATTAATAAATACTATGATTACTAAATATGTGTTTATGATTAATAAGTGTTAATTAATAATCAGTGGCAGATGCTGAATATGCTATGCCACTATGTAATACTTGTAACTACAAAAGGCAATTCAATACAATGCAATGTCTCAGACCCCATCCAAATGATTTTAATTACCAAGGTAAAAGGACAAGGTCATTGATACAGGAAGTCTTCTTCTATCCCTTTAAGTTGGATGTTCTCTGCAACCTATAATCTTAAAGTTCTGCCTAGAACCCTGTACAGATTTAGAGGTGGATTCAATTACCAGAGGAGGCAATATATAGTATGTGTCAGAGGCTAGACTTGAATTTAGGTCTTCCCAGCTGAAAGGCCAGTTATCTATCCAGTATGACATTTTTTTTCCCATTACCAGGCCATCTCATTAAAAGATGGTTTAATGTAAAAGGCCATTTTATATTAAAGACAATCTCATGGAATGAAGCAAGATGTGGCTGTACCACTCAGGACAATTCAGGGAGTCCTAGTTAGACAGACTGAGTACTATCTTGATTTCTAACTCCTATAATAATTGGTTGTTTTGATCAAATAGCATGAACAACTACTTGGGAATTTTGAGAAGAGAATTTCTAAAAAACCAGAAGTACTGGGCACTTAGAGTGGTTTTCCTCATGTCTGAGCATGTGGGCTGCATTTATTTTAATAGCAGTTGGTTAAAAGGCCCAAGTTTACAAGACTCATAATTAACTGGCTTTCAGCAGAAGGTGTAGGATGATGTCTCTCTGTGCCAAAAAGCTCTGGGACGAGTACACAGACAGTATGTGAGATCTGGTAGAAAGAAAGGGTGGGGAAAGTGTTATAATTGGGTAATTGCCATAGCAACTAATTGCTGTTTAAGTAATCAGTAATAGTCCCAGACTAGACTAGATAAGAAAACTCCTGATGTGTTTAAACATTAAGGTAGCTTGGAAAGAGGGAGAAAGTCTTGCTACTTAGTAATGCTTCCAAGCATGAGACATTGCCGCATTTCGATATAGGACTTCCTGGAGGAAAGTTTCAACACAGCTGCTCAGCTTAAGTAATTAAAATCTGATTTTCCTTTTAAAACTGATGAGCAATGAAACGGAAACTGTTTTTGAGAAGGGATGATTTTTTTTTTAATGCTACTTTTTAACATCCCAGAAGGTAGTTAAATAAGCCACTTGAATAAATGTATTTGTTGCAGGAGGAATAGAAATAAATAGTGATTTCTGTGACAGAATATTTAAGATATTCTAAAGGATGCCCATTAATGGGATCATCCTCCTCAAGACCGAGTGACTTAGCCTTCTGGTTAATAGCAACACCAAAGGCAGAATTCATTTGCCCTTCAGGCTTTGCCAAGTAGCACTTAATCATTATCACCCTTTAGAACTCCATTTTTTCATCTTTAAAGTATAGTTTCCTGTGGAATAGTTGCTCATATATTTGGGATGAGCAGATCACGTACTCTTTGCTCTGTTGCCAGAAGTTAGCTTCTTCCAGAGAGAGAGAGAGAGAGAGAGAAGCACTTTGGTACTGTTGCCTCTGAAAGCAGGTTCATGATGATGATGTTAAGAACACATGGATTCAAATCCCACTTTTGACATACTGTGTGACTAGGGATGTCATTTAATCTCTCTGACCCTGGTTTTGTTCTGTAAATGTTTTACTGTATTATATCAGGATGAAATCTTCAGAGTTGGAAAAATCTTACAAGATCTCAGAATTGCAATCAATACTAGGAGGTGGGATTTAGGAGAATGTACTCTCAGTTGGAGAACCAAAAGAGGGTCCAATGACTTTATGTATTATTTCATCAGATGTCTTTAAGAAGGGCCTTTGAAAATAGCATTTTATCTTTTGATTTCTTCTGTTGAAGAATGTCGACAATTCTGAGTGATCAAAGTGTTAAAACAGTATCAAAATCTAAAATAGGACTTTAAATAAAAACTCCTCACTGCTAGTCTATTCAAATTAAGAGAAAAGTGATTTAAATCTACTCTTGAACTATCATTTTGTGTCCCACTTAAACACTAAATGATGGCAAATATAGTACATTCAATGTCATTTTGTTATCATTAGTTCAGAATTTAGCAGCAACATTTATCTAGTGCCAGCTGTGTGGAAAACACTGCTAGATTCTAAGGGAGAGACAACATTGAGATAAGACATGAGCCTATCCTCATGGAGTTTATAACTATTGTAAGGTGATATTTTGTTCAGTCGTTTCAGTATGCTGGAAAAGATCCTGAAGTAGTTTGCTATTTCCTTCTCTCACTCATTTTATAGACAAGGAAATGGAGGCAAATGGGGAGTGAATTGCCCAGGGTCAGTGTCCAAAGCCAGATTTGAACTCAGGAAAAAGAATCTTATTGATTTTAGGTTTAGCACTCATCCACTGTGCCTCCTAGTTGACCCATGAGTCAATAAGACATAACTAATTATAACATGGCATTACAAATAAGTGAATTTCATCAATGGAAAGAACATTGGATCTTGGAAACCTAAGACCTGGGTTAGAAACTCAATTTATTTTTTAATGACTTGAGACAAGTCACATAGCCTTTGTGGTTCTCAGTTTCTTCATCTGTAAAAATAAATGAAGAGTTGGATTGGATTATCCCTAAGTTCTCTTCCAAATATCAACTAAATGCTTTGATGCTTGGCACATGGTAGGAGCTTAATAAATGCTGATTGATTGATCCTAGAGTTATAGGCAATGCTATATGAGTTTCCAATGGGATAGACCAAGAGAAACTTCATGGAGTGGGAAGGTACCTTTAAATTGGGGCAAAGAATAGTTTGTTAGCTGAAGTGTTTGGAAGAATTAGAAGGAAATAATAAGATAGTTGGAAAGGTTATGAGTTGGGTAGGGTGTTAGACTGTAAATGACCTTGAATGTCAAGCAAAGGTGTTTAAAGGCCACTTGTTTGCCCTCAGAAAGTTCCCAGAGGTCTCTGAGCAGAGCAGGGATATGTGTTATATATAAGAAAGAAAGACTATTCTTGTAGTGGTATGAGAACCATTTGAAAAAGGGAGAGAGAAGAGGCAGAGAGACTCGTTATGGAAGAGAGAGAGAGAGAGAGATGTTGAGGAAACATTTGAATATTGAAAATAACTTCTGGTTTTAGAGTGAATAATTGAAGAGTTAAAATTTTTTATCCTAAAAATCTGCATCAAAATACTCTTTTTAATATTAGCTATCAAATGGAAATGGTTAAGAGTTTGAAAGATTATATTATATGATGATATCACAATCTCCAAAGGAAAGGGTACTAAATAATCTGTACCCACTCTTAGTACATCATCCTGTCCTCTGAGAAGATAAGAGGGTAGATTTTTTAGCTATGGTTACAGAATTTTTTTTTAATTCACAACTGATGGTTAAGGATAAATAATGACTTGCTAATTTATAATTTCATTGAAAGCTGAACAAAATCAATCAGCAGACCTTTGTTAAGCACATACTATGTACTGAACACTGCTAAATGCTCAGGAAGTGGGCTTAAATTTTCACATGAAGAACACAGGCTAGAATCCCAATTTCTTCTCAGCTCTGAAATTTTTTACATCAGAGAATAAATTATTAGAAATCTTTAGAAGCTTTTCTTTTGGAGGCCTTTAAAAAACAAAGGATCTATTTACATCTGGCTGCAATGCTGTAGGTGTGGTCCTCCCTGAAGGTGAAGGAATAGTTTAAGAGGAACTATTGGGGCCCATTCCAATTTGGAGCTTTCTCTGCCTTTGAAAGGAATGCACTCTTAGAGAAAGGGAAGGGGGGGGGAGTCTTGGGGATGTGGAGGAAAACTGCTATTCCTCCAGAGACAAAAGAAAACTGACATCATTGAGGGAGAAAAGTTTGTTTGTTGGTTATTAACTTATTTTAAAATGCTATTCTAGGAAAGCAATCTTTGCTTGGATGCGTGGGATTGGAAGAGGATAAACTTTTTGCTTCCCACTAGAGGAATTTTATGAAACAGCTCATTGACCCTGGCAGTCCTGCCAGGACCAATGAGACCTTAAGGGATACATTGAGCAAATATTCCTTATGCAAGTTTTTGGCCTGAAAATTGAGATGGACTTTTTACAACCAAGTTTTAGTCTTTCCAGCTTTGAAAAATTATGTAACAAGAGTATTTTCTCATGTGAGATACTGCTTTATTTTCCTTTTCCCTCGTTCCAAATATTTTCTGTATGTTAGGTTACGAATTAGTATCATCCTCTGTAAATAATATTTGAGGCAAATGGGCTCCAACAATGCCACTGATACCGCTTACTTTTGGAAACTTTCCTTCATTTTATATGTTCTCCTTTTCTTTATTTTCATTGTCTCATTAATACAGTCCTCATTTATCCCTGTTAGTTGTCCTAGGACTCTTAGAGATTGCTGGCCTCAGATTTTTATTTTTAATTTGAATAGCTGTCCAGGCAACTAGATGATACAATGGATAGACATTGGACTTGGAGTCAAGAAACCTTGAGTTAAAATCTGGCCTTAGACAATTGATAGCTATGTGATGCTGAGCAAACCACTTAAACTCTGTCTGCCTCAGTTTCCTCACTAGTAAAATAAAGGGCATAATAGCACCTCCTGGGCTTGTTGAGATGATAACATGAGATCAATAAAGTGTTTTGCAAACTTTAAAGCACTATATAAATGGTAGCTATTTATTAAGTGTTATCCTTAATGTTATGATTATATAGTTGTAATCACATGTGACTGTGACTATTTGACCTAAATTAAGGACTTCACATCTCTGTCCATTAATTACCTTTATTAATAAATGCTAGTTGAATGTAATTGAATAATGTGTGGAAAACATACCGGTCTAGCCTTGTTGAGAACCTTTAACGTCTTAATTTTGTTACTTAGTATATAGCTTCACACTATCTTCTAATTTGATAAATATTCTTTTGATAAAAATGTTGAACTGAATGAGGAAAAGGACTAGTCCTCTAGAGACCTTCTCCATGTTGATACTAACGATTGATTGACCCTTTTCTGGGTAGCATTTACTCCTTTGCTTTATTTTTAATCAAATTTTATTTTTATGGTCATGCAAAACACACTTCCATATTGGTCATTGTTGAAACAGCAAATTCATAAACAACCAAACCCCCAAAATAAAACCCTAAATACACTAATGTGAAAGATGACTCCCACGGTTCTATTTCTGGAGGTGGGTAGCATTTCCCATCATACATCTTTCAGGATTGTCCCAGATCATTGTATTGCTGAGAATAGCCAAGTTTTCCCAGAAAAGCATCAGATTGACCCTTTTTTTTGATTGAGTTGTTGAACTAGATCTGCTTAATTCCTGTCCCATTCACATTTTTCTTAGTTCATTGAGTCATAGTTGATTATAAGACAGGGGGATCTCAAAGTTCATTGAAATGAAGATGCTTCAGCTTTGTTGAGTTACAGTATGAACATCTTTGAGGATACTGAGATGGAATTAAAATATAAGTCATGAGATTTGAAGAAGTGATCAAACAGAGTATTGAAGAAGAAATCAATCCTTAGTGCAGTTATCAATTGAAAAGCTGCATGGAATAGAGAGGAAGACTGTGAGCTCACTGAAAGTGGCGAAAGAATGAGTTTTTGTTTATTTATGAATGAAAGCTAATTGATGACTCTAACATAGATCTGGACATGGTGATATTAACAAATGGAGCAAAGCCCAAAGTGCAGAAGTCACTGAGTGATGGCAATGAGGAGAAGGAAAGAATATGTATGCCTGTTTCTTCTCTTGGACCAGTGTGTCATGGAAGATGAGAATAGACACACTCAGAACTAATTAGAAAGATTGTCTGTGATGTAGTCTTCCAGAGGGGAAGCTAGGCTTTCAGAAGAGCAAAAAGATGGAACAAAAAGAGGAAGAAGTCTAGGATGAAAGGGAGTTTATTAACAAAGAATGGGATTTCCAAATAACTAAGGAAAAGTAGAGGTGAAAAAAAATTAAGAGATAGCTTGATGTTGAGAGAACAGGAAGTTCTCTAGGGATGAAGCTAGGGAGGAAGGCTTGTGTTTCAACAAAGTAAAACTGAATCATAGGTATAAAGGGTAAAGAAGATGGGAAATGCCTTTACATCAAGTAAGTCTTACCAGTTTGGGGGACTACTTGATGACCAGGAAGGATTTTTGCTATGACTTCTAAATTGCATGTTTTTGATTGCCTTTTCCATGCTTCTGCTATGGCTGTAGGATTTCTTTATCAACAGTAACTCCAAGCAGGTAAGGGAATTATTGCTAAAAAATTCTTGTTTTATGTAATTGGATCATGGCCAGATTGAAAATTCTTGGTCATGTTTGTCTGTAGACAATACAAAATACAGTGCCTGGTGAAAATCACATTGTATGCTTAACTCTAGCAGAGTTCTTTCAGGCATTGCATGTGTGCTCCAAATCTCAGAATTACCAGGCAGACAATTGAAGCCCAATTTCCATTTTTCCTTTAAACTGATATTTAGTAATAAAGCTAAATTGTTTTTTGGTATTTCTTTGAATTGTCCTAGAATGCCTTTATGAATCCTGTAATTAAATGATGTAAAATTTGCGTGTTATCATAACATCTTCACAATGAGTTTTTCCTACCAATTCCTCTAACACCTCTTTATTTAACTGTGGCAAAATAAATAAAAAGCTGTGTTTCTTGCGTCTATCGTCTCATCCATTCCCGATGTTTTTAGCTACCTGTGCAGAAAGGGTAGGCAAAAAATGTTTTATGGAAATCAAAAGTTTGAACTGATCTCTTGAACAGCCTGTCCTGCTCCAGAATGATAAGGTGCCAGCTGTATCCGGTAGCCTCCTGGTGCATGTAAAATAGTCTGCAAAGCTTTATTGTTCAATCTTTTGGGTGTTTGTGATGCAAATAATTCTCCTGTGAATGAATGAATGAATACTGACTGCACATGTCTCAAGTGACCAATGGAAGACCCAAACTGAGCTTGATTCATTGTGACAGTTCTCTCAGGGAGGGAACTTGGGGAGACAGCACAAATATATAGAGGGGAGATGCTCATTAATAATTTATGCTTGATTGTTTTGTCATCACAAACTATCAGAACCTCCAAACAATAGTTTTAAAAGTGTATCATTCTTTTTTATTTCCATTTGAAGACTAGATTTTAGCTTTTGTTTCTGAATTCTTTTTTTTTTTTTGCATAATCAGGAAACCTTATTAAAATGTGTGTGTGTGTGTGTGTGTGTGTGTGTGTGTGTGTGTGTGTGTGTGTGTGGTCAGAATGTCATTGTTTGACTTTCATGGATTCCTATCATGCTTTTTATAGAAAGAAACAGATGCCATTGATGACACACTGAGTTCCAGACACAAAGTGAAAGAACTTTCAGTGATTGATGGCCGGAGGGCCCAGAACTGCAACATTCTGCTCTCAAGGTATTGTTAATGTTGAGTATTGAGCATTTGTAATATAACCAGTGTTTTAAGAAGTACGGTGCAGTGAATGATTTTGGTGTGTGACTCATAACTGTGTATGTTTGTAAACCTTTAAAATTGTAAGCCTGCTGGGAAATCTGTTTCTGTGTTGTAATAAGGTAAACAATACTTATGCCTCCCTTTGAAACAACAGGGATGAGTTGGAAACTTCTTCGATTATAATCTCTATACATTTACAAAAATATAAAATTACTTAAAATCTTAAGTTAGAAATTTCTTTTCATCCTGATGATCAAAAAGTGTTTTTTTCTATAGATTATGTGCATGACAAAACTAAGTTTTTGTTTCATTTTCATTGACCTTTTTATCCTCTTGGTGTATAGATGGTTCATCTGTGGGGCAGCTCATGGTATCACTGTACTCTTAACAAATATTGGAAGGCTAACCATTTAAATGCCACTCCCTTCCTTATTCCTTCAAGCATTAGTTCCTTACTGACCTGCTTTTTTTTTTAACCTTTTCTTCTCTTGCTATTTTTTTTTTTTACTAAAGACAAAGCTCAAACCAAAATAAAATTTTAGTTTTCAAAGTTCAGTCTTCAGGGGCACATGCATCATCCGAAAGGAAAGCAGAAAATACCAATTACAAATTCTTCTTCAGCCACAGTTGCTTGGGCTTATACCTTCACATTTTGCAACTTGGTCTTATTTCTTTCCTCAAAAGAGGAAAATCATATTAATGACAGTTATGGTGATTGTGAGGAGTAATGGAAATGTTTTCAGAAACCTACAAAATAAGGGACAGCAAGGTGGCTCAGTGGATTGAGACCAGATCTAGTGATGAGAGGTCTTGTGTTCAGATCTGGTCTCAGATACTTCTGTATATACTTATCTACTCCTGGGCAAGTCACTTAACCTCTGTGGCCTAGCCTTTACCACTCTTCTGCTTTGGAATCAATAAGAAGTATTGATTCTAAGACTGAATATAAGATTTTTTTAAAGAATCTACAGAATTCAAATGTTTTTAAATGTATTAAAGAAATCATGTTGGCATTGTCATAAGGTGACTTTTTTCAGGAATGCAAACAATGGAACATTTTTTTAATCTGGCCTTTTAAAGCGCCTTTTGAGAGAAGACTTCAATAACATGTAGAGGTAATTTTATGTTCTATCTTGTAACACCAAAGCCAGATTGTTATAACATGTTACTTTAGAGAGAAAATATCTCTTTGGGTGGGAGAAGTGAGTGAGATCACTAAATTTTAATCTGGTAACGCATGAAAAATTGATGCGAACATTTTACTTTTTTAACTGAAAAGCGCATTTCTTGGCTTGCCTGAGACTCATTCATTCAACTTAAATATTCCCACTTTTTTCCTCTCAACACTCCCATGAGGTTATTTCACAGTCTCTATTGTGCTAAAGAAGAATGTATATTTTCCTCAGGAAGTCACCACTGAAAATAATTTAAAGACAATTTATGTACATGCATGATGGGATACATTCAAGGTTCTCCTTCCCATTTGATAAATAATGTTGTTGTTACTATTCAGTCATTCAGTTGTGTCTGATTCTACATGGACTCATGGACATGGGGTTTTCTTGGCAAAGATAAGGGAGAGTTTTGCCATTTTCTTCTCCTTTGTGTCCCCATTTTACTAACAAAGAACTGCATGTTTCAGTGTATTCAAAGGAAGATTTGTTTCTTTGAGACATTGAGGCAAATAGTGGTTAAGTGAGTTTCCCAGGGTCACACAGCAAGTGAGTGTGTCTAAGGCTGGATTTGAACTCATATCTTGCTAACTTTGAGCCCTGTGTTCTAGCCGCTATACCACCTAGCTCCTCCAAAGAACAATGTGTTCTTATATAAATGCTGAATTAAATGAAGATTTTTGAAAATTTTAAATCTTTTCATTCTTTTTCTCTATATCATATCCACTATATTTTTTTATATGATTAGAGTGCAGAAGAAACTATTTGAAATTCTTTTTCCCAAAGGTTACTGTCATTTTTTATTTCTATACCAAAGGATCAGAATTCCTAAGGGAGTAAATGCATTGACCTAATTCCTCACAGCCAGATTGTACTCAGTAGGGGCTGCTGATGGTGACAGTTACTGAGCTTTAGAGATAAACTCATAGCTTTTCCTGACTGTCTTCCTATCCAATTTTTGGAGAAGTTGTCTTATTTCAATGCTGTAAAACTCATTTTTTCTAAAAGTATCTGAGATTAGAGATTTAGGATTGGAGGGCTCTATAAGTATTCCTCTGAAGTGATCAAACCTAGCTTAGTCAGTTCTAAAGGGATGAGTTAAAATCTGGTTCATACTGTTTGTGACAGAAATCATCAGTACCTGATATAGGCAAAATTCTATTATAGTTAAAATCTATTCACATACAGGGGGAAACTTTTTCTGACATTTTAGGGCTGCCCCAAAGTGGAATGGGCTGTTTTGAGAGAAATAGTGAGGCCTCTTTCAGTAGAGGTCTTTAAGCAAAGGCTATATATAATTTCTGGTGGCACAGTGGATAAAGCTTGGAAAGTTCCAATCTGGCCTCAAATACTTATTTGTGTGACCCTGAGCAAGTCACTTAACTCTATTTGGCTTGATTTCCTTATCTGTAAAATTAGCTAGAGAAGGTAATGGCAAACCATTCTATTATCTTTGCCAAGAAAATCCCAAATGGGCTCACAACAAGTTGGACACAACTGAAAATGACTAAACAGAAACAATGGAACGTATAATTATTAACTGGAGACGCAAATGGGATTCTTGCTTCAAATACAGGTTGGACTAATCAATCATCTCTTAAGCCTTTTCTAATGTTTAGGTTCTAGGATTATAGCAACTTGTTCTTTATATCAAAACCATGGCCATATTCTAGATGACCCAATAGTAATAATTCTTTATTATCAGGTTTTATTTTTGTGTATAACTAGGTTTTTTTGTTTGTTTTTTGGTATAATACCCAGTAAATGCTTGATTGATTGTATAGAGTTATGGTCCCTACATTTTAGGAAGAACATTGATAAAATGTAATTCATCCAGAAAAGGGCAACAAGGATGATGGAAGGCCTTGAATGCATAGCCTGGAAAAAAGGGGATAGTTGAGATGTACCTATTTTTAAGTGTTTTGGAAGTCTGTCAGTAGGAGACAAATCAGACTTTTGTGTCTGGAGGGAACAAAGAACAATAGGTGGGAGTTCCAGTAAGGCAGCTTGAGGCTTTTTGTGAGGGAAGAAATTTTGAACCTTGAGAAATAGCCCCAAAGTGGAATGGGCTTACCTTGGGAAATTGAGTGGTTTCCTGATCAGTGGAAGTTTTCAAGCTAAGGTTGGATGACTCATTTTTGTAAGGATTATAAATGTTTAGGTTTTAGTTGAACTGGATGGTTTTTAAAGTCTCTTCCAACTCTGAGATTCTATGATTCTGTGATCCAAAATTTTACCAGAATAGAAAAGATCAGGCTAAAAGTATGTACTCCTTTATGTAAACAGAACACATATTGAGTGCCTGTTACGTGCTTGGTTCTAAATAAGATGTGAAGCAGAGGACAAAGAGCTTATCTTATTGAAGAGATAAAACAGAAATTTAAGTTCTTTTTTAATAATACAAATTAGTCCCTGATTAAGTATCAAATGATTGTTATATCTCTTAAATGCTTCTATAGGGTTTCTGGGAAGGGAAAAAGTCCCTTTATACAAGAGGAATAACTTAAGTGAAATCTCAAAGGGCACTCGGGATTTCTATTTCCATCTTACCTCTTTTAGAGGACTTAGAGATTGCTACAGAAGAGTCAGAAAAGTCAGTAATGTTAAAAGCATAAACATTTTTTTACAGACATGTTTTAGTTTATTATCTATGAGAAGACGTGCTTCTTTGAACCACTGAAGAGAATGAGGAGGATGGGCAGGACAAGTTGAGGGCAAAGGATATATCCATATAGTCACCAAAAAGATAAGAATACATTTAGGTCTTTAATGAGGATAAACTACTTACATCTGTGGCTTGGCCAAAGAAGTGGGGACATTAGAACCTGAAAAGAGGCAAGCTTTGGGCTATAAGTAGTAAGAAAAGGAAATTATTAACAGTACAAAATGCCTTTTTCCAACCTGATATTCAGATTACCACAGACCCTCCTCATTGATCTTTAGTTTGATTCAGGAATACATAAGTTGTATTCCATATAGAAAGGCATCTCATTAATGCAGACAAGAACTAAGGGTTTTATAGAAAGAAGTGCATTGTGGGGTGAGATTTTGAGGAAAATGTCTTATTCATATTCATTTAGTAGATTTTATGCAACCATATGAAGACAGAAAGGTAGCAATGATCAAAACTAGATGGAGTATGTAAGTTTCTAGCGTGGAAGATTCTAGAAAATAGAGGAAGTTTATCTGTTACCTGTAGAATACAACCTTATGAATCTTAGAAGCCCTCAAAACAGATGAGGTTTCTAAATGTTAAAGAAACAGAAAAAATTAGATTAATGGCAAGAAAAGTATGAGCAAAGCAAAAAAAAAAGAGGAAGAATAGCATCAATCTTATTTAAGCAGCGTTTGTAAGTAGTAAAGAATAAGATGTAGGATGGAGCCAAATTATGGAGACTAGACTGAAAGGGTTTTGAATTTGAAGTTCGCTCACAATAGGGATTGCTTCTTTTTATTTATAGCCCCTATTGCCTGGCATTTAATAGATGCTTAATTTTTTTTATTGAAGTCTTTTCCAGTTCTTCATGCCAATTTCCTTAAAGCAAATATGTAAAGCAAAAATCATTCTCCAATGGATATGGAAAAACAGTTCTAAAAAGAATTGCAAATGATTAACAATCCTTTCTGTGGGTGACTGATCCAAATAACCAGTAATCAGAGAAATGCAAAGCAAATTGGCAGAGATAACAACTTCTCTTGTTGGTCTAAATGCATTGATTTTGTTTATGCAAAAGCTTTTTAACATAACATAATCAAACTTATCTATGTTATTTTTGCCTGTGATTGTGATTGCCTATATTCCTTGTTAAGAGAGATGCTTTATCATAATGATGATGAATTCTCTCTTTCTCCATCTCTCTCATCCCCCATCTCATGCTCATTCTCTCTTTCTTTCTCTCTCCCCCCACTCCCTTTCCCCTTCACTTCCCCTCACTCATGTGACCATTAATATTCATTTATTTCTTAGTCTGATTTATCTAATTCTTTCCAGTAATCTACTTTTTTTAAAAGTAGTTACCATTTTTATCACCATTATATAGCATATTTAGAAGCCTAGAAATGTTTGTCCTCCTTCATTCCCTCCCTTCCCCATTTCCCTCAAGCATCTACATCTTTTGTTTCTCAAAATTAGTTTTATTATTAATTTATTCAGCTCTAGAAATCATTCTTTGGTAGTTTGGCTTAGCACTAAATCTGTAAATTGATTTAGGTAGCATTATCAGCTTTATTATAAATTCACTGCTTTCTTATGTGGTATCTTAAGAAGAATTAGTTAGGTAGACTTTGATTAGCTTGGGTCAAAATGAAGAAAGGAGAGTTGAAGGCAAGGATGCAGGTAAGAGGCTATATTGTTAATAATCTAGGTAAGAAATGATGAGAGTCTAATCTGAACTGACATTAATGGAGCTTAAAAGAAAATGTGCAGATAAGAGGAATTTTTTAAAAAATTACTTGGTGATTCTTAAGCTAGAAACATAAGAGATTGATATACCTGTAAAACTGTATCATATCTTTTCATTTGGTTGCTATCCAAAGGCTTAACATCTCTCTTTTTTTTGTCTAGTGGCCTAGAAATTTGATTTCTTGTAAAGTATGTTTATATGTACTTGCAATATACTTTTCTAATGAGATTTTGCTAGAATAAAAAAATGAGTGTTATGTTCATGATGGGACCAATTCAAGAAACTATGTATAGAACATTGTGCTAAGCACACAGTATAATTTTCAAGTACCTCTAATATTTGGTAACCATTTAAAGGTGTTCATTACCTAGAAAAGTCATAGAGAACAATTAGCCAAATCTATATTCACAAGTAATTTCATCTTCCTAAATTGAATGTGTATCTTTAGCTGGAAAATAATATGATGAAAGTGAAGCGATGTTTGGGCTAATGGTTTATTATAAGAGAGAA
The DNA here is from genome assembly GCF_027887165.1 of Monodelphis domestica. Classification (NCBI taxonomy): domain Eukaryota; kingdom Metazoa; phylum Chordata; class Mammalia; order Didelphimorphia; family Didelphidae; genus Monodelphis; species Monodelphis domestica. Next base: position 268,388,123 of record NC_077227.1, read on the forward strand.
AATGAAATCATAAAGTGTTAGAGCTGGAAGAGACCTCAGAGATCATCTGTTTGTTCCAATCCATCATTTTAGAGATGTCAAAACTAAGACCTGTAGTGTAGTGGAAATATTTGAAAGAGAACCAGGTTCAGTGTTGGAGGACTTGAATTCAAATCTAAATTTTGCCACTTATCTTCCTTGACTGAACATGGGCAAGTCACTTCCTCTAGGCCATACTTGTTCAACTATAGAAAGAACAGCTATAAAAAATTATTCCTATAGGTTCTGCCAAATTTAAATACTATGATTGACTTAGGGTCCTAACAACCTATAAATGACAGAAAGGAATTTGAACCTAGATTCTAGATTCCAAGCAGATTGCCTCCCTAAGAAGATAATTCATGAATACAGAAGGAGAGTGGCATATATTTGAAATGACAGCTCTATACCATTAGGGACTAGGAAAGAATTGAACAGAGAGAGGAAAAAGGATATGACTAACAGAACTGTTGGTAAATAACAAGTACTTATTTGTCTGGCCCTTTGCTAAAGAAACCAAGAACTTTTTCTTGCATGTATATAAAAGTCAAGTCTGCTTTATTCTCTAAAACAGCTTTCAAAAAAAATTTAGAAACAAGGTTTATGTTACAAAATGAAACCACATAAAATATATTTTTATGAAGTGTCCTGCCATATTTTTTTTTCCAGATGCACAACTTAAAGTCTGCAACTTGAGTACGATAAACCATAAAAGTGCCCCATTGTTCTCTTTCCCTTCGCTTTTTTATAGGGGTGGGGAACAGGTCTTTACCTTACCTGCAGAGATTTTTTTTTTAAACCCTTACCTTCCTTCTTGGAATCAATACTGTGTATTGGCTCCAAGGCAGAAGAGTGGTAAGGGCTAGGCAATGGGGGTCAAAGTGGCTTGCCCAGGGTCACACAGCTGGGAAGTGGCTGAGGCCGGATTTGAACCCTGGACCTCCCATCTCTAGGTCTGGTTCTCAATCCACTGAGCTACCCAGCTGCCCCCTACCTGCAGAGATTTTATACAGGTCTCATGCAGTGAATAAAGAATTGGATTGGATGACCTGTGAGGTCCCTTCCAATACTGGGACTGTGAAGAAAATTTTCATAACCAAAAAAGAAAACCTGAATCAAGTGACTTTAAATTTCAGACTTTAGTCTTAAACTCTCTAATGCAAACCTAAGACCAAAACACTGAAGTGACTATATTTTAAAAGTTTATTTAATGAGACTTTTATATTTCAACCCTCATAGTAAATTATTAAAACATTTGGCACTGTTAGGTACATGAAATTCTATTGGAAGCCTGTTTCTTTTATCTTTCTGCTTCATAACTAAAGTTGAATTGCAAGCCATCGAGTCAAGAAACATTTATTTATTTACTATGTGCCAGGCACTGAGACTAAAGAATTTCTAAACCAATTTCTGTTGTCAAGGAACTCACAGTCCAATAGGGAATACAACTGCAAACAACAGACAAGATATAAAGAGATATCGATGCACATAACCACATACAACATCTACGAACATGTGTACGCATCTCTATATATTTTGTCTATATGTGGGTGTTTGTGGTAATATTATTTATATATACACACATGCATGTATGTGCATATATGCATCTATATATAGCTTATCTATATAGTTGTTTGCAGCTGTATTATTTACATACACACAGATAGAGGCAGCTAGACAGATAGAATATCAAGGCTAGAACTCTTCTTCCTGAGTTCATATCTCTCAGACTAACAAGTCTGAAACAAGTCACTTAACCCTGTTTGCCTCAGTTTCCTCATCTGTAAAATGAGCTAGAGAAGACAATGGCAAAGGACTCTAGTATCTTAGCCAAGAAAACCAATCCCAAGTGGGCTCACAAAGAATTGGATGTGACTTTAAACAACAGCATAACAAGGACAAAAATATTATTGGAGCATCAAGATGGTACAGTGGATGGATAGAATCAAAGAAATAATACATGAAGGGGGAATGGGAAAGACTCTTTCAAAGTTATAATCTTCCACCTTCTCAAAATTCTGCCATGTATTAAGAAGTGAAAAGAGTGGTACTTAAAAGTTTTAAGCTGTCACCCACAAATTCCTTCTCTAATATTTTGAACTGAGTAATTCAGAGTAATGTCAACTTGACATTCCTTGTCCAGTTGGCTTCTTTACATTCATTCAGCAGGCTTTGGGGGTGGTGATAAGTCTAACTAGTCAGGTCACTTTTCCAGAGGTCTTATGTTTCTATATATCACATTTTCAGAGAAGCTCAAATTGTTTTCTGTTCCTGTTCCTCAGGTTTAGTTCAGTCCAGACACAGTCTCTGGAGGTCAAATATATACAATTTCAAAAGCAAAAATTCTGTGGTCCATATGGAGAACGAATGAAATGCAAATTTGGTACTTTATTGTTCTCACTCTGATTTTTAACTCCATTTCTTTTAAATGCAAAACAGAAGATCTCTCCAGGGCTAACCCATAAAAGGGTTTCTCCAATTCTGTGTGAAATGGATGCAGAACTATCCATTTATTTTCTTATAAGCAAAAACTTCTGAAAAATATTTATAGATATTTCCATATGCAGTTGATTCTCCTTAATGATAGATTAAATCCTCCTTAAGTAATTATTTCCTATTTCTTTCCTTTTTCTATTGTTCAGTTGTTTCAGTCATGTCCAACTTTGTGATTTTATTTGGTGTTTTCTTGGCAAAGATACTAGAGTTGTTGGTCATTTCCTTCTATAGCTCGTTTTACAGGTGAGGAAACTGAGGCAAACGAAGTTAAGTGACTTGCTCAGGGTCACACACCTGTCTGAGTGTAAGTATCTGAGGCTAGATTTAAACAAAGAAAGAGGGAGTCCCTCCCCCCCACTACAAACCCAGCACACTTTTTCTACCTCCCTTCAAAAGTGATTATATTTCTTTTTGCTTTCTGTCCACATGAGAAAAGTTCCAGGCATCAATTAAGCACTAAATAAATGTTCATTGACTTGATTAGCACTATTAGCTAGTACTACACAACAGTATAACTCTAAAGTGTTTTGGTTTGGTTTGCCCCTCTGGTTCAGTGACATATATTAGTTTGTTTTCCTGTCATGCCTTGCCAAAACCAAATCTGCTCAATTTCAGCAGTTCAATTTAAATTAATTTAATCAAATCATTTAAATAATTCATTTAAATTGTTTTATTAAATTTATTAAATTATTTAAATAACTAAATTTAAAATAAAATAATTAGTTTAAAGGTTTTCTAGCATGATGATCTGATGAACATGTTGATGAGGTAAGAATTTCTAGAAAACTTTAAGCAGAGGACTTGGTCCTGGTCCAGAACTATGAACTTGTCATTGCCACCTTTTTTGTTAAAACAATTACTACAATAAGATGTAGTATATTGGGGGCAAATAGGTGGCTCAATGGATAGAGAGCCAAGTCTGGAAATGAGTTCCTGGGTTCAAATCTGGCTTCAGACATTTCTTAGCTGTGAGACACTGGGCAAGTCATTTAACCCCATTTGCCTAGCCCTCCTTTCCAGTCTTCTACCTTGGAACCAATATTTAGTATTGATTCTAAGACAGAAGATGAGGGTTAAAAAAAAAAGTAGCCTTACACAGTTACTATGTGACCCTGAGCAAGTCATTTAACTCTGTCTCAGTTTCCTCATCTGTTAAATGAGCTACAGAAGGAAATGGCAAGTCACCCCAGGATCTTTGCCAGGAAAACACCAAATGGGTTGCAAAAAATTAGGATATGAATGAAAACAATTGAATAATAACAAAAATATTATTAGAACATCTGAGTGGCCAAGTGGAAAGAGCCCCAGGAAGACTTGAATTCAAATCCAGATTCATATATGTACTAATTGCATGTCCATGGGCAAGTCACTTAACCCTATTTGCCTTGGTTTTCCTCATATGTAAAATGAGCTGGAGAAGGAAATGATGAACCACTCTGATGTTTTTGCCAAGTGTATAGTTGGAAAATCTTGAACCTCAGGACTATGTTTCCCAGAATTCCTTCTGTATCTCCCAGCATCCCTTTCCCTGCATCCTCACCTTTGCTTGGTTATGTGATTGGTTATAAGTTTTCTGAAACTCCTCCCTCTCTCCTTCATCAAGACCACAGCTTAAGTTAGCTTCCTTTTAACTCTAGTTTTTTTTTTATTTTAATAAAGCTTATAAATATAATACTTGAGTTATTGTATCTTAATTTTAATTCTCACACAAAAAAAACCCAAATGAGGTCATGAAGAGTTAGACATGACTGAAATGACTCAACAATATATAGAGAGCATATAGAGCATGGTGTAGTAGTAGGTTTAGATGAGGTAGTTAGTGTTTATTAAGCACTTAATTAAATAACATATGCCAGGCACTATGCTAAGTGATAGGACTACAAAGACCCCCCCCCCAAAAAAAAAAGTCCAACAAAAAACAGTGTCTGATCTCAAGGAGCTTTTTACTGATTTGTAGGGCAGTACTGTATGCATGCACAGACAGCTACATTATATAAAAGGACAAGTGTCAAATACTTTGTGGAATCATGAGGATTAGGATTTCATTACTGATTTGATGGCTTATAAGGAAATGAGGGAAAGACTGGGGAAAAAAAAACTTGTGGTTCCTTTAGAGCAAATCACAATATTTTGTAAAGAGGTAACAAATGGAATAATGCTTTGAAAAAATGAAAAATATAAATTATACTAGTGCTAATTATTAAACTAAAGAGTAATGATTTTTTTTGTTAACTGATGGAGGCAGTATCAGACAACTTGGATATATGGACTGGATATATGGATATATAACTGGATGTGTATATATACTGTCCTTGATAATATTGCAAATAACAGGATTTTCCCCCTCTCTTAAGAGGGAAAAATTTTTTTTGTTTGACTCTCAGACTTATTAGAGTTTCTGTATTTCTGCTTTCTTTTCTCTCATAAAAACCAATTCTCATTATGATCTTTTGGGTGGCAGTCTGTGGCAGGACAAATCTTTGATTCTTGGTATAGATGATTATTTTTTTCAAGTCCACTGCAATAACTTAATAGGTCATATTACCTTGTCTATAACAGGGCAGAACAGCTAACAACTTTAAGAATTCTGTAAATGCTTGCATTGTTGAAACTAATCATCTGAGATGTCCTACTTAAGTGTTTTTTAATTTCCATAAATGTTTGAACTTTTCATTTCATAGCATGTGCCTAACCAGGTAGTTTTTTCATATTCCTTCCCTGGTAATGGAAGCATAACACCTTGATTAAGTCAAGCTATGAAAATAGAACTTTATGATTCAGAAATAGGCAAACAGAAGCTATATTCATGTATTATTCCCTGTTTGGAAGATTCGCCAATGCTCAGTCTTTAACAAGATGATATAGCCTTTAAAAAAAAAATCCTTTCATAGTATTTGACATTTTAGGAGATTTTAAATATTCCCCAAAATGAAAACAAGTAAAAATTACCAGATTCATGAAAAGTATATATGTAGAAATGATATTCTAATCTCATTTTAGTAAGTATTCAAATCCCTATTCTAATATTATATTGTTCTAATTCTAATCTCAAATTGGTAAATTTGGACAATAAGTCTGTGTGTGTGTGTGTGTGTGTGTGTGTGTGTGTATTTTTAAACCTTCAAATCTAATAGGTAAGCCTAACAAGGAGACTCCTGACTGCTTATTTTTGTTGTTGTATAATAAACATCTTTTTTTAGTCCACAAAAGGTCTATGGAGCCATTCTCAGAATGTACAAAATAAAATATGTAAGAGTTACAAAGGGAATCAATTGTATTGCACTGGTTATAAAGATTTTTTTAAGTTCATTGGACACATTAAGAGTCCTGTATGCTTAATGGATGGAACATAAAAGTTTGGTCTTCATTGGCAGAATTCTAAGACAAAGCCCTAAAATGAAATTAAAACAACTTCAAATTGCCATCTTAAATGTAATATTTTCAGGAGATGTCCTTGTACAAGAATACCTGAATTTATTAAGGAAAAACATTACTTGAAAATCAGTAGCCAAACACAAGAGTAAATATTTTTTCATTATATTTTTATAGTCAAATCAGTTTTCTTGTGGTTTTAAAAATCTATAATCTTCCTTCCATAGGCTGAAATTATCCAACGATGAAATCAAACGGGCAATTTTAACAATGGATGAACAGGAGGACCTACCAAAGGACATGCTAGAACAAGTGAGTTACAGATAGACAGTTCATAATACCAGTTCCAATCTGACTTTCCAACAGAGACTGGGAAATAAAGAAAGTTTGACCTTTCCTAGTAAAAGATTGATCTCTAAAATGAGTAGTTTGGACCAATGTGCATTCCAATTTTTATAAAAGACTTCATTGGCATATTCATTGCACTGTTAGGTAATACAGTCAATAGTTAAGATAATATGATGGTTCCCTTAGTAACTCAAAGGAATTTCCACCTCATTAGGTATAAGATGTACAGATATGTGAAAAAATGATTTTTTTTTATATTATCCAAAACTAGATGAGGCAGCTGGCTGTCATAATATATACAATGCTGGGCCTAGAGTTAGGAAGATCTGAATTCAAATCTTGCTTCAGATATTCACTAGCTATGTGACCCTGAGCAAGTCAAGTAAGTATTCTGTACCTCAGTTTCCCTATTTGTAAAATGAGGATAGTAATAGCACTGACATCCTCCAGTTCTGACAATCAAAAGAAAACATGCAAGTTACTTTACAAATCTCAGTGTTCTAGAAATGCTAGTTATTATATTCATTATCATTTCTTAAATGATGGGTGGTAAGGAATTCAATCTATTTTATCTCTTAAAAGGATAAAATTTTCCTTTCTTCTCCCTAGTAGTATTACCTGTATAATTAAAAAAGCTTAGAATAGCATATTTATCCAATTTGCAGGTTTCATAAAACTAGAAGGAAAAACTGATGTTCCAAAAGGACACCAGCTGGCTAAACTTTGGGCCAAATAATATAACATTAAATTACCCTTGGTTTCAAAAATCAACTTCACAATTATAAAAAGAGACATTATGTGGTTCAGTAGAAAAGTCCTGGAATTGAAGACAATGGATTTGGTTTCAAATCCTGTTAGTACCATATTACCCCAAATATAGTGTGACATTTTTCTCCCAATACGTACTTTTGAAAGTTGCATTCGCACTATATTTGAGCACTTTCAGCTTTGAAACTATAAGTTGTGTATGGCGCACCTCAGCATAGTAAAAAGCACAGCTATCTCCTGGAGCAGATGGGAAATGCCAACCAAATGCCTGTTTGTTTTGATATTCCATCAAATGTCACCATTAATACTAAAGGCGCCATATCAGTGTTGATCAAAACTACTGCAAATGAGAAAGCTAGAATGACCATGATGCAGTCACAGATGATGGGCTAAAATCAACTCCCTACGTAATTTTAATGTGTAAAACATTCCCTAAGGAAAAGTGACCATCAGGAGTAATCTTTCGTGTGCAGGAAACAGAATGGATGAATGAAGAACCTGTGTTAGATTGGTTGAATGTGGTCTGAGCTCGGCATCTGGGTGCATTACTGAGTCAGAGAGGAATGCCCATACTTGACACATTCAACAGTGAAATGTAAAGAAGAAAATTGCTGAAGTATGCAAGGATCTAGATAGTTGTTATTCTGGGAGGAATGATGTCACAATTACAAGTGTTAGATGTAGTCATTAACAAGTCATTCAAAGATCATTTGAGGAAATAATATAATGAGTGGATGTTGGCCAGAAACCATGAATTTACTCCTTTGGGAAAAATAAACCATCAGTCACTGTATTAGGGAACTAGATCAAAACCGCTTGGGGCAAAATCTCCATGAGTCCATTGGATTTTTAAAATGTCATCTATCAAACAGTATGGGTGGGAGTGTAGATGGTGTTTTGTGGGACGAAGAGGGTGATGGCGATGACTCGAATGATGTTTCCACATGGGGAGATGAGGAAATAGAAGAGGAAGGAGAACAATGATTAAATATTGAAAGGTGGTTTCTCACAAATATCTATAAAAGCAAAACATATTTAATAAACATGTTGGCATTAAAACTTCCTTAACTTGTTTTCAGAACCTTGAAAAAACTTTGAATATAGAGTGCCTGCACTATTCACGAGTTAAGAGAAAGTTGTAAATTAAGTGTAATTTAAAAGGAGGGGGAAAAAGGAGAAAATAAAATGGGTGTTTCCTCTTTTTGAGTTACACTTCAAAATACTTGGAATCACACTATATTGGGGGTCATATTATATTTGGGCTAATTCGGTACTTTTATAAGACATCAGGGTCAAGTCCCTGCACTCTTCTTGACTTTAGTTTTCTCATTAAAAGGAAAGGTTATTTAGAAGATGTCTGGGGTTCCTTCTAATGCTAAATCTATGATCCTATGAAATTTATTAGTTTGTAAAAATCAATTTGCAAATCAGAACTTCTAAGGATTCCTAAAGCTGTCATAGAGTCTCTGGAGCCTTCGCTGGTCACCTAACACCTGAGTGGAAGGTGTTGACTGAGTGGAAGAATGTTGCTGTTTCACAGAAGTATCTCATGTCTTGTTCTCTTGAACTATGTGGTTCAAAAGATCTATGATTTCATTGGTATGAGGCTCTCTCATTCCTGATGCTGATCACAAACCTTCCATGCCTTATTGGGCCAGTCTTTGTGAATTGTTATACCTTAAAAAAAAATCATCTTGTGGCCAACCTTCTTGGTAACAAACCTCTTGGAACTTAGGCTGATTCTCAAACACAATATCACTGAGCCTGTATTTGAGACCTTCCAGATTGTTGTGGATACCATTGCTCAAGACACTGTTGTGGCATTTCAGAACCTGGAGTCTCTTCCATGCTGTCTAATGCACGAGAGTAAAATATTAGTGGAATAAATTTGCATTATATAAGCAGATTTATGTATTACTTAATCCTTAGGGGAAAATTATCTTTTGTTATTGTTGTTGTAGCAACAGAAACTGTTGATTTGTTGTCATAGGGCTGCCATCTTTAGTTATTTTGCATGGGGGAGCAGAAGTGGGTGATAAGCTGGTGATATTTTGACCTCTCTGACTATGTTCTCTTATCCTGTCCCAGTCCTGAATATTGACATGTGTGAGACTTTTGTCAAGGCTGTCATGCTTGGCTCATTAGCACTTTACGTTTATCACCTTAGATATTTTTAGCTTAAAACAGTTTTATGCTACTTAATACTAAACTTGGAATATTTGAATAAAGTGGATTGGCCTTATTGACTGGTGCATGCATATGTGAATGTATATATGTGTGTATACGTGCTTAAATGCCATATTCTTTTCATTGTGCATCATAAAATGTTTCATAAAAGACTGCAGGGAAAGGTAATGAGGTGTGGAGTCGCCACACCTAAAGTTAACCTATTCTTTAATGATGGGTATCACTGTCCCATTGAGTCTCAGCGTACCACCACTCCCTGCATTTACCTTGGCTGAAATTACCTGAAAGAAAAGTTCTGACAACCATCAGTTGGGTAAATTTTAACATGCACAATGGTTTAGTAAAAGGGAGGGGTGGAGAGATTAGTTTGGGACCCTAGCTTAGTCACCTCATCTCTGGTTTTCTTACTTAAAAAATGGCAGAATTAGACTAAATCTTGAGGATCTCTTCCAACTTCAAGTCTTATTTGTTGGTTAGCCAAATGATTAAAAGTAATTGCAAGTTCACTGGACTTTTTGTGAATTGCTGGTAAAGTATATTTCTGAATCTGAAATGGTTTTTTATTCTAAGTAGGTTTCAAACTGTGCCAATCAAAAGATAGAGCTGTGACATGATAGACATGAATTGATCTTTTCAAATAAAAATAGATTTAAGAGGCTACCCTCCTTTTATAGAGGGCACTATATTCTGGTCCCTTGATCAAAAGCTACTTATCCTGGGAAAATGACCATGCACAAAGCTCTTTTCGTCCTAAGACTTCTAGTCACTGTGAACAAGGTAGTCCATTTAAAATTCCACAAGATCCATTTACAGTGAAACTGCATCCAGCAAAATTCCTCCTTGAGTGAAAGTATTTCAAAACTCTGCCAATAGAGCATAAAATGCAAATAGAATGCACATCAAAAAGGCACTTGTCGGGATATCGATATAGCGAAATATAATCTACCCAAGTGACACATTTATACGCCTTCCCTTGTGATAATTTGTGGTAAGAATTATCTTTCTCTATCTTTGTTCTGTCATCTCCCTGACTCTTTCCTTCTCTTTTACCTGTGTCTGCTTCCATTCTTACTCATGTATCTGATTTTCTTACCCCCTGCTTTCTAGAGTAGGATTTCTCATAGGTCTACTTGGGTTGTGTATTCAGGGCATAACTCATCTTTTTCTTTTCACTCTGCTTATCTGCCAGTTAAGTATCATATACCCAAAAAATATGATATATAGTTAATTCTCCTTAGTTCTTGTCATCTATTTATCAGTCTTATTCAAAGTAAGCAACAGGGGCAGCTGGGTAGTACAATGAATAGAGCAACAGGTCTAGAGTTGAGAGGACTTGGGTTCAAATGTGGCCTCAGTTACTTCCTAGTTTTGTGAATGATCAAGTCATTGAACCTGTCTGTCTCATCTTTTTCATCTATTAAATGGAGAGTATAATAATGTCTATCTCCAAGAGCTCTTGTAAGGACCAAATGAGGTAATTAATAATTGCAAAGTGCTTTTCACTGTACCTGACACATAGTATGTGCTATAGAAGCATTAATTGCTATCATCATCATCATCATCATTAATTTTTGGTCTTCTTTCTCACCTATCAAATGGGGACCATAATAGCACCTACCTCTAGGGTTATTATGAGATCTAAATAAATTAATAATTGTGAAGTGCTTAGCATAATGCTTGGCACATAGTATGAACTATATAAATGTTAGCCATTGTTATAATTATTATTATTTCTGGTCCTCATCTTCATCTATCAAAGGAGAAGCATAATAGCACCTAACTCCTAAGGTTGTCATGAGGACTGAATGAGATAATTGTAAAATGTTTAATTGGTGCCTGGCACTTAGGATGCATTATATGAATGTTTGCTGAAATAGCAATTTTTAAAGAATCATTCAATATTTAATTTTTTCCAATTGCATGTAAAAATCAGTTTCTAACATTAGTTTTGTTAAATTTTGAATTCCACATCCTCTCCTTCCCTCTGATGATAAGCAATTCGATATAGGCTATTCATGTGGGATCATACAAAACATGTTTCCATATTGGTCACGTTGCAGAAGAACCTGATGAAAAAAAAAATGGAGAAAATAAAGCAAAAAATAACCTGCTTTAATCTGCATTCACATTTCGTCAGGTCTTTCTCTGGTGGTGGGCTATTATTAATATGTATTATTTATTTCTGGTTCTCATGACCTTTTCCAGTACATTTTCCTTTGCAGAACCCAACCTCATATCCCCTTCCTTCTAGTATCATTCAAAACATCTTAGAGCTGGAAGAGACTTATGGATCATTTAGTACATTTTACAAATAAGGAAATTGAAGTCTAGAGAGATGAAAGGAGTTTTTCAAGTCATCTTTTTGTTTTCATTCACCCTCCATAACCAATACCAATTCTACCTTTATGCCATCTCTTATATTCTCTCCTTCTTCTACACATACTACAACTCCCAGACTGTTGTTATTGGTTAATTGATCTCCTATTCTCCAGCATCTTCTATATTAATGCATCCTTCGCCCAGCTGCCTTTGCTTTTCTTATGGTTCAGACCATATCACTGCTTCAAAGGCTACGTGCTCACTCTATGATGAAATATAAATTCCTCTGTTGGGCATTTAAAGCCCTTCTTAATCTGGCTCGAATCTAACTTTCCGAGCTAGTTATTTATCTATGACTCTTGCTACTTACTACTACCTACTTACCAATTGTAAGACTTCCTACCTTCTGTCTATGTTTTATTACTTCTCATCTTCTTGGAGTCCCCAGCATCCATATCTCCCCACCCCTCTCTTTCTCTCTCCTCTTTATCTCTTTCCTCTCTTTCTTTTTTTCATCCCTCCCTCCCTTTCCATCTTAGAATCAATACTAAGTATTAGTTCCAAGGTAGAAGAGTGGTAAGGGCTAGAGATAGGGAGTTAAATGACTTGCCCAGAGTCACACAGCTAGGAAGTGTCTGAGTTCAGATTTAAACCCAGGATCTCCAGTCTCAAGGCTTGCCTCTCAAACCACTGAGACACTTATCTGCCCATCATTTTTCAAAGGATAAATTCATCACTAGTAGTAGTCTCTCAGTAACTGAGGATGAAGATTGTCTTTGTGCGCTTTCATCTGTGATGTACAAGAGTGTGCACAAAAACACTTGTGCGTGAAGGAGATTTAAGTGGAAAAGTCGATGCACAGGGACAATCCCACTCTCTTGGCGTTGGAAGCCTGGGTCCATTGGCACAAAAAATCGTTAAATTCATCACTAAAAAAAGCAAAAATCATTATCTACTTAGTTTTTGTAATAAAGAGAGATCCAGCATAACTCTTAAGGGTTTAACTGCTTTTGGTTTCTAGTGATTATTTATAGGTGGGTCTCAGTCCCAAAGGTGCCACCATTTATTTTACTTTTCCTAGCCCATGCTTTGCTTTAGAAGGAAAAGTAGATTAGAGGATCTGAAGTCCAACTATGACTGTAGTAGTCAACTCTGTATGGAAAACACAAAAAAGATGGGAAGGGAAGGCAGAGAGAACAGATAATCCCAGTAGAATGCCCACATATAAAATCACTGCACTGTTATCTACTGAGAAGAGCTCTAGGCTGAGAAGCAGTTATGGTCAGATACTGTCCTGCTACTAATTAGCTATGTGACCTTGAGTAAAACGAATTCACTTCTTTGTTGAGCCTCAGATGCATCATCTGTAAAATGAGTGAGTTGAGCAAAATGATTTCTAGTCACTTTCACCTATCACATTCTAATGGTGAAGAAATTTGCAAATGAAGAGCCATGGAAATTCACGTTTCCTGGAAATCATGTAATCATTATTGGTCCAAAAAAGAAGGAAATGAGCATTTCCTAAGAATTTAGAATGTGTCAGAAATGCTTTTACAAATATCCTATATAATCCATCCAACAACCCTGGGAGATAGGTTGCCCCTATTAGCCTATTTTACAGTTGGAGAAACTAAGGTAAATAGAGCTTAAGTGACTTGCCCAGAATCACACAGCTACTAGCATCTTAAGGCTGGATTTGAACTCAGGTCTTCCTGACTCAAGGCCACGTAGATAATTAAAAAATTCATTTTTAGCATCTCCCAAACTCCTATGCCTTTTGTTTGTTTAGCAGTTACAATTGTGTCCATCTCTGTTACCCCATTTGGGACTTTCTTGGCAAAGATACTGGAGTTGTTTATTAATTTACTTCTCCAGCTGCTTTTTTTTACTGATGAGGAAACTGAAGCCAACAGGGTTAAGTGACTTGACCAAAGCTACACAGCAAATAGGGAGATGAGACTTCCTGACTCCAAGCCCAGTACTCTTTCTACTGCATCACCTAGCTGCTCTGATGCCTTCTGAGCTAGTAATTTCTTTGAATCACGAAGTCAACTACCATATCGCTTATACAGATCTCAACTTTAACGTTGCTAAGATGGGGGACAAATCTGGCTCAAGACCTTTCTTATAATAGATAAGATTGCCCTAATGCATGGCCATTTATTTTCTCAATGAGTTTAGTGGTACAAGTTCATTGAATATATAAAAATTCACAACCTTTAAAAATTAAAATTTTAAATTACAATTTTTTATCATAAACTTAGCAAACATGAACATTTCAACACACAAAGAATAAAGGATTTTTTTATGAAATGGAGCTTTTATAATAGGTTTTTTTACTGTATATTAAATTTAACACAATGGTAATCAGTTTAAACAACCACAACAGAGAGAAAACTAGAAAAAAAAATCAAGATTGCTAGAGTGATTTGCTAGTTTTATGTTTGGGTTGAATGTGAGAAGCAGCCAAATGCTCTTCTGAAAGCATCAGGTATGAAATGTTGGAGAAAGACCAGCAGTTTACTTAACCTTGAATAATAAGACAGGAAAAGGACAGTGAATCTGCCCATGGGACTTGTAGTATGAAACCAACACTGCCGCTCTGCAATAAGAGTGGTGGCAAAGGATCTCAACTTATTCTCCCTTTTAGAGGATGTTAATGTTTCCTTTATTTGTGAAAGAGAGAATACTCCTAGGAAGATTTCCAGTTGAATGGTGATATAAGAGCTTCTTCCTATGATGGCCTTTTATGCCTTCTTCAGTATGGCTCCAATTTACCTTTCCAGCCTTACTTAATTCATACTGCTTTCATTCCTTTACCTCATCTATAATTACTGACAAAAGCATTTGCACAGACCTTCGTATCCAGAAAGTGCTCCTTCTTCATAATCTGCTTACTGAATTCTTTCCTTCAAGGCCTTGCTCCATGAAACTTTCTGTGACCTTCCCTTTCCCAAAACTAGAAGTGATCTTTCTCCCTCAAGTTTTCTTAGAGTGCTTTAACTTCCACACCTGCCTTATATTGCCATGTATCATATTTGTTTTTATACATGCCATATTACCTTGATTGGACTTTTAGATTCTTGAGTGATGGGACTAGGATTGTTTTTCATCTTTATTTTTCTAAAATCTAAGACATTATCTTGTCATGTAGTAGGCATTAGACCTAGAATGATGATAGTTTCCCAAAGCTAGAAATGTCAGAAGAACTTGTTCTTTTTCTTTAGATTGCCTACCAAAGAGACTTTGTATAGATATATAAACTTATGGATAATTACTTAGAAATTCTTTCCAAAGCAGATGGCCCCAGAGAGGGAATACCCATTTTTACTTGTAATATCTCAAAAGGTTTATTCAGAATCATAGAATCAGAGTTAGATGACTAGAGATTACCATGAATGAGATCTTTTTTTAATTTACTGTTGGTTTTTCCAAGGAATCAAATAATTTTCATTGATAAATGGCCTAGAACCATGTCAAATTAAAGAGGAAAAAATCTAGTCCTTGTCTTCCAGAAACTTGAGAAGAAAATATATGAATGGGCCAGTAGATAAAAATGGTGTTGGATTTCGAGTCAGAAGGACCTGAGTTCAAATCTTTCAGAAACTTATTAGCTTTGTGTGACCCTGGCCAACTCTATTAACTATTACTCCATTAGCTTCAGTTTCTTCATCTATAAAATAAATCATTCAGTAATACCCATCTCACAGAATTATTGTGAGTATCAAATGAAGTACCATGTCAAGTGTTTTGTAGACTTTAAAACAGTATATGTTGTTAAGTTGTTTCAGTCATTTCTGACTCCTTGTGATTCTATTTAGGGTTTTTTGTTTTGTTTTTTTGGTAAAGATTCTGGAGAGGTTTGCAATTTAATTCTTTAGCCCGTTTTACAGATGAAAAGCTGAGACAAATAGGGTTAAATGACTTGCCCAGGGTCACATATCCAGTGAGTATCTGAGTCCTATATAAATGCTAGCTATTATTATTGCCATAAACAGAGGATAAGAATCTCAGAAATTCAGGGAAATGAGAAATGAAACAATGCAAAGTATGGTTGGGTGGGAGGCAGGGGGAGATTCACTATTGATAAACATGTCTTTTGACATATTTCTTTTAGCTCCTGAAATTTGTTCCTGAAAAAAGTGATATTGACCTACTGGAAGAGCACAAGCATGAACTAGATCGGATGGCCAAAGCCGATAGGTTCCTTTTTGAGATGAGCCGGTATGTTGGAGCATACTTACAAGTAGTTCAGTTGCAATTTATCTCCCTGGGTATGATGTTGTCACAAAGGAATAATTAATTGCTTTTAGTTCAGGGACATATTTGTGTAGCCAGATCTAGATCATCTTACAAGTTCAAATCAGAAGAAAACTATTTATGTTATATATAACTGAGCCATGGCAGTAAGGAATTTGAATGGGGAAAAAATGAGAATTAGATTCAGTTCTGCACTCTCCTTAGGTCTTTATGAGAATAGCCCAAAGGACTATTTAAGTGGGAAATTTCCATTTGAAAACCTGCCACTGTTCTATATCTTCTTCATTCAGAATTATTTGCAATTGATCTTATTTTCTTAAGCCATATAAATTCTTCTCTTCCTTACATGCTAGAGATGAATTTGAAAAAATTTCCCCCATGTCAATCAGTTCCAATAATCTCCCCCATTTGCTAATGTAAATAGTTTTTCCTCTCTCTGCCCTTCACGAATATGTGGGATTATATTTTACAGTGTTGATGACCTGGAAGGTTATTTTATTTTTCAGACCAAGCAGGAGGTAGACCCTAGACTCACTCAGGTCCATGATAACCCAGAGGTCCCCAGAAGGCTACTCCAGCTTGAGAAATAGTCTACATCAGAGTAAGTCAATCCAGTGGACCACATGTAGCTAAATATTTGGATTAGATTAAAAATAAACTCTTCTCATAAAGACCTAAGGAGAATGCAGAACTGAAACTTTAATTCTCATTTTGTCCCCATTCAAATTCCTTACCACCATGGTGATAGTCTATATATTCGTATTGGATTTAGGCTGTTGAAGGGAATGAGAGAATATAGAATCCCACTTTATGTTAAGACAAATAATTCAGAGATGGTACAACAAAGGTCAAAACCCTATGAATAGTTATGGAAAATCAATAGCCATATATACAATACGATTTAGGATATGTTGTGCTCCTCTTAGGCCTGAAATCAATCCCATTAAATGTTCTCTAATATAGACAACCAAAGTTTTCTATGGGAGCCCTCTGGACACAAATTATTGTGTTGAATGGCTTTCCAGGATACCTCATTAGCACAGATTAATTTTTCAACCATATTTTTACAAAGGGGGAAGAGAGAATGAGAAGCCCTGTATATTTAAGACATAACCCCAGCTAATGGAATTCTAAGTGTGGAGAAGCAGATGTAATGAGAGTTTATTAAAGACACTAAATGGTTTTGCCAAGACCTAAACCCTATGTGGCATTAAACAACAGATTATTTTCACAAATTTCTAAATTTTTTTCCATCTTACTACAAAAGTGCATTATTCATTTTTGTTCCCTCTGTGTGTAAAAGAAATGTCAAACACTTTCTAACCTCTTGTAAGAATGACTTTGTTGACAATGGCCAACATATCTTCCAAAGACCATTTACTGTTCTCGGTCATGTTGGGTCAGAGGGATTTGCGTACCATTTCCCCCAGCCCCAAAAACATCCTCCCAAAGCAAACTTGGCAAATTGCTTTTGGCACCTGTGCTTGAGAGCCATTGTAGACATCTGGTGGCAACCCTTCCCTGCTTTCTCCCTGTCCACATTCTTGCACCCGTATCAGATGAATGTTAATTAGCCTGTGTTTGCTTTTACAGAATAAATCATTATCAACAAAGGTTACAATCCTTATACTTCAAAAAGAAGTTTGCAGAGCGTGTAGCTGAAGTTAAACCTAAAGTTGAAGGTAAATGAATGGGCCTGACCTAGCAACAAACAATGGTGATTATCAGTTTCCTAGCAATCAGGTATTTTGTGTCACATTTTAAGTGTGAATACTCAACATGAACTCACTGATTAACAGTAAAAGTGATACAAACCTTGTGACTTTTTCTACCACGTATAGACTTATTTGCAAAGACAATAGAAGATTTTTTGTGATGGCACTAGGAGACAGAACTAGCATCCACCCTATGAATCAACAGTGTTGTAGCCTCTTTGTATGCTTTTTGGAGAGCTTGGGGGAAAGCCATAAAAGACATGATTTGATCCACCATATGTATGAAACTATGGAATGAGCTATGTCAGCAGGATTCTGTTCCTGTGTTTTATCTAAGGGACGGTATTGTGGTCTCCATAATGCTAGTGGACAAAGAAAATCTATGCATAATTTTAAAAATAAGTTTTATATAAAAATTTAAATAAAATATGTGTAAGACACCTGCGTATAGTGTAGCTGTAAAAGGGAAGCTTGAAATTGAAAATCTTCTGGACATTCTCAGTCCTGACACCTAGTAGTGTCATGTGAGACAAAGCTTCCAGTTTCATCATTAGGATGGGGATAATATTATTTGATTCAGAAGGATGGGAAAACTATTAATAAATTTCAAAAAAGAAGACTCCACCTCTGTAAGTGTTATTCTTCCATTTATTTTTCAGAATTTAGGGTAAAAAAAGTTTAAAAATTGCTTTTACATATAATAAGGGGGAAATTTTAAAAATATACATATTTTTAAGTGTTTAGGGTAGGAGACCCATGTGAAATTTTGGAGCATTTCCAGTGTTGTCTTTAACAGCACTGACAGAGGATTTCAGTCATCTCCTTTCCTTTACTCCCATCACATTTTGCTACTGGCTTTTAAAAATGCCCCAAAATAGTCAATAATAGTCTAGATTGAAAACAAAACAAAAAACAACCTTTGGTTGTTTATATGGACAATGAGAGAGCACTGAAACTACATAGTTTGTATTTTGTTTTTAAGCTATTCGAATTGGTTCAGAGGAGGTGCTGAAAAGCACGGCTTTGCGGCAATTGTTAGAAGTAGTCCTGGCATTTGGAAATTACATGAATAAAGGCCAGAGAGGCAATGCATTTGGATTCAAGCTCTCCAGCCTCAATAAGATCGCTGATACAAAATCTAGCATTGACAAGTAAGTACTTTCTGACATTTTGTTCAAGGTTTTTTACCATCATACCCTTTTTTGGTCATCCTCCTCCTCCATGATCCTATATTCTTTTCCTTTTATCACCAACATTTTTTTCCGTCTGGCTTTTCTTCACCCTTTAACCTAATTGTTATTTTCCAAGCTTACTACTTTCTCTAAACTCATCTGTTCATATGGTTTTAATTACCACTTACAAGCAGATGATTCCCAACTCTCAATCTATAGCCATGACATCTCTCATCTTATATTTAGTTCAATATCACTAGCTCTGAGTCAGTTCTACAGAGACATTTTTAAACTCTATGTGACAGAAACTGAGCTTCCCACCTAAATGTGTCCCCCTTACTACTACCACCTCTCAACAATTCCCAGTTCCTAATTTTACACGATTCCTTTTTTTTTTCCAGGAGCAAAGCCCTTGACTCCTTCCTATGCTTAATCTCTCCCTACCTTTTACCCCCAGTTTACCACTAAATTAAACACATTGCTTTCAGTTTTACAACTTGTTTATGGTTACCACATTGATATAGATTTTCTTGACATTGTGTATGAGTTTCTACAAAGAATCCTTGCCTTCTGGCTCTTAATTCTCTATTCTTCCTGTTTTATGTAGAATATTCTCTCCTGAAATACTCTTTTCATTATTTTATTTTCTTGTTCTCAAAGATCTTCAGTCACTCTCTGTTGCCTAATTTCTCCAAAACAAATTCTCCCTGGTGTTTCAGGCTTAACACTAACTCACACATCCTTCTGACACATTCACTGTGTCTTCAGAATCTGCTTACGACTGCCACAGACCCATAATGAGTTTGAGTTTTCCCCAGTCCAGAATATCACTCATCATTCCTTCCCTGGTTGCAAACCCTGACTCAAAACTCACTTCCCTCAGGAAAACTTCATTTTCACTTGACCATGCTCTTGGCATCCTCTCAGCCCTTATGAACAATGCCTATACTATATTACTTTAATTATTGTGTAGAAATTCTCCCCCTCTGCCCCCAATGAGCATGTTATTTAACCTCAACTGGGTTTGTGAGATGCTTTAGGACTGGGTCCATGGCTTCACCTTTCTTATATCTCCCTTCCTCTTCCTTCTGCCATAGGACTCTAATGATACTCGGCACTCTTTTGACAATCTATAAATTTTGGTTTAGGAGTCTTGCCCAAGTGCAGGAACTTCAGTGAAGCACATTCATTTATCTCTCCCCTCATGGAGTTAGTAACCAACTATTCTCATAAAAATATTTGGCAATCTCATTGACATCAATTAATGAGTCTCTCTGTGGCATGATGGATGTTAATAATTATGATAATGGAACTGGGACATTTGACTAGTCTTTTAACCTACATTTGATGAACTCCTTTTGCTTATATCTAGTCATAAAGGCAGCAGCTGGTGATTATTCTTTTGAAGCCATATATGTACATGTGAATATATATGAAGGACAGACATTTCTTAAAAATAAAATTGATCACTTCCTACTATCATACAAAGTCCCTAATAGTTCCCATTTGGAGCTGATAGTTTAATTCTTCTATCATATGATGGAGAAGCTTGTTTTTAGAATCTTGAGAGGTTGACCTCTAGGATTGAATAGGAAACTAATATACTGCTAACTCCTGGGATTTAAAAAAATTTTAAACAATATTCAAATATTTTATTACATAATCTTTTCATGATACCATCAGGAGTAACAGAAAACATGTGAAAAGTCCTTTCCTGGTGGTTGTGTTCTTGATAAATACTTATTGGTAGGATATCTATATACTATATTTACAGTATACTATTATAGGAGATTTCATTTTCTACATAGTACAGTGGAAGGAGCACTGAGTTTGGAATACAAAGACCTCTGAGTTCTAAGCCCAACTCTGCTACTCAACCTCTATGTCTTTTGATGAGTCATTTAACCTCTGTAGGCCTCAGTTTCCTCATCTGAAAAATGAAGTTGAAAGAAATTGCTTCCAGAGCCCTTCCAGCTCAGTGATCCATCTGCCACCTCCAGTCCTTTGAACAAACTATTCTCTGTGCCTGAAATGCACTACCTCTTCACTTCTGCCTATCATAAGCCCTAGCTTCCTGAAAGGCTCATCTACAAAAGTAGGGCTACCTTCCACATGCCCCTAGTTGTTGGTACTTTCTTCCTTTTTAAATTATTGTGTATATATTTATCTGCAGATAAAAATATATATACATATATATATAATATATATCATATCTCAATAGAATTGTATAGTTGTAAGTGACCTTAAGAATAGGGATTAAGATTTGGTGTTTTGTCTTTGTTTCCCCAAATCCTAGTGAAGTTCCTTGAATATGGTAAATAAGTGTTTATTAGAATAGACTATATCCAACAATTCATTATAAAATTTTCTGAATCATTGATTCTTTACTAATAAAGGATTTTTAAATTATTTTTTCTAAAAACCTGAACAGCTACTTTCTATGAGCTGATTGCTATAAATGCCATCATTCTTTATTGTGGGCCTTAAAAGAATCTATAAGGAAAGGGTACCATGTGGTATTTCAATGGAAAGAAACAGAAAAATTAACATGGGTATGTTGGCTCCAGTGGCTTTTCTACAGAAAAGAAAAGGTTCTTTTCAATTTTGGGGTTAGCAAATCTCTGAAATAACTGATATATAATGCATTTTACAAATTAGTATGCAGTTTATTATCCCAAGTCCCTTGTATTTTAAGTCATAATGTAGAATGAATAGCATTATACTTCAGACAAGCAGGCTCCTATTACATACACCAGGATTTGAAGAATGTTTTTAATGTCTAACAGGTAATGGTCATTTGACTGATTCTAGATCCCCTGAGCTAGAATTGTTCTTTGATACCCCCAAACTTCAAGGTGATTTTTAGTTTGTCAAAATCAGTATAGTAGCATCTACATTTAATTAAAAAGTTCATTTTTGTTTTTAAAAATAATGAGTTCCACATAGACTTACTCTTAACGCACTTTTGATGGTCATATCTCTGCCTTTGTAACTGTGACTTTGTAATTCTTTGGTGACAAGGATATATTATGCTTTGTATTTCTAGTGTCTTGTACCTAATAGATTTTTGTCATCATTCAGTCTTTTCAATCATGTCCAACTCTTTTTGACCCCATTTGGAACTTTCTAGGCAAAGATACTGGAGTTGTTTGCCATTTTTCTTCTCCAGCTCATTTACAGCGGAGGCAAATACGTGTGAGTGACTCGTCCTGGGTCACAGAACTAGTAAGTGTCTGAGGTCAGATTTGAACCCAGGAGGATGCATTTTCTTGACACCTAAGTGGCCTGAGCTAGTGGATGCCAAGTGCTTATTGAATTAAACAGACTTGTGAGAAACACAGTCTCTCTTCCAAATTAGACTTGGTTTTAAGATATTTGCACTCTTCTCCATGTGCTCTAATGGCATGGAGTATACGACCGTCAACTCCAGTAGCTGGAAATCTTTCCAGAAGAGACAGTTGCTATATATCTTAGTAACCATCTCAGGATCATCCCAGATCACTGCATTGCTGAGAGTAGCCAAGTTTTCACAGTTGGCCATTGTCCAATATTGCTGATAACTCACTTTTATGCAGTGGCATCCATTCCATGCTATCTTTCCTTAGTTTAGGGGGCCCATTCCTTTATTCCATAAATTTGTAATAAGGATCTTCTACTTATAAAGTAGGATAACAGGGTGTGAAGAATAGGCAGTCTGGAGAGATGGAAGTTTTGAGGAAAATGAAAAGGAAAATTAGATGGGTTTTCTCTCTCCCCTCAGTGAAGTAGCAGTCTGGGAGGGCAAATTAATACATATGTACCAGTGATTGTAATATATAGTATGATATGCACATAGCAGAAAGATGAAATATGGTGCTGTGAGATGTCAAGGTGAGACTAAAGCAAGATTTATGTAGTATTTGCTTGCTTAAAATATTCTGTTAAAACAAATCTTTATGTTTTGCTCTTTTTGTGGCCTCCTAAAGTTTATGATAGAGGTAGGAGTCAGTACTCAGTGGATATAGTCACTGTGCTGTGTGAAAGAAAGCTTTGAAAAGAATCAGGTTACCAGGCAACTTAACTAAAGCATGCCCTTATTCCGTTCTTTGTACATTTATGGCAATCTGTTGTTCACTTTTCTTCTGTTGCCAGTCTTCAAGAATCAATGTTTAGATGGATGAGCCTATATTTGTATAGAAATTGAAGTGAATAAGTAGGCCACATTTTATGTAATCAAGGTTTATAGACATATACCCCTCCTTCATCAAAAATTGTGATGAAAATATGTAAAGTAACTATTTACTCCATTCCTTTTTGTTATTAGCAAATGTGTTTGGGCTTTGAAATAAGAAAATTCAAATTAAATCCAAAGTGCTTTACTAGGTGCCTATCTGGCCAGGGGAGCCAAGTGTCTCATACATATTAATTATCCTTTGCTGATCTGTTTTGCTCTGATTATTGGGACTCCTCCCAAAAAAAGTGGAGTGAAGAAAGGCTGGGGCAGTCAGAATTACAGGATCAAGCAGTCATCATATAATCACACTCTGGCTTCTAGCATAAATCAGAATACATTCCATCTGAGCTGGTTGTTATAAAAAGGAGAGAGGGAGGGAGGAGAGAGAGAGAGAGAGAGAGAGAGAGAGAGAGAGAGAGAGAGAGAGAGAGAGAACCCTTATAATAATAAAGTCATTGGCATTTATTTAGCACTTCAATTTTCAGTGTAAAATTTTCATTTTACATCTCATTTAGACCTCAAAACACCGTGATAGACTGTGAATATTATCCCATTATACAGTTAAGAAAACTGAAGCTTAGAGATGTCAAGATTTGCTCATGATCACCCAGTAGTATCTAAACATCTGCCCACCACTACCATTGTGCAACTAACTGACTGGTGCTAGTTGTCATTCAAACAGGCGCACAGATGAATTACAACTAAAGTGAAATTTAATGTATAGTTAAATTCTTACAGCACTATAAAGTGCCTGACCTAGCATATCATCTTTTTAATATGCATAAGCTTTATAGAATCATGGATTTAAAGTCAGCAGACACCCCAGAGGCTACTCAATCTAACTCCATCATCATATAGATGAGGCAACTGAGGCAAACAGGGTTAAGTGACTTGCCCAGCATCACACCCCTAGTAAGTGTCTGAGGTGGGATTTGAACACACAATCCAGTAACCTATCCACTAGGCTGTGTTACTTCTCAAGCTGTTAGTATGGAAGATGCTTACATATCCAATTGAAATGTCTTGGAGCTGAAAAACGAGTTCAGGAATTATTTGAACCACGTCACAGAGTTTCCATGACATTACATATACAGTGTTATAACCAGAGCTCCCTTTGTGACATCCTGCCTTTCTCATCAACCCTGCTCAGACAACACAAGAAGTTTATTGGATAGAGAAGCATAATTGTGCACATTATAAAACAGTAGAATTAAATAAAATTTTTCAATTCAAAAAATAAAAAATGAGTGGAATTTATAGAGTTCTTAAAACCTCTAAAAGCTTAAAACTGCGCATGACTTTTGTGACACCCCATCTAAAGTGGTTTTTTAGTATGTATTTATGTTATATATAAAATAAATATATATATTGTATTTACACAAAATATGAAATATATAGAATATTATGTTCATATGTGATCTATTAAAGATAGTTAAATTATGTGAAGTCAAAGGTGCTTATCGATCATTCCTAACACTTTCTCCTTGTTCTAATTCTAGGAACATTACCCTATTGCACTATCTCATAACTATTGTGGAAAAGAAATATCCCAAGGTACTCAATCTGAATGAGGAATTACGTGATATTCCACAAGCAGCAAAAGTGAAGTAAGTGCCAGGCTCATTCAGCAGGAGTGGTATGACTGTTTTTCTCTAGTTTTGCACACCACTTGTAAAATATTTACACTCTCAGCAATCACTGGCTTTGCCTATTGAAGTCCCTCCTATTTGCTTTCCTGAGGCCATTTTGTAAACATTGACTAAGCTGTGCCCCTTCTGCTCAAATAGGCTTGATGGTTTTGAGACTTTTATATTTGGCACTCATACAATGTAGCACAAATTACTCTGTTTGGCACCGTGTAGCTGCTAAGTCTGCTGCATGGAAAAGGAGGTCAAGACATGCCTCAGAGGAGATAGGACATTATGGAAAAATAAAGCAGACCTATGCATCCTCCTACAGAAGTGCATCAGAGGTTAAGTAAATAGAGGGTCTATGTTTAAGGTTAGTTTTTTATGACCATCCATGCCTCCCTGTAAACCAACACAAACTCTAGAGATAAGTAGCAATAAAACTGAAAAAAGAAAAGATAGAAGGGCATATACACTGAAGAAAAACAACTTTTATAGCAAAGAGTTTCAGAAAATTCACAGAATTGGCTATTCTTTATTTTCTTCCTTGAAACCTTCATCTTTTGCTTTAGGGCTTTTTTATTTACTTCTGTATATAATATAGCTATAATTTATTATACTTCTATATTAAATTGTCACCATGTGTTTATCTCCTTTACAAGTGAGCTATAATTTTTGACATACTGAGTAAAATAATTTTCTTCTCTGAGTGTGTAATATTTGGGCAGCTTGGTGATGAAGTGGATAGAGCATTGGGCTCTACCCAAATTTAAATCTGGTCTTAGACATTTATTAGCAGTGTGACCCCAAACCCCCACTCCCCAGGCAAGTTACTTAACTCTGCTTACCTCAATTTCTTCATCTGTAAAATTAGCTGGAGAAAGCAAACCACTCCAATATCTCTGCCAAGAAAACTCTAACCAGGAAACAGAGTAGCATGTGACTGAAAAATGATAGAACAAGAAATAAAATGTTTTTGGGGGGGTTGTCTAAATCTTTGATATCATTGATGTAGAGAACTCCTAAGCAAGGAAATTCTTTACCAAAGCCAGTCTATATACCTTTTCTATAACTTGTAGTCATAGAGAGTCACCTGGGGGAGCATACAGAAGTTTCAACTTTTGTAGAGTTTTATAGTCAATATTTGTAACAGAATTTGGCTTCAAGACTGGCTCTCTGTTAAGTAATGTTTTTATTGTAGTTTATTTTTTTTTGTTACATTAAAATCCCCAGGTATCTCTCTCCTTCCCTATCTCCCCCATGCTAAAAAAGGCATCAATTCACAAAATAAAGTATATAAAAGCTGTATTTTGTGTTTCTATTTATCAAGTAATTATTATCAGGTAATGTTTTTAAATGTAAAACAGCAAAAAATGGAATAGAGACATGAAAAAAGCAAACTTGTGGATAAATTATTTAGTATGTAATATACTAAAAACTCTAATCCTGGTGACTCAAAAACAGTAGGCAAGAGGTCCAAAAAAATTGGTTTATATACAAAACTTATGAAAATTCTGTGGATTTCACTTTAGTTGTGATTTAAAATAGTAGCATTTATAATTCTTGAACAGTAGCAATATTCAAGCTTTGGGGGTACAGAATATAAATGACCCATTTTGCCTAGATATGTGAAGAGGACCAGATGTGGTCATGGTTGTCATTAAGTATGGAGTGGCTTGCATAAATTAGTCTTTTGCCTCCCTTTTAGATATAATATGGATAGGGATTATGTCTAATACATGATTTTTTAATCCAAAAGTATTCCTGCTGGTTGTTAAAATATATATATATATATCAAAAATGGTTTAAGAAGAGCAAATATTGAGTTACTTCCAGACTTTATTTGATTGCCAGTGGTTTTTCTGAAAAAATAAATCTTAAAACAGAAGGAAATTAAGAAAAGTAAACTGAAAAGGCTGAACATTGAATGTTATTGTTTATGAATGTATTCCATACTAAAGTATTGCTATTTAAAACAGCCTGACTGAGCTGGACAAAGAAATAAACACCTTGAGGAGTGGTTTGAAAGCTGTGGAAGCCGTGAGTATTTCTTGGTTAGATTCCTAAGCCATTTTCTATTTGGGGTTCTATTCCTTTTTATCTGGCAATGAAATAAAGGGTATATGTTTAAGGGCAGGTGGTGGCTGAGAGCCAGACCTAGAGATGGGAGAAAGAAATGTGACCTCAGATACTTCCTATTTGTGGGACCCTGAGCAAGTCACTTAACCCCAGATTGTTTAGCCCTAACCACTTTTCTGCCTTGGAACCCATACTTAGTACCCATTCTAAGATAGAAAGTATGGATTTTTTTTTAAAGAGTACATTTATATAGAAGGACTGGAGGGTGAGTCAGAGCAAGCTTTTTGCAAAGCAGTGTGGAATTGTGGAAAGAAATCTGGAACGAAACTGTGGCCTGAGATCTAATTGGATTTCTCTTCAATTCCTATTACTTAAAATACAAATGTTAAAATTTGTTTTTGTATGTAGTTGGAAAAAACCCACTAAATATATTTTTAAAATAAAAATTAAAAATATAGGAATTAGAAGGCAAAAGAAATCACTTCAGTCTGGAGATCTTAGGAAAGGATAAAACCATGCTATTTAAAATAGGTTAGCTTTTTGAAGATGCTTATCTAATTAAGAAAGACAGCATGTGGTATCATGGATAAAGAACTGACCTCAGAACCAAGAGGACCTGGATCCAAGTCTCACTTCTGATACAGACTGATTTTGTGACCTTGGATAAATTGTTTAACTTCTCAGGGATCTAGGTAATACTCCAGAACATGCCAAAAAAAAAAAAAGTTGACCTACATTGGTAAAGGAAGTTCCTGTTGGGGAGCTCCCCACACTGATTAAATCACAGCACCAGTCCTTCTCCCTATCATCTAATTATAAATAAAATGCCACAATAAACTTTTTGTTTATTTTCTTATAACATTAGGGGAATGTGT
This sequence comes from Monodelphis domestica, assembly GCF_027887165.1. NCBI lineage: Eukaryota > Metazoa > Chordata > Mammalia > Didelphimorphia > Didelphidae > Monodelphis > Monodelphis domestica. The sequence goes on from NC_077227.1 coordinate 268,415,573, forward strand.
TGAAAGGAGAAAGGGGAGATTGTATGGATAACCCCCAAATTATCTTTATTTTTTGTTCAATTAAGTAACAAAAGGTGATGATCTCATTTGGTGAAATATTTTTCTTTTGGCCCCAGTAGCCACAGGCATCATGGAATGAGCACATAAGGCATTTCTGTAATTTCTTCTAGGTCATTCTGTAGAAGGGTCAGTTTGGAGATCATCTTGCTTTTATGGCCCTGTTCTGTTGCAATTTCATCTCTGTTTTAGTGAAAGGCTTTCATGGGAATAGTACTGAAGTAAACTAAAACCCTAAAGTCTGTGTAAGAACAGTACATTCTGTCCTTTGCATCTGAGCTGCTGATTCAATGTGGCCTATAAAGGAGATGAAAGAAGTTTTGATGAAATAAATTCCTTATCCAAACTCTAATGATGAAATCTAATTAGAACCATTTTTTGTCCCCTGGGACTCTTCTAGCTTGTCATAATGCAATGTGGCTTAAAATGTAGAGTCCCAAACTCAGCATCAGGAGGCATCTAATAATTACTAACTACAAGACCACAGACATGCCTCTTTACCATAGTTTTCTCCCCTTCCCCCTTTTATAAAATGGAAATATTACTTTAACTCTAGGGCTGCCACTCTTATTTACTGTGTTACCTAGCTACCCCAGTACCAACTTTTCTGCTTTGCTAAAATATTTGGTAGATGGGGCTGAAATAAATGGCCAGAATTAGGATTATCAATGAATTTTTGTTCATTTGTCTTCTGCCCTTAGCCCCAGAGAGAAAGAGGATGATTTAGTGGATAGATGACTGGCCTCAAAGTCAGGAAGTCTTAGATTTGAATCTTCTGACACATAATTGACTTTATGACTTTGGGCAGTTTACTTAACCTCTCAGACAACTCTAAAAATGGGAGGTGAAGAGTAGTTGTGAAAAATTATCGATGTAGGGAAAAAAAAAAGATTCCTGCTTAGTGTTCGTTCTCTCTCTCTCTCTCTCTCTCTCTCTCTCTCTCTCTCTCTCTCTCTCTCTCTCTCTCTCTCTCTCTCTCTCTCTCTCCCTCTCTCCCCCCCCCTTTCTCTCTCATAATTAAGAGTTAACTATTCAAAAAGATGTATAGAATATATTTATTAAAAAATGGGGGGAAATTTAGTACCTATAGAAAAGTGAGTAAGGAGTCTAGGATTCCTAGAGGGTAGCTAGATGGCACAATTTAATAAATAGAGTGGCCAGCTTGGAGTCAGGAGGATCTGAATTCAAATCTAGTTTTAGATACATATTACCTGTGTAACTCTGGAAAAGTCACTTAGCCCCTGTTAAAACTAAAGTTCTTTATCTATAAAATGAGACAGAAGGAAACCACCATTGCTCATTTTGGGTTATTGTTGGTGTTTGGTTTGGTTTTTGCCAAGAAACCCTCAAAATGGGATCATGACAAGTCAGACACAACTGAACAACATGATTGCTAAGAACAGGCAACTAGTCACCAAAAGTTTAACAATTCATTTGCCAAGTCTTAAAGATATAATCCTATTGTTTTGCATCACTTCCTGAGCAAACTGACTTGAGTGAAGGAGAATAGGAGGGGGATGAATAATAGCCTATAATTGTGATGGACTCCTTTTGTAATAGTAAGATGGAATTCTTTTTGTTATAAGTAAGGGTGGGTGTAGGGGAAAATATGCTGTGGCAACACCTATATGAACTAAAATGAGAAGAACAGGAAGGTCATTGTTCACTGTAAAGCAATATTGTAATTATCAATCATGAAAGACTTGGCTACTCTGATCAATACAATGATCCAAGACAATAAAAAAGATTCATGATGGAAAAATTGCTATCCACCTCTAGAGAGAGAGCCAAGGAACTGCATACAAATTGAAATCTAATTTTCTCACTTTAAAAAAATATGGCTAATATAGAAATATAATTGCTATATTTTTTGCCTCAGGGGTAAAGGGGAGAATGGAAGGGAAGGAACTTAGAACTAAACATTTAAAAAAGAAAGTCCTGTTGAAAATAATGAAGTGTTTAATTAAAAAGAGAGATGAAATTAAGGGAACAATCATCTAAGATGATTAGAATGTAGAGATTACATTAAGGGGAAATAGTATGAAATAAAGCTACAGAGATGCTTTGTAGCTTGACTGCAGAAAGCCTTAAATGCCAGGCCAAACAGTTTGTATTGTATCTTCTAAGCAGCAAGAAAGCACTAAAGGTTTTTAGTAGGGAGAAGACACAGCAATACCTATGAAAGTATTAGGAGCAGAATATAAAAGTATCTGGGTTTGAGAAGGTGGGGAAGAGTGTGAGAGTGAATAAATGGTCATGGACAGGCTTCCTTAAATTTGGGCTATAAAAGAGTTATGTGTCTTTGAAGACTAACATTGAGAACAAACTTATATGTATTTAAGGAATTGGAGTACCAGAAATCTCAGCTGTCTCAGCCTGGAGACAAGTTCGTCTCTGTCGTCAGCCAGTTCATCGCTGTAGCCAGCTTCAGTTTTTCTGATGTTGAAGACCTTCTAACTGAAGCTAAAGAACTGGTAAGTCCCACCCAGCATGATCTCCTTTTCTGTAATGAGATGTGAAGAGATTCTCAACCTTGATTCTGTTGACAAATATCTAAGCAGGGAACAAGAATATGATCCAAACACCCTGAGGCAGGAAGGAAAGTACCAATTGACTCTTTTCCCTAATTCAGTAGATTTATACAACATTGATTGGTTTCATTTTCAGACATGAAGTCAGGAATTAGAGGAAAGAACTTCGCTGACATAAAAAAAAAAGTGTGCACATTGAAAGCTCTAAGTCACTTAAAACAGCCTTAATGCTTTGACCATTTCTCCCTCAGTTACTTTAGAGCAGGTGCTTTTAACCAGAGGTCTCTAAACTTGTTTTTTTTTTTATATCTTCATAACTATATTTCAATATAATTGTTAACAATACTAATGGAAAAAATATATATACATACATGTATATATGCATGTGTGTATGAAATTTATCAGTTTAAATTTGAAAGAGCTTTATAAATATTATCTTGTTTGATCCTCACAACAATTCCAAGAAATTGGTACCACTATTATTATCCCCATTTTACAGAAGAAAAAAACTAAAGCAAAATAAATAAAATAAATGTCTGAAACAGGTTTTGGACTTAGATCTTCCTAACTCCAATATTGCTCATGTTTACATAGCATTTTGTTTCATAATTCACAGAAGTGTTTTGAATTATTTTGTTTAGTTTGAAATAAATAATGAAATAACTTGAGAAATAGCTGAACAATCCTGATTAATTTTCATTTATGTAATTGATTTCTATAGAACTTTTCCTCCAAAGCACTTTAAATGAATCTCAATGAGAATCCTCAGATCCCCAAAGGGCCCCCTGTTGACTTCTACCAAGATTATCTCAGCCTCACCTCATTCATCTTAGCTGTTATGATTTTGATGCAGACAAAGATAAGAAAACTGAAGAGAGAAGTGATTTAGTTGAGGAGCTTAGGAGACAACTTAAAGAAGCCAATAGAAAGTTAAAAGAGAAAAAAAATCAATGACATCTAAGATATCCACCCCTCAATACTCCTAAGTCATCATCCCTGCTGACACAGCTTCTCTCCCTTCCCAATCTTGACCTTATAGTTAACCCGTTCAACTCCTCTCTGTCTTCTATTCTCAAATCCTTTGATCCTTTGTCCTTCTTATGCTCACATCTTGCCAAATCCCAAATCTGGGTCATTCCAACCATATTCTCTCCCTACTTTTACTCACATTTTGTTGAAAGGAACTAGGGGAAATTACAAAAACTCATAATGGTATGAATTTATAATATTTAATCTCAACTGAACCCTCAATACTAGGCAATTATTGTACTCCTTTCTAACTAATTCTCTTTCTCACTCCCTATTGTCTTCTCTTTTTTCTACTCAAGCTTCCCATACCATGCTCTTCTCTCACCCTTTCAGCTAAGAATCTAGCCTTATACTTTGCTGAGAAAATACAGACTTCTCACCATAGGCTCTCTTTTACCTTTTTCTACATTTCAAAACTGTTTGGCATCATCCTCCATTCCTTTTTCACATACTCCTGATTCTGATAAAGAGATAACTCTTCTTGAAAGGCCAAGCCCTCCATCAGTATAGTCAGTCCCATCCTCTCCTATCTTCTCTAGCAAATTGTCCTCACTGAATCTTCATCAATTTGAAGAGAAAAAATAAAAAAGACTCCATTGAAACTAATTTTGAATCTCTATCTAATGATTCTCTCTCTGCTGTTTTCAAGCATGGAGAAACTTCCTATTCTTAAAAAAATCTGCCATCCCCTTGAATCCCCTAGAGTAATCTCTTCTCCTTTCCTTAGCCAAACTCCAGGAAACCCTCCCAAACTGGGGAGAAGAGGGAGGGAAAGTCTTTAACTCACATCAGTCAATTAGCATCTATTATGGTTTACTATTTCCCAAGAACTGCTTAGGGTAGAAGTACAAGCACAGGGATTCTTTCTACATCTCGACTTTCTATATCATGGTTTCAAAGTATCGAGGGTGAGCATAAGAAATAAAATGGGAAAAGGGGTGAGGGGGGGAGGTTTCAGCAGCCACAGACAGCTCACAAAAGCCAGTAGACAACATCTAGAAACTCAGAAATACATGAAATGAGGGGAAACAAGTGGCTCAGGGGATAGAATACTAGGCCTAGAGATGGGAGATTCTAGGGTCAAATCTGTCCTTAGCCACTTCCTAGCTGTGTGACTCTTGGCAAGTCACTTAACCCCCATTGCCTAGCCCTTTCTGCTCTTTTTCTTTGGAACCAACACACAGTATTGATTCCAAGACGAAAGGTAAGTTTTTTTTTAATGAATAAAATATATGGGTAATATTATAAAATAATATATTTTATCTTTTCTTATCATAAATATGCATAACTTATTTTTTTGAATTAAAATAAGTAAAAAGTTAAAATTTGCAAAAAGAATGTGAAAACCAGTAGATTATATACAAAGGCTAAAAATGTTCACATTGACCTACATATAGGTTTTGACCAATTACTTAACCCAAACTGTACTTTAAGGTGCTTCAAACACCCCATAAAAGAAAAGAAAAAATTCAGACTTCTTCTCTGGTAGGAAGGGAGGGCTAAAAAATTTTAGGAAGACTTTCCAGATAGCAGAAAGAAAGACAAGAAGTTTGTATTCTAATCAGGGAAGAAGACACAGAAAAGGAAGCTGAAAAAAAAGATTTAAAGGTACCTGGGCAGGAGATGGGAGTATGGGGTGGGTTGGCAGACCAGGATAGTAATGGAAGTCTAGAGTGCCATCTGGATAGGAACAAGCTGCACCTGGCCTGAGCATTCTCCTTAAGAGTAGGGTCTAGAAAGAGCCATCCAGTCAGATAAAGAGAAACCACAGAGACCAAGGATACTTCTGATGTGTGGATTTTAGTTTTGAAGAGCTGGAGAATGATAGGGAAAACCTAGAACACATCCTGGAGAGGAATGTGAAGGTATATGTGATAATAATCACTTCTTATTGAATTATGTCAGTTGTACAAGGTCTCAACTATCATTGGATTCATTCTTTTTTCTTTTTTTTTTCATTTTATTGATTAATTAAGGAAAATTTTCCATGGTTACATGATTCATTTTCTTTCTCTTCCTCCTCCCAACTCCCTCCATTGGGTTCATTCTTAAAGCTTTTTCAGATTGGTGTAGAACCTTCCAGAACTTTATCGCCGTGGGCAGATCCAGAGTTGTCTTCATACCATGATGTGGAATCAGAGTAGATATTAATAGAGAAGGAAGATAATACTCATATTAGGGCCTGGTGAACTAGAGTACGGTTATCTATGGTTAATATTCATGATAATTCATCATAATTTTAATAAGATACGAAAATACTAACAATTCAAAGAGTCAAAGGTTTTAGACCTGGAAGAAAGACACAAAGACCCAAAGAGTAAAGAGAATTGCCCCAGTGGTAATGGCAGAGCAGGGACTGGAATCTAGGTCTTCAGATTAAGTCCAGTCCTAAACCCCAACACTATACTCTTATCACATGACTGCTGTGGACACCAGCTGGCTAAATATCATCTATTGACCCCTCCAATGCAGTTTGAAATTACCTGATGTCAGCATCCATGCTTGCAGCTTCGAGTTCTATTGTATATCCCCCACAAGGGCTGTGTGTACCAATGCCAACTTAGCATGTCCAACTGATTCTTGCTTGCTTTGGAGTACAATAAAAAAGCAACTATACTGGAGGCAATGGTATAGTTAATCTTTAAAGAAATAACACCAAATCCACAGGACCAGCTTTTGAATACAATGGGTGTGTGAGTTTGGGTTTGGACCCAATTTTCCTCAATATTCTGTATCTGAAACATACATATATTTGCCAAAAGTGGGATTAAGAGGTTATTTAGGACCATCAGAAGTTCCTAATACTGTAATGATTGTCATAGATTGCCTGTTGCAAATCCTGGTCCTTATTTGAACTTTAGGAAGTAGAAATCTGGGTTTCATGTGTGAGCAAAGGCATTTCTCTCTGGGGGTTTTTTTCTTTCTTTTTTTATTCTGGTGATGGTTTTAAAAATAGAATTCATTTCTTAATTTTTTTTTAAAAATTATTTAGTCAATTTAGAACATTATTCCTTGGTTACAAGAATCATATTCTTTCCCTCCCTCCCCTCCCCCACCCCTTCCCATAGCCAATGCGCAATTCCACTGGATTTTACATGTGTCCTTGATCAGAACCTATTTCCATGCTGTTGATGTTTGCACTGGGATGATCATTTAGTCTATATCACCAATCATATCCCCTTCAACCCATGTAATCAAGCAGTTGTTTTTCTTCAGTGTTTCTGCTCCCACAGTTTTTCCCCTGAATGTGGATAGTATTCTTTCTTGTAGATCCCTCCGGGTTCAGGATCACTGCATTGCCACTAATGGAGAAGTCCATTACCTTCGATTGTACCACAGTGTATCAGTCTCTGTGTACAATGTTCTCCTGGCTCTGCTCCTTTCACTCTGCATAAATTCCTGGAGGTTGTTCCAGTTCACATGGAATTACCCAGTTCATTATTCCTTTGAGCACAATAGTATTCAATCACCAACATATAACACAATTTGTTCAGCCATTCCCCAATTGAAGGGCATCCCCTCATTTTCCAATTTTTGGCCACCACAAAGAGCACAGCCATGAACATTCTTGTCTTTGGGGTACAAGCCCAGCAGTGCTATGGCTGGATCAAAGGGCAGACAGTCGTTTATTGCCCTTTGGGCATAGTTCCAAATTGCCCTCCAGAATGGTTGGATCAATTCACAACTCCATTAGCAGTGCATTAATGTCCTAACTTTGCTACATCCCCTCCAGCATTCATTACTTTCCTCATGTCTTTATTTTTAAATTTAATTCATTTCCAAATATGATATATATAGATGACTGACTCCCTTCCCAGGGCATCATCCTTCATAAGATGAAAAAATTTTAAGAAAGAACGAAAAAAAGTAGCTGACAGCATATATAATTATTCTTATTCTCTATCTTCTGCAACAGAGGAAGATACATTAACTCAACTTTTTTCAAAGGCCAAGTTTCTGTTTTCTAATTAAATGACTCTTCTATAGCATTTAATGCTGAACACTTTCTGCTCTTGACTATTCTGTCCTCAGATTTTCATGACACTTTTCTCCCTTGGTTTCCCTCCTATTTGACTAATTGCTCTTTCTCAGTTTCTTATTGGATCTTCAGTCAGTTGTGCCCACTAACTGTGGTGGTCCCCCAAGACTTTGTCCTGGGCCATCTTCTCTTTTCTCTATATATTCTATTACTTGATCTCATTGGTCCCCATTGGTTCAATTTTCATCTCCATATATATTCACCGATCTGTAGAACTGATCTTAGTTTCTTTCCTTTAATACAGTTATCATCAAAGATTGCCTGTTAGACATTTTCAAATGTCTCACAGACATCTCCGGCAAAACTTCTTTTCTCTCCTCCAGGAACATTATTTAGCCTTTCCAACTTCCCAGTTATAGTCAGAGGTTGTCACTGGTATTGACACTGCAAAAGTCTAGAATGGAAGTTTTTCTAAACTGCAACTATTCTAGTAGATGAATGATACTGTAACCAATTCTCTCTTTTTTTTCTCATTTGAATAGGTCCAACAAATGCATTAACTATAAGACTATCATTTTGTGATTAGGGAAAAAAACTAAAGAGAACTGAGTTTCCTTAGTTTCCCATATTGAGCCATATAATGATAGCAAATAATATTACAAACTCCTTCTAAGAATTTCACTGACCTTTGCTGTTTTTGCTATGGCCATCTAGGTGGCATAGTGGATAGAGCACTGAGTCTGGAGTCAGGAATATCTGAGTTCAAATATGGCCTCAGACCCTGAGTAATTCACTTACTCTGTTTACCTCAGTTTTCTCAATTATAAAATGGGGTTCATAATAGCACCCGTCTTTCAGAGTTGTTGCTAAGATCAAATGAGATATTTGTTTGTTGTTTGGTTTTTGGGGAAAAAAAAGTTTTTAGCACTGTGGTTAGCATAGGATAGACTATATAAACTCTTATTCCCTTTCCTATTTGTTTATGATACATTAGTGTTCTGTCCCACCCTATTTTGCTTCCTTATTTTATATTTAGATAATAACCCAATGAGTTAACCAATTAAGTTAAACATCATTGAATTGAATAATCAATATTCAACTGAAATAGAGATATAAGGGGTAGCTGGGTGGCTCAGTGGATTGAGAGCCAGGCCTAGAGACAGGAAGTCCTGGGTTCAAATATGACCTCAGACATTTCCCAGCTGTGTGACCCTGGGCAAGTCACTTAACCCCCATTGCCTAGCCCTTACCACTCTTCTGCCTTGGAGCCAATACATAGTATTGATTCTGGGACAGAAGGTAAGGATTTTCATAAAAACAAACAAATAAATAAAATTGAAAATGAAAAAAAAGAGATAAAAACGGTCTAAAAAATGTTAGCCAGAAATTAACAAATGTCTATTAAGTCCTTACTAAGCTACCAATTGGGGGAGGGGGCTAGATAGTGCAGTAGATTGAGTCATACAAGCTATAGGACCCTAGTAAAGTTAATTAACCCCTATTTGCCTCAGTTTTTTGTGTATAAAAAGTAAGGGCATACTGGAGAAGGAAATAGCAAGCCACTCCAGAGTCAGATTCCATGAAGAAGGCTACTAATGCTAGAAGCTTGGAGTTTGAATGATGAAAAAGGGCGTACTCCACCACTCCTCCAAATACAAACCAAGAACAGGAGTAAAATGTACAGAAATGACAGAACATGAGTGAGAGTCTAAATGTTAGAGTTATGACCAACACATTTTTCAGAAGTTTGAAATTGTAGTCCCTTCATTCATCAGATTGATTGGGCGGAAAGGCTTGTGAAGACTCTCCTTAAGTTCATTCCTCCCTGGGGTATTGTTGTTTGGTTTATCTTGCCACCTTCCCTAATGCTTTAATCCTCCCTCCCTGCAGTTTACAAAGGCAGTGAAGCACTTTGGGGAAGAAGCAGGCAAAATACAGCCCGATGAGTTCTTTGGGATCTTTGACCAGTTTCTTCAAGCTGTCTCAGAAGCAAAACAAGAGAATGAAAATATGAGGAAAAGGAAGGAGGAAGAAGAGCGCCGAGCTCGTATGGAAGCACAGGTAAGAGGAGTTTTCTGTTCTGTCTCCCTCTCCTTCATCACTTACACCAGATCACCTTACGGTATGGCCTTGGAGACCTTAAAACAAAACAGTGCTATAACCTGGAAAAAGCTAATGGAAAATATGCAGGGAGGATTCCAAGATCTTTGCTTTGAAAAAGCTACTTCATTGGGTAGCATTTGATGTCCATATATGACTCAACCTTTCATCTTAAAAGAAAAAAAGGTTACTGGGTTTTGTCCAATTAGTAATTTTTAAAAATTACTTCTGTTCTGAGACAGTTCTCTGAGGCTTAGAGGAGTACTAAAAGGTTTTCCTTAAATCCTATTGATGAGACCCAACTCACACATAGAATGGGAAGGAATTTACTAGACTTCTCATAAGTCCTTGTGTGTATCACTAACTCCTTTTTCCTAGCCTAGACACAGTTAGCAGCAATGGCTGTCCACAGCTGATGCATCTAATACCTCGAAAGATTTTGTTTATTCTCGTCTCCATTAAAAACAGAAAACATTAGCTGCACAGCACAGTGGTTAAAACAACATACCTAGATTGGAGGAGGACTTGGACTCAAATTTGACCTCAAGACATTTCCTAGCTGTGTGACCCTGGTCAAGTCACTTAAACCTGTTTGTCTAGCCCTTGCTGTTCTTCTGTCTGAGACAAGAAGATAAGAGTTAAGAAAAAAAGACAAGAAATCAGAAAACATAATTTATTTAATCATACCCTTTGAAATACTATTTTTTTTTAGAGGGTAATTAGGTGGCATAGTGCTGATCCTAGAGTCAAGAAGATCCAAGTTCTACTTCAGCCTCAAATATTTTATTAATTGTTTCACTGTGGGCAAATCAATATTTATAAAGTGTTCAATGCAGTGCCTGGCCCACATTAGGTGCTTAATAAATACTTATTTTCTTCCTTTTCACAGCTCAAAGAACAGCGTGAAAAAGAACGCAAAGCTAGAAAGACAAAAGAGAACTGTGAAGAAGGAGGAGAGTTTGATGACCTTGTTTCAGCTCTCCGCTCAGGCGAAGTTTTTGACAAAGACCTTTCTAAACTGAAACGAAATCGCAAGCGCATTACCAACCCGGTGACGGACAGCAGCCGTGAGAGACCAGTCACAAAGCTCAATTTCTAATTTTCCTTTTACGTTTTTTGGAAAGCTCATTAGCAGTCTTTTGAAGTGGCTAGAACTTTTCATTACACTGCCTTGTAATCCAATGTTGGCTGTCCTTTTTTCCCCATCTGAATGAAAGTATGTATGTATGTAATATATGTATGTATGATGTATAAAATGTACAAAGTCGTCTTCATCGTGGGTATGGCTGGAGGCAAGTATGTGTGTGGCCTGTGTACTTTAAGTACATTCACATCGAGTGTAGCTTTCTTTTCTTTCTCAAATGCTGGTGACTGTTCAGAAGCACAACATTGTCTACTGAGAAAAATGACAGAGACATTCCTTATAGTTTAAAAAGAAAGAAAAGTATTAAGAATCATTTTGTAGTTTCCACATTTGATATTCTTTGAAAGTCTTCACACTAGTATAACTAGTGCTGAAGAATCTAGATTTAAAAGGGTTTTGGACAATTTGATGCTGGGACATCTTCCCAGGTGACTGCGAGGACCAGTCTTCTGCATCCAGACAGAGTCTGTGTGGGGATACAGTCTCTTTGTTAGGAACAATAAGGTTTGTTAGGAATGCCTTGCACACAACTGAATCGTGTAGACCGTCAAGTGGAAAACGTTTTTGTTTTTGTTTTTTTAATATTCAAAACTTGAATATCATCATCTATGCCCCTGTGCTGGTTCCTTTGAGTTCTACAACGTGATGATTCCTTTAAATTGTTTTTGAAAACAATTAATTTTCTCTAACTGCAGCCTATGCTCTTGTTGAAGAATGAGGTCACCAAAACATGCTTATTGCTACAACGACACATAAATACATTTAAACGTTTCCTACCCCCAAACAGAAATTTTCTACCCGAGACCGGAAAAGAGGAATTCTCTGAAGGGACAGAGATCCTAAAGTTGCTTTCTTTTGCTTTGTTGTATATTCCATGTTATATTCAGGGGATGAACTGCATCCTCTGTAAATGTAGGTCAGAACTGAAAGACCTGTTTAACCAATGCACAAAATGTCAACATTGCTGACCGAGATGCCAAGACCTATTTGTCTCTGTGTTCATTTGAAGTGGTTTGCTGTTTTATGTTGTCATTTTGAATTCTTTGTAAGTAAAGCTACCTGTACAATTTCAGTCCAAAAAAGTAAACCTCTCAGGGAGAAATGAATAAAAACAAAGAAAATTGGAAAATAAAAAAAAATGGATGCTCACCATTAATGTAGCAACCCTTAATATCCTTAAGTTATGCATTATATGAGGACTGTTACTACTTTTTTGTTTTATTTATTTGTCTGGGGCGGGGCGGTGGTTAAATTTTGTTGTTTTTCCATCAGTACTGCTATGGTTGGTTTTCCTGTGGAGAGAGTAATTTGTCCTGTTGCACTAAATTTTCTTGGTTCCTAAATTTTCTCACATGTACTGTATAGCAAACGTGCTGTTTAAAAATAATTCGCATAGACAGTGAGGTATCTGTGCTGTGTGAAAGCTGTGAAAATTTGAGAGGTATCAAGAGCTGTGGTTTATACATGTTTTCCTTATTGCAACTTAGCAATTTTCTACACACTGTAAGTAAAACTCAGACTAGGGTATAAAACAGTAATAAATACCAAGCAGAGACTGAGCATACCCACATCCCTAGTTTCCAAAAGTCTGCAAACATACTTATTTAAAGGTGCAACTCAAAAACTTTGCTTAAAGATTTGGGGGGCAGAAGGTTGGGGATTGGGAGGGCATGCATTTTTAGATGGTTTTGTCTTTTCTTTAACTAAAGTGCCTCTATTTATATTTTTTATTTATGACAGAAGCAATTTGGTCTGACCAGTTTGAGGAAACTAGCATTTTAAAATGGCCTGTGTATGAATTAACAGCTTAAGAAATAGATACGTGTCGATAGAATCAAGTTGGGGAAATGTGTATAAATAATGTTGAAAGGAGCGGGTTTGGTGGTACTTTGTTCCTCTTGCCATTTAGAGCATTCTCTTTTTAGGGTGACCATCTTGTTGGGCAGAATTTGCCATTTCTCTTATGGTTTCTTCCCCAGAAGTCTGTGTGCAGGTAATTTCTTGTGCCATTGTAGAAAGGCTCCCTTTAGATTGGTGCTGGTGAAAGTAGCCACTTTTCTTTCTCAAGTAAGTACTTTAAAGATTTTATTAATGCCAAAAAAGGAAGAGCATAATTTGTAAACTTAAGTATATGTCATTGTGTGTGTATTAAAGATTTTTAATTAATGCCAAAAAATAAAGAATGTAATAATTTGTAAACTGAAATGTCATTAGTCTTTTAAGCTTAGTAGTCGGAACAATTGTCATAGGTGCAAGGCTGTTGTTAGTGCAGCAAGCAACAAATGATGGATATGTTATGAGATTGTACATTTTTTTAAATGGCAAAATACAATAAAGAAATGACTTCCATTGGTTTTACATATATGCTTTTCATGAGTTATTTTTTTAAAATACCAACCTGCTGTCACTGTGAACCTCAGATTTTAATGCTTGCAAACTCATTACTAACTCAATTTTGCAGCCAAGTATGGTCATTTTAATTCATACAGAAAGAACCCAATGGTTCACAGTATTCAGTTGTGGCGGCATTCAGTAATATTTTGTTTTAAGATGCTAGTAGATTTATCATTTCCTTTCATCTTATAAAGTGTTCTCCCAGAGTAAATGATTTGCTTGAGACTTAGAAAAGAATTTTTTTTTGCTATAATCTGGGAAACTTAAATAGATTTTTAATTTGGGGGCGGGGGGAAGGGAGAATCCTAATATTAAAATTGTTTAAGCAATGTATTACAGCAAGTAGAATTTCACCCTGATGGAATTTCTAAATAGACATAAATTGGATCAATTTTCCCTGAAAATTCTGAAGTTCCCCAGTAAGTCTTTGCTTCCATTATCTGCTAGCCTCCCTAGCTCATAGCCAAGCTAAAAACAATTATCTTCGTGGTAGCTGAGGCACAGATCTTGCCCTGGCTGCTGAAGTAGGGAAAGGGGAAAAGTGGTAACAGAGAGCAAATGCTTAAGAAGCAGAACAATTAAGGTGTTTGTTCACTGCAATGCCCCATACAGTGCTTCTCCTATTGTGAGCCAATTGTGTATGCTCCTCTTCTCCTCTTTAGAAACTGAGTTTAAGAAATTGATACATTGAAGGGAGGGGGGTACTTTGTTGCTGATCAGAAAGACTCAGGAAAGGGTTTCTTTTTAAAGTAAGCTGCTCGTGGGAGGAGGTAAAGGAGAGGGCAGCTAGGAGACTGGATTAAGAGCCAGATCCAGAGAGAAGTATTGGGTTCAAATTTGGCCTCAGACACTTCCTAGCTGTGTGACCCTGGGCAAGTCACTTAACTCCATTGCCTAGCTCTTACCACTTTTCTGCTTTGGAACTAATACACAGTATTGATTCTAAGATGAAAGGAAAGGGTTTGTTTGTTTTTTTTGTAAGGGTTTAAAAAAATAAAGTGAGCTGCTGATGAATTTGATCAAATGATCTTCAAGAAGATACATTTAAAAATATAGGGATAAGAGTTTACAATTGGTTTTCCATTTGTCACAGATAGGTTGTGTAATGATGTATGTTGTGGATATATATTTTTTCTCTTCTCTCTTAAACACATATATTACAGAAGTAACACCATTTCCACCTTCTCTCAAAGTCTATTCAAAGATGAAAGGAAGATGGAAATAATCTGATAGAAATAAGAAAATGACTTAAGAAGCTCCCTGCAATAAAATCACTTTTCCTAGTCTTTTTTGTTCCTGGACCTTTTCTTCAACAAATAATAGTAAAGCAATGTTCTTATGGATTCCAGTGTTTGCAAAACAAATATTTCTTGGCATCCTATGAATTATGTGTCTGGTATTGGTAGTCATCAGTGGTCCTAAGAAACCTAGTTATAAAGCAGTTTTATTTTTAAATCCTTACCTTCCATCTTGGAATCAATACTAAGGCAGAAGAGTGGTAAAGGCTAGGCAATGGGAATTAAGTGACTTGCCCAGGGTCACACAGCTAGGAAGTGTCTGGGGTCAGATTTGAACCCAGGACCTACTGTCTCTAGGCCTGGCTCTCAATCCCCCCACTGCCACCCAGCTACCCCTTAGTGCAATTTTTAAAATCTTTTTTTGCATTTTCAAGTTCTCATATGCATCCTGATTGATTTCACACCCTTCATATCTGTATTTGTGCCTATTTAAACAACCTTGATAATGGAGAAGAAATGTCATGTTGATAAACTGTTACGACAGAAGTTAAAGCGTGGGTCTGGTTTGCTTTCATCAATGTCAACAAAGCTTTATTGCCAAGGATATCAAATCTAGGCATACTCATACTTTGATCCCTCAAATTTTTGGCTTGAAGACATGGAGTCATCCTTCTATGATGGTAGAATATTCAGCTTACTTCTATAGACTCACTTTAGAAGCCATTATTGTATTTATGAATCCTGATGGTGCTATGTATGAAAATATTTTTCTGAAATATATGGTAGGTTAATAGAGATCTATGAAATAAAGCTTAGAAAAATTGTACTGAATAAAGAATTTCTAGAGCATTTGTGGGAGAGTGTGAGCAAGAATTGCACAAAATAAAACATGAATAAGCTCCAGACTGTACCAGAGGAGGGAATACCCCTATGGGCGAGACTGCAGGTCATCAAAATACAAGCAAATATAATCTTTTCTGAATGATCTAATGGTCTCTCTTTTAAATCTCCAAATGAAGCTTTTTCTTAATATAGGACATTGGAAGGATAAAGTTTAAAAACTGGCAGAAAATCAATTATTTTTAGAATATGCTTTTTTTAAAACATCCCTCCTTCAGGGAAACGTAACACACTGTATTTGATGGTTTTATTTAGTCCTATTTCTTCCCTTCCAAAAATAATTCAGGCACATTGGTGAACTGTTGGCAGAACTGTGAATTGGTACAGACATTTTGTAAAGTAATTTGGACCTTTACCCTAAAAGTGACTAAATTGGGCATACCCTTTGATCCTATAATTCTACTACTAAACCTCTAAACAAAGGAATCAAAGAAGAAAAGACATGTCCAAAAATAGAGCATCTCATTTTATATTGACAAAGAACTTGAGGGATAAGAGGGATGCCTATCAATAAGAAAATGAATAAAGTAAGGGATATGACTATAATGAAATGCTCTTGAGCTATAAGAAATGATGAAATGGTTTCAGAGAGAAGATTTTGTACAAACTGATACAGGGAAGTGAGCAGAACCAGGAAAATAATTCCTATAGTATCAACATTTGGAGGGGGGGAGAAGAAACAAGTTTTTAAAGATTTGTCTGATTAATTCAATGAATCATGATTCCAGTAAATGAATGATTAGAATTGCTAGTGCTTAATTGAAAAGTAGGAGGCGGATTCTGGAAAAATTGGTAGAATAAGTTTTTGGATATGACCAATATCAGAATTTATTTTTCTTGACTAGATAAATGCTTGTTACAAGGGCTTTTCTTTCTCTTTTTTTACCCAGTGGGATGGAGGGGGTAAATAGCTTGATAATTTTTTTAAATGAATAAATTGACTGTCATAAAACTGTATTATGAATTAAAAAAGCAATGTGTTGAATTGAAGTGTAGGAATGTAAGCAGATTTCTGGGTTCCTATATCAGATGTTGGGAAGTAAAGCAATCCTACAAGTTGTACTGAGAGCTAAACATTGTTTAAAACAACAACAAGAGCAGCTGAGAAAAGACTAGAGGGTGAGGGGCAGAGAAGATAATAGGGCAGAGTTGGCCCAGATTCAAGGATATTTTTCTCCAATTTTAGAACTTAATGTTGGTTGTTTTTCAGTTGTGAAGTCATGCCCAACTCTTCATGACCCCAGGGCCTTCAGTCTTTCAGTATCTCCTGAAGCCTGTCCAAACTTAACACTGTTCATGGGGTTTTTTTGGCAAAGATGCTGGAGTGGTTTGCCATTTCCTCCTCCAGTGGATCACCTTTTGTCATAATTCTCCATTATGACCTATCCATCTTGGGTAACCCTGAACCACATACCTCATGATTTCTTTGATCCACCACAACAAGGTAATGATTTGATGGAGAATGTTACTTAGCTATAGTTTACTTTAAAGGACTATCTTTTTTTTTTAATTGGCATTTCTCTAATCAGAAGAGATTAGAACATTTTTTCATGTGATTATTGATTATTTTTGATTTCTTCTCAACTTGGCTATATTAGCTTTCTTTGGACAAAACCTTTTAAATTTAACGTATTCAAAATTACCCATTTTATATCTTATAATGCTTTCTCTTGTTTATTCATAAAATTCTCCAATAAATCTGATAGGTACTATGTCTACTGTTCTCATTTGCTTACAATATCTCCCTTTATGCCTAGATCATGTATCCCTTTTGATCGTATCTTGGTAAATGATATAAGAATTAGAGACCAAGTGCCCAAACTACAACCCTTACGCTGCCTGTGAGCCTCCCCCTTCTCCCAGAAAGGGAGGGAGGAAGTGCTCCCATCGGGCTGCTGGACAAAGGGGAAGGTGATGGGAGAAATGTCCTCAGGCACAAATGAGAGGCGGAAGGGAGCAACCCCCTCCAGCACATGTGCCATAGGTTCACCAATGTGGCTGTATAACATCTCTCATATTTGTTTTCTACTCTCAACATACACAACAAGCAGCCTGGTTTAGGCCCTTACCACCTCTTTTCTGGACTATCAAATCCTGTTTGGTCTCCTTGCCCTCAATTTCCTTCCTCTCTACTCTACCCTCCACATAGCTCCCAAAGTGATTTTACTAAAGAACAGGTCTAACCATATCATTCCCCTACTCAGTGATCTCAGATGGCTCCCTATTGCCTGTAGGCATATTTCACATTTTAGAGCCTTTCACACTCTGGCCCCAAACTATCTATCCATCCTTCTAGCCTTCTTATGCATAACTCTCCTTCATGTACTATAATGTCCAACCAGACTGGCTCTTTTGCTATACCTCACATATAATACTTCATCTCCTACTTCTACTATGTATAGGCTGCTCCTCATACCTAGAATGCATTTACTCTTTATCTCTACTTCATAGAAGTCCCTTTTTCATTAAAATAACTTAAACACAACCTCGGTGAATTTTCTGATTCCTCTCACTCCTGCCTCCCCTGAAAAATGTGTTTTGTTTGTTTGTTTTAACATACTTATGTAGGTTTCTGAAGACTAGAATTTCATTTTTGTCTTTGTTTTCACAGTGCCTGGCACATAGCAATTCTTTAATTTGATATCTATTGGTCAGGGCATGGAAAATTGCCCTGTCTTGGGACTATATGGAATCTCATTTCTTCTCATATATTTTCACTACATTTTTTTTTTGCCTATGAAAAAACTGTCAGAATCTTAGAATCTGTCAGAAATCATTTTTTTCTAAATCTCAAGTCCTATTAAAAGTAGAGAATCCTACTGAAATGGATCAAATTAGCTAGTATGAATTATTTTTATTCTTTCTAATTTTTCCTTTTGGGGAATAGTTTTATTATACAACAGCCCTGCACAATATAGAGCCAGTGGTTTCAAATGTATTTTTTAGATGCAATCCAGTGTTTCAAACTACAGAAACCAATTGGAATTTCTTATCCCCCATTTCTCTTTAGTTTCTTTGCTAATGTGTGTTGTATGCCACATAATTATGTTATTGTGGTCGTCATCAAATTGCAAATGCACATAAATAAGGAATGTGCAAGGTTATTCTCAAATGGGATTTTTATCTTTGCTAAATATATGATTTGTATTTATTAATGAAATGAAGCATGACTTCTAGTTTAAAGGGCAACATGAAAGGTGATGAAGAAGCTCAAATCTCGCAGCAAAACTAAAAAAGGGGCATCTGACCAAATAATGTTTAAAGGGGTCCAAAGGAAAAAGAACAAGGTCTACCCAACTCACTATGGCCCCAAAAGCCAGAAGCCTGTGGGCTCTGAGAGAAGAATTCTGCCAGCAAAGCCAATACCAGCTCAAGTAAAGAGCCTTGAAACTTGTCAGTGTTCTGACCAGGAATATTCCAGGTATATCTGACCCCTACAATGCTAAAGGGTAAAAATAAGGGGTGGGGGGAGGATCTGAAATCTGTAGCAGGAATACTGGATTGGGGGAAGAAAACAAAATGTTTTGAGGTCTGCCAGTACTCTGAGCACAGTTAAGCCAGTAAAAGTAGAAGCCAATGACAGGAGCACCAGCAACTGAGGATAAAACCAAACAGGTCCTCCCTACCCTATCTGAGAGTGCAGGAAGACCCAGTACCCAAAATCACAACCAAGAAATTAAGGATGAAGACAACAACATCTTCTGGAAACAGACGATGCTGATGCCTAAGGGGTAAAGTCAGAAGAAGGTAATAATCACAATAACTACAAACAAGAGTCTTGGAGGGGAAAAAAATGAATAAGACCTCTAAAAGAAAAAAAAAACAAGAGTAGAATAAATAGCTTGGGAAAATGGTGGAAAACTTCACCCAATTTACAGACTGAAAAGTACAAATAAGTAAATAGTTCAGTGATACAGGAGATAAGAACAAAGTAAAAATACTGGGAGAAAAATAGATATCTACTATCCTAAAGATTGGAAAAATAGGTCAAGGAAGGATCATATATGAATCACTGGACTACCTGAAAACAATGACCAAATGACGTGCTGTATTTCAAGAAATCATCAATAAAAGCTGCCCAGATCTCTTAGAAGCAGAAGGCAAAAATCCACTGTTCACCTGAATTTGGAAGTCTCTACCCAAATTGAAAACAGCCAAATCCAGAGCTCCTGATTCAAAGAAGAAACGCTACAAGCAATATTAAATTCTATCTGCTATAGTTGTTATGCATATAAATACTAGCTATTAAAACATTGTGGGATGATTAAATGTGATAGACTTTGCTCCTAATAATGATCCAGGACAATTCCAAAGGATTTAGAGAAAGAATGTTATCCACATCGAGAGAAAGAACTGTGGGAGTAGAAATGCAGAAGAAAAATAGGACCTATCACTTGTTTATGTGGGTACATAATTTGGGATTTTGGTGTTAATTATTACATTATTACAAAAATGAATAATATGGAAATGGGTTTTGAGTGATAATACATGTATAATCCAGTGGAATTGCTTATCAGCTCTGGGAGGAAGGAGGAAAGAGAGGAGGGAAAGAACATAAATCTATAACAATGGAAATTTAAACAAATAAAATGAAATTATATTTTAAAAGTATTAGTTATTATATTTGCTATGTATATACATATGCATATGTGTGTATAGGGGCAGCTAGGTGGCACAGAGCCTGGAATCAGGAAGATTTATTAGCTGTGTGAGCCTGGATAAGTCACTTAACTTCTTTACCTCAGTTTCCTCAACTGCAAAATGACAATAATAGCACCTACCCTTCAGGGTTGTCGTGAAGATGAAATGAGATCATAATTGTAAACCACCCAGCACACTGCCCGGCACAAGTAAATGCTATATAAGTGTTCACTATTATATATTTGTGTACATATTTGTATTTTTGTTTAATTTCATATGCACTCTTCTTTTTTCTTTGTATATGGAAATAAACTTTTGATGTTTGTCAAGATGATTATAAAAGAGGGTTATATTATAACGGAAAAGAGTGGCTTCCTATGAAGTGATTTTGGGACCTTTGTGTGTGTGTATGTGTGTGTAGGGACTTAAAGTTGTGATTTCAATGGCATAGGACACTTCTGAATGAGGAAACTCACTTACCCAGTGCAGTTCGTCCTCTTATCTGCAATTTATTGTCTTAGGCCCTTGCCTAGATTACTCAGGTTCCATGATTTGTCCGTCATACTGACAGTAGATAGCAGAAGTCAATCTTGAAGCTAGTTGGTTCTTCCTGGCTTTGAAGTCCTCTCTGACCAGAATGGCCTGTTGCTTCATAGAATTCTCCTTTAAAAGAGAGCTCCTTTAGAGATGGGAGGTCCTAGGGTCAAATCTGGTCTCAGACACTTCCTAGCTGTATGACCCTGGGCAAGTCACTTAACCCCCATTGCCTAGCCCTTACCACTCTTCTGCCTTGGAACCAATACACAGTATTGATTCCAAGACAAAAGGTAAAGATTTAAAAAATAAAAGAGTTCCTTGTTTTCATTGCTCCAGTGCACAAAATTTAGAATTTCAGAGTTGAAACGTGCCCCAAAGGCCATCTAATCCAACCTGTGCCCAAAGAAATCTCTCAAAGTAACAAACTGACCAGTGATCGTCTAGCTGATGCTTAGAAACGTCTAATGCCCACTCCCTTCTGATTCAACCTTTTCACTTAGAGATACCTCTGTCTAAAAATTTTTTTCTGGACATCAAGACTAAATATGCTTCTTTGTAATTTTCACCCACTGCTTCTTGGGTCTGTCTTCCAAATACAAATGGGAAAATATAATCCTACTTTTAAGTTCTTCAAATACTTAAAACTATGAAACTTGTATGGAAATTTATTACATGAAATTGGCAAAAAATATATATATATTCTGAACTCTGAAAAAGAGATAGCTCTTGTATCCTCCCTTCTCCCCTCAGTTTTCTCTTCTTCAGATTAAACATGAATTCTTTCAACTAACCTTCATATGGTTTACATTCAAACTGCACCATTTTGATTGTACTTCTTTGTATCTGCTCCAAGTTTGTTCATGCCCTCCTTCACATGTGGAACCCATAAGTAAACACCATATTTCAAATGTGATCTGACTGGAGCAAAGTGGGGATCCTATCTTTTAATTCCATGAAGCTGTGCCATTCAGTGCAGTCTAAAGAAGCATTCCATTTGTTCTTCCTATTGCTGCCTTCCACATCACACAGCTGATCCATTGAGCTTACAGTCAACTTAAGCCCTCTTATTTTTTCCTGACAAATAAGCATTTGTGAAGTTGGTTTTCTGCATCTTTTCTGTTTATCCTCATTCAATTTCAGTTTCTTTTCTTAATAATATTTTATTTTTCCCTAATTACATATAAAAGCAACATTCTTTTTTTAAGGGAAAAGGATCTGTTTAGATGAAAATATTTGTGGCAGAACTTTTTGTAATAGCAAAAAACTGGAAATTGAGAGGTTGAATTGCTGAACGAGGTGTGTCATATGTTTGCAATACAATGTTATTGTGCTATAAGAAATAATGACAAGCAAGATGGTTTCAGAGAAATCTGGAAAGATTTACATGAACTGATGCAAAGTGATGTGAGCAAAAGCAAGAGAACACTGGACACTGACAGCAATACTCTTGATGAACAACTGTGAATGACCTAGTTATTCTCAGCAATATGGTGATCCAAGAAAATTCCAAAGACTCATGATGAAAAATGCCATCTCCCTTCAGAGAAAGAACTGATAGAATCTGAATGCAGACTGAAACATACTTTGTTTCACTTTCTCCTTTTTTTAGGTATCTTCCACAAAGTGACTAATATGGAAAAATTATATATATATATATATATATGTATATATGACTATGTACATAAAATCTATATCAGATTTCTTACTGTCTTAGGGATGGGTGAGGAGCAAGAGAATTGGAGAATGACATATTTTTATAAATTTGACAATTCTCTATATATTTGAGAAATATCAGAAATATTTGCTCTAAAACTTTCCCCCAGCTTTCTGCTTTCCTTCTAATCTTGGTTGCATTGGTTTTGTTTGTATAAAATCTTTTTAGATTAATATAACCAAAATTATCCATTTTATACTTTATAATTCTTTGGTCATAAATTCATTCCTTATTCATAGACCTGATAAGTAAATTATTCCATACTCCTCTGCTTATGGTACCACCCTTTATGTTTAGATCGTGTGCCCATGTTGACCTTGTCTTAGTATAAGGTATGAGATGTTGATCTACTCCCAGGCTCTACTATAGCATTTTCAATTTTCCCAATTGTCTTTGTGAAATAGTGTGTCTTATCCCAAAAACTCAGATCTTTTGACTTATCAAATACTAAATTACTATGAGCATTTGTTACTAGATTTTGTGAAATCTGTTCCACTTGTCCACCACTCTGTTTCTTAGCCAGTACCAGATTGTTTTGATGATTACTACTTTGTTTGAAATCTGGTGCTCCTATACCACCTTCCATCACATTTTTTTTCATTGATTCTCTTAATATTCTTGACCTTTTGTTCTTTCAGGTGAATTTTGTTTCTTTTCTAATCTACAAAATAACTTTTTGAACAATTTGGTATGGCATTGAATAAATAGGTTAGATAGTGTTGTCATTTTTATTATATTTACTCAGCCTACCCATGAGCAATTAATATTTTTCCAATTGTTTAGATCTGATTTTATTTGTATGAAAAGTGTTTTGTAATTGGGTTCATAGAGTTCCTTGATTTGTCTTATCAGGTAGGCTCCCAAACTTTTTATTTTATCTACCATTAATTTAAATGTAATTACTTTTTCTATCTCTTTCTTCTGGGCTTTGTAATGCTAATAATTTATGTAGGTTTATTTTTATATCCTGTATTATATTATATCCTGTATCCTATTTCAACTAATTCTGTAGATGGTTGTCTAGGATTCTCTAAGAATACCATCATATCATTTTCGAAGAATGATCATTTTATTTCTTCTAGCTGTCCAGTTTCTTTTATATTATCTCTATCATACTATCATATAATTTCTCACTATATTCTAATTGGAAGAATAAAATTTTTCCTTCTGCAATCTTGATGACATCTACATAATAGAACTTCATGATGTTACTCTCTGGTCACTTTCCCCCTGCTTTTGCTATGATCATTAATATCTCTGGATGGAAGGGATTCATGCCTTTATCACTTGTGAGCAAATCCTGATGCAATATAGCTCTTATGTGCAGAGACCTCCTTAGGAAAGAGCAAAGCAAGAGGGTCACCCTGAACCCTGTGTTGCTAGGACACCAGCAAACAACTGGAACGAGATACTCCTCCAAATTATAAATAAAAGGAAGAAGATTTTTTAAAAGTCCCAAGGTTTGATCTGCCTGTGAGGTACCCCTGTCCTGCCAAATGAAACCCTTGGTCTTGTCTTTTGTTCCTCCTTCTTACTGTCCTAGATGTTAGTCATTCAGGTTTTGACTTCATTTTATTGATATTTTCATTCCCTTTTCCAAAACAGTTCAGATATAAACAGTCTTGGCTGAAGACACTAATGACAGCCACTCACATTTGTATGGAGTGTTAAGATTTACTTTACCCACACTTAGGCATTTGACCCTTACAACAATGTTGTGCAATGTAGGTGCAATTATTACCCCCATTTTACAGATATTGAAACTGAGGCTAAGAGAATTTAAGTGACTTTTCCAAAATCAAATGGCTTAGTGTCTAAGGCAATTTCAGTCTTCCTAACAGTGTCATAAGGAACACTCCAGAACTTATAACATGCTATCTTTGATACAGAGGTGGTTATGTGCAAGAAGCATGAGAAAACATTTTCAAATGTCTCCATGACAGGCCCAATCCTTGGCTCTTGTTTCTTGAAAGTAGAAGAGAAAGAGGGAAGGGGCTGTTAATCAGGCCATCACACCATAACAACTCAAGTTACAGAGCTTTGAGAATTTCAATTTTCTACTTGAAAAAATACAAAGGCAGACATAGTTTTCTTTAAATGGACAACAATCTATTTTGTCTCCCCATTTCCCCATCGCCAAGAAGTTGGTTTTTTTTTTTGGGGGGGGGGGAACCTCTTGTAATAAATATGCATAGTCAAATAAAGAATATTCCCACATTGGCCATTACCAAAAATTCTGTCTCATTCTGCGCCATCGTCAACTTTCTCTCTGTCAGGAGGTGAGTAAAGGAAGGAAGAAACCTAAGCTATCAGTAGACATAAGAAGATGTTCCAAATCACTAACAATTAGAGGAAAGCATATTAAGGCAACTCTGAGGTTCCACTTGACATCTCTCAGACTGACAAAGTTGGAAAACATGGAAAGTGACAAATGTTGGAAGGCTTTTGGGGAAAAAAGACACATAAACACATTTTTGGTATTTCCAGAATTGGTATGACCATTCTGGAAAGCCATTTATAACTATACCTCAAAAGTTACTGAATTGTTCATACAAGAGCATGACAAGGGCAGAGTTTTATTCTATCATAAAAAGAACCTTTTTTTCTCCTTAGAATTTACATAATTAGGTTGATTTTGAAAGATTTTTATTTCTAAAATGAACTTTAAAAACTATATGTTAATAATATATATGTACATATATATATATGTATAACCCAGTGGAGTTGCTTGTTAACTCCAAGAGGGGGATGGATAAGGAAGGGGAGAAAGCATGAATCATGAAACCATGGAAAAAATTTTTAAATTAAAATTTTAAAAATTACATATATGTGTGTGTATATTATGTGTGTGTGTGTATATATATATATGTATATATATATATACATATCTTGAGGAAACTGGACCACTGATTTTGTTGTAACAGGGAATTTCTGGGTGAGAAAACTTTCTCAACCATTGCAAACTGGAACCTTCTGAGCAAAGTAGTCTTAGAGAATTGCCTAAAACAGCAAGAGGTTAAGGGACATGTGCAGAGTCACACAGCCAATATGTGCCAAAGACAGGATTTGAATTCAAGCCTTCCAGGCTTCAAGATCGTCTCTCCATATACTTATATTAAGTTGCTTCTATCTTGATGTAAGCCACATTTGGGGGGGGGGGTGCTTTGAAACCAGATGCTTAACCCCCAAATGCAACAATCACTTATGACCTGACACCAAATCTTGTAAAGGTCAGTCTTTGTACAACATATTGTCTGTGAGTAAATTTGATTTATAAAGAACCTCAGACTATGTGCTCTATGTCTCTTTGGCTTTTATCCCCCTCTCTGCCTGCTCTGTTCATCCTCTTAAAAGTAAAGCTGAGTAGAAGAAATGAAGTATAAAATGAGCCCCAACAGCTTGAGCTAGAAAGCTGTTTTCTGTTTTACAAGCTGCCTGTTCAATTCCTACAAGCCAATTTCTCAGCAAAACTCAAAGATTCCAAAGACAATGAGTTCTAATTCTGTCTTGGTCACCATATTGCATATGGTGCACTCTCTAGCCAATCTTTAATCTACTTTAACTTGCTCATTCATAAATTTACTCTTTACCTCCACCTCCTAACTATCTTGGCTTCCTTCAAGATTTAGCTAAATTCTCACCTTTTTTCCCCTGTATTTTATTTTGTGAGGCATTATACTTTTATTTATTTTGTGTAATATTTCAATTATATATGCACATATATGGTTGGAAAGCTCTTTTTTCCTTTTTCTTTTTTGTTATCATTTTAAATATATATGTAATATATAACCATAATATATACAATACACATGATTTGTTATAAATATGTAATAAATTATAATAAATATACTTAACACAAGAGAAACAATTTCTCACATTAACTATGTCCAAAATTGTTTCTTTTCCCCCTCTTCCCTCCCACCCTTTACCTCTTCCCAAGAAGGTAGGTAATATGATATATGTTGTATATAAATTATCATATAAAGTATATTTTCCTGTTCATGTTGTAAAAGAAAACACAAATCACTTACACTAATGAAAAGTTCATGGAGAAAATAAAGTGAGGAATGGCATATTTCAATCTGCATTCAGACTTTTTCTGTATTAAATTTTTTTTTCTAGCAAACAATTTACATGAAATCCAGCTTTAATTTTGTGTGATAACTTCCCGTAAGAACCTACATAAAGAGCCACTTTGGTCAATTACAGAATAAATTAGCTGATTCAAAAGAAATCATTGCTGGTTTTTTAAAAACCAACACATTCACTAATTATGGTAGTTTTTTTTTTTTAATCTGCAAGGGCTATTTTATTTCTTTCTTTAAAAACAAAGAAACAACCCCTTCCTTCTGTCTTAGAATTGCCTAGCCCTTACCCCTCTTTTAAGATAGAAGATTGGTAAGGGCTAGGCAATTGGAGTTAAGTGACTTGCTATGGGTCTCACAACAAGGAAGTGACTAAGGCCAAATTCGAACACAGGATCTCCCATCTCAAGGTCTGGTGCTCTATCCACTTGCTGTTCATAAGGAGTATTTTCTCAGTGCTGACTTGTGGTAAGGTCTTTCCCACCTTCATGCAAATACTGGAGCTGCATTTTGTCAAGTGTCTACCATGCCAGAGAATGGAAATGCAGCTTCACATGATCTCTTGCACTGAAGAAAGACTCTGAAGTGTTGAAATTCCAAATTCTTATTGCTCCATCAATTCCAGTGGTGCAAAATTGGTGACAGTCTTGTTTTTCTGCTTCAGAAATAGATACTATTTCAATAGAGTATGTAGCAGTGTTGTGATCCTCAGTTGTCCTCTTATTTGTGGCACAGTAGTGTTTCATGGCAAAGATGTTGCCCTCTGTTTTAATACTCTGTTCAGAAATGTCTAATTTGGAGCCACAATTGTTAGAATTAAACAGAATTGGGCAGCAGTCATGGCCAACAGCCACCGTGCTATTTTCAGAAACAAACAAAAAGTGGGAGGAGTTCTCTTTTCAGCTTTGAAACCATCTTGATTTTGAAGGCATCAGCAACTGATAGAACACTATCATGGCTGACCATAATCATTCCAATGGCAGAGAAACTGACCCTGTGGATCCAACCACCACTTCCAATACTACCAAACTCTGGTATCATTTGGCTCAAAGGCAATTTGGTTCCCCCCAAGGAGTGCTGGCTGATTTTTCATCAACTTCTTTAATACAGGCAGAAAAAACTTTGCCCTTGAAATCATAAGATCCAGCAGCTAGAAAGACATTGTTGGGGTGTCAGGTCAAACTAAGGAAGTACAATAAATTGGCTTTTTAAAGTGTTTACCACCAGACTCAAAGTAACTCACAGAAACCAGCTGAGCTCTATTACCCTTAACAAATTTATTCTCCAGAGGAAACCATTTCACAAAGGTTAATCTTCAGACTCACCAAGGGTTGATTTCCAGATATCATCTTTTTTGACTCCAGACACAAGTATTATGGTCTGCACCATAAATTACAATCCGATAGCTCTTGGGAATCCAGTCCATGCCTGTGATGTATCTGGTGTGTTCGTTCAGGTCATGGGCTTTCTCCCATTGATTTCCATTCTTCTTTTAAATAGAGACTTCCTGATTTTTAGGGCTAAGAGCAATCTGAGTGAGTTCAGGGTCTGTTCCAAGCAGAGCTTTAGTAAAATATAGACATAAGGACGTTTTTCTTAGTGCTTTCCAAAAGGGAAGGAGCCAGGATGGGGAGTGGAGGATTTGTGGACTCTGCTCTTAAGTTTGAATAAACTCCAGCTGTCTGAAGGAGGAAGACTGAAATTCTACCTTCTGCAAGAAGCTTATAAGGTTCTTCTGTTTCTCCACCTTTTTGGTTCTTCTCTCACTCTGTACATGCTTACTGCTAATGCCTTCCCTCTAAAATCACCTCCATCTCCACTTGGGTATATCTGGTAGGTACAAAGTTGTGTTCTTCATTAGAATGGGAGTTCCTCGAGGATAGGGGCTGTTTCTGCTCTTATGTGTATCTCTATTGCACTTAGCACAGTGGCTGGCACATAATAAATGCTTGTCACTGAAAGCAATTCCAGCCTATCCCATAGGATAAATAATAATAGCTAGCATTTAAGTAGTTCTTTCTTATTATAGGCTAATTACTGTGCTAAGGGCTTTGTAATTATTATGTCCTTTGATCTTCACAGCAACAGGTAGGTACTATTTTCCCAATTTTACAGTTGAGGAAATAGGTTAAATTATTTGCCCAGGGTCTCAAAGCTGTTATGGGTCTGAGGCTATATTTGGACTCATGCCTTTTGGACTTGAGGCCCTACAGTAGGGCTAACTGCCTACAAATAAAAATAGTGATTAAAAAGCCCTTCTTTTTCAATCCTTACCTTCCATCTTGGAATCAATATTGTATATTGGCTCCAAGGCAGAAGAATGGTAAGGGCTAGGCAATGAGGTTTAAGTGAGTTGCCCAGGGTCACACAGCTGGGAAGTGTCTGAGGCCAGACTTGAACCTGGCTGAAGCAAGTCACTGAACCCCAGTTACCTAATATGTCCAGGGGATCTTATCCCCTCCCTGTCCTGGAGGACCAGCCTAGTTTCTCAACATTCCCCACTTATCAGAGATTGCATCAGTGAAGGATCTAATGTCAATAAAAGAAAGTAGGTGGGGCATACCTGGGCTTCTTGACCAGACACGGGGCTAAAGAGACAGGTGAGGGAGAGAAAGATTAATGGAGAATAGGGAAAATACGGTTAGAGGACTTAGAGTAAGAAAGAGATTTTAAACTATGCTGCTCTACCTTTTCTATTAATAAACTTTATAAAATTAATAATATATTAATTATTATAATATATAATATATTATATATATAATATATAATATAATATATATAATATATAATATATATAATATAATAATAATAATAGATATATTAATTCTCACTTGTAACACTAGCTCTTCTGCCTTGGAATTCATATTTGTATTGACTCTAAGATGTAAGCTACACATTTGAAAAGAAAAGGAATGTTTATATGTCCTGTGAGTTACCAGGTCTCCTGAAATTACAGATTTGATTAATGGACTAAAAGGAATCAATACCTGTCCACATGGAGCTCACATTCCATTGGAATAGCAAGCATAAAAAGTTAAATGCAAAATTTTGATGAAGTAATTTTCCCCACAAGGAGGACACTAGCAACTGGTAGGATCAGGACAGACTTTCTGTAGGAAGTGGTGTTTGAACTAAACTTTGAAGAAAAGAGCAGAGATGAAGGAGTGCACTCCAGGCATGAGACAGTTTGGGCAAAGACAGAGAAGAGTTGTAATGCTTAGCATGAGCAAAATCCAGACTGCCCAAGGTCACTCCCCTAGGAAGTGTCTAAGAATTTCACCACTTGAGTGATGTCCGTTCTGATTAGAATATATAGTGCGTGAATGAATGAATAAAAAAAAATTAAGTGCTATGTGCAAAACACTGTGCTAAGAATACATACAGAAAAACAAGACTAATTCTGCTGTCAAGTAGCTCAAATTCAAAAGGAGACAACCTATATGGAAGGTCCTCACTCTAAGTCAAATGGAAAGGTCCCATATTTGCACCATGCATGTAAGCCAATTAACCCCACAGCCTAGCCTGTCTCTCTTATTGGTTCTAAGACAGAAGGTAAAGGTTGTTGTTTTTTTAAACCAGCTATAGAAATTTGTATTTTCTCCAAGAGACAAGAAGAAGCAACTGTAGCTTCTTTAACAGGAAAATGACACTGTCAGATCTATGCTTTACATTTGTCTTTTTTTTTTTTGTCAGAGATAAGGATTGGGCTTTTAAAAAAAGGCTTAAAAGGATGACAAGGGAGCAGCAAGATGGCTCATTGGATAGAGTATCAAGCCTAAAGATGGGAGGTCCTGGGTTCAAATATTACCCAAGATACTTCCTAGCTGCATAACCCTGGGCAAATCATTTACCGCTCCCCCTCTTCCATTGGCTAGCCCTTACCACTCTTCTTCCTTGGAAGCAATACACAGTATTGAATTTAAGATGAAAGACAAGGGTTTTAAAAATAAATAAAAATTTAAAAAATGACAACCTGTGTCCCACTTCACAACCCAGGCTCTCTGTGGTCATTCTATATATGTGAGTATACATTGCAAAACAAATCCTAATTGATAGCTAAGATTTCAATTCTTTATGATATATATTGACAATAGGTCCATGTCCCTGTTTCACTTGCCCTCCTTTTCATGACATTGTATTATGCCTTTTAAAGGAAGTTATCTGGTTAGAATGGTTTTCAAAACCATCAGAGATTCTGAGCCTAAAGGAACCAAAGGCCTTAGAGGCCCTGGTTTCCAGGGACTCAGGTTGAGAGGCAAGTTTCATGGCAGTCTTTTTCTTTTTCCCCAATTGGCTAGACCTCTTTTTTCTTCAAAGACTCTATTCCTTTCTTACCTTTTCTGTCTCAGCAGATACCCTCACTTCCTACTTTACAGAGATAAACTGTCCTCACCTAGCCTTCCTCCTTTACTTAAATCTCTGTGGTCTTCATCTTTATAAAGAATAACTTCTCTTTCCATCCATGGTCTCATCCCATCCTTTATGCTCTAAGAACTTGATTCTTATAGTCAGTCTGTCTCCTCCACTGCCTACAGACATGCCCAATCTCCCCCATACATATTAAATCTTCATTTGGCTCCACCATCCCTTCACTCTCATTCTATATTATATTTATCCATCAGCCAGATGATTGTTGACTGACTGACAAGCAAGGGAGATATAGAAACCTCACCACTTAGTAGAAGTTACTCCAGAGTTCCCAACAATTTCTAAATTATTAAATCTGAGTGTCTTTTCTCAGCCTTTCATATCAGTTAAAGTCTGTAGCTCTTGACTACTCTGTCCTAGCTACATTTTTTTTCTCTTGGCTTCCTTGACACAGGCCATTTTCTTCTGGTTCTTCTTCTGCCAATCTAACCATTTCTTTTTAACCTCATCTGCTGGTTCACCATCCATTTCTTACACCTTAACAATGGGTACCCCTCATTGGGCCCTCTTTTCACTTTATTCTCTTTCTCTCTTGGTAATCTCACCAGATAATTCTCAAATCTATATGCAGAGCCTTAGTATTTCTCCCGAGCTCCAGTCCTGCCCCAACAAATGATCTGATGGACATTTCCCCCTTAGTGTTTCCTCAGCATTTGAAACTCAGCAAACTCATTTTCTTTCCATGAAATTCATCTCCTCTTCCCAACTTCCCTATGTTTTTTTCAGAGTGCCACCATTCTGAAAGTCACACATGTTTGCAATCTCAGGAATATCCTTATTTTCTTCACTCTCAACCTTTATTTCCAATCTGTTGTCAAGTTTTGACCTATTCTACCTTGACAGCCCATCTCAGGTCTACCTCCTTTTCTGTACTCATAGTGCTGACATGTTCATTCAGATTCTCATCACTTCTCTCACTTGGACTATTGCAATTAGCTTCCTGAAACAGGAAATTCTTTTTAATTTTTATTTTATTTAATTTTGTTTTTTTAGGAAGTTCCTTTTCCACACAGCTAAACTAATCTTCCCAAGGTTCATTTGTGTAATTCCTACTTGAGAAGTTTCCCTGGCTCCCTATTGCCTCCAGCATAATACGCAATCTCATCCTGGCATTTAAAGCTTCCCATAGAATGTTTTCAACCTTATATCCCATATCTCACACACTCTAAGTCACAGTAAAACTTGAGTAGAAGCTATTCCCCAAATTCAACATTCCATCTTCTGACTCTGTACATTTGTACAAGTTATTCCTCATTCCTGGAATGCACTCACTCTTTCTTAGAATTCTTAGTTTCCTCCAAGGGAAACTATGGCAAGTGGTTAGTGCTTTCTCCTTTTCCCAATGACTTTATGTTTCATTATCTATTTCCATGTTGTAAACACATAAACCTGTTGAAGGCAGGGACTGAGTTGTTTTGTTTTTTGCTTTGGCCTTTATATGCTACCTTGCACAGCGTCTTTTATACAGGCATTTGCCAAATGTTTGTTGAACTGAACTGAACCACCATATGGTACCATCTGTTATACCATTAACACAAAGGGATTGGGATGTGTCTCACTGACAGCATGGATGACTCCTTTTTTCCTGCAACCCTTCCCGATGACCTCAGGAGCAGCTGTGAGAACATATCGGATGAGTTTTCCATCATGACCTTAAGTTCTTCCGCTCCCCCCACCCCACCCCAGAGACTTAGTTTTCTGAGACAGATGTTCTGTGTTCTTTGGAGTTTTCTGGGACATCCATGGTACTAATTAGTGAAGGTTGGAAGCCTTAGTTACCTGGGACGACTTTAATATTAGATTTTGTCCATACGAACAGATTTTGGAGAATACTTACTCCTTCCTAGGAAAGGCTTTGAGAGCATTCTTAGAGTGTGTGTTTCAATTCTGTTGTGCAAGGCATGAAGTAAAACTCAAGGTTTCAAGGAGCACATGTGGATGCGGGGCAGTCTGAAGGCTAAGCTGCTTATTAAGACTCATTCTGCACGCTATCTGGTGTGCTTATCTCTGAAGTGATAGCCAGATAAGGAATCAGCGGTTGAATCCCTGTTTGCTTATAAGAACAATGCCAGTTCTACAGTCATGTGATTGAAAATGCCTCAGTAAAGGAAGCACCTCACCCTCCCACCCCAACACACACATACACATCCAACCCCACCCCTAGTCCTGCCAGAAGATCTGGAAATTGTGTTACTGTACCTTATGGATCCTCATCACGTGAACTTCTGGATTAGTTGGTTGTCTACTACTATTTTAATTTAATTTAATTTTTATGTATTAATTATTAATTTTTTTTAAAATAAACTCTTGACTTCTGACTTAGTGTCAGTTATTAGAAAGAAGAGAAGCAAAGGCTAAGTGACTGGGGTTAAGTGACTTGCCCAGGGTCACATACCTAAGAATTGTCTGAGGTCCGATTTGAACCCAGGTCCTTCCAACTTCAAGTCTGGCACTCTGCTAATATTTATTAAGCACCTACTATGTGTCAGGCCCTGTGCTGTCAGAAATACAATTATATAGAGATCAGGAGAAAGGGAGAACTTTAGTAACCGAGGATTAGCTATGTAGTTCCTCATTCCTTTCTCTTTTCCCCAAGATAAGGAAAATATTTCTATCCTTGAAGTAAATACTATTTTAAGCTTAAAGAGCTGTCCCAGATGCCACTGGTAAAGGTTGATGTTACTGGATTGGAGAAAATGTTAATATGGCAGTATTAATTGTTCTGGAGCAGGAATTTCCTTATTCTGAGTAGTTTTGCATTTGCTAATGGAGGTACCTTGTCTCGACTTAGAATACTAAGTTCCTTGAGAGTAGGAATTGCTCAATTTTAGAAAAATATTTATATCTCCAGTACCTAGCAAAGTACCTGCCACATAGTCAGTGATTAATAAATGTTTACTGATTGATTGGCATGTGAAGCTTTATTCTTTTTGTTTTTGATATAGCTATTTATAAAAACATAGACATGGAAAAGACTAAAATAAGCAAATAGAATTAAGTTATTTATGAATCACTAAGTACTGGGGATATAAATACAAAAGCAAGAAAGCTCCTGCACTCAAGGAATTTATGTTCTAATAGGGATAAGCACATAAGATAGTCATGGCCAGGGAAAGGTGTTTTGGTTTAGAAAGTGGCAGGAATGGTAACTGGAACCATAAGGAGAGAGGGAAGGAAGGGAGGGAGGGAGGGAAGGAGGAAGGAAGGAAGCAAGGGAGGAAGGAATCATTTTTAAAGGGCTACTATGTGCCAGTAACTCAGCTAAGTACTTTATGATTTTTAATTTGATCTTTACAATAACCTAGGAGGTTCCCATTTTGAGGATGAGGAAACTGAAGTTGATAGCAGTTAAGTAAATTGCCCAAGATCACACAGCCAGTAAGTGTCTGAGGTCACATTTGAACTCAGGTTTTCCTAATTCTAGGTTCACCACTGTCTCACCTAGCTGTCTTTCTTCTATCCTCAACACTTAGCAC
Organism: Monodelphis domestica; assembly: GCF_027887165.1. Classification (NCBI taxonomy): domain Eukaryota; kingdom Metazoa; phylum Chordata; class Mammalia; order Didelphimorphia; family Didelphidae; genus Monodelphis; species Monodelphis domestica. Next base: position 268,449,826 of record NC_077227.1, read on the forward strand.
AGTGCCCAATGAAAGAGTAAATGCTTTAAAAATGTTTATTTCCTGAAACTACCCCCCCTTTATCATTTCTTACAGCACAATAGCATTCTATCACATTTATATCCCATACTTTGGTCAGCCATCCCCTAACTCCATTATGGTAAACCTATAGCACACATGCCAAAAACAGCACACAGAGACCTCTCTATGGGCATGCACACAGGGCTGGTAGAGTTGTTCCCTTACCTCTGAGAACCATTCCCCCTCACCCCTAGCACTTACTCCCTCCCCTGAGCCGATCACTCAGGCCACTCCCCTCCCTTTCTCCCACCCCTATTTGAGACTAGAGTTTGCAGGGGGGTTGGGAGGGTAGGTCTTCCACCACCCAGCCCAACCCCACCCCCTAAAAGATCTCCACTTTCTTCCTTTCTTCCCCACCAGCTGCCAGTGGGGCCCAGTGGGGCATTCCATCTCTGAGCCACCTACCCCCCCAACCCGTGCCTTCCCCCACCTTCCTTGATCCTATTAGACTTCTGAAGCAGCACACAGTCTGGGGGATGGGCAGGCATGGCACAAGGTCCCTCGAAAGTTCTACAAGGTTCCCTGGCACTGCCCTAACTGATAGGCACAAGGGAAATAATGTGTAACAAAGTTGGAAAAGGACAGAATTTGATCTTCTGCCAAACATTTTAATTTCTAGATTTCTGTTTTCTCTATGAAGGGATATCCAAAAGGTATGGTATCTTTGAAAAAGATAGTATCTGAGGGGTCATTTCCCATCGAAGGCATCTGAAACCCACTGTGTCTAAAACAGAACTCATCTTTTCCAAGAACCCATCCTTCTTTCCAACTCCTCTCTCTGTGTCTGGATCACTGCCGTTCTTCCAATAATATAGTTTGCCACCTTGGAATCATCCTCCACTCTTTATACTCCTTCATAGATATTTCTAACAAATTGCCAATTTTTTTTTCAACGAAAGATTATTAATTAATTTTTTTGATTGAAAAATTTTATTTAATTAATAATTTGCCAAATCTTGGTACCAACCACTCTTGTTCAGGCTTTGGCTGGATGACTATGGAACCCCCCCCCCTTTCTCTAGTCTCTCCCCTCTCCATTCTTTCCTATTTGTAGGCTAATTGTTTTTCAGTTATGCATAGCCCTTAGTGACCCCATTTGGAGTTTTCTTGGCAAAAATGCTAGAATATTTGACATTTCCTTCTCCTACTCATTCCACAGATGAGGGAACTGAGGCTATCAGGGTTAAGTGACTTGCCCAGGGTCAAACAGCTAGGAATTGTCTGGGACCAGATTGAACTCAGGAAAATGAGTCTTCCTGACTCCAGGCCTGGCACTCTATCCACTGCACCACTGACAATTGCTAATGTTGATAGTCTGAATACATCACTTCCTTGCTCTGAAAGCCTCAGAGAATCCCTCTACCCTGTAGGATAAAAGGCAAAATCCCTCTCTTTGGCAGCTAAAGTCCTTTACAGCCTGACCTACTTTTCTAAGCCACATTTAAAGTAGAGCTGAGAGGGTAGATAGTCCTTTGTTTCTGTTTTTGTAGTTCTAGTACTCACCTTGGAACTGAATCAGTGCTTGCTGTTGAGTAACTGATCCTATGAACTTACAATGGTGTTATCAAAATTTCACTCCTTTTGAGTCATCTATATCCTCAGTCTAGCCAGAGAGGCTGTCCTGTGTACTCACAATATCATCACTCCTGTCTCTCTTTTTCCTTATTCAGATACTTGCTCTCTCAGGGTTACATGTTTTCATGCAGGTACATTTTTTTAAACCTATAATGTTACTCTGCTACCCCACCTATGGGACTTGTTCACAAGTCACCATTGCAGAATTGTAGGCATATAATATAATATATATAATTTCATATTTCTCATTGAAGAGACTTGGTACTATTGACCATCCTAAGGTAATGGGTTCCAATCCTAGACCTGCCACTTGCTCCTTGGGTGACCTTTGACAAGTCACTTAGCTTCTTTGACTCAGTTTCCCCTTCTATAGGATAAGGAATTAGACAAGATTAGGGACTGTTAATCTTTTTTTGTGCATCACAGAAACTTTTGGTGAGTCTAGTGAAGCCTATGAATACCTTCTGTAGCTAACATTTTTAAGTGTAGAAATAAAATATAGAGGGTTGTAAAGGAAGCCAATTCTATTGAAATACAGATATGTATAGATATACTTATGAGACAAATTTATGAAATCCCAGCTTAAGGACTTAAGGACTGCCTTCCAACTCTAAATCTATGATCCAAAGTCTTCTGGCTTTCATCTTGCACTTTAGAAATTATCTTTGGAGTATATGCAATTCAAAAAAGATTTATTCGTTGTCTACTACATGCATGGCAGTGCATGAGATTTTTTATTTTGACTATTTTTCAATGTGGTATTTTATTAGGGATTAACATCCCATGGAATATTAATGAGCTTTATTCTTTTAGATTATAGTGGTTGAGTTCCTATTATTCTCTTCCAAGTTCCTCAACTTGGCCCAGTATCTTTCCAAATTAGTATAAACAATGGTTTATTATGTTTTCACCCTCTATGGACCTTCATGTATTCTGGTTCAGCTCATGGGAATTTTTAGTGGTGATTTACCCCCCACTCTGGCCCACTTTCCCCCAATTCAGAAAACTGGGTTCTTCTATAATTTGGGTCCTCCTTACTAATTTGTTCTACATACTAACAGTGCTAAGCAAGGAGAAGTGTTGAACAATAAAATGTTTAAGGCAGATAGCTTTGGTGCCTCTTTTCAAAATACTCCCACCAATAATGTCTGCTGTTTTGCTTTGTTTTTTCCCTTTGTCCTTGAGTGACTGGTTCCTAATGGAGCTCCTTGCCTAAAGTAATAATGAACACTCCCAGGTTACATGGACTTTATGCTGCCACTCACCCAGGTTATGATTTCTTTGTTGTCATGAGCCCTAGCAGAGACCTCTATTAGATTTTCATCTTCTTGGTGAGAAAGCCTCTTTCTCATTCCTAGATGCCTAGTGGAACCTATCTCCCTCTTGGAGAAAGGGATGGTGGAGGGAGTTGTTTATTGGTCAGCCCTGAACTCGCAAGGAAAAAGAGACTATATGTTTCTCTGGTTTTTGTCAACCATGTCCCGTTAGATATTCATAGGGCAGAAAAATAGTATTTAAGACTGGAATCCTTTGAAGGAATCTGTGATTATTTGTCTCTCTGAAAAAGGAATTGTTTCACGCAATTTAAAAGATGCTATAACTATCCTGTCTTTTCTTGCGACATTCTGATTATTAACATTGATTTAGCTGACAAATCTCAATTTGAAATAATATTAAAAAGGGAAGAATCCAAAACTTTTATGGAGTATTTCCTTGACAGTAAACACAGGATATCCTGCATCATAAATGACTTCAGCAAATTGCTTATTCCCCTATATATGGCCAAGTGACACATTCAGACACTATTCCCTGGGGTGCAGATAGGATTCATAGTGAAAATGCTCTTCTGATGGAAGAAGGGGCCTTGCCAACTTGGCAGAAAACAGACTTTAGGGAGATTTTAGCTTTTCATTTCACAATATCTGATATTTAATTATTTGCTGTCCTTATTCCTCTTATCTTGGATTCTATGGAGGACAAGTAGGACACAGAAATTATACCTTATTTTTTCCACTTATGTGACTCATATCTCCCCAACTAGGTTGTGGGATCCATTAAGGATGGAGGGTCCATTTCTCATGCTTTGGTGTCAATGAGAAAGTAGCAGATGCTTCATAAATCTTCATTGACTTTATTTAGGGGGCAGATGAAGTTAAACTGCAAAGTGAATTCTAAGTTGGCTGTTAATGGACTTTCTAATAGTGACATTCATCTCTGGGAAGGAAGGGCAAAGTTTACAAATCCACATCTTGTCAGGAAGGAAATGTGTTCAGTCAATGAAGGGACAGGAATGTTTTCCTCTCAGACAGCTATATTCTGGTCACCCCAGGACACCTCAAAAGTCTGCCTATGAAAAAAATCTTCTTTCCTATTTTGTTATTTCCTATAAAGTGCTTATGAGTGAGGATGTCACCCCATTGTCAGCACTTTTTGCTTCATAGTCCATCCCCTAGTTTTTTTCTCTTTCTCAAGCATCTGATGTGTTATATATTTCTATACTCCATAGTAGCCAGAAAACTCAAAAGTATGGTTCAAAACTCACTTGTATTTAGTCATTATTATAATATCCTGGTACTGGAAATAGTACTTGACACATCAGTTCAAGTTTGCTACAACTAGGAGACAAAAGGAAAGTTACTTAACCTCTTTGAGTCAGCTTCCTCATCTTTTAAATGCATCCCCTATGATTGTGAAGAGAGCATATTATATAATGTTATGAACGGGCAGTCATACTACTACCTCTTCTATTACTATTGGAGAATCATAGAATTTGTTCTAATTTTCTAGAAAATAAAGCTGTAGTCAAGCTCCTTGAAGACATTATCTAAATTCCATACTCACAACTTACAACAACCAATTGTGCCACCAGTTTTTGTATGTGTGTGTATGTGTGCACATGAGAGAGAGAGAAGTAAACCCTTAAGTACATAAAATAAATATTTAATAAATTGAGTCAGATGTTCAGAGTTAATTATTTAATGAAATAATTGCAATTTTAGTAATTAATATGGAACTTTCAAAACATAACTCCTCTTTTTAAACCTTTACCTTCCATCTTAGAATCAATGCTGTGTATTTATTCCAAGGTAGGCAATAGGGGTTAAATGACTTACTCAAAGTCACAAAGCCAAAAAGTGTCTGAAATCAGATTTGAAGCCAGAATCTGTAGACCTGGCTTTCAATCCAGTGAGCTCCTAGAACAGAACTTAGCATACTTAGCTCCCAGGTTCTAAAGCAAATAAACAAAATAAAAATTATAACTGTGGTATAAGATAATTTGGAACTATACCCAAAGGTTATAAAACTGTGCATACCCTTTGATCCTGTAATGCCACTACTGGATCTGTATTCCAAAGAAATAATAAAGAGGGGAAATGACCTACTTGTACAAAAAATATTCATAGCAGCTTTTTTTGGAGGCAAATAATTGGAAATTGAGGGAATGTTCATCAATTGGGGAATGGCTGAACAAATTATGGTATGTGTTGGTGATGGAATACTATTGTGTTATAAGAAATGATAAGCAAGATGATTTCAGAAAAAAATGGAAGATCTACATGAACTGATGCAGAGCAAAATAAGCAGAACCTAGAGAACAATGTACATAGTAACAGCAATATTATACAATGATCAACTGTGTAAGATTAGTTACTCTCAGCTACTCAATGATCTGGGACAATTCTGATGGATTTATGATGGGGAATGCTGTCCACTTCCAGAGAAAGAACTGTTAAGAGTCAGATGCAGATAAAAGTATACTATCTTCCACATTCGTTTATGGTTTTATTTTGGAGTTTTGATTTTATGAGTATTATTTTACAACAACAATCAATATGGAAGTATGTTTTACATGTTAATGCATGTATAATTGAGATCAAATTACTTACCATCTCTGTGAGGGGGGAGGGAAGGGAAGAAGGGAAACAATTTGTATTTTATAATTTTGGAAAATGTACATTGAAAATTGTTATCACATGTAATAGTGAAAATAAAATATCTTTGAAAGAAAAAAGAATTCTCATATTTCTTTACAAGATGAGGTTTAAATTCATTTCTTTAAAGAAATGTTATCTTAGTTCTTTTTTCTCTTCTTTCACAGTCTTTTTTCAGCTATCACAAAACAATTTTTTAAAACTGTTTCCTCTTCTCACATTCCACTACCTTTTCACCTTTCCATCCTTACAATCTAGCTTCCAATCCCTCTCTTCATCTGAAACTGCTCTCTAGTGATCTCTTAATTGCTAAACCCAGTGGCCTTTTCTCAGTTTTTAAAACCATTTTTGACCTTCCGGATTTTGCTTTCTCTTATTTCTCCTTTTGTCTATTTAACTTAGCCTTCTCAATATCTTTTGTTGGATCATTATCCATGATCCATGTCTAACTTCTGCCCTAGGGATGTCTGACCAAGGTCTTCTTCTCCTTTGATTTAATCATCTCCAATGGGTTCATTTATCACTCCTATACAAATGACTCCCAAACATATGTATATATATACATATATATATATATCCCTCATCTTTCACTTTATATTTTCACATTACTGCCTCTGCTAAACAAGATGTTCTATAGGCATAATGAAGTGAGAAGATTTGGGTTAATCCTCAAATCCTTACTACTTGTGTAACTCAAGACAAATCATTTAAGGTCTCTCAGACTGTTTCCTCATCTATGAAAGGGGGATAATAGTACCTATTTCATAAAGTTGTTATGAGGAATAAATGCTAAAACATGAATATACATGTAAGTTGCTTCACAGACCTTAAAATACTATAAATATAAGCTACTACTTCCTTAAAGCACATTCATCTTTCTGACTTCTTTTCTTTTCTATCAAGGCATCTCTACCTTTTCAGCAACCCACCTTTACAATCATAGATTATCCTAATACTCTCCCCCAAACCTCAGAGTCAATCAATCGCCAAATCTTGTTGATTTTTTTCTCCAGATCTCTTATGTCCATCCCATTCTCTTCACTCACAAGGCTACTGCACCAGTTCACAGGCCACTGTAGCTCTTGAGAAGCAAAAATGATGACTTTTAGGCTCTGGGGCTGATGAGGAGCATCATTTTTCCTCTCCCCCTCTACATCCATGGAGAAAGCATGTTTATTTAATCTGAAAATCAATCTTTTTCACATTATTTTTCCTGCTCTTCCTTAGCTATTATACAAAGCAATTGGTATGGGGGTTGGTTTTATTTTTGTATTTACTTTCATGTCGATGCTATAAAAACTTAATGGCCACCAACCCTAACTGTTTGCATAGTGCATTGGTTGGGAGTGGAATAAAAGGAAAGAGTGTATTCAAAAGACACATCAACTGATTTCTCTTTGGCTCAAATGATGCAATTATAGGATTTAAATGGCTGCTAACAGAGAAAGCTGTGTTTTTGTTTAATCGTTTTTCAGTCGTGTTCAACTCTTTGTGACCTCTTCTAGGATTTTCTTGACAGATATAGTGGAGTGGTTTGCCATTTCCTTGTCCAACTCATTTGACAGATGAGCAAACCAAGCCAAACTGGGTGAAGTGACTTGCCCAGGATCAAACAGCTTGTAAGTATATAAGGCCAGATTTAAATTCAACTCTTCTTGACTCCAAATCCAGCTGAACTGCCTAGCTGCCCCAATTCAGTATCCTTGTAACCCTAGTGCCTAGCACAATGCCTTACATATAATAGGTAATTAGTAAATATTTATTGACTAATAAGACGTATTTACATTTTATTCCATTGAGAAGTGTGAATAAGTGTCAATCAATTTGATGGCATTATTGATCAAATAGCCATTGGCTGACCAAAGGATCAGTCATGCCTCTAGTGTGCAACTGAGAGCCTAGGAGTCAGTTAAGACAGGAAAAACTTTGAAGAATATGAGCTCTGGCAGTGGAGAAGAGGAGAGGAGATATCTCTCCCTCCCTCATCCCTTCCAATATTGATAATTGTCTCATAGACCACACAGCACCAGGAGAATTAGAATACTCTATAGTCCAGTGTATAGAGCACCATGTCTAGAGGTTCTGCCTTCAAATCTGACCTCTGACCCTTCCTAGCTGTGTGACCCCCACTTACCCCCAAGATTTTACTGTTCTTCTACCTTGGAACTGGTACTCGGTTTGGATTCTAAGACAAAAGATAATGATTTTTTAAAAAATACTCCATATATAGAGTCCAGAAGCAAAGGAGAGAGAAACAGAGACAGGAAGCTACACTAGCACTGACAGTCAGAAGCTGAATTGCAGAAATCCCAGCTGAGTAGGATCCCAGGCCAGATATTGCTGGATTCAGTAAACAGGAGCATGATGGGAGAAAGGACATTGGGGACTTGCAGAACCATATAAATGAGCCACCTTGACCATACATGTTTCCTATGCTTATTCCTCCTTACATTTGTCTTTTTTCTTTTTTTTTTTACTTTTTATTGTCATGCAAAACACACTTCCATGTTGGTCATTGTTGTACAAGCACACTCATACATAACCAAAATCCAAAAATAAAACCAAAGATACACTGATGGGAAAGAACTCCAACAGTTCTTTCTCTGGGGGTCCTCCTTACCTTTGAATTCTATATGCAAGAGCATTTTCTCCACTGACGTTACAGTGTGTATTTGTGGATAAGAGCACCCTAGACTTGTGGGGAAAACGTTTTATTATTGCTATTCATTTAGGGTCCTGTTAATAAATGCCTTAGTTTTGAGTTAATTATGTCTGCTGACTGACTATTCAAAGTCAAGACCCCACTGGAGACTTATGAGCCATAGTTTTAGGAGCTTGGACCCACAGAGCACCTTGAATATGGGAATTGTCCCCTGATTATTTCATCTATGACGGGAATGTGAATTGGAATGGTATCCTCAGAGGAGGTGCCACAAATGGTTTTTAAATGAAAGGAGAGCGAGGGGGAATCAGAGTCAAAACCCTAAAAAGAGCAGGAAGTTGTCATTAAGCTGATAGGGAGTTGCAGTGGACTGAAGAGAGAATTTGTAACTTTTAAAAACCCTTCCAGTGGGATTAGTTCTATATCACATCCTAAATATAAAAAGGAAGGTTTATATTTAACATGTATGGTGGGGGAAAGTGTCACTTTTATCCTGAGACCTCTTTAGGGGTGCTGCTGCCTGAAGATGACACCCAAGGGTGAAGGGTAGTGACTTCTTGCACGTTTGAAGCTGGAGTTCCAATCAAGCGTGCCAACTTAAGCAAATCTGCATTTGGGATGCCATCAAGGAGTTTGCATCTGGAGGACTGTTGGTCTTTGCTCATACTCTCCCTCTGGTGGTTAGAGAGAAATTGAGGAAAATAATAGTTCATTCCCTGTGCCTAGCAGTGAGGACAGTCTCATAAACACTACCCTAATTGAGACTTTATGCCTCAGGAGACTGAGGTAGTTTCTAAATTTATGAACAGACTATATTCCAAAAGTTTTTCTGGGACAAGTTTTCCCCTAGAACTAATATTTTATGAGGCAGTTATGTTCCTAGGTTAACTCACCAAAGACTATTTAAATCATAAATGTGTGAAAATAGGGCTGGGGCTCTAGGCACAATTTTGTAATTAGGTGAAGTATGTTTTTGATGTTCTCCCACCCCCATTTCTAAATCCTTCTTCTCAACCACAAGACACTCAGGATTCTAAGACCCTATTGCTGTACCCTCTCCAAAGACTACCCAGCCCTAGGATTTTGCCCTGAGATCTGCTCCTCTAAGCTGTTCCTAATTACAACTTCTTGCCTTCTATTTCTAAACTCACAGATTCTTTATCAATACCTAGAGCCCCCCAAGAGCATTACCTCTCTCCCAGCACCAAAAGCTTCCTTGTCTGTGGCATGGGGAATTTAGCTTATTCCTCATTCCTTTGGCTTTGAACCCTTTCAGATCTTTGAGACTTCTTTTCCTCTCACTTCTACTTCTCTGGGTCTCATTTTCTCCATCTGTAAAATGAGGGAGTTTAATTAAGGTCCATTTCAACTCTAAATCAATGATCTTACACAGTGGTCATTTGTAGTTCAAATACCAACAATTCTTATACTACTTCTATCATTCTACTAGAAATGATGTTTCTAATTATTTGGCATATCCCCAGAACATTTCTATTCCTATTGTCCTGTTTATTGTCCTATTATTAGAAAAACAAATTCATCAAAGCTAAAAATAAATAACAGTGGATCTCTGTGTGGTGTGTTGTTTTTAAAAATATATATCAGTGGCATAACAGCAAGTCAGAACATGTATGTGTTGTTTGACTAGATTGGTTTCTGGATTGGTTCTGGGAATATCAGTAATGTACTGGGGGCTTTGGAATCTCTACTGCCTCAAATGCCTTCTCCTACAATCTTATGCTCTTTAAGAGTAAAACAGAATTATCCCAACATATCCACGAGGAACTGTTAAGTCCTATAAGCTTTCTGCAACACTCTGTGAACCCATAGTTAGTACATATGGAACTCGGGTCCCCTTGGCCAAATTTAGCATCAATTCTTTGGCTGCCCCTCGACATTACGATTCTGATAACTTTGGGAAACCTGAGGGCTATCCTAGGAAATCAGCACTGAGTATAGAGTTAGTTTCAGGGTCTGTTAGAATAATGTTCTCTCAGGTGTGGCTGTGGCTTGACTTGAAGGTGTATGCAATCCATCAGAGGGTTGGAAGATGGATTGCATCTTAGTCTCCCATTGGTAGCCCATCATGGAGCTTGTCTCTGACATACCCACAGCAACCCTTCCTTATTTCCCAACACTTCTCCTCACTGTCCTCTCCCTCCATTGTGAGAGCTCTCAACCTTTCCCTCTCTGAGCCAGACCTTCGCCCCTCCAGGCAGTTATAACCTATTACCTCAGTTATTTCCAGGAATTCACAATATCAGCTGTAGATACCACCACTGGGAAAATTATCCACTTGGATAAGAAGAATGAAGATTCTGTGTTATCTTCTTCGAAAATATTGTGAATCCAAGAAGATTGACTGACATTTGTACTGCAGCCCGTATTTGAAGGTGAAGGAAAATATGTTCAAGAACAAGCAGATCCTGATGGAGCGCATTAATAAACTGAAGGCAGACCAGGCCTGGAAAGAAGCTCCTGGCTGACCAGGCTGACGGTAGCTGATCCAAGATAAAGGAAGCAAGAAAGGATCAGGGGTCAGGAAGAGAACCTACAGGCTAAGAAGATCACCAAGACCTTGTCCAAGGAGGAGGAGATTAAGAAATGATTCTCCCCATATCCTCTGTATATAGAACCCTTTTTAAGTTTGACAGACTTTTTAATGACAATTATAAAAGACAAAAAATACCTTTTCCTCCCAGAGACTGCCTTTTTAAGCAAATGATTTGAATTTTGTTGCAAATACTATGGGAAAATGCCTTTTTTTCCCCAAAACTAATACAAGAAAAATTTTTAAAAATAATCCTTATCTTCCATCTTAGAATCAATACTATGTATTGGTTCTAAGGTAGAAGAGTAGTAAGGGCTAGGCAATGGGGGTTAAGTGACTTGCCCAGGGTCATACAGGTAGGCAGTATCTGAGGTCAGATTTGAACCCAGGACCTCTTATCTCCAGTCCTGGTTCTCAATCCACTGAGCTACCTGCTGCTGCCTACAAGGACAATTTTTGAACAAAATGTTTGAATTTTTTTGTTCTAAATTCTTTGGGAGTGGTGGGAGAGAGGGTAGAGAGAAAAACCTTATCCTTTAACATTTTTAAATCCGAATTTTTCCCTAACATCCTAACAATTATTTTAAATCTACATCTGCTTTAGGAGATACTGTTGGCCAGTTCTTCCACTTTGATTAATTGCTCTCCCTTCTGTTCAGATCTTCACAATAGCTGAATTAAAAACAATATTTTTGACAAACTGATTATTGTGGGATAAAATAAAAATTCAAATATACATATGTGTATATTTTACCATAAATAATTATGCTTATCAAAAAGATAACACATGTAATTAACTTTTAAAAGATACAAGAAAATGAGAAAATCTGAATTATACTGAAAAGAAAGAGAAATATAATGAAAAACTAGAAGTTAATAAAAATGATCAAAGACACAAGAAATATTCACAAGCAGCAGCATTACTAGGTAGTGACTTACAAAGGGGGGAAAAACAGCAGTCAGAGATGTGTTCAATGTGTTCAATGTGATTTGTCAGTCAACTTAAAAATAATGGTATTTTCTTCAATAGTACAATCAATCTACAAATACAGGTTTAGAATTATTTTATAACATTTCTTATAGAATCAACTTTCATAATATAAAAGATGCCCATTGGGTTATATATATATATATATATATATATATATTCCAATGGTACTTATTTTTGAATATTGTTGTGTTTTTATATGCAATTGCTTCTTGCTTTTAACAGCTTTTCCTTTTATTTACTTTCAAGGCAGATTTGACTATGTCACTCCACTATTCAGTAAACTCCAGTGGCTTCCTGTTGATACCAGGATTAAAGACTATTTCATTTTATCTAAATCTTTTTAATTTTAACATGTTTTATAATATACATAATAATTAATACAGAAGCATCTATAGCTGTTTTATAAATAAGTAGGAAAGGGAAGAGAATAAGTATTTCTGTAGCACTGATATGCCATGCATGTTACAAATATTATCTCATTGGATTCTCACAACAATCTTGCTGTGTAAATGCTATCATTTCTATTTTACAGTGTTTGTAATGTTTTAGTCTTTATGCCTATTGTTTTCCTGATTCTGTTCACCTCATTTTGCATTACTCATTTAACACGCCTTTCCTTGCTTCCCTGTATTCACCACATTTTTAAGAATTTCTTAAAACTAAATAATATTCCATTCCATTTATGAACTTTTTTTTTAGTCATTGCCCTATTGGTGGCTGTCTACTGTTAGAAACAGGATTTTCCTAATCTCTTTTAAAAATTTCCCAATAAAGCAGAAACACAGAAGAAAACAACTGATTGATCACATGAGTTGATTGGGGATATGAGTGGGGATGTAGACTCTAAATGATTTCCCTAGTGCAAATATCAATAATATGGAAATAGGTCTTGATCAGTGACACATGTAAAACCCAGTGGAATTCTGCATTGGCTATGGAAGGGGGACAGGAGGAGGGGAGGGAAAGAACATGAATCATGGAACCATGGAAAAATTTTCTTAATCAACAAAATTAATATTGCAAAAATAAATAATTTTAAAAAACAAAAAACTTTCCAACAAATTGTTTTAGTGGTTTTATAGCCATTGATTAAAAATATAAAAATACAATGCCTTTTGATTTCAAGAACAACTATTTGGCCCCAATGAAGATAAAAATTTAGGAGCTACGTTTTAACAAAAACTTTTGAATTATTGATGGATAAAACTGAAAAGTGTGTATCACTCAGCAATACCAATGAATACATATCAAAAGCTTAATATTATATAATATGTTTCACACTCTGTGATTGCTTCTTTTCCTTTCTTCACCTCTACAAAGGATCACATCTCTTCTTCAGGATGCTTGGTCTTTATAATTTTGCAACATTCAGTTTTGTTTGTTTAAAACAAAGGCATTAATATGGAGTCTTGAAATAGATTGGATTTAGAACTAGCCCTTTGAGCCACTGCATTACAGTGTTAAACCAAGTTTTAAAAAAATAGCAAAACATATTTTAATAGATTAATATTTTAGTCACATTTTTCCTGACTTGCCATACCTGGTTATAGATCACAGAGCTTTAGGATTCTGAGCCAGGTATGGCAAGACTTTGTGGGAACCAAGAATGCTTTAGACCATTTTTAATCACATATTCTGTGGATATATAAATTTCTATCTCTGTTTCAAAAACCTTGTATTCTATGTATTGAGATTAAGATGAACATGTGAGCTGATCAGCCTCTTTTAGGTGTCAGACTCTCATTACAGCTTCAGAGGTTAATGAATAAACATGAGCATTGTTTTTAAATCTAGGCCCAACAACAACCTGTGGCTCTGAAGAGCAAGGAATCAAGGAAAAGAGTGAAAAATTAGAAAAATTAAACTGTAGTGTCAGCTCCATGGTGTACTAACCAGGATCCTGGCTAAGAAAATCAGGAGACTTGGTTTCCTATTCCAGTTTTGTTACTAATTAGGTGATTTTGAGTCATTTTTCTCACCTCTCTCAGATTCAGTTTCTTAATTTATATAATGATGAGAACAATCTCTAAGGCCTTTTCCAAATCTAATGACTCTTAAGAAGTCCCTCAACTTCTCATTTTTATTCTCTGAAAAGTGGAAATAGCTGTCATGATTGGCTCTCAAGGTTGTGAAAATTGGTGTGAAAGTGCTTTGGAGCATTTTGGTATATATAAAATACACCAATGGGATAACCATTTTACAAATGAAAAATATATTGAAGATAGAGAAAAATAAGAATTTAATTAGAAAAGGACACTCATATGGGAAACAAGTTTTCTTGCTTCACTTTTCAATGTTGAAGGGAAAAGAAACAAAAGTTCTCAGGAGACTGGTAGGACATACAAGGAAGATGACCAAGACCATTTGTGAGCATCAGAGAAAGCAGTTATAGGAGTATTTAGCATAATTGTGAAAGTGAGCTCCTTGATGGACCTTTTCTAAGAATGGATGGGGGTATGCTGGTAAATATTTAACGATTGGGTCTCTGTGGAAAAAAAAGCACATATGACATAAATTTAAGCTTAATTTGCACTGTTAATATTTTCTCCATCACTTTTTTAAGCCTAGACAGTTGACAGAACAATAAATTAAGCCCTGGTTTGTAGTTCTAAATGGTATAAATACTACTATAAATTTAACAATTGGCTCTTGCTAATGGGTTTATTCTGCATCTAGCACCCCTTTGGTTAGAAGGAAACTTTGGCAGCCAGCTAGTTCAACTCACACATGAAAGGAATCCCCACTATAAGACACCCACCAAGAGGTCACCTGGCCTTCCACTTTTGGATAGCTTTAATTGTTAGGAAGTTTTTCCTTAATATCAAACCTAAATTTGATTCTTTTCACCTTCTACTCAGTGCTTTTGAGGCTATACTCTAGAGCCAAGTAGAACTAGTTTAATCCCTTTTCTTTATTATAGTCATTATGTCCCCTTGAATCTTTTTTCTTCAGTTCTTTCAACTGATCCTCATATGTCATGAACTCAAGGCCCACAATCTTCCTTATCAGTGTTCTCTCTCCCTCTCCCCCACCCCTCTTTCTCTGTCTGTCTGTCTGTCTGTCTGTCTGTCTGTCTCTCTCTCTCTCCCCTAAGTGCCCCTATCTATATCCTTTTTAAATCTTGGTGCCTAGAACTGAACAAAATATTCCAATGAAATTTGACAAGGTCAGACTACAGTGAGATTATCACCTCTCTATTCTTAAAAAGTATCTTTCCTCATATTCCCCCAAATTGCATCAACTTCTTTGCCTATCCCATGACCCTGCTGACTCATGTTGAGTTTGCTTATCTTCTATAGATCTTTTGGATCCTTTTCAGAACAACTGCTATCTCTCTGTGCCCCCCTCATCTTATATTTATTATATTGGGTATTTTTGTACCCAAGGGAAAGACTTCACATGTGTCTCTACTGCAGTTCATCATCATAGATCCAGTTCTACACTCTCCAGAGATGTCAAACTAGAAGCCCACAATAAAGTTCAGTTCATAAATGTTTGCATCTTGACTCTCTTATCCACTGTTACTGATCCCTAGCTTTGGATCTTCTATATATACAATAAGCAGACCACCTAGGACTTCATTTAAATCACTGAGAGACATGTTAAAAGGTGTGGAATTAATCACAGATTACTGGGATACTCTACTGGAAACTTCCTATTATGTTGACATGGAACTATTACCAATAACTCTTTTGAGTTCAGACAGCCAACCAGTTCTTTATCTCTACGATTTGTATTATCATCCAGTCCAACCTCTCCATATTTTCCAAAATAATAATATAAAATACTTTATCAAAATGCTTTGCTAAAGTCTAGGTCCACTATATTCACAGTGATCTCCTCATGTATTAGTTTAGTAATCCTGGCCAAAAAAAATGGAAATGAGATTAATATGACACAAACTGTTCTTGATGAAACCAAATTTGCTTTTTGAAATCACTGCTTTCCTTTATAGATATTCACCAACAATATCTTTAAGGATCCTTTCTAGAGACTTCTTAGGATTCAAAGTCAAGCTCACTGGCTTACAGTTTGCAGAATTTGTTCTCTTCCATTTTCCCCCCTTAAAAACTGGAACTCATCCTATTTGTAGAATATCTTTATTCAGTCAATAGATCTTTAAGTGATAACTCCTGATAGTAGACCTTGGGCAATCAAGAACTAGAGCTTGTTTTGTTTGGATGGAATTTCCTCATAGGCCAGATTGAATATTTGAATGTTATAAGCACTGTAGCAATAAAATATTGTGTCATAAGCATTTGGTATATCATAGACCCAATTAGTTTATCTACCAAACACACATTCATATTGTAAGGTCAGAATTGCTAATAATTGAAGGATCAGAGGCAAGATTCATATTCAATTATTTCCTGACTCTACACCCTGTGCCATAATGCCCCTTCCAAATCCAATAAAATATGGTTCGTTGGAGACATACTCAACATTCACTACAATTTTAGAAAGCCAATTCTTCTAAGCATGAAGTCCTAACTATGGAACTATGGAATCCATTTTCTGACAGCTTACCTCAGTTCCAGAGTTAGTGAGGTCTACCCTAACATGAGTAAAATTAAGCTTTCTGCTTTTGGCCATGTGGAGTCTTAGGACTGAAAGACCTGGGTACTTTGAAGTGACAATTAAGTCCCTCCTTGGATTCTGAGCCAAAGGAGCTGCTCTCACTAAAAACCCTCGTGGCATCATTTTTCTGGGGGTAGAGAACTAATATTTCTCCATCCTGGCCATGTGGTGACCATGCCCACATGGTAGCTAGATCAGGGACCTCAGGAAAGCTTGCTTCTGCCTGGGTTCATGGCTGCCTTTTCTATTTTCTATTTCCTTTTT
This sequence comes from Monodelphis domestica, assembly GCF_027887165.1. Classification (NCBI taxonomy): domain Eukaryota; kingdom Metazoa; phylum Chordata; class Mammalia; order Didelphimorphia; family Didelphidae; genus Monodelphis; species Monodelphis domestica. The sequence goes on from NC_077227.1 coordinate 268,466,439, forward strand.
TGACCAAACATCATCCTGGAGGTGAAGATATTCAAGCTTGGAAGTAACCCTTATGGGTATGAGAGGTCTGGAGCTCAATCATATCCATGAAACTTATTTTTTATTTTATTTTAATTTTTTCATAAAGTTTAACTGGTGGCCAGGGGAGTTTTTTCATTAGAGAAGGAGACCACCAGCAAGAAGATATCGAGCACTTCTCTGGACAGTGCAGATGCTAAGTGAAATTTGCCATACCTTTTGACAGTTCCATAGCTTCTTGAGAGACTATATTTATGTTCCTGATTCTTTTTTCAAGTTACTCTGCCAATGTAAGCCATGAGTCTTTTGTGTCTGTTAGCATTACTTTTGTGTGCAAAAAAGAAATAATTTCCCATAGATGATTAAAAAGGGCAGCTAGGGAGCACTGGGCCTGGAGCCAGGAAGACCTGAATTCAAATCTGACCTCAGACACTGTGACTCTAGGCAAGTCACTTAACCTCATTTGCCTTGGTTTCTTCATCTGTAAAACGAGCAGGAAAAGGAAATGGCAAACCATTCCAGTATCTTTGCCAAGAACACCCCACATGGGGTCATGAAGAATTGGAAACAATTGAACAACAAAACCTGATTAATAATTTATATCAATCACCTTTCTACTCTCCCTGGTTTGGGGGAGACATAGACATGAGCCAGAACCTTAGCTTTAAATAATATATACCCACGTGACAGGAGGGGGGTTTAATGAGCCCCAACATGTGAGAACTGCAAACACATCTCCCCTCTCATTAGAAGCCAGGCTTCCACAGTACCTAAAACATTCCAGAGGATGTAGCTGGGTGGGGAGCAGAGGAAGCCCCTGGGGAGATAGAGTGAGAGCAGAGTCCCAGCCCCTTGTTCTTTCATGTTAAACAGGAATGACACCTAAGGGCGAGGAGAACTTTTACAGGGACTGAGCTATGGAGTGACAGCAAATGTCAGACCTTCGATGTGGCTTTAAAAACAATGCTCTCAACATGACGGGCTACGTTTGCATGGATTCCTCTGTGAAAACTCTGCTCCAGGCAGCTTTCGAAGCCGTGCAGAATTTTTCCCCCTGCTTCTTTCTTAAATGAAGGGTGACTGCTCAGTGACTCCTCGCTGTGAACACAGCGCTTGGAAAGAGATGGGCCACCAGGGTAGCTGACCCACATTTCATTGATGTCTTTGTGAAGGAAGTTGTTTTTCTCTCTTTGATTTATCTTTTGTTTATAAGAGAAATGATTTTATAGGTCAAAGGATTTTACTATTAATTCCAGGTCCTGGCCACCAGCTTGGCACCGTGGCTGAGATTTCCTTGGGTGGTAAGTAACGGTATCTGTCGTCAGCCCAGGATTTTTTTGTGGCCCACTTATTGTGCTATGTGGAAGCTGACCATGAACTGTGGGCTGCAGCTATGGTTTTTGGATAGATGCGGGGCAGAGATGCCATTTTAAATCTTGTGGCCTGCCTACCAAGTTGCTATGAGGATGGGGCAAGGATCTGCTTTCTCATTTGAGTTCCAAACTTGCCAGTTCAGATTAACATCTGAATATATACATAAAGTGGCAATGTCAACATTGCTTAGGACTCAAAATCAGGTTCAAATAGGGGCAAAAGATCTAAAAGCATCTATGCCCAGGCTGGCCTTAAATAATTAAGGCATGGAAGAGGGATGTCCTTTTATGAGGGTAAGCATCCTTTTCTAAGCATGTAGTTACTTAACTAGGACTTCTTCTGTGGGTGTACCAACTCAAGGCATGGTGCTTTGGGGATCAAGAAATCATCCTTTTGTAGCTATTGAACAGGGAGAGAAAGCTCTTTTTCACTGGACATGCCTTCTTGACAAGGACAGTAAAGAAGAAGAGATATCCTTTTCCCTACCTTAATACCCATGGCCTTCACTCCCAAATGGTCAATAGAACATGGGGGACTCAATTGGGTCTGGGCACTTGGCTACCTTCTCTGCTTTGTGTTTTCTTTCCTAAATCATTCTCAAGATATACATGTCCAGGCTTGGGAATTACCTTGTGAATTTGAGAAGTCTAGAGGTCCTAGATCCATTGGTTATAACTAGTATCAAGGGAAATTTCTTTTCTTTTTTTCTTTTTGAAATTTTTATTTAATTAGTTAATTTAGAATATTTTTCCGAAAAAGGAGACAAATAGGAGTTGGAGTCAAGATGGCGGTGTAGAGGCAGCAAAAGTTCAGACCTCTGAAAACCCTTCCTTACCAATTACAAACTAAAAGAAGAAAGGTCAGAACTAGGGGAAGATATCAAAATGCCAGCGAATACACAAATGACAATCATAATTTTGAACATGAATGGGATGAACTCACCCATAAAACGTAGACAAATAGCAGATTGGATTAGAACCCAAAACCCTACCATTTGTTGTCTTCAAGAAACACATATGAGGCGGGTTGACACTCACAAGGTTAGAATTAAAGGTTAGAGTAAGACCTTTTGGGCCTCAACTGATAGAAAGAAGGCAGGGGTTGCAATCATGATATCTGACAAAGCCAAAGCACAAATAGACCTGATCAAAAGAGATAGGGAAGGTAAATATATTCTGTTAAAAGGGAGTATAGACAATGAGGAAATATCACTAATCAACATGTATGCACCAAATGGTATAGCATCCAAATTTTTAATAGAGAAACTAGGAGAATTGAAGGAAGAAATAGACAGTAAAACCATATTAGTGGGAGACTTGAACCAACCACTATCAAATTTAGATAAATCAAACCAAAAAACAAACAAGAAAGAGGTAAAAGATGTGAATGAAATCTTAGAAAAATTAGAGTTAATAGACATATGGAGAAAAATTAAAAGGGACAAAAAGGAATACACCTTCTTTTCAGCACCACATGGCACATTCACAAAAATAGATCATATACTAGGTCACAGAAACATGGCACTCAAATGCAGAAAAGCAGAAATAATAAATGCAGCCTTTTCAGATCACAAGGCAATAAAATATTGATTGGTAAGGGTACATGGAGAGCCAAATCAAAAATTAATTGGAAATTAAATAATATGATACTCCAAAATCGGATAATTAGAGAAGAAATCATAGAAACAATTAATAATTTCGTTGAAGAAAATGACAATGGCGAGACATCCTTTCAAACCTTATGGGATGCAGCCAAGGCAGTACTTAGAGGAAAATTCATATCCCTGAGTGCATATATTAACAAATTAGGGAGGACAGAGATCAAGGAATTGGAAATGCAAATCAAAAAACTTGAGAACAAACAAATTAAAAGCCCCCAGAAGAAAACCAAACTAGAGATCCTAAAAATTAAGGGAGAAATTAATAAAATCGAAAGTGACAGAACTATTGAGCTAATAAACAAGACTAGAAGCTGGTACTTTGAAAAAACAGACAAAATAGACAAAGTACTGGTCAATCTAATTAAAAAAAGGAAAGAAGAAAGGCAAATTAACAGCATCAAGGATGAAAAGGGGGATCTCACCTCCAATGAAGAGGAAATTAAAGCAATCATTAAAAACTACTTTGCCCAACTATATGGCAATAAATATACCAACCTAGGTGATATGGATGAATATTTACAAAAATATAAATTGTCTAGACTAACAGAAGAAGAAATAGATTTCTTAAATAATCCCATATCAGAAAAAGAAATCCAACAGGCCATCAAAGAACTTCCTAAGAAAAAATCCCCAGGGCCTGACGGATTCACCAGTGAATTCTATCAAACATTCAAAGAACAGCTAACTCCAATACTATAAAACTATTTGACATAATAAGCAAAGAGAGAATTCTACCAAACTCCTTTTATGACACAAACATGGTACTAATTCCAAAGTCAGGCAGGCCAAAAACAGAGAAAGAAAATTATAGACCAATCTCCCTAATGAATATAGATGAAAAAATCTTAAATAGGACACTAGCAAAAAGACTCCAGCAAGTGATCAGAAGGGTCATCCACCATGATCAAGTAGAATTTATACCAGGGATGCAGGGCTGGTTCAATATTAGGAAAACCATCCACATAATCGACCACATCAACAAGCAAATCAACAAGAACCACATGATTATCTCAATAGATGCAGACAACACCCATTCCTACTAAAAACACTAGAAAGCATAGGAATAGAAGGGTCGTTCCTAAAAATAATAAACAGTATATATATAAAACCATCAACTAATATCATCTGCAATGGGGATAAACTAAATCCATTCCCATTAAGATCAGGAGTGAAACAAGGATGCCCATTATCACCTCTATTATTTGACATTGTATTAGAAACACTAGCAGTAGCAATTAGAGAAGAAAAAGAAATTGAAGGCATTAAAATAGGCAAGGAGGAGACCAAATTATCACTCTTTGCAGATGACATGATGGTCTACTTAAAGAATCCTAGAGATTCAACCAAAAAGCTAATCGAAATAATCAACAACTTTAGCAAAGTTGCAGGATACAAAATAAACCCACATAAGTCATCAGCATTTCTACATAATTCCAACACAGTTCAGCAGCAAGAACTAGAAAGAGAAATCCCATTCAAAATTACCTTAAACAAAATAAAATACCTAGGAATCTATCTCCCGAGACAAATACAAGAACTATATGAACACATCTACAAAACACTCTCCACACAACTAAAACTAGACTTGAGCAATTGGAAAAACATTAACTGCTCATGGGTAGGACAAGCCAATATAGTAAAAATGACCATGCTACCCAAACTCATCTATCTATTTAGTGCCATACCCATAGAACTTCCAAAAAATTTCTTTACTGATTTAAAAAAAAACATAACAAAGTTCATTTGGAATAACAAAGGATCAAGGATATCCAGGGAAATAATGAAAAAAAATACAAAGGAAGGGGGCCTTGCAGTCCCAGATCTCAAACTATATTACAAAGCAGCAGTCATCAAAACAATTTGGTACTGGCTAAGAGACAGAAAGGAGGATCAGTGGAATAGACTTGGGGCAAGTGACCTCAGCAAGACAATGTATGACGAACCCAAAGATTCCAGCTTTTGGGACAAAAATCCACTATTTCATAAAAACTGCTGGGAAAATTGGAAGACAGTGTGGGAGAGATTAGGTTTAGATCAACACCTCACACCCTACCTCAAGATAAGTTCAAAATGGGTGAACGACTTGAACATAAAGAAGGAAACTATAAGAAAATTAGGTGAACACAGAATAGCATACATGTCAGATCTTTGGGAAGGGAAAGACTTCAAAACCAAGCAAGAATTAGAAAGAGTTACAAAATGCAAAATAAATAATCTGGAACACATCAAATTAAAAAGTTTTTGTACAAACAAAACCAATGTAACCAAAATCAGAAGGGTAGCAACAAATTGGGAAACAACCTTCATAAAAACCTCTGACAAAGGTTTAATTACTCAGATTTACAAAGAACTAAATCAATTGTACAAAAAATCAAGCCATTCTCCAATTGATAAATGGGCAAGGGATATGAACAGGCAGTTCTCAGCCAAAGAAATCAAAACTATTAATAAGCACATGAAAAAATGCTCTACATCTCTTATAATCAGAGAGATGCAAATCAAAACAACTCTGAGGTATCACCTCACACCTAACAGATTGGCTAACATGACAGCTATGGAAAGTAATGAATGCTGGAGAGGATGTGGCAAAGTGGGGACACTAATTCATTGCTGGTGGAGTTGTGAACTGATCCAGCCATTCTGGAGGGCAATTTGGAACTATGCCCAAAGGGTGATAAAAGACTGCCCTTTGATCCAGCTATAGCACTGCTGGGTTTGTACCCCAAAGAGACAATAAGGAAAAAGTCTTGTACAAGAATATTCATAGCTGCACTCTTTGTGGTGGCCAAAAATTGGAAAACGAGGGGATGCCCATTAATTGGGGAATGGCTGAACAAATTGTGGTATATGTTGGTGATGGAATACTATTGTGCTAAAAGGAATAATAAAGTAGAGGAATTCCATGGAGACTGGAACAACCTCCAGGAAGTGATGCAGAGCGAAAGAAGCAGAACCAGGAAAACATTGTACACAGAGACTGATACATTGTGGTACAATTGAAGGTGATGGACTTCTCCATTAGTGGCAATGCAGTGTCCCTGAACAATCTGCAGGGATCTAAAAAACACTATCCACAAGCAGAGGGCAAACTGTGGGAGTAAAAACACTGATGAAAAGCAACTGCTTGACTACAGGGGTTGAGGGGATATGACTGAGGAGAGACTCTAAATGAACATTCTAATGCAAATACCAACAACAGGGAAATGGGTTTGAGTCAAGAATACATGTGATAACCAGTGGAATTGTGCTTCGGCTATGGGAGAGGGAAAGGTGGTGGGAGGGGGGGCGGGAAGGAAAAGAAAATGATCTTTGTTTCCAGTGAATAATGTTTGGAAATGACCAAATAAAATAATGTTTAAAAAAAAAAGAATATTCTTCCATGATTACAAGACTCTTGTTCTTTCCCCTCCCATCCCCCAATTCCCTCCCGTAGCTAATGTGCAATTCCACTGGGTTTTACAAGTGTCATTGATCAAGACCTATTTCCTTATTATTAATATTTGCACTAGGGTGATCATTTAGAGTCTATATCCCCAATCATATCCTCAAGGGATAGTTCTGCATAGGAGAAGACCACTGACTTAGAAGAGGAGCTCCAGTCCTGGTCTGGTTGGCCATTAGACATGGATTTTTGAGAGGCCAGTCTAGAGCTGTGGTGAAATAAAACACAATGCCACAAATTATAATAGTTGTTATAATTTAAGATAACTGAGTCTTATTTTAAGTTCTTCTCTCAATATTTGCTTTTTTGTGCTTGATATTTGTTTTGAATGTAGGAAAGAAATACCTGTTTCATACCTGAGTCATATTTTATACTGAGTGCCTTTCTGCTCCTTACTGTAGGAATACGCTCAAGCAATGATGGTGAATCTTTTACAGACTGAGTGCCCAAAATGCAATCCTTATACCGTATGTGAGCTGCCCCCTTACTCCAGACAGGGGAGGAAAGAAACATTCCCATTGGGTTGCTGGGCAGAGGGGCAGGTGATGAGAGAAAGACAGGCATAGTGAAGAAGGGAAGGGAAGAAGCCTCCTCTGCTTTGCATGCCATAGGTTCACCAACACAACTCTAGACATTGAGAAAACCTAAGCTTTAAACAAATTTTCCTCAGGGTTCTCAGATGAAAATATAAGCTAAAGATATAAAAAAAGAGAGAGCCTATGCCTTCTCATTATAGTAAAGGCTCCCCTAAAACAGAACTAAGTCCTTGTTTTCAAGGAGCTTATTTTATTGTTTGTTTTTCTACTAAGATATTTCAAGGAAGGTGTTTAAAAAGAGTTTTTGAATTCCCCGAGAAACAAAATAGCATGTATAGGCAGTAATGCTCAAATTAACTTGAAAATGGTATTGTAAAGAAACTCAGATTGATTTTAGATTTATCAAATTGTTTGACAACTTCTGTCAGTCTTCTGAAGATGCATTCATTTACAACGAACCTGAAAATGAGTGTTTTGGAACTTTTGACCACACTAGGAGTCCATGAATTCTTTTTTTCCCTCCCTAAAGAAATTTTTTTTAGAAATTGAATTTCATTAATTCAACAATTTACCTACTACAAAGAAAAGGAACAATATAGTCTCTACACTAAATTAGTTTATATTCTGAGAAAGAAGAAATGTTATTTAAATTAAAACTTCATGTATACAGTTTTGAATGTCATCTTTTATAAAATAAACTTTTGCCCCTAATATAGTAGAAAAATTAAATAATGTTTTTGTAAATGCTTTTTCTTAAAATCTATGTAAATCAGGTGCATATAGGAATCAACAGAAAGAAAATAAACAATAGGAAATATTGTCTGCTTTTTATCTTTTTGTTACTTCAAAGAGTTTAGTTCTAATAGGAGAAAACAATGTATTTAGGAGAATGGTGGCTATGGGAGGGATAATTTAGTCTGAGAAGTCAGAAGATTAACACATCAGAGGTAATAATGATTAAATTACTTTTCTTAGTATTCATTAACCATACCTTTAATAATACATTCTTATTTTTTTCTAGAAAATTAAGTCAAGTTCACTGTCCTTTAGTTTTCAGACTATTCTTTCTCCACTTTGAAAAATGACAGTTACACAGTACAATCCTATAACCTTTTATATAACATAACTTTCCTTTAAAATATTTAAGTAAATATTTTATATCTTTTGTCTTTCTGTCACGCACATTCCTCACTGTATCTCCCTCCCAAAGTACCATTCGTTATAACAAAGAATACAAGTAGTTCAACAAAACTAGCTAATACATTGAAAATATCTGCCATCTTCAGTGCTCCTCACTGCCCCCCCACAAGAATCTTCAAAGTTAGAAGGGAGGTGTATCATCCTATATCTTCTTTGAAGAAAATCTTGTTCACTATGATTTCAAAGCATTGCTTTCTTTATTTGGTTGTCATTTTTTTTCTTGCTATTTACATTGTTGTAGTTTTGTGTATATTATTCTCCAATTTCTTTATTCATTTTGCACAGGAAGAAGAAAGAGTCTAAAGACGGAGCCTGGATAAAAGAATGTTTACTTTTCAGGTTGTGTTGGGGAAGAAGAAAGTAAAAATCTGAAGAATGCATACTCAGAATATTTTTTAATATGTTTTCTGTTCCAATGACATGCTTTTAATAATTCTATGATGCAATTAATTTAGGTAATTCTGTTAGCACAGTGATAACTGAAAATCTAAACCTAATTTTGCTGTTCCCAACCTCATACTAAAGAGAGAACCATGGTGGGGCACATAAAGTGGAGGAACTCTTAGTTCCAAAATACTTGGGTTATAGTGGAGACCATACTGGAGGTACCCTTGGTTCCAAAATTTCCACATTAAACCAAATACTAAGTGAGATGACCAAAGTGATGTTAAAAGCAAGATATGCATCACCAGGGAGCCTAGGTGTAGCCAGCCTGTAGCATTCAAGATTCACCCCTATTCAACATTACTTTCGGAAGAATCTATGTGTCAAAAAGAGGTTTTGTGGGAAGTAAGGAACAGGGAAACACTAGTTTGGAGAACGTATGCTCAGAATGTCACAATCGTCATAGAATTAAAGTTATGCTCCACCCAAAGGATCACTAGAGATATAGTAGAAACATGTAAGCTGCAGTGTATATCTAATGATAACTTGAAGACCATAAGGTATCTCATTAAGAAAATATGTGGTTAGATAATATTTAGGGGTAAATACCATTAGTAATTTAGTGTTTAATAAAAGCAAAAATCCTAGCTTTGGGGATAAGAACTCACTATTTGGCAAAAACTTCTGGGAAAACTGGAAAATAGTATGGCAGAAACTAGGTATAGACCAATATCTCATGTCCTATACCAAGATAAGGTCCAAATGAGTACATGATTTAGAAATAAAGGATGCTACCATAAGGGAATTAGGGAGGCATAGAATAGTTTACCTGTCAGATCTATGGACAAGGAAAGAAGTTATGAACAAAAAAGTAATAGAGAGCATTATGAGATAAAAAATGGAACATTTTGATTATATTAAATTTTAAAATTTTTGTACAAATAAAACCAATATAACCAAGAGAAGGGAAACAATAAACTGGGGAAATATTTTGCAACAGATTTCTCTGATAAAGGTTTTATTTCCCAAATATAGAGAGAACTAAGTCAAATTTTTCCAGTTGACAAATAGTTCAAAGGATATAAACAAGCAGTTTTCAGATGAAGAAATAAAAGCTATCAACAATTATATGAAAAAATGTTTTAAATCACTCTTGATTAGAGAAATGAAAATTAAAACAACTCTTGGGCCCCATCTCACACCTATCAGGCTGGCCAATGTGACAATAAAGGAAAATGATAAATGTTGGAGGGGATGTGGCAAAATTGGGACACTAATGCATTTTTGGTAGAGTTGTGAACTGATCCAATCATTCTAGAGGGAAATTTGGATCCTGATATACTACTACTAGGTCTGTATGTCAAAGAGATTTTAAAAGGGGGGAATGACCTACTTATACAAAAATATGTATAGCATCCTTTTTGTGGCAGCAAAGAATTGGAAATTGAAGGGATGTCCATCAATTCGGGAATAACTGAACAAATTGTGGCATATGTTGGTGATGGAATACTATAAGAAATGTTAAGCAGGATGATTTCAGAAAAAAAAAAAAACTGGAAAGACCTAATTGAACTGCTGAAGAGTGAAATAAGCAGAACCAGGAGAACATTGTACATAGTAACAGCAATATTGTACAATGATTGTAGCATTCCAAGCATATTCACATCTAAGAAATATAAATGATGTATGGATATTGTGTCTTCAGACACAGGGTTAAACTCTGATATTTGTGGGTGGACTCTTGACCTAGCCATTCTGCCTTTGTTCAAGGCAAACTCATTAACATTTTGCCTGGAGTCAAATTCCTTTGTAAAAGCATGAAGTCAACATGCCCAAAAGGTGTCATCATTGCCATCCCATCCAATCTGAATTATCTATGCTTTGTTATTGAGCACCTCCCAAGCCACACTGAAATAAATTTGGGAGGCGGTCCCATGATTTTCTCTCTTGAACTTTGCATTCTCACACTTGATACTCTCATCCTATTTTCTATCTAGGAACTCTTGTTTCCTGCAACCTTGAAGTTCTCACTACTGTCTTTCTCTTTACTAAGGCCACTCTTGGCCATATGCTTTCTATCTCCAAATCCTTACTTCCACGTGTCTGCATTATTTCTCACATTTTCCTTTAATTATCTTTCCAAGGAAAATGTCCTCAGGGATTCACGCCTTCCCTTGCTAGATATTGACTTGTCTGTGTCCCTTATTCTCACCCATTTTCTCAGACTCCTTGCTCCTTCTCGAGCCCCAACCCACAAAGGAAAATTCTTTTTATAACAGTCGCTGGACGCCTGTTATAATGATCAACTGTGAAAGACTTGGTTACTCTCAGTAATACAGGGGTAGGGAGCAATTCTGAGGGACTTATGACAAAGAATGCTCTCCACCTCCAGAGGAAGAACTGTTGGAGTCAGAATGCAGATTAAAGCATGCTATTTTCACTTTAGTTTATTTGTGTTTTTATTTGGGGGTTTGGGGGTTTTGTGAGTATTTTCTTACAATAATGACCAATATGAAACTAAGTGCTGCATGATAATAAATGGATAACCCAAGTCATATTGTTTACTATCTCCAAGATAGGGGAGGAAAGGAAAGGAAGGAGATAATAGGATCTTACAATTCCAAAAAAATGTACGTGGAAAATTGTTATTACATGTATTTGGAAAAATAAAATATTAAAGGAAGAAGAAAATGTATGGTTAGAAAAGGTGAGGATCACAGGTGGGAACTTCAAGTGCTTGAATTGTGAATCCAAATGAGATTAAAATTAAAAAAAAAAACAGAAGAAACCCATTGGTTAGACCTTATTTAGAATATCTATAGGAGAGCATGGTTAAGAATCATATACTATGGAGGCAGTGATGGATTATGATCCATGCTAGTGTCTGAAACACTCATATCAGTGAGGTCTTAAATCCACTGAAGTATATGGGTAAGTACAGGAAATTAATATGGATTTAAAAATATAAATATTAAGCACCCACTGTGCCTTTATCATTTTGGCGAAAGGTCACCAGCCACAGGCAATTACTAGTACATGAATATGTCTATAGTGTAAAACAATGGTGTCAAATTGGCATAGTTGACCAAAAAAGGAAATAACAAATGTTGGGAATGGACATACTTTAAGCACTGTGAATGGAGCTGTGAATTGGTGCAGACAATTTAGAACTATGTTCCCAACATTACTAAATTGTATACACATATATCCTTTGACTCAGTAATCCCACTACTGGGCCTAAGTCTCCCAAAGCAATCAAAGAAATAAGGAAATGAAGCTTTTTTTTTTATAGTGGCAAAGAACTGAAAACTAAAGGAAGTCCCTACAACAGGGGCATAATAACAGTTATACTTATTTATATATCACTTTAAGTTTTCCAAAGTACTTTATAAATATTATCTCATTTTATCCTTACAGACAGAAGTTGTGAACTGTCTATAATCATCTAGCATTTATGTATCTAAGACTGGATTTGAATTCAAGTCTCCCTGATTCCAGGACCAGCTCTTTATCCACTATACCACCTAGATGTTATGCAGTTGAATAAATGATGATTCATAAATATAAGGTGAAACTGTTCTGCTATAGGAAATGACAAAAGGAAAAGTTTCAGAAAAACCTGGGAAAACTTGTGTAGGGAGTAAAATGAGCAGAACTAATAAAAAGAGAACAATTTATACAATAACAACATTGGAAAGACAAATTTGAAAGATTAAGAACTCTGATCAACAATGACCAACCATGATTCCAGAGCATGCTGCTTACCTCTTGACAAATAGGAGATAGACTCAAGATGCAGAATGAGGCTAAATTTTGGATGGGGCCATTGTATAAATTTGTTTCACTTCACCATGAGTGTGTTTTTAAAATGTTAAAGGATGAATTGAATATGGAAAAAATGGAGTTTGCAAAGATTATATGTGATGGGGAAATAGAATGAGATCAGGCTGGCCTTTCTACCTGAATGTGGAGAAGAAATTTTTTCCAGCTACTCTCCTGCATCTCTAGAACAAGAAGAAAATGAATGGTCCTTGGTACATGGGGGATTCTGATTCAAATGACAACTCCCCCTTGCAAATGAAAATGACCAGTCAACCATATTGCCATTTCCAAGTACATTTGCTTTTAGAAAAAGGATCTAACTAAGGATGTAAGTCGCAGTAAATTGATCACACTCACATATGATCAGATGGTACCTAAGATTTTCCCAAGATTTTCCATCTCTTAGAGAAAGTCATCTAATGAAAAGATGAAGAGAACCCTGTATTTAGTCCTAATTCTTCCCCTTACTATGTGTGTGGTTTTAGAGAAATCACTAAAACACTCTTGGCCCTCATTTCCTTATCTATAAAATGAAAAAGTTTGACTAGATGATTTCTAGGGTTCCTTACAGCTTGGAAACAATGGTCCTTTTGAGAATAGAGATAGTCCCACAATGTGAATTAATAGAGTACAATATTTTTCCTGATGATTACTATATGAAGATTCACCCAGCACATCAAAAAATTTTATTGGATGCATCCTCCATCCTGTGTGGTCACAAATGGAATTTTTTGTTTCTTGGCAGATAGTGGATATTCTTACTATTTATAAATTGCTTTCCCATGTTATTCACTTAATATACATCTTGTGATCCAATATCTGTCCTGCTTCAGTTGAATTGGCATCTGTAATGGTAATTAATACTACAGCTGCATGTTTCAGAGCCTTAATGCATAAGTCTAACTGTTTAGAGACTAAATAAAACGACTTTTCTAAAAATACGAAAAGACAATCCTTGGCAATAAAATTTGCTCTTCTAAAAATTCTTCCATTAGAAGTTTTTTTCAACCTTATCAAAGTCTGAAAGAGAGAGAGAGAAAAAAAAAAAAGAAAGAGAGAGAGAGAGAGAGAGAGAGAGAGAGAGAGAGAGAGAGAGAGAGAGAGAGAGAGAGAGAGAGAGAGAGAGAGAGAGAGAGAGAGAGCAAGAGTAAGAGTGGGGGGGGAGGAAAGAAGGAAGAAAGGAAGAAAGAGAGGAATGGAAAGGAGGAAGAGAAATGAATTTAAAAGGAATATTCCAAGGGGTTTTCTTTTCTTCTCCTCCTCCTCTTTCCTCTTCCTCTTCTTCTCCCCTTCCTTCCTTCCTTCCTTCCTTCCTTCCTTCCTTCCTTCCTTCCTTCCTTCCTTCCTTCCTTCCTTCCTTCCTTCCTTCCTTCCTTCCTTCCTTCCTTCTCTCCCTATTTCACCCAAGCTGGAAATGCAGTGACTACTAATAGTTTGACCCCACTGCTTATTGATACATAAGCTCTGTTTGACCTCTTCCATTTCAAAATTCTGCTGGTTCACTGCTCCTTAGGCACAGGGACTCTCCATATTAGTACTAGACTTATTGTGGACATAAGCTGTTTTATGCCCTCTTATAGCTCAGAACTCCTGAGTTTAGGTGATCAACCAACTTTTGCCTACTCTAGTTCCAGGAATTTCAGGTCTGTGCCACCACATCCATTCACCTAATGTTGAATTTTCCTGGTCAAGTGAGTTTTCTAGAGGTCTCATAAAATTACTGTATTGTATGAACATCTGTATTGCACCTCTTTCCAAAATAACCATTAATTCTACAGGATGATTATGATGGAATTTTAGTAGGATGAAAAGGTGACAAACCCACAGATTTCCTAGTTATTGAACATATGGCAAAGAGAATACGTATTAGAGACATTTCCTGTGAGTTTAAGAAAAAATCAATCCTGCTATCACTATTACATAATTTCCTTGTTAACAGATTATGATCTAGATAATAAATCACCATGGTTTTATAGAAGAGTCAGCATCCTGTGGTCTGTGATTCCCTAAGAGAATTCTTATCTAATTTAGTTAATAAACCATGCTAAGAAATAAATCAGGTGTTCCATGGTTGAAGTTAACATTTTGTACTGCCCCCTGCCCCTCTCCTCAGCTAAAGTTTTAACAAAGATTCCCTTATTCCTCATCTCACTTCTAAACTGCTCCAACAGAGAATCCCACCCTCCCTTCAATACAGAGTCTACGTGGATAGTGTTTATACATTCTTCAGATCTTAAGTTTAAGTGTCTATCTTTCAGGTATCGAGAATTAAGTCCTCTTTTTTCTGATGAACTATTTTGAGATTCCACAGTCTTCAAATTCCTACCAGCCCCCTCCTATTGCACCTATAGTGTGCAATAGAGAAATGAAAGTAATTATTTTTGATATGAAAAAATTTACTCCTTCATATATGCCCTACTGATTAATTACCTAGTATTATTCTAGATGCTTTTGAATAAACCAGACTGAACTTGTATGTAATAATCCATCTGGTTTGAGCAAGACCACAATATGGAAGCCAATGGTGCCATCTACTGTCTATTTCTTGGAACGTAAAGCCTCTTAGACTTTCTTGTTCTGTCTATATAGTGTTTTGTCATTCAGAATTTTTCACCTCTGACTGTTCTTTGTTTCATAGCTCATAATTAGGCAAGGATTGGCTCCTGGGACAAATTCAGTTGAGAGGTGGCGATTGGGGTATTTAAAGTATGATGGTGAGAGAGCCATGATGTCAAACTAGATGTAGTAACCCCTCCTAATTGTCTTAAGATTCTTCTGCAAAGAACTTTCAAATAATGCCTCAAATGGAATTTTAGAGCAGCAGAAGCAACAAAGGGTCTAAGTAAGACTTTTTCCAGCTTAAAAAAAATTTGTGGGATTAGCAAGAGGATTCTGTTGGAGGCCTGTCTAAAGCACATGTGGTGGCAGCACCAATGGTAGTCCTTGGAGGAGACAGCACTAGTAAAAGTGTAGGGAGCTCTCCGCCCAGAGATGACAAGGAGATGGTCAGAAAGAGATTATAGGGCATTTATTGCTGGCACTGGGTGTAACTGGTGCTAACGGATATCTCTGTTGCCCACTTACAGTTCTGGATTGCAGTTCCATAGTAGAGAGGCGCTTATGGGACAGTCACAAGGGAGTCAGGGTCCCATTTGCAGTTCTAAGGCAGAGAGGACACTTACACTTATGGATGAAGGAAAGCAAGGTACCCAATCATAGTTCTAGGGCAGAAAGAACCACTAGCTTGTGTGGCTGCAGGGGAGCAGAGGTATTTCTTACATAAAGACCATGGAGCAGACCAGAGGACAAGTGACTATACTTCTCTGCTCTTTGGTGAGATACATTCTGAGTTCTCTCAAAACCAGAACTATCTTTCAGGTCTACTGGATTTCATATTGTCCATAAGTGTGTGTACATTCCACATGCCAACAGTGACTGGAATCCTCTTTGCAAAAAATTGTGTACATTTTTCTGTGAACGCAGGGTAGGATCCCTACCTGCTCCAGTAAGCAAGCCAAGGTTGGATTAGATAAAGCAGACAATTTTTCAGTACCTTTTCTACACCTTTCTACACCTCATCCAAGAGATGATCAACGTGTTCCTTTAAAAAAGGCTGCTCTGACACTTGGGGGGCTACTGAATCCCACTGCTGTTTTGGTCCAGTGAAAAGATGACCCTAATTGCCCTGACCCACCTATATGCAGGACTGTGACTACAAATCCCAGGGTATCCATACCTGCTGCTTCATCACTTGCTCATCACAGGACTTTGACCTAAGAGCAAAATCATGAAATCGCCAAATAGTAAAATAGTAAATGATAAAATGGCATGGGTGATGTGTGAAGGCATTTGACCCCTGAATAAATTGACTTTAGGTGAGGCAGAGTTCCTCAAAGACATCAGCCTCACTCTTATTGAAGTCATCAAAGTCCAGTGGCAAGACAAAAGTTAAGATGTCTGGTGAGGACTCAGGATACAGTGGATAACTATGGCAACTTTGATGTCTGACCAAGCTCTAAGTTCTCTACAGTGCCTGTTTCATCCACCTCCATGGTCATTGGTACAAATTGTTCTCATGTGACCTTTCTTCTGGGAAAAGTCTCACATGGTTGAGATAGGCATCCCCCTAACTTGCCAATGGGTTTGAGGCCTTTGGGACACCCTCAGCTTTAATTTAGCCCATCTTCTGGGAAGGTTTTCCTGGAGTGAGGCTGCTGAGTATGCCACAAGTTCTTAGAGCCACAGGTGAGAGCTGGGTGGCAGGTGGCCACAAAAGATGGAAAGCAGCCCTGCAAAAAAAAAAGAGTTTGGCAACCCTCACTAGAAGTTCTATTCTTCCCTGAAAACCCTATTCTCAGAAGAAGAAATCAAAGATATGTATAGTCATATAAAAATGTCCTACTTATTATTGATTAGAGAAATGCAAATTAAAACAACTCTGAGGTACCATCTCACACCTATCAGAAATGACAAATACTGAAAGCAATGTGAGAAAATAGGTACACTAATGACCTATTGATGAATTAGTCCAACCATACCAGAGAATTTGGAACTAAGCTATAGAATTGTGCATACTCTTTGAGCAAGTAATAACTTTATTTTTGTTTGGCCATTTCAGTTGTGTCTGACTCTTCATGACCCCATTTGGGGTTTTCTTGGCAAATATATTGAAGGGGTTTGCCATTTCTTTCTCCAGCTCATTTTCTAGATGAGGAAACTGAGGCAAATGGAGTTAAGTGACTTGTCCAGGGTCACACAGTGATTAAATGTCAGAGGTCATATTTGAACTCAGTTCTTCCTGACACCAGGCCTAGCACACTATCCATTGTGCCACATAACTGCCCAAGCAATAAAACTACTGAATCTATAACCCAAAGATATCAAGGAATAAAAGGATCTATATGTACAAAACTATTTATAATAGCTTTTTTTTTCTTTGGTGGCAAAAAAATTGGAAATTGAAGGAATGCCCATTAACTAGGGAATGGCAGAATAAGTTGTGGTATATGATTGTGATGGAGTACTATAAAAAATAAAGAAAGAGATAGTTTCAAGGGAAGACATGACAAGATCTACATGTCTTGTGAAGTGAAATAAGAATTGGGAGATTATTGTGCACAGGAACAGCAATGCTGTGTTTTACATGATTTTACAAGTAAAATTGATATTCTATTGCTTGATTTCTCAGTGGGTTGGAGAGGAGCTAAAGAGAAGAAGAGAATTTGGAACTTAAAAATTTTTTTAAAGAATGTTAAAAAATAAATAATATTTTTTAAAATTAGGTATAATTGCTCATGTGAATGGTTGAAGTAGATTGAAGGAAGAAACCATGGGAACTGGAAGGAACTAAGACATCGCAGAAAGGCACAAGGATTGAGGTAGAAAGTGAAGAAGGCTAATGATCTATAAGTCTATAGATGATATTTGAACAGGGAATGGCCAACAAGGGCCAAGTCCTTTGAGCATGAGCTGTGTGCCCCACTTGCTGCTAACTGCAGTAAGGGAGTGGGAGAAAGGGTCAATCAAGAGGGGCTTGATAAGTCAGCTTTCTAAAATATGAAATAGTAGTCCTTGCAATCCACTGGAGAACATGCTTAAGTATTCTGTGTCTATTTCCTATCTGTTTACTGAATGATTTTAAAAAGCCTTTTAACTGACTGTAGAGCCACAACTGAGGGCATCTACAAAAGCATATATTGGTAGAATCCCTTTATCTTTTTCCTGTTGGTGATCAAAGGAAGAAGCACTGTAAAGCTCTAGGTAGGGAGAGGGGATCTAAGCTCTTATCTTTCCACCTGGACTATGATATCGCTCATGTACAGATAGCCCTAATGTTTCTTCTGTCCCTATTATACATATTCTTTCCTGATTTTAAGTGAAGTATTAGAGATAACACAACTATATGAGTCTGGAAAGTTTGGAAGGGCTAGCAGAATTTCCAAGTAGCCAAATGAAAGAGGAGACAACCCTGAGAAATAACCTGCTAGATTCATCCCAGCAGTGAAATGACCCAACAATGAAACTGTGCTGCAAGGAACTCATTCATTAACTATGCCTCATGTAGAAATGAACTTAATAGTGGTAAGGATGTAGATGCTACCTTAAGCCTGAGCCCACTTTTCCCAGTCAAGGTAGAGAGGGGAGATTATGCCTAGATTTGGTGAGACATTTCTGTACATTAGTTCTGGCTACATATTTTCAGTTAGATCATTTTGTGACTAATTGTTCTTAACATGTTTATCGATATTGAGGAGAAATCAATGGGAAAATGATAGTGGAGCACTAATAGCTGGTACCAATTGAGATACTAACTGGCACACATTGATATTGGGGAGAATATATCCATAATGGGAGTTCAAGGTGATAAAGCATGAGAAGAACCCTATCTCCTTCTGAGACCCTTCTAGGTGTTTGGAGGAGAAATGAAGCAATATCCTTGCTCCTGGATATGGCCTATTAGTTTACATATGGGTTTGGAGAATAAGTCACTAATTTTGTGACATGTGTGGCTTCATCATCCATGATAAATATTGTTACCATTACATTTTTTAAGAGATGTTCCATTCAGGGCTTTAGTTATAGTTTCCCCTAGTTTAGGGATCCTCCTGAACAACAATGACAGTGGTAGTGTGTGTGTGTTAGGGGTGGGGTTCCTCTCTATTATTTTAGACTGAAATTATAAAAGTCAGTTTTTTCTAGTAATTTCTTTAAATATAAAAATGGTAATCAGAACCCTAATATTATTTGCCAGTACTCATTGCTATGTTTCCATGTCATTTAGCCAGTTGATATCTCCCTCAAATTACTATTAATCAATTGACATCAACAGCTTTTGTTGTTCAGTTGTTTTCCAATCATGTCTGACTCTTTTTTACTCCATTTGGGTTTTTTTTAGCAAAGATACTGGAGTAGTTTGCCATTTGCTTTTCCAGCTTATTTATTTTACAGGTGAAGAAACTGGCACAAATAACTTGTCCCGCAATCCATAGCTAGTAAGTGTCTGAAGCCAGATTTGAACTCAGAAAGATGATTCTTCCTGATTCCAGGCCTGGTATTCTATCCACTCTATCTACCTATTTACTGAGAAAATATAGTAAGACCTGAAGTACAAAAGGTTCTCCCAGAAACAAAGCATATCCTTCCTTTAAATAACAGTCCCTAGGAACAAAGCATTCAACCTTAAAGTGGAATACCCCACACTAGTCAACACCAATTAATATAATAATATACCTTAGCCCCAGTTCTAATCAGTGTAACAGACAAGATGCTCAGCTCCTGGCTTTATCAGGAAGACTCCTCTTTAAGAGAAATGAGAACTCCCCTTTTAGTT
Organism: Monodelphis domestica; assembly: GCF_027887165.1. Classification (NCBI taxonomy): domain Eukaryota; kingdom Metazoa; phylum Chordata; class Mammalia; order Didelphimorphia; family Didelphidae; genus Monodelphis; species Monodelphis domestica. The sequence continues at coordinate 268,486,205 of NC_077227.1, forward strand.
GTAAAATCTTTTAGTTAATTAAATAACTAAACTAGGAGTGAACCAGTCCTTACTAAAATTCAGAGGAGTAAAGGGCATTTTGATGAAGTCAGAAGTTATGGAGGAAATGGATTGGGATTGGTTAAAAGAATTAGACATGGGTATCAGAGAACAGAGGCCAGCAGGGAGGCAAATAGGCTTTAGAAACATGAGAAGGCTGACTCAGGTATCTCTAACCAGGGGGCAGGGGAGAGCAGTCTCCCTCATCCCATTCCTTCTTTCTCCCTCCTCCCCCCAACAAGAACACAGCATTATGAACTTCAGAAGTTTAGAATATTTGGACTTCCTGTCATGTGGGTCTTTGTGTCACCAGAAGAGCAGTAACTCACTGGGAACTGAGAGGCACAAGAAAGATAAATGTAATATGCTGAGGGAAAGCAACTTCAGGGCTCTACAAAAGCAGTGAACCTTAGAGCCTAGCAGAGAGCTTCATGAGGACCACATGAAGGAAGAAAAGTAATTTTATCTGTATCACATGAAATTCTTTAGAGGAGATATACGTATTTCCTCTAAATAATTTCATATATATGCATATATATATACATATAATTTTTAAATTGGCTAATTAAATTATTGCTCAAAGAATCTAACCAGCTAGTGGATTCCATCCACAGTCTGAACAGATGCCAAATGACATGAGCTGGTCAAAAAGCAGGAACCAAGAGAGAGAAGCACTGGGAGCAGCTAGGCAGCTAGGCTGGGTGAGAAAGAACCTCCAAATTCCTGGACACCCCAATATACATTCCTCTGTGATGTCATTTCTTAGTTCCTCCCCAGGATAATTCTGATTGGAAAACATTCCCTCCAGAAGTGGACTAAGATCTCAACCTCTCCTTCATCCCTTTATCACAGGATGGGGAATATCCTAATGCCAATACATTCTGCCACATAGCTGGCCCACTGCAGTCCAGAATGGCATCTGTCTAGTGCATGGCAGCTAGAGCTTCTTGACTTCCTCACCCCAAAGTATTCTTATTTACAGATAAACAAGGAACTGATTTCTGCTGTCTCCAACAAAAACCAGCCCAGTGAGATGCTCTAAGGTCTGGGCATAAATTACTTTAACTTGGAAACTAGCTTACCTTTTAAAGCCAAGGTGTAAGAAGAGTTGTATATTAAAAATTATTACAGATCAATATTAATTTTCCAGTTATCCTACCCAGAACAGGCAAAGAACCCCTTTGCCATAAGTACTCTCTAAGCTTGAAACCACTTTCCCTCGGACACTGCATGTGTTTGTTGGAGACTGTGTCCTAGACTTTTAGGGAGTAGTTTTCATTTTTTATTTATTTACTTACTTTTAAAACCCTTATCTTCACTCTTAGATTCAATGCTATGTATCGGTTCCAAGGCAGAAGATTGGTAAGGACTAGGAAATGACTTGCCCAGGGTCACATAGCTAGGAAATGTCTGAGATCAGATTTGAACCCAGGACCTCCCAACTCTAGGCCTGGGTAACTGAGCTACCCAGCTGCCCCCCAGGGAGTAGTTTTTAAATCAGCTGTTTTTGTTATAATATTATTAGTAAACACTCCTTTCTAAAAGTGAATTAAGTCCAGATGGCTGGTAATCCATGGGGATCCACTGAAGGGGAACTCATGAACAACAGTACTAGAACAGAGGATTATCAGAGAAATACTCCCCTCCTGCAACATCCCAGGCTTACTCCTTTAACACTGAAAGAAGTGGTTAGTAACCAAAAGGAAGAAGAAAGTTATAGCTAAATGGAAAGATAGTCTATGGGTACTCTTAGAGAGGAAAAGAAAGGAGTTGACAAAGTAGGTGTTATTATCTACCCAAAGGCAAGACAAAGTTTTATTTCATGTGGCATTTGTCCTTCTCATTTTATAGTACTAATGGTCAATATTTCTAAAAAGACCATCATGAAAATAGTTGAAATTTATGCTCTAACAGAAATGCTATGAAGAACTTGGTAAGACCTCACAAATTAAAATCAACATACATTCTGATACCTGGTGACTTCATTACAAAGATGAGGTTACAGAGAAGCACACTGAAAATAACTGTAGCTTATGTGCCAACATCCCCTGTAGAAGAGGAAGTGGTCTAGAAAAAAATTTAAGGAAGAACTCAATAAGAATCTTCAAGTCAAACTGGTGTCTTTGATGCAAAGATGTATTGGGGAAGATGGTAAAAAGTACACTGGAAAAGATATCCTGAATTAAGAAATGTATGAGTCATTTATGATGTATTGTGAACTATATCTAAAACTAATTAACATTTTCTTCAACAAGCAGTAGATGTTGGCAAGCATTGCTAAGTATTAAAACTAAATTAAAACTCTGGCCCTTAATTTCCATAGAGTTTATTAATATTTAATTGGAATAGAGAGCATTGAGATAGAGGGAGATTATCCCTATTCTAATCTCGCCACATGGGCACTCCTCTCATGGCTTTATATCTCAGCCACTGTCCTTTCACCACCTTGTCTAAGGGAATAGAGCCTGAGCAATTCCTGAAACCCCCTCTTTTATTTCTTCTTCTTTACTCCCTGGATGCTTACCTTATCCTTTCCTGGTCATTGTGCCTAGGTCTCTTCTCCTATGACCTATGTTTGGCACTCATGTGATATAAAGCTAGCAGTCTGGGGACAGAGGTAAAACCCCAGGGGTTTCCCTTCACACATAAGAATAAAACTAATTATATTCTAACAGATAACTGATAACATAAGTACATTCTAAATCAGCTCTATGCCTACAGACAGATCACCAATTTGCTGAATAGAGATAAAATAAATATCAAATTAGAAAACTGAGAAGATATAGTATGCAATTAAAATAGCTCCCACCTGACCTAATTAAACAAAGCATCAATACAGGAGAAAATTAGATAAAAGAATGGATATTGACACGGATTGTTACCATTTCCTAAGGAGATATAACTGCTATAAATTGATAGGCAAAAATGTTATTTCTTTGGCTGCAGAAACGGGGCAGCCAAGGATAACACTGGCTTAAATTAGTTATAAATTAATGAGAAGTTGTGAAAGGAAAAAACAGACAGGACCAATTAAGTCAGATTATCCTGAGAATGTTTAAAAATAAAATTAGAAGAATAGCAAACAAAAACAATTTAAAGATCTGCCAGGACTTTTATACAAAATGAGGTGACTCTATCCAGCTAAAAGAGAAAGTAAAAAACAGACAAGAGGATTATAATATTCAATGAGTTCCAACAAATCATTCCATACTTCCCAATGCAAAATTAGTAAGATTGCTTCTCTCATTTCCTACTTTTTCCTATTCAAAATACCTTTCCTGTTTACTTATATTAATTATATCTTAAAATTCTATACTTCTGTTTCTTTTTGACACACAAGAAACCCAAGCACTAGTAGACCTATCAAGCTGAAAAAGTTTTAAGGGCAGAGATCCAGAAATGAATTGTATATTTGTGCTTATAGAACTAGCCAAAGGCATCACCATCAGGTAATAACTTTTTTTCACTACATGAGACACCAAGAAACAATAAATAAAATAAAAAGAATTTTAAAATAGAAGAAAATGTGGAATCTTATTTTAAAAACTGACCTAGAAAATAGATTAAGAAGAGAGTAAAATTATTGGACTACCTGAAAGCCATGATTTAAAAAAAAAAGAACCTAGATAGCCTACTTCAAGAAATTATCAAAGAAACTGCCTTGATATCATAGAACTAGAGGATAAAATAGAAACTGAAAGAATATACCAATAACCTCCTTCACTTTCAGATATCTTTCAGCTCCCAAAATAAAGTTTCCCAGGAATATTATTGCCAAATTTCAGAGCTCTCAGTTTAAGAAGAAAATAAGCAATCAGAAAGAAACAATTAATATATTATGGAACCACAGTCAGCATAATAAAAGATTTAGAAGCTTCTACATTAAATAAATGGAGGGCTTGGAATATAATATTCTGGAGGGCAAAGGAGTTGGGATTATAACCAAGAATCATCTACTCAGCAAAGAAGTCTTCAAGGGTTTACCCTTGGATATTTAATGAAATGGATATTTAATGAAATAGAAGACTTTTAAACACACTTGATAAAAAAGACTAGAACTGAATAGAACATTTGACTTTCAAATACAAGACTCAAAAGGAGCATAAAAAATATAAATAGGACAGGGAAATAAAGCATTCAATAAGGCAAATTATTTACATTTCTACATGAGAAGATAATACATCTCCTAAAAACATTATAATTATTATGGCATTTAGAAGTAGTATACATAGAGGACTCAGATGTAACTTGACTGTGATAGGATGATATTAAAAAATAAATTAAGGGGTGAGAAAGAGATGCTCTGGGAAAGGAGGGGATGGGGAGGTAGAATGTGTAAGCTATCTCACATAAAAAAGCTCAAAAGAGCTTTTATTGTAGAAGGAAAGAGTGGGAGGTACTTGAACCTCCCTCTTATCAAAATTGACCCAAATGGGAATAATATACACATTTAGTTGGATATATAAATCTATCTTACTGGAATGTAGGAGCAGAGAGGGTTAAGAGAAAGGGAATGGTGTCAAAATCTTCCCTCTGTTCTTCTGTAGGCCAGCTAGTCAGGGTGTTATCCAATCTAGTCTTTTCAATGAACTGCCTATGTTCATAAGGGCTAAATAATTCAGATAAAAGAAATTCTGTATCCTCAAAATTGAGCTCAAAAATCCTAAATGCCCTCTTTAGTTCCTTATGAGATCTATAGGGCTCAGAGACAAATTTTGGAAACCTTCAGCGAATTGATTCAAGCTCCTGAGTTGTAAATTGCTCGTGTACTTTTCACTGTAGCACTCCTGCATTATCTGAAATTTTAGTAATATCTTTTAAGGGAAGTATTTTCTCAGCTGCCTTGTTGTTATCAGTGTCCTTGTCTTTGTCATTGCCATGTGTTCCTGTCTTATTTTTCTTGACTTTCTTGTCCTTGTCTTTAAGTCCATTATCTACCTGCCCATTTCCCAATCCCTGCTTCTTCAAAAACTCCTCACACATAGGTTTTATTAACTGTACTATGTTTGTATCAGCCACCATAATCTGGGCTGCTTTCTTTGGTGTCAAGAACTTGCAAATGTTTCTCAGATAGGTGAAAAAGTCTGTATAGCAGTCACACATGAACACGTATATCTGAGTGAGGATTTGCCATATTACAGTATCATTATTAAAAGGCATAGTCATAACAAAAGAAGTTGACTTGGATATAAATCCAATAATTCCAATCACAGAGTTGGTCACTGCACTATACAGTATGTTATAAACCCAGTAACAGGCTATGACAGCCAGCACCATCATGCCACAAGCTACTTGTATGAACATCCTTCTTCTTATATAGCTTTCACTTAGTTTGGGATAGGGTAAGACCTTTTTGGGGTGCCAAAATGTATTAGGTGGTTGTCTCTTTATGGATTGTGTTAATGTAAGAATGCCGGGCAAACCTACAAACCAATGAGGTAATGAGGAATCAGATCTGCCTCACTCCTCCCTTTTGTCTCCCTCCTCCCTTCTCCCTCCCACTTCAGTTAGTCTCTTCAGTTGGTGACAAACTGGGATTCAGTTCTGAGTAAGTTGCCTGATATATCTGATATATAATTCACTCTTTAAGTTGTTGGAACAAGGGGTTTATTTAAGGAAGGGGAAGGAAAAGGAAATTGGATAGGAGAAAGGGGTTAGGGTTTCCCGATCTTAAATAATCCTAAACTGAGAAATAATATTATAGAGTCTTGGATGAGGGATGTGGCTAACAGGTTTGAGGATCTTTGAGTCACTTCTTGATGCAATAGAGAGCAAATCACAAGGGAAAGAATCTGCTCAGTCCTTCCTCCTTCATGTGTCAGGAGAAAGACAGAGAGATTTCCAGCAGTTTGAGTGTTTCTTTGATCAGTCTCCTCCAGGTCACATTCTCCTCCGGAATGCTCCTTGATTGACAGCTCTGCAAACCTCCATCCATTGCCTCTGTTTGCAGGTTTTCTTCAATCTACTCATTCAGAATGGTACTGATAAAGGGGAGAGCAGATTTAAGGAGGCAGTAGTCAGAAGCAAAATACTTTTGAGGAAGGAAAACAAGAGAAAGAAGGATAAATGGGGTTGGGGGGAGTAGGATGGAGGGAAATACATAACTGTGAAAAAATTATCTCACATAAAAAAGCTCAAAAGAACTTTCACCATAGAAGAAAAGATAAGAGTGGCATATATATATATGAGACAAACATATCAAGAGAGAAGTGAGTCAAATGAATAAGAATACAAGTCATTCTTGAACTAATAAATGGTCAAAGGATATGAATGAGCAGTTGTCAGATGAGAAAATCAAAGCTATTTATAATCATATGAAAAGATGTTCTAAATCACTATTGATTATAGAAATTAAAATTGAAAACAACTCTGTGGTTCCATCTTATAACCCAGATTACTGACTAATGAGAGAAAAGGAAAATGATAATTGTCAGAGGGGATATAGGAAAATTGGAACACAAAAGCACTGTTGCTGGAGTTGTGAAGTGAACTGACCATTCTGGAAAGCAATTTGAAACTGTCCAAAGGGCTATACTGCTATGGACACCTTTTGGCCCAGCAATACCATTACTAGATATGTATCCTAAAGAGTTTTTTTTTAAAAGGAAAGGACATACATAAAAATATTCATGATATTTTTTTTATGGTGGCAAAAATTGGAAATTGACAGAACGTTTTCAATGGGGGGGACGACTGAACAAGTTGTAGTATATAATTGTGATGGAAATACTACTGCATTGTAAGAAATGATGTGCAGGTGCTTTCAGAAAAACCTAGGAAGACTTACATGAACTGATGCAAAGTATTCTTTCAACTAAACAAGCTATCCTCCACAACACTGAAAATATCTATAGTTGGCTTAGTGCCCTGTTTTTGTAACACTTGCTGTTGCACTCTGGACTTTGAATCAAGAGAACTAGGTTCAAAATACTTCAGATACATCTTAACTAGATGATCACAGGCAAGCTATTTTATCTCTCAAAACCTGTTTCTTTATTCTTGATGGGAATCCTATTTGTACTATCTACCTCATAGGACTGTTGTGAAGAAAATTCTTTGCAAACCTTAAAACACTATACAATTATTATTGTTATTACCTACATAGTCATATCTAGCTTTGAATCTCAAAAGATATTTTTAAATAACCCTTATCTCCTGTATTAGTAACATCTCTAAGACAGAAGATCAGTACAGTCTAGGAAATTGGGATTGAGCATCTTGCCCAGGATTGCCCACCTGGGAAGTGTCTGAGGTTAAAATTGAAACCAAGTCCTCCTGACTCCAGGATTGGTGATCTATCCACTGTGCTATCTACCTGCTCTTCAAATGATTTTTAAAATGTTCATAGGAGGTGTCATAGAAGCAGCAAGGCTTAATGGATAGGTTGTTTGGCATGAAGTCAGAAAGACTCAGATTCAAATCCCACATTTGATCCTAAGTTAATTTTCATTGTTATCCCCTAACAATAAAGTCATTAAACATCAGGCATATTCCAGTTTATTTTGTCAAAGGATTAACTTTTTCATTTTCATTGTATTAGGTGGTTTCTTTACTGGGGTTTTTATGGTAATTGAAGGTACTGGGCAAACACACAGAGAAATAAGGTAATGAGAAGACAGAAGTCTTTCCCTCCTCCTTCCCCCACCAACTTCTGCTGTCTTTTTTAGTTGGAATCTAGTTGGGATCAGAATGGGTAAGTTGATTGAAATTTTAATTTTATTCTAAAATATCAGAAAAAGGGATTTATTTTAAGCAAGGAGGGGTAAAGGGAATTTGGATAGGAGAGAGGGAATTCAGGATTTCCCTAATCTATTATAAATCTTAAGATGAATAAGAAAAGTTGTATAGTTTTAAGAGGGATATTATTAACAGCTTTCAAAGGTCTTCAGAGCCAAGCTCCAGCTCTATCAGAGAGAAAGGCAGAGAAAATTCCCTTTAGCTCTTTCTCCTCAGGTCCCAAGAAAAAGAGTGACCAAGAAGCACTTTTTGTGTCTCCTTGTTCAATTGCTTTCTCCAGGCCACATTCTTCACTGGAATTTTCCTTGATGGACAGATCTTTAAGCTTTCATTCATTGAATCTGCTTTTCCAGGTTTTCTTTAGCATTAATCTCTTACATCATAGCATAGTTAAATAGGATTTATTACTAGTTGGCATAAGGAAAGAATTGGGTCACTGACATATCAGCAGATCTCATGGTCACATTCTCCCCACAGAGTATGACTGACCAACTCATTGTCTTCTAAGTAGACTGATGAGAAAAAGAATAAATTGGGGATGATATACAGTTGAAAAATGAAGGCAAATAGTACAGTTTTAGTGAGGCATGAACAGTTAAGAGACTAAAGCAGGAAATTAAAGAGGAAGTCAAGATGGTGGCTTAGAAGCAGCAGAAGTTCAGACCTCTGAAAACCCTTCCTTACTGATCACAAACTGACTGCTCCTAGGAGACTGAAAATTAAACCTAACAACAAGACAGAGCCAAGAAAACCTCCTGCTGGACTCAATCCAAAAGGTACACACCCCCCAAAAGCCAGAATCCGAGAACACTCCAGTTTAAGAGGAAAGCAGAAGGAAGGTCCCAGGACACCTCCCCACCACCACACCTAGAGTGCTAAGGCTCCAGGAGCAGCAGGAACCTCCAGGTGGGAAAAGGCACTGGTCTGGAGGGTGTACCTTGCTGGCAGGGCTGTGCCAGACTCAGAGTGTTGAACACAGGTGTCAGGAAAGGAGCTGGAGAGGGAGTGCAGAGCTGACAGCCTGGACAGAGCTAGGAAGACCCTTCATACTGTGACCTCTAGCCTTCCAGGAGGTTTTGGCCTCAGGGCACATCCAGCCCAACCAAGCTGAACTTAATCCCATGAAAAGTCTCCAGAGGACTGGGAAGCTCAAACTACAACAACCCTCCCCCACAGACTGCTAGACTTTAATTTAATCCAATCAAAAGTCTCCAGAGGACTGGGAAGCTCAAACTACAAAACCTCTCCCCCACATACTGCATCTTCTGTCAAAGCTCCAAGAGGGGAGAATGACAGAAACCGCCAAAACCAAAAAAATGAGAGGAGCAAGAACACAGACAAATATGGGGAGAAAAGAAGGGGTAAATGTGAGCAAACAACAGAAAAAGAAGAAAGAAATTACAATAGACAGTTTCTGTACAGGTAACAAGCAAAGAGCAAACGAAACAGAGGGGGAGGGATCAGCAAAGGAAAAATCAGAAATCCCAGCAAATTGGATACAGGCTTTGGAAGAACTCAAAATGAAATTCAAAACACAATTAAGAAAGGTTGAAGACAATTGGGAAAAGAACTTAAAAACTAAGATAAATTATCTACAGAAAATAGTGTCTTGAAAGCCAAAATCAACCAGCTTGAAAATGAGGCAAAGGAGATGAAAGATGAGGCAAAGAGGATGGAAGATGACCTCCAAAGAAAATCAGACCAGAAGGAGAAGGATGACTAAAAAGCCAGGGATAAAATCCAGTCTTTAAGAACCAGAATACAACAACTAGAATTAAGTGACCTCACAAGGCAGCAGGACACTATAAAACAAAACTAAAAGGATGAAAAAATTTAGGAAATATGAAACATATCATTCACAAAACAGAAGATTTAGAAAATGGTTTGAGGAGAGACAATTTAAGAATCATTGGTCTACCAGAAGACTATGACAAAAGAAAAAGCCTGGACACCATACTACAGGAAATTATTCAAGAAAACTGCCTTGATATTCTAGAACAAGAGGGAAAAGTGGAGATTGAAAGAATCTACAGATCACCTCCTGTACTTAATCCACCAACTGACAACACCCAGGAATGTTATAGCCAAATTCAAGAACTATGAGATCAAAGAAAAAATATTACAAGCTGCCAAGAAAAAGTCATTCAGATACCATGTAACCACAGTGAGGATAACACAGAATCTGGCTGCATCTACACTGAAGGAACAAAATGCATGGAATATGATATTCCGGAAATCAAGGGAACTAGGTCTACAAACAAGAATAAATTACCCAGCAAAACTGACCATATTCTTACATGGGAAAGTATGGTCATTCAACAAAATAGAATTCCAAGAATTTGTAAAGAAAAGACCAGACCTGAACAGAAAATTTGATGTTCAAGCACAGAACTCAAGAGAACCATCAAAAGGTAATTTAAAAAAGAGGGAAAAAAGAAAAACAAAACAAAAAAACACTTTTTTTAAGAGACTCAATAAGTTAAAATGATGTGTATGCCTATAAGAAAAGAGATCATTGGTAACTCTTAAAAACTGTTTTCATCACGTGGGCAGCTAAAAGAACTACACTTAGAGGGAACAGTGACAAACTGTATAGGATTAAAGGACAAGACATAAATAGGTACATAGATACATGCATGCATAAATACATATACATGCATATATATATGTGTGTATATATATATATATACAAGTAGAGCTAAAAAAGAGGTTAATACTAAAAGAAATGGGAAAAGAAACAAAAGAGGGTAAATTTATATGTCACAAAGAAGTTCATGGAGTGAGGGGGGAGAACATCAATACACTGGAAGGGTAAAGAGGTTGAAGATAGGAAATGCTCAACTCTTACGTGCATTGAAATTGACCCAAAGAGGGAAGAACAATCTAATCCATTGGGGCAGAGAATAGATTCTGGCCCTACAGGGGAGTAGGAGAGTAACAAATGGACTGGTGGGGAGGGAAGCAGTATAAGGGAGGGAGAGGGTGAGGGGTTAGTTTTAAAAAGACTGCAAAGAAAAAAGGGGGGGAATAAGAAGGGAGGGAGGTAGAAAGGGAAGTAAAATAAGGGAGGGAACTAGGGGGACTGATTAAAAACACAAACATTGGTGTAGAAGGAAATAGTGAAAGAAGAAAAGGCAGGACCAGGACTAGAAATCAAAATTCTGGGAAATACATAGCTGGTAATCATAACTCTGAATGTGAATGGAATGAACTCACCCATAAAATGCAAGTGAATAGCAGAGTGGATTAGAATCCAAAACCCTACCATACGCTGTCTGCAAGAAACACACATGAGGAAGGTAGATACGCATAGGGTGAAAGTAAGAGGATGGCACAAAATCTATTGGGTGTAAACTGATAAAAAGAAGGCAGGAATCACAATCATGATATCTAACCAAGTCAAAGTAAAAATAAATCTAGTTAAAAGAGATAGGGAAGGTAATTACAACCTGATAAAAGGCAGTATAGACAATGAGGAAATATTAGTACTCAACATTTATGCACCAAATGGCACAGCATCCAAATTTCTAAAGAAGAAACCAGTGGAGCACAAGGATGAAATAGATAGAAAAACTATACTAGTGGGAGAACTGAACCTTCCTTTATCAGAACTAGATTAAATAAAACCAAAAATTAAATAAGAAAGAGGTTAAGAGAAGTGAATGAAATTTTAGAAAAATTAGAGTTAGTAGATATGTGGAGAAAAATAAATAGGGACAAAAAGGAATATATCTTCTTTTCAGAAGCACATGGTACATTCACAAAGATTGACCATGTATTAGGGCACAAAAACATTGCAAACAAGTGCAAAAGAGCAGAAATAATAAATGCAACCTTCTCAGATCACAATGCAATGAAAACAATAATTAGAAAGCATACTTGGAGAGGTAAATCAAAAATTAATTGGAAATTAAACAATACAATTCTCCAAAACCAGTTAGTCAAAGAACAAATCATAGAAACAATTAATAATTTCAATGAAGAGCACCCTACTATGGAAACCAATAGGATGGAAATGGGCTTGGGTTGAGGAAGCATGTGATACCCATAACCAGAGGAATTGCCCATTGCCAATGGGAGGGTGGGGGGAGGGGGGTAGGAAAAAAAAGTGATCTTTGTTTCTAATGAATAATGTTGGGAAATGACCAAATAAAATAAATGCTTAAAAAATAATAATTTCATTGAAGAAAATGACAATGATGAGACATCCTTTCAAAATCTATGGAATGCAGCCAAAGCAGTACTCAGGGGGAAATTTATATTCTCGAGTTCATATATTAACAAATTAGGGAGAGCAGAGATCAATGAATTGGGCATGCAAATTAAAAAACTAGAAAGTGAATAAATTAAAAATCCTCAGATGAAGACTAAATTAGAGATCCTAAAAATCAAAGGAGAAATTAATAAAATTGAAAGCCAAATAACTATTGATTTAATAAATAAGACTAGAAGCTGGTACTTTGAAAAAAAATAGACAAAGTACTGGTCAATGTAATTTAAAAAAGGAAAGATGAAAACCAAATTGACAGTATCCAAGATTAAAAGGGAAGCCTTACCTCTAATGAAGAGGAAATTAAGGCAATCATTAAAAACTATTGTGCCCAATTATATGGCAACAAATATGGCAATCTTGGTGATATGGATGAATACTTACAAAAATATAAATTGCCTAGACTAACAGAGGAAGAAATAGAATTCTTAAATAATCCCATATCAGAAAAAGAAATTGAACAAGCAATCAAAGAACTCCCTAAGAAAAAATCCCCAGGTCAAGATGGATTCACAAATTAATTCTATCAAACATTCAAAGAACAACTAACCCCAATATTAGACAAACTATTTGACAGAATAAGCAAAGAAGGAGTTCTACCAAATTTATTTTACGACACAAATATGATACTGATCCCAAAACCAGGCAGGTAAAAAACAGAGAAATAAAACTATAGACCAATCTCTCTAATGAATATAGATGCAAATATCTTAAATAGGATACTAGCAAAAAGACTCCAGCAAGTCATCCCAAGGATTATTCACTATGTCCAGGTAGGATTCATACGAGGAATGCAAGGATGGTTCAATTTTAGGAAAACTATCCACATAATTGACCATATTAACAAGCAAACCAACAAAAATCACATGATTATCTCAACAGATGCAGAAAAAGCCTTTTGTAAAATACAACACCCATTCCTATTGAAAACACTAGAAAGTATAGGAATAGAAGGGCCTTTCCTAAAAATAATTAACAGTATATATCTAAAACCATCAGCAAACATCATCTGCAATGAGAATAAACTAGAAGCCTTCCCAATAAGATCAGAAGTGAAACAAGGACACCCATTATCACCTCTATTATTTAACATTGTACTAAAAACACTAGCAGTAGCATTTAGAGAAGAAAAAGAAATTGAAGGTATGAAAATTGGCAATGAGGAGACCAAGCTATCACTCTTTGTGGATGATATGATGATCTACTTAAAGAATCCTAATGAATCAACCAAAAAGCTACTTAAAATAATCAACAACTTTAGCAAAGTTTCAGGATACAAAATAAACCCACATAAGTCATCAGCATTTCTATATATCTCCAACCCAGTTCAGCAGCAAGAATTAGAAAGAGAAATTCCATTAAAAATCACCCTAGACAAAATAAAATACTTAGGAATCTATCCGCTGAGACAAACACAGGAACTATATGAGCACAACTACAAAACACTCTCCACACAATTAAAACTAGATCTAAGCAATTGGAGAAACATTGATTGCTCATGGGTAGGACGAGCTAACATAATAAAAATGACAATCCTGTCCAAATTAATCTACTTATTTAGTGCCATACCCATTGAACTTTCAAAAACTTTTTTTACTGAATTAGAAAAAACCATAACAAAGTTCATTTAGAAGAACAAAAGATCAAGGATATCCATGGAAATCATGAAAAAAAATGCAAAGGAAGGAGGACTTGCAGTATCAGATCTCAAACTATACTATAAAGCAGTGGTCATCAAAAAAAAATTTGGTACTGGCTAAGAGACAGAAAGGAGGATTAGTGGAATAGACTAGGGGTATGACCTCAGCAAGACAGTCTATGACAAGCCCAAAGATCCCAGCTTTTGGGACCAAAACCCATTATTTGATAAAAAAAAAAAACTGCTAGGAAAATTGGAAGATAGTGTGGGAGATATTAGGTTTGGATCAACACCTCACACCTTACACCAAAATAAACTCAGAATGGGTGAATGACCTGAATATAAAGAAGGAAACTATAAGCAAATTAGGTGAACACAGAATAGTACACTTGTCAGATCTTTGTTAAAGGAAAGACTTTAAAACCAAGCAAGAGCTAGAAAAAAATCACAAAATATAATATCAATAATTTTGATTACATCAAATTAAAAAGGTTTTATACAAACAAAATGAATGCATTCAAAATTAGAAGGGAAGCAACAAATTGGGAAACAATCTTCATTACAAAAACCTCTGACAAAGGTCTAATTACTCAAATTTATATAGAACTAAACCAATTGTACAAAAAAATCAAGCCATTCTCCAACTGATAAATGGACAAGGGACATGAATAGGTAATTTTCAGTTAAAGAAGTCAGAACTATTAATAAGCACATGAAAAAGTGCTCTAAATCTCTAATAATCAGAGAAATGCAAATCAAAACAGATTGGCTAACATGACAGCAAAGGAAAGTAATGAATGCTGGAGTGGGTGTAGCAAAGTTGGGGCATTGCTGGTGGTTGTGAATTGATCCAACCATTTTGGAGGGCAATTTGCAACTATGTCCAAAGGGCGGTAAAAGACTGTCTGTTCTTTGATCCAGCCATAGCACTGCTGGGTTTGTACCCCAAAGAGATAATAAGGAAAAATACATGTACAAGAATATTCATAGCTGCATTCTTTGTGGTGGCAAGAAATCGGAAAATGAGGAGATGCCCTTCAATTGGGGAATGGCTGAACAAATTGTGGAATATGTTGGTGATGGAATACTATTGTGCTCAAAGGAATAATAAAGTGGAGGAATTCCATGGAGACTGGAACAACCTCCAGGAATTGATGCAGAGTTAGCGGAGCAGAACCAGGAAAACATTGTACACAGAGACTGATACACTGTGGTACAATCGAATGTAATGCCATTAGTGGCAAGGCAGTGATCCTGAACAGCTAGGAAGAATCTATGAGAAAAACCACATTCGGAGGAAACACTGTGGGAGTGAAAACACCAAAGAAAAACAACTGCTTGAATACATGGGTGGAAGGGATATGGTTGGGGATGTAGATTCTAAATTAACATCCTAGTGCCAACATCATTGAAATAGGTTCTGATCAAGGACACAAGTAATACTCAATGAAATTGTGTGTCTGCTAAGGAAGGGTGGGTGGAGGGGAGGGAGGGAAATAAAGTGAGTATTGTAACCAATAAATAAATAAATAAATTTAAATTAAAAAAGAGAGAGACTAAAGTAGGTATGACTAGTAGGACACATTGACCAAATTGTGATTAGAATATTCTATGAAGACATACTTTAAGTATGGGCAAGTGCTTTCCATTATTCTGCTTAGGGAGAGCATTCCTTCCCTTAGAAATACTTTCCCATAATATCTAACACTAGTATTACCCAATCTAGGTTTCTGAAGTGATTTAATCTATCTAGAAACACAGGTATTTAGATAGACCTGTCATCCTACTTTTATAGGATGAAGGATTTTGCTGTTTCTCCTTGAAATTTTCTACTTGTTTATCCTTTTTTACACATATTAAGGACTAATGTTGAACTCTCTCTAAAGTTACCAATGTTCTCATATTTTCAAAATCTAATAGCCTTTCTTCAATTCTCATCCTTCTTGGCATATCTGCAGCTTTTGACATTGCCAATCACCCTCTTTTCCTAAATACTCCTCTAGTTTTTATGACACGATTCTTTCCTTATTCTCCTACTGCCTCTCTGACTGCTTCTTCTCAACATCATTTACTGGATTATCACACCCATTAACTGTGGGTATCCCCAACAGGTCTGTCTTAGGCTGTCTTCTCTTCTATACTATCATCCATGAATTCAATTATCATCTCTTTGCAGAAGATTCTCAGATCTATTTATTTATCTTCCCTTAACTTTTCCTGTGAGCCCCACTTTTGTATTACCATCTGCTTATTGGGCATTTCAAACTGGATGGCCCACAGACATCTTAAAATCATCTCCACAACTGAACTCATTCACTTTCTATCCCAAACCTTCACCTCTTCTGAACCTCCTTATTACTACTGATGACACCACCATTCTTCCAGTTACTTAGGTTTGTAATCATGATGTCATCCTTTAATTCTCACTCTATCTATCCAATTTGTTGCCAAGTCCTATCATATCTTCCTTCACAACATCTCCCAATTACATCCCCTTCTCTCATCTGCCACTATTGCCTCTCTGGTGCTTGTCCTCATCACCCTATGCCCAGACTAGTGCAATAACCTGCCTGTTTAGTCTTCTTGCTTTGTGACTTCTCCTTCCAGTCCATCCTACACACAGCTACCAAAATGATTTTCCTAATACCTGGGTTTTACCATGATATACTCCTCATACAGTAACGATAGTGGTTCCCTATCTCAAAAATCAAATATAAAATCTTGTTTGGTCTTTAAATCCCTTCACAATTAGCCTTCTTGTTACTTTGCTAGTTCTCCTATACTTTTCTCCCTCTTATATACTCTACTATCCATGGAAATTGAGTTTCACACTATTCCTTTTAGAAGGCACTGCATTTCCCAATTCTGTTCCTTTTTGTTGGTCTTCCCCCACTAGAATGCTCTCCCTCTATAGTTCCTCCTAGCTTCCTTTTTAAAGACTATTCAAATCTTACCTTCTGCAAGAAGCTTTTCTCAGCCCACTCCCAAACCTCAGAGATTACCTCCAATTTACCCTATTATTGTGTATTATATCTAATTTTCTGAATCTTGTCTCCCTGTTAGGTTTTTTTTTTTTAACCCTTACCTTCTGCAAGAATTGATACCACTATTCATTTTAAGGCAGAAGAGTGGTAAGCCAATTGGGGTTATGACTTGCCCAAGGTCACACAGCTAGGAAATGTCTGAGAGCAGATTTGAACCCAGATCTTCCCAACTCCAGGTCTGGCTCTCTATTCACTGAACCACTTAGCAGCCCCTCCCTATTAGATTGCAAATTTCTTAGCACCCTCCCTGTCTCTTCCTTCCCCTCCCCCTTCCCTTCCCCCTCATTCCTTCTCTCCCTCCTCCTCCCCCTTCTCCTTCTCCTCCTCTTTCTTTCTTTCTTTCTTTCTTCTTCTTCTTCTTCCCCTCCTCCTCCTTCTTTCTTCTTCTTTCTTCTTTCTTCTTCTTCCCCTCCTCCTCCTTCCTTCCTTCTTCTTCTTCTTCTTCTTCTTCTTCTTCTTCTTCTTCTTCTTCTTCTTCTTCTTCTTCTTCTTCTTCTTCTTCTTCTTCTTCTTCTTCTTCTTCTTCTTCTTCTTTCTTCTCCTCCTCTCTTCTCCATCTCCTCTTCTTTTCTTCTTCTTCCTCCTCTCCTCCTCCTTTCTTTCTCCTTTCTCCTCCTCCTCCCCCTCTCTCTTGTTTTCTACCTCCCCCCTTTCTTCTCCCTTCCCATCTCCCTATTCCCCTAACCTCTTCTTACTTTCCCTCTCCCTCCTCCTCTTCTTCCTTATCTTTATAGTTGCATATTAATATCTAAGTATGAAGTAATATTTCTTGTTGCCTTTGCATTCATGATGAAATCAACCCCTTTAATTCACTCCAAGAAGCCTTGAGATATTCATCTAGCTGCAACTTCTTTGTGTCTTGATTTTTTATAACAAGCATATCAATATGATAATGTTGAGTTTAGTTCCTCTATAACTCACATTGATTTAGTGTGTGAAGATGAGTTATACTACCAATTAACTCCTTACTCCTTTATTCTTTTAGGGCAATTAAAATTTAAAAATTATATTCCCTATATAACAATGTCCTATTTTAAGTAACTTTAAGCAAAGGAGAAATTTGACAGATACTTTAGCTGATATTCAATAGAGGTCCCCTTAATAAACTACTAATATATTTTCTGTTCTACTTTGAAAGCCTAGAAGTTTGAAAATAATCTTCTTTCATCCCAATTAACTCCTCTTTTCTTTCATACATGATTAAAAAGGGGAAGAACTCCAGGTCCTCTGGGATTTTTCATGGGTTGATTGTCTAGCCTCTTGCAAAGGTCTGCCAGATCCATGAATGAGTTTCAATTCTTTTCTTTTCTTCCTCCATTTTCCTCACCCCCATCATAAGCTTTTCCCTTTAGGAAGAGGTTGGATATGCCTAGTTCAAATCATCTAGGGTAGAGAAGGTTATGAAGATTTTTTTGAAATCTAGAGACAAAGATTCTATAAATACCTCTGGGGTTTATATTTGTTATATATATATGTCAAAGCAACGGCTTCGACAGGCCGGCTAAACCTTGTGAGGGTAGCCATCAGGTCGACGTCAACCCCTGGTGAACTAGGGCTTTGCTCACCCAGCATGTGAAGACTGCTTCGGCGGAACAGGCGGAAGAAACCAACAAGAAGGTTCAATGGCTGAGATGGCAATGCAGCAAGGCACTGTGGAATGCTTAGGGCATGATGGAGCACAAAAGACAACACGGCCATCCAATGCAGCTGAGGAAGTCTCCAGGTGTAACGACTATTTGTGCCACTGGACCCAGGCTCCCAACGCCGAGAGAGTGGGACTGTCTCTGTGCATTGACTTTTCCACTTAAATCTTCATGCACAGGTGTCTTTGTGCACAAAAACACACAAAGACAATCGTCATCCTCGGTTCGAGAGACAACCAACCAACCTTATATTTGTTACTTTCATGATTAAGCTTCTTATGTATTCAACTGAAATATCTTCTGCTTAAATTTTAAGATTTTATCCCTGTGTTATTAAGACCAATCTCACTAATGCTCCAAACCCTCCAGTGTTTGAAAAGAATAGCGATAATGATAAAGTTAACATTTATAGAGTGCCTATTATATACTAACCCAGTGATGGTGAACCTATGGCACAAGGAGGGCTCTCTGTGGGCACTCATGCTGCCCTAACCCCTCCCGAGTTCATTACTAGAAAGGCAGAGGGACTTGGGCAGAGCTGCTCCCTTCCCTCTCCTTTCCACTGTGCCTAACAATATTTTTCACATCACCTGCCCCTCTGCCCAGCAGGCCATTCCTCTGTGTGGGGTAAGGGGGTGGGGCACACTGGGCACTTAGTGGGGGTGGGGCATAACATGGAGTCTCTGGGTGGGGCAGGGGGCAGGGCACCTCACTTAGTCTCTAAAAGGTTTGCCATCATTGTACTAGGCACTATGTTAAACACTTTATGATTATTATCTCACCTTATCTTCATAACCCTGAGAGGCAGGTTTATTATTACCCTAATTTTATAGTCAAGGAAACTAAGGCAAATAGAAGTTAAGCATCCCCTGGCCTTTTTCTTCTCTAGAATAAACAACTTAATTCCTTTAACCTTTACTCAAAATATATTTTTCCATCTCTAATTGTTAACTATTATCTTTTAAGATTCCCCATTTTTTCCCACATCCTTTTTAAAGTCCAAAGAACCACTTTGATGAAATGAAATAAGCTAGCAAGGTTCTGGTTGATGATGAGTATAGCAGGATTGCTTTCTGACTCATGTGAAGTATTCTTTTAACAGGGACCAGTAATATGTGGCATTTTCCCCCCTAGAGATAAAAAATCCCTTTCCAAATTCTTCTGTTGTTTTTTACTTCCTGCTAACACCTTCTAAAACTTCTTTGTTATTTCCTTGCCTTATTTCTCCAGCAAAGGAAGAGAAGCCTCTTGGGGACAGGACCAGATATCCTCCATACCCACCATGCAGTGCCATACATGTTTTCTTATTGGTCATGAAGAGCAATAGTGCAATTTGCTGTTCTGAAATTTCACACCTATCACCCACCCACTACCTTAAAATCATCAATGTCTACTCAATTGGTTGTTTTGACTTATCCTCCCCCTTTCCTTAGACATATGTGGTGGAACAGGACAGATTAGCATAAATTCTTCTGGTTTCAAAGCCTACCTTTACATTCCTTGGCTCTCCAGATTTATCCTTTATTAGTTCTTCTCTATCATATTCCTCCAAACTTTCTTCTCAAGCAGTACCCTATTTTTGAAACATCTCAATCTCCCCCAAACACCCCCTTTACCAAGTTATCTGAGTCTCTTTTTCATTCTTCAAACAGCCACTAAAATCCCTCTTTTGTGAAATCTCCCTCTAACTGAGATAGCAGTTTATCCTTAGGTACAACCATGTACCTTTTTTTTCCTCCAAATCATAACCCCATAAAGTGCACAGTACTTCTGATCACACTTGAAGCTATTTTTCTCACTATGGAAATACCAGAAATTATGAGAGGACTGCCCCATTTGCTTTGTTCATGACTTATCAAGAAACTAAAACATAGACATTTTTAATACATACTCATAATAATTATTCCTTCCTTCAACTATTATTTTTATCTCATTTCCCCAAAATCTGTGATTTAGTTGGCATGGGGAACTCCTCGAGTGGAAACTTTCAGAGTAACAATTCATATATAACTGTTAGTCTTAGGGAATTGCTGTGGTACCAAGAAGGATCTCCTAACTAGTGTATGTCAGAGATAAGACTTGAACTCTGAAGTTAGTTAGCTAATTGTTTAGTCATGGTGACTATCTCATCATCTGCATAGAAATAAAAAATGAACATTTGTAACTTTTGCATAAAAGACCATTTATTTTAGGTTTTTATTACAAAACACTTCTCACAAACAAAAAAATGTTAAAACATCATTTAGTATTGTATAAGAAAAAATACTGGATACCATTTCACATTTAATCTTCAGAAAGTAGCAGGATGATGACTCTCATGCCTAATTTAAAGTTTTAAATTAAATCTTTGAAGTCCTGAGCCTCTTTGGGGTGAGGGAAAGGAGAATATGGAAAAGCAAGTAGGGAGAAAGGTGGGAGAAAACACAAAAATATCTTTTTAAAATTGAGTCAAAGATTTTGTGGCAATGGCATTTCCTTTGAAAAGTTTCTTAGTTTGTGCTTTTTTTGGTATTATCTGTAACTGTAACCAAGCAGTTAGAGAACTTTTCAACAATTTCTGGATACATTTAATTAACCATCTGACTAGCTTAGCACAGCTCTAGATCACATTCTAGATCTACAATTTAGTATCCTGGAAACATAGCCAATTTCTAGTTAACTCTATCTAAAGAACATGACCAAGATATGCCTAGGTTGTGTATTGGACTTAAAAATGAGTTATATAACCCATTTAATTATTATTCAAAAATAAAACAAAACAAAAAAATCCCCTTATCTGCTGTCTTAGTTAGAATCCACAGGTTCCAAAGCAGAAGAGCAGTTAGGACTAGGCAAATAGGGTAAAGTGACTTGCCCAGGATCACACAACTGAGAAGTGTCTGAAGCCGAATTTGAACTAAGGTCCTTCTGAATACAGGTCTGGCACTCTTTAAACAGAGCCACCTAGCTGCTGAGACCATTTAATAATAAAGCAATTTGACTTTTTTGTTTGTTTAATGTCAGAATGCTTACATTCAAATGACAGTTGTCCTTCAAAGTAGTCAACCTGGGGCTACTGCCCAAACTATTTTGAGAACTCCTCTTTTGTAACTACCTTCAGAGTTAAATTTTATGTTACATAACAAAACCATTATCATTACTTTACAATAATATTGATCAGACATGAGATTATCTCAGTTTGATCAGTCACCTTATTCATCATACTTGTTTTTTACTTTATCCAAAAGTCATATCCACTTCCAAAGAATCCTGATTTGCTACTACTGAGGATATTCAAAAGAATAAGCTGGGAATTTTATAGGTCATGCCAAAGAAGGGAGCACCAAATAAATTTCAAGTCTTCCCAATATTACTACTTGAAAGGGCATTGGTGTGTTTTGCATTTTTGTATCAAATCAGTTACATTTTCTTATAGTCGTATCTTTCAATTTTTGTTCTTCCTAAACTGTTTTATGCACCTAATATGTAAATGATAATTTCCAATTTTTAAATTTGGTCCAGGCAGGACTACTTTTACCATCACTCTATGGGGAAAGCATAATATAAGAATTGTTCTTTCTTTATACCTTATCCCCCAAACACACATTGTATTTTCTACAAATAGCTTCTGACTGTCAGTTTGTTAGATAATGGTCATTTAAAGGGCAATCTTAATACAAGTTGATCAAAAGTATTTAATTTTACATCTCCTAGCTGGAGAACTTTTGTGCATTTGAATAAATAATAATAGACATTGTATTATTGTTTTCACAGTGTGATTCCTATACATATGGGCTTTAGGTGGTCTGGTATTTGGTTTTGGTCTTTTTTTTTTGGCACTTACAGTTCACAATGGTTAGTCACGTTGGCTTAATTATTTGCATTTTGCATTAGTCTCGGCACTTTTGCAGAAACGGATAATTTTTTTTTCTGTTTTTTGTTTTTTAATCAGCCTTTCTGGAAATGGCAAGCCCTCCCCACTCTTGATTTCTTTCAGTATAAAATGTTTGGTTCTCAGGAACTCCAGTAATTCTCAATGGAATTCTCCTAGCCCTAAAATGTAAAGGATGGAGCACTCTTTTGGTAGCGTTTGGTTCCATCCATGCACTCACTCTTGTTTTAGAGACTAGTGTCTGCTGTTTTACTCTGCATGGCTACTTCAGATGCGGTGTCTGGTAGCCCATCTCGGCAGAAGAGTAGGGCTGGATTTCTACAAGCCCACATGGCCACATCCCCTCCTCCTTCTCCATTAGAACTAGAAGACATTCTACCACACACGCCGAGCCTGTGGGCATAGCGTTCTCTGAGACGGTTAGCGAAACTTCTGGACTCCAGATTTCGGCGGTGGCTTGACAAGTAGGTAGCTACATTTCTAGTCCGGTAGCCCTCCTCCCGTTTGTGCCTCAGCAGTATGTAAATATTGGGGTTACGAACTGCATAGATAAGAGGGTTTATGGCCCCATTTGCCCAGGTCATCCATATGACCGCGGTATCCAGTCCTGGGTGAAATGGGGGTCTCTGGGCATCCATAGCCCCGGCTGCAGATGTGAATAG
The DNA here is from genome assembly GCF_027887165.1 of Monodelphis domestica. Taxonomy (NCBI): domain Eukaryota; kingdom Metazoa; phylum Chordata; class Mammalia; order Didelphimorphia; family Didelphidae; genus Monodelphis; species Monodelphis domestica. The sequence continues at coordinate 268,509,110 of NC_077227.1, forward strand.
TACCAGGAGACAGTAGGGTCCCCAGCATATAATAATGAAAATGATCATGATGAGCACGGTGGTTGCCGTGCGCATTTCGCTGTAAAAGCGCACCAGGTGGGCGTTGGTTGTTACCGGCCGAACTCTAATTTCCGACAATCTCACGGTCCGGCAAATCCGGCAGAGACAGAAGCACATGATCCCAAAGGGAAACAGGTAACAGGTCACGATCAGCCAGATGTTGTAGGTGGGACCCAGGCGAGATGGGTAAGACACATATAGACAGCGGTGGAAACTCTGCCTTGAACCCACCTGAGCATCCCCGTCCCAATTCCCCTTGAAGTCCCATATCAAATCCCAGGGAAAAGAGATACCCACTGCCACGAGCCAAACGGCAACTAAGAACTGCAGGGCCCTGTGCCAGCCTATCTTCTCTCCCGGGTGCCTCACGATGGCGTAGTAGCGGTCCAGAGAGATGAGGGTCATCGTCAAGATGGACACGATGCCGAAGCAGGAGCCGAAGAATCGGCTGGCGGTGCAGAAGCGCTGCCAGGGTCGGGCGATTGGGGGCCCGTTGGAGCCGCCGCCGGGGCGAGTGAAGAGAGCCAGGAAAGCGGCGGGCAGGCAAAGCAGGGCGGTGAGCAGGTCAGACAGGGACAGCGACAGGATGAAGGCGTTGGTCACGGTTCGGAGCTGCCGGTGCTTCACGATCACCCCCATCACGGCGCAGTTGCCCAGGCTGGAGAGCAGGAAGATGAGCAGCAACACGAGCGCCTGCACCGCCACGGCCACCCAGGGCTCCAGCAGCAGCCGCTTCGCCCCCGCCCCCGCCGGGACGGGATCCCCGCTGGGGATGCTGCTGATGTGGATGCTGCCGCTGCTGGGAATGCTGCTGTTGCTGTGGATGGTGCTGCCCGTCCCGGCCTTCTCGGCCCCAGCCAGGCCGCTGCCGCCGCCGCCGCCCCGGCTCGCCCGCGCCTCTGCCGCCACGGCCGCCACGGTGGTGAAGGAGATCACGGCCGCGTGGAAGCTCGCGCCCCGCCCTACGCCCGCCGAGGCGCCCGAGCCCAGGGCTTCCTCTGGGCGCAGGTTGCCCCCGCCGCGAGCGACGCCCAAGCTCGTCAGGTTGCTCAGCAGGGCCATTCTGGAGGAGGAGGGAGGGGGCGGCGTGGGCGTGGGCGGCGGCGGCTCCTCCTCCATGGGGCTCTGCGGAGACCAGACCATTCATGCCTCAGCTCAGCCGGAGCGAAGGCTGCCGGTCTGAAACCCCGGGGAGGGGGAGAGGGCACCCCTCGGCCTGCGGGGCAGGCGGCTTAGGAGGGAAAGGAGGAGGAGCCACGGTCCCCCTGCCCATCGCTCCAGGGCTACCGCCACTGGGGACTCTCAGAGCAATTTGACAGCAGCGGGCTCGGGCAGTTACCATGCCAACCGGGTGTTTACGCACAACCAGTGTTGGGAAGCACTGTCTCTTGCTCACTTGACACACCCATCTGACACCGGGTCAGAGGACTGACAATGGTTGGGTGAGCTGACCTTGATCTTCCTGAGGTAGCCTGGCCTCCACACCGCTTAGGGAGAAAAGGGCCCTATCTTAAAACTTAATAGCTGCTTACTATACGTTTCCTGCGTTAAATTGAATTAGATTCATATTTACCAGACTTCTTTAATTCTGTCTTTCTGGGTGGCAAATTTGGTTCATTGAAAACATTGCTTCACTTCAGTGTGATTGGAATGAGAATATATTAACTGACTCACAAAAATGATTATCAAAGTCTCTGAGGTTATGCCTTCAACAAAATGTAAACTCCTTGTTCCTTTTCTTCTTTCTTTCTTCCTTCCTTCCTTCCTTCCTTCCTTTCTTTCTATCACTACTGTAAGGCAGACGAGCCATAATGGCTAGGCAATGAGGATTAAGTGACTTGCCCAGGGTCACACAACGAGGAAGTGTCTGAGGACAGATTTGAACCCAGGACCTCCCATCTCTAGGCCTGCCTTTCAATCCACTGAGCCACCCAGCTATCCCGTGTAATATCTTTCTGACTAGTTGTCTGATCCCCTTACTACTTCTGGATTGAGAGCTCCTTAACCTGCGGCTCCTATCAAGGCTGCCTCAAAGGCCCACCTCTGGTGCTCCTGCCATACTCTGGGTCTGCCTCCACCCTTGTGTTACAGACATCTTCTGAGGACCTGCTAAGTCCTTGAAAAATATCTCACTTTGATCTTTTATTGCCTCTGCTGTTCCAAAATTTGACTTGAGGTGTTATTTTAGAGTTGTTTGGAAGGGAATGTTGGAAGGGTTCAGTTGGGTTCTGGCCTGTACTCTGCCATTTTCCTTTTCTTCATTTCTTATGGCACAGTATCTAACTCCATTCATTTACCATAATTTGTTTATCCATTCCCCAACTAATTGGCTTTCCTTTAATTTCAAGTTCTTTTCCACGCCACAAAAGTTCTGATTTGCCCAAGTACAACCTCTTGCTTTAGTTTCCTCATTGACAAAGTTGGAATAATACTATGTTGTTTTATGTGGTTTTATTTAATCTCTCCATCTAGAACACATTTCATCAACCATAAGGAGCTATATAAACTTGTAACCCTTTTTTTATGTCTTAGGAGTGTGGGAACATCATGTGAAATGAGTGTTCACTAAGCAGTGAGGGGAGGCATGAGAGTGGGCAGGAAGGAATTGAAGCTTTTGACAAACTGCTGTATGAAACAAGAATATTTCAAGTTCCACAACCAGTGTCTTGGAGAGTGCACTGACCTGGAGTTAGGAAGATCTGAGTTCAAGTATGGCCTTAGACACTTCCTGGCTGTGTGATCCTTTATCACTTAACCAGACTTTAGTTCATCTGTAAATGGGGGAAATTTCAAACTTAGCAAGTCTAAACCCTCCCCTCTTTAGAACTTTTCTAATACTGTGAAGGGTACCACTACTTTCCCAAAGACCCAGACTCCCAATCTTAGAATCATTCTGGACTCCTCGCTTGCACTCATTCAACACACAAATTCTATTGCAAAATTTTGTCATTTCTACCTTATTAGAATCTCTTAGATAAGCCCCATTCCCTTTATCATGTAACTGCCTGCCCCTTTGATGCAATCTCTTATGACCATTTTGGTGTATCTCTTTGCCTTGAGTCTCTCCTCATTCCAATCCATCTTCTACTCAGCTACCAAAGTGATTTTCCTAAATGTAAGTCTGACTATGTCATTTTCCTATTCAATAAGCTCCAGTGGGTCCTTGTTATCTCTAGATCAAATATAAAGTCCTGTTTGTTATTTAAAGCCCTTTAAAGCTTAGCCTCTTCCTATTTTATCAGAGTTCTTATATTTCTATGTACTCTTATGATCTAGCAACACCAACCTACTTGAATAACACTCCATCATCTTACTCCATGCATATTCTCTCTGAAATGCCCTTCTAGTTACACTGTGTATGTATGTAGATGGAAATAAAAACATATGTGTATATTGCACCAATTCATAAATGGTGTATCAATACATACACATATATGATGCACATGCACACACATTTGGTGTATGTATCCATGTGTGTACATGTACATGTATGTATATACGTATGTATCTACACATAGCCTTGGGAAGCATCCATGGTTAGTGGATATGTCATATATATGAACACATATACATCGTGTATATATGTATAAACACCTATACATACAAACTCATATTATGCATATATATACAGAGCATAGGGGAACACATATGATTAGTGGACATGACCCAGATGCCGATCCAGTAAAGGAAACTGAGATAGGATCAAATGGGGGAGCTGAACTGGAACCAGAACCAAGCACTATAATGAAAACCTAGAGAAGTTAGAGTGGATACTTGGGAGAAAAGGATGAGCGACACTGTGAAAAAACCATAGAGAGGTAAAGAAGGACAAAGACCAAGAAAAGGCCATTGACAAATACAAGATCACTAATAACTTTGGAGAGAGTAGTTTTAGTTGAATGATGAGGTTGGAAGCCAAATTGCAGAGTGTGTAATAGTTAAAATAGGTGGTGCCATAAACTGTGGCGGTTAAAAGAGTTAAGGTCATAAACTGTTATAATTAAAATTGTTGATGTTGTAAACTGTAGTGAGTTAAATTGGTGGAAGATATAAATTGTGATAGATATAAGAGACGGTGAGTAAATTTGACCACTGAAAATATGTTTCACTACAGTGTCTTGGTTTTAAATCAAATATAAGGTGGTCTCCAGGGAATATATTCCCAAATTATGAATATGCCCAAGTCAACTGGGTTTTATAGAGAATTTAATTAATAATACAATGAGGAATTAAAGAAAAGGAGAAGGAGAGAGAAAAGGAATTAATGAGAAAAGAATAGGTCGGCCCAGGGCAGGCCTGGCCAACCCAGGCCTAAGCCTTAAGAGAGAAACCAGTCAGTTATCACTCACCAGAAGAATTGTCTTAAGCAAGGATGTCTGGGGAACAGAGTCTCCCCAGAGGGAGTTCCAGCCAGAGTCAGCCTCCCAAGGGACTTCTTCTCAAGAGATCTTCAAAGGGCCTCCTAGGGACTTCTTCTCAAGAGATCTTCAAAGGGCCTCCTAGGGACTTCTTCTCAAGAGATCTTCAAAGGGCCTCCTCCAAAAGGATCTATCTCCAAGGATCCAAGGATCTATCTCCAAGAATCCCTTGCTCAAGAGATTCTTATATAGGGTTTTTTTTCCTATGTCACCTCCCCTAAGTTCTTCCATCTACCAATCACCATAGATGTTTTCTAAGAGACAGCCCATCTGAATTCCAGCTAAGGTGACTAATCCCCTCAGTAAGTCTGAACCAGAGAAAACACTGCTGTGTCAACTAATCCCCTCAGTAAATCTGAACCAGAGAAAACACAGCTGAGTCGACTAATCCCATCAAGAGAAAACTTGCCCAACCTTTATAGGTACCTAGCATCCCATTGTATCAATTCTAAAAACAGGCATGGCTCAAAGAACTCCATGCCTTATTATAAGTATGGTTTTAAGTACTTTCATTGTTTAGCAAGGAGTTTCTCCCCTAAAGCAGTCTTAAGTACGGGTGGAGTAGAGGTCCTCCCATTTCTGAACCTGGTAAGTTCTCACATCAAAATGGGGAATGTTTTCCAGTAGGGAATTGTTCCAATGGAGGATTCCCCAATGGAGAAATTTTTAACATTCACAAGTCTGAGAAATTTCAAGATTTACAAGTGAGAGAAGAGAGAAGTGGCACCAATTGTAAACAGCTTTGTCAAAGAGTTTAGTCATTAAGGAGAAGTGAGGTATTAAGACAATAACTAGTAGAGATATATGTGTATATCTTTATTAAATTTAAATTAAATATTAAATATATTATATATACATAACACATATGTAGTTATATATGTATATAATGGTCAGAAATATACATATATGTATATTAAAAGGATGATCAGGTATATATATGTAGCTTATTTGAATATATATAGAAATACATACACACCTACTTTTTATTTTATTTTTTTAAATTTGAACTCCTTGAAGGCAGGGGCCATAACTCTTGCTTGCTTTGTATTCTTAGCATTTAGGATGGTGTCTGGCATGTAATAAACACTTAATAAAAGCTTGTTGATTGTTGTGATTATTAGGTATTGCTTAAGGATATTGTAGTATATTTTTGTTAGAATTAAGGTACAATATATTGTTCAAAACAGTATCTGATATTCGAATGGCCTCATTAGCACCACATTAAAATATAAGACAGTACCTTCAAAACTCCAAAATTTATAAATCTATTTGAAATGGTTCATTTTTTTTATAATTTATTATCATTTATGCTAAGTGCCACTGTAAAAGAAACATATTGTTATCTTTAGTACTTTGTTAAACTAGTATATTAAACCTATTTCTAGCTAATTTGGTTCATACAAATAATGTCATGAGATAAAATGTAAAATGATTTGCAAATCATAAAGAGCTATATATTACCTATTTATAAACATGATGGTATATAATCAAGGATTATGACATTAGTTAGATAGGATGGTAAAGCACATGCATAAGATGATATACTTTTTTTTATAGAACATGAAGACAATTCTTAGATTACAGTTGCTTTAAAAGGGAGCAGTAAGAGGTTATGACTAAAAACACTGGAGAAGAAATCCATTTTTCAGTGGGTCCTCTTCTTCAATTATAAATCTTGCCGTACCTGTGTAGTGGGCTTGTCCTGATACTTCAACTACAACTGCTTTGAATTCACCACATTTGGTTTCCTTAAAAGAAAAATTAAAGGAATTTAATATAAAAATGATCTTTATATTTAGTGTAAAAAACTTTAACCCTCTAGTTTTAGCATTTTAACACAAAACTAAGAATAATTCTTTAAGATAGACCATTTTGTTCACACTCACATTGTATTTCATAAAAAGAAAACAACTTATTTTTATATCACATTTGCCAAACTAAAACATGGGATAGCACATCAAATAAATGAAAGAAACATAAAAAAGTGCCTTTTCTCAAGGAAGACATTTCCCCTTTTATATATAGACATTCTGATTGAGGGCAGAAAAAAAAAAGTACCATTTGTGTAAAGAAAATTTAATCAGCTAGACAAAAAATACATCTCAGATAAAATGCTGAAGACTCGACAGAACTGCCCATCAGATAACTGGTCCAAGATGTCCTACTTGAAAGCAGAGCACAGGCTGAAGTATGTATGGTTGCTGCAACACATCATGGTCCATGACTTAATTTGCATGCAATTATGTTCATAATTTCGAAGCTCACAAACTATAAATCAAATAACTAGGGGACTGTGAGATATTTATAAGAGCCGTTTGGATCAGGGCTAAGAGAAAGGATGGATTTTTTGGTTTTCATTTTATAAGCTAGAGATGGGACACACCTAATGAGAAGGCTCTGAATTGAGGCATTAGAAACTAAGGGAAGAAGAGAAAGGAGAAGATGATCAGATAAAGACAGAAACAGAAGGGAAAGCTGAGCTCAGTCGTCTGGGAAATAGAACAAGGGAAGTCAACAGGAGCTGATCAAAGCTGATAAGTGGACTCTCCTGGGAGCCAATCATGAAAGGTATTGTTTGTCTGAAAGCTGATTGGCTAGAGAAAGTCAGACTTGCTTTCTAGTGCCACCTACTGCCTGAGAAAAGAAACATTTCAGGAATTAGCCCTTCACCTGCTTCTTTCTCTTTAACTAGGAAAGGCAGCAAAAGACAATGCCGGTAAGCCTAAGAAAGGCTTTTCTTCTCTTAGGCTGTAATTGAGGAAATTAAAGCCTAGAAATAGGAAAGTCACTTGTCGAAGGTCACATATCTTGATAATGGCAGAACTGAGCCTGAAATCCAATCTCCTGATACTATAGTGCTTTACTCCTGTGATCTCCAAGGTGAAGTGTATATATATCCAAAGAGTTAAGAAAGATTGAAGATGAAACAAACCACTCTCCTCCTGACAGACAGGTGATTAACTTAAAATGCAGAAAATGACATACATTTTCAGGTGTGGCCAGTGGGAGAAAAAACATTTTTTTTGCTTGACTATGCAACATTATTTTTCATTCTTAATCATTTGTCTCTTGAGGTTAGGTATAGTGAGAGTAACAGATTGATTTTAAAGTGCTTATTAAAATGTGAATACATTTTAAAAATAAAGTAAAATTATCTATTGGGGTATAGGAAGAAAATATTAGGACCTTTTTTAGTGAAAAAAAAAAGAAATAAAGCTTTAATAATATTTAATATATAACTTGATACCGGTGCCTCCACTAGGGCCTTATGTTAGTCACACATTCCATACTATATTCAAAGTATTTTGAGGGAAGAATAGAAATTATGCAACACAGGGTCCTCACTCATGTAACCTTCAGCATAGTGTAACATACAGTATTACTATTAACATATGACTAGTTAATTTACAGATAAATTAGCTTTCATAAAATGGACAAATAGCTAAAAAAGTAAAAATAATGAGTCTGATAAGAAGTTGGCACAAAATTATCTGAAATAGATTTATATCCACTCATTAATGATGAGTCTCAGTCTGTCTATGCTATTTCTTGAGATATCAGATAGTGATAGTACAAAATCAGTGTGATTAGCAAGATAATGAAAAACTGAATTTTTTTTTTTGCCCAAATGACATGTATCTCCTAGAAAACTTCACATTTCTCAACTTGGAAAAAGAATTTCCCAGCTTGTTTAAAAATCTTCTAAATGCAGTCTGTGTATTGGAAATCAATGTGTTAAAAAATCTTTAAATCACCTGATTTCTTTGCAAAAACATCTGACACCATGAAAGACAGAAATTTACTGAGCCAAATGTCATCTAAAACCTCTCCATAACTGGTAAATTGGACTGGAAAATGAGCATAATAATTTAATAAGGATAGTCAATGATGTACTTCTTCCATTTGGCTCTGTTTCTTTGTGATATGCTTTTTCAGACATGATTATATTTAAAACTGAGATTAGGAGACTATGCAAATTGAAGCAAAATATTCTTCACTTTCTTTCCTTTATCAATATTTCCCCCTTATATAAATGACATGTGTCTTTTCACATGGCCAGCATAGAAATATGTATTGCATGATAGCATATACATAACCTATATCAAATTACCTTGTATCTCAGAGAAAGGAGAGGAATGGGAGCAAGGGAGAGACCATGAATTGCAAAATATCAGAAGACAATGATTCTAAATTATATCTCTATATAATTTGGAAGATATAATCTAACATAAAGAAAAAAAGATTATCTGCCATCAAAGATCTAGGGAGATATATTAGAAGAAACAAAATTTCCAAGACTGAACAATTATGGCCCATCTCTGACCTTTGGAAACTCTACTACCACGTGCTCCTAAACAGCTTGTTTCCCCTCATATACCTACTGTTTTTCCATTTCTTTTTTTTATTGTCTTTTTCTTGCATGTGATTATATATTCTTTGAAAGAGAGAGATTATGTTTACTTGTAATTTTCTCCCCAAATCTGAGCAGAATATTTGACACTTGGTAAAAATTTAATAAATTCTTTTCAACTAAAAAAAACCCCTGAGATAAAAATGAACTGATTGTAAAATCAGACCTTTGAATTATTGTATCAAAAAGGGTAAACCAAGATTTTCAGAACAAAGCAGTTTCAAAAATAATTCTTTCTAATACTTTGAGAACAAAAGGCTTTTTATACTATTAATTTAAAATATAAAATAGGTAATATTTAAAATATTTAATTGTTTACATTTATATTTTTGTATGTTTTATAATGTATACATATATTAATACATCATGATTTATAAATAAATATGCAAATGTTACAGACACATGTTTTTTTCATTCACAGTGGTTGTGTTATCAAAAAAGCTTTACACCATACTTATAGGTTGTTGTTTTTTTTTAGTTTTCTTAATATATGTAAAGGGAGCCAATTTCTAAAAATTCTATATTACTGAAACTTTTTAAGAACATATATATCATGTAGGTGAAGCAAGCTTAACATGTGAAAGAAACCTAATTGAACTGAGATTATAATAATCTTATAGGATAAATTTGGCAAAACCAGGTTAAGAAATTCATTTGACATCTAATTTAAGTTTCCTCTTTTTATGGTACCGAATCTAACTATATAAAATTAGAATGATTTTTCTGTTCACCTTCACTGCCTTCCCGGTGAACAGTGAGCCTGTTGTACTACTTTTAAAGGTTCTAGTCTGATTCAGTTGAATAAGCCCTTTGTGATACTGTAAGGCAATGCGAGCTGTCACTCCAGAGCCAGTGGGGCTTCGGTCAACCTGTTTTGGAAAAAAAAAACAAAAATAAGGCATTTTACAAATCTATCATCACACTCATTTATACCATGACATATAATTCCTCTTCTATTTTAGAATCCTTAATGCTGTTTAAAAATGTTTTAAGTTTAAAATCTTAAACTATGTTTTTGGTATGATAAGGTCTTGAAAGCAATCTGGAACATTCTTGGTAAAGAGCAGTGAATCATCTTTTCACAGTAGTTACATTTTTCAATTCTGTAGACCATATGGCACAGTTTACCTTATTGTATTGGTAAGTCCCCTTTTCTTATTCTCAGGGTCTAAGATAAAACCATAGAACCTTCCATCACAGACCCTAATTTTCACTAATTTCTAAATAAATTTACTTTTATATTTCAGTTTCAGAGTCAACTTATCCCTTCAATTGAAGTCATTAAAACATAAAAGTTTGAACAAAGTCCCTTTAGTCAACATTTCCTTAGGTGTAACTCCCAAGTTTAGAAATGTCTCATGATGGTTAAAAAAGGGAAAAAAAGAAAAAAGTTGAGCATACTTTTAATTTATGTTACTTTAAAGTAAAAAACAGTACTCTTCTTTTTTTTTTAAGCCTTACCTTCCATCTTAAAATCAATGCTGTGAATTGGATCCAAGGCAGAGGAGTGATAAAGACTAGGGGGTTAGTGACTTTCCCAGAATCACATAGCTGGGAAGTGTCTGAGGCCACATTTGAACCCCGGACTTCCCATCTGTAGGCCTGTCCTTCTATCCACTAAGCCATCTAGATGCCCCCACAGTACTCTATTCTTACACATTCTCAGAGGAAAACTGTTCATTACCTTTATCATATTCCTTTAACTCACCCCTTTTCTCCTGGTCTGTATTCCCCACCCTGGCTTCCCTTGCCTTAGTGCTGGGCATTGCTCCCTTGGCCTGCCATTTTAATGTTTTTACCTTTTTTTTTTACCTTACTTAATTCTCTTAGTTTTCTGTTCGTCTGCTTTTTGTAACTTGTGGATAAGTGTCCCTATATAATCTGTACCCTCCTGTTTCTCTGTTCCTAATCTAGGGATGTTGAGAAATACTGGAGAAAAATATCACTAAACTGAGCTCACTTAGAGTTGCTTACTCTAAATCTATTATACCTACCTTGAATTAGGTCTTTGTTCCTTTTCTATGCTTCCATCCTAACCCAATTATCTCTCTCTCTCTCTCTCTTTCTCCACAGTGACTGTTCCAACTCTTTTCTTGCCCTCAAATTTTTTCTTAATTAATTTGTTTGTTATACAAAAACTCCCCAGTATCTACCCTTCCTCCTCCCACTGAATTAGAGAAGGCATCATTTGACAAAAATATACATGTATATATAAAATGAATATATGTCTTACATATTGTGGAGAAGAGAGAAATTATAAGAAAATGCAGCAAGACAAGAAGCTGGAGATTGATCATCTGTCAGTCAAATGAAGATTCCATTTGGAATGTGACTGGGAAACAGTTGGAGACACGACCCAACTGCTTATCTGGATTTGAAGTTTTTGGGTTTTCTGGCTGATTTGAAGGAAGAAGCTGGTTTTATCTCTGGGACTTGGGATAATCAAGTTGGAGGTGGCCTGGCTGATTTGAAGGCAGAAGAAGAAGGACAATAGTCCTTATATCTCTCCCTGACTGGCTCTGTTTCATGCTAGTGACTGAATTGCCATTTCTCTCAATATCCTCCAAACTAATACTTACTGTAGAGAATAGGGATATCCCATCTCTCTTACCTCCATGCTCCACCCTTGTCCTGTCCTTCCCAAATAAACCCCTTGTTTGACAAAGAAGATTAAGAACTATTTCATTGAAACCTCACAGCTCACACTGAGTGACTTGAGAGAGACTGAAGAAGGGGGGAGGGGAGGCTAAAAGGCTTCTGAAGAGGGAGGTACAAAAGGAAGGAGGTTAGGCAAAAAGATAACTATCTGATCCATTAGTTATCGAGTATCCATCAAATATACCTCCAAATATCATCTATTACAATATGTAATATAAATGATATATTTATGTATAATTTATATAAAAACAAATCCTTAGTGGGCTGGGGTGGAGTGGGATTATAAATGAGAGTAATTAGGGTAGGCTTCCCATAGGAATCAAGGCTTAATTTGAGGCTTGAAGGAAGCTGGGGACTCTACATGGTGAAAGTGAGAAAGGAAGATATTCCAGGCATACAAAGTAGGCTGTACAAAGGTACATAAGGTGTACATGTCAGTTATGGAGAATAGCAATAGAAAAGTTTGGCTGGAAAATAGATTGTGTAAAAGGTATTAATGTGCAATAAATCTGAGAAAGTAGTCTGAAGTTAGATTATGAAGACCTTTAAATATCCCAGAGGAGCTTATATTTTATAGTAATGGCAAATGGAAGTTGTTTGCACTTCCTGTGCAGGAGAGAGAGATTATCTCTGACTTGGGCTTTAAGAATATTGAGCTTGGATTGGAATAGGGAGAACTTTTAGTCCAAAGAGTCTTATTGCAATAGTCCAATCAAGAGGAGATGAGAGCCTCAAATGGGGTAGAAGCTGCATGAGTGGAGAGAAAAGATGAAAAAGATGATATGGAAGTAGAATCAATTGTACTTAACCTTATGTTTTTAACATAATATGTATCTCATTTGTCATCTAGCCCCCGAAGCATAATATCATTTAGGGGAATCTTTTAATCCATCTTTCTGTCTTTCTCTGGAACAAAAAAGGATAATTATACATATCACAATAATATTGTGTAACTCAGTATTAAGCTAACATTAATAGAACATAGCTTGCATTATTATGATGCCTCTTACTTTCCAAAATGCTTTCATTTCTCTTATCTCAATTTATTAAAAGTTTTACAATTACTAGCCCAATTTTATAGTTGTGAAACCGCTAGCACAAAATGTTTGAGTAGTGTGACTAGTTAATGGAAAAACTGCATCTAATACTCCAATTTCTTGAACAGTTACTTCCATGTATTTTCCAGTGAAACTATTTCTTAAAGTAGAACATATTTCTATGTTCAAAAGCTTTTGTTTCAATACCTGTGCATCTGCAAACACACAGATATTAGTTGTTGGTTCTTCACTAAAAGCATCATTTCCATCTGTTAATATAGTTCCATATAGAAATGCAAGCTCTTCATTGTCTGGATGATGAAGTTTAACCTGGGAAAAAGCAAATAAAATATGTTTACTAATGTGTGGCAAAATGTAATAAAATGGCTTTTTTGTTCAACTGGATCTTTATAAAATTATATAATATAGATGGAGATGTTCAAAGACATTACTTTTCACTTTACTGAGTGCCAATTATGTGTAAAGTATAATGCTAAGTATTTGAAATTATATTAATCTAAGAAGTATGTAAATATGGGGGGAAAGGATTGTTTGGTTATTTGGTGAATTCAAAACAATTCTGTTATTCCACTTGTTTTTTAGGGTTGTTGTTTTTTCTTAATAAACCTGTTATTTTGGTGATACAGGGAACTTTTGCTGATTAGACTACCAAACTGTTTACATAAATCAACACCTAGATGATAAGCTGCTAAAGTATAATATACTTTATTTGTTGTTGTTGTTGTTTCAGTTGTGTTTAACTCTTCATATCCACATTTGGGCTTTTCTTGGCAAAGATACTCTAGTGGTCTGCCATTTCCTTCTCTATCTCATTTTACAGATGAGAAAACTGAAGCAAACGGAATTATGTGATTTCTCTAGGGTTACATAGCTAGTAAGTGTCTGAAGCTAAATTTGAATACAGAAAGATGAGTCTTCCTGACTAGGCTTGGTGCTCTATCTTCTGTGCTATCTAGCTATTCCAGTTTACATCACTACTAGTATAATACTAGAAAAATCTCACTAAATTAGATTAGAGAATATGTTTAACTACATGAAATTATTTTGAAGTTCTGCTTAGTGACAAGAGAAGAAACAAAGCACATATATAGTCTTATATACAAAAATCATGAACTTCAGATTTAGTGGGATCCAAATTGATTGTATAATTATATAGTTGAGCCACATATATCATAAATGAGTAACAGTTGAAGAAACCCAAAGAAGCACATTCAAGAAACAGAATGAGAACACATATATTTTCATTCTTTCCTACTATTCTTTACAGGAATTTAAAATATTTTCACTACAATGATCTTTTGGATGTGAAAATATTGGGCTTCTTATTGTCGGCAACATTTCTGTGTGTTTAAAAGTATTTTTAGGGGAAATTGATAATGAGCTTCTTTAAATTTATTAAGGTTAGTCCTTGGATGACATATACAGATTACTTTTTTCCCATGCTCAACCCTTCTATTTTGGTTAAGACTTGCTAGAATGTAAGGGCTAGTGCTGTAGTCTTTGGTGTAAGGGGTTGCTTTCCCTCCCAAATTTAACCTCTGGCTAATCCTTTTAGCCACCATCCATTCTAAAGCTACTTAAGTGGGGCTGTCTGAGTATGGTGCTGAAAAGCATGGTCCACACTTTGAAAGAAACATTTCCTACCTATCTGAAACAGCTTCTGTTTCTCTAGAACTTTACTGTGTCCGAACAGCTCACAGTTTCAGAATGGCTTTGTTTAGAACTGTTCCTGGGTATGCTTATATCAATAGGATACCTTACAGTTTATCTATTTCTCCTTAAGAAAAAACAACAGAAAGCTTGATCAGTCTCCAGACTTGGAAAGAAAACTTTGAGAAGAGCAATCTCAAGATTCAGAAGGGAGATTCATCTCCCTATACCCCATTACCATCTAAGCCTACCCAGACTCTGCCTCACCTTGACCATCCTTGTTATTTCCATGGCCACCTTCTCTCTTACCTTGATCAGTTTTTTCCCTGCCCATGATCTGAACCCACCTTTTCCTCCCCCTCACTTGACTTCTTCCTCTTTCTCCCCTTCTCCCTCCCCTTTCCCTGCTGGCCCAGCCCCTACCTCTTCCTCTCCCCATCCTCCTCCCTGCCTGTACCTTTGCTCAATCTCCCTTTGTCCTGCCTCTTCTTCCTCACCTTCCCTGCCTCCCTGCCCACAACCCCACCCCTGTTCATATCTACCCCACCCCCAACCCTTCCCCTAATCCTTTTGCCCTACCCCCAACCCCCAAATAAATCCCTTCCTCTCATCTCACCCACTTCTCCCCCTCCCCTTACCTACTCCATTACAACCCAAACAACTAGCCAAGCAACAGAAAATTGAAAATAATTCAGTTAAATCATATTCCCCTTGAGGGAAGTACCTACTTACAATAAAAGTGAAGATTTAGTAACCCTTAGGCAGCACACACCTTTCACTCCACAAGATATTGAGAGATTCAAGGAAAATACCCGTTCCTTTGAAGACAATCCCATTGTGGTTATAAAAAAAGCTAGAAAGTATTTACTGCACATATGATCCCTTGTGGATTGACATGGAAAATTTGCTCTAAGACTTTTTAACAGAAAGAGAAAAAATAATTTTTTTCTCTTGTTAATAACACCCAGGGAAGGAGAGTGATTTATTGGCCACAGGAAGACCCAAAATGGAACTCAAATTAAGAGGAAGACTACTTAAAACTATGCCAGGCTAGAGAGGCATTACTAAAAGCAACAAGAGAATATTCTGATAGGCCTGGTACATGGACAAAATTCAAAAACCTTCAGCAGAAAAATGATGGAAATTCCTGCCAGTTTATGGATAGACTTATTGAGCTGGAAGATAGATATATAGATCTGGCTCTTTCCAGAGAAAGGAATGTTAGACAAATAAGAAGATAGTTTGTATAAAACTGTTGTAAAGTGTTCAAAGACTATTTTAAGACTAACTGCCCAAACTCGGCTAATATGGAGCTTGAGGAATTGAAAATAATAGCAGTTTTTGTCTTTAAAGGACATGAAAAGAAAGATGAAGAGAACAATGACTTAGTGGAGGCATTAAGGAAGAAAATAAAAGCTTTAACTGAGAAAACTTGAAAAAAAAAAGCAAATCAAGGAGTGGCCATTGCCCCTATGCAGTAATCCATAAATCAATGTGTTAATTCTGTGGAAAAAAAGGGGTCATGTAATGATGAACTGTGGGAGGTGGAATCAGGCAAAAAGAAATAATAACAACGTTAGAAATAATAATTATAGAAATAACAATTCAAATGAGGCAAATGATAACTCACACCAAAATACTCAAAATGGGGCTTTTCCACACTATACTCAGGGTAGAAATCCCCCTCATAGTGGGGGAACCCAGAGAAATAGCCAAGGATCTTTATAAAGGTGTGAAGAGGGTGGGGTAAGGGCTCTGGAATCAGAGAATGAAATTTTTTATTTCCCAGACCCTGATGTTTTAACACCACTTATCACAGTTCATTCTCCCACCACACCCCCCAATAATGAACCTCAATTAACCCTGATGATTGGGAACATGTATTAAGCACTGGAGCTTCCAGATCAGTATTGGTGAGTAAACCTGATTCTGAATGCAATTCTATTGGATCTTTAAATGTAGTAGATGTATCAGGAGCATCTCTAAAGGATACAAAGCTTTCCCTTTGAATGGTGTCTGTGGGACTCCTCTCAGTGAAACATTCTTTCCATTTAATGCATGGTTCCCCTGTAATTTTTAGGGAGAGATCTTTTATGTAAACATAGAGCCACAATAACTTGCTCTCAAGATGGCTCTGTGATGCTAGAATTACCTGAGGAATCCTTAAATTTGATTCTTATATTTCTTTTAGATAGTCAGGAGGTGAAGGAACCTCCCACCTTTGAAATCCCAGCAGATATACCTGAGTCTCTCTGGGTCACATCTTCTTTTGATGTAGGCCTACTCAAATCAGCGGCTCCTATTCAAATTAAGAAAAAGATGGACCACCTCCTATTCATTAGTATCCCCTATCAAAAGAGCCAATTAAGGGAATTACTCCAGTAATAGATTCATTAATTGAGCAAGGAATAATAATTCCATGCAAATCTGAATATAATATACCTGTTCTACCTGTAAAATGTCCAAATTAAGCATTGATGGAAAACCTGTATATCAATTTGTACAAGATTTAGGGGCTGTAACTAATCACGTCATAAAAAGACTGTGGTAAATCTGTGCTCAGCATTCTTGTCAATTTCAATTCATGAAAATTCCAAGAATATATTTGCCTTCACCTGGAAAGGTTTCTCTTGGCTCTGGTCATGGCTACCACAAGGGTTTGTGGACAGCCCTATCTTGTTCTCACAAATTTTAAAACAGGACTTAGAAAATATTAGTTTTTAGGAGAACTGTTTGGTCCAATTTGTGGATGATTTGCTCTTAGCCTCAACAAATGCCACAGTATGCCAGGAAGATAGCAAACATCTTCTCTTAGAGCTTAGAGCTCAAGGTCTTAAAGGCAAAGGTTCAGTGGTATCTCCCCAAATTGGAATATTTAAGGTATATTTTAACTGGTAGTGACCATTCCATTTCCCCTAAGTTCATTGAAGATATTTAGAAATTGAGTGCCCTCTCCACTAAGAAAGAGTTGAGGGAAATTTGAGGAGCAACAGGGTTTTGTAGACAGTGGATTCCTTGCTATTGAAAAATAACTAAATCCCTTATAGTTCTGACAAAAAATTCAGTCCCTAAACTGATTAGATTAGAGGTAGAACATCTGTCAGCTCTTTCAAAATTAAAACAGGATATCTTGTCTGCCCCTGCTCTAGGCATTCCAGATTACAAAAAGCCATTTATTTTGTATGTACATGACAATTTACATGGACTCTAGATATGTATTTGGAATATGTCATGTAGTGGTTATGCTATGGCTCCAATGGCAGTTTTTAACCTCAGCTGGAAAATGTATCACAAACATAGAGATCCTTAATGAAATGCTTTCTGCTCTCCAGCTACCTGAAGCCCTCGCTGTATTTCATTGCTCTGCCCAAAGAGATGGAACTGACCCTGTCTCTAGAGGGAACCACCAGGCAGATATTGCAGCGAAGCTCGCTGCCTCTGAAGGACCTGAATTAATTTTAACTTTGGCAACTAGTAACGACTCAAATCTATCCCTATCTTATAATGAACAGGAAGTGGAACAATGAAAGCAAAAGTTTAAAGCAAAACAGATCAATGGAGTATGAGTGTTATCTGAAGGAAAACCTCTACTCCCTACAAGTTTTTATCACTAAATATGGTTATCTTTTCACAAAAATGGTCACTTTGGCACCCAGGGCATTGAAGACTCTGTTAAAAGAGTATGGAAAGCCCCTGGTATAACTCCCATAGTCTCTAAATTGTGTGCAGTCTGTCCCACCTGTCAAGTCTATAACCAACATGGCATGAAAGGCTCCCCTCTCCCTGAGAGTGAAGGTAAAATCATACCAGGGAATAATATTTCCCTTTTACTTCAAAATCTAGTCCCTTTTCTCTCTTTCATAGTATGGTAATTTCTGTAGTCCTGGTTGCTGATTGGGTAAGTGCATAATTCCTGCAGTTGTCCTAAAAGCTTGTGGGCCCCTGATTCAAGGACATGTTATGGGCTTATTCTTGCTTACTCAGAATTTTTATATTCTGTTTGATTTTTCTTTTTCTTTCTTGTTTTTCTTCTATTTAAAAAATATTTTTGGTTTTGCTTTTGAGAATTGACTCATATACCCCATAACTCAATCATGTATCCTGAGTTGATCTGGGTGTTGGTCAACACCCTCCTCGGAAGGGGGATATTGTATATTTTTGTTAAATCCAAGATAAAAAAAAAGTTTTTGAGAGAAATTTCAGGAAAAGAAGCTTGATAACTCCCCAAAGCAAGAAAGTGAACTTTTTGAAGAAGGCACCTTAAAGAAGTCTGCAGAAACCACACACTGCATCAAAAGATTCAGAATGAACTTTGGGAAGTAGTGAATCAAACTGAAGGGGGTTGAACACATTTACTCTGAATGTAATCTCTTATGCCAAAGGGGATTTCCCCCATTTATTTTTTTGTCAATGCACCTACCAATCATTGGTTTTGCTCTCTTTCTATTTTATTTCCCTCTTATCCTTAAGTTATTTGTAATTTCTTCTTAGAAAGTGCAATATTGTATGTACCTCTAGTAAGAGATCTTTAGAGATATAAGCTGGTTATGTGAAATGATTCATTGAGGAGATTAGGCATGTAAATCTGGGAGATTTCAACATGCTCTTCTCCCAAAGAATCACAGGGGGATGGTATAAAGGGAGCCCCTTTTTTCCCAGGGTCATGAACTTTCTGCTCATCCAAACCAGCCCATTAGCTTGGCTGGAATGCTCCAAATAGGATTTTGATTGGTTCCTGAGATGGGATAGAACACTGCACAGAGAAAGGAAGTGACATGGAGAAAGATGAATTTTTAAAATGAGACCATAGAGGAGAGGGACTCTTCTCTGGAGGTCGTTGGCTGGTAGTCTTTCTGCAATTCAGCATTGGTGATGAGAATACAAGATACTCTCATGGGCTGGTAAGATTAGGGTGGTAGGATAGGAAATATTTTTAATATTTTCTTCCCTCCTTATTTCTTTCTTAGACTATATTTATATTAAAATTAAATTGTTAAAAGCTATTATCATCCTTGTGACTTAAGGGTTAAATACTTTATAAATAGCAACCACAGCAACCTTTTTTAAAGCTAATATAATATTTCCAAACCAATTTCTAAATATTACATTTGGCATAATATTAATTTTTAATATTACACTTCTAAATCCCAGTGTCATCTTTTTACCATGATGAGGAATCAAAAAGTAGGAATTTAGCACAGTTGTATCCAGGTTAGCCACTGGGTCATGAATTTTTTGACCACTAGAACAATTGACAAAGACTCCCTGTTAAAGCATGAAGGAATTGTGATATATATGAATAGAAGGAATATCCATACTGAAAAAATAATGGATACTTGAAGATCTGAAGAAAGCTACCAAGATGCATGCTGCATACCTGTGTTTTCACTGCTTCTGTAATCACAGTTGCTGCATCTACAAGATCCTTTGTCTTTGAAGAACAGACATCTAGTCCAAGTCTTTTAGCATTAACAAATGCATAAAATGCACCGCCATATCCAATGTCAACTACAACCTTTCCTTTTCCAGGAACATCCACCATCAGATCTAAAAATGTTTAAGAGAAAAATATTTTTGCATTCAGGATTTTTACAAGTCCTTTTCAGATGTTCAGAAAAACTGCTGTCACTTTATTTTCTTTTTTAATTTGGTCAAGTTCATGTTTTTTTAAACCCTTACTTTTCGTCTTGGAATCAATACTGTGCATTGGCTCCAAGGCAGAAGAGTGGTAAGGGCTAGGCAATGGGGGTTAAGTGACTTGCCCAGAGTCACACAGCTGGGAAGTGTCTGAGGTCAGATTTAAACCTAGGACCTCCCATCTCTAGGCCTGACTCTCAATCCACTGAGATACCCAGCTGCCCCCTATTTGGTCAATTTCAAACATTATTCCTTGGTTACAAGAATCATTTTCTATTCCTCCTGTTGTCACTTTAAAAGGTAATATAAAGCTGGAAACTCACTTTCAAAATGAAGAAGTTCTAAGTGGTATAACAGTCCTTCAATACCTATTAATCTTCATGTTTCTAGTTTAAATTGGATTCAGATACAACCATGTAGTTGTTTCTAAATCATATCTCAATTTAAGAATTTCATGAGCTCCCAGGGTGCCTACTTTAAAAAAAGTAATTTCAAAGGCATATATTTATATTAGGTCCAAATACTAGCTTTTATAGGTTATGGAGTAGCTCAAATTAATAGTGGCCTAAGTCTGTTATAGGTAGGGTTTTATAGATAGTATTTTTACTTGGTCATTTTTCATACTATGACTGCATTGCAAATCAGAAATGTAAGTTCCTTTGCTGGTGACTAGAGAAAATATGAGGCTTACCTATCAGTACTTTTGAAAACAGGAATGGCTAAATAAAGTAGCCTCATTGCTCATTTGAATATTTCTTAATATTGAGGGAGTGGCTTCCACTATTAGTAAACTGAAAAAGAGAATATGTATAAACAGATAATTCTTGTACCCTACTAGCTTTTGGATAGGCTTAGACTCATTGGAAGTTTGGAGATTGTAGCTAGACTACTTTATTTGCAAATGTAACATTCTTCCCTTGAAATGGTGGGCTCCAGAGTTTAACTGGATGGGCTGTTGCTACTCCAGAGGTTTATAAACTAGCTCAATTCAATTTAGTTTTACATGCATTTGTTCATTCTGCTCTATGTTCAGACAGATCCCTCTGATCTAGAGGGGACTAAGACTGACCTTACTTCCATGAGAATCCTGACTGCAGATATTGTAAAATCTCTGACTTTTAGGCTGCTATAACTACTATGAGAGACTGCAGAGAGGAAGGTAGTCAAAGGAAGAAAAACTCAGCAAGTCTGAACCTGGAATGTGGACAAATAATTTACAACTCTGCTTACTTCAGTTTCCTCACTTGTAAAATGGGGATAACAATATCAACCTTTCAGAGTTGTAGTTAGGATCAAATGAGATAATTGAAAAACAAGGTAGCACAGTGTCTGACATATTGTAAGCACCATATCAACCCCAGAAAAACATTTTGTTGGCTTTTTAAACTTGAGCAGATCAGTTCACTGTTCCAGGCCCCAGTTTCCTCATTTGTAAAATGAGGGAGGTATTCTCTTGATGATTTATAAAATCCCTTTCAGCTTTGACATGTTATCCTAGACTCAGAGAAAAAGTAGCCAGCTAGGAAGGGCAACCACATACAAAGGGAAGGATGAATACAGAAAAACCATATTAAAACTGGAGAGATAGTGTCATAAATATAAAAAACAAAAAAAGTTTGCCTCCAGAATATGTTGTTATCATCTCATAATGAAGTTTGTTAAATTACATTATCCTAATATCAAAAGATAGGGCTAAAATTTATTTTTAATATCATGAATGTTTTTTTTCAAGTAGGGATAGTCTATGAATAAGGGGTTACAAGTCCCAAACAAGTAAGCCCCAATCTTAATTTTGGAAAAAGATCAGAAGTGACCCTCTGAAACTAGTTAAGACTTAATGGAAACTAATTTTGAAATGTGTTTTTATTATATTCTTTAATTCTATAGTCTTTAATTATTATATTCTTTAATAAAATATAAGATATATGTAATAGAAGTTAATTTTATAAATGTGTTTTTTCCATATTCTAGAATAATGAAACTGTCTCTATCATTTCTTATAGTTCAAAAATACTACATTACATTGATAAAACTATTCAGCCATTCCTCAACTGATGGGCATCCCTTTAGTTTTCAGTGGAACTCGTCTTCTAACACCTAATCCAATATCAAAAGACTCCTACACTGCTTTTCCCACAATTCCAAGCTACTTTTTTTAAGTGTTGGATTCCCTCCTACTTTCTGCTCCTAGAATAGAAAAGTTAGGTGGATGATCTATAGTGGTGATAGCTTCCATGGGTGGGCCATTCTTGTTATCACCAGCCCTATTACCACTGAGAACATCTTTGACAGACTCATTCTTGACACTGAAACTAACATTATCCCCAGGCAGAGCTTCACTCAAATCTTCATGGTGTATTTCAACAAATTTTACTTCAGTTGTAACATTGACTGGGGCAAAGGTGACCACCCTTCCTGGTTTTAGGATTCCAGTTTCCACAAGGTCAACAGGTACTGTACCAAAACCACCAATCATGTAGACATCTTGAAGGGGTAAACGAAGGGGCTTGTCATTTGGATGAGTTGGTGGCAGGATGCAATCTAAATCTTACCCCAGACAGGGGATGAAGTGCTCCCATTGAGCTGCTGGCCAGAGGGCAGGTCATGTGATAAATGTCCTCAGGCACAAGTAGAGAGGGGGTAGGGATTAGCCCCCTCCAACAGATGATGACTTAGGTTTGTCAACACATTTATAGTCTTTCTATTTTTCATCTTGAATTCTCAGATTTTTTACAGAAAAATTTCCAAAATAAATTCTATTAGGGAGCTGAACCATTATTTACCTATCCTTTTCTAATAGGTATCCTATGTTCTAGTTAGATTGGTTTCACTTTTCCTCAGAATATACACATATAAATCATTCCCAACTTTGCTTTCCAACAAAGATGCAGTATTTTGCTTTTCTGTCTGTCTTTCCATACAACTCTTCAAAAGTCCTTCAAATCCCAGCTCAAGGTCCATTTCCTATATAAAGTTCTCCCAATTTAAGGCTACAGCGATTTCTCCCTTTCAGAACTTCTATGTCACTGAATGCTTTATATATATATATTTAATCACATACCATTTCTGTCATAATTTTCATGTCCATTTCTTTCCTCTAATACAGTAAATTCTTTACTAGCTAAAACCATTCCCTCCACTGTTGTTTCTCTAGAACTGTCCTCTTCCCTACCTTCTTCCCCACTACTCCACCTTAAGTCAGGGCCTTATTTCAACCCTTGTGAAACCCACAAGTGTTGTTCTATACTTTCCCTCCCTTCATTGGCATGGATGATTGACTGGACTTTGGGAGGGTGTTGTTGTTTTATCTTTTTAATGAAATTCAGATAGTTGCTACATTGCTCTTACTATTATTTAGTGCTCTGTAGGTTATTGCTGATGTTCTTAAAACTTTTTGCATCACTGTATTCTTTTGGCAATCTGGTGAAGCCTATACCCCTTCTCAAGATATTTTTTCAATGCATAAAAAAACTTCGAGGGTTATAAAGGAAGCCTATTATATTAGAGGTAGCAAGGTAGAGCAGTAGATAAAGATTACCTGGGTCTGAAATCATCTGGACCCAGACATTTCCTACCTTTATGAACTTAACCCTTTAGTCTCAGTTTCCTGATCTGTAAAATGCGGGTAATAATAGTACCTATCTCAGAAGATTGTTGTGAGGGTCAAATGTAAAGTGTTTGCACATACTAGTTGGTATGTTAATTTTGATCAGATTGAATATATTATACTTTTGAAAAGTTGTCAAAATATAATTTAAAAACCCCCCACCAAATTCAAGGACCCCAAGGTTAAGACCCCATTTTAAGGTTCTGGCTTATAGTGTGGTAACTTCGTACAGTCTTCCCAAGCATGCAGGGAGTACTTGCAGACAGCCTTGCATTTTGTGGTTGTTTATATATTGTTAATATGATTATGACATTTTATGCAATAATTATGTTTCGTTAATTTCCTTAGGCCTGTGGGTTAGTTGTGCGGTACAAGGCAATTAGTAAGCATTCGATCATCACTTTAATCAAAATAAACATTTTAATAAGCGACAAAGTCCTCATTAATAGGGTTACTCGGTTCCTCTTCTTCACCCCAGGACCCCGGCCCCGAGGGGAGTCAGCAGGAAAGTTGGGGTTACCTGTGGCCAGAGCAAAGGCCGGGACGCTGTGGAAGCGTACCGGTCCCCGGCTGCGGCCACCCTCGCACTCCACGAAGGTGGTGACCAAACCGCAAGGGCAATGCAGGCGGATTTCGGCCTCGAGGGCCCCGGGAGGGGGCGGCGGCACCAGTCCATAGTCCAGCACGAAGCGTCCAAGGGCCAACACGCCGTGGCCGCACATAGAGCTACAGCCCTCGTTATGCAGGAACAAGACGCCCAGGTGAGCATCTGGCAGTTCACTGCGTACAAGCAGCGCCCCATACATGTCCCGGTGCCCTCGCGGCTCCAGCATCAGGCGTCGCCGCAGCGGATCCTGGTGCTCCAGCACATAGCGACGTTTGGCCAGCAGGGTGGAGCCCTCGATCTCAGGCCATCCCGCGAGCACAATCCGCAGGGGCTCCCCGCCCGTGTGCATGTCCAGCACCGACAGCACCGGAGTGCCCGAAGCGTGAGGGGGTAGTTGGGGAATCTCTTGCAGGACTTCCATTAAGTCATACAACAGACTAAAAAGTCCTGGAATTCGAGTGAACTAGTGGAGGCTTAACTTCAGAACCGAGAGTTCCCAATATCCGCCTGAAGAGGTAGGGGGCGGGGCATTAGCATTGCATCACCACAGTTACCAAGGGGAGGAGCCATAGGAGCTCCGAAATCCCGGATGTAACTGTCCTGGTGGTTATGACTCTTCTGCAGCTCCGGGTCCAGAATCCGAAAGACTAATGGGTGAGTGTTCCGGACTGGCTGCCGTAGGCAGGGGGCGGAGTTTTAGTCTAGCTGTAGCCACAGTTACCGGGTTTGGGAGCTCTTGCGTCCCGGATGTAATTCTCCTAGCTGGTGCAGCCTTTTGGCTCGTCTTGGTTCGTAGTCCAAAAGGCCAATGGGTGAGTGACCATCGTTCTCCACGCTGACTGTATCCTTGCCCGACACATCACTCTTCCCTGGGGGCCGTGGGCGAAGGTCAGGAAGGGAGGGGGACTGAGAGGACTCGGGCCTGATCCTGCGGCTTGTACTCCTGTCCTTCCCCTCCCCCACTTGGAACCTTGATTGCCCCGGCTGCACCTTCCCAGGACCTGTACATTAGGGAGAATGAGCCCTTCTAGAAGCAGAGATTTCTGGAGGTCCATAGTGAGATGCAACCTGAGCAGAGGAGGAAGCGAGTGAAACTGAATCTAATTAAAATTAAATAAGTAAATTAATTTACTAGTAGATATGTGTATTGTGGAGATTGAGAACGGCTGTTTCAAAATTAAAATGCTGTAATCTAATAAGAATTAGTAGTAATAATTTTTATGTAGCGCTTTAAGGTTTGCATGGGTTGGGGTAGAGTGCAAAATTGTAAATGCTGTCCAATTTATTATTAATAATGTTTATGTAGCACTTTAAAGGTTTGCTTGGGATCATAGAGAACGATCTCAAGATTTAAACTGTGAGTCTAATAAGTTTATTAATAATATTTGTACAGCACTTTAAAGTTTTCAGGGGTTCAGGGAAATGATTCCGAAATAGCCCTTAAGGTTGCCATGGGTGTGGAGACCAAGTTTAAAAATTTGAATGCTAAATAATAATTTTAATAAATAACCACATTTATCTTTTAACTCATTTAATCCTCACAAGAACCATATAAAGTAGGTGCTGTTTATTATCCTCATTTTACAGACAAGGAACCCTGAGACTTAGAGATGTTAAGTGAGTTTCCCAGAGTTTTGATTTGAACTTGAATGCTTCCTGACTCCAGGCCCAGCACCACATTCATTTCATTACTCAGATGTGGAGTATGATGATTAAAAAAAAAAGTAAACTGCTTTTAAAAAATATAAAATGAAGCCAACACTGTCATTCAACAAGGATTTATTTAGCAGTTAGTATATGCCAGGCTCTGGGCTAAGCCTTGGGATACAGAAACACCATCTGTGCCCTCAAGGAGCTCACATTCTTATGGGGGAGACAGCATGCAAATCACAGACTATATAGATCACAGAATAGGTACCTAATACATGTATACTGATCCTCTTTAGTTCAGCTGAAGCATGTGCGTCTTTCTCTTTCAAGTGTGTTGCTTGTAAACAACATATTTTTGGATTGTGGTTTTTTGTTTTTTTTAAACCCTTACCTTCCATCTTGGAATCAATACTAACTAAGGCAGAAGAGTGGTAAAGGCTAGGCAATGGGAGTTAAGTGACTTTCCCAGGGTCACACAGCTAGGAAGTATCTGAGGCCACTGTTTGAACCCAGGACCTCCTGTCTCTGGACCTGGCTCTCAATCCACTGAGCCACCCAGCTGCTCCCCTGGATTGTGGTTTTTAATCTATTCTGCTTTCTGTTTTGGTCTTATGGGATGAACTCATCCCATTCACATTTGTGATTACTGTGTCTTTTCCTCCATTCTATTTTCTTCTCTCTCTCCTCACTCTTTTTATCCTATCTCTCTGCAAAAGTCTTGTTTTGCCTCTGCCTCTAATCTGCCCTCTCTTTTATCTTCTCTTTTATTTATGTATTTATGTATGTATTTATTTATTTATTTATTTATTTCGCTTTAAAATCTTCTCTTTCTTTAAAAAGAGAGTATGTTTAATATGGTTTGGGATCTCTAGAGGGCACAGTAGAAGAGGTTGGCAAATCGGGACACTCTCTTAGTGCATTTAAGATGGTAGAATCTATGCTATTGGTAGGGAAAGGAGCTTGTAAAAGACAAAGGGAAAAGGGAAAAGATATCATAGTACTATGCACATTATTAAGTACTTAATAGTAACATATCTCAGTTATCCTAAAAGAAGGCTATATTCAGACAGGAATGACACTCTCATCTAAAAATTTTAAATTGCATAGAAATAAGATTGCAAGATGTATGTCATGGTCCTTGTGGCCTCTGACTGTAAGCATAGTGGGCAGCCAGTAGAGTCAGGAAGACAGTTCAAATCTAGACTCAGTTACTTAATATCTGTAAGACTGTGAGCAAGTCACTTAATCCTTTTTGTCTCAGTTCCTCATCTGTAAAATGAACTGGGAAAGGAAATGTCAAACCTCTAGTATCTTTGCCAGGACAACCACAGATGGGGTCATGGAGAGTCAGACACAAATTAACAACATTTACATAGTGCTTTAAAGTTTTGTAAAGCTGTTTACTTATGTATGTGTGTATGTATATATAGATATAGATATAGATCTATAGATATATCTATAGATATATCTATAGAATATATATATTTTGTCAGAATCCTTTGACTTCTGAAGCAGGTACACTTAAAAGGGTGCCTGAGTAGGTGTTATCAGGAATACTGACTTTGTGTCACATATTCACCACCAAAGCTGTCAAGAAGACATTCTATACCTGTACGGTTTGTAGCTGACTAAAGGAAATAATGATATAGTGTGGTGACATTGAAATATATTCTAATATTTGCACCAAAATGTTTCACTGTTATTATTTCATTGGCATATTTAATAATAGGTTACTGTTTTGGCATTTGTTTTTAAAAAGCTATTGATATTCAACCAGCATGCCTTGGACTCTATTGTGGAAAGACACTAATATATAAAAATGATTCAACCGAGATATATGGAGAATGTGGGGTAAGTTTTTGCTTTTCATTGCTTTTTAAAATCTTTTCAAAAGTAGAATTGTTTTTCTGCCTTACTTAAAAGTTTCCACTATTTATCAGACGTTAATTAATACAAAAATCCATACTTTATTACATTGGTTATCTACAGAATAGTGCGTGTCTTTGTTGCAGAAAGTTATATTTACTAAGCACATATTAAATCATCTTTTATAGTCATTTATAATTATTTCATTATTTGTCATATTGTATAGTATTTAGCATTATGCCTTCTTACCCTATTTTAGTACAATGAATAAGTGGGTTTTCCATTGTTTGTCAACTACCTTACCAAATTGAGTCTATTTATTATAAAATATTTAATAATTTAGTTATGAAAAATCCTGTTCAGGTTCCATGAAGGGAGCACATTTACACTTAAGAATGTCTTTTCTAAGTTTCTGAAGGCTGCAGAATAATTAAATGTTTAGCCTGAAATAGAGGGTCTTATAAATTAATATTTTTATGCTTTTAGGTAATATTCCCAAAGTAATTCCACAAATAAAAAGTTTTTCTATTTTTCAGGTGTGCCCAAGAGGGCAGAGAACGAATACTCAGAAATATTGTCAGCCATGTACAGAGTCTCCAGAACTTTATGACTGGCTCTACCTTGGCTTTATGGCCCTGCTTCCTCTTGTTCTCCATTGGTTCTTCATTGAATGGTACTCAGGCAAAAAGAGGTTAGCTAACCTTCTTTATCAATAAAAACTGTCTGGATGGGAAAAGAATCTTCTAGGACAGAGATTCATAATCTGGGATCCATGAAATTTGCCTTAAAAAATGTTGACAAACTATTTCAATATTATTGGTTTCCTTGCAATCTTAAGTACTTTACTTTATGCATTATTCTGAAGAGAGCCATATTGCTTCACCTGAGAACTCAAGGGGTCCATTATAAAATAAAGGTTAAAAATTCCTGTTCTAGAAGATCTTATAGCATTCAAATGAAATATCTGTTACTTATTTTCAAATTATAAGTACCAATATAATTTAGTAGTTATTGATAGTTATACCCATCCAAAGCTAAATTAATTTTAATAACATTTTTTGTCTTTTATTTTTGAGGGTATTAAAGGAGATGGTTTTATAACCATGTGTTGCATCTCATGATAGTACAGAACTTGCTTTGACTTAATGCCAATTATAATCACATGACTGACAAATATTGCCATTTACTAGAATGATAGTTTTAAATAATTAGCATTTTTTTATAGTAATACAAATATGAGTAGATTTAGGAAAGCACAAATGAATTGGGAGAATTATTTGCATCAGAAAATGATTCTTTCCTTTTCAATGTGAGCTCCTTGAGAGTAAGGACTAACTTTTCAGTTTGTATCCTGATAACTTAATATAGTGCTTTGCTCAGAGTTAGTACTCAATGAACACTTTATTCATTCATTCAAAATAATTCATAGAGACTTCTTAGAAAGCAACTCCAAAAAATGATTAAAAAATTTTTTTAAACCCTTGACTTCCATCTTAGAATCAATTCTGTGTATTGGTTCCAAGGTAGAAGGGTGGTAAAAGCAAGGCAATGGGAGTTAAGTGCCTTTCCCAGAATCACACAGCTAGGAAGTGTCTAAGGCCAAATTTGAACCCAGGACCTCTTACTTCTAGGCCTGGATCTCAATCCACTGGGCCACCTAGCTGCCCCACCTCCCCCAAATGATTTTAACTTAATGCAGGGAGAATGTTGTTGGACTGATAAACTTAAAGATCAATTATAATAATACCTCCATAAACAATTAAATTTCTTTGTATCTTCATATCTCAACTTAGGCTTAGAGATCTATTCCAGGACTTATATTAAAGTTTATTATGTCATGAAACTAATGTAGGAAATGCCAATAATGAGAGATAATGTGTTTACCTTTTCCATTTCACATCTGGGAAACACTCAACAGCTCTTTGAATAGGTCAAGCTAAAGCTGTTGTAGCTTCATGCAACATCTTTCCTTCACTCTAATTTTGTCTTGAATTTGATGTTTGAGTCATTAGATTCTGCTCTAACTGCATATGTTCAATTCTTCTATAAATGACTTCCATCACAGTTAACTAGTTTTGTCCTTTCTATTAAGATAAAGTAAATTGAATTTTTTGTGAGTTTGTTTAGTACTCAGAGTTAAATTGAAATAGGCAAATGTGCTAGGAAAAGGACATAGGAAGAATTAGTTCAATTCAATAAACATTTATTAATCTTCAGAAGTGGAATCTGCCAGCCGACCTGTACTAAACCGTCATACTTTCTTTCCTAAAAGAAACCATTGAGAAAAAAGGATTTTTTTTTTTAGCAATAGCATTTCTGCCCACTCATAGTGGGAAGTAGGATACAGAAAGGCTGCTAGCCATAGAAGAGAAATTTAGGATGGATTCTATTTATATTCAACAAGTTTTGATAGCAAATACGAATGTAATAACACTAGTATACATTTATGTAGAACTTTAAGGTTTGGAAAACATTTTATGTATATTATTTCATTCTCATTGTAAGGATAGGGTTCCCTAGCTAATTATCTTCATTTTACAGATGAGAAATGTGAGACAGGTTAATGTCCAGGACTGAAATAAGGCAAGATTTGAACCTAGGGCCCTCTCAACTCTTAAGTCCAGCATGCTTTACATTAAACCATGCCACCTTTCCCATTTGGCAGTTCAGTGGTTTTTAAACTTTATCTTGATTGAATTATACTCCTTAACTATTATAATAGTCTCCTAATTGGGTTCCTTGCTTCCGTCTTCTACAATGTTTTATTGCTGACCAAAAAAAATCTTGTAAAGCACAAGTCTAAGATCTGACCAAATGGACCTGAATCTCTTGCTCAGATATTTTCAGTAGCTCTGTCTTCCCACTGAAAGAAGAGGAAAACACTAACAATTAAGGAGATCAAGAAGGTGGAAATAGTGGTACTTGAGCTTGGTCTAGAAGGAATCTATAAAGATTCTAAGAAATGAGGTGCATGGAGAGGAGCAGAACCAGGAGAACATTGTACACAGAGACAAACACACTGTGGTATAATCGAATATAATGGACTTCTCCATTAGTGGTGGTGTAATGTCCCTGCACAATCTGCAGGGATCAAGGAGAAAAAAACACTATCCAAAAGCAGAGGACAAACTGAGGGAATAGAAACACTGAGGAAAAGCAACTGCCTGACTACAATGGCTGAGGGGACATGACAGAGGAAAGACTCGGAGCGAACACTCTGATGCAAATACTAACAACATGGCAATGGGTTCAAGTCAAGAACACATATGATACCAGTGGAATCACACGTCGACCACGGGGGGTGGGAGGGAGGAAAAGAAAATGATCTTTGTCTTTAATGAAAAATGCATGGAAATGAACAAATAAAATACTATAAAATTAAAAAAAAATAAATAAAAAATAAAGAGGATGGGAAAAAAAAAGAAATGAGGTGCATGCTGCATTGCTGAGTTGGGGTCAGCTTGTGAAGAGGCAAGAGTCCAGCTGAAAAAGAGGAAGAGGGGTAACATGGGAGTCCCATCTCCTGCCTTCTTCTTTTATTAGTTCTTTTCCATTCCTGAAATGTGTGCTAGCCTTACCTTCACTTTTTAGAATCCTTAGCTTCATTCTAGTTAAAATACAAACACCTTGGCATGGTATTTTCAATTTGGCTCTAGTTTATCCTTTTGGATTTATTTCACTTTTCTCTGCTTCAAGTCCTCTGTATGTCAGCAAAATTGGCCTACTTGTTGTTCTATGAACTTACTAGCAATCCATTTCTTGCCTACTTGACTTAGCCCAAGCTGTCTCCCATATTTGAAATGTAGGTCCACTTCATCTCTACTTGTTATAATTCTTTGCCTCTGCAGGCTCAAGTTTCCTACTAGAAACATTCACCAATTTTAGTTATGCTCTCTCCCTCCTCAGATTTATTTATTTAGGCATTTTTTTTTGCCTTTGTATCAACAATATCTGGTACACTGGCTTACTTTCTTGGATGTAGTAAGCCTTTATAAATGTTTAGCGAATAGAATATTTCTAGATTTTTTTGTAAAACAGATTAATTTAATGGAGGAAATTCATTTTATTTAAAATGTTTTTCGAGAGGTACATTTACTGTTTTGTGGTGCTAGTGCTTGCAGGACTTTAAAATGTAGAGAATTGAATAGTCTATTATTTAGAATAGAACCTTGTGGGAATGTAACACTAGCCTGTACACCTTTTTTTTTACCTGAAGACAATCTTGGGATTTTAATGGGAAAAAAAGTTTAATCTTAAGATTGAAGCAACAATATGCTTCTCCCCCCACTCCCTTTCTGAATAATATAGATATTGCTACATGCTGGTGAAATCTTAGCCATACCTTCTTATCCATGTTCTTCCATAAATGAACATGTCATCTTAAAGGAACTCTTAAAAATGTATTTAAGTAATTTTAGCAAGTACATATTTTATAGTTGCCATATTGATATTTATCATATAAATAGTGAAAGGATCACTTACTGAACCTTTTTGTGGGATAAAAATCCCTCTGCTTATATGTTGACCACTATTGGAAGTTACAATTTTGTATATAAAAATATGAATAGCACTAGTTGGCAAAAAAGGAAGTTTATGATGATAAAAAAAAATGTAGTTTATTTATTCAGTGCCATCATCATTATTTTCTGCTGAAACTGTTTCCATATTGAACACCCTGGCAGGATCTGTTAAGCTGGAAATTCTTAATAGACCTGGAGATGAATTCTATATTGTCTGAGAACTAACCTAGCTAAGAGATCATCATCATCATTCGGACAACACCCACTATTAATACCACCCACTATGACTTGAAAGTTGTTTGCTTACAGGAGTTGTTTAAATCATTGAAAATTACAATGATAAAAAGTACAGATTCCAAAAGTATTGAAGCAGCATCCTTATAGAATCTTCAAGTTTGGAATATAACATTTAAATTAGTATCCAATAACTCCAAGTATTATATTTTATAAGATTTATTAATAATCACTTGAAGTAGAAGAAATACAAGAACAAAAGTAAAAGCCTGAGTAAAGCCACGTGAGTGGCTGGCACTCACCCAGTCACCACAACTACATTCCTGGGAGCAGAGCCAGAAGGGGCAGAGCTACACAAAACTTATATATCTTCCCTACGTTAGTTATGTAATGTAGATACATAAATGGGATGCTGGGAGAGAGAGTCCCTGGGAAGCAAATTCTAAATTCACAGGAAGGATATTAGAGGTTGTCTAGGTTAATGTAAACCCATTTTATGACATCCTTAACAGTTGGTCATGCAGTCTGTGTTCATTTGCTCATCCATTTGAAATATTGGTGAAATTACTACTTTTTGAGGCACTTTTGCATAACTTTCCTTTGATTTTGTCCTTCAGGGCTTAAGAAGAATAGTTCTGAATCTTCTTGATACCCCTCAGACAACTGAAGATAATATTCCTATCTTCATCTTCTCCAAATATTTTGTTTTCCAAGGCTCACATTCCCATTTTATCCAAATAATCATGTGACATAGTTCTGAGTCCCCTTACTCTTGTTTTTGGACACCTCCGCACTAGTCAATATATGAATCAGTTTTGGACATATTATTTCAGTTGTTATCTGACAAGAATATAATAAGATATTTCCTTCATTCTGGGTACTATGCTTTTATTCATCTAAAATTGCATTTGCTTTTTTTGGCAGCTATTTCACATTGGTGATTCAGTGTATTATGAATCACCAGTGCAGGACTTTATAATCATCCCTATTACATTTTATGTAGTAGATTTGTTTTGTTTCAGTCTATTAAGATCTTTATAGTTCTGTCATCTAACACCTTGCTCACTCAGCTTTGTGTCATTTGTAAATTTGATCCAAGATATTGATAAAAATATTTAACAGGATCAAGAACAGAATATATTTCTCTCATGATTAATATCAAGTCATTATTCAATGCTCTAGTTTTTTTTAGTTCAATGCATTTTGAATCCATTTAACTATCCTTGAAATGACTTGTTCTACAATAAATTATACTTTAATAAGTGGACTATAAACTCCCATTAAAATTTTTTTTTGATGAGTCTTATCCTAGGAAAGGTAATTTCAGTGTAAATTTTTGTTTAAATTGTGCCATTTACTAGTATCAAGTCTGGGAAGAATATCTCTTTTTTAGTAGATTGTTTTAAAATTCTTCCCAAATTTCATATATGCATTGTCTGTTGGATAAAATTTTCTTGATATAAAGGTTTGTGGAAATCAGATTCTGTAAAAGTTATATATAACCTTATAAATTTCTTGTCACTTTTTCTCCCTTTAGTTCCAGTGCATTATTTCAACATGTAACTGCCTTAATTGAATGCAGTGTAGCAGCTATTGTTACCTTACTTGTGAGTGATCCAGTTGGTGTTCTGCAAATTCGTTCTTGTAGAGTATTAATGCTTTCTGACTGGTACACGATGCTCTACAACCCAAGTCCTGATTATATTACCACAATTCACTGTACTCATGAAGCTGTCTACCCACTGTAAGTATAGAGTTTTTCCTAATTCAGTTATTTCATTTCACTTTAACATTTATTAAACCCGAACCATAGATAGAGCACTAGTCTAGATCCCAGAGAAGAAAATTTCAGATAACTTTCAATTCCTAATTACCTGGAGTTTATATTGTAGGAGGGCAGTACAACACAAATATTATTACAGTATAAAATAATATAAAAACGTATCAAAAAGGTACAGACAAAGCACTTCATGGATTTTCTCGAAAGAAAATGCTTTACTTAGTAGTCATTATCTGAAGGGTTTCATGGATCCTTAGAGTTGGGGAACAACAGGTAGGATTTTAACAGGAGAACAAAAGAACAGAGTCATTCATGGGAGTAGAGTCCTAGAGGCAGAAAAACATAGGCTATGTTCAGGAGACAGCAACTAGTTCAGTTTGGCTTAAATATGGACCAATAAAAGCAAAGAGTAGGAGAAAAGGCTAGAAAGGTAGGCTAGTAACTATATTCTGAAGAGTCTTGAATGCCCAGCCTTGGAATGTCAACTATACTGGGTAAACATTGGGGAATTTTGACAGTTTTTGAGTAGAAGGTAAATGATTAGGCCTAGTTAAAATCAGTCAAGCAGAAACATTTACTAAATGCTGACCATGTGGTAGGTGCTGTACTGAGTACTGAAGTTACCACAAATATCAAAATCCCTGTTCAAAGATCATAAACAACTATGAAAGATAAAGATTGGATAGGGGAAGATTTGTTTTAAATGTCCTTCCAACTCTAAATATATGATCCTATGATATAATAAATGTTTAATTTTCATCTAAATACCACTTTAAAATATAGAACTTGTATGACAATATATTGGTAATATGGATTTGAATTTCATAATGGATTTTCTTTGTATATACTTATATTGTTATGTTTTACTTGGTGAGGAAAATAGGCTAACCTGATCTTTGGGTTCTAGGAATTATAGTCACTTTAGGTTTTTATTCATGCTAAAAGAAATAAATCCAGTATGAAATGAATTTAGGGGAGATAGAGATGAAAAAGTGTACCATAGATTGGCATTAATCCTTGTCTGTTTTTTGGTAATAAATAAAATAGAAATAGAAATGAAAATAAATCACATGACCTTTTAAAGGTGTTAAGTATAGCTATACAGATTACATATATAGATATATAACAAAATCCAAATAGCCCAAAGAAATGTTTTAGGATCTTCCTGCTACTAGGTCCTGAAATTTAGAAGAATTTGCTAAGGTGGTTATTAGTGCTAGAACAATTTCTGATAGCTTCATGCAGTTATTATTCACTAAATAATTTAATAAGCTATTAAAACTGAAGTATTCAGTTTCAGTTTTTTTAAGCCTTAAAGGACTTTTTTGGCTCTGAAATTCTGGAAGACCCAACTAAATTGAGGATTGTGTGGAAATACAAAATGTTACTGAAATTTCGAGATCAATTCTGCAAACTACACATGAAAGTCTTTTAAACTTATAAAACTTATCTGGTGTTGAAAGGCTTGTCTTAAAACTTGTAGAATAAGCATATGGTAAATATAAGGGGAGTATCATCTGAAGAGCTTTACCAAGATACAAATCAAGTAGAAGTAAGTGCCCTTCTGATTCTTTTAACTAGACAAACATATTACTTACCTATAATCCTTATCTTAACTATGCCTTTTGAAGACCAAGGTATGCTAATTAAATGTAGGAATCCAAAGAGGGGATGGGAAGGGATAAAAAAAAAATTCTAAAAATTGAAAGAATCTATGGAAATATTTGAAGAAAATTATCAGAGATCTCCAAATCATCCTAGCATTTACATGGGATTCCTTTACCATAAATATTTTCTTTGCAAATGGAGACCTAACTATTATGTTAGTGATGAACTTTTGTTAAGGGGGAAAAAAAGAGAACAAAGCCCTTTAATAAGATAGACATTGGAAAGAGTTGGAAATTTTATTTTAAATGTTGTTAGGAAGTTTAAAAAATAAATATGGAGACTGCAGTTAGTAGTTGCTACAGTTGCATTAATACTATTTTCAGCCACTTCTTTAGAGTATAGCACATTCTAAGCCACTGAGACCAATTAGTCTTCAAAGAAGAAAGAAACCTGACTGATAGTTCCTCTAGGAGATTCTAGGACTTTAGAGAACAGTGATTGATGCTTTCCTCAGATGAGATTTGCAAGAACAGGTAACTTGAACAAACCAAAAGGCAGGTTATCATAGAGACACTTTTTTTTTTAGTACAGCAAAGAAAGACAATGGATTAAACATTGTAACATACTATGCTGAACACAAAAGTATTATAGTAACCCAAAAGCAAAGAGTGAGCATGGTGAACAGGTATAGAGGGTGTGATTTTTAAGCTGATTCAGGAACCCTAGAGTTCCAGAGCAGAGAGAAGAGTTGCAATTAATACAAGTATATTGGAGACCCAGGAAGGCATATGCTAATAACCCAGACTGGTCTGTCTGTCATATTGATGTTGATTCAAAGAGTTGTTTGGGGATTTTTGTTTTATTTTTGATGAGCTCTGTTGTCATTGATATAAGAAGCTCCTGGTGAGAAAATGCCCCCTACTGATACAGATTAGAATTTTTTTTTTTTAAATTCAGAATCTGAAGAGAGCTGCCATGATCATATAAACCAGCCTCATATCCAATCTATGAGACTTTGTACAACCTTTAAAGAAGATCTAAAAACCTGATCCTCTCATCAAAAATTGAACTTTTAATGTATATTCTAAACTTTTTGATTTGAAAATATCTGTGACATTTTAAAAACTAATAGTTTTCACTCAAAATTTTACTTCATAGATTTTATTTCATATTTATTAAGCACTTATCTATCTTTTCTCTTAAAATTTTATTGATCTAATTGTATCTTATAGATATACCATTGTATTTATCTATTATGCCTTCTGCTTGGTATTAATGATGCTGCTCCGACCACTTCTGGTAAAGAAGATTGCCTGTGGCTTAGGGAAGTCCGATCGATTTAAAAGTATTTATGCAGCTCTTTACTTCTTTCCAATTTTAACTGTGATTCAAGCAGTTGGAGGAGGCCTTCTATGTAAGTGAGATGTTGTGAAATATGTTTTTTTTAATGTGTACATATAATACATAATATCAATGTGTTTAAGTGTTTTTAACATCTTGATATAAAATGCAAGTCTATTTTGTTTTAGAAACATAGCTAAAACTTCTTTAATTCCCTGAAAATAATACAAATATCAAAGGAAGCAATAACAGTTAATCATTTGGAAGATAAGCAATAATTGAACTAAACATTTCCACTGTATAAGTATTCTTGATTTTCTAGAAGTATTCTTAATTTATACTTATTCAGAATTGTTAAGTCTAAAATTTTAATATTAACATTTTAGATATTGAAATCTAGTCACCAGTACTTTTATTTTTAAAATGTTTTTGTGCCTTTGATTGTTTTACATTATCACTTTCCAATATTCTTTCCTCCATAGAACCAACTCATATAATTTAAAAAAAAGTTATCTGATCTAGAGTCAGGATCTCTAGTTTTTTGGTTTAAATCTGGCCTCAAACACTTCTTAGCTATGTGACCCTGAGCAAGTCACTTAACCCCCATTGCCTAGCTCTTACTGCTCTTCTGCCTTGGAACCAAAACACAGTATTGATTCTGAGACAGAAGGTAAGGATTTAAAAAAAAAATTAAATCAGCACATTAACCATATCTGACACCATATATTCTGTTCTGCACCTTTAGTTCACCTTTTTACTAAAGAGAGGGAATTTTAATAAAAGTTCTCTAGACTCAAGATTAGTTCTTGCAATACTCAATTCTGATGTATTATTGTGTCTATTCTTCTTTCTTCTGTATTACTTCACATATCTACCCAGATTCTTTGAATACTTTTTATTTTTTCTTTCATCTGGCATTATAATATTCCATTATACTGATATATTAATTACTCATTCTTCAGTTGATGGACATTCCCTCTGTCTCTAGTTGTTCTTTACTACAAGAAGTGCTATTGCAAATATTTTTTCCTGACTTTGACATCCTTGAGATATATATGTCCAGCATTGGTATTAATGAGTCAGAGTATCAATAATTTCATCACTTTTCTCATGTAGCTCCAAATTATTTCCAGAAACATTGGACTAACTTACTGCTCTTCCAGCGGTGTATTTGTGTAATTGCCTTTCCATAGCTTCTACAGTGTTGACCATTTCCACATTTTATCATCTTTGCCAACTTTCTTGATGTGAGGTATGAAAAATAATTAATTTATTGATCCATTATCTATCCATAATTTATTATTTAGCTCTAGCTTATTTCTGGTCAGTATTACTGTTAAGTGTGATTATATAAGTTATTGCTCGGCATGCCCATATTCATATATAATCAAGTCAGATCATATAGATATTGATCTATATTATACTCACTTCAGAGTAAAGGGATTCTTTCTTATATGAGACTTAAGGCCATGAGAATATTTAAGACTGTATAGTAAGAGTCATATGTGCACTTGCTTAACCCCCAAAATGCCCAACTAGAGGACCTCCACCCATTTGGCCTAATGAGTAATGCCAACATGAGTAAAGGGAATTGTCTGGATCTCTAGACCTCCATCCTCTGACATTTTCCCCTAAATCAACTTGAGCATTCTATTGTCCATCTTGTGACCCCTTAATCAGTGATGAAAGTACATTCTGCTCATTCTTTGAATGGAGATGGTCCTTTTCTTGTCCCTCTTATGACCACCTATGGAAAATATCCAAGTTATTTTAGGAACCCTTTGTTATTCCCTTTGATTGCCTAACATTGGGTGGGATTCTGCTCACTGGATTGCCCAACTTCTGCCCATTGCTAGGGCTTTGGTAGAGATCTGCTTGCCCATTGTCTCAAAATCACTAATGTGACTGTGGTTCCACCAATAAGAATTTGTATTTTGTAGTACACCATCTGGACTGTCTGGGACCTGAGGGTTATAAAATCTGTGCTTGGGACTCAGATCATGAGGATGATCCAAGGTCCCATTCATTAAAGGAGGGCAAATCCCTTTAATAAATGGTTGTTGGATCAGATTTCTGCCTCAGTGATTTTATTATAGGTTGGCTAGAACTTATGGTTTGACAGAGGTGAACCCATAGAGTTCATTTGGCATTTTTCTTAAATGGTGATGTAGAGCATTTTTTTATATGGTCGTAGATAGTTTACATTTCTTCTTTCAAAAACTTTGTATCATTTGATTACTTATCTATGAGGGAATGACTATTGATGTTATATATTTGTGTTACCTTGTTATATAATTTGCCAATCTTACTTTAAAAATACTTTTTGTAGATATATTTTGTTTTTACATTATCTTCATTTTTAAATATATTTCTTTGACCCTTTTCCTACTTACTGGGCCTTCCCTTATAAAAAAGAATTAAAAAAGGAAAGGAAAGTGGTTCAGCAAAACAAACTGACATCAACTGAGTGACAGTATATGCAATCTTCTGCACCCATACTTCCTGTCTCTGCAAAGAAGAGAGGGAGGCATATTTTCTCATCTCTTTTTCAATTTTGTCATATTTTGTTGTTATAATTATGGAATTCAACTTCTTTTGTGGGGGAATGTTTGTTTTTGTTTTTCCATTTGCATTTTTGTGGGCATTGCATATAGTTTTCCAGGTTCTGCTAACTTCTAACTTCATTCTGTGTATTTTTTCTTTGAATTTTTTCTATGCATCATCTCTTATGGTACAGTACTGTTCTATTACATCAGAGGACCACAAGTTGTTGAGACATTCCCCAGTTGAAGGGAATATCCTTGGTTTCCAGTTTTGTTTTCACACACAAAAAAACAAAACCCAACTGCTTTGCATTTGTAAACTTTCTTTTTTATTCTTTTACCTACTTGGGATATATGCCCAGCAGTAAGATCTAAGGATGTAAATTTTTATGATTTTTTTTATCATAATTTCATAGTTTCCATAACGATGAGATCAGTTTACAACTCCATATCTTGTATCATAGTTATAGTTTGATCAGAGATATTTGATGCCAAAATTTAAAAAAAGGTTCCTCAACACCTATCCAATAAGGAGACTTTCCTGTAGTAGTGTATGTGTGTGTGTATGTATGTATTTTAGTATAGACCTTTGATATTCTTCTCAATGTGGCTAAAGAGCTCCCCCCTTTTTTCTATTCCCTTGGGAAGAAGTTTTGAATATCCTAAATCCTATGAGAGAAATCTCAAAATTTAAAAGTTATCATATTAAATACATGTCCTAAGAAATGCTCATTAAAACTCAAGAATTGTTGCAGTGCTATATAGCCCAAGAAATGTTTCAGAGTGTTTCAACCTCAATTGTTGCAATGCTGCCACCTTGGATAAATCCTTCAGCAGGCCTAAAAACCTGACTCATCTAAAATTGCAAACCTAAGAAATATTCCCATACACTTGGAAATGTTGGAAGATAAAGAAAAGACACTCAGAAGCATTGGGGAAGATTAAGGAGGATAGAGGAAGGAGGGTAGAATAAGATACAGATCATGGGAAAGTGGAAAATAGCAGTTTTGGATCCCTATACAATCTTAGTAAATCTGGACATCTATGCTCACTACTTCTGAGGCCTCTCAGACTGTGGAGCCACTTTCTCTCTCACTCTTGCCTTCCCACCCCCACCTCTCCTCCTGTTAGGATGCTGCCTTTCTCTGGGCTGTGTTCTCTTATCCTTCCTCCACCTCCCCTCCACCCCATGCCTCTGAATAAAGCCATTTGAACTCTGCCAGCATCAAATCTCCTGTCTGCTCATTAGAGTGATTCATGGGGGAGCAAGCCCCCCTTCCCGAATTCCGCTCCACACAGTGGACACCCTTGTTTTACTTCTGATTTAAATCAGAAAGTTTCTGGTATTTCTTCATTACAGATTGTTCTAGGTTCCAGTACTTTTGATCATATTGAGGAAATGACCTCTTATTTTTATGTTTTAAAAACACGTGTGCTATGTCAAAACCTTTTCTGTTGTTACAGTTATGTAATTTGTTATTAATATGAT
The DNA here is from genome assembly GCF_027887165.1 of Monodelphis domestica. Classification (NCBI taxonomy): domain Eukaryota; kingdom Metazoa; phylum Chordata; class Mammalia; order Didelphimorphia; family Didelphidae; genus Monodelphis; species Monodelphis domestica. The sequence goes on from NC_077227.1 coordinate 268,550,247, forward strand.
TACTAGAATTTTCTAGAATTCCATTTAATATTTTTGCATCAATATTCTTTAGTGATAATTAGCCCAAAGTTTTCATTTTTTGATTATCTCTTCCTTGTTTGGCTCTCAGTATTACTTTATATGAAGTGGAAAGCTAGATAGTTTTTATATTAGAAGATCTTAATGATCCTATTTTTTTCTGTTAAGAAATGTTTTAATTTTTTTCTCAATTACATGTAAAAACAATTTTTAAAATTTGTTTTTTATGATTTTCAAATCCCAAATTCCTTTATTCCCTCTTTCCTCCCTTCCTTGAGAAGAACTTTGACATAGATATGCAGTCATACAAAATGTATCTCCTTGTTAACCATCTTGCAAAAGAGAACACAGACCAAAAACCAAAAAACCCATGAAAATTTTTTTAAAAGTATGCTTTGATTTGCATTCAGACACTATCAGTTCTTTCTCTGGAGGTGGATAGCATTCTTTCATTTGTTTCTTTTTTTTTACTTACCAATAAAAAAATTTTAATTTTTATCAGTGACTTGCATAAAAATATAGGTGTATGTGAATCAGATTTTTTTGGATGTTTTCTTTTTACCCTAATATGTAAAAATAATTTCTAACTTTAAAAAATTGAGTCTCAAATTCTCTTACTTCCTCTCCCCCTCCCTTGATATGATAAGCAATCTAATAGAGATTTAACATGTACAATCATGTAAAAATATTTTTCTATATTAATCTTTTTGTGGAAGGAAATTCAAACAAAAAAAAAGTGAAAAAGGTTACTTTGGTCTGAATTCAGACTCCAATTCTTTCTCTGGAAGCATATGGCATTTTTTATCATGAGTCCTTTGGGATTGTTTTGGATCATTATATTGCTGAGAATAGCTAAGTTATTCACTGTGTACAGTGTTCTGGTTCTTTTGACTTCACTCTGCATCAGTTCTTGTAAGTCTTTACAGGTTTTTCTGCTCTTCCAGCTCATTTCTTATAACATACTCTCTTGGCCTATGCTCTGATCTGTAAATAACCACAAGCACTGTTTTCTGTCTTGGAATTGTGACCAGCATCCCCTGCTGTCCTGTGACCACAAGCACCAGTGTGCTCTGGGATCTTGACCCAGATTGCATGTGGAATTGAGTGTGGGCAGTGTTACACCTAGAGCCAGTTTGCCCTGTAATTCCCTGAGCAGTTGTCTGGCTTCCCCTTGCGATCTGTTGCTGAGAGTTCTGGAAGTCTTTGTTGCTGATTCAACTGCCCCTAGGGTTAGCAAGGTGGGACCTGTCTTAGTGTGCTCCACTTCCACCCAGGTGTGACAGCCTTTTAAGTTGTTTTGGGCTAAAAAATTGTTTTACCTTGGGTATTTTTTTTGTAGGTTTTGCTGCTCTAGAATTTGTTTGGAGGCATTATATCAAAGTTATTTGGAGGATAATTGGGTAGCAATTAGGCAGTTCTGTGTACCTTCTCCACCATTTTGGCTCTGCTTGGGGTTACCATTTTTCATTATAAGTCCTTCAGAATTATCTTGGATCATATTGCTAAGAAAAGCCAAGTCATTCTCAGTTGATCATTGAACCATATTGCTGTCACTGTACATACAGTGATCTCCTAGTTCTGCTCACTTCACTTTGCATCAGTTCATGTAAGTCTCCATCACTTCAGGCTTTTCTGAAAGCATTCTACTCATCATTCCTTATAACATAATAAGTACTCCTTCACAATCATATAACCCAACTCGTTCAGCCCTTTCCCAGCTGGTGAGTATTCTTTCAATTTCCAGTTCTTTGCTACCACAAAAAGACCTGCTATAAATATTTTTGTACATAAAGGTCCTTTTCCTTATTCTTTTATCTCTTTGGGATATAGACCTAGTATATTGGTGGGTCAAAGTCTGCATAGTTTTATGGTCCTTTAATCATAGTCATTTGCTTTTCTTAAAGCAGACTTTTTTCCAAGGTAAGTTAGCTATAGCATGGCTAGACAGCCTTTGTGAAATAATCATCTAACTTTTTTGTGTACTGCTAAAATGCACTTAAAATGAGATTTAAAAACAATATTAAATTTGCTTTGTAGATTATGCCTTTCCATACATTGTATTGGTGTTGTCCTTGGTTACTCTGGCTGTATATATGTCTGCTTCAGAAATAGAGGTAAGATAATTTTTACCTGTAAAGATTGTATAGATTTAACTAAAGAATGTATAATAATTTATAGGGTTGTTTTTTTTTTACAATCCATAAACAGCTGAAAGATACTAGCACAGTACATTATAGTAGCTTTTGCTTATTGGTAAAATTATGATAGAAAGTACTATGAAATATTTATCCAAAATAGCTGGAGAGGATGCTCCAGTTAGAATATTCTGGTTAAGTAGAACTTCATACATACCTCTATAATCCAACACCACAGGACATAGACCTTGGACAGGATTTATACTCATTTCAGTGTTTCATTTAAAATTTTCTCAATCTAGATAGTCTTTTCCTTCAAAACAGATTGCATTCCCTCAAGTTTAGTCATTGTTCTTAAAAGATTCATCATTCTCTTGCCATCCTCATTACGAATCTTGATTATGATATGTAAGCTGATACAGGAACTATTAAAATGAGCTTCCTTTCAGAATGAGGATAGGTAGGTCTCCATTCTCAAACACCACAAAGAAGCCATCTTTGGTCTCCTTGGGGCTGGCTCCACTTTTCTCAGCCACATGAATATTGCTATTCACTCCCAACTCAACTGCTGCTTCTTAGTACTTAGGGGTTTATCATGTCTCATTAGCTTTTAGAACCATTACCTACCAATGGCAGCTCTCCTTCTGGAATCAGAGGGCAGCCAGTCTTGGTGTTTGCAGTTTTTCTAAAATTAGACTACAGAGTCTATTTTTTTAACTTCCTAGTTCATTATAGTTCTGGATGTTTGACATTGCTTGAATTCTAGTCTTTAGAAAACTGTGGCATTACTCTATACCCTCCATGGATCATCCCTTTTCTGCTTAATCTATTTCTAGGTTTGTATTTGTCACACATGCTACATACAGTTACTAATTTTCAGGTAAATTAGTGTATGATCAAATATTATCTAACACAAAAACTATCTTGAATATTACTTAGTCTGGCCTTGGATTCAAGTACTGCCTCGGTTGACACATACTGGCTGAGGAAGTCATAGATTCTCAGTATTGTAGGCAACTAAAAATATAAGTTGCAGAGCAGGTACTCAACTGAATTGGTAGAGAAAATTTCCTTATTCAGGAGTTCCCATATCAATATAGCATAGATCCAGCCCCTGTCCCTAATCTTACTATCTTTCAGCACCTTTGTCATCGTGAACATTAGAGTCTTTTTAAGTTTGGTGATTTTAGCTTTCTAGATATTTAGGATTTGAGTGAAAACTTATTTTCAGAACCTATTTGGGATTTAAAAATATCACAATTTCTGGCTCTCTGGCATATCCCATACTAAGGGGTGTTGTGATATAGTTAAAACAAAGGATGTAATATTCATGTGTTATTTTAGTTTCTTCTATAGTCAGTAGGCTTTCAAGGGTGGGAAAGGTGAAAGAAGTTGTGCCTCTATTTTTTTCCCTTATAGTACCATATGGCTGCAGTTCACCCAGGTGTGAAGAAATCACTTGCTTTTTTTTTTTTAACCCTTACCTTCCATCTTGGAGTGACTCCAAGGCGGAGGAGTGGTAAGGGCTAGGCAATGGGGGTCAAGTGACTTGCCCAGGGTCACACAGCTGGGAAGTGTCTGAGGCCAGATTTGAACCTAGGACCTCCTGTCTCTAGGCCTGGCTCTCAATCCACTGAGCTACCCAGCTGCCCTCTTGCTTTCTTAATAATTGTGATTTTCAAGGTGTTTGTAATCTGTATCTGTGCCAAAGGGGGATTGTGATTATTCCGTTTTTTAAAATTAAATTTTATTTTTTCATGATCTGCTTTCTTCCCCTCTCATTCCTTACCACCTCCTTTCCCAAATTGAGAAAGTAAGAACAACAAAACCCTTTTACACACCTGTATAATCAAGCAAAACTAATTCCCACATTGCCCATGTCCAAAAAAATCTTGTGCTAATCTGTACTCTGTATCCTTTATCAACTAGGTCATAGTTTTCTGAGTTCTGAACTTCAGATAGTATTATGTGTTAAATGTGTTAAATTATACCAGTCAAATATATATCTGAATTTTTTTTTGTTTTATTTATATGTAGTCCTTCAAAGATCTTCTTCTCAGAAAGAAAAGGCTAATTATTCTCTTCAGCCACTGGTTGCTTCATGCTTATGGGATAATCTCCATCTCCAGAGTAGATAAACTAGAGCAAGACTTGCCTCTCTTGGCTTTGGTGCCGGCCCCTGCACTTTTTTACATACTTACGGCAAGGTATACTGAGCCTTCGAGGATACTTTCAGAAGGAGCCAATGGACATTAAGTTAAATGCAACATGTGCCAAGAAACCCAAGAAGCATTCTTGATAAAAACAAGCTGGAAAAGCAAATGTAAATGTGTGAACGTGCCTCTCTGTCATGCTCTGGCACATCCTCTGAAAGAACTCATGCCTCCTGATAGCCAGCAAAACTTGTGGACTAGACTGGGAAAATACCAAGCAAGCATCTAAATGATATTTGGAAGAATTACACTAAAATCCTATGATGAAGCACTATGTTGTACCACTGCTTTAGTTACACTGAAAAAGGCAAACAATAACCCTTTGTATGTTTCTAGCTAAATTTTTGCTATAGTGCAGAATGGTGTTAACTAAAACTGAATGTGTAAGTTGATGGTGGAATATATAAAACATAAAATCAAAGTGTTTTTTTAGTTATTTATTTTCACCAATACAGTATTTTGACATAACACAAAGAATAAAATAGTAATATAGAACAGGTTTTCTGTTTAGATAGCTTTATTGAAGAAATGCTGCAATTATTGTTCCTTTAAAAAAATTAAAAAATTTAATGAAAATTCTAAAATAAACATTCTGAAATTTTGTGTCATTTTAACTGCATAGTCATTAAGAATTTTCTTGCCTGGCTATTCTGGAAGTAATTTTAAAATGATAAATTAATTTATTTAAACCATTACCTTCTATTTTGGATCACTACTGTGTATTGCATTAAGTGACTTGCCCAGGGTCACACAGCTAGGAAGTGTCTGAGGCCAGATTTGAACCCAGGACCTCCCATTTCTGGGCCATCTAGCTGCCCCAAGATGATGAATTTAAAATAATTGTAAGATCTCCTCTCCTCATTTTATCATTTTAAAGACATCCTAATCATTATCAAGTTAAATGAAGGACTAATATTTATTTAAATATTTTCTTTCTTGCATATATTCCAAGTTTTATCAACTTTTTTTTTTCTTTATAGTTGTCCCCTTGGTGGGGGAGGAGGAACAGCAATTAGGATTAATGATTGTAACCTCAAAGTATAATTTTTAGCAGTTCACATTAAACAATTTTGAAAATTTTTTATTGATATTGTAGGGGTTCTTAATTTTGGTTCCATGAATCCCAAAGATTTTAAAGTGGTCCATGGATTTGGGAGAGAAAAAACCCAACATCTTTATTTAACACTGTTTCATTTCCTTTGTATTCCTATGTATTTTATTTTAACTATTTGAAAACTTTCTGATAAAGGAGCCGTAAACTTCACCAGATAATGGGGTCTATGATTTAGAGGGTCCTTATTTCTTTTTTTAAGGAAAATTTTATATAGTCTCTCTCTAGAGTTTCATTACAAATAGCAAGGCATTGAAAGAGCACTATTTTGTTAGCTTTGTTAATGCAGTTTGAATTTGTTAATGTAGTGTGTACTAGGTGATTTGGCTCTGTTTTGTTTTTGTCTTTAGATCAGAATGAGACAAGATGACCCTATTGGAACACATTTTCTTTGTCTCTCTTTTTCTGTAAATACTCTAATCTAAAAAGCCAAATCTGGGTTAGTCATCAATGCCAAATAATTAGCCTGAACACCTCACTCAACAGTTTTAGATGTGTTCTGAATATTTAAAAAGTTATCTGTGTCCTTTAAAATTGTGATTTGTCCAGAGACTGGCAGTATATATGGAGAACCTGATAATGATTAATAAATGGAAAATATATTGAAAAGGTAGTTGTCTACATTGATTATATTTCACATTAGTTCCAACATCAACCAAAAAAACAGCTTAATGGAAATTTCTATGCAAATTATTTTCTAAAGATTTCTTAAAACATAAAACTTGCTTTGGTAATTTTAATTTTCTAAACCTAAATCATAAAAATCCTGAGAATGGGATATATCAAATTTATCTTGGAAATAAATTTACAATGTTGGGTTAATTCTGTGAAATTATTTGATTTTTATTTTAAAGTAACTTACAGTCGCCAAAATAAGTCACTTATTTAGCTTAGATATAAAGAAGTAACTTAGTCAAATATCTTACCTGTAATCTTTCCAGTTGTAGTAAAAAGTGCATTGGATCTTTACTGAATCTTAGTACCTTTAAATGTAATAATTGTGTTACTATGATTTTCATTAACATTTTACATTTGTGCTTTGGTCTTAGGTTGAATTCATTTTTTCAATTGCAATTCCAATTGTAAACAAGAAAACTGAAGCAAAAAGTAATTACAATTTGCTTTTAAAAGCCAGATTCTCCCTCCCATCCCCCCTACTACATAGATATAAAAAAAGACACCTAGAAAATTATTTTCCTATGCTTTCATCCTGTTTTCATTTGCCTGGGATGGTATGGAGCTATATTTCTAGTGAACTTTTTCTGATCATCCTTTAGAACCTCTTAGGACTAGAATTTAGGTCACAACTAATTTCCAGGAACCAATATTTTCAGGAAACTCCAGCTTACAAAAGTCCTAGTTTAAAATCTAGCACCTGGACCTGAATACAATACTCCAGATGTGGTCTGATTGTTGATAGAGTTTAGAGGGACTTGTATCATACCTGTTTTGAACATTTTATCTCTCTCTTACATGTATCTTAAGATGACATTGGTCTTGATTGCCATGTAACATGGTTGTCTTTGTTAAAAATGCATTCCTCTAGGATAGTTTTTTTCCTTCTTATTTTTGTAGTTAATGTTTTGAATTTAAGTGTAGAACTTTATATTTGTCTCTATTAAATTTCATTTGACCCATTGCCATACACCATCAAAATCAAAGTCTTTTGGAAACCTCACTGGTCCCATATGTTAGCTTCCCCCTTAAGACAGTGTGCAAATTTTAACTTTTATTTTGCTAAACAAGCCTTTGTACAAATGATGGATGGTGATGAAACATAAAATAAAACAAAGCCAAGGAGATAATAGATACCTGAAGTGCTCCAGTTGAAGATGAAATTCATCTACTTACTCTAAGTTTTGCCATTCGAATTCACTCCAAAACTTAATTTATACATGCAACTATCATTTAACCTTCATCTCCTTTGACACGAATTGTATGAGAATAATGTTTTGCTAAAATTTAGATAAACTAGATTCCTCCAGATCTCCCAAAAACCAGTCAAAAATGGAAATGAGTTTACATTGTCCAGTATGTTCTTAATGAAGTCCTTTCTGATACCTGCACCATTTCCAGATGCTCATACACCATCCCTTTAAGACCACTAGCCTTATTGACTTCTCTCTTGAGATAAGGGGTGTTGGAGGATCAAGCATTTGCCAATCTACAATCCTGTAGCTCCTTTCTCAGTGTCCATCTCTGACTACTGTCAATGAGTCAGCAATTGTTTCTGCCTGGCCTTTTACTACCACTATGTAGGGTTTACCCAAATGTTTATACAAAAGTGACTTGAATTCAAGCTAAGAAAGTTAGAAGCTCTTACTACCTTCTTAGATTTGAACTCTTAATACATTTTTTAGTCCTTTCCAGACTCAGATCATTCTTGGCAAAGAAAATGAGTAAAATAATGTTGAATTGTGTCTTTTCTCCATTACTTTTAACCATAATTGAGCAGCACTTACAACCCTTTTTTGCCTTTCTTGCCTTCAAGGTAACTTTTAGAAAACCCTGTTTTGTTTTCCTTTCCTTTCCTTTTTCTGAAGTCAACTGTTCTGAGTTTGAGTGTTCCTAACACTATTTTTATTGGACTATATATGAAACACACTTGTATTCATGTTTCATTATCTTTCTTTCCATTTTGTATATGTCTTAAAAAAATTGAAGTCACTGACCTCCCCGTGCATCTTTATTAGTTTATTTCTTTTCCCATTTCTTCCTCATTGGATTTGTTTCCATCTTTCAGAATTCTAGTTGACATTCCCCATCCCTTTTGTGCTAATTCCCTGCACCCCAGAACTTTCATCTTATTGATTCCTCTTTCTGAAGTATTTGAAATCCTTTTTCCTCAAATTGAAAGTTTATAACAAACTTCCTTCCATCACAAATTTTAAGGAACAATGATCACTTCCCACCATAGATTCCATTCTTTTCCCAGTCCTTGTGTGTTGCTCAGGATCAACTAAAATTGGCAAACATTCACGAACCTACTTAATGTGCCAGGCACTGGAGACCACTTACATTCTAATGGAGGATCCATCTCTTTCCCTCCCTCCCTCTCTCCCTCTCTCTCTCTCTCTCTCTCTCTCTCTCTCTCTCTCTCTCTCTCTCTCTCTCTCTCTCTCTCTTTCTCTGTCTCTGTCTCTCTGTCTGTCTCTCTCTGTCTCTCTGTCTCTGTCTGTCTGTCTGTCTCTCTCCAGTTTTATTATAAATTACCCCCTGTCATGTACTTTAATTAAATGCCATTAGCTTCCTGCTATTCCACAAACAAGGCACTTTGTCTCTTTCTTTAGGGCATTGCTCTAGCTTTGGAACTCTCTCTTTCCTCAACTTTGCCTGTTGATTTCCCTGCCTTCTTTTAAGTCCCAGCTAAAATTATACCTTCTAGAAAATGGATTTTTCACTTGTTTATGTGGGTATTGGATGTAGGGTTTTGGTTTTTTAAAAGTATTACAAAAATAAATAACAAAGAAATAGGTATTGAGTGATAATACATGCATAACCCAACGGAGTTGTTTGTTAGCTCTGGGAAGGGGGAGGGGAAAAAGGTGAGGGAAAGAACATGAATCATGTAACCATGAAAAATACTTAAAACTTAAAAAATAAATAAATAAAATTATGCCTTGTATAAGAATCCTTTCCCAACTCCCTCTTAATGTTAATACTTTCCATTCAGCAATCATTTCTCTTATCTATATAGCTTATTTTTATATATTTGAACTTTGTCTCCCCCATTAGATTGAAAGCTCCATGAGGGCAAGGACTATCTTTTGCCTCCTTTTTTATCCCTAACACTCAGCACAGTGCCTGGCACTTTGTAGGCACTTAATAAATATTTATTGATTTATTGAAGTATCAAAATATAAAGCAATTTAATTTGATAGGTCTTTTACAGATGTTATAGAGGACATAAAACATTAGGACACAAAATGTAATCCATTTTTCAGTCAATCATCATATAACAATAATTTATTAAGGGTACTATACTATGTGCCAAGTACTATGCTAGCTTCTCAGGATGCAAAGCCCAAAACAAAGTAGTCTCTGTTCTCAAGAAGCTTACACTCTTTAATTATCTGATGGACTCTATTATTTAATGAACTCTATTAATAATGCACTTTTTACTCACTTTTTTTCACAATATTTTGGACTGACACTTTCTTCTTTCTACTTTTCTTTCTAAAAAGATATTTATTAAAAATAATTAATTTGAAAATACTTTGACACTTTTCCATTATCTTGTATTTTGCAAAAATGAAAGATTTCATTTCCTGGCAAAGCTGGCTAAGAATTTCCATTGCAGAAATGAATATTAATTTTTCAATTGTATTTGAGTTTCTAATCAGGAATTTAAGACAGGTTATTATATAATGAACATAATTTCAGAGCTTTTTGTCAGAGGCTCGAGTTAGATTAAGATATGAAGTGTAAAGAAAAGAACACTATTCTTTTTTTCATATATTCATATATTCTTCATATATTTCATATATTCTTTTTTAACATATATTCACTGTAGGCTCAGTGAAAAATTTGAATCCTCTCTGAATCACTTGCCAATGGACATGCCATAAAATAAAGGCCTTTGTGCCATGAAGAATAGATTTTTCAGGCATGAAAAATGTAGGACTTTATAATAATGAAAAAAATGACATGTCCATTATGCCTCCATGACACTTGGCCCTCTTTATCACCTACATCTCCACCCCTAGATAGTTGCCTTTCTTGTTTATTTACTTATTCTTACTCAGAGGCCTAAGTATAAATAAAAAGTTTAAACTTGAACATTACTTACTTGATGCTAGTTTTTGAGTCCTTATAATCAATTATGTAAGACAAATTCGCAATGTGTTTTTCGAGCCATAGACAAATGACTGTCAATTTGTCATCTCTCTGACAGAGCTTTCCTACTAGCCTCATCATGTCATTCAATGTATACTGATTTTCATCATCAAACATCTGTATTAATAATAAAAATAATTTTATTTGACCAACTTCCCCTTAGATTTGATCCCCCCTTTCCTAATCAAAGAAATAATTTGTTATTAAAAATCATAGACTTCTCAAATATATATATATATAGGCCATTTAAATGTTTATATAAAATATTAACATTTTTTATCTCTTAATCTATAAAAACTTACAGGAAAAATTATTTAAATAGGAAAAAAAGATAGGCTAAGCAGTTCCAGGCATGTTAAGAGCACTTTTTCTGATGATGGAGAAGACTTTGTCAAAGAATGTTGTACATTCTTTGCTTCTTCAGGTAATGCAAAAATATAATAGATCTTGGTATAGTGAGAACATGGGCAATTGATGTTCACATGGAACATCCCTATTTAGAACAAGTCAAAAGGATATCAAGGCAATACATAATAATATCAAAAGCAATTGACATATGTAAGAGAGGAAAATCACATTCAACATGCAAGAAAAGCAACCAGAGCAGGGGAGGAGCAAGGCAAGACAGAGATTCAGAAAAAAGAACAGAATGTGGCATTTTTCCAAGAAGAAATTGTAAATCCATTATGGTTCTTCCTAGCCTTCAATACATTATCAGCCTCCCTAAAAATAACTAAGAATGACTTCTAAATTAAGAAGGAATTGAACCAAAACTTCTTATTAATCATTTGAGTACATGGTTGATAAAAAGCTATATGGCTCCAACAGATTAAGCAGAGGCAGATTCAAGAGAGCGGAGCAAGAAGAATTTTTTGCCCAGCTCACTTAGCACACTTCCTTCACAACAATCTAAAAAATGCACCAGAATGAATTCTGAAAGGGATAACTAAGTCACAGTGAGTCTTTTTGCTAGCCCAGGAAGTCATGGAGGTCTGTGGCTAGCCTTAAATAGGCTGGAGGCAATGGAAAGCAGCTTTCTGGCACCAGGGATAGAAGGATGGAGGATGAGACAGAGCATCATGGCAGAATGGACTGCTGAGACAACCCCAGACTAGAGCTGGTTGCAAGAATAAGGGTCATCTGATTTACTCTGTTGCCTGACTGAAAAGGTCTGGGTCCTAGAACCAGGGAATTGAGGATTTCATAGAGAGTGGGTATGGGTTCTGAATACTGATCAAAAAACAAATTGGGTAAATATAATTGAGTAAATATAATCTGAGCCCAGGAGCAGAGTGGTTCTCATTTCCAGCTTGAGCTTCTCCTGGTCATTTTGCACTGACAAAATCCAAAATGTCAGTAAAATATTGATATTTTAAATCTATTCCCTTTGCACTTGTGTTGTCTCTTCTCAGTTGATTCTTAGCATTCAAGTAAGCAAGACTGCCATAGACTTGATAGCCATCTATACTTTAATACATTTAATACACACAGAAGGGAGAAAACCTTAAAACAATATTATCTATGCCAATAACAGTTTTAAAAATAGTGGACACAAAGCTATGGGAGGGGAGTGAGGGAAGGAGAGGAGAAGAACATGATTCTTGTTAACCATGGAAAAATACTCTAAAGCAACTAATTAAATAAAATTTTCCAAAAAATAAAATAAAAAATAAAAACAGTGGACACAGAGTGCAGCTACCAAAGGATAGAGGGAGGCATAAACAACATGACTGGCTTCCTCTCCATATTTATCTCCTTTAAAGAATGAGTAAAGTTAGAGAATAAGCAGGAGTGGATTTCAGTCCCCTTGGAGAAGGACAGGAGGAAGTTTCCAAGGCAGGTTCAACTGCATTTGTTTTCATATTTCATTGTTTAACTGGAATTTTGTTCCCAGCTTCCTAGGGCTTGACTTTGATCATTGTTCCATTTCGTACACTTCTTTGTGATCCCATTTGGGGTTTTCTCTGCAAAGATACTGAAGTGATTTGCCATTTCCTTCTCTAGCTCATTTTACAGATGAGGAAACTGAGGCAAATGGGGTTAAATGACTTGTCCCAGGTTCCATAGCTACTAAGTGTTTGAGGCTGGATTTGAATTCAAGAAAATGAATCTTCTTGACTTTAGACTTTAGACATAGCACTCTATCCATGGCACCAGTGGATGGTGCACAAATCAACCCATCAGGGAAGAATATAGCTGACAGATTCCAACTGGAATTCTGCTCTATTTGCAGTCTCTTCCGTTCTTGATCATCTGTCAGAGGGAGTCTATTATCCTCTGTGTTGCACTTGCTTAATTTCTACCTCCTTACAAATCTTTTTTTCTAACTCAGATTTGAAGGTCTTGTTAATATACCTTCAAGTGAACTCTGAAATCAATTTGGATTTTAGAGAATACTGAAAAGGGGACCAGTAGGTGGCCTCATTCCATCTCCCCCCTTCTATGTCTAAGTTCTGAAAAGTAGGCTCATAATTTTGTAGGATATCCAGGTTTCCTCCAGACAATTGTTTTAGGGAACATTACACTCTGACCTTCATTTTCCATGTCCCCTCTTATTGTACTCTCGCCTTTTGAAGTTTAATTCCACAAAATAAATTGATTTACCATAAAGGGATAGAGAATTAAGGCTTATTCAATAGTATTTCAGGCCTGTATCTCCACTTTCACTTTTGCTATTTCTTTAAGTTCTACTTCCATCTTTATCTTCTTTGAAATCTCTAAATGGTCCTTATGTTGACATTTCTTTTTTGTTTAATCCCCATAGATGTTTTTCTAGTTTTTTTTTAATAGCTGTAGATGAAGTATAGATGAAATAATAATTTATTACATTACTTGTGCTTTCCTTCCTAATTGTATTTATTTACACTGTTCTTCAGTATTTATTATTTGGGCTGTTTGCAAGTCAGAAATCTTTTTTTTCTTTGTAGGACTGCTTTAGATACCTCTCTTTTATTGAATGTCCATTTTAAAAAATTGATTAGTAGGTTCACTATGCCATTTTGGGTTTAATCTTCAATTCCTTTACTTTTCAGAATATATTATTCCATTTACTTTACAAGTGATCAAGAAACCTTCAAACATGAAGGAAATATAAATTACAATATATAATAATACAATGAAGAAACAATACAACAATAACAATGAAAGTTTTTCTTTTTTGGTAACTTGCAGAATCTGTTTATCATTGGAACTGTTAAATCCTGGAGTTTGAAGCAAGTGTTGTTTCTGGAGGCAGTCTGCGGATCCTTTGGATTGGTGCTTTGAATTTGAGAATTTGAGAATAGAGCTGAGATTCTGAAGTGCACAGTAAAATGGGTTAGTAGATGATTGATTGACTTAGAGTGAGCCTTGGGTCATCACCAACCTTCTAGTCATTAAGTTTACAACTTTGGGATCATTCCTTAACTCGTTCTCATTGCAAAGTCTTTTTATTCTACACTCATACTATCCCTCATATGCAACTGCTTTTCTCCATTCTTATAGTGAGAGAGAAGGGAGGGTTGGAACAAAGATGCTGTGGATAAATCACTAAATTATGAGTTAGGAAAATCTGTCTTTGCTGCTAACTACTATTATTTTAGCCAAATTTCTCAACCTCTATTCTTGGGTTTCATTTTCATTACCAGTAAAATAAGGCCAATGGATTAAAAAAATATGAGGAAAAGGTGGGTCTTTGTTTCCCCATTTAATTCCCATAGCTCCACTATTGCCTCCTTCTCTATTTTGCTTGCACTGGGCACTTGCACTAATAGAACTATGATTCCTAGTGATGGTGTCCTATGTGTTTTACAATGAGACTCACTCTTTCTTAGTTACAGATTCATAGAAACCAAAGCCATGTTGGCAACGGTGGCTACAGTTAGTAGATGTGGATTCCTGGTGGAGAGTCAGTGCCATGTAGAATGACCAAGGATTTCTGAATCCAAGTGGGTATGGATAACTAAATGATTGATTATAACTTAAAAAAATTGATAAGTAAATAAACTAGACAATTCAAAGATCCTATGTTTTTTTGAGTCTAGACAAAGACTAATCCTTAGCTAATGAGGATACATTATGCCTAGAATGTAGTTCAAAAGTAGAATATAAATTGCATTTGAATACTTACTGAGCTTTTGGGAACACTGATTCTTGAGAAATGTAACTGTGATTCTAATATTTATTTATGTGTTACTTTCTGAAGCTACTTGGTGTTTATAGTGAGTTTAGATATAATATTCTTAGAAGTCCCTTTTAAATTTTGGAAAAATGGGATATTAGAAATGAGGGCTAGGAATTTCCTCCCCTGGATGTGGAGAGGGAGGGGGCCAACTTTGGAGGTGCAGTTCCCAGTTTAAAAACATCAGAGTGAAAATCTAGATGAAATCAAAGTTTGGTACCACTTGGGCACTGGGAAGGTATACTATGAACTTAACTGCTTAAAACTAATCTAGTATTTATTTCAGTTAAGCAAGACTTGCCTTATTGGTCACTGATCAATGTATTTCTTCCTCAAGTGCTACTTCTCCAGGTCTTATTCACATTGGTGCCCCTAAATCCTTGAAGGATTTAGAACAAATTCGGAGTACACTCACAGGAGCTCATGAGATTGTAAATTTATAGTCCTATTTCTCATGAGTTCCTGTGAGTGTACTCCGAATTCATTCTAAGACAACTTATTTGGTTTTTGGAAAGGGACATTTACTAAGATATAACAAGGTCCTTGGTCACTATAATCTCAACTCAAACTGTGCATGCACTTTTCTCTTGAACTTATAAGATCTCTGAGAAGACTGGGCTGAGATTTAGCAAGTGTATGTGACCAAAGGGTCAACTCACAGCTTCTAGGTCCTGGAAGTCTTCTGTAGAATACTAAGGAAGATTTTTTCCCCATGTAGTCCTTGAAGGGTCTTTAAGTAGTAATCCCTTGTTTGAAACCAGAAGCTATTTTTTCTTCATTAGGTCTAGTTTGTTCTTGAAGCTTAGAGAGCCAAGCCAGCGGTCTCTCAAGAAGGGGCTCCTTCTGTCTAGGTGGAGCAGTCAGTTGAATAAGTGATGAGAGACACTAAATGCTCAATCCTGTGCTTAGGCATCACACAGTGTTCTACCATGGCACAGTTTGTGTATTATGTAGCTTCAGTGAGTATATGCTTTTCTGGCACACAATCATTTTTCAACATACATGTTTCCATAGAACCTAACAAGAGACTCAAAGTCTAAGGAGATGGTCAATGAAACATTGTTGCTACAACAGAAATAGATGAATGACATAGACAGGGTGACCTGGAGGTTAGTTCCCCCTGACCTGTGAGGTTACCAGCTAGGAGAATCATTGTTGCTTTTGATCAGTTTTCACAATCAATCACAATTACTTAGGAGATGGGTAACAAAACATTTCACAGCTAGGCACAGGGTTAAAGGGTAAATTTAATACAGATCAGAATCAGATATCTTTCTAATTTCTAAATTGCATTTTTCTTTATGTTTCACTCAGGCACTTGGTGATGTTGCCTGGTTATCATAAACATAACGAACCAGCGAAGTGTGTCAGTAGTTTGTGTTTCAGAGGAATGATTGATTTACCTGTCCTGCTTGGCCTACAATGGGTATGGGGCATTTGAATGTGCCTCTGTTGAGAGAGAAGGGAGGGGTAGTGGGTAATGATCTTTAGGTTTTAATTCTGTGAATGTAATCTGGGGGGATTAAAGTGGGATTTTTGTATGTTAACCTTTTAAGTATTTGCTCATATATTATTTCTTCTGTATTGGGGAGAACAATAATCATAACAATTCCATTAGTAAGGAATGTTAGAGGGAGAAGTCACACAAAAGGGGGTTCAGTGGGTGCCTCATCTTTTCTGAAGGTTGCTCTACAGCCTCCATTTCCCCAGACTACGACTGTCAGATAGCAGGAGTATGACATCTTCCCACACTGAAGGGTCTTTAAGTATTAATCCCTTGGTTGAAACCCGAAGCTATTTTTTTCTTCATTAGGTCTAGTTTATCCTTAATGTTTCATCCTCCCTTTTAATGAGGAGACTATTCTCAGCCACTGCTGCTCTGGGGATACTGCCATGGCTTTGGTGGACTTTCTTAGCAAAGTCTTGTAGTTTGTTATTTGATTGTCATTTGATCAGTGATGGGGGCTAAGGAGAGAAAATTGTTTCATATATCCCCAAGGGCAATTCTCTTTCAGGAATCTTTTGACACTATATTTTACCACCATTGTCCTGGAATACTGTTGTTGCAGAGAGACGCTCAACTGACTCAGTGTGTGATGTCTGATTCTTTCAACCATCAATAGATATTTTCTGAATGGCATTATCTGCTTTCATCCAGTGATGCAAATGATCTATTCAAATTCTCATATATTTTACTTTTTCTTGGTTGACTCAATCAATAAACCTGGGACTTCTGTGATTAAATTCATTTGAGTGAAGGATTTCACCCCTCCCTACAGACAAATTTAAAGGCTCATCACTAGAACACTGACCATTCAATCAATTCAGAAAACTTTGGAGGTGGGGGGACAGCTGATTTGTGCAAAGCATATTGCGGAACACTGAAAATATAGATATAACAATTAAAAAGTCCCTTCCTTCAGGGACCTTATGCTTTTTCTGAATTCTACCCTCAGGTGGTAGGTTTTCTGAGCACAGTAGTTCATGAAGACTATCTATTAAGCTGTAAAGAAACTATGGACCTGCATTATTGAAAGATGCGAATAAAGCAATGGAATTATATTAAAGTAAATGAAGATAAAAACCTACCTGTATTGAGTCAAGAAGTTCTTCCCATTTCGTGTCATATTTTTCTAAGAGAAAATTTTCAAATAATTAAAAATATTAAAAATAATAAGGTCACATTTCTAATCTAAAGAAAGTAGTTCTTCTAAACTTAAAAGTTTAAAAATTTAAATCTTTATAATGAGTTGTCTATTACCTTCATACTCAGCCAGGTCTATAGTATTTTGGGCTGTTATTTCAAGAATATTTTTTCCTTCATCTCTCATATCATCTATTATTACTTTTAGGTCTGTAATAGCCTGGGGACAAAACATATGCATTTTAAATATAGTGGAACATCCAGATTAAGAATTTTTTTCATAACTCATTTTGACTTAACAAATATTTATTAAGCATTAGAAAGTTAGATGGTGCAATGGATATGATGTTTTGGGAACCAGAAAGAAGAGTCTTGAAATATTATCTGAGAACTGTACTAGTTGTTTGACCATGAGCAAGTCATTTTGCTTTTCTCAGTTTCAGTTCTCATCTGTAAAATGGGGATGATAACAGCATCCACTTCCATAAAGTGCTTTGCAAACCTTAAGGTGACATATAAATGGTAACTATTATTAAGCACTACCATGAGGAAGTGGGAAAAAAAGAAAAAAATTACAGACTCTGCTATCAAAGAAGTTTCATTTTACTGGGTTGTGGGGCATAACCTATATACAAATAAGTAAATCCTAGGCATGGAGAGAACACTAAAAACTGAAGCATAATAAAAAGTTTTGATTAAATAGTATGCAGGACCTGGACACTTTGAAGTGACATAAGTGTTCAGAGTCATAACTAGCAAGTTTGGCATTCTAGGCAATTCATTTTTGGGGAAAGGAGAGACTCTGAAATATTGCCCTACAAATATCCAGAGAGGGAGAGACTTTGGAACACTGGGTCCCAGGACAGAAAGCCTGCTTGTTTTCCTGCAGCCCCTTGAACACTTATTATGCTTTTTGTTTTTGTCATCTTAGACCTTAGAAACTTCTTTAATAGCAGAATCTTTAATTTTTTTCTTTTTTTTCTACTTCCTCTTGGTAGTGCTTAATAATAGCTAAGTGAAGTGGAACCTCAGAGTAATTTTAATGATAACTTCTCTCATTATCAGTAATTTTGAAAATCTTTTCATATTGATGCAAATAGTTTGTATTCTACCCTTTGAAAACTATTTGCCTGTGACAAATTAACGATGAAGAAATGGGCGAAGAATGCTATCCTCAGCTAGAGAAAGAACTGTAGAAGTAGAAATCCAGAAGAAAACATGATTTATCACTTTTTATATGGGTATATGATTTGGGGTTTGGATTTTATAAGATTGCTCTATTACAAAAATGAATAACATGGAAATAGGTTTTGAGTGATAATATATAACCCAAGGGAATTGCTTGTCAGTTCCGAGAGGGGGGAGGGAAGAAGGGAGGGAGACAACAAAAATCATGTCACCATGGGAAAATGTTTCTAAATAAAATAAAATAATGCAAATTAAAAGAAATGGCACTTGTTCTCATAAATTTTAATCAGTTCCTTATATGTCTGGGAAATGAGATCTTTATCAGAAAATTTTGCCACAAAGATTTTTCCCAGTTAATGGTATTTCCCTCCTAATTCCCTCCTAGCTGTGTGGGTTTTGTTTATACAAAACTTTTAAAATATTATGTAATTAGAACTGTCCATTTTGTCTTCTGTGATCTTCTCTAGCCCTTGTTTTGTCATAAATTATTTCCTTATCCAAGGATTTGAAAGGTAATTTTTTCCTTGCTCTTCTAACTTGTTTAGTATGTCATCCTTTTAGGTCTAAGTTATTTATCCGTTTGCAGTTTATTTTGTATATGGCATGAGATTGTCTGTACACTGAATCTTTGCCAGACTGCTTTCCACTTTTCCAGCAGTTTTTGCTGAATAGTGAATTCTTATCCTAATAGCTGGGATATTTGGGTATAGCAAATACTAGGCTACTATGCTTGTTTTTGTTCCACTAATCAAACTCTGTTTTTTAATCAGTACCAAATCATTCTGATGATTGTTGCTTTAGAGTATAGTTTGAGATCTAGACTTCTTTCCTTCCTACTATTTTTGGTTAATCTCCCTTGAGATTCTTAAGATTTTATTCTTCCAGATGACTTTTATTATTATTTTCCCTACCTCTACCAAGTCATCCTTTGGTAGTTTGGTAATAATAAATTAATTTATATAATATTGTTTTTTATTATAGTGGCTTTGCCTACCCATATGTAGTTAATATTTCTCTACTTAATTTGTCTTTATTTGTATGGAGTGTTTTATAGTAGTATCCATAGAGGTTAGGTATTTTATATATTTTGTAATTATTTTAATTGACATTTCTCTATCTTTGTTGAGTTTTGTTGATAACATGCAGAGAAATTGTTATATTTATGTGGATTTATGTCTTGCAACTTTGCTGAAGTTATTAATGTTAATTGATGTTTTGTTGACTAGAGTTCTTGAAATGAAGGGTCACAATCATCAGGAAAAAAAGAGATGTTTTGTTTCCTTCTTGCCCACATTTATTCCCTAAATATCCTTTTTTTTTGCCTTATTTTTATGGCTACGATTTCTTAGCATTATATCAATTAGTAGTGGTGATAATGGACATCATTGACTTACTCCTGATCTTATTAGAAAGAACTCTGGTTTATCCCATTATATATATAATGCTAATTTTTGGTATGGTGTAAATTTTACTTAAGAGCATCCAGGTGGCACTGTGGATAGATAGCTGGCTGGAGTCAGCAAGACTCATCTTTCTGAATTTAAATCTGACCTCAGATTCTAGCTGTGTGAACCTGGGCAAGTCACTTAACACTTTTTTTTTGCCTTTATTCCTCAACTGTAAAATGAGCTGGAGGAGGAAGTGGCAAACCAGTACAGTATCTTTGTGACAAAAACCCCAAATAGGGTCACAAAGAGTTGGACATGACTGAACTACTACAACAAAAATAATACTTATCATATTGAGAAAAGATCGTTTTGCCCATATGTTTTGCAGTACTTAAAAAAGGAATCACTGTTGATTCTTGGCAATAGCTTTTTCTGTATCTTTTGATATTAATCATATGATTTTGTTGTTCTTGTTATCAATGTGGTCGATCATCCTTATTTTAAAAAACCTTTTTTTTTTTAAACCAATTACATATAATAAATTTTCACTCAGGTTTTCCTAAGCTATATGATCAAACTTATCTCCCTCTTTCCCTCCCCTTCCCCATGCTGGAAGGACTTCAACCTGGGTTATACGTGTATTATCATGCAAAATATGTTTCCATATTATTTGTTTTTGCAAGTAATCTTATAAAACTCAAACTCTAAAACATAAACCCAAATAAACAACTAGAAAATCATTTTCATTCTGACTCCAACAGTTCTTCTTCTAGAGGTGGACAGCATTCTTTCTCATGCCCTTAAAATTGTCCTGGATCATCGTTTTGCCAATAATAGCTGTCTAGGAGTTGATCATTCCACAATACTGCTGTTACTATGGATGCTGTTTTCTTGGTTCTGTTTATTTCACTCTGCGTTAGTTCATGAAGATATTTCCAGCTATTTCTGAAATCATCCTCTTCATCATTCCCTATTGCACAATAAAGTCCATCACTATCACATACCATGATTTGTTTAGCCATTCCCCAGCCAATGGACATCTCTATTATGCTTATAATTCTCATTATTGAACCAGTCCTTCATTCCTAGCATAAATCCAACCTGGCCATACTGTATAATCTTTGGGATGTAGTGCTGTATTCTCTGTGCTAGTATTTTATTTAAATTTTTATATCAGTATTTTTAAAGATGTTGTTCTGTCATTTTCTTTCTCTGTGTGGACTCTCCCCAGTTTAGGTATCAAGACCACATTTGTATCAAAGGAAATTTGATGATTTGTTTTCCTACTGTTGAAGCAGCTTATATAATATTGGAATAAATTGTTCTTTAAACAGTTGAAACAACTGGCTCATAATTATATCTGGTTTGATTTTTTTCTCCCATGGGAATCTTGCTGAAAGTCAAACATGCCAAGTAACTTATTTGTGGCCACTGTCACCAAAAGAAGTTCTATTTGAATGAGATGGTAATTGGATTATAGAACTGGTGATTGGAGACTGGCACAGTTAAACATTTTAACTTCTTTTTCTGAGACTGGATCATTTAAGTTTTCTATTTCTTATTCTATTCATCTAGACATTTCACATTTTTGTAAATTTCACCCATTTCAATTAAATTGTAAGTTTTAATGATATGTGGTTGGCCAAGATTTTTTCTAATAATTTTATTTCTTTTACATTTGTTTTGAATTCCCTTTTTTCATTTTGAAACTGGATTTTTTCTCTCTTTTTTATAGATCAAATTAGATAATGACATATATAGTCTACTGGTTGTTTAAAAAATCTCCTTTTTTATTTATTAATTCAAAGGGTTCTTACTTACAATTTTGCTTATTTCTGATTTTTAGGATTTCGATATGTTAAAGAAGAAATAAGACTTCCACTCATGTTGGAGGAGAGCTGATAGCATCACGGCATTCTTCTCTGGTATATTTGGAGAATGGTGTTTTGCTCTGGGTACCATATTTTAGGAAGGCTACTAATAAACTGTAATTTATCCAGATGTGGATTTAGAGATTTCAAAAATTTTTTATTTTCTAGTTTTTTTAGTTGCATGCCCAATTCATTGACCTACTCTTTTTCTCATTTATTGATGAAAACATTTAGAGATATACAATTTCCTCTTAGGACTATTTTGACTCTTTCCCAAACATCTTGGTATATTACATATATATATATATGTGTGTGTGTGTGTGTGTGTATGCATATATATGATATATATATGTGTGTGTATAATTTATTTATTGTTGTTATTCTTTTAATGGGATTATCTAAATTTTTTATAGTTTCCCTGTGAATAATACATCATTTTTAAATTTTTGAATATTTTTTTAAAATTACATGATTCATGTTCTCTCTCTCCCCTTTTCCCTCCCCCATCTAGGAGC
Source organism: Monodelphis domestica (assembly GCF_027887165.1). Lineage (NCBI taxonomy): Eukaryota > Metazoa > Chordata > Mammalia > Didelphimorphia > Didelphidae > Monodelphis > Monodelphis domestica. The sequence goes on from NC_077227.1 coordinate 268,572,325, forward strand.
TGACAAGCAATTCTACTGGGTTATACATGTGTATATACTTGATATCTATTTCCATATCATTTATTGTTGTAATAATCTTTTAAAACCAAAACCCCAAATCATATACCCATATAAACAAGTGATAAATCATATGCTTTTATTTTGCACTATGATTTGTTCTTTGAGCTACCTATTCATCAATCTCCAATTAATTGTAATCCTTTAGGAGCTCTTTATTTAATTTTTTATCACATTATGGTCTGTAAAAATTTAATTTTTTTTGCATTTGTGAGATTTCATAATCTAAAACATGGTTTATTTTCAGAAAGGTGATAGGCAGAGGTAATTAATATATATACTCCTTTTTATTCCTATTCAATAACTGCCGGAAGTCCATTATGTCTAACTTTACTCCTTCATGGAGATCAGAGTGACTGCACTGAGGACCTGTTTTCTTTGTGGGTGTCCAGTTTCAGATCTCTAAAGAAAATGTAGATGAAGCTTAGAGAGTTACTATCAGCACAAAACCAAATTTCTTCTGCCTTTGTACTGAGCCAAGAATCTTATATCTGTCTAAGCTTCATCTACATTTTGTTTTTGATGGAGATAAACACTGCCTTCTTAGGAATGGACAAACTCTAACCCTGTGGAATTCTTGTTTTTCATTTAGTAGATTCTAAATTTCCATCATTTTCATCAAACCAATCTTATTTTTAATTCTGGTTCTAGGTCTTCATGGTGGTCTTCAGTGGGTGGGGATTGGACTGTGATAGTTAGATATGATATCAGACAATTATGTATTGTGTACCTTGAAAAAATGTTTGTTTTTTATTTATTTTATTTTTAAATTTTTATGATTAAAAACTGAAGAATAGTAAAAATTTTCTTTTCTTTATCATTTTTGCTATTACAATTTGTTTTGCCAAGAGTAGTTGTATATTTGGGGGGGGGACTCTCTCCACCCCTCTCTCTTTCTTTGTCTCTTTTTATCTTTAAATCCTTACTTTCCATCTTAGAATTAATACTGTGTATTGGCTCCAAGGCAGAAGAATGGTAAGGGCTAGGCAATGGGGGTTGTGACTTGCCCAGGGTCACACAGCTGGGAAGTGTTTGAGGTCAGATTTGAATTCAGGACCTCCCATCTCTGGGCCTGCCTCTCAATCCACTGAGCCACCCAGCTGCCCCCAATTTGTTCTTTTTCTTCTATTCCTTATTTTAGTTGATTGTTAAATCTCCACTTGAGTTTGTGCTATTCAGCTATTTCACAAAGAGGGCTGCTATGACTATTTTGGCATATGGAATCTTTCAATTTGTCATCGACTTTCTCAGGATATGTGCCAAGAGTGGAAACTATGGGTCAAGGGATACAGACATTTTAGTTACTTTCTTCCCATATTTCCAAATCATTTTCCAGAATTTGTGGATCTATCTGTAGTTCCACCAAATAGGCATGTTACCCTTCCAACACTGACTATTCCCAATTTTTGTCTTTTTTTTTTGCCAATTTTCTAGATATGATGTGAAACCTCAGGGTCGTTTTAATTTTCATTTATTCTTATCACTGATTTGGAGCACTTTTTAAAAATGAATGTTAATAGTTTGCAATTCGTTTAAGAACTTTGTTCATATCCTTTGAACATTTGTTTATTGGGAAATTGTTTGGGGTTTTCTATATTTCTCTCAATTGTCTACATGTCTTAAATATATGACCCTTGTCATAAATATTTGATACAAAGGTTTCCCCCCCCATTTGTTTCCCTTCTCATCCTAGATGCATTAATATTGTTCCTGCAAAAGTTTTTTTAATTTCATGTAGTCAAATGATCTATGTTTTCAAGTGTATCTATCTCTCATTTTACTGAAACTTCACTACCACCCATTTCTGTGAAAAGCATATAATCCATATCTCTTTTCTTTTTTTAAAAAGCACATTTGGATGCTTAATATTCAGGTCATTTATCCATTTTGAATTCATGTTGTTCAGTCATTTCAGTCATGCCCCATTTTGTGGCCCCATTTGAGATTTTCTTAACAAATATAAGAGTGGTTTGCCATTTTCTTCTCTGACTCTTTTTACAGATAAGGAACTGAGGCAAAAAAGATTAAATGATTTGCACAATTCTTAAGTGTCTGAGGCTGGATTTGAACTCATGAAGATGAGTCTCCTGTTTCGAGGCCCATCATTCTATGCACCACCACCTAGGTGCTTTATATTCTATTAGATGTCAATATAAGCCTAATTTCTATTAGACTGCCTTCTAGTTTTCCCAAAATTTCTTATAAAAAAAGGAATCCTTCCCTAAGTAATTTATGTTTCCCGAGTTTAGTGAATGTTGGGTAATTAATTGAGTTTCATGAGAGAGAGAGAAGGGAAAACAATCATTTATTAAGCACTTACTGTATGCCAGACACTGTGCTAAGGGCTCTATAAATATTGGATCAACAAATATGAAGATCTCATTTGATCCTCATAACAACCTTGTGGGATATGTGCTATTCATTTTGTCACCAACAGACCAAGATATTAAAAACCACCAACTCTTTTGCCTATTCTCTTCGAAAAAAAATATTTAGCATGCTCTATTCTATTTAGAACATTTTTTCTTGCTCAATTTTTTTCAGTAGTGTCCAATTCTTTTCTTGGCAAAGATACTGGAGTAGATACAGGAGAAGGAAATGTCCTTCTCCTGCTCTTTTTACACATGAGGAAATTGAGGCACATAGATGTTAAGTAACTTGACCAGAGTCACACAGCTAATAAGTATGTCTGAATGATTAAGTATCTGAAACTGGATTTGAACTTGTCTTCTTTATCCCAGGCCAAGCCCTTTCTCTTCTATGCTACTTGAATAACTTAAGATGATAGGTGGTGAACAAAGCCTCTAAGGATCTGGTGGCTAGTGACCCAAAGGGGCCAGTTGTTTTTTTTTTTTTAACCTTCTTCTAAGACATGCAGAAGTATCGTCTAGAACTCTCATTTCAATTTGGTGCCTTCCTTCTCTATTCCCACTGCTTAAGTGACCTATCTTATACTTACTTTTCTTAATCTGTAGTTTTCCAGAAGTAAAAGTTTGTATTTTTGCTCTACTTCGTAAAATTGTCTTTCTGACATTCTTAAAGCGGAGTAACGAGTGTCAAAAGTTTTATATTCCTCTTGTCGGCCTTTCTTCAATAAGCTCTTCAGACGTCCCTGTTTGTAAATAGGCCCACAATGACTTTTTCTTAAAGTATAAAAGGAGGTATAGGCATATATAAGAATCAATGAAGAGTAACAAAAGCATAGAAACTATGACTTATTGTAAGTACAAAGAAAGAATGTATGAGATTCCTCAGGTTGATTCCCTGTGTGACTTGAAGGAAAAATATGTAAATTGCTCTATTTTTTTGGATTGGTAACTAACCAGCTAAGAGATATAGTAGATAAGAGTCCCCAAACTGGAATCAGAAAGACCTGAGTTCAAATCTGGCCATAGACACTTACTAGTAGTGTGATCTTAGGCAAGTCACTTAATCCTGTTTGCCTCAGTTTTCTCATTTGTAAAATAAGCTGGAGAAAGAAATGGCAAACCACTCTAGTATCTTTGCCAAGGAACCCCAAATGTGGTTACAGGGAGTCAAAACACTGAACACCAAATCCCAAAACCCAAAACACTGAACAAGAACAAAAGGTACCAAATGGATGGAAAGCTGCCCTAGGAGTCAGATAATTCTGTATTAAAGTCCTTCCTCAGACACATGTTCATTCACTGCATATCACTCAACCTATCAACTCAAGCATACAAGGGAATGCTCCAAAATAATCAGTTGCAAAGCAAGAGGGAATTTATTTACTGGGAGGTCCCTGTGACAATACAATTATTAGTCTGATCCAAAAAAACACTTTTAAAAAGTCATAATAATGTTATTTTTATTTTAAATTTTTATTTAATTAATTAATGTTGCAGGAGATGTGGCAAAATTAATACATTAATATAATACATTGCTGGTGGAGTTGTGAATTGATTCAACCATTTTGGATGGCAATTTGGAACTATGTCCAAAGGGCGCTAAAGGACTGTCTGCCCTTTGATCCAGCCATAGCACTGCTGGGTCTGTACCCCAAAGAGATAATAAGGAAAAAGACTTGTACAACAATATTCATAGCTGTGCTCTTTGTGGTGGCAAAAAATTGGAAAATGAGGGGATGCCCTTCAATTGGGGAATGACTGAACAAATTGTGGTATATGTTGGTGATGGAATACTATTGTGCTCAAAGGAATAATAAAGTGGAGGAATTCCATGTGAACTGGAACAACCTCCAGGAAGTGATGCAGAGCGAGAGGAGCAGAACCAGGAGAACATTGTACACAGAGACTGATACACTGTGGTACAATTGAAGGTGATGGACTTCTCTAGTAGCAGCACTGCAATGATCCAGGACAATGAGAAAGAACGTTATCCACACATCAAGAACTGTGGGAGTAGAAACACAGAAGAAAAACAACTGCCTGATCACATGGTTTGATGGGGATATGATTGGGGATGTAGACTCTAAATGATCATCCTAGTGTAAATATTAATAATATGGAAATAGGTCTTGATCAAGGACACATGTAAAATCCAGTGGAATTGTGCATTGGCTATGGGATAGGGTGGGAGGAGGGGAGGGAAAGAACATTTATCATGTAACCATGGAAACATTTTCTTAGTCAATTTTTAAAAATTATGATTTTAGAGACAGATGGTACAGTGGGCAGAGTGCCAGGTCTAGGATTAGGAAGACTCATCTTCCTGAGTTCAAATCTAGCCTCAGACCAGCTTTGTAACCCTGGGCAAGTCATTTAACCCTGCTTTCCTGTTTCTTCGTCAAATAAGCTGGAGAAGGAGAAGTATCTTTGACAGTATCTTTGTCAAGAAAATCCCAAATAGGATCACAAAGACTTGGACATGATTGAAATGACTAAATGGCATCAGTACCACAATACATCAAGAGAAGTGACATCTGACAACCTGACCATAAAAGAGGGGACAGGATGACTAAAAAGCCATTCTAGACCTGTATTACTTTACAGAACCATGAGTGTTGGTAATGAGATCCTCAATTTATCAAGAAATCATTAAACTGCGTTGAGTATTCTCTGATCTGAAGGAACTGTAAAGTACATAGTACATTCTAGAAAATTTTTAGAAAGTTTTTTTAAGTTCCAATATTTAAAGTGACAGAATAGTAATTTGGAAAATTTATTTTTGTGGAATATTTTATTCCCTGATGATGCCGGAAAGAAAGAGACGCTACAATACTATGTTTATACTACCAATATTTCTACAAAAAGGGAAAAAGAATCAATTATAAAAAATTACCTTGTCAGTTTCAAATAAGATGGCTTCCTTTTTCATCATAGTGATGCCATGTTTCAATGACTGCTGTTCTTGAGTCTTTTCTATTAAAAAGCAAAACAAAACCACAAACACAAATCTACTCACACAGCTATTTATGCATGTCATACACTTAGGGATGCCAATTTCATTTCTGTAAGTCTGACTACTTGGGAACTCTGGATATTGAGGGAAATTTTAATTTGTCTTAGTTTTCTCATTTACTGTCATTTGCCTGTTTTCATGTCCTTTTCTCTTGTTTCTACAGCCTTGTTATTCACATTAGCATTTGCTTTCTTCTTGTGATGATAATCAAGGCTGAGCTCTTGTCACTTCACTTGGAAATGTCTCTGACTAATCATAGAAGAAGAAGGGTATAAAGGAATGTGCCCCATTTCCTTTCTTTAGGTTCATGGAAATGAAAAGCAATTTATGGAATGGAAATAAAACTGTTCATGGAGTCTTAGAATGTGGACTAGATAGTCCTTGAACACCAGGATAGTATGGTGGGTAAGAGGGCTGAAACTTTGAATTACAGTCTTTCTGAGACTTCAGGTTCAGCCCTCTCACCCACCATACCACCTTAAATGACAACTCCCTTGGTTTTTCTCTTCTATAAAATGGGAACAATAATAGCACCTACCTCACAGGATTGTTGTGAGGGTCAAATGAGACAACAAATATACAGCATTGTACATTGCAGGCCTTATGTTTGCTAAAGTGGTGTTTGAGGCAGGATTTCCCTCCAGCTGACTAAATCAAGATTTATATGAGAAGCTGAAACTCAACTGAGAAGTGTCAGCTAGATTAAGAACAGTTTATTGTAGTACTAAAAGTTGGCTGGACCCTTTTGGGATTTTTACAGATTTTAAATCTGAATATATTGAATTAATTTCCATGTGGTGGGTTCTTCTTTCTTTTTGCTTCATGTTTTGTTCATCCATGTTTCTATGTGCACCCTTTCTCCATTAGCTAGTTCATTCTTGCCCCAGATGAGAACTTTGTTCCAATCCTGGTCATTTCTGGGATACCTACACCTGCTCTTATAGTAGGTTCCTTCTTTTCTAGCATATCCTCAATGTAATCCTAGGTAAAAAAGGTTGGACCTTCTCCTCCATTAGAAATAGCCTAAGACTTAAGGGAAAGGACTAAGCATTTATTTAAGCATCTTCTATGCCCTAGGCCCTTAGGTGCAGCTAGGTGGCACAGTGGATAAAGTGCCTAGGCTGAAGTCGGGAGGATGTGAGATCAAATCTGATCTTAGACACTTCCTAGCTGGGTGACCTTGGGCAAATCATTTAACCCTATTTGCGTCCATTTCCTCATCTATAAAACAAAGTAGAAAAGGAAATGGCAAACCACTCCAATATCTTTGCCAAGAAAACACTCAGTGGAGTCATGGAGAATTGGTCACAACTGAAAAATTACTAAATAACAACGACACATGCCAGGAACCGTGCTAAGTGTTGTTCAACTTCTCTCCCTCTTGATCCTCACAATAAGCTGGGGAGGTAGGTGCTATTTCTCCCATTTTTGAGTTGAAGTATTTGAGACAGGGGTGAAGTGACTTGCCCATGATCACACAGACAAAAAATGTCAGAGACCAGATTGGAATTTAGATTTTTCTGATTCCAGGTTCAGCCATCAGTTCACCATGACACCCTCTAAAAACTAGAAAAAAGCAAAACAAAAAACTCCTATCTTCTATCTTAGAGTCAATTAAGTATCAGCTCTAAGGTAGGAGCTAGGCAATGGGGGTAAAGTGACTTGTCCAGGGTCGCAAAGCCAGGCAGTGTTTAAGGCCAAATTTGAACCAAGGACTTGCTGTACTGAGGCTTGGCTCTCAATCCACTCAGCCATCTATCTGTCCCCTGACACCTAACTCCTTTTAAGTTTCAGAATGACCCTTAACTATGCATGATTTTAGTATAATTAATGATCAATAATATATTTGTTATAGGATTATACTAATATAGTAATATAATATAATAATATAATATATATAATATAATAATATATTATATAACATTATATATAATATGTAAAATATTATCTATTTAATAGAATATATATACTACATGTTATATTGCTATAATATATACCTATGACATAATCATTAATAAAACAACCAATCATGGTTATAATAATAAAAAGGGATGTTTTATGAAATATGAATAGCCACATAAAAATTAAGATATCATTTACAAAGTCATGAGTCGAAATGAAAAAAAATGTTCTTTAAATATATTGATAAAAAACATGAGTCTTTAGGACATATATGGGAGAAGGAGGAAGCTGACAAATGATAGTTTTGAAGACCTTAGTTTAAATTCTTTTAAAAAATTAAAATAAATATCAGCATTAACAAAGTTAAGAATGAGGATTAGAAGAGAGTAATAAGAAATAAAATTGTAACTGCAGCTGAGGATCAATTCTATTTATAAGTTCTATTTTATTGTATGCCTTGATGAGCTGCATCCCGAAGACTTAAAAGACCTTCATTGTCAAGGCATAGTCAGTACCTATACTTTTAGAAAATCTCAAGAACTTAACACATCTATTTATGTACCTCTTGCCCTTTAGAAATCATTGTTGTTTGCTTTCATAATTCTAGGCTAATTTACTTGACCTCTGTTTTAAAAACCAATGAAATCTGTACCAAAACTTGATTATTGAAATACTAAACAATTAAAATGTACCTGTAACATGATGTTTGAGTTCTTCAAACTCTTTGACATTTTCTTCATAAGTTTCTTCTATCATTTTCACTTTGGGGACATATGTTTCCAATTCTGCTTCCTTTTCTTTGGTAATTTCTTCCTCTATATTATATTTTTCCTTTTAAAAAATTGTTATGAGATATGACTTTGGTCAAGTCACTTGCCTCTTGTTATACATTTCCTCAATTGTAAAATGATGAGATGAGTTTAGATGATATTCAATAGACTGTACAAGAGGGCATTGAACTTGAAAAGGTAAAAATAGTATCAATCATACATAATATAAAATCTGCTATTTAAAATAACTTTAAATATTCAGATTCATACCATACATTTAAGTGACTAACCTGAAAACTAATAACTTTTTAGCTTTAAAAAATGCCACCTTTTACTAGAGATAATGAAGTAATATCAGTCAATACTAAACACATATGCACCAAATGGTATACCATTCAGATTTTTAAAGGAAAAGTTAAATAACTTACATGAGGAAATAGACAGTAAAACTATACTGATAGAGAACCTCAACTTTCCCCTTGGAATTAGATAAATCTAACAAAAAATAAACAAGAAAAGTTAACGAGGTGAATAGAATTTTAGAAAATTTGGATATGATAGACCTCTGGAGAAAATTGAATTTGGATTAGAAAGGATATATATCTTTTCTAAGCAATGTTTGGCCCCTACATGGAACATGACCATGTGTTAGGGCAAAAGACAAATTAAAACATTTATTGGAAAATAAATGATTTAATTCCAAAGAATAAGTGAGTCAAAGAACAAATCATAGAAACAAACAATCAGTAATTTCATTGAAGAGAATGTTAACAATGAGACAACATACTATATATATATATATATATATATATATATATATATATATAATATAGTCAAAGCAGTACTTAGGGGAAATTTTATATTTCTAAATGCTGACATCATTAGATTAGAGAAAGAATAGATTAAGGCAACCAAAACCATTAGAAAGAGAAGAAATTAAAAATCCACAATTAATCACCAAATTGGAAATCTTGAAAATCAAAGGTTAGATTAATAAAATGGAAAGTAAGAAAACCATTGAACTAATAAATAAAGCTAAAAGGAATTAGTGGCACTTTCCTTAAAATGATAAATAGCATACATCTAAAACCATCAGCTAGCATTATTTGTAATGGATGCCATCCCAATAACACCCAAAGTGAATGCAAGGATGGCCATTATCATAATTTTTATTCAATACTGTATTAAGAAAGGCTAGCTAAAATAATGAAAGAAGAAAATGGAATTAAAGAAACTAAAATAGGCAATGAGGAAACAAAACTATCACTCTATGCAGATAATATGACATACTTAGAGAATTCTAAAGATTCAATGAAAAAACTAATTGAAATAATTAACAATATTAGCAAAGTTGTAGGGTATAATATAAATCCACACAAACTCATCAGATGCATTTCTTCATATTGCCAACAAAGATCAACATCAAGAGATAGAAAAAGAAATTACATTTCAATTAACTGTGGATAATTTAAAATACGTGGGTGTCTATTTGCCAAGACAAACTCAGCACAATTACAAAATAATACTTCTCACAATAATACAAGTCAGATCTAAACAATTGGAAAAATGTTAATTGCTCATGGGTTGGCTGAGCCAATATAAGAAAATTTACAATCCTACCTAAATTAATCTACTTATTCAGTGCCATACCAATCAAATTGTCCCAAAATTCTTTTACAGAAGTAGAAAAAATAATAGAAAAATTCATCTTGAAGAACAAAAGGTCAAGAATATCTAGGGAATCAATGAAAAAATGTGTGAAAGAAGGTGACGTAGGAGTATCAGATCTCAAACTATATTACAAAACAACCTGATTAAAATAATCTGATTCTGGCTAAGAAATAGAATGCTAGATCAGCAGAATAGATTAGCTATACAATACATAGTAATAAATGACCATAGTTATTTAGTTTTTGATAAACCCCAAACTCCAACCTTTTGCAAGAAGAAATTATTCCTTGACAAAAATTTCTGGGAAACTAGAAAAATGGTATGGCAGAGACCTAAAAAGATATGGTCAAAATGGATACATGATTTAGACATAAAAGGCACTACCATTAGCAAATTAGAAGAGCATATAATAATCTATCTATAGATATCTATATCTATAGATATCTCTCTATCTATATCTATAGATGACCAAACAAGAGATAGAAAGCATTACAGAATGAAAATGGATAATTTTGATTATATTAAATAAAAAGGGTTTGCACAAACAAAACCAATGCAACCATGCTTAGACGAAAAGGAGAAGGCTGGAAAAAATTTATAGCAAGTCTCTGATAAAATTATTCTTTATGAAATATATGAGAACAGAGTCAAATTTATAAAACTATAAATCATTCTCAATAGATAAATGGCCCAGGGATATCAATAGGTAGTTTTCAGATGAAGAAATCAAGGCTATATATAATTGCATGGAAAACTGCTCTAAATCACTCTTGATAAGAGAAATGTAAATTAAAACAACTCTGAGATTCCATCTCAAACCTATCAGATTGGCTAATATGACAGAAAAGGAAAATAATAAGTCCTGGAGGGGATGTGGGAAAATTGGAACACCAATGCTGTTCTGTTAGAGTTGTGAATTGATCCAACCATTCTGGAGAGTGACTTGAAACTATGCCCAAAGGGATTTAAAATTGTGTACATCCTTTAACCCAGCAATACCATTACTAGATCAAAGAAAAATTTTTAAAGGGGAAAGTACCTCTTTATACAAAAATATTTATAGGAACTTTTTTTTTTTAGTAGCAAGGAACTGGAAACTGAGGCGATGTCCAATTTAGGAATTCCTGATGATTGTAATGGAATACTACTGAACTATACAAAATTATGAAAGGGATGACTTAAGAATGAGCTGGAAAGACGTACATGAACTGATGTAAAATGAAGTGAACAGACCCAGGAGAATGTTGTACATGGTAATAGCAATATTATTATATGATGACCATTTATTAATGACTTAGCTATTCTTGGCAATGCATTGATCCAAGAAAATCTTCAAAGACTCGTGATAAAATTAAAAAAAAAATACCCTCTGCCTCCAAAGAAAGTCCTGATGTAAGCTGAATGTAGACTGAGACATACTATATTTTACTTTGTCATTTTTATTTTATTTGTTCAATTTATCTTTCACAAAATGACTAATATGGAAAGATGTTTTATACTTACAGGCATAAAGTCTATATCAGATTGTGTGTCATCTTGGAGAGAGTTAAGGGAGGGAGCATGAAAATTTGGCTCAAACTTTAAAAATCTAAGGGTAAAAAATTGTTTTTTCATGTAATGGAGGGAAAAATAAAATTTCAAAATATCCTTGTCAGAGATGTCATAGAGAAAAGAAAGTAGGCATGCAAGTTACTAGTTGCTGACATCTTAAACATCTGATAAAGGTTACATTAGGGGAACATTCAAGTTATTTTTTTTTTCATTTAAAATTATTTACCTCCATTACTTTTAATGTTTCATATACATCTTCCTCAAGTTTTGAAAACATTTTTTCTTCTTCTTTTATTTCTTCATAAAGTTCTACAATCATTTCTTCTTGTTTAGTGGCAGTTGTTTCATACGTAATACTCTAGTTACAAAAAAATAAAAGAATGAGAATCTATCATTAACATTTATATATAAATAACATTTTCCAACAGATATGCAAATGTGTTTTCTGGAATGAACTTTGTATTATCATCATTATTTATCTTTATTAATGTATTTAATTTATTTTTTATTATCAATGAATCAATCATCAAGCATTTATTAAGCATTTACAACATTAGGTATTTTGTTAGCTGCTAGGGACATAGAGAAAAACAAGAATATTCATTGCCCTTAAGCAACTTACATATGAATATGAAATAAACAAAACATACATAAAATTAGTGCCAGGTGATTTTATTTGGTGGGAGGCACAGGGTGGCTCTATGGATAGAGAACCAAGTCTGGAGATGGGAAGTCCTGAGTTCAATCTGGCCTCAGACCCTTCCTAGCTATGTGACCCTGGGTAAATTACCTAAACCCAATTGCCTAGTTCTTACTGCTCTTCTGCCTTGGAACCAATACGCAGTATTGATTCTAAGATGGAGGGTAAGGTTTTTTGTTTGTTTGTTTGTTTTTTTAAGATAGATGAAACACTAAAAGCTAGACAATAGGAAAAGTCATTTTATAAAAGATACAATATTTGAGATAAGTTTTTAGGGAAACTAGAAATTCTAAAAAGTAGAAGAAACTTTCCAGGGATGGGGGAGAATAGCCTTTGCAAAGGCAGAGTTAAGAAATGTAATATCTTGTTTATCTGACTTAACAAAGAAGACTTCAGGGTTTCAGGAAAAAGGATTATCCTGGAGCCCATCTTCTTAGGATCTGCCTCTTTCCAAGCTTCCATTTTCTGTTTTCCATATGACCTGTCCAGGCTCACTCAAACTGGACTCACTGGCAGCTGTAGTTCTTTATGCAGAAGAGAATAATGTATAATGAACTGAAAGGTAGCTTGGAGCCAATGCATGAAGGGCTTTAAATGCCAAAAGAGGGGTTTGCATTTGAATTAATTTGCTTAAGGATGATCACATTGGCAGCTATAAGATAGATTAGAGAGGGGAGAGATTTGAGGAAAGGCAGACAATAAGGAGGTTATTGTACCAGTGCTGGTGAGAAGGAAGGAAAATCTAAAAGAGAGACCTGCCTCCAATGAACTCACAGGTAGAAGTGAAGATATGAAGCTGTCATAAAAAGACTTAGATTGAATGTGGATTAATGTTATGGAATTAAGATTGTAAACTGGGCGATTGAAAGGATGGTGATACTTTCAATGGAAATGAGTGTTCAGAAGAGTAGTCTCTGTCTATAACCCATTTACCATCTGCATTGGACGTGTCCTCAGCAACAATAGGTAGAAATTTTTCTTCTGAGACTTATAGTTGGAAGCAGCTAGAGTATTGGGCTTGGGGTAAAAAAGACCCAAGATCAAATTTTATCCTAGATACTTAGGGTGTAACTCAAGGTAAATAACTGGTTAACTTCTATTTCTCACCATTTATTATCTATAGAATGGAGGTGAAAATAATAGCATCTACCTCACACAGTTGCTAAGGATGAAATGAGATATTTGTAAAGCACTTTGTAAACCTTAATGTGCTATATAAGTGCTAGCTTCATGCAAAAAATCCAGGAAAATAATTTTTTCTCCTCAAACTCATAAAGCCATTTTCAGAGACTGCCCTTGCTGAAAATTCCAAATGATTTTCAAATCAAGTGATGCAAAGATATGTGAACATATACTTATATTTTTGAGCAGACTCTTTTATCTTCTGATAAATTTCTTTGGGTCAGAAGTCACATTTTGTTTTATTCCACAGACATTTGTTTAAACATAATTTTTGGATGACTAGAGAATAGTAAGATAGTGAAGAATTAACCTCCATGAAAATAAAGATACTTAACCAGTAAAAATAAATAAATAAATAATAAAGATACTTTCCCTAAGAAAATAAAATGATCAATTCTTAAGGATGGGATTAACAGAAAAATGTATTTTGAAAAAGATAATAGTTATCAACAAGAAAGTTTTTAAAGTACATCTGATTTTTCTAAAATAACAATTTTTTAAAACTTCCCCACCTCCTTATATATTTCAGCTCGCTTCTTTTCAACTTCTTCAATTCTGAAAATAATGTCTTGGATATTGGATTCTTGTTCTTTTTTCCAGACTTCATGCTTTTTTCGAAGATGGAATATTTTCCATTGAGTTATAACACTGGAAGTGAGCACATATAGCAGGATGAATTAAATAGACACTTTTGTTTTAATAGAAAAAATGCAAAGCATTGCTTTGTGATTCTCATGACACTACAATTAAAAACAACTTGTGTCAATAACTACTCTTACTGACACATACTCTTCAGAAAATAATATTTGCAAAAATTAAAATAAAATATTACAAGGTACTAATTGAGAAAAATAAAAGTCAAATAAAAATATTGGGAAAGTTAATATATTCCCTTTAATTGGAAGAGCTCTGAATGCCCTTAACTTTAAAAAAAGATCAACTTCTTATTTCTTTTCAGTCACACATAGAAACAATTTTTTGACAATTTTTTTGACATTTTGTAATTCAGGTTTTCTCCCTCACTCCTTTCACTTCCCAGATGGTAAGTAGTATTGTTACAATTAAATTAATATATCTACCCAGTTATTAATTTTTATAAAATTTATTAGAAAGGGTAGATGATCATAGTTTTAAATCTCATTTTACTCTAAGTTCAGACCACATTTTTCCTAGCTTCCATTAACTTTTTTCTCCCTTTACCTGTCTCTCCAGCACCGTGTCCATCTCCAAAGCTCAGTTATGCCCCACCTACTTTCTTTTATTGATATTTGGACGTTCACTAATGCAAACTCTGATATGTGGGGAATGTTGATGAACTGGGCTGACCCTCCAGGAGGGGAGGGGATAAGATCCCCTCAACACAATCCCCACCGTGATCCTTTGGGAGACCAGTCTCCCCAATGGATCATTTAAACATAACTATTTTAAACCTCAAAATACCTTCTAGCTAAAAGTACATACAATATTGCATTTTTTCTAAGAGGAAGTTACAATAGTTAGAAATGAGAGGAAAATATAAGAAGAAAAATACAAAAACTGATTGATAGACGCATTGACAAAATGCCAATTAGGGGGCCGTCCCCTTTGGCATAAGAGTTTACATTCAGAATAAGTGTGTTCAACCCCCTTCAATTTATTCCATTATATCCCAAAGTTAATTCTGGATCTTTTGATGTGGTGTGTGGCTTCTTCGGGCACCTTTACAGCATCTTCTCCAAAAGGATCCACTTTCTTGATTCGGGACATTGTCAAGTTTCTTTTCCTTAAATTTCTTCAAAAAATTTTAATTCTTAGATTTTTTTGATCATTATACAATCCCCCTGAGGAGGATGTTGACAAACACCAGAATCACTCTGGGATACATGGCTGAGTTATGAGATATGAAACAATTGTCCAAAAGGAAAACAAACAAACAAACAAACTACCCCAAAATAAATTCCAAATAAAAGAGCAAAAATTAAATTCTGTAAAAAAATAATAAAAAATACAGAAATGATAAAAAAAATTCTTACATGTATAAAATTCTGAGTAAAAAATAAACCTGTAACAGGTCCTTGAATCAGTAGCAAGGTCCAATAAAGTGACTTATGTCCCACAAGCCTGTAGGACAATAGCAGCAGTACAGCACTTTACCCATTTGCAACCAGGACTATAGAAAATTGCCAAATTATAAGAGAGAAGGGACTAGGTTTCAGCAGCAAATGGGAAAAAATATTTCCTGATCTGATTTTACCTTCTCTGTCAGGGATAAGGGATTTTTGAATTTAGTCTACATACCAGGCCTATCAGAACAAGCTCCCATAGCTTTTAGCAATGCATTTCTAGCTTGGCATAGTTGCAAGTAATCTTGCTCTGAATTTGGGTTCCATTTGAGATCTTCAGTTGGCCAATGATTTGTTCCCTCTTCCTTGGCCTAATTAACAAGAGAAAGAATCTTATTTCTTTCCCTTTCCATTAGCAATGCCTGGAACAAATCTTCCATATCAATCCATGTGGGATTATATGTACAGAAAATACTTTCAACCTTATTTATGAGCAACACAGGCTCTGCTTCAAAGGAAGGTAATTTTCCTTTGAATATCTCCATGTCCTGTGGAGAGAAAGGTGTATGATGTCTAATGTTTACTAAATCTCCATGTCTGTTATATCTAGGGACATCCCTTAGAGGGAAAAGATCTTTATTTGAATCATTTGTGGTAACTGCTGATTGGCCTGTTTTCTGGAGTTCAATGGAGTGGGTTGCAATGAAGCTAGTAGGGGAAGGGGATGGAGTGGGAGAACGAAGAGGAAGGGGGTTGGTCAGGGGATGGGGAGGCAGGGTGAAAAGATTGGGATTGGGGCTGGGGGCAGGGTGCAGAGGAGTAGGATGGGTGAGATATAGTGGAGGAGTCATAGTAAGGTGGGTGGGATCAGTCAGGGAGAGGAAGGTAGGGAAAAGGATGATCAAGAACATAAGGATAGGAATGGTACAGGTGGGGATAAGGGAGATGGGAGGGCAATGGGTAGTGAGAAGAAGGGTATGAGTAGGGGGATGGTAAGGGAGGGTAGAGAGATAGATTGGGAGGAAAGGGGATGGGAGGAGTAGGCGTTAAGCAAGGTCTGACAGGGTGAGGAGCTGAAGGGTTCAAGTACTGGTTTGGGTAAGTATAAGGAGAAACAGGCCAGGTGGGATCATAAGAGAGTGTTTCTTGTCAGATCTAACCAAGTGTTCAGGAGAAGGAATTGAAGGAGTTAAACTAGAATGGTTTGGTTCCAAAAAAGAATGGTTTTCTCACTGGAGGGAATGGTTGATTTATCAACATGATATGCCCACAAGACCCAGTATTCTAACCTTTGGAATCTTTGTTTTTAATGGCTAAATTCAAATTTTTTAAGATCTTGAAGTCAAAAGAGCCATATTTTGGCCACGTATAAGATATATTCATCCAGACCTTGCAAAAAAAAATTTAGCTTCCTTTTTCGTCGTACAATTCTCCTTAGGTAGATTAGGATCACCCCAACAATTAAAAAATGTATGCAGGGGTGAATCTGGAGGAATATTTCTTTATTTCCCTTGATGTGTTGCAGTAGTTTCCATAGTGTCAAGTCTGTCTGGCTTAATCTGCCTATTTAAGCTAATATGAGTATTGCTAACTGGTCAGCTTAAACAATGAAAAGTTCCTAAAACATAAAAAAATGGTTCTTCAATGCTATTGTGGAAGGCAATGAGAGTAGGTTAAAACAAAAAGCTAATATAAGGAAGTAATTGTCACACAGCAAAAGTACCAATAATGAACGTGTGTTTATTACAATTGTTGCTGTTATTAATAATTAATAACGATTTGCATCTATTATAATCATTGTTGTTAATAATAGTAAAAATTATAAATAAGCATCAATTATCAGTGATTATTATTAATGATTAATAATAGTTGATAGTGACTAATAGAAGTTGTGGGAAATTAATAATTATTGTTATTGATAGTATTATTAATACTATTGTGTTTTAAAGGTATTTATCAGCATTGCATTTAGTTAATTTGATTTAATTTTGGCTTTGTTCAGTTTTAGAAATTTGGTTTTAATTTTAATTCAATATTATTAATATTTAACTATTAAGTTATTAAGTTTAAGAATCCTTTTATTTAAATGTATTCATTTTAATATCATTATTTAAAATCAGTAGGATCAGTAGGAGGAAAGGAATTGTCTTTTAAATTTCCTGCAATTTTACTTTTCGTCACAGGGGGCGCTATTATTGCGTGTAACACACGAGGGTTTAGGTCTTACTTGAAAATAAAAAAATTTAAAAAATGTGGCTTCAGATAGGCTGTATCTGAAGCAGCCAGTTCTCAAGGAAAGCTTGAGGGTGGGGGAGGGAGAGGAGCAAAGCCTCCTAAAAAGTACATCCTCTTAGCCTAGTCCTAAAGAATGTTTGATGGAGGGAAGGGAGGAAAGAAAATTCAAAAGAGAATTTCCTTGTAATGGTTTAGTCTTTTTCCCCTCCCCCAGAGGTAAATTCCAGTGGCCACATGTTTTCAAAGTTATGGCACTCGAGAGGGAGCTCCTATCCACCAGTGGCTCGCTTAATCAGTGCCAGAATGCACGGGACAGTAGTCTCTGTGTAGCAGGGGGGCTGGACCACTGATCCTCTATAGCCTGGAGGTACCCCCAGGATTTAGTTTAAAGGGGCTCCTCTCCCTGCTGTGTTGAGTAGAGCACAACATCAGTGTTCTTCAGGTTTTCGCCCAGGATCGCCTGTCTCTAGGTCTGGCTCTCAAACTACAGCACACTGGAGCTCCCAACACCAGAGGCTCTCTGCTCCAGCCCCTCACAGGGTAGGGGTGAGTGGGCGGGGGCTGGGTCTTAGGACCTCCTTACTCTAATCCACCCTCCAGGCTGCGTGGGCTGGGTGGGCTGTGTCCACAGCCCCCCAGCGAGCTGGGCTCCAGCATCTAGAAGCCTGAGTCAGCCAACCTGGTGTGGCAGTTCGGGAAAGTCAGGGGCTGGGTTCCTGTCTGCACAAAAGGCTTGGACTTCTTACTCCAATCCTCACACACAAAAAAGTCGTGGGCTTCCAATTCTACAGACCCATCCTCTGCTCAGGTAAAGGAAATGGGGGTGGGGAGGGGGAGTGGGAAACCCACGTGGGAGGGCAGGTTTCACCAATCAGATTCAATGGGGAGTGCTGTGTTAAAAGGGAAACTGTTGTTTCTCCATTGCAGTCAAGGGTTTGGAATATGAAGGCAGATGAGCAAACTGAAACCCCATTAATCTATCCTAAACACTTTTAAGTTTCAGAAGAAAAGTAAAGGTTCCGCAAAACCGAGGTTGGTTGCCATCTGTTACAATTAAATTAATATATCTACCCAGTTATTAATTTTTATAAAGTTTATTAGAAATGGTAGACACTTACAGTTTTAAATCTCATTCTTACGCTAAGTTCAGATCACATTTTTCCTAGCCTCCATTAACCTTTCTATCCTTTTACCTGTCTCTCCAGCACTGTGTCTGTCCCAGAAGCCCAGGTATGCCCCATCTACTTTCTTTTATTGACAGACATTTAAAGTCTGATATGCAGGGAATGTTGATGAACTGGGCAGGAGGGGAAGGGAATAAGATCCCTTCGACCCAGTATGATTATAACAACACTTTCATATAATACATGTTTCTATATTTCTCATGCATGGCAGAAGACACCTATCACAATACAACAAAAAATTCATAGCATTTCCTTTTTTTAAACCTTTCCTTCTGTCTTAGAATTGATACTAAGAATGGGTTACTTAAGTAAGTGGTAAGCAAGGGCTAGGCAGTTGGGGTTAAATGGTTGCAAGAAGTGTTTGAAGCTAAATTTAAATTCACTTAGCTGCCCCATACCATATACATTTTACATAAAGAGAGTAGGTAGAATTAACTTAAAAATACACAGACATAATCTGTTTGCAACTTTTAGAATATGCTTCAAGCAAGAAGTTGGGGAGTGTGTGAAACCTGGGTGGCAAGAACATAGGGAAAGGACAAGACCAGAAATTTGCCATTGATTAAATTGAATTAATATAGCTCAAGAGGAAAGTCAATCAATAGAAATACAGAAAGGAAGATGAGCTTTGTCCAAGAGCAAAGTCTTAGAATATTACTTTAAGTAAAGTTTTGGAGGACCCCTAGAAAGGATAGTGGAACTCAGAAGCCTGGTTGTGACTAGAGCACTCTAAAATTTATACAAGAACTGGCTTCTTTCTTTCTTTCTTTCTTTCTTTCTTTCTTTCTTTCTTTCTTTCTTTCTTTCTTTCTTTCTTTCTTTCTTTCTTTCTTTCTTTCTTTCTTTCTTTCTTTCTTTCTTTCTTTCTTTCTTTCTTTCTTTCTTTCTTTCTTTCTTTCTTTCTTTCTTTCTTTCCTTCTTTCCTTCTTTCCTTCTTCCTCTTCTTCTCCTCCTTCTCCTCCCCCTTCTTCTCCTTCTTTCTTCTTTCTTCCTTTTTCTTTCCTCTTCCTTTTTTCCTTTTTCTTCTTCCCTACATCATGTCTTGTCTTAAGGCTATCATCACTGATATGGCTAAGTTCAGAACATTCCTTCACTTACCCTGTGCATGGAGATAAGCCCCATCACTATATAGATAGGGAAGGGGATTTCTATGAAAAACTTTACTTTAAAAAACCCTTCCTATGTATGATCTATATCAGATTACCCACTTCTTGGGATGGGGGGAGGGAGAGAACATGGATCACAAATTGTCAGAAAATTATTATTAAAAATTGTGTGGACATGTAAAAAAAAATTTAAAAAAACCCCTTCCTTCAAATTCTTGGTCAGTGGATCAATTACTGCCAGTCCCTAGAAAGCATGTGTGTCTTTTACCCTCAGTTGATGCTCAGGAATCAGCTTTTTCTTCCCATACTTATTACCTAATTCCCTGAGCAGAATTTCCTCTCCCCCCAGCTCCTCTAAATATTTTTCCTTTCTCTCTATCCCTCTGCTTTTCTCTAGGTTTTGCTGCCTGCTTTCTGGTCTCTGGATCTTGTCCGCATATCCCATTAAGCTCTGGAAGTGGTAAGG
Organism: Monodelphis domestica; assembly: GCF_027887165.1. Classification (NCBI taxonomy): domain Eukaryota; kingdom Metazoa; phylum Chordata; class Mammalia; order Didelphimorphia; family Didelphidae; genus Monodelphis; species Monodelphis domestica. The sequence goes on from NC_077227.1 coordinate 268,592,573, forward strand.
GTCATTGTTTTGCTAAAACAGCCTCTTTTCCTTTCAGAATCCAACTGAACCTGGGTATCACCAGTACCTCCCTCTAGATCATGAGCTGCTAGCAACTGCACTCCCTCAGACAGGATAGAACAGGCAGCCATGCTGCTACCCTCCTCTTTCAGACTTCTCTGGAGGAAGCAAGGGCTGGGCCACTGAAACTTGAACTTTAGTGGTAGGGAAACCCTTTCTTTTTAGGTCCAAAAGCCATAGACCAGGGCTAGAACTAGGAATATTTGCAGCCGCACCCAAGAGAACAGGATTTCTTGCCTTTACTGAAGATAGAAAGGGTTGAGTGCTGGAACCCCATGCTAATGACAAGGAATTCCCTTTTTGTCATGTCCCTCAGAACCCATGAGTCACTGGCCAAGGCTGAGATCAAAATTCTTGGATTTAATGCTTATAAATCAGTGGAAGGGAGTTCTTTCTTTATCATTGTCAAGGTGAGACATGGAGGATATATGCTTTTTTTCTTCCATCTTTGAATCAATACTGTGTATTGGTTCTAAGGCAGAAAAGCAGTAAGCGCTGGGCAATGGCGGTTCAGTGACTTGCCCAGGGTCACACAGATAGGAAGTGTCTGAGGTCATATTTGAACCCAGGATCTCCTGTCTCTGAGCCTGGCTTTCAATCCACTGAGCCACCTAGCTGCCTCCTAAGGATATGTTCTTTAGAATATGTTTTGGGGTTTTAAGAATTGTGTTCTGAAAACAAGAGCAATCTAAAGACTTACTAACAGCACAGATGAAAGGGGTGATGCTGATAGGGGCCAAGACCTTTAGGCTACAGGTGGGATGTATGTTGACTTAAGAGGTAAATACTCTTCTATATATATAGCCCTTTGTGTTTCTTCCTTGCTCAAATCTCTTCTTCTCCAAGTCAAAAATCTCTAATTCCTTTTACTGGATAACCCAAATGGCATCATTTTCAGTTCCCTCAAGATAGTGGTTACTTTTTTTTTTCTATTTGCATTCCAGGTTTCCAATATCTTTCTTAAAATATAGCCTATAGAATAGAATAGAATACTCTATTTGGGAACTACCTGGGCCATGGTACAAGGGAAGTATCAAAGCCCTTATTCTCTTCAACATATTTCTATTAAGGCTGTAAAGTCATGTTGAGTTTATAATTGAATAAGACTCCTAGATCTTCTTCACAAGAACAATTATCTCATTGTGGCTCCCCTATCTTGTAGTTTATTCTTTTTAAAGTTAGAGGACCTTACATTTATCCTATTAAATTTCAGTTTCTGAGAGTTGTTCTATCATTTTATCTGATTGAGAACTTTTTGAATTCCAATTCTGTCAAAAGTTTAGCTAAACCTCTTAGCTTTGCATTATCTCTAAATTTGAGAAGCCACTTATACTTTCATGCAAATCATTGATAAATATTGAATGGAACAACACCAAAGAATGATCCCTGAAGAACTCCATGAGATATTTCTCAAGGAGCATTGACATGCATATATTAATATAACTTTCTGGACACCATCAATATTCTACAAATGTATGTACTTTAGTTGAGTACTTCTTAATGTTCTTTGAGTATTTATTCTCTTTACATCTGATAATCCCAATTATTTTAAGAGGATATAAAAAGATTTAGAGATAAACAGAATTTCACTTTTTGAAATTAGACTTTTTGAACTCTAATAAATAATAAATGTTTTTTCCATTATGAGTATACAAGTTACTGTGCCCTCATCAAGAATTCCCTTCCACAAAATGAATTTTAAAAATAAATTTACCTCCTTTGACTTTCTCTTATCCAATTTCCTTTCATAAAATCTATTTGTTTACGATAGGATTCTACTGTTGATCTGAAATAAAATGGAATATTTTTAATTTAGTAATAATAAAAATGGAATGGAGCCAAGATGGCAAAATAAAAGCAAGAATGTATCTGAGTTCTCCCAAATTCCTTTCCAAATGACTTTAAAACAAGGCCTCAAAATGAATTCTAGAGTAGCAGAAATAGAATGAAACAATTTTACAGACCAAGGCAACTTAGAAAGTTGATAGGAAAGGTCTATCTCAAAAGGATAGAGCACAATTTAGGACACTCAATGCCCAAGCTAGCTAGCAACAAGTTATGCTGCAGAAAACAAGGGCAGGCCTTGGGGAGGGGGGGGGGGGTAACTAAATCTGCTGTAGCAACTTCCAGAGTTCTCAGTCCATAGACAGTAAGAGGAACAGACCACTTGTCAGATGACAGCGGCATCTTGCTGTCTTAGGTACAGGACCCTTTTGTATTTCCCATAGTGGAATCGAGCTCACAACCTCAGGGGAGTAGGGGCCCTTACCTACTCTTTTGGCCTTGGAATCAGTCCTTAGTATTAATTCTAAGCAGTAGGCAAAATTTTAAAAATAACTACAGGTAAAGTCTCAAAGAAAAATATGAATTAATCTCATATCCAACCAGAATTCCTAGGAGAGCTCAAAAAGGATTCTGAAAAATAATTTAAGAGAGATAGAGAAAAATTGAGAAAAGAAATGAGAGTTATGTAAGAAAATCATGAACAAAGAGTCAACGACTTGGTAAGAGAAGCATAAAATGGGAAAAGGTGTAGAATAATTTGCTGAAGAAAACAACTATTTAAAAAGTAGAATTAGCCAAATGGAAATGGAGGTTCAAAAGTTAACTGAAGAAAATACCTTCTAAAAATTACAAATGGGCAAGTGAAAGTTAATGGCTCCATGAGACATCAAGAAACAATAAAACAAAATCAAAAGAATTAAAAAATAGAAGAAAATGTGAAGTATCTCATAGGAAAAACAACTGACTTGGAAATAATAGATTTTCTATATCCAGTGCTCTCAAATGCTATCAATCAACTTTTTGAGTTATCTCTATTGTATTCCTCTTGTCACCACCCCAGTCCAACAGCTGCATCAATTCATGGTTGAATTATCACAATAGACTTCTAGTCAGTAATTTTGCTCCCTTGGATTGATAGTTTCATCCTTCAAAAAGTGGATCATCCAGGATCATGTCTATGAATCAGGAATCTCATTTCAGAGACAATGGTCCTATAGAATAGTACCAAATATTTCTGATGCAAGAAACTAGTTCAGTAAATGGGAAATGATTAGTGCACTGAAAAAGAACTCAACTACATAGAATAAGTCCTCGAAATATTTCAGAGTGGTTTCTAAGCATCTACTTCACCTTGTAGAGTGGATATATTCTTCAAGAGCATGGGTAAAGAATTTTTCTGTACAGTATACAGTAGGTACTGTACTGGCTCTAGAGTCAGAAAAACCTGAGTTCAAATTCAACTTTAGACACCTACTAGCTGTGGGAACCTGGGTAGGTGACTTAACCCTGTTTGCCTCAGTTTCTTCATCTGTTAAATGAGTTGGAGAAGGAAATGTCAAACTATGCCAGTATCTTTGCCAAGAAAACAAGAGTCAGACATGCTAAAAGGACTGAACAGCAACAATAAAAACATCTTCCATACAGCTAAAATGTACAGCTAAATGGCTCAACTGATAGAGTGCCAGGCCTGAAGTCAGGAAGATTCATCTCCTTGAGTTCAAATTTCAGCTCAGACACTTACTAGCTGTGTGATCCTGGGCAAGTCTCTTAAGCCTAATTCATCAGTAAAATGAACTGGAGAAGGAAATGGCAAACTATTACAGTGTCTTTGCCAAAACAACAATAATAATAACAACAATAACCCATATTGAATCATGAAAAGTTAGAAATAACTGAACAACAAAATTTTTTAAAGTTTGGCATTTCAATGAAAGTTAAATTCCAGTTGTTCAATAAAGAAATGGACTTACTGAAAACTTATGAATATAAATATAATGAGGAGAAAAGGGGGTTGCTACCTAATAATAAAAATAATAATAATCTAATAATAGGATTTATTTTTATGGCCCTTTAATGTCTGCAAAACACATTATAAATATTATCTCATTTGATTCTCACAAAATCCTGGGAGATAGATACTACTTTTTTCTTTTCTTTTATTTCTTTCAAAATACTACTTGTTATTCAGTCATTAATGTTTTTCTCAGTCATTTCTCACTCTTTGTCTCTCCATTTGGAGATTTCTTGGCAAAAATGCTGGAGTGGTTTGCCATTTCTTTCTCTGCCTCACTTGACAGATAAGGAAACTGAGGTAAACAGAGGCAAATGACTTGCCCAGGGTTGCACAGCTGCTAAGTATCTCAGGCCATATTTTAACTTGGGAAAATGAATCTTCCTAATTTCAGGCCTTACACTTTGTCCACTATGCCACTTAGTTGCCTTGTAAGTACTTATTTTCCCCATTTTACAGATGGGAAAATTGAGACTTTAGACCTGATTCGAATTTAAATCTTTCTGAGTACAGATTCAACACTGTCTACTGTACCACCTTGGTATCTTTTCAAATATTAAGAACTTGTCACATTTTGAAAGCCATAGGTTGGCGACACATAACTGACACATGATAACCAGTGTTAATGTCCCTGAGAACCTAAAATTTAACCTCAGAAATGCTGGGGCAGAAATAATATCATAGGGTAACATCCTGGTAATGAGACTGTGAGTGTGCATCATTCATGAGACCTTGTGCCTCTCCGTTTCCATAGCAGATGCATTTAATAGGCACTCAAATATCCATGCCAACAACAACAAGAGCAATAATGAAATGAATTAATTTATAACTTTGTCAAAGTGGCTAAACAGAAAGACACGCTTTCCTATAGTTTTTTGTGGTCTGACACAGATCTGTGATGAAAGGTTGCCCAGTGGATAGAGTGCTAGACCTAGAGTTAGGAAGATCTCTGCCTCATTGGGAAGATGATGACAATACCCTCACCTGTCTCCCAGGGTTGTGAGGATCTAATGAGATAATAACTGTAAAGCACTTAGCATAGTACCTGACAAATGGTAAGAACTATATAAAAGTTAGCTGTTATTATTATCATTCACTTTAAAATGGACAAGATAAAACCAAGTCACCATAGCTTAAGGAGAAAAATTAAAAGGTTACATACAGATAGAGGTTCCGGAGATTGTCTATCCCTTCTTCTAGGGCCTTGGTGTCAGTTACTCTTTTGTTTAAAAAGGCTTTTTTCTCTAGGATAGTTTCTTCTATTCTGTCAACTCTAATCAGGAAAAAACAAAACCTGTATTTTACTGAGTTAAAGTTTTAAAAAGGCATTTTGACTTCTCAAAAGGAGGAAAATTTCGCTTACCAAATAAGACCCTCTCCCACAAAAGTGTAACATATTCAGTAATTCATGATATATGGACAAAGGAATATATACAAACAGAAAACCAAAAGATCTTTTTGACTCTTTATTGTTTCTTCTATATTTGAGTAGACTTTTCAATAAATTCTTTTGGCTTTCCAAATCACAGAAAGAAAAAAATAAAGCAAGAGATAAAGGAGAAATGTCCATTGCTTTCATAATTTTACTATGACTTATAAGTTATTGTTAATATTATAAGAATTGAGAAGGCATTCTCTGGGCTTCTATTTATTTAGACCAGAGAGACTGGAAAACTATTATCTTTTGTAAAATAAAAAAATTAAGTTGCAAACAATAAATACAATATTCCTCTCCCCTCCCCAGGTTGTATATGTGTTTGTATTTTTTTTCACCTCACAAATGTCAGATATAATTGCATAGGGGTCAGATAGAGCTGAGGAGACTACTTCATTTTATTTTTTTGTTTGTTTGTTTGTTTGTTTTAAACATTTTATTTGGTCGTTTTCATACATTATTCACTGGAAACAAAGATCATTTTCTTTTCCTCCCTCCCCCCCCCCCCCCCCCCCCCGCCTTTCCCTCTCCCATGAGACTACTTCATTTTAAACCAATCAAATTGCCCTTTTCTTAATAACTCATGAATAATCTGGCTTCCAATGACCTGAACTATTTTTGGATCACAGTAATAAATTGTAAATATTGTTTGTAAATATGACCACTTCCAAATGGTAACAAGTTTCTTAAGCTTACTGTATATTGTTCTAAGAGGCCTTTGCTTTTAATTCCCTGGTTCTTGCTTCAAAGAGCAACTGTTTGGGGGAGTTTGGGTAAACAAAGTTAATGGAATTCTTTCCCTATGTGTAGTTGAGAAATAAAACAGTCTATTTCTAAAGTTGGTTGACCTGTTCTAGGGGTAGAAAGTGTACTAAATAAAGAGACGATGAGACGTGGGTCATGGCATGTTAGTGGGACTAAAAATCTAGTATTTCATAGCATTATTATAAAGTTTATAGGTGAAAAGTGGAATGGGTTTGAATGGATAACCACCAATTTGAATCTCAGGAAAAGCATGTAGTTCCTGACCACTTAAACCTTGATGAATTATCACTGCTTGGTGGCAACATACTGAAGTAGTCAACTGTAAATTATAAATTAAAAAACATACATTTCTTGGGCTGTGATATGTGCTAAATAAAAGTTGCGTTCTTCAACTTGAACACTTTTTAACTGGTCCGTAAGTAGTTTATTTTTTAAATGTAGATCATTATTTTGTATCTTGACACTTGATAATTTTTCATTAGCCTGAAGAGAAACAAAATGAACAGAGTAAGAGATTTTCTTCTCTCCTTATCTCTCTCTTCCTTCCTTCCTTCCTTCCTTCCCTCCCTCCCTTCCTTCTTCCTCTCCAGCCTCTCTCTTCCTTTCTATTTGGTACTATATAATGTTTATTTACTTCCTCTCTTTCTATCTCCAGTGCTTATCACAGTGCCTGAATCATAAGCAACATTTAATAAATGTTCGTTGAATTGACCATGGTATAAGCACTTGCCCAGAAAAGATAGGAGCTCTCCTGATTTCACTGAGTTCAAATTCACTTTGAGACATAAGCATTTTTCTAGAATTATCACCACAAATTAGTAAACTGTTCAATACACACTATAAATCAGGTAAGGGCTTCGTAATTTATTGAAGCAACTTGCCTATGATTAAAGATTGGAGATGGGATTCGAACCACGATCATTCCTCACCTCAAGTCAAGCCCCCTTTTCATGTATGTACTTTTCCTCTTCAGAGTAGTTACCTCATAACAACCACATGGTCAAAACATTAAAAATTTTCTATCTTCATTTTACAGATAAAGGACCTGAGGTGGAAAGGAAGTGACTTATTCAGAGACATGACTAATAAATGTCAGACCCATGACTGGATCCAAGTCCACTGACTATAAGATGACTCTTTCACTCAACAAAACTAAAGTGTTGCTTCTCTTAACTGAAGGTCCTGGTCCACCAGGGAGCCAAGGATACTCTCTGTTCTGTATAATGGTACATCTGTACATAGTTTGGACCAGGCTAAATTATGGGGAAGTCTATCTTTAGTGAGAGTATTTAGGCTATCTGTTTTTAGACTGACTCACTAAATTCCTCTTCTCAATTTACCCCAATAACAATTTTATTTATAGCTCACATCTTGGGTATCCCCAGAAAAGGAAGAGTTAAAAAAAACTGTTCAATACACAATATAAATAAGGTATGGGGTTAGGTAATTCATTCATTCATTCATTCATTCATTCGTTTGTGTGTTTATTTATTTATTTTGGTAATTTATTCCTCCCCACAATGGGTATACTAAACATAGGATATCCACAAGGGTGCATTTGACCAAAACAAAAGTTTTTTTAAGTAGTTAATAACTTAATTTATGACTGCTGGTGCAATATTTTGAAAGGTAGATCACTGAAAATCATTAGAACATAAAATAGTTTTCAGGCCTGCTTAAGTAAACCTTTTATATTTCACCATTCCCAGTACATGTTTGCTGGTAAAACTAACAGGGTTGGGTAAAGGACTTCTCAGGCACTCTGTTTTCTGACACAGGAGCTTCACCAGCCAGCTTTCACCACTACTGCAGCTAGTTACTCTTCTCTTAGGATCCAGAACTAATCTCAGACTCTAGCCTAAACGTGTCTATATCTTGCTACTTATTCTCTTTAAAATCAGGGGGGAAAGATTCCACAAATGAGGCAGTCCAGGTTTAGGCTTGCCTCAGCTGGACCTATGCTTTATAAACTATGTGCATACCATGGTATTAGGGCTGGTGTGGAGGGGGTTCCTGTAAAACAAACTTCCTCCTATCTGCCTCTAGTGAAAGAGTCCTAGATCATTGGAAAGGAAAAGAGAGTCAGAGGAGCAGATCAATCCCCTCTGTATATCTATGACTCCATCATATGGGCCCCTCTGGCTCAGCAGTCAGCAAAGATCATCTCAAATTGTAAGTCTCTCAGTGATGTATTACCATGGTAGAAGCAGGATCCCCACAGCTTCCATGCAGTTGTTTAGAACCAGGAATGGTGACTACATGTTCCAGAGGGAGTGGGGATGAATATTGCCTCTACTATATCTCTTTTATATTTCTTTTAACAGTTTTAGAAACAATGTAAGCCTTTTCCTCCTCTCCAGGATGGAGAAAATGCATTTATTTCTTGCCTTTCTCTAATACCATCAGTTGTCTATAGAATAGGTTTCCATAGCATCCTCAGTACACTCAGCAAAGAAAGCACCATTTAGAGGCAGAGTGAAAATTTCTTTCCTCTTTGTTATGGGTAGGAAGCTTCCAAAGTGAAATCACTCTAGTTGCATGAAAATTTCTGAACCAAATAGAATTTATGGAGTGTTTCTACTCCTTCATGTTTAACATGCTTTGGGGGAGATTGAGATTAAAAAAATTTTTTTTCCAAATAGCAATTCTTCATGATTTTTATTAGTTATCATAAATTCAAGTCTTCCTTACTTTAAGATATCACAAATAGTTATTAATTCTGGACAATTTTTATGTCCTTCATTGTTAAAAATAAAACATAAAAAACCCTAAAGAAACATGATGTTGATTTTCTCACCAGTTTTATCTTTTTAAGGAGATCTGCTTGATCTGCTTTATACATTTCCACTATTTTTGTAAGACGATCTTCATATTCATGCCTAAAAATAAAACAGGTAAAAATAACCTGTCAATACAACAAAATATTTTAAAGGAGAACAACATGAACACACACTTATACAATATACTTTTAGAAACTATTTATTTACATCCTCAGCAAAGATCAAGAATAGGAAACATATCAATCTTACATATTTTTTAGTTCTACTTTGAATATTGGCATCAATTAATAGATATGAAACAAGTTGGATATATGGATGCTAACAATGGTCAATATTGGCATAGAAGATAGTTTGCATAAGACCAATTAAAATAATTTATGATAAATAATGAGGTTCTATAAATGCTTACACCCAGACATGACATTATATTCATTACAACCACTTCAGAAATACTGAAAATTCATCTCACTAGAATTCAGAATAATGGGATAGAGAATGGAATATCCATTTGCACTAGAAAGACAAAGTGGATGAAAAATGCATATTGTTGAGATTATGACATGCAGTTTTTGGTTGAGCAACCTTTTGCCCATTAATGTGTATATATTAGACAAATATTGCAGATGAATAACAGTCTAAGCTTGAAATGAAAAGGGAGTAGAAGATTGGCCTGGATTGCAATTGACACAAAGTACAGCATTTACACCATTTTCATATTGTCAGTAGCTTTAGAGGTTCATTTTTCTGGTAATGCTATGTCATTACAAATCACAAAATATCACGATTCAGAAGAGTTAAAGTGACAGATTATTCATGTCGAGTCTTGGATAAATATATAGTGAGTGCTGGGAGGTAGATAGATCTTTCCAGAGATAGATCTTTCCAGAGAAAGGGATGTAAGACAAATAAAAAGACAGTTTGTAAAAAACTGCTGTAAGATGGTTAAGGACCATTTTAAGACTAACTGCCCAAACTGGGCTAATATGGATGGATCTCAAGGAATTAAGAAAAATAGCAGTTTATATCTTTGACAGCCATAAAAAAAAAGATGAAGATAATAGTGACTTAGTGGAGGCATTAAGGAAGGAAATAAAAGTATTAATGGAAAAATTTGAAAAAGGAAAAGCAAATCAAGGACTGGCCATAGCCCCTTTGCAGGAATCCACAAATCAACCATTAATGTATTACTTTTATGGAAAAAGGGGTCACATAATGATAAACTGTAAGAAGTAGAATTAGGTATGAAATATAAACTATAGAAATGATAATAATGGCAATAAAATATATGATTAAAGGAATAGTAACAATAATATGAATTTATATAGAATAATTCAACTAAAGCAAATCAAGATTCACACCAAAATACCTAAAATGGGGTTGGTCCCTTTGTGTAATGGTTAGAATGGATTTGACTAAATTATAAGAGTAAAAAAAAGGTTGTTGCTATTTATAGAATTTATATGCTATTTATAGAAATTAAACCTTAAGTCACAAGACTCTCAATAGCTCTAACAGCTTTATTATAGTGAGATAAAGATAGTAAGAGAGGAAAATATAGAAAGGAGAAAAAGAATTACCCCCATAGTCTGTCTCAGAATCTCAGTCTCAGAAACAACCCCCTCTGCTTTCTTCCAGGTCTCACCTTATGTGCTATTCCCGTCACCCCCTAGCTCTCCTACATCATCCCCCAGGAACCAATCACAATTCCTCAATTAACCCGGAACCATAGGCAGTGCCTGTAGGATCAATTCCCTGGCTGCTGCTTGACTCAAATTCAAAACCCTAACCCTAACCCTAAATTCAAAACAAGTGGAAGGGATGTCTAAATCTCTGGTTGATCCAATAAAAATACAAATTCCCTTCTCACACCACCCTTTGCCAGAGGTAGTGAGACCTCTCCCTTGATGGCAGGTAAGACAATGGGAAGAAACATGAAATATGTGCACTAAGGACTCTGGTAGTCCGGGGCCCTCCATAAATATGCAAACTGATCCACATGGACGGGCTGCTCCAACCAACTCCAGGGCTAGTCCAATAACTCCAGGACTGATCCATCAGCCCAGGGCTAGGGGACTCCATGCGATTCAGGGCTACTCCACTGGCCCAGGGCTATGAAATTAGTCCACCAGCTCAAGGGACTACTCCACCACAGTGGTCAATTACACCAGGCGAACTCAACCAGCCCCTACAGCCATTCCACCAGCCTAGTTTATTACATTACTAAAAACCTCTTCTCTTTCAAATAAAATCCTTTTCTTCTGGATTTAACAGTTAGAGCTTCCCATTCTTGGGGCAAGACCCTGCTACAAACTTGGTTGTGTTTTCCCACAACACATACATATATCAAAATCCCTGGGACTCAGCTAAAGCAGGATCTAGGCTTTCATCTAGTGTTTGCCTCTGCAGCAATAGAGTTATTATTCCACAAGAATGTGTGTAGAGAACAAGTTACAACAATACATTTTTCAGGGAGCAATTGAGATTTGAAGTAGCAAGAAAAAAAAAGTGAGACCTATCCATTTGCACACCTTCTAAGCAGAAGCCGTCTTCCAAAGTTGTTATAAGAATAAAGATCATTAAGCAAGTTTTATAACATTGATGATAAGATATAATAAATTAAGCAATTATTAAATGTTTTTAGATTAACAAGATGCTTTCAATTACTCAACATGTGACCATGTACAAATACATAAACCAAAAATCATTATGATACATTTTCTTCTTCAAAAACTCCGGCTGCTTCAAGTCTTCTTCATACTGTTCCTGTAAGTTTTTCATTCCACCTTCCAGATTTTCCTTCTCTACAGCCTGTTCAGTTTTTACCTAATAAAAATAAAGTGATGATACACAATAAGAGTTCTAAGATTCATTTCAGTAGCTCAGTTCCACTGAATGCTCAGGGGACATTCTCCTCACTGTTCTGATTACAGAGAATACATTGTAGGGTGAATGGTACTCAGGAAATAGTAATCCTTCTTATAATTCTCCTTGCTCTAGGAACATTGGGAGAAACTGTCATTGTGAATAAGCAGCCCTCAATGGCTTCCATTAATGATTTTTTAAAATGAGGAGTCTGATCAAATTGCTTTGTGCTTTTCAAATTTGGACACGTTAGAACCAAGAAGACTCAAATTCAGCTAGAATATTCCTTGAGAGTTGGTTTGAAAGGGAAAAAACTCATACACTCACTCCATTACCACAAAGTTCATGTCCCCTAAAAATCTTACCTGCTAGACTTTGAAGAACCTAAGCTGAGTTCTGGCTTGTGAAGTTTAGTTTGAATTTCCAATATTCTTCTGAGCTTATGGGTTTAGGGTATAAGTTCTGTTTCTACTCTATCTCATCCCACCCACTCCATGGGGTTGGCCAAGAAATCAGAGGAAACTCACTACCAGTAAGAAACTAAATTGTAGACATTTCCACCACACAATTAAAATTTCTACATGAAATCTTGGAGCTACTTGACCTTATAAGCGTTTCTACCAGCCATATTTGTCTATGTCAAACATTCCTTCCCTTGTAGCTATTTTCTCAACTTTCTAGTCCCCTGATTCCTGCCATTGAGACACACTGTCCTAGGTACAAGACTCATCCTTCTGTTACTGAACCTTGATCCCCACTCTCATACCTGTATTCACTCCAAGTCATTTTATAACCCACCCAAAGCCCTGTTTTCCTTTGGCTACTGATTCCATCATCCAATTGAGATTCTCATTTCTATTTTTAAATTAAGTATTTTCATTTCTAATTGTATTCTCTTTTACTTCTTTTACTTCTCTACATGAACTGAAACCTGATTTTCTCCTAAGGATTCTACAAAGTTTTATACCTTTCCAATACTGACCATTTCAACTTTCCTTTGCCTCACTTCAAATGTCTTCCAGAAAGAGGCAACATATTTGATGTTTTTAACTACCACATCAAGACCCTTGCTTTGTTATTATAATTCAATAGCTTTTATTCCCTTGAAGTCTGTATGATATCTATTTATTGGGCATTTCAAGTTGGTTGTCACATAAGCTTTACCATCTCAACATGCCCCAAAAAGAATTAATTATCTTTCCCCCTAAAGCTACTCCTATCCTGAACTTCCTTATTTCTGTAGAGGATACCATCATACTTTCACTCACACAAGACCTTTAACCCCTGTATTTGAATCCTACCTCTTATATCTATCAATTATCTGACCATGGACCACTCAACTAATCTCTCTAAGCCTGAGTTTCTTTATTCATGAAATGGGAATAAGAATATCTCAAAGGATTATTGTGAGACTCAAATAAAATAATGCATTTTTAAGTGTCTACTAAGCCCAGATTTCACTGCAATTATTTAGAATACATTTAAATCGAGAGTTCTAAAGTATGTGGGAATTTAAGTAAACAATTCCCAATTACTGATTTCCTAAATCAACCCCCTTTTCTCAGTTAATGCAAAGTAAACATCAACCTAGTTCCTCTTCAAATTTTTTCACAAATTCTGAAATTGTTCTGAATCAATCAAGTACTACTGAATAGAAATTAATTCCTGTGATTATTATGAAATATAAAGTAAAGCAATCTCAATAAAATATGATCTACTTCAAAGAATTTAGGTAACTTTTTATGATTTCCAAATATATATCCCATACAGGTTTTCTCCAGCCTTATCATCATCAGAAATAATTTGTTTTTAGGGCTTATAATGTACCCCCTTGCATCTAAGATATGATGATAAATATAAAGACTTGTAAACATGCCATTCTTTGGTAAATATATCATCACAATTATTAAATCATCAGTTCACTTTCACAGAATTATATAGAACTAAATTTTACTTTTTAAGTCTGTTAACTTAAGTGTTAATGGAATGATAATACTTTAAATGTTCAGGACATCAATAAACTATTTTATTTTTACCTCTGCTCTGCGTGTGACTTCTTTCTTTATGTCTTTTATTTTAGCCATCATAGTAGCCAATTCTTTCTTCTTTAAAATGTTCTGTTTAACTTCCTCTTCTTTATCTTTTTCAATCTCATAAATCTATATTGATAAAAATAGTAAACTTCTCAAAGACATGTACCGTATTTTAAAAAATATTTCTATATTTGTCTATAAATTTTCTCTAGCTTAAATTGTTACATTTTTATTTATTTAGTGAAATGGTCAGTATTGGAAAGGTATGAAACTTTGTGGAATCCTTAGGAGAAACCCAGGTTTCAGTTCATGTAGAGAAGTAAAAGAAGTAAAAGAGAATACAATTAGAAATTTATTTATTTATTTTTGAAGGAAAGCATTATTTTCTCAAATAATGTAAAGAAAATTTTTCACTGTCTAGAATGAAAATTCCTTTGGAGGATTTTTGTCAGTGTCTTTTAATTCAGTTGTCTAAAACTGATTAGACTAGTATCATAAGTTTATTTTAAGATATTTCCATTTGCTTCATTAAGTATTTCCCAATTACATGTACATTTTTTAGAAATTTTTTTAAAATTTTGAGTTCTGAGAGGGTGGAGTCAAGATGGTGGCCTAGACGGAGCAGAAGTTCAGACCTCTGAATACCCTTCCTTACCGATCACAGACTGAATGCTACCAGGGGACTAAAAATCAAACCTAACAAAAAGACAGAGCCAAGGAACCCTTCTGCTGGACTCAATACAAAAGGTATGCCCCCCGCCCCAAAGTTGGAATCTGAGAACACTCGGATTTAAGGGGAAGGCAGAAGGAAGGTCCCAGGCCCACCCCACAAACACACCTAGAGTGCTGAGACTCCAGCAGCAGCGGGAACTTCAGGGCAGGAAAAGGTACTGATCTGGAGGATGTACCTTGTGGGCAAGGCTGTGCCAAGTTCAGAGCGTCAAACACAGATGGTGGGGAAGGAACTAGAGAGGGAGCATAGACCTGGCAGCCTGGCCAGAGCTGTGTAGATCCTCCATATTTCCTCCAGCCTTCCAGGAGGTTTTAGACTCAGAGCATAGGCAGCCCAACCAAGCTAAACTTAATCCCATAAAAAGTCTTCAGAACTCAGGGAAGCACAGGCTGCACACCCCTCCCTGATATTCTAGAAAAAGAGGGAAAAGTGGAGATTGAAAGAATCCACAGATCACCTCCTGTACTTAATCTCCAACTGACAATGCCCAGGAATGTTATAGCCAAATTCAAGAACTATCAGATGAAAGAAAAGATATTACAAGCTGCCAATAAGAAGTCATTCAGATACCATGGAACCACAGTGAGGATAACACAGAATCTGGCTGCATCCACACTGAAAAAAAGAAAGGCATGGAATATGATATTCCAGAAAGCAAGGGAACTAGGTTTACAACCAAGAATCAACTACCCAGCAAAACTGACTATATTCTTACAGGGCGAAAGTATGGACATTCAACAAAATAGAAGAATTCCAAGAATTTGTAAAGAAAAGACCAGACCTGAACAGAAAATTTGATGTCCAAGCACAGAACTCAAGAGAACCATCAAAAGGTAATTAAAAAAGAGGGGAAAAAGAAAAACAAAACAAAACAACAACAACAATTTTTAAGAGACTCAATAAGTATCCCTATAAGAAAAGAGGTCATTGGTAACTCTTAAAAACTGTTGCTATCACCTGGGCAGATAGAAGAATTACACTTAGAAAAAACAGTGACAAACTGTATAGGATGATAGGACAAGACACAAATAAGTATATAGATATATGCATGCATAAATACATATACGTGTGTATATATGTATATATACATACAACTAGAGCCTTAAAAAAGAGGTTAATACTAAAAGAAATGGGAAAAGAAACAAATGGGGGTAAATTTATCTGTCACAAAGAAGCTCATGGAGGGAGGGGGGAGAACATCAATATCTTGGAAGGGTAAAGAGGTTGGAGACAGGAAATACTCAACTCTTATGTGCTTTGAAATTGACCCAAAGAGGGAGGAACAATCCAATACATTGGGGCAGAGAACAGATTTGCGCACTATACGGGAATAGAACTGTAACAAAGGAACTGGTGGGGAGGGAAGCAGTACAAGGGAAGGAGAGGTTGGGGGGGATAATTTTAGAAAGATTACAGAGAAAATAAGGGGGGAATAAGAAGGGAGGGGGTTAGAAAATGGAAGTAAAATAAGGATGGGAACTAGGGGGACTGATTCAAAACAAACATTGGTGTAGAAGGATTAGTGAAAGAAGAAATGGCAGGACCAGGAGTAGAAATCAAAATGCTGGGAAATACACAGCTAGTAATCATAACTCTGAATGTGAATGGAATGAACTCACCCATAAAATGCAAGCGAATAGCAGAGTGGATTAGAATACAAAACCCCTACCATATGCTGTCTGCAAGAAATAAAATGAGGAAGGTAGATACGTATAGGGTGAAAGTAAGAGGATGGAGCCAAATCTATCAGGCATCAACTGATAAAAAGAAAGGAGGAGTTGCAATCATGATATCTGACAAAGCCAAAGTAAAAATAAATCTAGTTAAAAGAAATAGGGAAGGTAATTACATTCTGATAAAAGGCAGTGTAGACAATAAGAAAATATCTGTCCTCAACATGTATGCACCAAATGGCATAGCATCCAAATTTCTAAAGGAGAAACTAGAGGAGCTCAAGGATGAAATACATAGAAAAACTATACTAGTGGGAGACCTGAACCTTCCTCTATCCAAAATAGATAAATCAAATCAAAAAATAAATAAGAGGTAAGAGAAGTGAATGAAATCTTAGAAAAATTAGAGTTAGTAGACATATGGAGAAAAATAAATAGGGATAAAAAGGAATATACCTTCTTTTCAGCAGCACATGGCACATTTGCAAAAATTGACCATGTATTAGGGCATAAAAACATTGCAAAAAGTGCAAAAGAGCAGAAATAATAAATGCAACCTTCTCAGATCACAATGCAATGAAAATAATGTTTAGGAGACTTCTGGTCAAGATGGCGGCCTAGAAGCAGCGAAAGTTCAGACCTCGGAAACCCTTCCTTACTGATTGCAAACTGAGTGCCCCTAGGACACCAAAATTCAAGCGGAACAACAGGACAGACCCGGGGAACCCTCCTCCTGGACATGGATCAAAAGGTATGGACCCCCAAAAGCCAGAAACCTAGATCACTCGGATCTAAGGGGTAGGCAGAAGGAAGGTCCCGGTACCCATCCCTCCCAACCCAGAGTGCTGAGCCTAAAGCAGCAGAGGGAACCTCAGGGCCAGCAAAAGGGCCTCAAGGCTGGGTACTCTGAAGGATTCATCTTGAAAGCAACCTGAGCCAGTCTCCGGGGCACCCAACACAGATGGCAGGGAAACATAGAGAGAAGGGGGAAGCCTGTAGCCCCCTGGATGGGTCCTTCCATCTGAGTCTCAAGGGAGGTTCCAGTTTTAGGGCACCAGCTGAACCCAATCCCATCAGGAGCCCTCAGAGCTACTGAAAGGACAGGAACCTCAGGGCTGGCAAAGGGGTTGCTCTGAAGAGCTTACCTTGAAAGTAACCTGGGCCAGTCTCCGGGCATTCAACACAGACTGTAGAGGAGGAGGGGTTTTTTTTGTTTGTTTTTGGTTTGGGGATCATTCCACCTACACCAGCTGAACTTAATCCCATCAGGGGCCCTCAGAACCCAGGGAGGCCAGGACCCCTCCCCACTTAGAGAGCAGGGTCTTTGGAAAGAACAGAAACATCAGGTCGGGCAAAGGGGTTGCTCCAAAGGGCATTCTTTGAAAGCAACCTGGGCCAGTCTCTGAGCATTCAAAACAGATTGTGGAGGAGGAGGTTTTTTGCTTCAGGGCTCATTCGTCCCAAACCAGCTGAACCTAAGCCCATCAGGAGCCCTCAGAACCCAGGGAGGCCACAACCCCTCCACCCTTAGAGAGCAGGTTCTTCTGAAGAAACAGAAACTTGGAGGCAAAGTCAAGATGGCAGCCTAGAAGGAGCATAGACCTAGCAGCCTGGCCAGAGCTTTGGAGATCCTCCATATTTGCTCCAGCCGTCCAGGAAGTTTAAAACTCAGAGTAAACCCAGCCCAACTAAGCTGAACTCAATCCTATCAAAAGTCTCCAGAACGCAGGGAAGCCCAGGCTCCCCACCCATCCTCACTGACTGCTGGACTTTAAGCCAATCAAAAGCCTCCAGAGGACAGGGAAGCTCAAACCCCCAACAGCCCTCCCCCAGAGATTACACCAAGTGATCTTCTGTTAAAGTTCCAAGAGGGGAGACTGATAGAAGTCCCCAAAAAACAAACAAACAAAAAAAAAAACGAGAGGAACAAGAGCACAGACAAATACAGGGAGTAAAGAAGCAGTGAATTTGAGCAAACAACAGAAAAAGAAGAAAGAAACTACAATAGACAGCTACTACTCAGCAAATAGAACAGAGGGGGAGAGATCAGCAAATGATAAACCAGAAATACCAGCAAATTGGATACAGGCTGTGGAAGAACTCAAAACACAACTAAGAGAGGCTGAAGACAATTCGGGAAAAGAACTTAAAAATTAAGATAAGTCATCTGGAAACAGAGGCACTTGAACTAAAACGAGAAAATAGTGACTGGAAAGCCAAAATCAACCAGCTGGAAAATGAGGCAAAGGAGATGAAAGATGAGGCAAAGGAGATGAAAGATGAGGTAAAGAGGATGAAAGAAGATCTTCAAAGAAAATCAGACCAGAGCCAGAGATGAAATCCAATCTTTAAGAACCAGAATAAAACAACTAGAATCAAGTGACCTCACAAGGCAGCAGGACACTATAAAACAAAACAAAAAGAATGAAAAAATTGAGGAAAATGTGAAGCATCTCATTCACAAAACAGACAATTTAGAAAATCGTTCAAGAAGAGACAATTTAAGAATAATTGGACTACCAGAAGACCACAACAAAAGAAAAAGCCTGGACATAATACCAGAGGAAATTATCCAGGAAAACTGTCCTGAGATCCTAGAACAAGAGGAGAAAGTGGAGATTGAAAGAATCCACAGATCACCTCCTATATTTAATCCCCAACTGACAACACCAAGAAATGTTATAGCCAAATTCAAAAACAATCAGATGAAAGAAAAGATATTACAAGCTGCCAAGAAGAAGCCATTCAGATACCATGGAAACATGGTGAGGTTAACACAGGATCTAGCTGCATCCACACTGAAGGACCGAAAGGCATGGAATATGATATTCTGGAAAGCAAGGGAACTAGGTCTACAAACAAGAATAAAATACCCATCAAAACTTACTATTCTTACAGGGGAAAGTATGGTCATTCAACAGAACAGAAGAATTCCAAGCATTCATAAATAAAAGACCAGACCTGAACAGAAAATTTGATGTCCAACCACAGAACTCAAGAGAATCATCAAAAGGTAAATAAAAAAGAGGGGGAAAAAACAAACAAAACAACAACAAATTTTTTTAAGAGACTCAATAAGTTAAAATGATATGTATCCCTATAAGAAAAGAGGTTATTGGTAACTCTTAAAAACTGTTGCTATCACCTGAGCAGCTAGAAGAATTACACTCAGAGGGAACAGTGACAAACTGTATAGGATGAAAGGACAAGACATAAATAGGTATATAGATATATGCATGCATAAATACATATACATGTGTATGTGTGTATATATATATATACATGACTAGAGCTAAAAAAGAAAAGAGGTTATGACTAAAAAAATGGAAAAGAAACAAATGGGGGTAAATTTATATGTCACAAAGAAGCTGATGGCGGGAGGGGGGAGAACATCGATACACTGGAAGGGTAAAGAGGTTGGAGATACTCAACTCTTATGTACTTTGAAACTGACCCAAAGAGGGAAGAACAATCCAATCCATTAGAGAAGAGAATATATTTGCGCCCTATAGGGGAGTAGAAGGGTAAAAAATGGACTGGTGGGGAGGGAAGCAGTACAAGGGAGGGAGACGGTGAGGGGAAATTTTAAAAAGACTACAGGGGAATATAAGGGAGGGAATAAGAAGGGAGAGGGGTAGAAAGGGAAGTAAAATAAGGATGGGAACTAGGGGGACTGACTATAAACAAACATTGGTATAGAAGAAAATAGTGAAAGAAGAAAAGGCAGGACCAGGAGTAGAAATCAAAATGCTGGGAAATACACAGCTAGTAATCATAACTCTGAATGTGAATGGAATGAACTCACCCATAAAATGCAAGCGAATAGCAGAGTGGATTAGAATACAAAACCCCTACCATATGCTGTCTGCAAGAAACACACATGAGGAAGGTAAATAAGCATAGGGTGAAAGTAAGAGGATGGAGCCAAATCTATCAGGCATCAACTGATAAAAAGAAGGCAGGAGTTGCAATCATGATATCTGACAAAGCCAAAGTAAAAATAAATCTAGTTAAAAGAAATAGGGAAGGTAATTACATCCTGATAAAAAGCAGTATAGACAACGAGGAAATATCTGTACTCAATATGTATGCACCAAATGGCATAGCATCCACATTTTTAAAGGAGAAACTAGAGGAGCACAAGGATGAAATAGATAGAAAAACTATACTAGTGGGAGATCTGAACCTTCCCCTATCCAAACTAGATAAATCAAATAAAAAAATAAATAAGAAAGACGTGAGAGAAGCAAATGAAATCTTAGAAAAATTAGAGTTAGTAGACATATGGAGAAAAATAAATAGAGACAAAAAGGAATACACCTTCTTCTCAGCAGTACATGGTACATTCACAAAAATTGACCATGTAGTAGGGCACAAAATCATTGCAAACAAGTGCAAAAGGGCAGAAATAATAAATGCAACCTTCTCAGAGCACAATGCAATAAAAATAATAATTAGTAAGGGTACATGGATAGATAAATCAAAAATTAATTGCAAATTAAACAATATGATTCTCCAAAACTAGCTAGTTAAAGAACAAATCGTAGAAACAATTAATAACTTCATTGAAGAAAATGACAATGATGAGACATCCTTTCAAAACCTATGGGATGCAGCCAAAGCAGTACTCAGGGGGAAATTTATATCCTTGAGTTCATCTATTAACAAATTAAGAAGGGCAGTGATCAATGAATTGGGCATGCAAATCAAAAAACTAGGAAGTGAACAAATTAAAAACCCTCAGATGAAGACTAAATTAGAGATCCTAAAAATCAAAGGAGAAATTAATAAAATTGAAAGTCAAAGAACTATTGATTTAATAAATAAGACTAGAAGGTGGTACTTTGAAAAAACAAATAAAATTGACAAAGTACTAGTCAGTCGAATTAAAAAAAGGAAAGAAAAATCCAAATTGACAGTATCCAAGATGAAAAGGGAGACCTCACCTCTAATGAAGAGGAAATCAAGGCAATCATTAAAAACTACTATGCCCAATTATATGGCAAAAATATGGCAATCTAAGTGATATGGATGAATACTTACAAAATATAAATTGCCTAGACTAAAAGAAGAAGAAATAAATTACCTAAACAACCCCATATCAGAAAAAGAAATTGAACAAGCCATCAATGAACTTCCTAAGAAAAAATCCCCAGGCCCAGATGGATTCACAAATGAATTCTATCAAACATTCAAAGAACAGCTAACACCAATACTATACAAACTATTTGACAGAATAAGCCAAAAAGGGGTCCTACCAAATTCTTTTTATGATACAAACATGGTACTGATCCCAAAGCCAGGGGTTAAAAACAGATAAAGAAAACTATAGGCCCATCTCCCTAATAAATATAGATGCAAAAATCTTAAATAGGATACTAGCAAAAAGACTCCAGCAAGTCATCACAAGGGTTATCCACTATGACCAGGCAGGATTCATACCAGGAATGTAAGGATGGATCAATATTAGGAAAACCATTCACATAATTGACCAGATTAACAAGAAAACTGACAAAAATCACATGATTATCTCAATAGATGCAGAAAAAGCCTTTGACAAAATACAACACCCATTCCTATTGAAAACACTAGAAAGTATAGGAATAGAATGGCCTCTCCTAAAAATAATAAATAGTATATATCTAAAACCATCAGCAAACATCATCAGCAATGGGGAAAAACTCAAAGCCTTTCCAATAACATCAGGAGTGAAACAAGGATGCCCATTATCACCTTTATTATTTAATATTGTATTAGAAACACTAGCAGTAGCAATTAGAGAAGAAAAAGAAATTGAAGGTATTAAAATTGGCAATGAGGAGACCAAGCTGTCACTCTTTGCAGATGATATGATGATTTACTTAAAGAATCCTAGGGAATCAACCAAAAAGCTAGTGGAAATATTCAACACCTTTAGCAAAGTTGCAGGATACAAAATAAACCCGCCATAAGTCATCAACATTTCTATATATCTCCAATCCATCTCAGCAGCAAGAATTCGAAAGAGAAATTCCATTTAAAGTCACCTGAGACAATATAAAACACTTAGGAATCTATCTGCCGAGACAAACACAGGAACTATATGAACACAACTACACAACACTCTCCACACAATTAAAACTAGATCTAAAC
The DNA here is from genome assembly GCF_027887165.1 of Monodelphis domestica. Lineage (NCBI taxonomy): Eukaryota > Metazoa > Chordata > Mammalia > Didelphimorphia > Didelphidae > Monodelphis > Monodelphis domestica. Next base: position 268,614,842 of record NC_077227.1, read on the forward strand.
AATTAGAAAAACATTGATTGCTCATGGGTGGGAAGAGCTAACATAATAAAAATGACAATCCTACCCAAACTTATATATCTATTTAGTGCCATACCCATTGAACTACCAAAAAACAATTTTACTGAATTAGAGAAAACCATAACAAAGTTCATTTGGAAGAATAAAGGATCAAGGATATCCAGGGAAATCATTAAAAAAATACAAAGCAAGGTGGCCTTTGCAGTCCCAGATCTCAAACTATATTACAAAGCAACGGTTATCAAAACAATTTGGTACTGGCTAAGAGACAGAAAGGAGGATCAGTGGAATAGACTTGGGGTAAGTGACCTCAGCAAGACAGTCTATGACAAGTCCAAAGATCCCCGCTTTTGGGACCAAAATCCACCATTTGATAAAAACTGCTGGGAAAATTGGAAGACAGTGTGGGAGAGATTAGGTTTGGATCAACACCTCACACCCTACACCAAGATAAACTCAGAATGGGCGAATGGCTTGAATATAAATAAGGAAACTATAAGTAAATTAGGAGAACACAGAATAGTATACATTTCAGAACTTTGGGAAGGGAAAGATTTTAAAACCAAGCAAGACTTAGAAAGAGTCACAAAATGCAAAATAAATAATTCTGACTACATCAAATTAAAAAGTTTTTGTACAAACAAAACCAATGTAACTAAAATTAGAAGGAATGTAACAAATTGGGAAACAATCTTCATAACAAAAACCTCTGACAAAGATCTAATTACTCAAATCTATAAAGAGCTAAACCAGTTGTATAAAAAATCAAGCCATTCTCCAATTGAAAAATGGGCAAGGGACATGAATAGGCAATTTTCACTTAAAGAAATCAAGACTATTAATAAGCACATGAAAAAGTGTTCTAGATCTCTTATAATCAGAGAGATGCAAATCAAAACAACTTTGAGGTATCACCTCACACCTAGCAGATTGTTCAACATGACAGCAAAGGAAAGTAATGAATGCTGGAGGGGATGTGGCAAAGTAGGGACATTAATGCATTGCTGGTGGAGTTGTGAATTGATCCAACCATTCTGGAGGGCAATTTGGAACTATGCCCAAAGGGTGATAAAAGACTGCCTTTGATCCAGCCATAGCACTGCTGGGTTTGTACCCCAATGAGATAATAAGGAAAAAGACTTGTAGAAGAATATTCATAGCTGCGCTCTTTGTGGTGGCCAAAACTTGGAAAATGAGGGGATGCCCTTCAATTGGAGAATGGCTGAACAAATTGTGGTATATGTTGGTGATGGAATACTATTGTGCTCAAAGGAATAATAAAGTGGAGGAATTTCACGGAGACTGGAACAACATCCAGGAAGTCATGCAGAGTCAGAGGAACAGAACCAGGAGAACATTTTACCCAGAGACTGACACATTGTTGTACAAGAGCACATAATGGACTTCTCCAGTAATGGCTTTACAATGTCCCTGAACAACCTGCAGCGATCTACGAGAAAAAAAAAAACTAAAAAAAACTATCTTCAAGCAGAGGACAAACTGAGGGAGTAAAAACATCGAGGAAAAGCAACTGCTTGACTACAGAGGTTGAGGGGACATGATCGAGGAGAGACTCTAAATGAGTGCCCTAATGCAAATACCAACAACAAGGAAATGGGTTCAGAGCAAGGACACATGTGATACCCAGATGAATCACACGTTGGCTAGGGAAGGGGTGGTGGGGGGCTGAGGGGGAGGAAAAGAAAATGATCTGTTTCCAATGAACAATGTTTGAAAATAACCAAATAAAATAATGTTTTAAAAACTAAAAGAGAAAAGAAAAGAAAAGAATTTTAGTAAGAGTACATGGAGAGGTAAACCAAAAATTAATTGGAAATTAAATAATATGATTCTTCAAAATGGGTTAAAGAACAAATCATAGAATCAATAACTTCATTGAAGAAAATGACAATGATGAGACATCCTTTCAAAACCTATGGGATGCAGCCAAAGCAGTACTCAGGGGGAAATTTATATCCTTGAGTTCATCTATTAACAAATTAAGAAGGGTAGAGGTCAATGAATTGGGCATGCAAATTAAAAAATTATAAAGCAAACAAATTAAAAATCCTCAGATGAAGACTAAATTAGAGATCCTAAAACTCTAAGGAGAAATTAATAAAATTGAAAGTCAAAGAACTATTGATTTAATAAATAAGACTAGAAGGTGGTACTTTGAAAAACAAACAAAATAGACAAAGTACTAGTCAGTCTAATTAAAAAAAGGAAAGAAAAAACCAAATTGACAGTATCCAAGATGAAAAGGGAGATCTAACCATTAATGAAGAGGAAATCAAGGCAATCATTAAAAACTACTATGCCCAATTATATGGCAACAAATGTGGGCAATCTAGGTGATATGGATGAATACTTACAAAAATATAAATTGCTTAGACAAACAGAGGAAGAAATGAATTACCTAAACAGCCCCATATCAGAAAAAGAAATTGAACAAGCCATCAAAGAGCTCCCTAAGAAAAAATCCCCCAAATGGATTCACAAATGAATTCTAACAAACATTCAAAGAACAACTAATCCCAATTATTATACAAACTATTTGACAGAATAAGCAAAGAAGAAGTTCTATCGATTTCATTTTACGATAGAAACATGGTACTGATCCCAAAGCCAGCCAGGTCAAAAAAAGAGAAAGAAAACTATAGAATAATCTCCCTAATGAATATAAATGCAAAAATCTTAAATAGGATACTAGCAAAAAGACTCCAGCAAGTCATCACAAGGGTTATTCACTATGACCAGGCAGGATTCATACCAGGAATGCAAGGATGGTTCAATATTAGGAAAACCATTCACATAATTGACCAGATTAACAAGAAAACTGACAAAAATCACATGATTATCTCAATAGATGCAGAAACAGCCTTTGACAAAATACAACACCCATTCCTATTGAAAACACTAGAAAGTATAGGAATAGAATGGCCTTTCCTAAAAATAATAAATAGTATATATCTAAAACCATCAGCAAACATCATCAGCAATGGGGAAAAACTCAAAGCCTTTCCAATAACATCAGGAGTGAAACAAGGATGCCCATTATCACCTTTATTATTTAATATTGTATTAGAAACACTAGCAGTAGCAATTAGAGAAGAAAAAGAAATTGAAGGTATTAAAATTGGCAATGAGGAGACCAAGCTGTCACTCTTTGCAGATGATATGATGGTTTACTTAAAGAATCCTAGAGAATCACAACCAAAAAGCTAATGGAAATATTCAACACCTTTAGCAAAGTTGCAGGATACAAAATAAACCCGCCATAAGTCATCAGCATTTCTATATATCTCCAATCCATCTCAGCAGCAAGAATTCGAAAGAGAAATTCCATTTAAAGTCACCCGAGACAACATAAAACACTTAGGAATCTATCTGCCGAGACAAACACAGGAACTAAATGAACACAATTACAAAACACTCTCCACACAATTAAAACTAGATCTAAACAACTGGAAATGCATTGATTTCTCATGGGTGGGACAAGCTAACATAATAAAAATGACAATCCTACCCAAATTGATTTACTTATTTAGTGCCATACCCATTGAACTACGAAAAAACTTCTATGTGGAATTAGAAAAAAACATAACAAAGTTCATTTGGAAGAATAAAGGATCAAGGATATCCAGGGAAATTATGAAAAAAATATAAAGGAAGGAGGACTTGCAGTCCCAGATCTCAAACTATACTATAAAGCAGTGGTTATTAAAACAATTTGGTACTGGCTGAGACAGAAAGGAGGATAAGTGAAATAGACTAGGGGTAAATGACTTCAATAGGACAGTCTATGATAAACCCAAAGGTTCATAAAGGTTCTGGGGACCTACTTTTAGGTAAAAACTGCTGGGAAAATTGGAAGGCAATAGTGGAGAGATTAGGTTTGGATCAGCATCTCACACCATACTCCAAGATAAACTCAGAATGGGTGAATGACCTGAATATAAAGAAGGAAACTATAAGCAAATTAGGCAAACTCAGAATACTATACTTGTCAGATCTTTGGGAAAGGAAAGACTTTAAAACAAAGCAAGAGCTAGAAAAAAAATCACAAAATGTAAAATCAATAATTTTGATTACATCAAATTAAAAAGTTTTTGTACAAACAAAACTAATGCATCCAAAATTAGAAGGGTAGCAACAAATTGGGAAACAATCTTCATTACAAAAACCTCTGACAAAGGTCTAATTACTAAATTTATAAAGAGCTAAACCAGTTGTACAAAAAATCAAGCCATTCTCCAAATGAAAAATGGGCAAGGGACATGAATAGGCAATTTTCAGTTAAAGAAATCAAAACTATTAATGAACACATGAAAAATGCTCTAAATCTCTTATAATCAGAGAAATGGAAATCAAAACACCTCTGAGGTATCACCTCACACCTAGCAGATTGGCTAACATGACAGCAAAGGAAATTAATGAATGTTGGAGGGGATGTGGCAAAATTGGGACATTAATACTTTGCTGGTGGAGCTGTGAATTGATCCAACCATTCTGGAGGGCAATTTGGAACTATGCCCAAAGGGCGATAAAAGACTGTCTGCCCTTTGATCCAGCAATAGTACTGCTGGGTTTGTACCCCAATGAGATAATAAGGAAAAAGATATGTACAAAAATATTCATAGCTTCACTGTTTCTGGTGGCAAAAAATTGAAAAATGAGGGGATGCCCTTCAATTGGGGAATGGCTGAATAAATTGTGGTATATGTTGGTGATGGAATACTATTGTGCTTAAAGGAATAATAAAGTGGAGGAATTCCATGGGGACTGGAACAACTTCCAGGAAGTGATGCAGGGTGAGAGGAGCAAAACCAGGAAAACATTGTACAATCGAATGTAATGGACTTTTCCATTAGTGGCAATGCAAAGACTCTGAACAACTTGGAGGAACCTAAGTGAAAAACCACTATCCACATCCAGAGGATATGCTGTGGGAGTAGAAACACCGAAGAAAAATAACTGCTTGAATACATGGGTCAAAGGGATATGGTTGGGTATGTAGTATCTCAATGAACATCCTAGTGTAAACAACATGGAAATAGGTTCTGATCAAGGACACAAGTAATATCCAATGAAATTGTGCATTGACTGTGGGAAGAGTGGGTGGAGGGGAGGGAGTGATTATTGTAACCAAAGAATAATGTTCTAAATTGAACAAGTAAACTTATTCAAATGGAAAAAAAAATAAAAAATAAATAAAATTTTGAGTTTCAAATTTCCTATTGTCTCCTTTAGGAGGTATAAGTAACTTGATATTGATTATAGATGTGATGTCATGAAAAATATATTTTCATATTATCCATACTGCAAAAGGAAACAAACAAAATAAAACAGTAAAAATAAGCAAAGTAAAAAAAAGTGTTTCGATAAGAAATCAGAATTCTTTAGTTCTCTCTCTAGATGAGGACATTTTTCATCATGGGTCTTTTGGAATTGTCTTGGATCCTTATCTTGATCAGAATAGCTAAATCTTTCATAGTTTATCATCCTTACTATATTGTTGTTTGTGTGTATAATGATCTCTTAGGTCTGCTCATTTCATTTTGCATGTGTTCATTTAAGTCTTCCCAGGTTTTTCTAAAAACATTCTGCTCATCGTGTTTTATAGGCTATCCATTTCAAACATATACCATTACTTGCTTAGCCATTTTTTATTAGATAAACATCTTTCTGTTCAGATCCTTTTCACATTTATCAATTGATCTTGTTTTTTATAATTTTGGCTCATTTCCTAATATATTTGAGAAATGAGGCCTTATTGTAGATATTAGCTATAAATTCTCCTTTCCCCATAGTTTCCTGTTTTCTTTCTAATTTTGGCTCTATTAGATTTGTTTGTACAAAAGATTTTCAATTTCATGTAATCTAAATTATCTATCTCATTTCTTTTAATCCTTTCAATCAGTCATAAACTCTTCCCTTATCTATAGATTTGACAATGACATCTCCTCATGTCCCCTTCATTTACTTATGATAATACATAATGTCTAAATTATTAATCCATTTTAAGCTTATTTTGGCATATGATATATTGGTTTATGCATGATTTCTTCCAAACTAGTATCATTTTCCCAGTAATTTTTGTTAAATAGCAAGTTCTTATCTAAAATGCTTGGTTCTTTGTGTTTATCAAATACTGGATTACTATAGTCATTGCTATATACATTATATATACTAAAGAGTCATTATATATATATATATATGTATATATATATATACTATATAATCATACTATTATATATATCATTTAATCTATTCCACACATTCACCATTCTTTTCCTTAATCAGATTGTTCCTTTCTGGTTCCTTGAATTTTTTTTTTTGCACTGAAAACTCTGGAACTTGACTCTAATATTCTTGGAAGATTACATTTTGGGATCTCCTTCAAGAGGTGACCAGCAAATTCTTTCAATTTTTTCCTTCTGGATATAGAATATGAGGACAGTTTTCTTTGATAATTTCTTTTAATATGATGACTAAGCTTTTTTTTTTTTTAATAGTGACTTTCATATAGCCCAGTAATTCTTAAACTATCTCTATTGGATCTATTTTCTACATCAATTGTTTTCTCAATGAGATAGTTAACATTTTTTTAACCTTTTTGAGTTCTTCCAGGGACTGAAATTAATTCCAATTTTTATTAGTCTTTGCATGTAGCTGCTTTGATCTCATTGTCTTCTTCTAAATTTGTGTCTTGCTATTCCCTGTCACTATAATAACTTTCTATGGTTAAATTCTTTTGTTGATGTTTCCTCCTTTCCAGCTTGTTTATTGACTTTTTATAATAAAGTTGGACTCTGATCTTGGGGTGTAGGGATAATTTGCATAAACTTCATATTTTTCATGTGACTTCCCTCAGGGCTAGTTCTGGATTTCTTCATGTTTTCATTCTTCCAAGATGGTACAATCAAAGGAGAGATGAGGTGAGTGCTTTCTTGGACTGTGATTGAATCAAGCATTCTTTTCTAACCTAGACTTGTAACCTGGGTCCCTGCATGTTGTAGTCTTTTCCAGGAATTTTTGTTTCACATGTGTCCAATTCATATTTTTTTTCCTTGAGGCTTTGCTTATAACTGTTTTGACTTTGCTTTCTTTTCTTGAGTTTGTTTCTTGATCTACCCAGTCACCACAGTAAAAATTTAAGATCATATTCTCTTTGTTGTTGTTTGATGATTTTCTATCCTTTTTCTTGATTCAAAACTTTATGTTAATGTTGAACTTTGTTCCCCACATGAATAGGGACATTGTCTCAAACTTCAGGTTTTTCTGAACTGCTGTTTTTAGAGCTTGTCCTGGGACATTGGAAGTTTGCTTTTTATATTTAGAAAATTTTTCCATAGTTACATGATTCATGATTTTTTCCCTCCTTTTCCCTCCCTTCTCCCAGAGCTGACAAGCAATTCTACTGCATTATACATGTATATTTGTTCAAAACCTATTTCCATGTTATTCATATTTGCAGTATAGTGATTTTTTAACATCAAAACCATAATCATATTTCCATCAAACTATGTGATAAATCATATGTTTTTCTTCTGTGTTTCTGCTCCCACAGTTCTTTCTCTCGGTATGGATAGCATTCTTTCTCATAATTTTCACTGGATTGCCCTGGATCATTGCACTGCTACTAGTAGAAAAGTCTATTACATTCATTTGTGCCACAAGGTATTGATCTCTTTGTACAATGTTCTCCTTGTTCTGCTCCTTTTGCTCTGCATCAGTTCTTGGTGGTATTTCTAGTTCACAATGAATTCCTCCAGTTCATTATTCCTTTCAGCAAATAGTATTCCATCATCATCAGATACCAAAATTTGTTCAGCCATTCCCCAATTGAGGGACACCCTCTCATTTTCCAATGTGTTGCCACCACAAAGAGCATGGCTATAAATATTTTTGTACAAGTCTTTTCCTTTATTATCTATTTGGGGTACAAACCCAGCAGTGGTATGGCTGGTTCAAAGAGTAGGAACTCTTTTAAAGCCCTTTGGGCACAATTCTAAATTGCTCTTATGAATGGTTGGATTAATTCACAACTCCACCAGCAGTGTATTAGTGTCCCAATTTTGCCACATCCCCTCCAACATTTGTCACTTTCCTTTGCTATAATATTGGTCAGTCTGCTAGGTATAAGGTGGTACCTCAGAATTGTTTTCATTTGCATTTCTCCTATCAGGAGGGATTTAGAACACTTTTTTCATGTGATTATTGATCATTTTTATTTCTTCATCTTAAAACTTCCTATTCAGATCCCTTGACCATTTGTCCACTGAGGAATGGCTTGATTTTTTTGTAAATTTGACTTAGTTCCTTATATATTTCTGAAATTAAACCTTTTTCAATGAGTTTTGTTATAAAAATGTTCCCCCATTTGTTGCTTTCCTTCTAATTTTGGTTGTATTGATTGTTTGTATAAAACATTTTTAATTTCATATAATCAAAGTCATTTGTTTTACATTTTGTAATGTTCTCTATTTCAATATTTTGTTATGGTTTGGCTTATTCCTCAGGAATGCTTAGAGATCATCTACATTATTGAAAGCCCATTTTTACCCCTGAAATAATGTACTCAATTTTGCTGGACAGGTAACTCTGGGTTTTAACCCCAAATCTTTTGCCTTCCTGAATATCATATTCTATTCCTTTTTATCCCTTGATGTAGAAGATGCTAGGTTCTCTATTATCCTGATTGTAGCTCAGTGGTATTTGAATGGTTTCTTTCTGGCTGCTTGAAATATTTTTTTCCTTGGCTCAATGGCTCTTGAATTTAGCTGTTATTGTTTTCTGGATGTTTTCATTTGTGAATTTCTTTCTGGAGATGATCTGTGAATTCTTTCTATTTCAATTTCATTTTATTTTGTTTGAGGATCTCTGGGCAGTTATCTTTGATAATTTATTGTAATGTGATATCCAAGGTTTTTTCGTGATCATGGCTTTCAGGTAGTCCAGTAATTCTCAAAGTGTCTCTTCTAGATCTATTTTCTTGTCAGTTGTTTTATCAACAAGATATTTCATGTTTTCCTGTTTTTTTCATTCCTTTGATTCTGCTTTATTGTTTATTGATTTCTCATGAAATCATTAGTTTCTAGGTGGTCAGTTCTGATGTTTAAGGCCTGATTTCCCTCAGTCAGTTTTGGTTCTCCTTTTTCAATTGGCCCATTTCTTCTTGCATCACTTTCGTCTCTCTTCCCCATTTTTCCTCTGCCTCTTTTAATTGTTTTTTGAAGTCCCTTTTCCGTTCTTCCAGAATCTGTGTCCATTCCATATATTTCTTCTTGTACTTTGGGTGTGCTTCTTTTGCTTTCACTGTCCCATTCTGTGTCTGTACCTTGCTCTTTGCCTCCACAAAATTCTTTAGTTAGGTGCTTTTTTGTTGTTTGCTCATTTTTTCCCTATCTAATTATAGGTAGGATTGGGGGATGATGTCTGAGGGCTGAGAGCTCTGAGAGCTTCCTCTCCCTACTGATTACATTGACCCCTGAGATGCACATAGCTTAAAGACTTGCCTCAGACTTAGGAGTAAGCTTTTGATCTCAATAGGATCTTGATTAGGACAGGGGCTTAATCCAATCAGGCACACCCTTGATTGTCCTGTCTTGGAGGTCTGTTCTGAGCTTTAGGCAAAATGATCAGTGCTTAGTACTTAGTATTATCAAGCACCCCAAAGTGTGAACTAGGTCCTTAACTCAAGCCCATACTAGAATTCCCTGGGCTGGGGCTCTGGACTCCTCCACAGGTTTGAAATGTCAAGAGGTACAGGTTGCCATGTACCACTATTTGCCTAGGCAGGATCTCAGGGTCTGGATGTTGGCTTTGAAATAGGTTACCATAGGAATGTGTAGTTTGCTCTTTCCTCCTTGCCACAGCTTCTTGCTGGCTCTGCTCTCCTCTCCAGTGAAGATGTTCTTTGTCTACCATTTAGGTTTTTCTATTCTTGAAAGTTGTTTCACTCTGTCTCCTTGTTGGTTCTTTCATTCCTGTATTTATTTTGTGGTTGGAGAGGATTCTCATGGTGTCACAGAGCTGCTCTGGATTACTCTGCCATCTTAGCTCCACCCCCAGAAGTCTGGAGTTTGGAACGTTTCAATGCTTCAAATGTGGTGTGATCTAGGGGAAAGTCTGGACTTTTCTCCTGTTCTGACCTCTGGTCTTTACCAGACAGGGTCCCTAATCCCTCAGAAGATTACACTTGATTTTTTCTCCTGAGGGCTCCTTGTACATTGGAACTAGAATATTGATATTATCCCTCAGGTCTTCTACTCCCTCTTGGCTAAAAGGACTCCTCTTGCCTTTAAGTCTATTATCCAGAAGTGACTACAGGCAATGGAGTTGCAAAACAGTTGCCCCTCAGGGCTCCCACATCCTATAGATTGAAAGTTTTTCTCTCTGCCTTTGAATGATGACCTACAAGTGGGTTTAGGAAATGGAGTTGGCAAGCAGCTTCTGAACCTATATCCAGTGTTAGCATAGGGGTTTCCTTTAATTTTTTTTCTGATCAGTTACCAAATCCCCTTTCCCACTTTGGCTTAAGAGCTCACAAGTCTGCTACTGCTTCTGTAACCATCACCAACTTGTATTACTGGAGTTTTTCCATTTGGGCATGCAGGTCAGTCTCTTCCTCCATGTCACAAATCTCTTTCCCATCTCTCATGTTGTCTTGGAAGGATGTCTTACTCTGATCTGTTGTTGACTCTGCAACTCCAGAATTTGGTTTATGGTGTTATTTTTAAGTTGTTTGGAGACCTCAGCTGAATGCTTTCTTTATCCCGCTATCTTGACTCTGCTCTTGGAAGTCCCTACTATCTTAAGTTATTTCTGAATAGGTTACAGTTGCCATTTGTCCATGATAACTCTAAAGGTAACAAAATTTTCTCTATCCACATTTTCAAATGTGAAGGAGGATACTATTGAATGGTACTCTTGCTTGGTGTAGCATATATCACTGCCATATGCAATCTCAGTTCTGACTCAGCAGTCAACCAAATGGCCTTTTCTTCAACACACGGTAAGTGGACCAGAAAGTTTTTTAGAATATCTAGCCATCTCCACTCTGAAGCAGTGAGTAAATCTTCATTTAACATCATGAACTTCAGAAACCAGATCACACTTGGTCTCCATAAAAAACTGTATCAAGCTGATCAATCTGTGCAAGCTTCTAAGGGCTAAGCTCTCACTGGATGTTTCTTTCATTTTATTTGTGTCATTTATATTTTATTATTTGAAACTCCATTTTGTATTACTAAAGAGCTTAAAGTAGGCTTGTAGTTTTTCTCATTGATGGCAATTTCTCATTGGCAATTGGTTTTGTAGGTTCCCTTTTTGTCCTTCTGGTATTGAAATAATGAGTTCTACCAAATATGCATCAATAAGCGCAAGCCCCTAGATAAGGTGAGAATCATTTTTCCTTCACTAATCACTGAGTCTTTTGAAGAAAAAAAAACTTTGGTAGCAACCATGTTTTCCCTTCTTATCTATTTCTTTACAGAAAAAAAAAAGCCTTACTCAGAATGTAATAAAAGTCAGCTTATCTTTATCTTGACGCAACACTATTATAAAAGCACAAACAACAAATAAGTAAGGTTTTTTTTTTTTTAAAGTATGACATTTCAAAAGGGAAAGAGTCTAAAACACCAGTAAGCTATTAGGGTATTAGGGGAGGAAGAAGTAGAGAGTAAATAAATTCACAAAGTTCCAGTAGTGTCAGGAGGCAAATGCATATAGGAAAGTAGCAAATTCTATCCAGGCAGATCACTCCTTAAATGAAATAATGAGCTAGACAAAGTTTTGCTGATAGTAAAGGAAAGGGTTTCTTAATCTACAACAATGTCTTCACCTTTATCATAGTCTAGTCTTCTTCCTCAAGGAGGGTCTCCGTTTTTCTTAGCAAGTTTTTTCCTTCAGCAAAGGGCATAGAAGTCAGGTTACAAGTATTTGCTTTTCTAGGTATCTTTTCAGGGATCTGGGAAAACCCTGTAATTTCAAGTATCTCACATAAGGCAGAAACTTCATTAATATGTTTTCTAGTTATTCAATATTTTATCCCCTACATCTTTCTAGGAATTGACTGAAATGTGCCAGTATTATATACAATGAGCCTGTCATTTTGGAGTTACCAAGAATTAACCACAGGACTGGTAATTTCCACCAAACCCTGTACATCCTTCATTAAACATTCACTCTTACAAACCTTTTGTCTAAATCATCTTATAATTTGAGTTTGAGTTTAATCAGATGGTTCATTAAATTTAAATTATCACTAAAGTTCCATCTAACCCTCAATCCTATGAAACCCATTAATCAAATAGATACCAATTGTTCTAAGCTTTGTTTTTTTTCCTGAAATTCCATCTTTTCTTCATTCAAACTGTCCATTAGTTTTTTGATTGCATTTTGATAGTAGGCTATTTCTTCTTCTTCAGCTTTTATTTGATCATATATCTCTTGTGTGCGGACATCATTTTCAGCTTTTTCTTTCATTTTTGCGTTGAGTAATATTACATTTGATTTATGATCATCACAAATCTCTTCTTGATCTTTTCTATAAAAAAACAAATAACAATAATAATCATTCTGTGAAATGGATGATGGTTTGTTTTAGAAAGTCCTAAATATTATGTTACTAGAATACTATAATTGTATTCAATATAGTTTATATTCTTTTCTATATTTTTCTTATATGAAAAATGAATGCCACATATAATGAATTCTTAGTCCTATAGGGAGAAGTGAAAAATGACAAGTAATGAAGATAATAAGAATAATAAAAATTAATAATTTTATTTGAATAAAAGAAAAAGCTTTCATTTTTAAATTATTTAATACAGTAATTTAAAAATATGTATGTATAGTTTTATCTACATGTGTATTTATTATATTTTTATAAATTTTATTAATATGTGCATTTATTGTTATATAGCAGATAGTATATTTTAATATTAATATATGATGTTATATCTTAATATAAAATATATAGATATAAATATTTATAAAATAAACTTTATATATAACTTTATAAACATATATTAATATAATACATTTACATATAGTAAATTTATATTAATCTTTTATGTAGTAATTTTAGTTATGTACATATATGTGAATATATGTATATATTATTTTCTTTTAAATTTTGTTTGTTTTTATTTCCAAATTCTCTCCCTCCCTTTATTCTTTTCCCTACCAACTGAAAAGGCAAGAAACATAATGTCATTCATATAAATGAAATTATGCAAATCATCTGTCCACATTAGCCATGTAGCCAAAAAAAGAGAAGAAAGTAAATAAGTAGATGGTATCTTTCATCGTGAGTCCTTTGGAATTATCTAAAATCATTATACAAATCAGAGTTGATAAATCTTTTGCAGTTGATTATCATTACAATATTGCTTTTACTGTATAGATTGTTCTTCTGTCCTACTCATTTTACTGCCTCAGTTCATTTTATTCATCCCAGGTTTTTCTAATACTATTCTGCTCATCACTTCTTATAGCACAATATTTCACATCAATTGTTTGCAACTTGTTCAAAAGCCATCCCCCAATGGATGAACATCTCCTTGATTTCCAGTTTTTTGTCATCAAAAAAAGTTACCATAAATATTTTTGTTCTAAGAGACAACCTTTTTAGTCATGAGTTCCTTGGAGTTGTCTTAATTTACAGTTGATTATCATACATTATTGCTGCTCCTGTGTGCAACATTCTTCTGGTTCTGCTCACTTCACTTTGCATCACTTCATATAAGTCTTTTCCAGGCTTTTGTGTGTGTGTGTTATCATCCAGTTTATCATTTCTTATGGCACAATAGTTTTCTTTACAATCATATATGACAGTTCAACCATTCCTCAATTGTTGAACATCCCTTCAAATCTCCAATTCCTTGCCACCACAAAAAGACTTACTATAAATATTTTTGTATGACTAGGTTTTCTTCCTCTTTCTTTGATCCCTTTGGGATACAGACCTAGTAACAGTATTATTGGGAAAAGAGTATGCACAGTTTTATGTCCCTTTGGGTATGGTTCCCAATTGCTCTCTAAAATGGTTGTATTAATTGTTAGCTGCACCAACAATGTATTAATATCCCAATTTATCATTTTCCTTTTTCGTCATTATACAAAGCCTCATAGATGTGATATGGTACCTTGGAGTTCCTTTAATTTGCACTTCTCAAATTAATAGTGATTTGGAGCATTTTTTCATTTCATTAAAATATTTTTAATTTCTTCATCTGAGAATTTCTTGTTTATATACTTTTACCATTTGTTAATTAGGGAATGTCTTGTAATCTTATAACTTTGACTCTGTTCTCTATATACTTGAGAAATTGGGTCTTTGTCAGAGACACCTGCTACAAAATTTTATTATCCAATTTGTTCTTTTCTATTCTTTGCTGCATTGGTTTTATTTTAGCAAAATCCTTTTAATGTAATGTAGTTAAATTTATCTATTTTACATCTCACAATGTTCTCCATATCTTGTTTAGTAAAAAATTCTTCTCTTATTCATATATATGAGAGATAAACCATTTTGTGCTCCCCTAATTTGTTTATGGTATTGCCCTTTATTCCTAAATATATATATGTATATATATATATATATTTATATCCATTTTGACTTTATCTTCATATGTGGAATGAGGTGTTGGTCTATGCTTAGTTTCTGCCATATTATTTTCAGGTTTTCCCAATAGTTTTTGTTCAATAGTAGGTTCTTCTTCCAAAAGCTTGGATCATTGGGTTTGTCAAACACTAGGTTACTGTGGTCATATAGTACCATGTGTTAAGTGCCTAATCTGTTCCATTGATCCATTACTCTATTTCTTAGCCAGTTCCATATTGTTTGAGATTAGATACTACTAGGCTACTTTCCTAAAAAACTTTTCTGTTAATATGATATCTTGACATTTTATTTTTCCAGATGAATTTTGTTCTTATTTTTTTCTAGCTCTACAAATTAAGTTTTTTTGTAGTTTGATTGTTATGGCACTGAATAAGCAAATTAATTTAGCTATAGTCACTATTTTTACTATATTGGTTTGATCAACCCATAAGCAACAAATATTTTTTCAATTGTTTACATCTAATTTTATTTGTGTATGAATTATAGTTGTGTTCACATAGTTCTTGGTTTGTTTTGGCAAACTCTCATATGTTTTATATTGTCTACAGTTACTTTAAGTGGGATTTCACTTTCTATGTTTTGCGGTTGGACTTTATTAGTAGTATAAAGAAATGCTTATGATTTTTGTGAGTTCATTTTATATCCTGCAACTTTTCTAAAGTTGTTTGTTTTAATTAATTTTTTGGTGGATTCTCTAGGATTCTTTAAGTATACCATCATATTTTCTGCAAAGAGTGATAGCTTTGTTTCCTCATTGCCTATTCTAATTCTTTAAATTTCTTCTTCTATTGCTATAGTTAGCATTTCTAGTACAATATTGAATAGCAGTGGTGAAAAATGGGTATCCTTGATTCATTCTTGATCTTATTGGGAAGACTACTAGCTTATTCCCATTACAGATAATACTTACTAATGGTTTTATAATTTTAAGGTATGTTTAATTTATTCCAATATTCTCTAGTGTTTTTATGAGGAATGAGTGTTGTGTTTTGTTAAAACATTTTTCTGCATCTATTAAGATATTCATATAGTTTCTGGTGGTTTTCTTATTGATATGGTCAATCATGCTGATAGTTTCCTAATACTGAATGATCTCTTCATCCCTGGTATAAAACCCTCAGGTCATGGTGTATGATTCTTTTGATATATTACTGTAATCTTGCTGGTGTTTTATTTAAAAATTTTTTGTTTCTATACATTAGTCTATAGTTTTATTTCTCTTTTTTTTCCTTTCCTCATTTAGCTATATGCACCATATTTGTGTCATTAAAGGAATTTGGTAGAATTCTCTCCTCAACTATTTTCTCAAATAATTTATTTAGAATTGGAATTAATTCTCCTTTAAATGTTTGGTAGAATTCTCCTGTGAATATTTCTGGCCCTGTTTTTTCCCCCCCGTTAGGGAATTCATTGATGGCTTTTTTCTGAGATGGGGTTGTTTATATACTGTATTTCCTTGTCAATATAAATTAAGCAATTTATATTTTTTAAATATTTACTTCTTTGGCATTTAACTGGTTAAAAAACCCTAATTATTTTAATTTCCTTATTATAGGTTGTGAATTTGCCCTTTTCATTTTTTGATAATGGTAATGTTTTTCTTCTTTCTATTTTTTTATAAAATTAACTAATGATTATTTATATCATTTTATTGTGTTTTTCTCCATAAAACAAACTCCTTGTCTTATTTTTTAGCTTAATGGTTTTCTAACTTTCAATTTTATCAATCTCTCCTTTGATTTTTTATTTCTAATTTTTTTTAACTGGTGATTTTTAATTTGTTCTTCTTCTAGATTTTTTGTTACTCAATTCATTAATCTACTTTTTCTTCTGTATTATTGATGTATTTTGAGATAGAAAAGCTTCCCTAAACACTGCTTTGACTGTCAAATATAACCCCCAAATTTTATATATTCTATTTTTGTTTTCAATTCTTTTTTAAAAATTGGTATTTAGTGGTTATTGTTTTATTGATTGTTTTGATGATTTGTTCTTTAACCACTCATTCTTTAAGAAGGTATTTAATTTCAAATTAATTTTAGTCTTTTTTCTACAGTCTTTTTAGCATAATTTTATTGTATTATCATATGAAAAGGATACATTTTATATTTTCTTTTTTGATATTGTTCTGAGGCTTTTATGCCCTATTATATGGTCAGTTTCTGTGAAGTTGACAAGTACTGCTATGAGAAATGTATATTCCTTTTTATTTCCATTCGGTCTTCTCCAGAGGTCTATCAAATCAAACTTTTCTAAAATTTTATTCACCTACTTAATTTCTTTGTTTAATTTTTTATTTGATTTATGTAAACCTGAGAGGGGGAGGTTAATGTCCCCTAATAATAAAATTTTGTAGTCTATTTCTTCTTGTAACTCATAAATTTTTCTTTAGGAATTTGGATGCTATGCCATTTGTTGCACATATATTTAATATTGATATTATGTCATTGCATATGGTACCTTTGAGCTATATATAATTTCCTGATTTCTTAATTATATCAATTTTTACTTCTGCTTTATCTGAGATCATAATGGCCACCCCTGCTTTTTTAACCTTGACTGAAGCATAATATATTCTGCTCTAGCTCTTTTAACTTAATCTATGTGTTTCCATGTTTTAAATGTGTTTCTTATAGATGCATATTGTGGGATTTTGACTTTTAATACACTCTGCTATCCTGTTTATCCTGTTCAGTTGTAATTACTATGAATTTCCCTCCATCTTCTTTTCTACATTTATCTTTTTCTTTCTCTCCTTTCAACCTTTTACTGTTCACAAATGTTTTGCTTCAGACTACTACTTTCCTCAGTTCACCTTTCCTTTTGTTTGTTCTTCCCCTTTTCTTTTTCCTCTTCCCCATTTACATCTGGGGTCAGAGCCAAGATGATTGAATAGAAGCAAGGAAGTTCAAAACCACCATGATAATTCTTTCCAACCATTCTTAAAATAAAGCCACAAAACAAATACAGGAGTGAAAGCACCAACAAGGAGACACAATGAAACAACTTTCAAGAAGAGAAAAACCTAAAAGATAGGCAGAGAATATCTGGGGAACTGGGGTGAGAGTGGAGCACAAACAGCATGAGATTACAATAAGGAGTGAGGATCAAGCCAAGGGTGAGCCACCAACCCCCCCAACCCATACCACACCACCCCATCTGCTGTGCCATGTTCTGAACTTGAGGCCAAGCAAACATCCAGACCCTGGGACCCTGCCTGGGCAAATAGAGTTCTAAGCCAATATACACTCCTTGGAATTCCAAGCAAGCCTGCAGTGAAGTCTGAAGTTCCAGCCCAGGGCAGTCTTTGCTAAAGCAAACTGATCTTTGTGGAGCCAGAGCAAAGCCAGGAGTCCCAGTCTTGGCCTGTGGCAAGGACTTACATGCCAGTTTTGGGTAGTTGGTAGACCCAAAGCTGTGGCCCCCTGATTATCATGCTGAAAACTCAGGGCAGAACCCCAAGGTAGGCAATCTACTCTGCACCTGACTAGATCAAGCCCAGAGTGAGACCCAAAGCCTACATAAACCTAAGCCTGAGGCTAGATTTTGAGCTATCAGCATCTCAAGGGTTAATTGAATTAGCAGTGGGAGGTTGCTCTCAGAGCTCTGAGCCCTTAGGCCATTATATAGAATTACAACTGATAAAAACCCAATAATGAAGCTCAGGGTAGCATAAAGGAAGACTGAAGTTTAGAAGGATACCCTAACCTCCTACAGAACAGAGCCTACCTATAAAAAAAAAGTTGGGAAAATGATCAGACAATGAAAAAAAGCACCTAACTATGGAAAATTTTTATGGAGACAAAGAGCAAGGTATAGACACAGAAGGGAACAGTGAAAGCAAAGCAAATACATGCAAAGTCAAAAAGAAAAAAATATTAATTAGACACAGATTCTGGAAAACCTCAAAAAGAACTTCAAAAACCAATTAAGAGGGGCAGAGAAAAAATGGAGTAGAGAAATGAAAGCAATGCAAGGAAAAATGGAAAAGGAGGTTCAAAAGCTGATGGAAGAAAATCAGTCCTTGCAAATTAGAATCCAGCAACTAGAAGCTAATGATTTCATGAGACATCAAAAAACAATAAAACAAAATCAAAAGAATGAAAAAAAAAACATGAAATGACTCTTTGAAAAAACAACTGAAATGGAAAATAGATCCAGGAGAGACAATTTAAGAATTATTGGACTACCTGAAAGCCAGGATCTTGGATTTCATAATACAGGAACTTATCAAAGAAAACCCCTCAGGTATTCTTGAAAAAGAAAGTAAAATAGAAATTGAAAGAATCCACAGAACATCTCCAGACCTAAATCCTCAAATGACAACTTCCAGGAATATAATAGTTAAATTCAAGAGCACCTAGATCAAGGAGATAATACTGCAAATAGCCAGAAAGAAACAATTCAAATAGCATAGGTCCAATGAACTTCTATCTCTTGTTTAATTATTCATTCTTCCCCTATCCTATTATTTTTTCCTATACTCCCCTAATTTGCTTTTTGTTTTAAAGAATGTGAAAATTCTTGTATTGATTTTATTTGTACATTGTTTAATAAAATAATTACCAGGACAAAAAAAATTCAGTATTATCCTATAGAAAGTATTAATAAATACATGTTCAAGCTTAAGGACATGATTCTCTCCACTACTCTCTATTTTACCTATGTACCTTAGATTTAAGAAACAAATTTTAAGGACTTCCGGTTAAGATGGTGGCTTAGAGAAAGCTAAAGTTCAGATCTCCAGAAAACCCTTCCCGACTGATCTCAAACTATAAGCTCCTAAGGCGCCGAAATTCAAAACGATCAACAGCACAGACCCTGGGAACCCTCCTCCTGGACCTGGACCCGGATCAAAAGGTACGGCTCCCCTCAAAAGCCAGAACCCGAGATCACTCGGACCTAAGGGGTAGGAGCGCAGAGTCCAAGGCTCCGGGAAGCCGCAGCCCGGCCTGGCTCAGAGAGCAGGGTCCTCGGAACAACAACCCTCAGGGCCTTCTATCCGAGTCCCAGTGAAAGTCACTGCCTGGAGCAAGACAGCCTCAGGGGCTGGATCCTGCTATCCAAGTCTCAGTGAAAGTCCCTGCCCTCGGAGCTTGGGGAAGCTGCAGCCCATCCCCCCGCAGGCCGACGAAACAGCCTCACGGCCAGCGATTCTGAAGGCAACTTCCGGAAATCAACGTGGTCCGACCCTTCCATTCCAGTTCCAGTGAGGCATATTCAGTTTAACCCAGGGAAAGCTCATAGAACGGACAATTTGCCCAGGACTAAAGCCTCTGAACACCAGACAAAGATATGAAAAGCTAATCCTCCACATTCAGAGATGGCAAACTCCACAGAAGCACAGAAGCCCCAAAATACCAAGAAAAATAAGAAGAAAGGGGCGACTTTGGACACATTCTATGGAGCCAAAATACAAAATTCAGAGCAGATAGAAGAAGATATACAAGAAAATGCTCCAAAATTTTCCAAAGGAAATGGAAACTCTCCACAACCCCATGAAGAATTTGAATCAGAAATGACCAAAAAGATGGAAGCCTTCTGGGAGAAAAAGTGGGAAATAATGCAAAAGAAATTCACGCATCTACAAAACCAGTTTGACCAAACTGTAAAAGAAAACCAGGCTTTAAAGCAAGAACTAATAAAGCAAAGCCAAAACACCAAGAAATTAGAAGAGAACATAAAATATCTACCGACAAGGTGATAGATCTGGAAAATAGAGGGAGAAGGGATAATTTAAGAATAATTGGACTCCCAGAAAAGCTAGAAATAAACACCAAACTGGACATGGTGATACAAGATATAATCAAAGAAAATTGCCCAGAGATTCTAGAACAAGGGGGCAATACAGCCACTGACAGAGCTCACAGAACACCTTCTACACTAAACCCCCAAAAGACAACTCCCAGGAATGTAATTGCCAAATTCCAAAGCTATCAAACAAAAGAAAAAATCCTACAGGAAGCCTGAAAAAGACAATTTAGATATAAAGGAATGCCAATCAGGGTCACACAAGACCTTGCAAGTTCTACTCTGAATGATCGTAAGGCATGGAACATGATCTTCAGAAAGGCAAGAGAGCTGGGTCTCCAACCAAGAATCAGCTACCCAGCAAAACTAACTATATACTTCCAAGGGAAAGTATGGGCATTCAACAAAATAGAAGACTTCCAACTTTTTGCAAAGAAAAGACCAGAGCTCTGTGGAAAGTTTGATACCGAAAATCAAAGAGCAAGGAATACCTGAAAAGGTAAATATTAAGGAAAGGGGAAAAATGTTATCTTCTTCTTTTACTCAAACTCTCTTCTATAAGGACTACATTTATATCAATCTATGTACACTAATATGTGGGGAAAATGTAATGTATAAATAGGGGGTAAAGAAAGACCAAATAGAATAATGGTTCTCACACAAAGATTCACATGGGAAGGGGAGGGGAAGAAAACTCCTATAAGAAGGAGAGGAAGAGAGGGGGGGGTTTACTTAAACCTCAATCTCAGGGAAATCAACTCTGAGAGGGAAAAACATCCAGATCCATTGGGATCTTGAATTCTATCTTACCCAACAAGGGTAAGGAGAAGGGAAAACCAAGGGGGGGAGGGGGGGAGGGAGAACAAAAAGGGAGGGAAAGAGAGGGGGGAGCAGGAGGGAAGAAAAAGGGAGGGACTAAAAAGGGAAACATCAAAGGAGGGGACAAGGGGGACTGATTCAAAGTAAATCACTGGACTAAAAGGTAGAGCCAAAGAAGAAAAGGTTAGAATTAGGGAAGGCAATCAAAATGACAGGGAGTCCACAAATGACAATCATAACTTTGAACGTGAATGGGATGAACTCACCCATAAAACGTAGACGAATAGCAGAATGGATTAGAATCCAAAACCCTACCATATGTTGTCTTCAAGAAACACACACGAGGCAGGTTGACACCCACAAGGTCAGAATTAAAGGATGGAGTAAGACCTTCTGGGCCTCAACTGATAGAAAGAAGGCAGGAGTGGTAATCATGATATCTGATAAAGCCAATGCAAAAATAGACCTGATCAAAAGGGATAGGGAAGGTAATTATATTTTGTTAAAAGGGACTATAGACAATGAGGAAATATCACTAATCAACATGTATGCACCAAATAATATAGCACCCAAATTTCTAATGGAGAAACTAGGAGAATTGAAGGAAGAAATAGACAATAAAACCATACTAGTGGGAGACTTAAACCAACCATTATCAAATTTAGATAAATCAAATCAAAAAATAAATAAGAAAGAGGTAAAAGAAGTGAATGAAATCTTAGAAAAATTAGAATTAATAGACATATGGAGAAAAATAAATAGGGATAAAAAGGAATACACCTTCTTCTCAGCACCACATGGCACATTCACAAAAATTGACCATACACTAGGTCACAGAAACATGGCATACAAATGCAGAAAAGCAGAAATAATGAATGCAGCCTTCTCAGATCACAAGGCAATAAAAATAATGATTAGTAATGGTACATGGAAAACCAAATCTAAAACCAATTGGAAATTAAACAATATGATACTCCAAAACCGTTTAGTTAAAGAAGAAATCATAGAAACAATTAATAATTTCATCAAGGAAAATGACAATGGCGAAACATCCTTTCAAACCTTTTGGGATGCAGCCAAAGCGGTAATCAGAGGTAAATTCATATCCCTGAATGCTTATATTAACAAACAAGGGAGAACAGAGATCAATCAATTGGAAATGCAAATGAAAAAACTGGAAAGCGATCAAATTAAAAACCCCCAGCAGAAAACCAAAGTAGAAATCCTAAAAATTAAGGAAGAAATTAATAAAATCGAAAGTGATAGAACTATTGATTTAATAAATGAGACAAGAAGCTGGTACTTTGAAAAAACAAACAAAATAGACAAGGTACTGGTCAATCTAATTAAAAAAAGGAAGGAAGAAAAGCAAATTCACAGCATTAAAGATGAAAAGGGGGACAGCACCTCTGATGAAGAGGAAATTAAGGCAATCATTAGAAATTACTTTGCCCAATTATATGGCAATAAATATACCAACCTAGGTGATATGGATGAATATTTACAAAAATACAAACTGCCTAGACTAACAGAAGAGGAAATAGAATTCTTAAATAATCCCATATCAGAAATTGAAATCCAACAAGCCATCAACGAACTTCCTAAGAAAAAATCCCCAGGGCCTGATGGATTCACCTGTGAATTCTATCAAACATTCAGAGAACAGTTAATCCCAATACTATACAAACTATTTGACATAATAAGCAAAGAGGGAGTTCTACCAAACTCCTTTTACGACACAAACATGGTACTGATTCCAAAGCCAGGCAGGTCAAAAACAGAGAAAGAAAACTATAGGCCAATCTCCCTAATGAATATAGATGCAAAAATCTTAAATAGGATACTAGCAAAAAGACTCCAGCAAGTGTTCAGAAGGATCATTCACCATGATCAAGTAGGATTCATACCAGGGATGCAGGGCTGGTTCAACATTAGGAAAACCATCCACATAATTGACCACATCAACAAGCAAACTAGCAAGAACCACATGATTATCTCAATAGACGCAGAAAAAGCCTTTGATAAAATACAACACCCATTCCTATTAAAAACACTAGAAAGCATAGGAATAGAAGGGTCATTCCTAAAAATAATAAACAGTATATATCTAAAACCATCAGCTAATATCATCTGCAATGGGATAAACTAGATGCATTCCCAATAAGATCAGGAGTGAAACAAGGATGCCCATTATCAACTCTACTATTTGACATTGTACTAGAAACACTAGCAGTAGCAATTAGAGAAGAAAAAGAAATTGAAGGCATCAAAATAGGCAAGGAGGAGACCAAGTTATCACTCTTTGCGGATGACATGATGGTCTACTTAAAGAATCCTAGAGATTCAACCAAAAAGCTAATTGAAATAATCAACAACTTTAGCAAAGTTGCAGGATACAAAATAAACCCACATAAATCATCAGCTTTTCTATATATCTCCAACACAGCTCAGCAGCAAGAACTAGAAAGAGAAATCCCATTCAAAATCACCTTAGATAAAATAAAATACCTAGGAATCTACCTCCCAAGACAAACACAGGAACTATATGAACACAACTACAAAACACTCGCCACACAACTAAAACTAGACTTGAACAAATGGAAAAACATTAACTGCTCATGGATAGGACGAGCCAATATAATAAAAATGACCATCCTACCCAAACTTATTTATCTATTTAGTGCCATACCCATTGAACTACCAAAATACTTCTTCACTGATTTAGAAAAAACCATAACAAAGTTCATTTGGAAGAACAAAAGATCAAGGATATCCAGGGAAATAATGAAAAAAAAAAACACATATGATGGGGGCCTTGCAGTCCCTGACCTAAAACTATATTACAAAGCAGCAGTCATCAAAACAATTTGGTCCTGGCTAAGAAACAGAAAGGAAGATCAGTGGAATAGACTGGGGGAAAGCGACCTCAGCAAGACAGTATACGATAAACCCAAAGATCCCAGCTTTTGGGACAAAAATCCACTATTCGATAAAAACTGCTGGGAAAATTGGAAGACAGTGTGGCAAAGATTAGGAATAGATCAACACCTCACACCCTACACCAAGATAAATTCAAAATGGGTGAGTGACTTAAACATAAAGAAGGAAACCATAAGTAAATTGGGTAAACACAGAATAGTATACATGTCAGACCTTTGGGAGGGGAAAGGCTTTAAAACCAAGCAAGAAATAGAAAGAATCACAAAATGTAAAATAAATAATTTTGACTACATCAAACTAAAAAGCTTTTGTACAAACAAAACCAATGTAACTAAGATCAGAAGGGAAACAACAAATTGGGAAAAAATCTTCATAGAAACCTCTGACAAAGGTTTAATTACTCATATTTATAATGAGCTAAATCAATTGTACAAAAAATCAAGCCATTCTCCAATTGATAAATGGGCAAGGGAAATGGATAGGCAGTTCTCAGATAAAGAAATCAAAACTATTAACAAGCACATGAAGAAGTGTTCTAAATCTCTTATAATCAGAGAGATGCAAATCAAAACAACTCTGAGGTATCACCTCACACCTAGCAGATTGGCTAACATAACAGCAAAGGAAAGTAATGAATGCTGGAGGGGATGTGGCAAAGTAGGGACATTAATTCATTGCTGGTGGAGTTGTGAACTGATCCAACCATTCTGGAGGGCAATTTGGAACTATGCCCAAAGGGCGACAAAAGAATATCTACCCTTTGACCCAGCCATAGCACTGCTGGGTCTGTACCCCAAAGAGATAATGGACACAAAGACTTGTACAAAAATATTCATAGCTGCGCTCTTTGTGGTGGCCCCAAACTGGAAAACGAGGGGATGCCCATCAATTGGGGAATGGCTGAACAAACTGTGGTATATGTTGGTGATGGAATACTATTGTGCTAAAAGGAATAATAAAGTGGAGAAGTTCCATGGAGACTGGAACAACCTCCAGGAAGTGATGCAGAGCGAGAGGAGCAGAACCAGGAGAACATTGTACACAGAGACTAATACACTGTGGTATAATCGAACGTAATGGACTTCTCCATTAGTGGCGGTGTAATGTCCCTGAACAACTTGCAGGGATCCAGGAGAAAAAAACACCATTCATAAGCAAAGGATAAACTATGGGAGTGGAAACACCGAGGAAAAGCAACTGCCTGAATACAGAGGTTTAGGGGACATGACAGAGGATAGACCCTAAATGAACACTCTAATGCAAATACTATCAACAAAGCAATGGGTTCAAATCAAGAAAACATCTAACGCCCAGTGGACTTACGCGTCGGCTATGGGGGGTGGGGGGGGGAGGAAAAGAAAATGATCTATGTCTTTAACGAATAATGCTTGGAAATGATCAAATAAAATATATTTTAAAAAAAGAAACAAATGTTAAACATTCTCTTCTTCTTTTGTTAGATCTTTATTGTTACCTGGATCTACGGATATTTCAAATGTTATTCAAATGAGTCAGAAAGTGAAGTTTAAAAGTGCACATTATTACCTCAATAAAACTTCATATAGAATATCTTGCTATCCACCATGTTAAAAGAGCCATTCTTTTCCACAATCAAATCATGCTCTTAATATTTTTGGTTCTACTTTAACAGTTTTTGAGTGGCTGTACTCATTGTGATTTAAATTTTTTTTTTTGCTATTTATTTCTCCCTAGAACAGTACTATTTGAGTTCAAGTATTTATATGGAGTAGTGCTAAAACCTAAAACTACTTAACCCCCCTCATTTTTTCTGAAAGATCCACTTCCAGAATGACTAACCTCCATTTCCCCTAGGAATAGGGGTAAAGAAACTAAACCTGATACATCACCAATTTCCTCAGAATTCAATACAGTTACAATGAAATTATTTTAATATGTTCCAAAATAGCCAACTAGATAAAGGTAATCAATATTTTACAGAGAAGCAAATATAGTCTTCCTTTAGACGAATACTTTTTATCTGAACCATGATAGAAACTAAGATATTGAAAAAGTCTGTCCCAATCATATTAAAACTTGATTTGTGCAAATTTGCCACAAAGAGATTTTTCAGGCACACATTAAAATAAGGTAACACAGCAAAATTTTGATTGTGTCTGCAGGCATGTGTTGTTGTTTTATTTTAAATTTTAAAAATTCCCACATGTGTATACATAAGACATACAATTAACAGTCACCTAGCCAGTGGTGTCTTTTTTATATATTCAAATAGTTTATCATCTGCAATGGTCCTCTTAAAAGAGAACAAGGTAATTTTAAAATGCCTTTAATGTGGACTTTTCTAGACCCACGTTTTTACATTCTATGAATTTCTATGAGAAATTCTATGAATTTTCTCATATTCAACAAATCAATTGAAATGATTCAAGTTATCCCACCATTTATTATTATTTTTAGAGTGTAACTATTATTGTTTTTAGTCAATTTAGAACATTATTCCTTGGTTACAAGAATCATATTCTATCCCTCCTTCCCCTCCCCCCAGCATTCCCGTAGCCTACATGCAATTCCACTGGGTATTACATATATCCTTGATCAGAACCTATTTCTATGTTGCTGATGTTTGCACTAAGATGTTTACTTAAAGTCTATATCCCCAATCATATCCCCCTCGACCCATGTAGTCAAGTAGTTGCTTTTCTTCAGTGTTTCTACTTCCACAGTTTTTCCTCTGAATGTAGATAGTGTGCTCTTTCTCATAGATGACCTCTGGGTTGTTTAGGATCACTACATTGCAGCTAATGGAGGAGTCCATTACTTTCTATTGTACCACAGTGTATCAGTCTCTGTGTACAATGTTCTCCTGCTTCTGCTCATCTCATTCTGCATCAATTCCTGGAGATCATTCCAGTTCACATGGAATTCCTCTAGTTTATTATTTCTTTGAGCACAATAATATTCCATCACCAAAATATAACACAATTTGTTCAGGCATTCCCCAATTGAAGGGCATCCCCTTATTTTCCAATATTTTGCCACCACAAAGAGCGCAACTATGAATAATCTTGTACAAGTCTTCTTCCTTATTATCTCTTTGAGGGTACAAACCCAGCAGTGCTATGGCTGGATCAAAGGGCAGAAAGTCTTTTAGTGCCCTTTGGGCATAGTTCCAAATTGCTCCCCAGAATGTTTGGATCAATTCACAACTCCACCAGCAATGCATTACTGTCCCAACTTTGCCACATCCCCTCCAACATTCATTACTTTCCATTGCTGTCATGTTAGCCAATCTGCTAGGTTTGAGGTGGTACCTTAGAGTTGTTTTCATTTGCATCTCTATGATTATAAGAGATTTAGAAAACATTTTCATGTGCTTATTAATAGTTTTGATTTATATAACTGAAAATTGCCTATTCATGTCCCTTGCCTATTTATCAATTGGAGAATGGCTTGATTTTTTGTACAATTGATTTAGCTCTTTATAGATTTGAGTAATTAGACCTTTGTCAGAGGTTTTGTTATGAAGATTGTTTCCCAGGTTGTTGCTTCCCTTCTAATTTGGTTGCATTGGTTTTGTTTGTACAAAACCTTTTTAATTTGAGGTAATAAAAATTATTGATTTTACATTTTGTGATTTTTTTCTACCTCTTGCTTGGTTTTAAAATCTTTCCTTTCCCAAATGTCTGACATGTATACTATTCTGTGTTCACCTAATTTACTTATGGTTTCCTTCTTTATGTTCAAGTCATTCACCCATTCTGAGTTTATCTTGGTGTCGGGTGTGAGGTGTTGATCCAAACCTAATCTCTCCTATAATGTCTTCCAATTTTCCCAGCAGTTTTTATCAAATAGTGGATTTTGGTCCCAAAAGCTGGGATCTTTGGACTTGTCATAGACTGTCTTGCTGAGGTCACTTACCCCAAGTCTATTCCACTGATCCTCCTTTCTATCTCTTAGCCAGTACCAAATTGTTTTGATGACCATGGTTTTAGAGTATAGTTTAAGATCTGGTACTCCTAGGCCCCCTTCCTTTGCAGTTTTTTTTTTCATTATTTCCCTGGACATCCTTGATCTTGTGTTCTTCCAAATGAACTTATGTTTTTTTCTAATTCAGTAAAAACATTTTTTGGTAGTTTGATGGGTATGGCACTAAATAAGTAAATAAGTTTGGGTAGGATGGTCATTTTTATTATGTTATCTTGTCCTACCCATGAGCAGTTAATGTTTTTCTAATTGTTTAGATATAGTTTTGTGTGGAGAGTGTTTTGTAGTTGTGTTCATATAGTTCCTGTGTTTGTTTCAGCAGATAGATTCCCAAATATTTTATATTGTCTTGGGTGATTTTAAATGGAATTTCTCTTTCTAAGCCTTGCTGCTGAGATGTGTTGGAGATATATAGAAATGCTCATCACTTTTGTGAGTTTATTTTGTATCCCACAACTTTGCTAAAGTTGTTGATTATTTTCACTAGTTTTTTAGTTGATTCTCTAGGATTCTTTAAGTAGACCATCATATATTCCACAAAGAATGATAGCTTGGTCTCCTCCTTGCCTATTTTAATACCTTCAATTTCTTTTTCTTCTCTAATTGCTACTGCTAGTGTTTCTAGTACAATGTTAAATAATAGCTGTGATAATGGGCATCCTTGTTTCACTCTTGATCTTATTGGGAATGCATCTAGTTTATCCCCATTGCAGATGATGTTTGCTAATGGTTTTAGATAAATACTGTTTATTATTTTTAGGAAAGGCCCTTCTATTCCTATACTTTCTAGTGTTTTCAATAGGAATGAGTGTTGTATTGTGTCACTGGCTTTTTCTGCATCTATTGAGATAATCATGTGATTTTTGTTGGTTTGCTTGTTGAAATTGTCAATTATGTGGATGGTTTTCCTAATATTAAACCATCCTTGCATTCCTGGTACAAATCCCACCTGATCATAATGAATAACCCTCATCATAACTTGCTGGAGTCTTTTTGCTAATATCCTATTTAAGATTTTTGCATTTATATTCATTAGGGAGATTGTTCTATAGTTTTCTTTCTCTTTTTTTGACCTGCCTGGCTTTGGAATCAGTACCATATTTGTGTCATAAAAGTAATTTGGTAGATCTCCTTCTTTGCTTATTAAGTCAAATAGTTTGTATAATATTGGGATTAGTTGTTCTTTGAATGTTTGATAGAATTCACTTGTGAATCCATCAGGCCCTGGGAATTTTTTCTTAGGGAGTTCTTTGATGACTTGTTCAATTTCTTTTTCTGATATCAGATTATTTAAGAATTCTATTTCTTCTCCTGTTAATATAGGCAATTTATATTTTTGTAAATATTCATCCATATCACCTAGATTGGCATATTTGTTGCCATATAATTGGGCAAAGAAGTGTTTAATGATTGCCTTAATTTCCTCTTCATTTGAGGTGAGGTCTCCCTTTTCATCTGTGATACTGTTGATTTGGTTTTCTTCTTTCCTTTTTTAAAAAATTAGATTGACCAGTACGTTGTCTACTTTGTTTGTTTTTCTCAAAATACCAGCTTCTAGTCTTATGTATTAGTTCAATAGTTTTCACTTTTGATTTTATTAATTTCTCCCTTAATTTTTGGAATCTCTAATTTAGTTTTCTTCTGGGGATTTTTGATTTGTTTACTTTCAAGTTTTTTTATTTGCATGTCCAATTCATTGACCACTTCCCTCCCAATTTGTTAATATATGTACTCAAAGATATAAATTTCCCCTGAGTACTGCTTTGGCTGCATCCCATAGGTTTTGAAAGGATGTCTCATCATTGTCATTTTCTGCAAAGAAATTATTGTTTCTATGATTTGTACTCTAACTAACCAATTTTGGAGAATTATATTATTTAATTTACAATTTCTTTTTGATTTGCCTCTCCATGTACCCTTACTGATTATTTTCATTGCCTTATGATCTGAAAAGGTTGCATTTATTATTTCTGCTTTTCTGCATTTGTTTGCCATGTTTTTATGCCCTAGTACATGGTCAATCTTTGTGAATGTACCATGTGTTGCTGAAAGGAAGGTGTATTCCTTTTTGTCCCTATATATTTTTCTCCTTATGTCTATTAACTCTAATTTTTCTAAGATTTCATTCACTTCTCTTACCTCTTCCTTATTTATTTTTTTATTTGATTTATCTAAATTTGGTAGTGGTAAGTTCTTATCTCCTACTAGTATAGTTTTACTATCTATTTCCTCCTTCAATTCCACTAGTTTCTCCTTTAGAAATGTGCATGTTATACCATTTGGTGCATACATGATGAGTACTGATATTTCCTCAATGTCTATACTCCCTTTTATCAGGATGTATTTACCTTCCCTATCCCTTTTAACCAGTTCTATTTTTCCTTTGTCTTTGTCAGATGTCATGATTGCAACTCCTGCCTTATTTCTTTCAGTTGAGGCCCAATAGGTTTTGTTCCAACCTTTCATTCTAACCTTGTATCTATCTGCCTCAGGTGTTTTTCTTGTAGACAATATATGGTAGGATTTTGGATTCTAATCCACTCTCCTCTTTGTTTTCATTTTAGGGTGAGTTCATCCCATTCACATTCAAAGTTATGATTGTCACTTGTGTATTCCCCAGCATTTTGATATCCTCTCCTAGTTCTGTCCTTTCTTCTTTTGCTATATCATTTTAAACCAGTGGTTTACTTCTAATCAATACCTTCAATCCTCTCCGTTGATATGCTTTCCTTTCTGCACCCTCCTTTTTTCTCTTCTTGTTTTTTTAAGGTCTGTTAAGTTCCCTCCCCCCTCTTCCCCCCCTTTTTGTACTCACCCTCCTCTACCCCCATTAATTTTCCCTTCTCACTTTTCCCATAAGATAGGACAGAATTTAAGACCCCAATGGATCTAGATGCTTTTCCCTCTCAGAACTGATTTCAATGAAAGGTTTAAGTATTACCTATTAGCACTCTCTTCCTGTCCTACTTATAAGAGTATTCTTACCCTCCCCTTCCCGTGCATATATTTGTGTGATAAAGATTATCCTATTTATTTTATTTCTTCAAGTATCTCTTGTTGCCATTTTCGATTCCCCCCTTGCTTTTTCTTTTTTTATATGTATCTTTTTTATAGTACTTCTTACATCAATCTCTTCCTGTGAATGATTCTTCTAATATTATAATAGTGAATACAATTTTTGAGAGTTAAAAAATTATTTCCCCATATATATATAATTTGATCTAATTGTAGCCCTTAAAGAAGAAAGTTTGAATAAAAAAAACCATTTCCCCCTTTTCCCACAAAGATGTGTTTGGATATCAAACTTTCCACTTAGTTCTGGTCTTTTCTTTACAAATACTTGGATATCTTCTATTTTGTTGAATGTCCATACTTTCCCCTGGAAGTATATAGTCAGTTTTGATGGATTGGTTGAAGACCCAATTCTCTTGCTTTTCTGAATATCATATTCCAAGCCTTGTAGTCCTTTAGTGTGGAAGCTGACAGAACTTGTGTGATCCTGATTGGTACTTCTTGATATCTGAATTGTCTCTTTTTGGCTTCTTATAAAAATTTCTCCTTAGCTTGGGAGCTCTTGAATTTGGCAATTATATTCCTGGGAATTGTCTTTTGAGAATTGAGTGTAGAGGGTGTTCTATGAACTCTTTCAAAGTCTATTTTGTCCCCTTGTCCAAGAATATCAGAGCAGTTTTCTTGGATAATTTCTTTTAATATGATGTCAAGATTTCTGTTTATTTCTGGGTTTTCAGGTAGACCAATGATTCTCAAATTGTCTCTTCATGCTCTATTTTCCTGATCTATCATCTTTTTTCAGTGAGATATTTTATGCTTTTGTCTATTTTTGTCAGGCTTTTGACTTTGCTTTATTAATTCTTGCTGTTTTGCAAGATCATTGACTTCCAGTTGCCTAATTCTGGTCTTTAGTGACTGGTTTTCTTTTTTGGTTTGGTCTATTCTGCTTTTCGTGGATTCCAGCTGTTTCTCCAATTGGGAGTTCTTGTCCTTTAAACTGTTATTTTATTTTTGAACTATTTCCCACTTTTCTTGCCAGAAGCCTTCCATCTTTTTGATGAGCTCTAATTTAAATTATTCAAGAGCTTGTGGACAATTTCTTTCTTTTTTGGGGGGGAAGATTTTGGTGCATTTATTTGTATTTCCTCTGTAACCTGGGTTTTTTCCACAAAAATTATCCAGGGTCAACCCCTTCTTCTTGTTTTTCTTGGTGTTGGGAAGTTGTTGTTCCTGGGCACTGTTTGCCATTACTGTGGTGGTTTTTCCTTCCCTTTCCTGTTAGAAATCTTAATGAGATGGGCAGACTCTCTGTGTATAGAGCTAAGGAGCAAGGATTTTGGCTGAGGCCAGCTCTCAAGTCTCTGCTGCTTCTGCTGTTTGTTGCCCCTCTCTGTGTTGTCTTCCTGTTGGTGCCCACAGTCTGCGCTCCTCAGACTGCTGGGGCCTCAGGTCTAGTTGTTCTCAGGGGTAGGTCCTTGGTGGTCTCAGTCAGCTGCCAAGGACCCAGAGATGCCCCTCACTCAATCCAGAGGTGCCCCCCTCTCACTCACTGATTCTAGCGTGCACTGGCTCTGACTATGGCTCTGTAGGTTGAGTGGGGGAGGGTGGATCATTTCGTGTTTTTGTTGTAAGTTTTTTCACCCCCTTATGGTGTGGAAATGCCCAAATCCCACATACCTTCAATGCTGCGCCCTACTATAGAGTTCCTTTGTTCATACGAATTTGTTTTTTTTTTTTTGTCTTTTTGAGGTTTATCGGTAGGTAGTGAAGAGAGAAGAGTCCTGCATCTAGACTGCCACCATATTTACCCAGAAGTCCCCACCATTTAAAAAGTCCTAGTGATGATTTTGAACCATGGCGTAATCTTAATTTCCGCATTAGCTGCTTTTTCTAAGAGTTCTTCTAGTTCTTTTTTGGTCACATAACAACAGCTTTTAATCTCATTAGGATCTGGATCTAAGGTTACATTCTTCCTCACAAACAAGATATAGTCATGTTCATGTTCTCCCCAAATGTCCTCATATTGTGCTTTGTAGTAGATTCGTGTTAGATAGGAAATATCTTCTGGAGGAACCTGTTCCATGGGGATCCGGAGTTCAGCCTTTAAACGTCTCTGAGCTGCCTGCCTTATTCCTATGGAATTATTTTCTTCCAATTCTACCAGAGTGCTTAGTGGATAAGCAAACAATAAGTGTTTGTAAAACAACCTGGAAAAGTAATTTTAGCATCTGATCTCTGCTTCAGTACTAATTTGTTTTCTGTATTAAATAAAAAGATGCTAAACTTTCGATGTAATAGTCCTTTATCAATGTTTTCATTCAGGTGGCAATTCTTTTTGATCTCTGCACTGATCTTACTGTCATTTTCACCAATAAGAATGCACATCTCTGCCAGGAGCTGAACTTGCTGCTCATCCAGATTGGTCGTGTTGATTTTGTGCATTGTTGCAATATGTTTAATCCTTCCCAAGAAGCCCACCCTCCCCCTGAAGTCCTGGTGCTGTGGTTCGGCTCTGCAGACTGAACCGCTGGACCAGGAGTTAGATATCTCAGCACTGAGACTACTACTGCGGCTGCTCAAGAGAAGCAAAGCCCCCAAGTTTGTTTATATTATCCTTTATGTTTAAATCATGTATCTATTTTGTATGTGTATGTATGTATGTATGTGGTGTCAGATGCCAATCTATGCCTAGTTTCTTGTAGACTACTTCCTGGTTTTCCTAGCAATATTTTTTTCAAATAGTAGTTCTTTCTCCAGTCGCTGGGATGTTTATATTACTTTCAAAAAGATCTTATTTTAGGAGCATAGTCTCTTTGCCCTTAGTCTCTATGACCTTTAGCTAAGCTATAGGTTTCTTCATGGTAATGTGTGAATTTCAACTTAGAGCTGAACTCTAAGGAGGATTCCCCATACATGATAAGGTACTCCAGATGTTCCTTTTGGCAGATGACATTGTGCCATTTTCATCAAATCACAGAAAACTGTAGAGGCTCCAAAAAGAGATATTAATGATTCAAAGAAGCTTGGCCTATTCATCTGCACAGAAAAGCTCAAGTAAATGAAAAGTGTCTGTTGCCCAGATTTCAATATGCATTTGGAGCAACACGATAAAGCATGTGTGTGTGTGTGTGGGTGTGCGTGCACGCATGTGTGTGAACACATATATATTGTATTTTATTTATTTTTAAACCCTTACCTTCTGTCTTAGAATCAATACTGGGTATTGGTTCCAAGGCAGAAGAGTGGTAAGGGCTAGGCAATGGGGGTTAAGTGACTTGCCCAAGGTCACACAGCTAGGAAGTGTCTGAGGCCACATTTGAACCCTGGACCTGTCATCTCTAGGCCTGGCTCTCAATCACTGAGCTACCCAGCTGCTTCCACATATATATTTTAGATAGCTCAACTGGACAATAAGTTGAGGCTAGAAATTAGTTACTTTCAGAAAGCTACAAAGCTCTTTTACTCACTCTGAATTTCCCATAGAAACAAAGACCCATCTTTTCAACACTGTTATTTTCCCACTATTGCTATATGACAGTAATAATATATGATATAATATAGATATTATATTTTGTATATATAAATATAATATAATAAAATAAAATAAACATAATAAAAATATAATAAACATAAAATAAATATAATATAACATAACATAATATAATATAATATATTGTAATATAATATAATATAATAAATATACTATAACATAACATAACATAACATAATATAATATAATATATTATAATGTAATGTAATGTAATATAATATAATATAATAAATATACTATACTATACTATAATATAATATAACATAACATAACATAATATAATATAATATATTATAATGTAATGTAAT
Organism: Monodelphis domestica; assembly: GCF_027887165.1. Classification (NCBI taxonomy): domain Eukaryota; kingdom Metazoa; phylum Chordata; class Mammalia; order Didelphimorphia; family Didelphidae; genus Monodelphis; species Monodelphis domestica. The sequence continues at coordinate 268,649,838 of NC_077227.1, forward strand.
ATAATATAATATAATAAATATACTATACTATACTATAATATAACATAACATAATATAATATAATATATTATAATGTAATGTAATGTAATGTAATATAATAAATATACTATACTATACTATAATATAACATAACATAACATAATATAATATAAATATAAAATACATTGTCTCCATAGAACTAAAAATAAGTATCACACATTGAACAATAGAGACTCACAGTAAGTTGAGTTGATTGCAATGTAAGTAGAATTCTGAAGAGTAGGATGTAATAAAAAAAAAACTAGGATAGAAAGGTAGGCAATTCCCCAAAGTTAGGGAATGACAAGTGGAAAAAATAGAGCACTCTATTATGATGTTGAGACAAAACAAAGAAGGAATCCTTCATTTAATATATTCTCCTTCAGAGAGAAGATTTGAGTTATATGGGAAGGGCAGCCACGAATAGATTATGATCTGCATGTTTAGAAGACACTTGAATTGGTGAGTATACACATCCGTTTGAGTACTGAGTCTATTTCGGGATATCTGATACTTGGAAAAATGTGGTATTTAATTCCATTAGTCATCATTGGAACATGGACTTATAACTAGAAGAAATCTGAAAAGTCATTGAGTCTGTTATTTAACAGATAAAGGGTCATTAGAGGCACTAGAAGTCTATAGTCATCAAATGACTTAAATGACAAAGCTGGGGTTTGATCCAAGGTCCTCTTACTGTAAACCCACTGTGCATCAGAATTAATGCCCAAAGTCATTGTCATCATTTATTAAAAACTTATTTTTAGTTACAGAGAATGCAGAAAATGTGAAAGACATGATCCCTCCCCTTAATGAGTTATTTTCTAGTTGGAGGTAATAGATGCTGAAGAAAAGGCATAATGCCACAGAAACTTGCTTTTCTGCCTCGTTTACCTACTCTAAAATATACCATGCTCAGGAAGGAACTGATTTCTCCACTTTACTGGTGCTGGTAGTAGTTTATTCTCAAAACTAGATTCTTACAAAACTATGTTTGAGGAAATATTGGGTTTTCTGGGTCCATTCACTTTTGTAGCAGAGGAGTTGATTCAGAGAGAGAGGTGTCAAGAACTTTGACAGATGCCCTTTATCTTTTTTGCTTTTAGTAAATTCATTTTTTTCCCATTAAACCTTTGAGTTTAAACTTTACTTTAGGTTGAACATTTTGCTACTTAAGGAGAATTATTTATTATCTTAAAATTTAAATGTGCACTTCCGGGTAATCATGGCTGCAATCTAGATGCCACACGCTTCCTCTCCCCGGCACCGAACGAAATAGACTACATCAAAGGAGCATAAAATCACCTTTGGAGGAACAGAAGGACTCCCCAGTACCCCACAGAGGCAAAGGTACGTGGGGCTTGAACATTTCCACACTAAAATAAGAAGGAAAAGCTTGCACAGAAAAGTGAACTGAGCCGCCCTTCCCCCACCCCACCTCCCCCACTAAACCAGAGTGAGCTACCTGAGCGCTCACCGGGACAGCGAGTGAGTGGGGAGCGTCTCTGTCTGGGGGGGCACTCCAGGGTCCTTGGGATCTGGGGACTGCCAGGAAAAAACGTCTCAGGGCGCTTTCACTGGAGAATCCAGCGGAACTGTACTTGGGGCGGGCTGCGCTGAACAACGCGGACCACGCGCTGATTATCTGGGCGGAGCTGAATACCTGGGCTGGGAGGCTGGGAAGAACTAGTCTGAAGCAACCTAAATTCACAGAAAAACCGCTCATATAACCCAGACCCCAGACCAAAAAGGAAAGGGGAATAAAACCACCAAAGGGATGGCTCACATGGCCCAAAATCAAGCCTCCAGGAAGAAAGGGAAAAAAGTGACTATTGAAAACTTTTATGGTGGAAGTACCCAAGGAAAAGAGGAGAATGAGGAGGAAATCCAAAAAAATTCAGAACACGCCTCCCAAAATGGAAACTATCAACAAGCTCTGGAAGATCTCAAACTGGAACTTATCCAAAAGATGGAAACCTGGAAAGAAAAATGGGAGAAAGAGATCAGCTGTCTGACAGATAAGAATGCTCAATTGGAAAAAGAACTCGAAGCATCCAATAGAAGGGCAGACAAGGCTGAAAAGCAAAACCAGTCCCTAATGACCAGAATTAAGCACCTCGAAGAAAGTGAGATGATAAAACAGCAAGAATCAATAAAGCAAACCCAAATAATTAATGAATTGGAAGAAAACATAAAATATCTCACTGAGAAGGTCACAGACCTGGAGAACAGAGGAAGATGAGAAAATCTCCGTATTATCGGTCTCCCAGAAAAACCAGAGGTAAACAACAAATTTGATATTATTCTACAGGAGATTATAAAAGAAAATTGCCCCCACGTTCTGGAGCAAGGGGGGAAAATAGAAATAGAAAGGATTCATAGAACACCTTCTATACTAAATCCCCAGAAGACAACGCCTAGGAATGTAATTGCCAAATTCAAGAGCTTCCAAGTAAAGGAGAAAATCCTACAAGAAGCCAAGAAGAAGAGCTTCAGATATAAGGGGGCTCCCATAAGGATCACACACAACTTAGCGGCTAATACACTAAGAGACTGCAAAGCATGGAACACGATATTTAGAAAGGCAAGACAGCTGGGTCTCCAACCAAGAATCAACTACCCAGCAAAACTGACTATATACTTCCAGGGTAAAGTATGGGCATTCAACAAAATAGAAGATTTCCAAGCATTTGCTAAGAAAAGACCAGAGCTCTGTGGAAAGTTCGATATCCAAGCACAGAAAGCAAGAGAAACATGAAAAGGTAAATATGAAAGAAAGGGAAAAGGAGATAAATCTTATCTTTTTCTTTAAGTCAAACTCTCTTCTATAAGGACTACATTTACATCAAATTATATATATTAACATGTGGGGAAAATGTTTTGTGTAACTCTCATAAATTGTATCATCATAAGAGTAGTTAGAAGAAACATGCATAGGGAAAGATTGGGGAATTAAGAAGATTTGGGGAAAGTGGGGGCAAAGAAAGGAAAAGGGAGGGGGGAACCGCGATAATACTAAGATTAACTTCAAGAAATAGGGGGGGAATCAATGGAATAATCTTTCCCATATAAAGATACACATGGGAAGGGGAGGGGAAGAACTCTCATATGAGAAGGAGAGGAAGAGAGCGTGAAGTGGAATTACTTAAACCTTACTCTCAGTGAAATCAAATCTGAGAGGGAAGAACATCTAGATCCAGTGGGATCCTGAATTCTATCTTATCCATTAGGGCAAGAAAGAAAGGAAAATCAAGGAGGGGGAGGGGAGAGGGAGTACAAAAAGGGAGGAAAGGAGAGGGGGGAGGGGAAAGGAGCATAAAAAGGGAGGGGCTAGAAAGGGAAGCATCTCAAGGGAGGGGACTAGGGGGACTGACACTTTCTCACTGGTTCAAAAGAAGAAAGCTAAAGAAGAAAGGTCAGAACTAGGGGAAGATATCAAAATGCCAGCGAATCCACAAATAACAATCATAACTTTGAACGTGAATGGGATGAACTCACCCATAAAACGCAGACAAATAGCAGATTGGATTAGAACCCAAAACCCTACCATATGTTGTCTTCAAGAAACACATATGAGACGGGTTGACACTCACAAGGTTAGAATTAAAGGTTGGAGTAAGACCTTTTGGGCCTCAACCGATAGAAAGAAGGCAGGAGTTGCAATCATGATATCTGACAAAGCCAAAGTACAAATAGACCTGATCAAAAGGGATAGGGAAGGTAAATATATTCTGCTAAAAGGAAGTATAGACAATGAGGAAATATCACTAATCAACATGTATGCACCAAATGGTATAGCATCCAAATTTTTAATAGAGAAACTAGGAGAATTGAAGGAGGAAATAGACAGTAAAACCATATTAGTGGGAGACTTGAACCAACCACTATCAAATTTAGATAAATCAAATAAAAAAATAAATAAGAAAGAGGTAAAAGAGGTGAATGAAATCTTAGAAAAATTTGAATTAATAGACATATGGAGAAAAATAAATAGGGACAAAAAAGAATACACCTTCTTTTCAGCACCACATGGCACATTCACAAAAATAGATCATACACTAGGTCATAGAAACATGGCACTCAAATGCAGAAAAGCAGAAATATTAACTGCAGCCTTTTCAGATCACAAGGCAATTAAAATATTGATCGGCAAGGGTACATGGAGACCCAAATCAAAAATTAATTGGAAATTAAATAACATGATACTCCAAAATCGGATAGTTAGAGAAGAAATCATAGAAACAATTAACAATTTCGTTGAAGAAAATGACAACGGCGAAACATCCTTTCAAACCTTATGGGATGCAGCCAAGGCAGTACTTAGAGGAAAATTCATATCCCTGAGTGCATATATTAACAAATTAGGGAGGACAGAGACCAAGGAATTGGAAATGCAAATCAAAAAACTTGAGAATGAACAAATTAAAAACCCCCAGAAGAAAACCATACTAGAGATCCTAAAAATTAAGGGAGAAATTAATAAAATAGAAAGTGACAGAACTATTGAGCTAATAAACAAGACTAGAAGCTGGTACTTTGAAAAAACAGACAAAATAGACAAAGTACTGGTTAATCTAATTAAAAAAGGAAAGAAGAAAGGCAAATTAATAGCATCAAGGATGAAAAGGGGGAATCTCACCTCCAATGAAGAGGAAATTAAGGCAATCATTAAAAACTACTTTGCCCAACTATATGGCAATAAATATACCAACCTAGGTGATATGGATGAATATTTACAAAAATATAAATTGCCTAGACTAACAGAAGAAGAAATAGATTTCTTAAATAATCCCATATCAGAAAAAGAAATCCAACAGGCCATCAAAGAACTTCCTAAGAAAAAATCCCCAGGGCCTGATGGATTCACTAGCGAATTCTATCAAACATTCAGAGAACAGTTAATCCCAATACTATACAAACTATTTGACATAATAAGCAAAGAGGGAGTCCTACCAAACTCCTTTTATGACACAAGCATGGTACTGATTCCAAAACCAGGCAGGCCAAAAGCAGAGAAAGAAAATTATAGACCAATCTCCCTAATGAATATAGATGCAAAAATCTTAAATAGGATACTAGCAAAAAGACTCCAGCAAGTGATTAGAAGGGTCATCCACCATGATCAAGTAGGATTCATACCAGGGATGCAGGGCTGGTTCAACATTAGGAAAACTATCCACATAATTGACCACATCAACAAGCAAACCAACAAGAACCACATGATTATCTCAATAGATGCAGAAAAAGCCTTCGATAAAATACAACACCCATTCCTACTAAAAACACTAGAAAGCATAGGAATAGAAGGGTCATTCCTAAAAATAATAAACAGTATATATCTAAAACCATCAGCTAATATCATCTGCAATGGGGATAAACTAAATCCATTCCCATTAAGATCAGGAGTGAAACAAGGATGCCCATTATCACCTCTATTATTTGACATTGTATTAGAAACACTAGCAGTAGCAATTAGAGAAGAAAAAGAAATTGAAGGCATCAAAATAGGCAAGGAGGAGACCAAATTATCACTCTTCGCAGATGACATGATGGTCTACTTAAAGAATCCTAGAGACTCAACCAAAAAGCTAATTGAAATAATCAACAACTTTAGCAAAGTTGCAGGATACAAAATAAACCCACATAAGTCATCAGCATTTCTATATAATTCCAACACAGCTCAGCAGCAAGAACTAGAAGGAGAAATCCCATTCAAAATTACCCAAGACAAAATAAAATACTTAGGAATCTATCTCCCGAGACAAACACAGGATCTATATGAACACAACTACAAAACACTTTCCACACAACTAAAACTAGACTTGAACAATTGGAAGAACATTAACTGCTCATGGGTAGGACGAGCCAATATAATAAAAATGACCATCCTACCCAAACTCATCTATCTATTTAGTGCCATACCAATGGAACTTCCAAAAATTTTTTTTACTGATTTAGAAAAAACCATAACAAAGTTCATTTGGAAGAACAAAAGATCAAGGATATCCAGGGAAATAATGAAAAAAAATACAAAGGAAGGGGGTCTTGCAGTCCCAGATCTCAGACTATATTACAAAGCAGCGGTCATCAAAACAATTTGGTACTGGCTAAGAGACAGAAAGGAGGATCAGTGGAATAGACTGGGGGCAAGCAACCTCAGCAAGACAGTATATGACAAACCCAAAGATCCCAGCTTTTGGGACAAAAATCCACTATTTCATAAAAACTGCTGGGAAAATTGGAGGACAGTGTGGGAAAGATTAGGCTTAGATCAACACCTCACACCCTACACCAAGATAAATTCAAAATGGGTGAATGACTTGAACATAAAGAAGGAAACTATAAGAAAATTAGGCGAACACAGAATAGTATACATGTCAGACCTTTGGGAAGGGAAATACTTCAAAACCAAGCAAGAATTAGAAAGAGTTACAAAATGCAAAATAAATAATCTGGATTACATCAAATTAAAAAGTTTTTGTACAAACAAAACCAATGTAACCAAAATCAGAAGGGTAGCAACAAATTGGGAAACAATCTTCATAAAAACCTCTGACAAAGGTTTAATTACTCAAATTTATAAAGAACTAAATCAATTGTACAAAAAATCAAGCCATTTTCCAATTGACAAATGGGCAAGGGACATGAACAGGCAATTCTCAGCCAAAGAAATCAAAACTATTAATAAGCACATGAAAAAGTGCTCTACATCTCTTATAATCAGAGAGATGCAAATCAAAACAACTCTGAGGTATCATCTCACACCTAGCAGATTGGCTAACATGACAGCTATGCAAAGTAATGAATGCTGGAGGGGATGTGGCAAAGTGGGGACATTAATTCATTGCTGGTGGAGTTGTGAATTGATCCAACCATTCTGGAGGGCAATTTGGAACTATGTCCAAAGGGCGATAAAAGACTGTCTGCCCTTTGATCCAGCCATAGCACTGCTGGGCTTGTACCCCAAAGAGATAATGGACAAAAAGACTAGTACAAGAATATTCATAGCTGCGCTCTTTGTGGTGGCCAAAAATTGGAAAATGAGGGGATGCCCTTCAATTGGGGAATGGCTGAACAAATTGTGGTATATGTTGGTGATGGAATACTATTGTGCTAAAAGGAATAATAAAGTGGAGGAATTCCATGGAGACTGGAACAACCTCCAGGAAGTGATGCAGAGCGAAAGGAGCAGAACCAGGAAAACATTATACACAGAGACTGATACATTGTGGTACAATCGAAGGTGATGGACTTCTCCATTAGTATCAATAAAATTTCCCTGAACAATCTGCAGGGATCTAAAAAAAAAATACTACCCACAAGCAGAGGATAAACTGTGGGAGTAAAAACACCGCTGAAAAGCAACTGCTTGACTACAGGGTTGGAGGAGATAAGACTGAGGAGAGACTCTAAATGAACACTATAATGCAAACTCCAACAACAGGGAAATGGGTTCGAGTCAAGAACACATGTGATAACCAGTGGAATCATGCGTCGGCTATGGGAGAGGGAAAGGCGGGGGGGGGGGGGGGGGGAAGGGGAGGGGAGGAAAAGAAAACGATCTTTGTTTCCAGTGAATAATGTATGAAAACGACCAAATAAAATAATATTAAAAAAAATTAAATGTGCATTTTTAGTTTTATAGTTTTTATAAACAATTTTTTCTTTTTTAATTGTACTTTTATTTCCTTTCCTTTTCTTTTCTTTATAAGTTTTTTGTTGTATTTTTGTTTTGAATGCTCATTTATTTTTATATTGCATTTTTTTCTTTCTCTATAACTTATTTTCACTGTATCTGCCAAACCATATCCTTCTATACATTCCATTTCCATGTGACTGCCTGGATTTTTTAAAATGGTTCTAACTAGGGTACTAACCATTTTTGTTACCTGTCCATCTGTAAATAGAATGTTATTGCATATATTGCTAATTTACAGATTTGTAATACTACTTTAGAGATTTTTTGGGGGGGGAGGATTTACTTCACATGTGCATATAATATGTGATTGATCAGATAGCATGGTTTTATTTAGTAATTGGTCACATTAGCATAGGGGAAAATATGAGAGTGTTAATTGAAAAGTACTATAATTTTATGAGTGCTAACAGCTTTAGGCCATAACTGATACTTGGAGTATATCCTTGGTTAAGAGTTTAGAAGAGAATATAATAAGTCTTTTTTTTAAACCCTTATCTTTTGTCTTAGGATCAATACTAAGTATTATTTCAAGACAGAAGGGAGATAAGGGCTAACAGTTGGGGTTAAGTGATTTGCCCAGAGTCACACAGCTAGGAAGTATCTGAAGTCATATTTGAACACAGGACCTTCCCTCTCTAGGTCTGGCTCACTATCCATTAAATCACCTCGCTGTCCCCAAATATCATAAGCCTTAAAGGATGCAAAAATTGTAGAATATCCTCTATTGGGATGCAGTTAAGAGAATTCACCAAGGACAAGGTCTATGACTTACCAGACCCATTTGACAACTGAAAAATTCCTGATAAAATTTAAATGGGGACAGTATATAGAAACTGGCTTATAATTCTACCCTGGAAATGGAGTCCTGTAATAATTTTGCAACATTTAATGAATAAAGGTCATAACCTAGCCCAGAAACTGAGGTATAAACTTTGATAGAGACTAAAGATCTGAGGCAAGTTTCTTGCCATCAGAACCTCAGCTGGAAGTGGAGTTGACTCCACATCCTCTATGTGAAAGATCAGAGTCCTACTTGAGACTAGAGCAAAGTCTAGTGTAATTCCTTAAGTCAGAAAGAGGAGTATTAACCATAACTAGTTCAACTCTGCTATAGCTGGAAGAAACAAATCATTTGTCTATCAAGTGAAGTCTAGATCCACTAGATTACATGAGAAATATCATCCGTGAACAGGTGCTAGCCAAGTTATCTTGTTACCGAGAGAAAAGGTAAGTAAAGTTAAAAAGATTCTCAAGAAAGTACCCTCAATTGTAGAGGGCTGCACCAGGCATGCAACAGAACTTTTACATGAACTGTGGTCTTCTGATGGACAAGATGAATTATTTGATGGAAAGTATCAGAGGCAATGTTTTTGAACACCTACAGAATGGAAGGGAAAAAAGCCTGGCATCACCCATCAGGAACGTGTATAAAAAGAACAATGATTACAAACCTAGACTAATGGCTCAAGTGAAGCTCGATGAGTTTGGTAATGCCATTCAGTAAAAAGAGGCAAACTGCCATCTCAATTCCTACCATAGGTGAAAACTACCACTTGGAAGAGGAGTGTTAATCTCTAATCATGTAATCAGAGGGATCTAGGTAGCCCAAAGCTTTGTGTTTGACTTGTCTTAAGGGTGTCCCTAGAGAATATTCTAGCATTAAGTAGTCTTTAAAATTGTGTCTAATTGAGAGACTATATTAAATTGTTTGAGCAATTTGGAAGAGGACCACAAAATAGATTATGGAGCAAAGATTCTACTCAAAATGCCATGAGGATGTTTTCTCAGTCATGGTCCATAAGCAGTTTTGATACCATCAACCAAAGAAACTCACAAAATATAGTGAGATGTGGGCCCATAGAAAAAGCCATGCTACTTGGAAAAGTAATGGGATAAGGAAATGGCAACCATGATGGATTAATACATTACTGTCAGCATCAGGAGACAGTTGAAAGGCAGAGCTACCTTCTATTACACCTGCAGAGAAGATGGCTATATCCAGTTCATCTGCTTATATGGCATTAATACAGTATTTGTGCTGCCAAAACCAAGAATTTCATGACTAGCTTCAGGAAAGGAGATGGGTCCAGAGGATGAGGTTGCTAAAGCTCCCCTAAGTGGATAGTACAGCCTCATCAACCAATCTGAAAGGGTCTTTTCCACCTGGTCTGAGAGGGTTTTATTAAGTTGACAAGGAAGATTTAGAAGTGCCCTACTATTCTGGAGAGTGGGACATACTAAATAACCAGTATGTCCAGTCATTTTATGAAATACATTTGAAGAAAACAATTTTTGCAAACTCTAGAAGGATTGTGTCCTTGGACATTTGACTGACAAAAGCCACCTATATTTGGAATATGTCAATTAAAATTTCCAAGAAAGTTATGTTTGTCAAAAAAAAAAAACAATGGAGGGGGCAGCTGGGTGGCTCAGTGGATTGAGAGCCAGTCCCAGAGATGGGAGGTCGTGGGTTCAAATCTGGCCTCAGACACTTCCTAGCTGGATGACCCTGGGCAAGTCACTTGACCCCCATTGCCTAGCCCTTACTGCTCTTCTTCCTTGAAACCAATACCTAGTATTGATTCCAAGACAGAAGGTAAGGGTTTAAAAAAAAAGACAATGGAAACACTGACTCCTGTCTGATGCTAGACCTAGCATCTGTTAATAGAGTATTGGTATTAATCGAGATCAATTCTACAGTGTTTAAGGCATTAGGAAAATACTTCAAATAACCAACTTGGGTCCAATGTCTACCCCCTTCTCATACCTTTTATGTGTTGTTATGTGTATATATGGCTATATAGGGGCTTACAGGAAGATAAAGTAAAAGCAGCAACAGTGAACATCACAAGAACCCTGGCTATGCAAACTCAGAAATAGATTCAGAAAAAGTTGATTTCAGTTCCTTCGTAATACTAAAAGACAAGAAGGAGTGTCTGAGGCAAAAGCCCAGCAGGAGAATATATACCTTTTAACTTCATAATTGCATATGAGACATGCCCAAGGATTATTTCATAGTAACCTATTCACTGAGTCATAATCATTCATATAAAGATTTAGGAGAATCCTTTTATGGATGGATGGATGGATAGATAGATGGATGGATGGATGGATGGATGGACGAATGGATGACCTCAGTGACCATCCCAGGAACCTGCTGGTCAAATGCTTGACCCAGAAGACAGCAATCTATACACAGTGCTTATAATGGTGGTGCTGATGAACAGAAATATAGGAACACGTAGAGACTAACAGTTTCTGAACAGAAGAACAAAAAAGAGTACACCTTCCAAATGTTCAAGATGTATCTCTTGGGCTTCCGGTGGTCTTCTAAGGATCAAACTTAGGCATTTGTTCCTGCTCAATCCTTGTGGAAAAAGAAGAAAACTGCTTTCATCAATCCACCTGAGTTTTTACAAGTTGCAGAACAGATCTCAAAGCAACTCATATTCCAAAGGTTGATGAGAAAATTAGTGATGCTAGGAACTAATTGTAAGCATTGGTGGTTGATGACATCATTGTATTTAGGGAGACCTTGAAGAACATGAATCAGTAGATATGTCCATAAGAATTTAAATACTTACTCTCTGTACCTGTTGTATGGATACAAAGATAATCCCTGTGCTCAAGGAATGTACATTCTAATGGTCAAGTCAACAGGTAAATAATTGGACATACATAAGATATATTTTAAAAAATGAAGGTAATCTGAAAGGCAAAAGCATTAGCAGCTGAAGTGGGTGGGAAAATACTCCTGCAGAAAGGGGATTTGAACTACATCTTGAAGATAGAAATGTGAACTATAGCAATAAGATAAGAAAAAGAAATTATGAGAATGAGGATAAGCAAAGAGAAAACACAATGATAAATTTTTGGAGGTGATAGATAAGATTCTATCTTTCTAGTTGTGTGGCCTTGGGCAAGGTACTTAACCTCAGTTGCCTATCCCAAACCTCTCTTCTACACTGGAACTGATGCTCAGTATTCACTCCAAGATGAAGTCGAAAGAGACAGAGAGAGAGAGAGAGAGAGAGAGAGAGAGAGAGAGAGAGAGAGAGACAGAGAGAGACAGAGAGAGACAGAGAGAGAGAGAGAGAGACAGAGACAGAGAGACAGAGACAGAGAGACAGAGAGACAGAGAGACAGAGACAGAGACAGAGAAAGAAAAAGAAGAAGAAGAAGAAGAAAGAAGAAGAAGAAGAAGAAGAAGAAGAAGAAGAAAGAAGAAGAAGAAGAAGAAGAAGAAGAAGAAGAAGAAGAAGAAGAGAAGAAGAAAGAAGAAGAAGAAGAAGAAGAAAGAAGAAGAAGAAGAAGAAGAAGAAGAAGAAGAAGAAGAAGAAGAAAAGAAGAAGAAGAAGAAGAAGAAAGAAGAAGAAGAAGAAGAAGAAGAAGAAGAAGAAGAAGAAGAAGAAGAAGAAGAAGAAGAAGAAGAAGAAGAAGAAGAAGAAGAAGAAGAAGAAGAAGAAGAAGAAGAAGAAGAAGAAGAAGAAGAAGAAGAAGAAGAAGAAGAAGAAGAAGAAGAAGAAGAAGAAGAAGAAGAAGAAGAAGAAGAAGAAGAAGAAGAAGAAGAAGATCCTTTATTGGAACTTTTATGACTATTTTATGAATAGCTTGCTTTGGTTGTATAAATAAAACCTATGATTACTTCAGGGGAAAAGCATTAAGCACCACAATTGACAAATCTGATCAACTTTCAGAGAAGTGATTGCAAAAATAATATTTACCTCAAATCTGAACACACTTTTTCCAGAAGGCTTAGTCTTTTAGTCATTAACTCTATTTCATATATGATCTTTTTAATTGCCAAACGTAATCTAATGATCTCATCTGCATTGGTTTTTCGGGCAGCAAGAACAGCATCTTAAAAATAAGTAATAACATTTATAAATATTCCACAATTGTCAAGATGATCTTCCTAATGTAAAGATATAATGATTTTCTCATTTTTAGTGAATAAAATTTAAGTACCTCAATTTGGCATTAAACCCCTTCATAATTTAGTTATCACCTGATTCTTTTCACCTAACTTCCTCATATACATAATATTTCAGTCAGGGTGACCTACTGGTCTCTTTTTCTTAAACTCAGTAATACCTTTGTGAGAATTTTGTCTATTTTTTAATACTCTCCTTCACTTTTGCTAAGGGGCAGCTATGTGCTGCAATAGAGAGAACCCTGGACTTGGACTCAGGAAGGTCTGAGTTCAGATTTGATCTCAGACACTTATTAGCTGTCTGACCTTGGGCAAGTTGCTTAATCTCAGTTTCTTCAATGATAAAATGAAGATAATACCTCCCAAGATTGTTGTGAGGATCATATGAGATATTTTAAAGGACTTAGCATAGTACCTGACACATAGTAGGTGCTTAATAAATGCTTGTTTCCTCTCTTGGCCTCTTTAAAGATTCAGCTTAAATATCATCTCCTCTAGAAACTTTCTCTCATTTTTCTAATTGCTAATGCTCATTCCTGCTCTTTCTCTGTTTACATATTGCATCACCCAATAGAATAACCAATCTTTGAGGTCAAGTATTGGTTCTTGTTTGTCTGTTTTTCCATATCCCAAACATCTAGCATATAGCATATACTTAATAAATGTTTGTTGAATTAAATTTCAGAAAGATCAAAAGCATTGAAAATTCATTTTCAAAATATGAACAAAAATCTTTCTTATAAAATCTTTACAATTTTTACAGTTGAAATATTTTTGCCACCAGAGGTACCTTCTATTTCCTTGGTAATCTTTCCTGGAAGATGCCATAGTAAAAAACGCAATCTGTTGATCTCTATGCTTTCAATTTCTAGAAGCTCAATTGTGGTTTTTCTCATATATTCCTGAAAGTTTATGTAATGTAAAAAGCTTAAACAGATTAAAACAATAGGGCAGAACAATGCTCCACAAATTATTTCAGAGATGTAAGTTTTTTATATTTATTGATATACCCCCCAAAGAGCATAGAAAAATGAGAAAATTTCCCATTTTTCTATAAATATTACATTAAATCAACATACCTTTTGATATCTTTTTTATGTTCTCATTTTGACCTTTAACTTTCCTTAAGTTATTGACTTATTATTTTTGCCTAGTCTATAAGATTTTCTAAGTAAACTATCACGTCAACACCAAACAGGGATAGCCCTATCTCCCTTTTACCTATGATTATGTCTTTAATTTCTTTCTATTGTCCTGAGGGACTAAGAGCAATGCAAGCTCTGACCTGGCTGCCATTGAGTTTTTTGTTTGTTTTTTTTTTTTTTTGCAGGAAAAGGGCAAGTACTTGACAGGGGCCAGGGCAGAGGGATAATAGTAGTAACAAGATGGTTGTTTGTTCATTGGGGCACATTGATGCTCATGGAGAGAAAGGGAAAAGTGTCATTTTGCATTTTAAAAAAAAACTTGTCTTCTGTCTTGTAATCAATACTAAACATTGGTTCCAAATCAGAAGAGCTTTAAAGGCTAGGTAAATGGAGTTAAGTGACTTGCCCAGGGTCACACAGCTAGGAAGTATCTGAAATTATATTTGAACCCAGGACTTTCTGTCTATAGGTCTGGCTTTTAATCCACTGAGCCACTTGACTGCTCCTCATTTTGCATTTTACTATATAAATTCTGAGACAAATGTCTGAATGTTGCCAACTTGACTCCATTGAGTGAACTACTGATAGGAAAGAAACAACTGGGGTTGTGGGGAGGGCAGTATCATTGCTGGATAAGACTGATACAAGAGTCCCTTTGAAATTTATGGAAGATTTACCTTCTCTTTCTTTCTTCTTTAGTGCCAGTAGCAAATGGGTAGATGCTTTTTTCATGACTATTTCTTTAAGTTATTTCTTTTTGCTGACTTTGTCTCCTATAAATTATGATCATCACATTTTTTTCTCTGACATATCTATTAACTATTTGAATGCAGGGATGGGTGCAATGGATGATAATGGTCACTAAATCTTTGTTAGGATATTCTCTAAATAAAAGTTCTGAGGAAAGAAGAGAGAATTTCTATGATTTTGATTCATGACTTTTATAAACTCCTATAGAGAGGCAGAAGAAGTAAACTGCCAGATAGCTTCCCCATGCCCATCCCCACATGCCTTGGGCTAAAATCAATTAGAATACAAATTTTACTATCTGTCATAAGAATGGGACTATGGGGTCACTCACTCCCCATTCCCTATTCACTCCTCTCACAGAAACGTAGAGGAAGAATCCAAGGGTAACACCCATATTCTTAGTGGGGTCTGAAGAGCAAGGATCCATGATTTTTGGTTTTTCTTATATAGCCAAACCTTACCAGACCATTCTACTTGGTGGCTACATGGGTAATAAATAAGATGCACACATTGCTTCTGTTTCTGCCTCTACTGATCTTCATTCAGTATTCTCTATCATGTCTCTTCCTAATCCCTGGATTTTCTTATATAAATATGTCATCTTCATAGTAAGTGCTTCTATTCTCTCACCCTTTATCTAATCTGATCCCTTTGATCAAGTTATACCCTTTCAGAACTATGTTCCAAGTCAACAGTGTCTTTCCATTGAGTCTCCATGATAGCTTTTGGCTCAAATTTACTTCCTTGAGTTAGGATGAGCAGTTATATATAGATATGTGAGGTTATAGTTATATGTGACAAATACAGGGAGTACCTAGACATGGTCTAACCAGAAAGCCCAAGTACTAGAAATCCCTTGGAGCTGATATGACAAGACATATCTCTGGATGGGAAGAACATAAGTAATAGAGTAGTGACTGACCATTCCACTTCGTATGCACAGGTTTACCCAATCAGGAGTCAGATAGCTTCCCCAGTAGTGGCAGAAGTACTCCTACAGTTGCCATCAAAGTTGAGACTTTGAGAGCATGTCACATAAGATGGCACTAGCTTTAGGAGAAAATATGAAATCTAAAATTTTTCCTTATCATCCTCAGTGAGTTCTTTAGTTGGGGCATTTAAACTGAATGCTATTTCACATGCTAATCCACAAAAATATCCACAACTCCTCCTATCCTGGTGATGAAGTCCTACTAATAAGTAGTGGGATCCAACACAGTAATACATAGAACATTGGCCAGGTATGTTAGTTCATTCTGGAAGGGCACCCATTGGTACTTCCCCTGAAAGAGAATGTAATGTGGTGAAATGCATTCTTGATTGGGACTAAACAGATCTGGAATCAAATCCTAGCCATGTGATTTAATACCAGCATGAATTTGGGCAAGTCACTAATCTACTCTAGATTTCAGTTTCCTCATCTGTAAAATAAAAAAAAAACTTGGCTATGGAGGTCTCTTATAGCTCTAACTCTGTGATACTTTGGGGTATAATGCATCCCATTTTTGAGGTCAAAATAAATGATTTGTTCAGTGTCACATAACTTATAAGTGTCTGAAGTTGGATTTGAACTTGGTTCTTCCTAACTCCAGATCCACTATGTCTGTCTGTCTGTCTGTCTGTCTGTCTGTCTATCTATCTATCTATCTGTCTATCTATCTATCTATCAACTACCTACCTATATGGCTGCCTAGTTATACCAGTATAGGTATACCTGAGGCCATGAGTTTTGTTGTTGACTTCTTTCTTTTTTTCTGTTAACTTCTTGATGTTACTACCACCATTCTTCCCATAGTGTAGCTTTCTATATGATCAATGATTTGGTTGATATGTGTGGTCTTTCTCTTCCTTTATGTTCCTTTTAAAACTTTTTGAATTGTATCTGTAATACTACTATATAGTTTCCTGTCTGGATTTTACTTTTTCTATTAGTAGGGCTCTTTTAATAGTCAATGGAATTTCTAGCTGTGTGACCCTGAGAAAGTCACTTAACCCCTGTTGCCTAACTCTTACCACTCTTCCACTTTGGAACCAATACATAGCATTGTTTCTAAGTCAGAAGGTAAGAATTGTTTTAAAAATAAGCAATGGAATTTACTTGAAGTCATAAAAAGAGAAAAGAATGAGAGTTGAGATCAAAAGAAAGGATTCCACCTAATGAGTTTATGGCAAGCCCAAAGAAAAATGGGATAGTTTACTGGACCACTCCTTCCACCGTGGCAAGGGAACCTGGGACCAGAGGTCAAGGTATCCAACTAATGGAGCAGTGCTACATGCTTGCTGCCAAAGAAGCAGTATTGTATTTTGCCACAAATGGAAACAAGAAAACACACATGTTATAGATACCCTCAATAGAGAATCTAGCATTAGAAATTAGAGAGCAAAATGTTTATATTTGAGTTTTATTGGAGAATTTTAGTTTCCAAGGTACTTTGGGCATCAAGTAACAAGAAGATGTGTAATGGAGATCTGTTACCTCAAAACCCTACAAACATCTCTGAAGTGGCAGCATTAAAAGGAACCAAATCGAGCCTATACAAGGTACTAGCTGAATACTACAAGCCCTGATCTAAGGCTCAAAACTTGAACACACTAACTGTATCATTTCATATATGCTTTTTTGTGGAAACTTATAAAAAAGATAAAGGTAGATATAACATCAAAGAAGCACTTAGCTCTCAAGGGATAAAGCAGAGGCATATGCTTTGCTGCTAAGACTAACTGTAAAGGCTCCAAGAAAATAGAGCCAAAACTCATGACTGGATTACTTGTGAGCTCAGAATTAGAACTATGGGACAATGGGTAGGAGTAGTAGGATTCAGGATGAACAAGTCACTACAGAAGAACTATCTACCAGATGACAGGATGGTTTTTAATACTGTAGGAGAAACAAAGGAGAAGATTGTGTGTACAGTCAGATGATGTTTTTGAAGAGAACCTCTGGTATCATGCGGTAATGGCTTGACTTGAATGTGAATTGAATGTAACTGAAGTGGAGTTGCACAAACTCATCAGCTTCTCCATCTCTCTCCTTTTCTTTCCCTTCCTCCCTCTCTCCCTCCCTCCCTCTCTCTCTCTCTCTCTCTCTCTCTCTCTCTCTCTCTCTCTCTCTCTCTCTCTCTCTCTCTCTCTCTCTCTCCCAAAGATGCATTTATTTGGGATATTTCTGTTATACTTACATAATATTTTATCTTACATTTACTTGTGTGTCATGTGTCCTTGCTAGATCATAAATTTTAGATAGACAGGGAGTATGTTTTATCTAAATTTTTTCATCCTCTCAGTGCTAAACACAATGTTTTGTACATAGTAGGCACTTAAATATTAAATACATTTGCATCAATCACATTTATGGATTATACAATACCAGTTTTTTAACTGCTTCAGCAACTTCCCTGAGCATAGCCTTAGCTTCTTGGTTGAACTGAAATTTTTCATTTTTCAGAGTTTTTTCTTTAAAAAAAATTAAATCAATGGATTATTTTTAATTGCAATGTAATATAATTTTGACTACTACGACATACATATATTTTCTAAAACAGAGGGTTTGACCTAGAGATATCATATATTAAATTGTTTTTCTTGAACTACCTTTACTTTTTAAATTTCATAATAAATAAATGGGCTATCTCCATATTCCCAAACTCAGAAATTCCCCTATTTCATCTTAGCTTTTTTGTTGTTTTGAACTTTCTACAATGCTTCTTATCCCCACCATGTGATCTCTAGGACAAACTTTCCTCCTTTTCTCAATCTGTTCCCATGGTATCAATTGTCTATCTTGATTCTTGACCCTATGACTGACCATTTAAAACTTACATGGTACTCCAACCTTGAACATCTTGGCTGCTTTTCTTACTGTGGCTAACAGTTTACCAGATCCAAACTCTAATTTATTTCCACCATCTGCCTTCTCAGCTCCTTTTCTCATGCTGAACACTACTGCAGAAAGTTACTCAACCACATCAAACTTTATTTTATTTAATCTTGACTGGGCCACCAAATAAACTTGCTAATTTAGTTCCTGAGAAAGTTCTAGAAAGAACCATTAAAGCCATGGTTTCTTAGCATTTTAAAAAAGGGAAGGGATTACATGAAGACAACATGGCTTCATTTAGAACAGATGACCACAGACAAGTTTATTATAAGTTTATTTTCTTTTTTAAACTTTTAGATCTGGTAAATGTCCCTCATTTATATAAATATTTGAAAGCAAATATTTTAATCAAGTACTTAATACTACTCTTTTGAAAAAGATGGAGAGATATGAGATGGATGATAATAAAATCAAGTGGATCTGGACGTGGTTGAACGGCTGAATTCAAAGAGTAGTTGTTAATAGTTCAATATCAACTTCGCAAGAGATCTCCAATAGAGTAACCCCAGAGATCTGTGCACCTGTTTTTCTTAACATTTTTATGCATGATTTAGGTAAAGGCATAGATGATATCCTCATCAAATTTGCAAATGACAATCAGGGAGGGGTAACTAACAGTGGATGAGAAATTCAGGTTTTTAAAAGATTTGGACAAGGTAGAGCATTGGACTAGATCCAAGAAAATGAAATTCGATGGGGATAAATAATGGGGGGTTATCTTTAAATTTAAAAAAGTCAACTTCCTAAGTACAAGGATTAGATAGCTGTTTGGAAAAAAAGATCTGGATTTTAAGTGGGATTATCATGGTGTTTCTAGCCAAAAAATAAAATAAAAACCTAATGTGAATGTGGGCTATTGCTAAGGAATAAGGAGATGTTAAAGGATAACAGTTTATACCAAAAAGGTTCTCTAAATACACTTGATGCTTGCTGTGTGACCTTGGGCAAGTGAGTTAATTTTTCTGGACCTCAATTTTCTTAAGTGCCAAATAAAAGCGCTGGAATTGCAAGGTCACTTTTAGCTCCAACATCCTTTGTTTGGAGCTAACTGAAAAGTGTTGCTGGTTCCTCAGAAATTCTGAAGGAACAATATATTTTATTTGGTTGATGAAGTGGTCCTCTGCCTATTATCTTTCAATGACATTCAAGGTCTTATGCATGATTTGATTCCCGCTGTATCTGGGGGAAATTTTAAAAATTGTAGCTATATGTGACTAGCCAAATGTGTGGGCCCAGGGCATTTTTACTTATGTACTAAAGAATGATATTCCAGTGGCCTGATTTGGAAAGGCTGCTGTAAGGATACAACTTTTTTTACCTGTCCCATGAAGGAAATGAATATGGTTAAATAATAAAAATAACAAAAATGCCATTTATGTGCTAAACGAAGTTCCCATGAGGTCAGTTGAAAAGTAACCCTTAATATGGTTAATTTTCTAGAAGTAATAATGAAAAATCAAATCTGAGGTTTTCTCTGAAACACTGAGTTAGGGAAGTGAGCAGAGATCAGCTCTCAACTAAGGAGAACATAATGATATTCTCTTTAATATATTGTCTTTTTCTGTGCATGGAAAGTTGAATGATAGGAAACAAAATAGGGAAAGTCAGAAAATGCCAAGACTTTATTTCAATTCAATAAATATTTATATATAAAAAGATATGGGCAGCTAAGTGGCTTAGTGGATACAATGTTGGATCTGTAGTTGTAAAAACGTATCTTCCAGAATTAAAATGTGACCATAACCATTTCTAGCTGTGTGACCTTGGGCAAATTATTTAACCTCTGTTTACCTCAGTTTCCGCCTCTGTAAATTGGGGATCATAATAGCACCTACTTTCCAGGATTGTTGTAAGAATCAAATGAAATAATATTTGTAAATTTCTTAACTCAGTGCTTGGCACATAACAGGTACTATATAAATGTTAGCTATTGTTACTAAAAAACAATGAGATAAAAATGAAGGATATATAATTGTAGTACTCAAGTTCTGCCCTGAAGAAGAAATGAGGAAATTTGCCTCCCACTTATTTCCTTGAAGAAGTAGGGTATTGTGGTTGTGAAATGTAGCATACACTATTGGTTGATTTTTCAGTTAGTCTTGCTTAATTGTTTTTTAAAAATCTGTTACAAGGAGAAGAAAAACTAGAAAATGAATATTTGTGAATGGTTATGATGTAAAAAAAATTAACAATAAAACAAAAACCACATGCAAACATTTCAATTCAAAGCATAATAATAATAATAGTGATAACAATATAATGATTAATATTTACATAGTGTTACCATGTGCCAGGCACTGTGATAAGCGCTTTACAATTACTATGTCATTTGAACAAAGGTCTTCCTGACCTGACAAAGGTCCAAAACGCAATCTAGTGGCTTGTCAGAGGTCTTAACCCAAAGAAGTTTAAGGTTCCCTCAAGTTGAATAGTCTTATTGGACAAAGAAAATATGTGGAAAAATAGAAAAGACTAATACTTGTAATCATAAGAAAGATGTATTTCTGCAACAATGCTTGACTGAAACTTTGCTGTCAATATCATGTAAGCTCCTTGAAGACAGGGGCTATCTCAATGCTATCTTTGTGTCCTCCAAAGCCTGGAACATAGTAAACACTTTTAGAATCTGTTAGTCAATTGAGAAGCATTTATTTATTTGCCTACTATGTGCCAGGTACTCTGGGGATACAAAGGAAAACAAAAAACAAAACCCTTCCTCTGAAGGAACTCTCCAGACCTTGGAGGTTGGGGGTTGGGGAGACTGAGAGGGAGATAACATGAGAGCAACTAAGTGAAAAAAAGTTATATATGTGACAAATTGGAGATACCCAAGAGAGAAGGAGGAGCAGGAAAGACTTCATTGTGGAGGATGGAGTTTTAGTTGAGGCTTGAAGGAAGCCAAGGAAGTGAGAGGAAAAGATGAGAAGGGAGAGCGTTCTAGGCATGGGGACAGCCAATAAAAATGCCTGGAATGCTTTGTGCAATGAAGAGTAAGGGAAGCCATTTTTCACTTGTTTGTAGAGTGCATGAAGGGAAGGGGAGTAAGAAGGGATTTCATATTTGACACTATTGGTGATAGAGACTCACTGGAATCTACTAAATGGGGGTGGGGGAGGGTGACAAATAAGATCTGAGCTTTAAGAAGATTAATTTAACAAGTATGTGGAGGAAGGGCTGGAGTCGGGAAAGACTAGATCAATTAGCTAGCTATTGCACTAGACCAAACCTGGGTTGACGAGAGTCTTACTAATGTGGTGTTAGTATCAGAAGGGAGAAGGGGTCATATATGAGAGATTTTATGAAGGTGGAAAACAAGATTTGAACACTAATTGAATTTAAGGGATTGAGAGAGTTAAGAGTTAAAGCTGACCCCTAGATTATGAGCAGGAGTAATTGGAAGAATCTTGTTACCCTCAACAATAAAAATGAAATTTGAAAGGGAAGAAAGTTTTGGGGGTAAGATAATGAATTCAGTCTTGGATATGTTGAGCTTCCAATGTCTATATGGCATCCAATTTTTAATATCTAATAAGTACTTAGAGATGTTAGTCTAGAAAGTGGGAGAGAGAGTGGGGATAAAAAGTGAATCTGAGAATTGTCAACATAAAGAAGATAACTGAAATCATGAGAATTGATGGGATCATCAAGTTAAATAATACAGAAGGAGAAAAAAATAGGGCTGAGGGCAGAGTCCTGGCCTGGGTTGTCCTGGGAACATGGAAACTCTTTCCACTTTTACTTTGAAGCCTTGGGAGAGGAGGAAGGAGATGTAGTGAGGAAAGAGTCCCATGGACTTAAGAACTAAAAAGGCCCTGCATTCAAATATTATAATATAATATAATTAATATAATATAATAATAAACAAGCTATGGGTCTTATTAGCTGTCTAACTTTGGGCAAACCATTTACTCTCTCTGGATCTTGATTTCCTCCTTTGTTAAAAGAAAGGGAAATGGAGTTGATGACTTCTAAAGTCTCTTCCATTTCTTAAATTGAAGTTTCTCTGGAGGGATGGAGGAAAGGGTGGAAAGGAGGGAGTATGGATACCAAGCTTTCCTGTGCCTTCCCTTCCCCTTTGTTCCACCTTACATCTTTACTTCTAAAAAGTCTAGAGGATCCTTACCAACTTCAAAGAGCTTATCTAGCACTTCTAAAGCCACTGAAGAGCCCACAGAGAGAACCCAAAGTTTATCATTATCCATAACTCTGGAGTCATCCAAGGCTTTGGAGGTTAAGAGTCAGCTAATGTTTAGAAGTCTGGGCTGGTTGCCAAGGTAATGAGGGCAACAGGATGTGGTGGAGGGATAGAATTTTCCAGTGACCCCTAGTGATGGTACACTGTAGGTACCATTCTTAGGGACAGCAGAAGTAAGACCTGCTTAAAGCAGGCTGTCTATGGCCTCTATCAGCCTGAGCCACTTTCTGATACAGAAAAAGCCCCTTCTACCTTTGTAAGGGTACACTGGGGAGCAAAATGTTATCAAAGTTTTAACAAACTTGCTTTACAAAAGCCCACAAAAATTGTATATCTACCTTACTTTATTCCTCAAAAGTCTATCACTCATCCAACTACCTCTTAGGGAAAAGGAATTTTTCTCACTCTGTAGATGTGAGTTAAGACCTCTGAGTCCTATGCCTGACACAGGTTTATAGTTCAATTCATAAGCACTGCATTTTAGGGTTCTAGCATTTGTTTTACAATAATATGTCATTCAATTCAGCATTTATTTAACACCTAAAGTGTTAGGTGCAGCTATTGGAAATAAAATGGTGGAAAAGTGACCCTACACTCAAGGAGGCATCATTGTACCAGTGTGGCACATTGATTACCTCTGATGCTATAGAGAGAGCGCTGGCTCTGGAAACAAAACTTCCATTTGAATCATGCTTCTGATACTTATTGACCATATGATGTTAAATCCCTTAACCTTCTTGAGGAAAAGTTACCTCAACTGTAAAATGAAAGATTGCACTAGAGAAGTGGTGTCAGTCTCAAATCAAAATGGGGGCCACTAAATTATACTTAAGTATCCCTACAGGCACATAGACTTAGAAAATCATATATTAGCATAATCTATGTTCTATTGTATCTTTATTTTATTAAATGGTTCCCTTTTACATTTTAATCTGGTTTGAGCCATACTCAGGAGCATTATGAGTCACACATGTATTTAACACCTCTGCCCTAGATAACCTCTGAGATCCATTTTTATCTGTCTAGTTCTATAAGCCCCAAGAAGCCTACAGTTTAATAGAGGAATGACAAATCAAAATAACTATTGTGCCAGTAGTGAGGGTACTGTGTGTACTTGTTGGATAACCCTGATAACATGTGAGGTCCTATATAGTAGCAAGTAGCCCAAACTTTGTCACTTTAGAATTTGACCAGTAAGGGAGTGAATACAGATTTTGTCCACCAGGTGGCAAAATACTCAACCTACCAGCTAAATTGTTTCCTGAGGATTTTTCTAACATGGCTGTGAAGATGCTACTCTTTGGGAAGTTTGAATAAACCATTTGAAAAGTTGTAGTATTTCCACTAACAACTAGAGAAGGGAAGAGTTTATAAAGCCTTAAACATATATATATATATATATATATATATATATGTGTGTGTGTGTGTGTGTGTGTGTGTGTGTGTGTGTGTACATACACACATATATATGTATAATATAAATAATAAAATATAACGTCACTAATTTGCAAATTTTCCTCTATCACGAGGGTTTCTAGAATGTAACTTTTGCAATAGGTGAGGGATCACTGTATACTATTTTAAGAGGAAAGTGGATAGTTCATGAAATAGAGGACTTTTAAGCATTCTTGACAAAAAGACCAGAGCTAAACAGAAATTTTGACATCAAACAGATGACTCAAAAGAAGCATAAAGAGGTAAACATAAAAGAGTAATTGAAAAGAACTCAATGAAGTCAAACTATTTATATTCCTATATATGAAGATTAAATATGTAATGCCTGAGAACATCAGTTAAGTCAAGTATGTTAGAATCCCAAAAAGAAAATGATGAGAAAGAGGGCTACACTGGGAGAGAGGGAAAGGGAGAGATTAAATGGATAATTTTTTCTAACATAAAAGAAGCATGCAAGGAGGAGTTTTTACAGTGGAAAGGAAAATGAGAGAGTTTAGGTGTGACAGGCAATGCTTGACTCCTACTCTCATGGCAAGTGGTTCAAAGAGGGAAAGCTATATAAACACACTCAGTATAGATATACAACTTACCCAAAGGAGAAACAGGGAGACAAGAACATAAGAGAAGAGTGAGGGGAATGATAAAAGGGTGGGCAAATTAAGGGAGGTAGTGGTTAGAAACAAAATAGTTCATTCAGGAGGGCCAGGAGAAAGACAGAGGCAAAAACAGAGACAGCGAGAGAAAAATGGATAGAGGAAAATACATAGTAGTCATAGATATGAATGTAAATAGATTGAACTCACCCATAAAACAGAAACAGTAGAATGGATTAGAAGCCAGAATTCAACAACATATTGTTTTAAAGAGAAACATATTTTAAACACAGAGTTAAAATAAAGGACCAGAGCAGAAGCTAGTATGCTTCAGCTGAACTAAAAAAGAAAGGCAAGTGTAGCATGATGTTAGATAAAGCAAAAGCAAAAGTAGTCATAATTTAAAAATATATAATCAGGGAAACTACATTTTGTTAAAACAATATCACAGATGATGAAGTAATGTTAAAAAATTACGTCAAATTTCTTTGATAAAGACTTCTTTCTCAAATATGTACTGAGTATAAAACTGAGTCAAATTTACAAAAATAAGAGCCATTCACAAATTGGTAAATGCTCAAAGTATATACTCAGCCAGTCTTCAGAAAAAGAAATCAAAGATGTCTAGAGGCATATGAAAAAATTCTCTAAATAAGTATTATTAGAAAAATACAAATGGAAACAACTCTGAGGTAACACCTCACATCTTTCAGAAATGACAAATGCTAGAGGGGAAGAGGGAAAAATACTCACCAACTGGGAAACTGCTGAACAAATTGTGGCATATGATTGTGATGAAGTACTATTGTACTATAAGAAATGAGGAGGGGGATGGTTTCAGACAAACATTGCAAGACCCATATGAACTGATAGAAAGTAACATGAAAAGAACCAGTAGATCACTGATCACAGTAATAACAACATTGTAAGGATGATTAACTATGAAAGACTTGGCTACTCAGATCAATACATTGATTCAAGGCAATTCAAAAAATAATATGATGAAAAAATGCTATCTACCTCCAGGGAGAGAACTGATGAATTCTGAGTGTATATTGAAATATAATTTTCTCATTTTATTTTTCCTCACTTCTGGGGGAATTTAGCTAATATGAAAGTGTTTTCATAATTTTACATGTGTAATTGATATTATGTTACTTGATTTCTCAGTGGGAGTGATTTCTCAGATATTATGTTACTTGATCTCTCAGTGGGAAAGAGGGAGAGAATTTGGAACTAAAAAAGAAACGTGTTAAAGATAAATAAATAATGAAGGAAAAGAGAGAAGACAGCCCATGTCATGTTGGGACACCGCTGATTGTTACATATTTTGCCCCCCCAGACTAATTGGCCTCTGAAATGTCTACGTTCTGCTACTAACTTTACCCTATGAGGCCAAGTAGAACAAGTCAAATTCTTAGGTGACTTGCAATGTCTTCAAATATTTGAAATCTGTTATGTTTCCCCTAAATCTTCTACCTTCAACTGATCACTAAATGGATTAAATTTTTTAAAAAAAGAAAAACACATTATTCTGAGAAGGGGTTCATAGATTTCATTGAATTGTCAAGGGGGTCCTCAGCATAAAATTATCATACCTAAGGGTATAAAAATGAAATTCTGCCACAAAATATAAGAAAATCTCTTTGGTTCACCCCAGATATCCCTCAATATTACCAACACATTATACATTTCATTAAATATATCACCCACACTATTTCCACATTTTTTTATTACATTAAGAGGATGAAAAGAAAAGTGTTAAGAGCTACTCCATGAAGCATTCAGTCTAATCTCTTCCTTAATGATATCACTGCTGGGCATAGGAGGTGAGCATTCTGGGGAGAAGTTCCAAATTCATGACCTATATGTACAGATCATTGAGGGGTTAAAGGAGTTTTGAACTTTTGAACACTAGATTAGTTTATTTGGTTGGTAGGCCTAATTTCCATCCCAAGTTGATGAGAATCCTTTCAGCTACACTCCCCCCCTGCCCACCCCCTGGCTTTTGGAATAAGGCACAGAACTCACAGCCTCTTGCTGCCCCTGGCCTATGCACCTCATCCCATAAGCACCCAGTGACTTCCCCAGTACTACTCAGTCCCTTCCAAACACCTTTACCATGAACTGCTTTCTTCATCCCCAAAGCAAACAGGCACCATCATCATGACCCAAACAGTTATCTTGATATTGTACCTTTCCATCAGAAGTTTCTTGTATACTCATTCTGTTCTAACACTGAGACAAGGGAAAAGAACTATACACCTAGAGAGTCACTCTTGTGGAAGGTACATGAAGTAATAGAGGAACCTTGTCTTGTTAAAAAAACAAGACTAAATATAACTCCACAACTGTTCATCTTACCCCTTGATTTCCTACTCAAACCTGATGGTGGCTCAGAGGCAATAAATCTCCAATCAATTCTATCTTTGTAATAGCTCACCTATGCTTGTTTAGCTATTTTCTTCTGTGTTTACCTTGTGATTTCTTTTAATCCAAAACATTTCTTCACTATATTCAGAGGGTTTTTTTTTTCTGTTTACTTATTTAATACTGGCTTACTTACACTAGATTGGGTCTTGGAGCCAAGGCCAGTTTCTTCCCCCTCCCATTTCTCTTGGATGTTTGACTGTGCCCTGGGCTTGTCCCTTCTGCAATTTGAATGTCACTGCTGCTTCCCTGCTGTAATTATGGATGTTATAGCTGGTTCCTGATACTCTTCCTGCCCTCATATGCAAAACTGAGAATTGGGCCTGTTGTGTTCTGGGTTCAATCTCTCTTCAAAAGAATTTATCACTCAAGTTCTACTCATGTCAGGCAAAGCTTGTATTGGGGTTAGCAAGGAGATGTGGCCTGGGCTGGTGGAAGTGGAGCTTTGGGAATTGTGCGAGATAGGAGAAAAATCAAGTTCCTTCCGACAAGTGCCCCTTTGTAGCTCTACATAGGCAGGAACTAATGAGTGTCTGCTGATGGTTGTTCATTGGAGGGAGTTAGATATACTGATAACCCTGGCCCCTGAAATGTGCCAGTGCCTGGACTGCACCAAATATCAACTAGTGCCTAATTCAGGGATCCCAGCTCCATCAGATCCAGAGGTAAGATAAGGGAATGATCTCTGCCTTCATCTCTAGCAATCACACCCAATATAAGTGCTGCTCTCAGACCTATTTCTGTTTCCACCTCATTGCATACTAAACAACCAAAAATGGGTCCCATCCTGTCCTGCAGCTCTGAAGGGTTCCCCCTAGATATAAGAGATCATACTGTCTTCTTCAAGAGCCCTTGGGAACATTATCTACTTTCTGTCTCTTAATCTCCTGATGGGGTATCTGATAGATCAAAAATGCTGTTGGTTTAAGGCCTTCCGCTGAGCACAGCTTCAACTCCATCTCCTGTCAACTCTGAGGAGCTTGTTTTGTTCCCCGCTATGACTCTGGTAGGATATTGGGGATCATTCTGATTCAGTGTTCTTTGTGGGTCCGAAGGCCTGTAAGCAGTGGCTGGCAACTTCTCACCTACCAAGGCTCTGGCTACAGGCCTCCTAAAGGGCATCAGGCTTTCATTTACTTCCTGGTCTCTTTGTTCCACCTTTTGTATAAGAACTTTCTCAGGCTAACTTTGTCTTCTGCTGTAGCTCTAGCAGTCTAGAATTGACTTTGGACTTCTGCTTTTTTAAAAAATTAATTAATTATTTTAAGTAAACATAATCTTTTTTTCACTTCCAAATTTTTCCTTCTTTCCTCCTCTTCCACACAATGAAAAGACAAAAAACCCCAACATTTATTATAACCATGTATAGTCATGCAAAACAAATTTCTGTATTAATAACCATAGTTATTTACATAGCACTTACTATGTGCCAGACTCTGCTAAGTGCTTTAAAATATATGCATATTTTTATTTTCTTAAATATATATTTTCCAAATCCATGTAAAACATTTTTAACATTCATTTAAAAAATTTTAAAGTTCCTAATTCCCTCCCTCTCTCCTGCATGTTATAATCAAAAATTAATCTTGAAGACATATTACATTTATAATTATTTATTTGTTAAAGTGAGAAAAAGAAAGAATGAGCAGTCTACCTAGATGATCTCCAAGCTTAGCTGAGCCTGTTGACAGCCCTTTACCACCAGGGCTGCTGCTGCTCCTGAGGGTGTGGCCACTTTTTACAGATAGACATTTTGGCTCCAGCTGGGGAAAGTTAGATAAGAGCAGTACTAATAGGGGGAGAGTGAGAGAAGTGGTCGTCATGCAAGAAAAAATGGCAGCAAGATTCTAATGCTTGTCCCACTGGTCTTTTAAACCTGTTTTTAATCCCACCTATCCAGATTTTCTAATTGGCTAGGATTTTACTTCATTCCTCACCTTAGAAGGCACATCACATACATTGACTTCCGCTGGTCAAGAATCTTGGCTGCCACTCTGACAAATTAAAACACACGACTCTGTTGCACCTATCAGGTGAGTCTTCCCAGAATTTGGGGTTCCCTAGATATTAAATTCAAATATGCATCCTCTATCATCCCTTGCAAAAGCAAGCAATATGATGTTTATTATACATATGAAGTCACACAAAACATTTCCATATTAGCCATATACCTACACACAAAACCAAGACAATAAAATAACAAAAGTATGTTTCAATCTACTCAGAGTTCATCAGTTCTCTCTTTGGAGTTGGATAATATTTTTCATCATGCATCCTTTGGAATTGTTTTGTATTGTTGTTTTGATTAAAGTAGCTAACTCCTTCACTATCAATCACTGTTTCAATATTGCTGTTACTGTATACAATGTTCTCTTGGTTCTGTTTACTTCACTTTACATCAGTTCATGTCTTTGCAGGATTTTCTGAAACCATTCAATTTATCATTTCTTATAGCACAATAGTATCCTATCATAATCATATACCATAATTTGTTCAGTCATTCCCAAATTGATGGACATATCTTCAATTTTCAATTTTTTGTATCAAAAAAAGAGATGCTATAAATATTTTTGTACATAAATACCCTTTTTTTCTCTTCTGCAATCTCTTTGGGGTTTGGATCTAATAATAGCATTGCTGGGTCAAAGGGTATGCACAGATTTCTAGCGCTTTGGACATAGTTCCAAATGGTGGTCCAGAATGGTTGGACTATCTCATAATTTCGCCAACAGGACATTAGTGAGTCTGTAAATATTGCCTTATTTGATCCTTACAACAACCCTGGAATGTAGATGCTAGTCATATTTTTTTAAAAAAGGCAAGAAAAATAAAAGAGGAAAAAAGATGCTTCAGTTTTATACTCTGACTCCATCAGATCTCCATCTGTAGATGAATAACATGTATTGTCATGAGTCCTTTGGAATTGTGGTGGGTTCACCATCAGATCCTGAGATTTAGGGGAATGAAGTCCAGTATTAGTGGGAAGAAGATGAGAAACCAGAGAGCAATTAGAAGAGTTGGAGATGACTTGGAAGGTAAAAGTATATAATAAGAAAAAATTTTTTTAAATCAGATAACAGTTAAAAAGTCTTTAAAAGCTTATTTCCAACCAAAAACCTAATAGAAATAATTAACAACTTTAGTGAAGTTGTAGGATATAAAAATAAATGCACATAAGTCATCAGCATTTCTATTTACCACTAATATAGTTCAACAGCAAGAGACAGAAAAGGAAAATTCCATTTAAAATATTTTAAAATTCTGCTTTGGGGTAGTTTATTGAATTATTAATAAGATAAAATAACATCTTGTCACACACCCCCAGTTTATTCTAGTTGCCATATTTGAGAAGATTTTTTTTCTAATGCTGGATAATTTCTATTTCTAAATAATGCTCTAACTGTATTGTTTGATTTCTTTTTTTTTTTAAAACCCTTACCTTCCATCTTTGAATCAATACTGTTTATTGGTTCCAAGACAGAAGAGTGGTAAGGGCTAGGCAATGGGGGTTAAGTGACTTGCCCAGGGTCACACAGCTGGGAAGTGTCTGAGGCCAGATTTGAACCTAGGACCTCCAGTCTCTAGGCCTGGCTCTCAATCCACTGAGCCACCAAGCTGCCCTTGTATTATTTGATTTCTAATAAGATTCAGTAATACATTTTTCAAACTTTCTTCCTTATCTCTTTGTCCTGACAATCACAGGCATGCTCTTACATTCCCTACTCCAGAATGACTTCTAAAATTGGAATAATAAAGATTGAGAATTTTAGTTCTATCTTGTCTAGTAAACAAAAACTAGTTCAGGCCAAGTATATCTGGGGACAGCATGGCAATGTCCTTGGGTCTCCCATTGAGGTGAGTGGGTAAAGTTAACTAGCCTTAACCTAATTTCTTTATCTAGATCAGTGGTTCTCAACCTTTCTAATGCCGTGACCCCGCAATACAGTTCCTCATGTTGCAGTGACCCTAAACCAAAAATTTATTTTGGTGGCTACTTCAAAACTGTAATTTTGCTACAGTTATGATTTGGAATGTAAATACCTGATATGCATTGTGTATTCTCATTGCTACCAATTGAGAGGTTGATAACCGCTGATCTAGATCAATAAAGATTTTAGAATCCTTTGATCAGACATTTGATTTTCCCATCTTCATGAGAGGAATCAGGAAGAGACTGGAAAAATACTAACCAACCTTCTCTTTAAGTATCCACCAATTAGAGATGTTTTGGAGGGATTAATAATAGGATTCTAAAATTATATATGATGACTTAAGATGTTGAAAGAATTTGACTTTCATCACCAAGATTTCTGACTAATTAATTGCTTGATCAATCATTTGATTATCCAGATAATAAATAAACAAATAAATAAGTATTTGAATGAAGGAATAAATAAAAAATGCATCCAGATAAGACAGTATTCCTGTTGGACCATAATTTTATGTGTATAAGGGAATATTTTAAGTCATAATTAAGAAATAAATAATAAAGGAATGCCTTATAAGAAACAGCTATGGTAAGTGGGAGAGGAGTAAGAGGAAAAAAAAAAACACCTCTGTGGATCTTCCTTACAGTTCTCACCAAGGGGGTAGACACTTCTTCAGGGAAGATTGTCAGTTTGTTGTCATAAATTGGGAGAGTGAGTCAGACTGCTTCCATCTCAACACTTAGTTCTCATCCTTAGTCACCATAGCGGTCCTGTGACTCTCCTGCTATCCACTTCATTCCTAGAACTGTTTGCCTTTCTCACTGTTTCATTTTCTCCACCTTCCTCCTCCAAACTAGTTTTGGTTTCCATTGGGATTTCCTCATCCTACCCAGGTCTCTAAGTTGTGTGAAATTCCTTCCATATTAGGCTAAGAAAAGTGAAAGAGTACTATAAATCCCACAGTTTTCAGTGAGGGTTTAAACTCCTTCCTACATCTATAAGGGAAATTTATCTGAACCTGTCCAAATATCTTTTATACTTAAATGTGTATTCATTATCCTCTGTGATAGGATATGATCTTGAGATTGGATATTTTTCTTTTTACCTTTGTATCCTCAACATCTAACATGTTATAGAGAAAATGAAAAGGAAAAAGAAAGCTTTCAGTTCTATGCTTTCACTGCTATAGGAAAACCCTATGTGAGGAAATTCTCTCTACCAATGGAGGTTAGTATCCTCTCTTCAATTTGTAGTTTTTGAGAATTGCCTAGAACACTGAGAGTTACTTGCCCAGAGTCTGAGAGCCACTATATATAAAAGATGGAACTTCAACCCAGTTCTTCCTGCCTTCAAGATCAACTCTCTATTCACTATGCCACATTGCTTTTGATTTATTAAGCACCTAGATGTTTTATAAATGCTTATTGATTGCTTGCTTGCTTCTGGGGATCGTGTTATAGTGCTTTTACATTGTTCTTTCCTTCTGGAGCCTTGATCTTTCTATCTTTTATGGGTAATTGGAAATCTTATACCTTTGAACTACATTTCCCAGGATCCCACTGACTTCCTATCATTACTCACTAACATAGACAGGGGATAAATAGGGTGCTCTTCCATGGCTAGCTCTTTTCTTTGTGGGTTGGGACATTTGTGGAGTGGGTTGTTTGAGCAGGTAAATTAGCCATGGGCACATGGCTTTATTTTATTACCTTTTTATTCCTTTACTTCTAGTGAGTATTAATAAATCATATAAAATATAATATTTGAAGTCATTGTATATTCATTTTAATTTTTACATAGACTCCATAATATTTATTTTACTGAGGCCTTTTTTCCTTACTCATTTTTAGGTTTTTTTTGCATAATGATTTTTTCCCTGTAAAAATTCCTTTTCTCTATTGTTGCTTGTTATTTTACTTTCATTGCTGCTTTGTTGCTATTTGAGGTGTTGAAGGAGAGCTGAGAATATATTGTAAGAATTTCCTTATGGATGGCTTTAACTCAAAGTGTAGGCAATTTTAACAGGAATCCATGGAAGTTTTAGTACCCCCTAACTCCTACCTTCTCTGGGTGGGAACTAGATGGTGTATGTAGTAGATAGAATGCTAGCTCTGGAGTCAGGAAGATTCTTCTTCTTGAGTTCAAATCTGGCTCCAGATATTAGTTGTGTGACCCTGGGCAAATCACTTAATCCTGTTTGCCTGGGTTCTTTATCTATAAAATGAGCTAGAGAAGGAAATGACAAACCATTCCAGTGTCTTTGCCAAGAAAAACACAAAACGGGGTCACAAAAAGTCAAGTGAGGGGGCAGCTGGGTAGCTCAGTAGATTGAGAGCCAGTCCTAGAGACAGGAGGTCCTAGGTTCAAATGTGGCCTCAGACACTTCCCAGTTGTGTGACCCTGGGCAAGTCACTTGACCCCCATTGCCTAGCCCTTACCACTCTTCTGCCTTGGAGCCAATAAACAGTATTGATTCCAAGATGGAAGGTAAGAGTTTAAAAAAAAGAAAAAAGTCAAGCAAGACTGAAATGACTGGATAATAACAAACCAAAGAAAACAACCTTCTTTTAGTAGTTCTAGTAGATTTTAAAAATACTCCAGATTCTGAGAATGTGAGCCAAGTGGTTAAGTTCTAGCTGTGGGGCAGAGCTATTCCAACATTTGGGCACTTGATTGTATGACAGAAGATTCAGATTCATCCCCATGGCAGATAGGGAAATAATTGAATGAAACAATAGGAACCCTAATGAAATCACTCTAAACAGGAAAACAAGAAGAGAAATTCATAAAGAAGAAAAAATGTTTATTTAAAAGAATAACAGCAATTGAGCATAATTTATCATTATAATTACTCAGTATTCACTTTCATCTTAATGTTGTTTTTCCCTTGTTGCTTACATTATTGTACATTTAATGTTGTTTACATTTGTGTACTTACAGTGTATATTGTTTTCCTCCTGCTTTCTTCAGTCTGCATCATTTCAAGTAAGTTTTCCATGGTGAGTTGGTGGGGATAGGTGGGGGAAGGTGGCATTTTGTTCATGGTAATTCCAAATTAGACTGAATTAGGGAATTACAAATAAATGCTATATTATTGTTGTCTTTTTTAAAAGTCATTTTCTTTCTCATCTGTTTCCATCTGTGTTACCAACTTTGTCCTATGGCCATTTTTTTGGTTAGTCCTTAGTTTTCTTTTTCTTCCTTGCTTCCTTCCTTCCTTGCTTCCTTGCTTCCTTGCTTCCTTGCTTCCTTCCTTCCTTCCTTCCTTCCTTCCTTCCTTCCTGCCTGCCTGCCTGCCTTTCTCCCTCCCTCCCTCCCTTCCTCCCTCCCTCCCTCCTCTCTCTCTCTTTCTTCTTTCTTTCTTTCTTTCTTTCTTTCTTTCTTTCTTTCTTTCTTTCTTTCTTTCTTTCTTTCTTTCTTTCTTTCTTTCTTTCTTTCTTTCTTTCTTTCTTTCTTTCTTTCTTTCTTTCTTTCTTTCTTTCTTTCTTTCTTTCTTTCTTTCTTTCTTTCTTTCTTTCTTTCTCTTTCTCTCTTTCTCTCTCTCTCTTTCTTCTTTCTCTCCCTCTCTCTTTCTTTCTTTCTTTCTTTCTTTCTTTCTTTCTTTCTTTCTTTCTTTCTTTCTTTCTTTCTTTCTTTCTTTCTTTCTTTCTTTCTTTCTTTCTTTCTTTCTTTCTTTCTTTCTTTCTTTCTTTCTTTCTTTCTTTCTTTCTTTCTTTCTTTCTTTCTCTATTCATTGGTTTCAGGTCAGAAGAGCAGTAAAAGCTAGGCAATAGGGGTTAAGTGACTTGCCCAGGGTCACATAGCTGGGAAGTGTCTACGGTCAAATTTGAACCCAGGATCTCCCATCTCTAGGCCTGGCTCTCAATTCACTGATCCACCCAGCTGCCCCCTGCCTTTGTACAGGATGAGAGGGAAACTGCCAAGTTTATAATGTTTTCCCTAAGTCAAATTTCTGGAATAACTTTACTTTCTATTCTGAAAATAATTGGTATTTATATTGTATTTTGTACAAAGCATTCTACCTCCTTTATTTTATTTGATAATCATAATATCCTTGTGAAATATACTATAATTACTATTATCTTCATTTTATGGATGATAAAATGGGCTCATAGAGAGAAAATATTTTGTCCGGGTTCATACAGATATATATATATATATATATAAAATATGGTGGAATCTGGACAGAATCTTATAGATCTAATTAATTACATTCTGTAAATTTGGCACATTGAAAAGGACACATCTGAAAAGGACACATTGAGGAACCTCTAAAGAGAGAGTAATGAGAGGAAGCAGTAAGGGTTGTCTAACTAGGAGCAAAATGGACTCTGCTTTTGTGTTCAATGCAAATTAAATTCTAAATAGGAATAGCCATGATCACATAGGTCGATGAGGATATGATTGGGGATGTAGACTAAACAATCCACCCTAGGGAAAATATAAATAATATGGAAATAAGTCTTGATCAATGACAAATGTAAAACCCAATGGAATTGTACGTTGGGAGGGGGTTGGGAGGAGGAGAGGGAAAGAACATAAATCATGTAACCATGGAAAATTTTTCTTAATTAATCGATTAAATTAAATTTTAAAAATAGGAATAGCAAGCACAAAAGGTAATTTTTGGAGGTTCAAAATTCTTTAAATTCTTTTTAGTATCTCCCAGGCCCTATTGCTTAAAACCAAATAATATATGAAACAAAAGATACCAAGGAGAATTTCAGCCAATGCAAATTCTTCAGTCATTGTCTTATGTACTCCTCTGGTTTCCATGTAAATTGCCATAGTTACGAGGGGAAAATGTCACAAAGGATCCCAATTTTATATACACATGGGAAGAAGCTAAGAGAACTCAGAATTTTATTTTCTTTTGCTGGCATGCTTAATGCTCTCTGGAGGAAAATGTGTATATGATATAACCTTAAACTTTGCATCATTAACATTTTCTCCATCATTTCCTTAAGTGTAAATAATCAAAGGAACAGTAAATCAATTTGTGAATCCCAGGGACTACTGATTTCTAAAGTGTAAATGCTAAAACAAAAACGTAGCTATTAATTTTCATTAGCCAGTTTGAGAAACCTCTAGCACATTTATCATGTATAATGGCCTGGTCTTTGATACTAAAATATTTATTTCTCATTCAGAGATCAGACAGTTACATATCCTGACCAAACATTAGTTAAAAAATAGTTGCTTTGGGCCTTATTGTTCTTAAACATTTAAGATGTTTTCAGGATCTATCTTCTCTTCTCTACTGTCTCTCTACTATACTCTCATCAGCACTGGCAGCAGAAAAAGAGATGGAAAAGAAGTCAAAAGAGAAAAGATGCCAATGTGGTTCAGATTCCTATTCTTAATGACTTGTGGTTTCACTTAACCCCTCTCCATAATTTTTTAAAATGGGAACTCAGTTTCATTCATTAGATAAATATTTATTGTTAATTATATGCAAAACACCATGTTAGTTACTGGGGGAAGTCTATAAATTAGTCTAGGGAATATGGCGATTTGGGTTGTTGGTATGAAGCAAGACAGAAATCAAAAACTCCAATGGCTCCACCTTGGCCTTTTCTGGCTTACTCTTGAGTGAATTTGTTGACCAAACAAAAGCATTAAAGTGGGAAGGAATCTCTTTACTCCAAATTCTTTACAGTTTTGGTAAGTGGAGTCCCTAGAATGATTTTATGGGAACCCAGATTGGTGCACTGGGGCAAAGAGAGGATCAAATGTCTTAAATGTCCTAGTGGACATTTGAGACCATGATTCAAATACAAGTTTAAACTGAAGGGCCAGAAGCAGTAAGAGCAAAAGAATTCAGAAGGCAGACTTTTAAAATTCCTTACAGCTTTTCCAATTAGTGGCGCGGGTTTGGATTATCGTTATCACCATCATCATTATTACTAACTTTTATATAGCACTTTTATGTTTCCAAAGCACTTTATGTCAATTATATAATGTGATTGCAAAAAAAAAGACAACCTTAAGGAAATGACTGCTCAAAAGCCACAGAGTAGCAAATGTTAGCAAAGAGCCGCCACTGAGATACTGAGATACTGAGCAGAGAATAATAGTGGTATAAATACTCAGGAGAAATAGCTAGCATGGAGAATAGAGTAACCGAAGACTCTCTAATTCCATGGAGAAAATAACTCCTGTGATGAAATTACCACTGGACATTAATAAGTTGTCATGGCTATCCAAATCTCATGACCAAATCCTACCACTGTTCCATGTGTTCCTTGCTTATACCGAGTTGTGATTGTTTAGTCATTTTCAGTCATGTTCATCTCTTTATGATCCCATTTGGGTTTTGGGGGGTTTTTTTTGGCAAAGATGCTGGAGTAATTTGCCATTTTCTTTTCCAGTTCATTGTACAGATGAGGAAACTGAGGCAAACAAGGTTAAATGACTTGCCCAGGGTCCCATAGTGTAAACCTTAAAATTTCTTAGACTTATAAATGTTGGAAATTTCACCATTGGGAAATTTCATACTTGAAAAATTTCCTACTGATAGTCTATTGGAATGTGAACCCCCTTGGCATGGGAGGGTCTTTCTCCTCCCTACTTAAGATTACTTTAGGACAGAAACCTTTTGCTGAACAATGGAAAGGGCTTTGACCTATGCTTAAGCATAGAACAGGAAGTTCTTTGAGTCATGATTGATTTTAGAATTGATACAATAGAGATACTTGGAATGACAGAACCAGGTCTTGGAACTTCCAATCTCCACCCTGCTCAGGGTAACAGGATTTAGGAAGGGCTGCAGCAAAGGATCAAGATTTAATTATTTGAGAATATGACCTTCAACAGACATGTGCAAAGCCACAGACCTCTGGGCGGTCCTGGGTTAAGCTAGAGCCACCATTGGCACAGGGAAGACATGGACAGTGATTGGTAGATGTGAGAACTGAGGGGAGGGAACTTGGATGGTTTCCTTAAAGATAGCGGGGTCTGAGGACTGAAGAGGTTGGAGAGGTTTTGCTCTGAGAGGTTGTACTCTGAGAAGCTTGCTCTGAAGGAAGCTGGAGGTGGAGGCCCCTGAGACTGTTTCTCCATTTTGGTCACATGAGTGATAGGGACTGATCTCTTTTCTTTGCCTCAGCTATCTAAGGGCTTGGGCCTTTTGGCCCAGCCTAAACAGAGGTGGGTATTTAAGCCCTATTCCCTTCTCTTCTCTCTCTCTCTCTCTCTCTCTCTCTCTCTCTCTCTCTCTCTCTCTCTCTCTAATACCTTTCTTCCTCCTGTTTGTAATTAAACTCCATAAAAGGTTGACTGCTGAGTTGAGTTTTCATTTAGGAATTACATAGCTGAATTCCTTGGCGACCTTAAATTAATATATATCAGTCTTTTAAAGTGATTTCCTTGTCACAATAGCTAGCAAGGGTCTTATTTGAGTTCATGAAGGTGAGTTTTCCTAACTGGAAATCCTGCACAAACTAGCTGCCCCTTAAACACATCCTCAGTTTCCCTGCTCCCACTGGTAATGTGATACTCTGTAGGAAAGAGTCCCCACTGAATATAAGTGGGAATCTTCTTGTTATTTTCTTGCTATACTGTTGAATTAAATGTTTTTTGTTGCTGGGTAAAAGAAACACGCCATTGGAGCTTACACACTATGGTTTTTAATGGTCACAAATCCATATCAAGAGTGTGTCTGGGACATAGAATAGCATTCATAGGTGACGGCATTGGGAGAAGGAAGGTTAAGGGCTTCAACAGAATGTGATACACATATTATAAATGTGCTAATAAGATGTGGCAAACATCTAGAACAGTGGTTCTCAACCTTTCTAATGCTGTGACCCCGTAATACAGTTCCTCATGTTGCAGTGACCCCAAACCAAAAAATTATTTTGGAGGCTACTTCAAAACTGTAATTTTGCTACAGTTATGATTCAGAATGTAAATACCTGATATGCATCATGTATTCTCATTGCTACAAATCAAACATAATTTAAACATAGTGATTAATCACAAAAACAATATTTAGTTATATGTTGAGAAATATTAATCCAGCAGGAGGCAGCCTGAGCACTGGGGCAGGACATAAGTCCTGCCTGGGGAGGGGGTCCGCAGATGCTGACTTCTTCCTGTCGGCTCCCTTCAGCGCGAGCTGAGGCTTCACTTTGCTAGAGTTACTTGGCTCCGTTATCTGCTCCAGGAGTTATCTGCTCCAGAACTCGTTCTTAACCTCTCCAGAGCCAGCGCCTGGGTGCTCTCTCTGGGTCTCTGTTTGAGTCTGGTCTCCAGACAACAGGGTAAATCCATTGCCCCTTATAGGGGGAGGGCTGCTGATAGGTAACTAATATTAGTACAATGTGTGGGCAGCAGGGTCCCTATTCTTTCCAAGATCTTGGTGTAAAGTAGATTGATTTCTCAGCGGCTAAAGCCATCGGAAATATGTATTTTCTGATGGCTTTAGGTGACCCCTGTGTTTTGGTTGTTTGACCCCTACAGGGGTCATGACCCACAGGTTGAGAACCGCTGTTCTAGAAGGAGAGACCAGTCAAGTCTGGAGAGAGGAACAGGGAGCAGAGTGCTTGTTCACAGACTTGCTTGAGGTGGCATTTTGCTTGGGATCATGGAGGTTGGTTAATATTTCAACAGCTGGAGATTGGGGAGATGGCATTCCAAGTTTAGAAAACAATGAAACAATGAGAGCAAAGGTATAGAAGCAGGAGATTATGGCATGTAACTGGGAAAGAAACTATTTGTCTGAAGTTCAAAGAACCCAAAGAGATTGAATGGCATGAATGTTTATTGACACACCTATCCCTTTCCAGAGCCATTACAAATATGATTTTCATGAAAATCCCATATTTTTTATTTGAAATTTTTTATTTAATTAATTGATTTTGAATATTTTTCCATGGTTACATGATTCATGTTCTTTCCCTCCCCTCCTTTGACTCCTATCCTGTAGCCAATGAGTAGTTCCACTGAAGTCCCGTATTTTCTGATGAAAAACAAATTAAATTGCTTTCTTGTTGGCAACTACTTGGTAATAATATTTATTTCTGTTTAAGATAATATTTTACTATGAGGACAGTATCATTATCAATGACATATTTTATGCTTTTTCCAGTGAGCACCTGTAGAGTAATTAGGATTTAAATTGAGTCTGAAATACTCAAAGAAAGAGCTGGATCCTATCCTTGGCAAAAGTAATTTTAAATTATTTTTAAAACCTGATGTTTAAATCATGGTACAGTGAGAAGAGCAATGACTTCAGAGTTTTAGCATCAAGGTTCAACTCCCATCCCTCCTGCCTACTCTCTTAGCAATCTTGAGCAAGTCACAGCCTCTGTGGCCTTCCTTCAGTTAAATGAGAGGAGTGTGCTGGATGATTTTGAAAATAATCCCCTCAAGCTTTAAATCTATAATTCTATAATCTTCTAAATACCATTTGCCTTAAACTTCCCAAATGGGAATCCTTATTTCATAACTTGAGAAAACTATATAGTAAGAAGGCAAAATTTCCATTTAAAATCAATTCCAGGAGAAAACAAGTGCAACTGGGGGGGGGGGAGTGTACCTGGGAAAACAGGCAAAGATAGGATGAACATTAAATAAACAGAAATGTTTGTAGCGACAGAGTGCACAATACTCTGCTAGATTTCCCCCAATATAGTTAGAAAGCCAATTTCTTTCACCTTGCTATGGATTTCACTAAGGAACTTTGTTATGTTCCAGGTCTTGAAAATGACACAATGCCACCTACAAAATGGAACATTTGTAGAATCTCATCACAGTAGGAATTTATTCTTTTGTGAGGACCTCTTATGGGGTCACCTGGTTGGCTCAAAGGATAGAATACCAAGAATAAAGTCAGGAAGACGAGCTCAAATTTGGCCTCAGATATTTACTATCTGTGTGACCCTGGGCAAGTCACTTAACCCTTTTGCCTCTGTTTCCTCATCTGTAAAATGAGTTGGAAAAGGAAACAGAAAACCATTTCAGTATTTTTGCCAAGAAAATTCTATACATATATTTTGGTAATCTGGGCTAGAGTCTGGGCTCACTCTCTTATTGATGATTATCTGTTCTTAGAGCTATAGATTAATTGTCGTGTACTCTTCTCCTTCCTGCCTGTTGACTCCAACCAAAGCACCCAAGGATTGACATTCTTGAACTCAAGGGTTGACAATTGGGGTTAAATGATTTTCCCAGCATCACACAACGAGGAAATGTCTGAGGCCAGATTTGAACCTAGCCCCCAACTCTAGGCCTGACACTCTATCCAGTGTGCCTCCAAGCTGCCCCCACAAATTCACTTTTAAAGGTCCACTGAGTTGTCAGCTTCAACTTTTCAGCAGTCAACAATGCCAAGAGCTAGGGCCTGCTCACAGCCCCAGGGGTCCTCAATAGGCGAGGTGGAAAATGAATGATGGAAGACAGCTGTATATGTGTATCTGTCTGAGGCCAGGCTCTGCATGGAATGGCTGCTTCACTTGGCCCAGGTTTGATTTTTATTTTGATATCTATTTTCTTGGCATACAACTACATTATTCAACATACATGTTCAAATGCAGATAATTGGGTAAATGACATTAACTTTTGACAAATCATTTGATTAACATTCTGTGATCATTCTATACACTCATATTGTAACTATTGGTTCTGACAGGATACAGAAAGGTTTTGCACAAGATAAATGATTTCATCAAAGGTGGCTTAATTTTTCATTAACCTGTGAGGAGCTTGAGCTTACAGATAATCAAAGAAAATCACTTATTACCTTTAATAAAATTAGATAATCAATCAGAAATCCTAGAGACAATTAACAACCATAGTAATCAAGTGGAGAGATCAAAGGGGTACTAAAACACAGTTCAGATTTAATATTAGACTAATCATTTTTCAGAGTTTGTTGGGGAGTTTTCTAAAAAGGGTTTTGGATGGTAAATCATGTCACTGAGGCATGATGTATACTAAGGCATATTGTAAAAACCTATCTTTATAAATGACTTATGTACTGGCTTAGGGGAATTCGTTTCTGTGCATGGGAGTTGAGGATTTCTGGGCACAGCTTTTGTTAGGATTTATATACCTAAGCAAAAGTTAACCCATGATAGTCTTTTAGGTTAGATTTTGTGAGTCTGATCTTTTGGTGATATTTTGGGGGAACAGTGTGTAAATATTTTGCCCTCGTATTGCTTTTTCTGAGACTAGGGAGAGGACAATAATCATACCAATTCCATTAGTGAGGGATGTTGATGAGAGAAGTCATATAGAGGGGGCTGAGTGGATGATTCCATCCTGACAAGGAGCCACTTTGTGTCCTCTTGGCCTCCACATGTGACCGTGTCAAGACATTGTGACCTGACAGCTCCCAGCACAATAAGAGACCTACCTTGTCATCTTCAGATCCCAAGCTCCTCAAGTTTTACCTACATGGTCAACCCATGATTATACATAAATCTGACTCCATCACTTCTCTACTCAAGAGTGTTCAAAGACTCCACTTTGCTTGTAGTATATAATACAAATATCCTCTATTGGGGAATTGAAGTCCTTTACAACCTGCTCTGCTTTTTGAGGTTAATTTCACATTGTCATTTTTTATTCATTTCAGTTGCGTCTAACTTTTTGTAACCCCCATTTCGGGTTTTCTCGACAAAGATACTGGAGTGGTTTGCCCTTCTTTCCTTCTCCAAGTCACTTTACAGAGGAGGAAATTGAAACAAATAGAGTTAAATGACTTGTTAGGGATGCACAGCTTTTAAGTGTCTGAGTTCAAATTTGAACTCAGGTTTTCTTGAATATAGGCTGGGTATTCTCTCAACTACCTTTAGCACTACCTAGCTGCCCAAATTTCATATTACTGCCATTCTGTAATTCGAACTAGATAACTTGATATTCTCTCTACATAAATATTCTATCTTCCATTGTTCCCCACACATGGGAGCAGAAGCTCTCCCTCCTTATTTCTGTCTCTTGGAATTCTTGGTTCCCTTTAGGGCTCAGATCATGTGTCCCCTCCTTTATTAGACTTTTTCTTTTTATATCCCTTGTAAATATTTCATACTTATCTGAATACATGTTGTATCTCTGAGTAGAATGAAAGCTTCTTGAGAGCAGCTAGCTAGTGCAGTGAATAAAATGAATGAATAAGAGTTAGGAACATCTGACTCTTCCTAAGATACCTTTTAGCTTTGTGAGCCTGGGCAATCCATTTAACCTGTTTGCCTCAGTTTTCTCATCTATAAAATAAGGGTAATAATAGCATCTACCTTCCCTTGCCTCTCCCTCCCAGAATCAAAATTGTCGTGAGAATCAAAAGAGTTAACATTTGTAAAGCTCTTTGTGAAACTTCAGACACACTCTAAATGCTAGCTATTGTTATTTGAAAATAATTCTTTTGTGTTTGTATCTCCAATATCTAAAATGGTGCCTTGTGAATGGATAAAAAAATTAAATCAGTTGGTAATATCAAGCAAGTTACAATGTATTAGAAAAAATACAATGGAAGCAGAGTTAGAATATTATAAAATTTTTAATTTTAAAAGAAAATTTTAAGGAAGAATTTGAAGTCATTACTTTCTAAGATATGACATTTTATACAAAATTTAGTCATAAAAATGTCAATGATATAAGACATACAACATACATAGGACAACCTTAACTAGTAGTTTAAACATAATTCATAGTTGACCTTTTACTGGAGAGGGCCAATGGTGTGGGTTTAGTATGGATTAATCAATATTTTCTTCTATTAGTGTGGCTAATTAGGGTGGGATTGAAGAGAGTGAGGCTCACCTGGGACTATGTTGGGATGACTGCATAAATGGATGAAGGAATAGAATATAGACTAAATTCATCTGTATTTTCAAAATACCATGTTGTTTCTAAGATCAATTACAAACATGTGGTTAGGATTAATTCCCTCAATGAACTACTTTATTGGTTATTCAGGAAACACTGAAGGAGAGCTTATTCACCTCCATCTATTTGTCCATATAGGTATGGGATGGGAATAGAATGGAGAAGAGAAAAGGAAAATGAAAGGGAAGAAAATGATCCTTACTGGCCAAGAAGATCCTGGGAGAAGTTGTAGCTTTGCAAAGGTAGTATATTCCAAATATCTAGAAAAAGGCCCAGGTGTAGATGATATTTAAGTGGTTTTGTAGGTGAAAAATGCTATTTCCATTAGTGGAAAGTGTGGAAATGTGTATAGTATTGTACTCTTCATGGCTACCTATAGGTGGATTGAGGGGTGAGAGCAGGGAAGAGAGAAATGAGTGTAAGTGGCTAAGTCTGAACTGTTGAGAAACCATCTTTTCTTTTCACTTATTCTTTTATAGAATAAAATCTTTCACATCCTACTTTTTGATATTTTCCATTCAGACATTAGCAAAGGGTTTTCCACTATAGCTTCCAAAAATTTCTATTAGGTTTAATATGACAGTCTCCTAAAAAAATTAATTTTTTACTGCCATCAGTTGCATCCAGAACTGACCTCTTCAGCTATGAACCAAGGCAATGGTTATAATCCTAAATTTAAAATGTCTGACTGCGTTAACAATGGTAGGGTACCCCTTGATAAAAATATAAGCTCCCAAAAGACAGAGGTTGTTTTGGTTTGGGTTTTATATCTCCAATACTTAGCACAGCACCTGA
Organism: Monodelphis domestica; assembly: GCF_027887165.1. Taxonomy (NCBI): domain Eukaryota; kingdom Metazoa; phylum Chordata; class Mammalia; order Didelphimorphia; family Didelphidae; genus Monodelphis; species Monodelphis domestica. Next base: position 268,694,488 of record NC_077227.1, read on the forward strand.
CACATAGTCATAATGATTTTTTATTTTTTAAAAATAGGGCAAGTAATTCAAAAGTAAAAATTATTACTGTTATGTGTCAATATAATGCTCATCAGATATGCTCTAATTTCAATTTGTTAAAAATAACTTTCAAATATATCAATGATCGTATAATTTATTTACCCTATCTAATTCTTCCCCACCAGATCTCTTATTTCAATAATGTGGGGCAATTCCTGGTAAGGAAATTTCTTCCACTGACGCAGACCTCTGCATCTAGATTTGATTGTGGGTACGGAGAGGTCTAAATGATTTGTCCATGATTACACAACTAGTATGTATAATAAACAACACTTGAACCAGGATCTTTCTGACTATGTGCAATGCTACCTCTCTAGAGAGTAATAAAAATATTCAAAAAGCAAGATACTAATAAATGTGATGTTCTTCCATTTAAAAATGTTAGTTCTGTCCTCTTTCCGAATTTTAAATTTAGGGAAATATATTAGTGAGACAACAGAAAAAGTAGGAGATGTACAAGAGTTTGTTATTGCTCAGTCATTAAAAAAACCCTCTTACCTTCTGTCTTTATATCCATTCTAAGACAGAAGAAACAGCAAAGGATAGGCAATTGGAATTGTGTCTAACTCTTCATTACCACTCTGGACAATTCTGTCCATGTTCAGGGAGTTTTCTTGGCAATGATACTAGAGTGGTTTACCATTTCCTTCTCCAATGGATCAAGGCAAACAGAGGTTAAGTCCAGGATTTCACAGCTAGTAAGTGTCTAAGGCCAGATGTTCTCCAAATCAAAAGTGGGGTGGTGGAAGGAAAGTAGAGGGGAATAAACATTTATTAAGCACTTATTATGTACTATGGAAAATGCTGCTGAAATATTACCTCATTTGAACTTCACAACAACTTTGTGAAGTACATTCTATTATTATCTCTATTTTATAATTGAGGAAATTATAGTCTTCCTGACTTCAGGCTTAGCACTCTATCCAGTGTGCTCCCTCTATGCCTCTGTTTCCTCTTTCATTGTCCTTACAGCATTTTCACTCAGGAGACAAAAAGAGAGGGGAGAGATTCTGAGCCACATTCTTCAGCCATGCTGGTCATAGAAAGTAAAAAGTCAGAACACAGATGGACAGATGGACACTCCAGAGCAACAGCCACCTCTGGTGACCTGAGGTAGGGACTGGGACTCAGAGCAAATGTGAAAGCTTCCTTCCAGGTTAGGGAAAGTCATAGCAAATCAGATGTGGAACCTGGAGCCAGAAACTTTTGAGAGATGTATCAGAAGGTAAGACAGAAGGAGGACAAATATCCCTCCCACAATGTTCCCCTTGATCCCAGCTGATATAGACCCCCTGACCCTGAAAAGACATGTGTGTCCTTCTCTCGATCCTTTCACCATCTGGAGAGAGTGGTAAGAGAAACTGGACATAGAAGGGGAATTTGGGGAAATGGTTAGTTTTCCTGTTGTTTCTTCCAGTACAAATATAATGTGTGCAGCACAAACTGGATGGCCTGCATAATATAAAGATAGTCATAAATGAAGAGAAATTTTGACAATGGAGTTGAGTTTTGAGTGTAGAGAAAAGTATCCTGTTTTAATAATTTTTGAAACATAGTCTATATCATATTTTGGAACTGAAAAACGTGAGCCAGTAAGTTTTCTTCTAATTAATCCCTTTGAAGTATGAAACTTAGGCAGGCTTCTGATGTTTGGAAACAGGTATAAAGACATCCTTTATTAGTCATTTAATTAGCTTGATACTTTGTTCCCTGTAGGTGTGAGTGTAAAATTTCCTACCCCCTTTTATGATTATAATAGTATTAGCCTTTATGATTATAACACAAATAATATAGTTTGCTTTATAATTTATAAGAATTATAAACATTTGCTAAGTAACAAACAGCTTGTGGGGGTTATCAAATCTAGCTGACAGGCACTTTGACGCCTGTAACCCAAAAGTTCCTACCAAGCCTACCACACCCTGCTGCTTGTAAGCTTAAGATGGTTATTCGGGAGGTGGAGGCTGCTCTAGGGTGCAAATATCAGCCATCCAATTGCTGACTCCTAGTGTTTCATAATTGTCAGCAGAAAACAATTAGACCCCAACCCCTTATTGTAGAGGCCTTGGAAAGGTCAACCATAATATCAGACATGGGCTACCCACCATGGTGATTATTTTTGTACTTTCTAATTTATTCAGCACTTGCATCATTGGACGTGCCAATGTGAAAGATTTATACAACCATTCTATTTTAATTTTGACTGTATCACTTTGTCACTATGTCATCAGATTTCTTTGCATGAAAAGGCTATCTCCTAAGGCTTGAAGGCTCTCTTCCTGATCTTGACCAGAGTCTGGCTTTATTGTGAGACTGGCTACCTCTCAATAAACCTAATAACAGCTTGGAGGTTGTATTGATGAGATATATTTTCACAACATAGGTTTATAAAAAGCAGAGACATTAAGCCTGTGTTTGCTCTGTTAGTCCTTCAAGTGTCACCTGTGAAAACTCAGCTAACATTAATAAAAATAACAATAATGCTAAAGTTATTATTCCAAACTTAATTCCCTGATTCCCTTTATACATTTCTCATAGGATACCATTTCTAGATCCCTCACCATTCTGGTCAATCTCCTCTGGTTTATGTTATCTTTTGTTGGCTTTCTTTATAAAATGTGGTGTAGGAAAATGAACAAAATAGTAATCTCAATGAGATCAGAACAGTGCGCCCTGCCTACATCCCTTGGTTGCATTATTGCTCAATAATATTTGCTGATATTACACAAAGAGTCAATATAATTTGTTGGAATTGGGTCTTTGTATTAGACTGGATAATGGATCCCAAAGGCCAAGAAACTAGTCTTCCATGCTTGGATCAGTGGGTTTAATCCCTTAAACTTTCCAGAAAGCTGTGTAGAGGTGGGGAACAGGCAGAGTAGGAGAATAAAAAAGGAGACCTTTAATATTGAGTAACATTTATTTCTGCATTCAGTATCAAGTACATAAGTGCAAATATTCAGAGTTCATAATTAAGTCCATTTAGGAACTACAGAGAAAGTAATACAAATTGTAATAAAGTTAACAAGCTGGTACTCTTCAGTTACCATACATGTAAATCAGTCCATCATCCCATACAACAAAAGTACTGGGTATTTATTTTCATTTTTCCTTTTTTTTAAAGTTATACAAAATTGGTTACTGTAAGTACTACTGACTTCATTTGTGTGTGTGTGTGTGTGCACGTGCTGGAAAAACACCAAAACATCCACCTACGATTCTATATATAGTTATTAAAGATTAATCCAACCAGTGACTTAGTGACAGCTCACTAAGCAAGAAAGGCCTAGCTAAATGGAACATTAAAAGTTACATAAGCACTGCAAAGAGAAGGGAAGAAGGAGGAACACTAAAGAAAGAAAGATTGTTCAGTCTCACCATCATGCACTTTTTAAGCAACACAAAATAAAAACCATATCCACTACACATGTTCTCTTTACTATACTATAGGGCTCGACACAAGTGATTGCAGATATTTTAAGAGTACAGAAACAGCCTAAAAACAGCTGTTGAGAAGTATGTTTCTAAGATCACGGTAATGGGGGGAAAGAAACAATCGATTTGCAGTAGAGTGTAAGAGCAGAGCTTTTAACCACTCCAGTTTAATCCCTAGTTGCCTGTTGGGAATCCAAGTTACTCTGTCTGCCTTTTTGCTCCTGGGATCTTGGCCTGAATCCTGAAAATGAAAAGCATTAGAAGATCAGAGGACAATTCATCAATGTCATTGTTTGTGAAAATTAATTTATTATTTCAACAAATATCTTTGCTTTATCTAGCCGCATGTTATCAGACAGCGATGCATCTGAGAGGTGTTTGATGTAAAGGTGGGCATGGCAGCCAGAAACCAATTGGGACTGTATCCTAAGAATGAACAGCTGATTTGTCAAAATCAATCACTGTTGTATTTGAGAAAGAAAATTGTTTTCAAATACTATTTTAATTCACTATTCTAAATTTTGAAGAGAGGGTCATTATTCTTAGAGGAAATATTTTATAAGAAATATGTTTCTGTCTGTGTAAAAAACACAGGAAAATCATTTTTAAAAACCCTTACCTCCCTTCTTAGAATCCATACTATATATAACATATGGCTGTATGTTTTTATGATGCTGATGTTTAATATAATTTAAAACAGTTGAATTGATATATGAATAAATGTATGTATAATAGTATAACATATAATAATAATGTTTTGAATTAGCAAATAGCAGATATGACAATAGACATCCATCACAATGAAGGCAAATTCTACAAATTATATCTTTTTATGCAGGAGTGTTGGATATGAATATTGGCAAATTTGCAGAATTAATAAATTGAAAGAGTTTTTATGACTTAAATAAGATGACTCTTTTCACATCTGTAATGGTGTGGTCTAGGGCAGTGCTGCCAAACTCAAATAGAAAGGGGGCACTACGTAAAGATCACTGAAGATCACACATCGGGGTAGCTATAGGTGGTACAATGGATAGAGAGCTGAGCCTGGAGTCAGGAAGATCAGAGTTCAAATAACCTCTCACACTTAATAGCTTTGTGATCCTAAAAAGTCACTCAATTTCTGCTTGCCTCAGTTTCCTCAACTCTAAAATGAGGATAATAACAGCACCGATGTGCCAGGGTTGTTGTGAGGCTCAAATGAAATAATATTTGTAAAATACTTGGCACAGGGTCTGGCACACAATAGGCACTATATAAATGCTTGTTCTCTTCCTCCTTTCCTCATTAACCTCTCAGACTGTCTCATGTCTCAGCTCTGATTGAGTATCTTTTTGCTTTACACCCTTTACCTGAGTCCCTCCACTGTTAAAAACATTTCATATAAGGAATTTCCAGATCCATGTGGCACTCAACTGGGCATCACTAACTTATCCCTGGCTCTTCTTGCCTCTCACATCAGAGACTGGACACCATCTAGGCATGGTTGCTAGAGACTCAACATCTCTGTATGAATTTCTTGACTTCTGCTTCACTGAGAAATTCTGATGAAACCGTCCCATCTTCTTATCTTCTAGAAGTGACCAGTGTTAACACCAGAATGTCATATCTAAAGTTGGGTTTCTTGAATGATCATTTCATCTCTTTCTCTCTCCTGTCATGGTTTGAAGATTCTTGTCCCTGAAATCTAGTGATTACCCCTTCCCAAAATTGCCTTATATATATATATGTCCTCCTCTTTTTTTCCCCTTTCCATTTGATTCCTCATAACTCTGGGTGTCATATGTTTAATCTTTTCTCCTGGGAGTTAAAATGCAACCATAATAAAAAGCCTGTTATTTTCTACATCATTAGCTGGCATCTTTTCTATAAAAACCTCTAAATCTCAAAGTAGCTAAAATAGTCTGAGACAAAAATTAGACTATTATATTTCTATTAAGTTTCACCTTCTTTTGTTTAGTCCTAATTCTTAGTTGAAGATTTTTTAAAATCCTGACTTACTCAGCTAGAATGTTAGCTATCCCACCCATCTTTATGGATTAAAGGATTAATCATAAGTATGATTGCAAGTCATTTATAAGTCCATTTGAAACCTTCCAAATTCATATAGAACTCTAGCTATCCATTTAACTAGTCCTGTATTTCAGACGCTCCACCTATAATTGTATTGTTGTTTAGCCCTGTATCTTTCCATCTTATCCAAATATGTAGTATGAGAGATTTTGTTAAATTCTTCACTAAAATGTAGGTGCTGTTGTTGAGTTTTTTCAGTCATAACTGACTCTTTGTAACCCCATTTAGGGTTTTCTTGGGAAAGATACTGGAGTGGTTTGCCATTTCTGAGGAAACTGAGGCAAGTGATATTTTTTTTCCTCCCAGGATCACATAGCTAGTAAGTATCTAAGGCCAAAATAGAATTCAGGAAAATTTAACTGCTCAAAATGTAGGTAAGTAAGCTCTATTAGTAATATTCTACTTGTCTAATAAGTATAGTAATATTGTAAAAATAAAACGAGGTTAGTTGATCATTAATTTGTTCTAGATGGAGCCAGACTGATTTTTCATGATCACTGCTTCCTTTCAGAGATTTTTACTAACCACCCCTTTAAAGAAACATTCTAGAATTTGACAAGAAATTTAAGACAAGCTCACTGGACTAGCTGGCAGATTCCACTATCGTTTTTGTTTTTTTTTTTTAATTCAAGATATTCTTCTTTCTCTAATCCTCTGGCACCTCCATTGTTCTCTTTGATCTTTCAAAGGTCAAAATGGTTTAGCAATCACTTTGCCAGTTCTTTTCATTCTCTGTTAGGATTTTTATCTGGGTCTAGTGATTCAAATTTATCAAGAGCTCATAGAAATTCTCTTAATATTTCTCTTTTTATGTTGCATATGAGATCTCTTCCATAATTTTTGGTTCTGCCCTTCCAGCCTGAAGATAACTCTCCTTATTGAAGAAACTGAACCAGAGTTAAGCAACTCTGTCTTCTTCCTCTCCATCAGCAGTCATTATCATCTCTTAGCAGTTCTATCCCTTCTCCTTTCCCTACTACAACTTTTTAAAAACCCTTGCCTTCCATCTTAGAATCAATATTATGCATTTGGTTCCAAGGGAGAAGATAGATAAGGGCTAAGCAATGGGGGTTAAGTGACTTACTCAGGGACACTCAGTTAGGAAGTATCTGATGTCACATTTGAACTCAGGACCTTATGTCTTTAAAAATCTCAATCCACTAAACAATCTAACTGCCTCCCTCCAATATAGTTTATATGAAGCCCAGACCCTTTTTTTGTTGAACCTAAATGCAGAACAGAATATTTGTTATATGTTACTTGGAGAAAATAAATTTAATCTTGATTTTGGACTAGAATTATAGCTTCTCTAGATAATTTTTAATCTTTATTTTGTCATTTACCACTAATTAACCTCGCTTTGGGTCAACTATAAATATTTTAAATTGTGCTTTTTTTCCCACCTACAAATTTCATATGGTTTCCTTCAATATCTTCATTTAACAATGCACAGAAAGGGAGAGGTCTAAGAACAGAGTAGTGTAGCACACAACTAGACACTGCCCTCCCAATTTATCTCATGTTTAGAAATATACTTAGGGTATTATTATTCATTCAGTTGCTAATCCAACTAATTGTATTGCCTTCTAGCCCACATAAATATTATATATGATAATCTCATGAGAAACTTTGTCAAATGCCAGAATAATGTCCAGAAATCATCCAAGTTGGATATAGGGGATCAATCTGATGTATTTCAAAGAATCTGGACTTCAAGTCATAAAATATAGATGATAGCACTTTTATAATATACGGATGATACATATTTGTGCTATAATATAGTCATATATTACATTTTTATGTATTAGATTCACATATTTACACATAATTATATTCATATGTTAACTTATATTAATATAGTTTATAGGTTGTGACTCTCCATCACATGCCCCTGTCAATGACTTGGAAATTTACATTGCAAAGTCCTTTTGCAAACTTCCTCTTCCTATTACAGTAGATAATAATAAAATATTTATATAGAACTTTAATGTTTGCAAAGTGCCTTAAAAATATCATCTCATTTTACCCACTGTAAAAAGGAATTCTTTATTCCTTTTTTAATTCAACAGGACATCTAGAGGTCCTCTTACCATAGAGACAGGAAGGAGAAACCATAGAAACAGGAAGTAGGAACCATAGAGACAAGAAGTGAGGTAGAAAACATTATAAAGGGGGCAAGCATCAGTTGGTAAGGTTGGCAGTTGCTGATAATTAGGGCTGGCAGGGAAGTTGGCTGCTGGGTATGAGTTGATGGTTGGCATTTAGTTACTGGAATATAAAGGTGGGCCTGAGCTTCCTGAGAGGGCTTTTGGCTTTAACCTTTAGATAACTTTGTGCCTTTGGGGTTTTTTGGCTTTTGGTCTGAGTTGTTAGTTTTGTTAGTTTTTTTTTTTAATTTCTTGAACTTTTTGGAAGGTGGCTGGTCTTTGTTGACAGACCTAATTGGGGTTGGATTAAACACTGATTAGGTTGGTTTTGATTGTGATGGATTGGGTTGGAACTCTATGGGGAAGTTGTTATTAGCAGTAGTTATAGGTAGATACAGGCAGTTTTAGGTAGTAATTATAGGTAGTTATAGGATAATTAGTATAGACATTAGGGAATATTCTTTCTCTACCTCTTTCCTATATTTCTCTCCTTTACTATATTCATTTTACTATCTCTATTTTAATTAAACCAAATAATTAATTGTTAAAAGCTACTAAAAGTTTTCTTTTCTCTGGATTTAGGAATAAAACTTAAATTATTTCCCATTTTCACCAGTCTAAAAGTCTTATTTTTAAACCCTTCTGTCTTAGTAACACTTCTAAGAATGAAGAGCAAGCAGGGGTAGGCAATTGGGGTCAAGTGACATAGTTAAAGGAGTGTCTAAGGCCATATTTGAACCCAGGTCCTTCCTGACTCCAGGCCTGGCACTCTATCCCTGTGCCATCTAGCTGCCCCTCAAAACTTTATTAAAGTGATGTTATTTAAGTATACTTATTTAATGAACTTCATTTTACAAATATGTAAATAGAAATCTAGAGAGATTCAATGACTTGCCAAACAAAAGTCATGTGGCTATTCATTGCTGAAGAAATGACTCAACGTTAGGTCCCATTCCATTCTAGTGTGCAATCTACACCATGCTGCTTCATTAAAAAAAGAATACTATCACCCAATTACAGAATGCCAGAGCTGGAATGGGCTGAAGGGATTCACCTCCTCAGCTAATTCAGAAATATATCACCCAGTATTTCTTACAGTTTTTATTTAAATACTTAGAATTAGAATAGAAAATCTGGAGGCATTATGCCCTTTTGAACAGAGGCATAAGAAGAGTCATTGATTCTATCAAGATTACACAGTAAGAACACTGGCAGAATTAGGTCTTTAATCCACAGACCTCAAATTCTAGAAACCTAGGTTATTTGGGGGAGCTTACTTCCTTCATGAATGTGACTGGCCATTTGATTGTGGAGCAAGTCTTTTGGCCACCAATTGTGCTTTATTTTATTAAACTAAATTTTTACTCTTCCCAGATACTTTGCACCACAGAAAGAAGAGGATATGTTAATTTGGAATTAAGTTCAACCTTCTTTCATATCAAAAGATAAAACCGGCTACCTTATGAAGTAGTAAGCTCCTTAGTAGTAGTTAGAGAATTATAGGATTTAGGACAGGATATTCAGATGGAGGCTAGATGATCTCCTTAGGGATTCTGCTGATAGGATTCATGCTTCAAGCAGAGGTTGGACTAGAGAAATATTTTCTTTTCCTTCTCACCTCCTTCTCTTTCTCTTCCCTTCCTTTGATTTTCTTTTTTCTTCCCTCCCAAATTCCTTCCTTCCTTCTTCCCTTCCTCCCTTCCTCCCTTTCTTCTTTCTTTCCTTCCTCCCTTCCTCCCTTCTTCCATTCCTTCCTTTGTTCCTTCTTCCTTTCTTTCTAAAGTTTCCCTTCTTCTTTTCTTTCTTTTCTCTCCCTAACATTCATTGGCTAAAAATAAAGCAGTCATTCATGGATCTGATCTCATTACTAATAAGTATGGAGGTTTTAACCTACTCAATTTTTTAGAAAATCTTATACTCTGTCTTGGAATCATTATTCAATATTGGTTTCAAGGCAGAAGAGCAGTAAGGGCTACAAAGAAAAAGGAATAATATTATGGAAGGGGTTAAGAGACTTACCCTTGGGGGTGGGGGAAGCTGGGTAGCTCAGTGAATTGAGAGCAAAGCCTAGAGACAGGTCCTAGGTTCAAATCTGGCCTCAGACACTTCCCAGCTGTGTGACCCTGGGTGAGTCACTTGACCCCCATCGCCTAGCCCTTACCACTCTTCTGCCTTGGAGCCAATACACAGTATTAACTCCAAGATGGAAGGTAAGGATTAAAAAAAAAGAGAGAGAGACTTACCCATGGTCACACAGCTAGGAAGTGTCTGAAGCCAGATCTGAATCCAGGTTCTCCTGTCTCCAGGCCTTATTCTATTTCCACTGAGCCACCAAGCTGCCCCAACCTGTTCCATTTTTTATCTGATTCCTCTGTTGGCAGACTGTCAACCCTTCCTGTACTCTGCTCCTTGGAGCTCACCACATTGATACTGGACTTAGTACTGTCACTTAATTGGTTTTAGCTTGCTTAAGCTCAGAATTCCTGAACTCAAGCAATACATTAATCTCAGCCTTCCAATAACAAAGATTACAAGCTTGTGGCATCATCTTTAACCAGATTAACATTTTTAAGCCCAATAATGAAAAGTCTTTAATTGCACTGGGTAGGTGGGTCTTGCAGTAAGTTCAACTGAACATGGAATATCTTCCATGAATGAGTCTGAACATCTATATCAAATTTATTTATTATGATCAGTAATATGATTTTTATTTTATTTTATTTTTAAAATTTTATTAATTTTATTAATTTTATTTATTTAATTTGTTTCCAAATTCTGAAATTGTGCTTTCAAATCATTTAATGGCAAAGTGCACAGCAGTATAATTCAAATAAGTAAGTACATGACTATTCTTGGCATTTCTACCTGATGAAGGCTTTAGAAATCATTTAGTTCAAACCTCTTATATTATAATTTTATTTCATTATAGTTTATTTATTTTATTAAGGAATTTTATTTTTTAAATAAGGTTCTCTGACTCCAAATGTAGTATTCATAAGACTATACTTATACTGAATTTCACACTGAAATATGTTAAAGGATAACACACCAATCCTTTTAAGAAACCCCATTACTGAACTTACTTTCCCACAACAGTATTTACGTGAGTCCTCACAAGTCCCAAATATTGGTCAATCTGTGCCTACAAAGAAAAAGGAATAATGAGCATGCCAAAAGACACAACTTTGAAACTTAAAACAAATTACAAATACCATGTTGAATTTACCTGGTGCTTAAAATATACTACTGGGAGAGTAAACATCGACACCACAGCTAGGGAAGAAAAAAATTTACACAGTTAATGTTCTGAGATTGGTGAGTAATAACAATCCTATGTACACATCACTTCATCTATTTATATGATGCTACTAGATTGTTGCTTTTAGCCTTCTATGGATACAAGGGGGGGAAATGCTAAGTATAAGGATGCTTCAAAATAAAAAGACAAGACATAGAATGGTCTACAGAAATGATCCAACTTTCCCTTGGAGTGAGGCTAAATGCTGCCTGAACTTCCCAGGTAAATAATTCATCTTTATCTATAATGTCATAGTACATGAAATGTGAGATAAGCCAATAAGAAGATCAATAGCTGATATAAAACAGAATCTGACCAAATAAAAATACATTTTAGTGAATAATACATTATATATATTTTAAAACACTTACCTTCCATCTTGGAATCAGTACTGTATATTAGTTCCAAGGCAGAAGAACAGTAAGGGTTAGGCAATAGGGGTTAAGTGACTTGCCCAAGGTCACACACCTAGGAAGTTTCTGAGACCAGATCTGAACCCAGAACCTCCCATCTCCAGGCCTGGCTCTCAGTCCACTGAGCCATTTAGATATCCCTGATTATATATATATATATATATATATATATATATATATATATATATATATATATAATTTGTTACCCCATGGCAATGAAATTAGTTTGAGTTGGGAGACTTTGCGACTTTCATTTTTTTTTCAGAATCCACAAAATAAAAAATAAGTTAAAAATTACATTGGGGACAGCATCCAATTCCATATAAATTCTATGTAAAGATTAAATAATAACACTAAATTGTAATACCAAATTATTTTTACCCATTATCAGCAGTGTCAGGCCATTGAAGAGAGCACCAACGTAAGTCAGTAGCCACATTAGCACTGCAAACTGAAATTAAAAGGATCATTAGGTCTTCAAATAGTTAGCTCTCATTTATATACTAATTTAAGGCTTGCAAAAAAAATTCCATACATTATCTCATTTATCCTCACAGCTACCCAATTACTATTGATATCCTATTTTACAGATGAAAAAAATGAGGCTCAAAGAGATTAAGGACAAGACTTTCAGGTCCTACTGACCCCAGGTCCAGAATCTATTTACTTGGAAGATGAGATCTTGACTTAAATTTACAATTAAATCAGCAAAAAATGCTTAACATTATAGCATAAATTTAACCCAAATGGAAGGAAAAGGAATCAAGTCCTCATTTATCTCTGCACCCTCTGAATCTCTACTGGAAGTTCTAAGACAACAGGGTAAAAATACTACTTTGGGTCATGTTTTTTTCCTATTATGAATACAATTTTAATATTTACCTTAAGATTACTATGAATAGTAAAAAAAGTATTTTTATCATATTCCATCATTTGACAATTTTGTAATAATTCTAACTTGCTTAAGTTCAGGGAACACATCTTAGATTATCTGTATCTTTAGCAGCACCTGCCATATTGTTGTTGTTCATTTGTTTCAGTTGTGTCCAATCCTTCACAATATGATTGGATGTTTTCTTGGCAAAGATACTGGAGTAGTTTGCCATTTCCTTCTCTAGCTCATTTGACAGATCAGGAAATTGAGACAAACAGGGGTAAGTGACTTGACACACACAAATGTCTTGAGATCAGATTTTAATTCAGAAAGAGAAGTCTTCCTGACTTCAGGCTCAGCACTCTATCCATTGAGCCTTCTTGCTGTCCACCTGTCATATAGTGGATGCTTAATAAATGTTGATTGTTTGATTTTATCCATCTTATACATAATCCCATAAATTAAGAAAAATATAATAAGAATAACCACCATTTACTTAGTACTCAAAGATGTGAAAATCTTGGAAATTTTATTCTCTTAACCACTCTGGGAGGTAAGTGCCATTATTATCACTCCCATTTTACAGATGAGGAAACTGAGGTGAGCAGAAGCCAAATGACTTGCACAAGCTAGTAAGTTTCTGAAGCCAGAGCTGAACTCAGGTCTTTTTCATTCCAAGACCAACATTCTATCTGCTTCAGTACCTAGTTCCTTCTATCCAAAGATCCCTAAGTCAATGGTAGAGCCAAGAACAGAGCCCAATGCTTTCAATTCACTTTGCTGTGCTAGACTCTTTCATATAACTTAGCTTCAAAGCTGATATTAGTGTACAGTCAAACAACAGAAGAGCATGCTAATAGGTACAAAAAAATCTTAGATAATGCAAGAAACTTTTTAGTGTATAAAGGCTTTGGGTCCAAAAAAGATGCCTCAAAGTGCTACATGGGATTCAAATGAGAATTCCTTTCAAAATAATTTTGAGTCCAAAAGCAAAAGACACTTTGAGAGTCAGGCAGTAGCTAGTCAATAGATATCATTAAGGATTGTCTTTATGTCAGATACTTTGTTAAACAATGGAGATACATTTAAAGGTAAAGTCGATGCTCTCAAGGAACTCATACTTTAATGGGGAAGACAACATGCAAACAACTACACATCAATAAGAGACACAAAGGATAGATTGAGGTAATCAAGGGAGCAAAGACATTAGTAAGATGGAGAATCAGAAAAGGCTTCTTAAAGAAGGTAGGATTTTAGCTGGCACTTGAAAGAAGCTCAGGGAAGCCAGGAAGTAGGTATGAGGTGGGAGAGAATTCTAGGCATGGTAGGGCAGGCAGTAAAAATGCATGAAGTCAGTAGACAGAATGTCTTATGTGAGGAAGAAAAAAAGGAATCCAGGCTATGAAGTGTGGGAAAGTTCCAAGGTATAAGAAGACTGGAAAGATGAGTGAGGGAAGGCAGGTTATGAAGTCATGGGCAAGTACTATTTTTGCTTTATTTATCATGAAATACTGGAACTATAAAAACCATTAGAGAACATTTAATCCAAGGGTTCTTAACCTTTTTTGGTGTCATAGACCCCTTTGGCATTTAGACGAAGACTATGGACCCTTCTCAGAATAGGTTTCTAAATGCAAAAAGTAAACTCTATAGGATTACAAAAGACATGTAATTACATTGAAATTAAGATGCTATTTTCTCCCATTCAAGTTCATGGATGCCCTGAACTCTTAGGGAACCTGGGGCTCCAGGTTAAGAACCAATGATCTAATCCACACCCCCTCTAATGTAATGGATAAAAACAAATTGAAAATATTGCCCTAATGAGGCTTATTTTATTACAAGCCCCTAGTATTTTGGCTTCAGAAGAAAATAAAGAACAAACAGTGAACTACTTCAGCCCTTTTACCTTTAAGGAATCCACCAGATCTTGGACCAGAAAGAGTCTTCTCAGTTCTTTAGCTGCACTATTCACATATAACTGCAGGTAGTCTGTGTACTTCTGAATCTGGTCCTGGGAAAGAGAGATCTCGAGCTCCAGATATGCCCTGCCAAACAAACAAAGGAACAAACAAGCAAAAAGAGATACTCCCATCAGACTGAATTAGAAAATAGCTCCTACCACACACCTAATTGGCACAAGGCCCTAATTGTTTTCCTTTGTTTTGTTTTTCTCTTACCATACAAATTATTGGGCTAATATGACAGCACAAAGAGCTTTAGAATCGGTAAAATTTACTTTGAAAAACTAAAATATAAAGTGCCCAGTGGTTCAGGGACTGTGAGGAGTCAAATATGTCATTAAACAACGGAAAGATTTTTTCAAATAAGCAACTTTAACATACGCATGAACTTCATTTGGAAGAAGCATTTACTTGGAAATTTTGACTTTGAGCTGAGCACCTTCAATTGCTAAGCTGATGATAGGTGGTTGGGTGCTGGCAATTAAAGAAATTAGTTGGGGTAAGAAAACTCTCAACCAATGAAAACACATTTTATGATCATGTATACTCAATACTAAGAACAAAATGTTACAGAATGATATGATGAATCTGGGACCTCAGGCTTCCACTATGGCAAGTCAGGTACATATTTAATTATTCAGACTAACTCCTTTCCACCAGATAATCACACAAATCTCTATTCATTGACCAGGTCCATCCTCATCTGGAAAGAAGGAACCATTTTTAAAATGGGCAAGATGTATCTGCTGTGAAACCCTACACAAGTGTTCTTTGGTGAACTCATAAATTTCCTAAGACTATTGAATTCAGAGAAGGTAGTGATCTGCATGGTAGGGGAAAAAGGCAATGAGCCTACTATGTGCCATGCATTGTGCTAAGCACTTTATATTTGCAAATATTAACTCATTTGATTCTCACTCTTTAAAGGTGAGGAACTTTGATAGATAGAGGTTAAGTGATTTGCCTTGGGTTACTGAGCTAGTAAGTATCTGTGGTCACATTTGAACTCAGGTCTTCCTGACTCCATGCCCACAATTCAATCTACTATACCATCTAGCTGTCAGTTTTCTTACAGTTTCCCTATCTGGGGATTCCCTATACCAATGAATTCACATGTCAAATCCCCATCTTCATCCCTAAAATTCTGCAAATTCCAGTTGCCAATACCTAATGAATCAGCACTGAGTATCCCTTGCTCCCTTTCTGAGGTGATAGGCTTAACTTCAAACTTCTAGGTAGGAAAGATTTAAAACTAAAATAAGGGTCATTGTAATAGTTTAAATAATTTTCTTATTTATTCTATAGCAGAATCTGTTCAATGATTTTCATCTGTATAAATTATCAAATTTAGCTTTTGAAAGAATGATCCCAACTCTTTCCAACACATTAATATCAAAAGATTCACCAGCTTCCTAGTGACAAAGCTTTTGGATTATAGTAATCTTGTCACTAATCTGATCTATAAATGTATGATAGTTCAATACGTAGAATGCAAGACTTGAAGTAAAGAAACTTCAGTTGTTTTTCATTCAAGTCTGACTCTTCATGACCCCATTTGGGGTTTTTTTTGGGCAAAGATACTAGAGTGATTTCCCATTTCCTTTTCCAACTTATTTAACAGATAAGGAAACTGAGGCAACTAGGTTTAAGGGACTTGCTCAGGGACACACAGCTAGCAAGTATCTGAGGTCAGTTAAAAAGAGTCTTTCTGGCTTTCTGGCTTCATGCCTGCAGTCAGAAAGATCTGAGTTTAAAGACCCTAGTTTTATAACTCCTGAGGAAGTCACTTAAGCACTCTGTGCCTCAGTTATCTTATCTATAAAAAGAAAATAATAACAATAGTACTTATTTCATAAAGTTATTATGAGGTTATTAATATTAGTCATTAGATTATAAACTCCTTTTGGGCATGGAATGACTTTTGCCTCCTTTTTGTATCCCTAGCATTTAGCACAATGCCTGACACATAGTAAATACTTAATAAACCTTTATCAATTATTATTATGGTTATTGTTTCTTTTGCTACTGCTGTTGTTAGTCTGCTATTCAAGATTGTCTCTACATATAATATAAGTATGGATATAATTGCCCCAGATCCTGCACTGCTAACACTTAGACACCTTTAATCTCAGGAGGTAGTCAGCAAGGGAAAGGGAAAGTAAGATGGCAATGGGAGATGATATAAAATATACATTCATATGTGTCAAGAGAAGGCATGTCAGTTGTGTGTCTGTGTTGGGGAGAGGGAGAGATGTGAATGGTGGTGGCTGCTTGGTGTCAACATGCCCCCATTCCCTCCACTCACACACACACCCTCAGGCTGCATATTACCCTTCTGTGACATCTCTTCCTTGCCTTCTATGCTCCTTCAAATCAGATTTCACCTGTATAAAAATGTAGTGCATGTATATGGCAAGAAAGAATTATGAAGACAGTGTGTAAATATTGATTCTTGCATCCTCAAAAGGATGGTCTTGCTGGTGCTAAGATATCTTTTGGATTGGCATAGAGAACTTCCAGTGAGGAAATTCAGTCACAGACCAACCCTTGCTGCCCAATGTCCAATCTTACAGACCTGTCTGGTGGCATTCAGAAGTTAAATGACTTACCCAATTATACAAATCAGAGGCAAGACTTAAAATTCAGTTTTCCCTGGCTCTCTATCCTTTGGGGTATGTTGTATCCCAAGTTATACTAAGATACCTTCTTAATAACACACTGAGTGGGCAGCTAGGGACCTCAGCCTGGAGACTGAAGGTCCTGGGTTCAAATGTGACCTTAGACATTTCCTAGTTGTGTGAACCTGGGCAAATTACTTGATCCCCTTCCCCATTGCCTAGCCCTTACCACTCTTCTGCCTTGGAAACAAAAGAGTATTGATTCTAGGACCCAAGGTATGTTTTTTTAAGAGGCCATATTAATAATATATACTAGACAAAATAATATATACTAGACAAAATTGCTATAGGCAGAAAAGCAGATGCCCTTTAGGGATTGTTTGAAGAGCTTTACTGGCAAGAATACAGGTATTTATGGGAAAATGTGTTTCATATGTTATCTAAAGGTATAAATAGCCAAAAACTAATGTATGTGATTGAACAAGGGCCAAAGCAATGTATCAGAGAACCCAGGATGAGGAAGACCCCTGTGGAAGCAAGTACTCACTTGAATGGGTGCCCTTCGTCAGTTTTCTGCACGGCTTGTAAGACAGACTTGTAGATTCTGAAGCTAATGGTGGCCGAGAGTGCAGCCAGGGCCAGGTAGGCTACCACACTGACAACACTGAACTGGGTCAGAGAGAAGAGCAGTAACAAGAAGCTTCCAAACACTATGCCAGTCTGCTTAATATCACGCCAATACAACAGGTCGATCACTGTGAGGAACAAAAACCAAAAGATACTTAATGTGGGAAACAGTTTTCAAACCAGTAAATAGTCTATATCCATGAAATCCACCAGGCAGTACCATTTCTTCAGAATGCCTTTTAGCTGAATGGATTCAAATCCAGTCTCTGAATTTGGATTTCTAGTTCAACTGCTAATGCACAAACAAAAACTATCCCTTTTGAAATACTAGTAGCATTTATCTGTGTGCTATTTTAGTTAGGGTTAAAGGGTAGCATGGGGGGGGGAGGAATAAGCATTTATTTAATGCCTACTGTGTGCTAGGCATTAAGCTAAGAGTTTTACAAATTTTATCTCATTGATCCAAGCAAGAGGTTCTTAACCTTCTTTGCAATTCTTTGGTGGTCTAGTAAAGCCCATGGAGCTCTTCTCAGAATCATGTTTTTAAATGTACATGTCAAAAATTAAATAGAACTAAAAGGAAACCAATTATGTTGAAATATAGTTATCTTTGAGGGGGTTTGAGTTAAAAATCACTACTCTAGAGGCAATCAGTGAAGAAAATTGAATAAATAATCAATTGACCTCAGGAATATATCTCAAAGTTTTACCTTTTTGCATGACACCCAGTATATAATGTAGAGTTGTCATCATAAACATGCAAAAAAGGTGTCTTGAGTGTGCCTAAATATGCTACTTTAAATTTTATTTGTTTTACTTACTGTACCTTACTGAAAGCATTGCCATCCATCTTTTTTCCCTCTTACTTAAGGATTCTAAATTTAGGGCATTAGGTTAGAGGTGTCCATTATTTGAAAACCAGGTCTTTATTCCCTCTTGTCAACACTAGTCTTTAGGCACATTCACTGGTGACTCTGGTGGCCCAAGGACAAAGATTATGCCATTCCACAATCTATATTCCTAGCCTGGATCAAAGGTTAAGAAGCAAATGTTGGCACAGTTGAAGTGGTTTCAAATCCAGCTGTATCATGGGTCGACTCTATCAACACTTCTGTACTGTACTGACTGAAACAGACAACTAAACATTTATTAAGGGCTTGGTAGATGGTTCATTGATTGAGTACAGGGTCTGGAGTGAGGAAGACCTGAGTTCAAGTCTGTCTTTGGTTACCTTCTAGCTGTGTGACTGAGTAAATCACTTAATCCCTGTTCGCCTTAATCTACTGCAGAAGGAAGTGGGAAATGGCTCTGGTATCTATGCCAAGAAAACCCCTTGGATGGTGTTGGTGTGATACAGGCCATGGGATCATGAAGCCAGTCACAACTGAATAATGAACAGCATATGCCAGGCATGATCCTATGTGCTAGGAATACAAACAAAAGGAGTATAAATAGTTCCTGCTTTCAGGTACCACACTTTCAAATGGAGATCGTGTAAATAAGTGGATACATCTATACAGAATAGGTATATATGTACAGGTATGCATATGTAATGTTTGTGTATGACATGCAGGTAGGAGACCAAGAAAGCCTCTTGAAGAAGCTGGAGTTTGAGTTGTGTCTTGTAGGAAACCAAGGAAAATAAGAGCTGGAGATGAGGGGCCAGAGCATTCCAGGCTTGGGGACATCAAGTACAAAAGCCCCAAAATGGAAGATGGGGTGTTGTATTAGAAGAAATGTAAGTAGGCCAATTATAGGGAAATTAAGTTGTAAAAAGACTGGAAAAAAGGGCATTTTTTAAGTGGCTTAATTTGCATATAGAGTGCCAGGCTTAGAGGCAGGAGAACTTGGGTTCAAATAGGGCCTCAAATAATTTCTAGATCTGTGACTCTATTCAAGTCACTTAACACCAGTTGCCTAGTCCTTACCACTCTTCTGCCTTGGAACTGATAATCTGTTTTGTATCCCAACACTTTGAGCACACATATGTCAAGGAAGAGCAAAGATGGGGTCAGAACTAAGCCTGTTGCCTACAAACCTTCTGATCTGAGTCAAAAGTAGAGCCTTCCTACTGTATTTCCTGCAGTTAGGCAGAGCAGTGGCTAGAGTGCTGGACCAGAAGTCAGGACATCTTCCTGACTTCAAATCTGACCTCAGACACTTACTAGCTGGGTGATCCTGGGCAAATTGCTTAACCCTGTTTGTCTCAATTTTCTTCATCTATAAAATGAGCAAGAGAAGGAAATGGCAAACCACTGCAGTATCTTTGCCAAGAAAATCTCAAAGTCATGAAGAGTCAGACATGATAGAAAAAAACAACTGAACAACACATTCTTATTCTTCTTTCTATGGAAAAATGAAAACTTAAAGAAAAAACGTTTTTTCTTTAAATTTCACACAGCTGGAAATTTTCTAAATGACATAGCCACTGTGAAACATAGAAAACATTAAGCCCCACTAAGTAATGTAATAAAACACACTGGTTGGCTAAGCAAGTCCTAAACTCTCCCTATAAGATGCTATCACAATCCTTTTTCTAAGTAAAGAGAAAATAAGCTAAATTCACATTTTATAGACAAGCATTTTCCTATTAAAACTTTTTAATAGTATAGTGTCTATAAGGTATATACATATATGTAGTATAAATAATAGTATAGTATCTATTAAGTAATAGAACATATTATAAATAAGTGTCTATAAAATAATAGTATATGCTATAAATAGTATTATATCTATAAAGTAATAGAATATAGTATAAATAAGTCTATAAAATAATAGTATATGCTATAAATAGTATAGGATCTATAAAGTAATAGTATATAATACAAATAACAGTATAGTACCTAAAATGTAATAGTATATAGCATGAATAATAGTATAGTATCTATAAGGGAAACATGGTATAGTGTAGAAGAAGTTGATCACAGAGCCTGGAGGGTCTTGGTTTGAGTTCTACCTTTGACAAATATTCCTTTGACAAAATGGCTCTGTGCTGCAGGCAAATTGCGTAATCTCTCAGTACTCTAGGAAATTCTTTTAAATGATGAGTTGCAGAAAAGTTTTCCCATCTGCAACCACTGAAATCTCAGTGTGGTTCAGTGAGTAGTGTTGGGCTTGGATTTTGTTATGGGTAAAAGGTATTCATGGGAGTTTGATGAAATTGTGGAGAGCAGTTTTGTATAGCACCAACACTATTCTATGAGAGGTTAGGATAGGAAATTGGAGGTAGGAAATAGGAGAGTTTCTTATAACTATGCCTTATTCAAACCCTAATCTAAAATCTCTAAGAAACCCTAAATCTAAGAATCTTCTTGCCTGACAAAGCAGGCCTAACTAAACCTATTCTGACTAACTAAAATTAAATTCACTATCTATCTTCCTAACTAATAAAATAAGATTTTATCTCCTCCAGCCTCCTTAACCAGTCTCTGAAATCAAACTCAGTGGTGAAACACAGACAGTTCTCTTGCACCCTCAGATTCTGAGGAGAAAAAGTCTTAGAGTAAGACTTTTCTCTGACAAAGTGCTGAGAAGAAAACCCCTCAGAGATAGGCTTCTTCTCAAATCTGTATCTAAATTCCACCTCTCAACAGTTGACTATCAGATCTTCTTGCCTGAGAGAGAACCACAGCAAGCCTTGCTCCCTAGAAAGTCAGAGAGCAAGAGCCATTCTCTTAACTGCTTTCTTTCTTTTATAGAGAGCCTCTTAAAGAGATGGAGGGTCAATCTGTGTTATTGCCTCTTAAAGAGACAGAGGAAAATTCTATGAAACTCCCAACCTGTCTATTAAGAGAAAAAGGGAAATTATGAAAATCCTTTTAACAATTTGGAAAGATCCAAGTTCAAATCTAACCTCAAATACTTATTAGTAATAGACCCAAGAGAAGTCATTTAATCTCTGTCTGCCTCAGTTTCCTCAACTGTAAAATGGGGGTGATAATAGCACCTATCTCCCAGGGTTGTTGTGAGGATCAAATGAAATCATATTTGTAAGGTGCTTAGCAGAGTGCCTGGTGCACAGTAGGGGATTACTAAATATTCCCTTCTCTATTCTTAATGCTTAAATATTGTATTTTCGAGGACCTAGTTGAACCTTATTTAGAGAATCAGACACCATTTCCTCAAATGAAATTTAACCCAAGGAGCTCAAAAGCAGCAAAAGAATATTTATTAACAACTCTTAGATAAACAAAATGAATTTATCAAGGTGAAAATGTCTCTAGCCACTTTGACTGAGCTTTTCTAATTAGCTAGGAATCAGAAGAAGCTCCTTTTATGATGACTGCCAAGGAGGCAGCTTAGGTAGTTCAGTGGATTTAAAGTCAGGTTTAGAGATGGAAGATCATAGATTCATATTTGGCCTCAGATACTGCCTAGCTGTGTGACTCCAGACAAGTCACTTAACTCCCATTGTCTAGCCCTTATTGCTCTTCAGACTTAGAACCAATACAGAGTATTGTTTCCAAGATGGAAGATTTTTGGTGTTTTTTTTTTTTAAGATGATTGTCAAGCTAATACTGAAAACAAACAACATTCTGGAACTAATCCATGCAACCTGAGTCCTTACAACCTGGTAGACGTTTCAAATTCTTTTTTATAAGAGCTTGTCTTGAATATCTGAAGAGGATATCCTAGGGAGCAACATCTCTGCAGTCCTAACCATGACCTAGATATAAATATAGATGGCACAGTGAAGAGTGAATAGAGCACTGGGCTTGGACTCAAGAAGACATATATTCATGAGTTCAAATTTGGCCTCAGAAACTTACTAGCTATGTGATCCCAGACAAAGACATTGGAATGATTTGCCATTTTCTTCTCCAGATTATTTTACAGATGAGGTAATTGAAGTAAAAGGGTCAAATGACTTGCCCAGGATCACTCACTTAGTGACTGAGGCTGGATTTGAACTTAGGAAGATGAGTCTTCCTGGCTTCAGGCCCAGCACGCTATACATTGTTTTACTAGCTGCCCCAGACAATGGGGATGCTGAGGTAAAAATGAAACTATCCCTGACCTAAAGCAGTTTAAATTCTATTATAGGGGAGAAAGGTCAGCACATAAATACAGCCTTTCTTTGGGGCAAGGGAATTTAGGGGAAGGACTCTTAAGCTTTTCCTTTGGGAAAAAAAAAAGGAATTGTATAAAGAGAAAACACAAGATAACCCTGGGAAAGTAGGACAGAAGGGCTGAAGAGCTGAACATGGAAGTGGAAGCATGCCAACAGATAAGCCATGATGGTCTATCAGGAGATTTAGATTGATCCTTTGCTGTGACACAGCCACTCCTCCTGGCTGGGAAGAGCTCTGGAGACATTTTCTATTTCCTAGCAAAGTCAATTTCCTCTCAGAGTTAGCCAGGAATGCCTGCTTGCCTATTTTTAAAATCTATTTCTCATTTTAAACCTCATTTACCTGCTTTAAAACCCATTGGCCAGCAAATTTGCCTAGCTATGTGCACACTATTTAAGGCTTATAAATAGAGAGGTTATGGGAGAAAATGTTCCTCTTTCTAAAGGAGGAATTCTTCATCTAGAGTCTGTGAACTTATAAAAAAGCGATAACTATATTTCGATATCATTGGTCCTATGTGTTTTATCTTCTATATTTAAGAAGGGGTTCATAGGTTTTATCAGACGGTCATAGGATCCACAACACAATAAAAGGTTAAGAATCTATGTTCTAGGAAGACAAAAGGTTGGCAAACAGAAACTGATCTTGGGGCTGGTACTCTCAGGAAAAAGTGGTCAAGCAGTATTCATCCGTGTAAGCAAGGCATATGAATCTGGGATTCAGCTGCTACTAGAAAAAAAAGTCATAAGTCAAGGAAAGAACTGGCTTCCAGGAGCAAAGTTTGTGGGTGTCTTTTTATCTCCAGACTTCTGATGTCTCTTTCTGGAAGGTTGGACTTGAAAGAAAAGCTTATATCAACATTTTGCACAGGTATTTGTGTTGTACGCCCGTGCCTCTGTGCATGTATACACATACAGGTGATTCCCTATATATACACAGGTATTTGTGTGTGTATGTATACACATATATAGATATATAGATAAATACTGATATAGAGAGAGATTTATATGAGTGTAGGTGTACATATATAGATACATAGAAATATACCTGTATATAGGTATTTGTTTATATGTGGATAGACAGAAAGATAGACAGATAAATAGATAGACAGACAGACAGATAAATAGAAAGATAGACAGACAGATAAATAGATACATAGATAGACTGATATATAGATAGATAGACAGATAAATAGGTAGAAAGATAGACAGACAGACAGAAAGATAGCAAAATAGACAGACAGACAGACAGATAAATGATAGATAGACAGATAGATAGGTAGCTAGATAGACAGACAGACAGGCAGATGGATAGCAAAATAGACAGACAGATATATAGATAGACACATGTATGTATATATAAACCTTTATATACACGCATTTGCTTGTGTACATATAGATATATAGCTATATATCAGTATATACAGGTATGTATACCGGTGTATGTGTACATACATATATACACTTATTTTATAGGTATTTAGGGTGAATGTAGGTGTACATATATAGATATGTATTTCAGTCTATATCTATATATGGGTATTTGTTTATGCTTGTATGCATGTACGTATGTATACACATTTGTGTGTCTGTATCCATACAAGAGACATACAGGTATTTGTACTTGTACATGCACAGAGAGGTACTTGTGTGCACATATACATGCATACATGTGTGCTTCTAGTTGGGACATATGGATTTGCACGAAGCAGAGCTAGCACAAAGGAAGATCTAGCCTTGGGACTTGGGAGGCAGCGCTCTCTGCGGGGCAGGCAGGGTGGGAATCCAGAAGGCACACAGGAGGGGGCACTTGCGCTGATATTTGAAGGAAACCAGGGCAAATATGAGGTGAGGAAGTGGTGCATTCTTGTTGTGGACATACTTAGGCACAGAGATGGGAAATGGCATATTATGTCTGAAGAACAATAAGCAGACTATTTAAATTAGAAAATATAGTTGATGAGGGGAGTGATGTGTAAAAAACTTTGTAAAAATAGGTCAGTGGGGGCAGCTGGGTGGCTCACTGGATTGAGATGGGAGGTCCTGGGTTCAAAAATGACTTCAGATACTTCTGAGCTGTGTGACTCTGGGCAAGTCACTTAATCCCCATTGCCTAGCCCTTACTGCTTTTCTTCCTTGGAATCAATATATGGTACTGATTCCAAGACAGAAGGTAATAGTTGTATCAATGTAGTTTCAGCAAAACTACCTGCAAGGACAAAATATTATCTTAAAAGTGGAAGGATATTGAAAACATCTTTTTTAAAAAAAAGCTAAAAAAAATCAAGGAAAACACCACCCTTACGCTCAAAAATTTAAATGTGAATTGACTAAACAATCCAGTAAACAGAAAGAAAATGGATTAAAAAAACTACCCAATTTTTTACTTACCAGAAACATATTTTTTAAAAAGAGAGAGATATAATCTAAATGAGCTGAAAATAAAATTTCCTATGCAAGAGATGAATAAAAAACAACAACAGTGGTTGCAATTATGTTATTGTGCTAAGTAATAATTTTAAACAAATATCAACAGAGATAAATTATGTTTAAAAGAACCATAGATGATGAATTTATACATATATAAAACATATACATTAAGTGACATAACATCTAAATTGATAAGGAAGAGTCAACTGAATTGTAAAAAGACAGATAGTAGCATAATAATGGTAGATTTTAATATTCCCTTCTGGAAGCTAAAAACAATAAAATTTTAATATATTGAAGTGAAAAAAATTGGAAAATTTATAGTTTTAAGATTTATTGCATCTTCTGAACAAACATATTAAAATAAATATTTCTCTGCAACAGGTGAGAAAGATAATCAGATAAAGACATTACAAACACATATTTTGAAAAGTAAAAATGCTAAACATATCCTTTATAGATTATAACACAATTAATTAATGCAAAGAGTCCAAGCAAAATACACAGATCTAAATGGAGACTTAGTAACAAAATACTGGATAACGATAGAGTCAAAGGACAAATCATAGAGACAAATATCAAATATGTAAAAGACAATGAAAATGACTAGACAACATACCAAAATTTCTGAGATGCAGCTAAAGCAGTCCTTAGAGGGAAATTTATATCCCTAAAATATATATTAACAAAATAAAAGAGAGGATTAATGAACTTAATAGTCAAGTAAAAATTAGAAAACCAACAAACCCCAAAATATCAAAAAATAAAATTAGAAAATAAAATGACCATATAACTGATAAAAACTAACAGTTAATCTTTGAAAAGATAATAAAAATTTTAACCTTGAGTAATCCTGATTAAAAAAAAGAGAAAAATCAAACTGAACAATATAAAAACTAGACAAAATGAAATTGCAACAGAGAAGAGAATTCAGATGAGTTGTCAACAATATCAAATCTCTATAAGAAAAGGCCATTGCATTTGGCATTCAGGAATCCATTGATAAATTTGGGGAGAGCAATTACAGAAGAGTTACTGAAGGTTAAGTTGAAAGGGTTTGAGGAATGAGTGGGTAATTCTCTCATGAAGTGGAGACTATTCTTTTTAGAAGTTTGACAATGAAAGGAAGGAGAGATGAGATGATAGCTAGAGGAGTGAATAGAGCTAATGGGCAATTTTTTCCTTAGGACAGAAAAACTTAAACATGGTATAGACAGAGAGGTAGAGATGATGTATACAAAACATTTTAGATGTAATAGGAGAATAATTGTACTGAGGCTAAGAGTAGAAAGAGATAATGGAATAATTATAAGTATCAACCAATTAGCAATCATTTGTTAAATGTTTACTATTTGCCAGGCATTGTGGTAAGTGTTGAATATTTTAAAGATAATAACTGGAAATAGTCCCTGCCCAGAAATAAGGAGTTTTACTTCTGAAAAAAGGAGACTTGTACAAAAATAGCTCCATGCAAGATATGGGAAGGTTCATAATTGGGGAAATGTATAAAAGTTTCCCATAGAAATGAGTTTTGAGCTGAATCTTAGAGTGACCCAGGGGCTATACATGATAAAGAAGAGGATAGAGAGCATTCCAGGTATCAGGGACAAACAATGCAAAGGCAGAGAGAAAGGAGGTGTAAATGTGGTGTGTAGAGAAACAATCTTATATGACTAAAGCAGAGAGTATGTATAAGAGGGAGGTCATGGGTAAGAAAACATTTTAGGAGTAAAGCATTATCCATAGTAAAGAGGAATGTCACTTCTTCATTTGAAAAAGAAGGAAAGGAAGAGAAAGTTTTAAGTATGGATTTGAATTCAGGTCTCAGCCATTTAGCTCTAAAGTGCTAAGAATTTTTGAGGTATTTGAGAGGAGAGTTGATGGGGTTATCATTAGTTTTGAAATTCTCAGTAAAATAGGAGACACATTGCATTAGGAGGAGTACAAAGAGGAGAAATGGGGCTTGAGAAAACTGAAATATTTTGCACATATTTAGAATAGAATTTATTATCTTACTCTTTCTACCTTCCCTTCCTAAAAACTTCTCTTTTTCTGGCTAAGGGCACCACTATCTTTTTGGTCACTAAAAACTATAAACTCCGATTCATCCTCTATTGTTTTTCACCTTCTTTCCTATTATACAATAGGCTGACAAATCTTGTTATTCTATTTCCACAGACCTTCTTGTGTACATTCCCTTCTATTCATTTAACTAAACTAAAGTTTTAACTTTAACTAAAGTGTTCAGATCCTTGTGACCTCTTGCACAGACTATTCTGCAATAGCCTCTCTGCAGTTTCCTTTTCTTTCCCTTCTCTAACATCAATATAACTGCCAAAATACTTTTCTTTAAGTCACCAGTTTGGCAGCATCACCCTCCACCCTAAAAAAGGTAGGATAAAATGTATATTTCTCAGTCTGGCATCAAAAGACCTCCTCGTTCTAGCTCCAATAACTTTTCTAACTAGTTTTTAAATCACCAACCCCTCCATATAGTCTACATTTCCAGGCAAAGTGGCTTATTAGCAATTCTGCATACTCAGTGTCCCAACTTTTCATCTTGTGCAATGCCATAGAATTCATAAATTCTTTGTCATCCATATTTCTGAGATTCCTTAGTGTCCTTTGGGACCCAGTTCTGTTGCTACCTTCTATATTAAGAACTGGTTGATTCCTGATATCCTACCACCTTCTCTTATTAGTGTCTTTTTTTTTTCTCAGATTGTCTTGCCTGTATAAGTGTTGCATCTCCTTAGTACAGTGACAAGGATTCTGAAGATAAGAATTGCTTCATTTTGTCTTTGTATCCCCAAAGCTAAGCACAGTACCCTGTATAAATACTAACCACTTAAAATATTTGCTGAACTTAACTCCACTGAATTTTGAGAAATACTGGAGGGGGGTGTAATAAAAAAGAAAAAAAATGCTATCATACAATCATGGTATCAATTAGTAATGGACCCAATTAGTATTTTTGTGACTTTTTCTTGTCAATAGGGGGGAAATTGAATGGTGGAATTAGAAAAAATGAGTACAATGATAAGACAAAAGAGAATTACTTAAAGGATAGTTACTATGGTTAATCCTAGTGAAGGCATACATGGACTGATGGACTGATGAATAGAACTGATAGTAATTTAGGGTTGGGTTAAGGGGTAAGGTCTCAATCAGGATAAAGAATAGGCAGGATTAGTAGGGGCAAGGGAGCAATTTAGGGTGTAAACAAAGAGAAGAATTTCTGAGTTCAAGATCATGATGCAAAATAGGATGATTCAATCCAGGCCATGTAAACTGGGAAAGTGGTTAAATCTAATCAAGTTTAGTTGAAGTGACACAAGTTAATGTCACCATAACAACCACTTAGAGGATTGGTAATTACTTCAATTAAGCTCTGTTTTGTATAAGCCAGGAAAGAATGCTGTCCCTAAACACAAATGCCAGAAGGAACATATAAAGAACTACTTTGTCCTCTAATTAGTGATGTTCCATTTCAAACAAATGACATCTTGAGGCAATTTATCTTCATTTGAAGTGTTAACATTTTGACTCAAGAAAAAATATAGCAGCTCTTAATAATTAGTAAGTCTGAAGGGGGAAAAGGTATTATTTTTGATTTTCATCTGTATTTCTGCCTAATTGTTTGACTGCTACTAAAAATCATATATACTATTAGAAACCCCCCCACCAAATCTCCAAGATACATTTTTTTTTGTTTATAGAAAAGAATAGAATAGGAATGGAATAAGTGAAGAGAATGACTGAAAGGACCTCAGACTGGTTTATAAATAAGAATCAGAAGGATTTAACTAAGTGAAATTAACTTAGAATATAAATTGTAGGGCAATGTATCCATTAATTAGCATCTAATGTTAATGACAGTTTTCCAAGTAGGTAGGTAAAGAAGGAAGAAATTAATTAAGGCAGTGAGTTGTTTGTTTTGTCATAATTTCTTAAGTAGGTATCTTATTTTACACAATAGATGCTTTGCTAAAATGCTATAAACTGAATTTTTGGAATCAGAATAGCAAAGGAATACAAAGACCCTCTAGTCCAACTGGTACCTGAACAAAAATGTCCTTTCCATCATATCTGATTAGACATAATCCAGCCATTGCTTGAAGACTTCCTTTGAAGTCAATGTCCTATGATCTTCTGAAATAATCCATTCCACTTTGGTATAGTTCTAATGATTATTAAGCTTTTCCTTAAACTAAATCTAATCTTACTGCTTAGAATTTTCAGTCACTGCTTCCTGATTTTGTCCTTTGAGTCCAACAGTCAATAAGCATTTATTAAATGCCTACTATGTGCTAGGCTATTTGGTAAGGGCTTAAGATACAAAGAAAGGCAAAACTAAACCAACATAAAGAAAATCATGATCCTTTTTCTACATGGCAACCTTCCAAATACTTGAAGATAGCCTAACTACCCTTCTCCTACTCCAACTCTGCACCATAGGTTAGGTTAATTTTTCCTTAAAAGCTGACAAATCTGGCTCATAGATGAGGGGAAACTCAATCTGCGCTTACCTTAATACAGATAACTACTAGCATTTAGTTAAATTGCCATAGCTTCTTGAACTCCTGAAAGCATAAAAGGCTCACTAATAGGGGCTAAAGCCTTTCAGACTTGGTGGATATCTAATAACCACCTTAACATCTAAGTCGTTTGATTAGTTTTCTGTTTATTCATATCAGTCTCTACAAAATTCTTTTTTTTCCTTTGTATCAAGATTATTACTCTTTGTATCTTAAGAACTTAATTCTTGAGTACTTTCTGTGTTTTATTCTAGATGACTTCTATAATACATGTTACCTTACCTATCCTTTCTCTGAATACTTTGAAATCTACTCTCCTAAAATCTATGACATGTCAAACTACTCCATAAAACACTAGGTAGGAGCTTTAGAGGTTCATAGAGCTAATGGTCAAAACCATGGAGTGATGCTGGGTTCTGGCCATACCATCAGTGTTTATGCTCTGTAATGCCCTATTATGGTGGGAAAGCTTTGAGTATAGTCCCAACAAAAGAGGTCAGGTTAGGTAAATACAGAAAAGTTTAGTACCAGTACACTGGCTATTTGTTTATAGTTTTTTTAGCCATGATAATCCATGAAGGAAAAGAAAAAAAATACAAAGTGGTGCTCACCCTGGTATAGTGACCCCCCAAATGGCCCTTGTTACTTATTTGCCATGTGACTCTAAGCAAATCACTTCATCACTGCCTGCCTCAGTTTTCTCAATTGTAAAAGGGAGATAAGAATAGCATCTATCTCCCAGGATTGTTGGGAGCATTGTGAGTTAGTATTTGTAAAACATTTAGCAAAGTGGCTGGCATATTGTAGGCTCTTAACAAATACGTGTTCCCTCCTTCCCATCCACCATTCTGCTCTTTTAATTATGTGGCAGACTTTCAGAAAAGGGAGCAACAAGTATTAAGAATTATATGCCTTTTAGATGGTCTATAAATATGAACTTAGCTAAAAGATGTCTACTAGAATGCAACTTTGTAAGTCTCTCTTTTTTTTTAAATGTATTGGTTCTAAGGCAGAATAGAAGCAAGGGCTACATAATGGGAGGTAAGTGCGAGCATCTGAGACCAGATTTGAGTCCAAGACCTCCCATCTTTAGGCCCAGCTCTCATTACGTTGGAATTCACCTAGCTGCCCCCTTGACATTCTTTCAATAAACAAAATCAGAATACGGTTTGGCCACAAGGCAAGAATGAAGGATAGTTGATCACTATGTAGATTTCATTGTTGTCTTTTCAATGACTATAGAAAATGAGAAAGGCTCCTGAGTATTATGGGCAGATCCCCTGATATGAGTTACAAGGTTAAGCAGGAATAGATGAGCTTCTAGTCACATTGTTGGAAGGAATCTCCATATCACTGATCAAGAGACAGGAAACATACCAGAATCTATTTCCTCCATCATCACTTATAAATTGAAATGTTTACTTCCCTACAAGGTTCCCATCATTTCCTCTCCAGCAACTAGTTCTACCTTTTGGTGAAAATTCAGTCTAGAAGACAAGTTCCCCATCATTTGCCTCTCCAGCTCTTTATAGAGAAAATTATTATGAAGGCAAATAAAAAAGGTATTAGCTGCTCTGCTTTTGGCACAGAGAGTACTCCACCAGATGCCTGGATAATTGAAGTCCCTCATCACCACCATATGCTACTTCTGTGCCAGGCTTATGTTCCCGAATTACTCATTTATTGTCTCTTTCTTTCAGGTGGGTTGAATTATATTTTAAATCCACTTAGGGAGCCTGGTATTTAAAGTGAACTTTATTTCTATCATTAACTCTTTTATAGAATGAGTAATTATGCCCCTAATTTGATTTAATATATGCCAAAGGTAACAATCGTCTGCCACAAACATCAGTTGAATTTAATACATAGAAGTGAGTAACTACATTATTGGTTACTTGAGATAATACCTATAGGTATATACCTTATGAGGGTTGTTGTGAATATCAAAGGAGAGGACGTAGATAAAATACTTAATAAACCACAAATGGCAATTATTATTATAAGCTACTACTCTTGTTCTTGGATAAGCTATAATACACGTTCTGTCATTTTCAGGCATGTACCAAGTTGTGACCCCATCTGGGGTTTTCTTGACAAAGATAATAGAGTAGTTTTCTATTTCCTTCTCCAGTTCATTTTACAGATGAGGAATTGAGGCAAATAGGGTTAAGTGACTTGCCCAGGATCACACTGATAGAAAGTCTCTGAGGTTGTATTCAAACTCATGAAGATGAATCTTTCTGATTCCAAGCCCAGGACTCTATCCACTGTATCACTTAGTCGCCTCCTTAATTAACAGAACATGCCCATAAAAACAGGATTAACAAGACACATTAGCTTGGGAGAGGGTCTTCAGAGCACAGGTCTAGGTAGAGTAAATTTCCCAAAAGGGGTGCAACTTGGCAAAAGGGTAGAACTTAAAAGTAGGGAGAAGATGGGGTGACATTCCAAGCAAGGTATCCTGGTACTCTGCTTGACCTATTATATCTTTGTGAGATCTCTTTTACTCTGGGTCCAAGGAGATGGTTTATGAATAGAAACTGAAAGAGAAATTTCTGAAGATCCTGGCACAGAAGAGTAATTACCCTTTACCTAACACAAGGGACTAAAGTTATGCAAAATGATTTTTTATCTGCTCTGGGGAGTTCTCTGTTTTTGCCTCCTCTCTTCCTTTCTCTGACTTTGCTATTTAGAATACCCCGTGATAAAAAAAAGATTAGGGATCACATGGAGGGGTGGGGCCACCATAACTAGCACTTCAGAAAAGTAATCAAGGTCCAGAAGCAAAGCAAAATGGACTTGGTATCAAGAGGACCAAGGTCCAAATTCCACTTCTACATGCAACCTGTGCAATACTAGTCAAATTGAAAATTATCTATCATCTATAAAATAAAGAAATTGATTAAATGCCCTCTGAGATCTTTTTGGCTTAAATTTGGAATCATTCTAAGATTTTAAATCTTGTGAAGCCTGCAGACACCATGAGGACTGGAACTAAATGAAGTGGGCAGGGACATTATTACCATGTAATTAGCATTTGATAAATATGTTGGAAATAACCCAGTATTTTAAGGACTTAATCTGCCATCAACATATAAAATGAGTTGGAAGAAGAAGGTATAAGAGATGGAAAAATCAAATAAGATCATTGCAACAGTCTAGGTGTAAAGTGATAAAGGCATAGAGTGTTGACAGTAGGGAGAAGAGAAGTTTTATTATGTAATATAAATTAGATATAGACCATATAGGTCAGTTCAATTTCATGGCCTTCTCCAGCAGCATTCCTGGTCCAAGTGTGGGATCAAAGATGACACCCAAAATTACTGAGTTGCTAATTGACTTGATGGGCATAATGGAAGCTTGGAGTCTAAGGAGTCTAAGGAGTCTAAGGAGCTATAAGGGGAAACACTGAAATTATACAATGGGGTCTAATTTGAATAGGGAGACAAGTTAGAAAGAGAATGATAGATTAGGAAAAAAATGAAATGAGTAAGGGAACTAAGATGATACAGATGGCGTTGAATTAGAGCCCACTCTTTGGAGTATGATTGGGCTGCAGGGTCTATCTCATGGAATCATCAAGTCTAGGTGATGGCCAGTGTAAAGACATATACTCTGGCCTTTCAATAAAGGTCATGCAGAGTCAGAGGTTGCTGATTTGGTCCCCATATGGCAGTCTTACCTTGCCATCTTTTTGACAAGGAGATGTGTCAAAGAGGACTAATCATGGAGGACCAGGAGCTGTCCACACAGCAAATTTTACAGGAAAAGAGGGTGCTCTTTTTCCTCTCTTCTAAATGTATGCCTAGGGACTTTTATAACTCTCTCTTGGACATTCTGATAGGATTTCTTCTTCTACCTAGCAATTGTAGTGGAGGTCAACATCCAACAGCAAGAATACATGCTGGACTGGATACGTTTGAAAATGACTCTCAGTGGGTGCCCTATGAAATAACTTCTTTTGGCTAACTTGTCCTGTGCCACACAGATATTATCAGGTAAATGCAAGAATAGAACCTGGATTTCCTGCCTCAAAGCCTATTGCTCATTCCTGAGGTAGATCTACTTTGTGTGAGTACCCTTCTAGAAAGGACTCTGTTAATTTCTTTTGGATAGGTTCTAGACCTGAACCAGACCTAAGCTTAATTTAAGAGAGAATTATCTCAAGTTCTATTTTGGAGATGGAGTATTATAAGCCAGAAAGTGCAAGATGAATTTAACTTTCCTCTTTGGGTCTGTTTTTTCTGGGACTAGATTCAGTGAAGAATAAGTCCAGAACTGGGGATCCCTAATAAGAAAGAGTACCCTAGGTTGCCATGACCAGTATGGATCTATTACACATAACTAGTAATTTTGGTGACTTGGGCCAGTGACACAGTCAATAAATAATTATTGTTTAAAGAAATGTTAACCTGTCAGACTGAATGAACAAATTATTATGAGTTCAGAAAGCAGTTCTAATGTTCAATTTCATGAACATAAAAATTCACCTGTAAACAGAAGAGAAATGCTATATGGTTTGAATTTTTAAAAAATCATTACTATGTTCTCAGAAACTAACAATCCTTAAATGAGAGGAATGATTTGAGACTGAATCTTGAGTAAAATTTTCATAAAGAATCCTATATAAAACTCAGACAACACAATTTTTAAAAAGTAGTCTGGTATGTTTCATTTGGTTTGGATTTTCCCTAGCTTATTTAATTTCCCTTCAACAAATAAAAAACACTACAGGGCAGCTAAATGGCTTAATAAATACAGTGCCAGTCCTGCATTTGGGAGGACCTGAGTTCAAATGTGACTTCAGATATTTCTTATCTGGACAAGTCACTTAACCCTAATTGCCTAGCCCTTGCAGTTCTTCTATCTTAGAAATAATACTAAGACAGAAGATAAGAATTTTTAAAAAATACTACTGTGAAAAAACAGTTTTGGGAAGCTGTTTCTGCATGCATCCAATAACATAATCTAATCATGATTGTGCTTTATTATTATTTTTTAATCTGAACCAATGATTTCATTACTCTAAGGAACCCTGGCTTTAAACATCCTGTATCAGTGCAGATGGACATTTGCTTTGTAATTTATAGTCTGACTGAGTTTCCTAGAGAACTGAGAAATTCAATGATTTGCCCAGGGACATACAGTCTTCATTTGTAAGTGGCATATCTGAAATTTTTGCCCAGCTTCCTCTCTTTCATTGCTA
The DNA here is from genome assembly GCF_027887165.1 of Monodelphis domestica. Classification (NCBI taxonomy): domain Eukaryota; kingdom Metazoa; phylum Chordata; class Mammalia; order Didelphimorphia; family Didelphidae; genus Monodelphis; species Monodelphis domestica. Next base: position 268,729,242 of record NC_077227.1, read on the forward strand.
TAATATTTTGAAAATCTATTTAAATATGTACGACATGGTCACAGCATAGTATTTTCATTCTTGCTTTTCCATAAGGCAATAAACCTAGTATATTTTATTGGGAAGGGGAAGATTTGATACATACTTGGATTTTGACTGGAAGCCTCACTACCACTTTAGATAGACAACTGTTCCACAATTTATAGTCTTAGAGAGTTGTCTGAGGCACTAGCTATCAGATAACTAAACTATGACTGCCACCATTCATTCCATGACATCTGATTTGTAGTTACCACATATGGATAGATTTGTTATTTTCCCCCATAAACTGTAAACATTCTTCATTTTAGTGAATGAACTAATTGTTCTTTCTTTTTTTAAAATAACCATTACTTTCTATCTTAGGAGCAATTCTAAGACAGATGAGCAGTAAGGGCTAGGTAATCAGGGTTAAGTGACTTGACGTTGGTCACAGAGCTAGGAAGTATCTGAGGTCAGATTTGAATTCAGGACCTCCTATCTCTGGTTCTGGCTCTCTATCCACTGTACCATTTAGCTGCCCCTTGAACTTATCTTTTTTTTTTTAACCCTTACCTTTAGTCTTAGAATCAATTCAAAGTATTAGTTCTGAGGCAGAAATTCAGTAAGCTAATTGGGGCTAAGTGACTTGCCCAGGGTAATACAGCTAGGACATGTCAGAGGTCACATTTGAACCCAGACCCCCCCCCATCTCTAGGCTTGGCTCTTCATCCACTAAACCACCTAGCTGCCTCAGAACTAATCGTTCTTAATAGAACTAGATCTGTAACTCCTTAAAGCAAAGGCTCTATTGCCATTTAGCCTTGTAAAGTGCCTCAAGGCTACTCTCCTTGATAGTGGCCAAGCTATTTAAAATTAAAAACAAAAATTTATGATGCTGAAGCTGCAACTATTTTTGTTGTTATTCTGCTTACCCATGCAGTCTATTCCCAGTTATTATTTTGTCCTACACTCATAGTGTCATTTTCAAAAGTGTAAATTTTGCTCATGTATGAGGTACGCTCCCCTCCACTCACCATTCTCAGAGTCTTACAGGGAACACATGAAGCATGGGAAGGTCTATTTGCAGGTGAACAGACCCTACACAGAGTTTCCAAGTGCCCATGAAATTGAACTTGCCTTTGGAGGAGGATGCCAAGAAAGACACTGCGTCAGGATCCATCTTATCTAGCCACAGAGAGGAAGGGACTAAACCTCGGGCAGAGTGGTGCATCACATCCAGACTTCCCAAACCAGGGGCTGCAGGTGGCTAAGTGGAAGTACTGAAGATCCAGAACTGAGGGGCACTATTCACAGCCTGGGGAAGCTGATAGGTGGAGGCGGAAGCCTTGGTGAATGAGACTTGTGCCAGGGTGTTTGGAATGCTAAGCTTTCCCTTTTCTCTTTGACAATTACTTAGCCCAAAGTCAGCTGTTCTCCATTAATTGCCTGACAGTTTAGTTCCTGAATCCCTGTGGGGGAAGGGGGTGAAAGAGAGGCAAGCCAAATGCCCATTTTTCAGTTGCTGGCTTTCCCAAACTGTTAAGTGTCCAATACCTACAATATTTCAATTTTTTTATATTGAATTAGTGGCCACCAATACAAAGTAATGGATATTTTGGGCATAGGATGAGATAAAAAAACAGAGATTTTTCCCTTAGAGAAACTGAAAAAATACCCCAACCTTTTTTTTTCTCCTTTGCATTATCTGGGATGAAGGGAGCTCTTATCCAAGAAAGGGGCACAGAGTGACAGATGCAGAGACAGAGAGATTGAGACAGAATGAAACAAAATGCCAGAGACAAACTCAGAGAGTCAAAAAAAAAAGAGAGAGACAGAAAGACAAACTCAGAGAGAAAGAAATAGAAACAGACAAACTCAGAAAGAGAGACAGAAAGACAAAGAAAGACAGGCACACACAGAGACATGAGAGAGAGGTGAGAAAGATAAAGATAGAAATGGCAAGACAGGCACAGAGAGAACAAGAGAGAAAGAATATGAATTATAATCATATCCTAGGCATAGGTAGAGAGACACATAAGAAAAAAATTCTGAAATGGTAGAGTGTTGGCAACAAGATTTTGACTTTGGTATTGCTGTGACTGGGCAACGCCTTAGTGCTTTTGTTTCTGAGGTTCTGAGACTGCTCAAACAGCTGAAGTACTGGGGCTTCTGCTAACTTTGCCTGGTGTTAGAATTTCAGGAATCAAACATTGACTCCCTCCCCCACCCATCATCCCTAGCAAAAAGCTATTATGTGTAAGCTATGTTATTACCATCATCTCAGCCCAAATAAACTGGCTGGTTTGTTTCTTTTTTTTTTGGTTGTTTTCTTTTGTTTTATTGAACATCCTAGTTCTTGTTGTTAACACATTTCCTTATCCTCAACAGTTATTTCTGAAGAATTATTAAAGAATTTTTTGCAGAAAATTAGACCAATGTCCTGATCTAATGACTACCATCACATTTAGCCAACCATTGCCCCAGAACTCCCAGTAACTAGAAAACAGAAATGATCCTAGTTTGTCCATAGAGGATTAGATATTTTTGGCACAAAGAGGAAAAATTGGTAACTGCTCTTTGGTGCTACAATCCTATGGAGGGGTGTCCATTAGGGAGCTGCCATGTTAGAGACTCATCTTTGGGGCTATTATCCCTTTTGGCCACTTACCCCATCAGTTGGTGCTATTACTACTTCTAGTTGATTGAGATTACGAGGCTCAGTACTATATGAGAGTTGAGGATAACCCATTTTGAGTGTTGTAATACTTCCCCCCACTAGGACTCTGGGGAACTGAATGGTCTCCCTTCCCTTTGCTACTTTACCACCTCTCCTCTAGCTGATCTGAGATTCCAGGTCATTTCACCCTCCAGATAACTGGTGTAGACACAATTCAAGACCAGAGACACCACAGGAATCCTATTTTATCTCTAGCCCTCCTCAGATTTCTTTTGGCTCCCAATAACATTTTTATAACAATAATATACATGCATGTTTATGTGTGCTGTGTATATGTATAGCACATAGCTATATATCTCTGTGTGTATTATATATGATGTAATAAATATGTATATTTCAATGATATATCTATCTCATTAGGATAAGTGGTTTTAGATGTGACCTGTTTCCTCCTTGAGTATGCAGTTAGTTTTTCATAAAATAACTCATTTAGAGGACAACAGCCACTAAATGTAGTCAGATAAAATGAGATATTTATAAAAAAGCTTTGCAAATCTTGAAGGGCCATATTAAGTAGTATTCTAAGTCAATTCTCAAATTATTAAGCACCTACTATGTGTCAGGCATTTTGCTTAGTACTAGAAATACAAAGAAGTATGAATGTATGAAAGAAAATGGATCGGAGATTTATTAGTTCCCCTTTTCTGGCATTCCTATAACCCCAGAAAATAACCTTAACTTATTTGCAATTAACAGTGAGACAACAAAATAGTAGGCACTGTAACAGGCACTGAGATGTTCATTGATTTGCTGAGGGTAACATAATGCATGTCATGGTCAAGGCTTAAATACAGTTCTTCTCCACCTGAGTCTATGTCTCTGCCTCTCCAAAGGTCAATGACATATAGAGATATATCACTGAAATACATACATTGTTATATGTAATACACACAGATATATAGCTATGTAGTATGTAGATACATATATGACAGAAATATTAAAATCCACTTATATATGTATAGAAACACAGTCATGTCATACATATATCACATAGTTATAGATATGTACAAAGATGCATGTACACATGTATATATGAAGTTGTGGAATATATAGCACAATGTATACATGTTGCATTGCATACACAGACATATGTATCCATAAATCAGAACATGTCTGTGTGTATGTATATGTTGGAATACATATATGGACAGTTCCCCAATTTATAAAATGGCAGCAGGGTGCTGTGTAATGAGAATTCAAATTGGAATTACGGGAGTGGAATCAAAATCACAGCTATGCCACTAAATACTTGTACAACAGATTCTCCTCAGATACTCTCCCTTCAGTCCTCTCCAAACTCTTTGGAAGATTCTTAGTTATTTCTGGTGATCATGGAAAAGCTTGGGGAAGGGGCTATTGGAGTCAGCTACTGGACTAAGAAGGACTCATCATTGGGTTGAGTACTCTAATTGACTGCTAAGCCAAAACTCAATGGATGTATTAAAGGGATGATCTGCCCCTTAGTTTACCCTATTCCTTCCTGCTTTGAAGTGTGAGGAATCACTGAGCTCCTTCAGAAGTTAAGTGGACAGAGGTCAGGTCAAGTTCCTCTACCCTATAAGCAGAGCATTCATGTACTTCATATAGGTAAGTCTGTACTTAGGACAGAGCTACCTCCCTTTGGAGTTTTCTTTCCTTTGGTACAGGACCTTAGGGAAACTTCAAAGGCCACTATGATAGTGGCAGTAACTTCTGCCAATGAGGTGGTAGCAATAGCATTTCTTGGAATGGCAATGCCTGATAGCAGAGGGTATACTGCCTCTACAAGACAGTTTGACCACTCCACTCCAAGAGCAAACACTTATGCAACAGCAATAGAAGCTCAGGGTTGACATTTGAGCAGACTGTGATCAGTAGAGGTAAAATGTGAACTAAGGCTAATTAGCAACCTCCTGAAAACTTCTTCATTTCTTAATGAGGCTTGAATACTAGCCTTCCAAAATTGTGTAAATAGTGGTGCTACTTAATTCTCTTTTATTCATTCTGTTAAGCACACCATTATTCTTCCTTGCCTAGGAGTCCTCCCTCTTTTATGGCATTGAAAATAGGGATCTATTCCAAACTTGAATCATATTTGTTCATCTTGTACCTTTCTGTTGTTGTTGTTGTTGTTGTTGTTTACTTTGGTGCCTTTTGAGGGAAGAGGAAGCCTTATGTTAGAGCTAAAAGTAGAATAATCAAGGTAGGAGTAATGAGTCCATGAATGTGAGAATTAGTGAATCACTTTCCTTCCTCATCTCTAAATGTTGGTTTTCCCAGCTTCTTTTAAGAAAATCTTACTTTCTATGAGAAGCTAGTACCTCCCTCTAAGATTGTCTCTAATATCTATCTATCTATCTATCTATCTATCTATCTATCTATCTATCTATCTATCTATCTATCTATCTATCTTATTGTTAGTACATAGTTGTTTACATACCATTAGATTATGAGCTCCTTGATGTTAGGTATTGTTTTTGCCCTTTTATGTATCCTTGGTTCTTAGCATAGTTTCTGGCACAAAATAAGCAATTAATAAATGATTCTTTACTTGAGCTGACTAGGTCTTCTTATGTTACTCATGTTGAAATGTAGCAGCTATGCATTGCCCCAATCACACCACGGGTGTCATAGAAGGTCATCCTACTCTGTTTCCATCCTGGTCCAGTTTGTCCTTCCTTCGGCAGCCAGATGACCCTGTATTCCCATGAACTTACCATATTTGTACCAGACAAGAGAGATATCCCATTGGCTTTAGTCCTACTGCAATCTCAGAACTTTCAAGCTCAAATGATTTACCAGCCACAGCCTCTTGTTATCAGGGATTATAGGTGCACACTATCACACCTAGATATACAATCAATTCTCAGATGGTATGATTTCCAATTCCCTCACCATCCTGATAATTCAAAATCCCTCCTAAAAATCTATTACCTAGCATAACTATGGGGGTATGGCACAAAGGAGTCATACAGTGGGAATTCTATCAAAGGCACTCAACAAGCAGGGCACACTAAGCCACATATTTCAATTCAACAAACATTTATTACATTTCTACTATGTTCAAGGCATTTGCTGGCTGCTGGAAATACAAAGACAAAAAACCAAAATTCTTTCCCTACAGCATCCTTGAATTTTATTGAGGGATTAAAAAGTAAATACATAGGAGTTTCAAGAGTCAAAGAATATTAGCAACTAAGGTGATTAGAAAAGGAGCTTGCTTAGGAGCTAGGAATTCTAAGAGGCAGAGATAAGGAGGGCTATACAAAGGGATATATACTCTGGCTATACAAAGCCTCAGAGGTTGGAATCCCATCTCTGGATGGAATCGTGTGTATGGGAAACAGCAATTTATTTGCAATGTAGAATGCATGAGGGAGAATAATGTGAAATAAATAAATGTTTGAAGAGCAGCTGAATCTTCAGTGCATACATGGAAGCCTTAGAGTATATATTATACATTTAAGGTGTATGCACCGAGTGGCTACAAACTCTGCTTCTGCATAGAAATTTGACCTAACTGGGGAATGCCTCTGTCACAGAGAATGAAAGAGAGAAGGAAGGATGAAGGGTGGTCTGCAAGGGCTGGTGGGTGATATTTAATACAATATAGATTTTGTATGCATTAACAAAACTGGACTGAGCTCAGAGTGCACATGAGGCCATTTCATCAAGGGCCCAATGCACACCAAACTGTACCAAATGTTTACCTCATCAAGCATCCGTGTTACTGTGTCCCCAACACGATGATTACTGGATGGGGGTAAGAGCTAACTATTGTACCTCAAAAGTCCTTTGATTAAAACTGAGGTCAAGAAAGCCATCAGCTCCCTAATGGTATACTAATATAACAGGGGACAACTAGGTGGTGCAGTGGACAGAGTGCTGGACCTGAAGTCAGAAAGACTTATCTTCCTAAGTTTAAATCTACACTAACTATGAGATTTGGGGAAAGTCATTTTTGCCTCAGTTTCCTCATCTGTAAAATGATAGGAGATGGAAATGACAAACCATTCCAGAATCTTTGTCAAGAAAATCACAAATGGGGCTCACAAAGAGTTGAACATAAATGAAAAATGACTGAACACCTACAAAAATGTAAAAGAGATGGTGAGTTTGAGCATGAGTTTAGGACACTTCTGATCATAAATGTTCTTTTGTCTCTTGCAGGTTCATGTGTAAGAAGGGCAATAGGCCTGAACATGTTACTGAGTCACTTCCAGTGACATTACAGTTTTATTATTAGTGTATTCAATAAATTACATTGGCTTTTTTGGGTGTTTTATCATACTGCTGACTCCTACTGTCCTTGTCTTACTGACCTCCACTAAAACCATTAGAGTTTTATTACATATATATTATATATATATATATATATATATATATATAGAGAGAGAGAGAGAGAGAGAGAGAGAGTTTCCTAGCCACTTGACCTCCATTAGTCTGATTAAATTTCTAAAAATTAAATATCATCTTATTAAATTCTTACCACCATTCCATTTTTGCATATTTTAGATACTAATTCAGCTACACAGGGTATTAGAATTCAAGTATGTACCAAAGGATGAATTTGAACCCCAATTTATATGACTCTAAGTGACTCACTTAACCCCTCAGTTACACACACACACACACACACACACACACACACACACACACACACACACACCTCCCCTGGAACTCTGGAAGACTCTAAATTGCCAAAAAGTTGCTCATCTGCATTGAAGGAGAAGAGTTTCCTACTCCATTGAAATGGTAGGTTAGTATTAATGTAGACTTTTAATTCCCCACTTCTAAAAATGACATCATATTATAATATCTGGATATCTGTATGTATACATACATATTTGTTATATATTCACAATTTTATGTATTTTTCTTAAACAATTCTATAAAATAAATAGTTCAAGGATTATTATCTCATTTTATAGATGAGGAAACTAAAAATATAGATAGGCAGATAGATTAGATATAGACATAGATACATACACACATATCTAATTTTTATTCCAGTTCATCTCAGCAAATTACCTATTTATTTTAATTACATTTCCCTTATGGATATAACTTTATTCTCAGTTTTCAAGTATGTTCCTCAATTGGACTGTTTTTTATTTTACATTCAATGGAATTTTTTTCCTGGTCTCAGTTATTTCATTTTTATTTTCAGTTTCAAATTCTTTCCCTCCCTTCAACCCCTCCACCACCAATGAAAAGATAGTCTCATGCTGTCCTATAGTATATTATTGTGGGTTTTCAAAAAAATTCCTTAATGATATAATAGATATTTATTACATATTCCACATAAGATAACTCATTTTAATGATATTATATGGATACATGTTTAAACATTTTGGTCTGTTTTTGAGTAAAAATTTTTATTTTGCCATAAACTGCCAAATAAAGGCATTAATTTTTATCTTCATGACTGTGCTCTAGGATGCCCCAATATTTGGTTAGTATCTCCAAGCACCCCATCCCATTTAGGAAAGAGAATTTGGGATAGGGGAGGGGGAACCAATTGTTGGGACAATGTATTTGTAAAAAATGAATTTCATTGTGTCACACCCTTTGGAAAATGTACTTTTCCTTTCCATGTGTTATTTTCTGGGGAGGGCATGTGTTTACATGTACAAAGTACATGAGCTAAGATGGGTTTAAGCATGAAGAAGTAATCAATAACAATAGCTAACATTTATATACTGCTTTAAGATTTTCAAAGCACTTTTCATAGTTTATATCATTTGATCCTCACAACCCTGGGAGGTAGGCACTATTATTTATTATCATTTTACTTAAGTTTAAGAGAGGACAAAATCACCCAGCTAGTAAGTGTTTGAGCCATGATTTAAATTCAGGTCTTCCTTACTCCAGGTCCAGCACTCTTGCTCTGTGCTACCTTGCTGTAATGATTCTGCTTAAACTATTTCTATCAGAATGGAGAATAGGGTTTATATCACATAATAGCCACAGTTCTATACTTTACTTTTCATTAAATCAATGTAAAGAAATATTTATAATAGGGAAATGAGATTTAGAATTTATTCATTCAACTTGTGGCTCTGCTATTGGACTTGGCTGGAATGTACATCTTAAAGCTAAAAAAATATCCCATTTGTCTATGATTCATATTTTAAAACCTGTTGAGAAGCAGCATGACCTTTCCCCACGATTCCATCATCTATCTTGGTCATATCTGCATTAAACTTTCCCACAATAATTTTCTCACCTCCATTTTATGCTCATGAAGTATCTGACATCTGCATTTGCTCACCTCATGTTTTCAAGCCAAAAATTTTATTAGGAAAGAATTGCTTTTGTCATCCTCTCTCATGACAGAAATCAAATGCATTATTAACATGAAATCCATAGTTGGATTAGATGTGGATATACATACAAAGTATTATTTGTTATAGTACGTTTCCTCGAGATACTTGTAAAATATTTGATTCATTCCAATTTTGACACAAAAATTTTGAGTTAAAAAGAAAATTGTAAGATGAAGAAAACTAAAATTTTACTTTGTTTATTCCTTATATCAAATCAAAACAACTATTACTTTCCTTAGCAATAAAGGTATTTCAATTGTCATTTCATTCTATTCCCAAATGTTATTAAATTAAATTTATTTTCTGGAACACTTTTCCATGACTTTTGCATATGTGCATCCTATAATTTGAATTTATTTTTAAGCTTATTTTTCCAGATCCATTAAGAGAAGAATGATTTTAGATGAAGATAAAAGGAAAGATTAATAAAGGGGGGAAAACACATGGAAGAATATTTACTAGGAAATGGGTTCAGATTAGTTGATAGTCTCTTCCTCTGGAGAAGAAAATGATATTCAGTCATGAACATTTTGTATCCTGGGGATTTAGGCGGTCTTTAATGTTTAAAATACAAGATTGCCCAAACTGAATGTCACATCATTATTATAATCAAAGTTGGCCCTGGATTGAGTTGAGAAAATGGCTTTGGGATGCATGGAAGCTGAGGCTGGCAGATTGATTTCTTGAGCTCAGAAGTTCTAAGCTACAGTGGGCTATGCCAAATTTGTGTGCAGATTAAATTCACCATTAATAAGGTGAGCCCCTGGGAAATGGGGACCTCCAGATAGCCTAAGGAAGGGTAAACTAATACAAGATGAAAATAAACCAGATGGTGATCATTAATGGGATTGGGCTCATGACTAGTCCTTGCACTTAAACATGGAAGAGATGATAAGGAGAAAGGGTGGGAAGTGGGGAAGAAAGAAAGCGGGGGTGGAAGGAAAGAATAAAGAGGAAAGAGAGAGAGATAAGTTGTTCTTTCAAGAAGCAAGGTAAAACAGGTATAGACTATTGCATATACTATCAGACATGGTGATTGTATTGATTTTGTTTAACTGATTTTTTCTTAGTCTTTGTTACAAAAAGTGACTGATTATATAGAATTGAGAAGTTATATGTGTGTGTGTGAGTGATATAAAAACCAAAAGATATCAATAAGGTTTTTGAATGATACTGGATTTGTTACAATGTATAACAAATATTAATGATAATGTTCTAGACAACTAGAGTTATTTTTCAATAAAGGATTTTAAAGACACATGGCTCAACTAAAATGATACTCTATGAACGACACACATTTAACTAGAATGTATAAATAGGCATTTAAACCAATTGAGTATTCTCAGCCTTTATTTTTCTCATTACAAATGATGTGGTGGAATAGATTTGTTTTATTTTAAATTTGTAACAAACAGGTCAGCTGAGGGAAAAATTAGGGGTTCAATTGTATTTGAACAACTAAATAATGTCCTGAATCTTTCAAGTGTACAAATGAATACAAATAAACATCCTTACTGGTCAGGGTCTAATCTTAGTAAAAAAATGCATGTCAAAATGCTGCTTAAAATTGAACCTACATGTCTAAAGGAAGTATCAGATTGAATTTAGCATTATGCACTGTGGGGGGTGTCTTTTTAAAGCTAACAAATAGATAACACCCATCTTAAAATGGCAAAACATAGTATTATATAAAAACTTCCAAGGTCCAGAATAAATGTGTGCTGCACAGTAGAGGTGGCATCACTTTCTAAAAATCCTTGCTCTTAGCAGCCACTAATGAGTCCCTGATGTCCTGGCGGTTATATTATCAAAATCTGTTTACTGTTTACTTTGAAACTACTTGACTTCCAGATCCATCCCTCTGATCTACAAAAAGATTCTGGTGTTTCATGCTGATCACAATGAAAAACACAAAAGAAAACTAAGTGTTCTTAATTCTGAAGGTTTATGTTCACTTTTTCTTTGTTAAAGATGAAAGGATACAAAGGACCCAGGATTATTTTACAGACAAAAAGACTTTCTATTCTGTCCACGAAGCAATGTTATAAATGGGAAGACAGCCAGCTATTTAAAATCAGATGTTGTTAGAGTGTAATAGATGCTACAGACCATGCAGCCTAAACAAAATATGCCTTTTTCACAACTGCTATTTTCAAATACTAAAAGGGCTTCATCGGATCAGCTCTCAAGATTACAGCACTAGATGCATTTTTGCAATTAATCCCTTTTCCCTGGCAATCTCTTCCCTGAAAAAGGTTAGGCACTGAGTTTTCTAACAACAAAGGATGGATGAATGTTAGCTGTGAAGTGTGAGGCTGAATAAAAATGGCTGAAAAGAAATGTAAGGGAAGCTAGGGGGTAGCCACACCCAGTTCTAATACAGTCTGTTTCAGGGGAGAAAAAAATCCATTATGCCAGAGGGTATTGTTCAACAGATGCTCCTCACACCATTGTATTTTACTAACAAATAGAAGCTAAATGCTTACCTCATTGGGAGCCTGAAAAAAAAAAAAGTCATGTTCGATTGAACAATAATATATAGCTACGCCACAGTCTTTTTTCAGATTAGGGAGAGCTGTTCCCTAGAGCCAGTCTCTTTTGTTTGACCACAAACACATACCTTGGAATGGGTGTGTCCCTCTCTAAAAGGATGCACTAGAGAGCTCTCTGAAATGGGCTTCTAGGAGATTTCCTTCTCTCAGAAGAATTTAATGTAGAGAGCTACACTGTCCAGGGAAAGCATGGCAGCAAGAATCCGGCAATAAACCCCAGAGAAGGGGAAAGCCTAAGCGAATGCTAGATAAACGAGTAATGTTTCTACAAGGAGCCTCCGGGACGGGCAAAAATGAGGCATCATGTACCACCTTCGAAAATGAAAACCAGACAACAAGATCCAAACACCAATTTGTGATTATAGTAAACAGATTTACCACTCCAGTCAAAAACTCCTGGTTACAAAAGCATGCAAAGGTCCCACAGGTGTAACAATACAAAATGGATGGAGTCCTTCTATGAGATTCTCCCATGCAGGCTTTCCCCTCTCATTGTAGGCATGCATTACTAGAATAAATATAATACCCTGACATTTCCAGTTGCTCCACAGACAGTCCATCTTGGTAGAATCGGCACTGGCCTGCATCTTGGGGTGGCGAAGGAAGTCTCTCTGTTGCTTTCTGTCAGGGTACTTACTGTGCTACCACTTGGGCATTCCAAAGCATGAATAGGTTAGTGGGTATCACTGCTTCCTTGCACTGGCTACAGACTGATGCTGTAAGCAGAACAGGCAAAGGGGGAGGGCATATTGTAAGTGCTGCAGTCTTCACTGCAGCAAATCAGCACTGGGATGTGATTGCCCTGGGGAGCTGTTGCCTATGAAAAAAGGATGCAGTTGCCTTGCAAATTAAATGCGTTTGTTGGGCAGCTCAGGTTTGTTCTACCCTGGAAATGGTGAACTGATCCTGACTGGGAAAGACAAAATCAAACTGGTATGAGAGGGAGAGGAAATCAAAGGCAAGGAAATGGCAGAGTGGAGGGAGGGAGTCTCCTAGGTGCTTCTGAGGATTAATTATAGCTTTAAATAAAATAAAAATTTTTCCAGAAATTTCTCAAGACTATGAAGAAATCCAGTCATTTCTGTGGCTTAAAGTTGCAGTACATTGCAATGTGATTTAATAATTTGTTGAGTCATTTTTATAAAGCTTAATGAACACCTAAAATATTCACCTAGAAAATTCACAACCCTTTCCCCCAGGCCCCCAAATAAAAAGTCTAATGAGCAGTAACACAAATATGAAGCAAAGGCTCTCTAATGAAATTAATATTCTTTGGTTCTTGGCCCTCTGAAGAACAATATTAAATATACCTGAGAAAGAGATTTCAAAAACTTTTTTTTCAGATTTTGTTTTTGTGCAGTCATTTCAGTCATGCCTGACTTTTTGTGACCCCATTTGGGGTTTTCTTGGCAAACATATTGGAGTGGTTTGACATTTTCTTTTCCAACTCATTTTACAGATGAAGAAAATGAGACAAACATGGTTAAGTGAATTACAAAAGGTTACATAACTAATAAGTGTCTGAGGCAAGATTTGAACTCAGGAAGATGAATCTTTCAGACTCCATGCTCTGGCATTGTATCCACTGTGCCACCTAAATGACCTTTTTAGATTTTAGACCCAAGCAAACTATTTTTCATTCAACAAAATTAAACATACACAAAGTAGATAAATCTGATAAATACAAAGTGAATTGATGAAAAGTTTAGAAACTGATTATATGGTCAGTAGTTTGGATATCAAATAGAAATCATGAAAGCAAATAGCATTGGGCCTCACCAGGATAGTCCTGAGCTTGCCCTGGGGTGAGAAGGTGGGAGATGCTACTTGGGATATAGTTTGTTTCAGTCTTTCAGAAGTCCAGAGTTTTTCAAGAATATGTCATAGCCTAGTTGACTATAAAGAATCCCAAACTGAATTATTAATGTTCATGCCAGACTAAGTTCAAATCATCCCTGAAAAGACTTGACTGGTATCTCTAGCCAGTGTATTTATTTAATCCAGGCTTAAATTAGAGTTGGGCTATTGACCATCTTTCCTGGGTGCTCCAAATTATACGGTTTCTTAAGCATGTCCCACCCTGGAATTACATTTTCAGTATTGACTACAAAAACAAATCTACCTTCCAGAGGAGGGTGATCAGTGTTCAGTCTGTATTTCTAAAGAAAGACATGAACAAATCAGATTTATTAAAGCAAATTGCCACAGTCAGAATTCTGAAAACTGAAGGAAAAATGTAATTTCAATATTAGAGGAGTATCAAGTACTTGAGATTATGTTTTCAAAGTTTTTATTAGAAATAAGTGGGCCAAATAAAAATTAAATTAAGGGGTAAAAATGTTATATATATATATATATATATATATATATATATATATATATATATATATATATATATATATATATGTTGGTGGTGGAATAATGCTTTAGACTTCCAGCATTGCCAGGATCTCAACAAGGTTCTTCCTATCATCAAAAAATGAATTATTCCTGAACAGCTGAACTAAGATCTATAAATTCTGACTATTCACTACAGACAGCCTTGAAAACAAGAAACAATGTGACCCACTTTTCATGACTATTAATTAAAACCTATTCTCCCTTTCTTACTTCGCTCTCATGGTTCCTTATTGATTTCCCTTTCAACTTCAAGGATCTCTGTGTATTCTGTATTATTTCTGATTTGTCTCCTCTGATTCTGAGTACTTCATCTTCTTTTGGCCTCCTTCATTTGATTTTGCCATCCTAGACCAAGGGTGGTGACCTACACGGTGTAATTTGAAGAGGCTTACTAAAAAAAAATTCCTTCTTCTCAAAAGAATTTCTGTCATGCTGCCTGAAATAGCCGCAATAGAAATTCAAACATTATGTAGTATTAGAAGTGTCCAGGTAAAATGCAATTGTTCCAGAAGGATATAATACCTTAATCCATCATCTATTAATCTTAGGGGGAAGCAATTTATCAGATTTTCTAACAAGCCCTCCCAGAATGGAACCTATGATAGAAAGAAGTCCATTTTTCTTGTGGGAAAGCAGAGTGTGGTGAGCATGAAAAGAATGGTAATTTAGATAGATTTGGTATACAGAGCACTGCATTAAAAGGTAGGCCTGGTAGGTACCCTGTCAATGGAGGGTCTTTGGCAGTCAAGGGGCCTCATCAGAGAGGAAACCTTGAAGGAAAGAATGTGAAAGGTTCAGCAAGCTGGTTCTACATCTTAACTTTGCTCACATGTCTATGTCTCTGGCTCTCAATAGAAGAACACTCAATAAAAAAATTTAAAAAAAAAAGAGCTGAGACCTGGCTGTGCCTTGACCATTTAGTATTTCTCTCACTACTCTTCTTTATAACTTCCTTTCAAGTACACCCATTAGACCTTTCTTTTCCCTTCAGTGATCTTCAAAGAATTAACTCTCTTCCCATTCCTGACACATGGATCCTACACTAGCAATACACTCTGGGCAAAAATACAAACTCAGCAAATCTCAAGAGTACACATTAATGATGTTTACAAAGAACATACTTTTTAAATAAATGATCTTAATTTATCTATATCTTTTCTCCTTTTAGCATAGAAATTTCTTCTGAAGAAGGAACAGTGACTGAGTATCACATTTTAGAAAGTCTTGGGACTGAAGAAGTTTAATCAACATTACCTGATGATGATTTGACATCTCACTGGAACTCTTTCTCCCTTGAGTCCCAGCTTACTGGGTTTTTTTTTTAATGAGTGTGTGTGTGTATGTGTGTGTGTGTGTGTGTGTGTGTGTGTGTGTGAGAGAGAGAGAGAGAGAGAGAGAGAGAGCCAGATTTCCAAGCTGTGTGACCCTGGGCAAGTGTCTTAACCCCCACTGCCTAGCTCTTACTTCTCTTCTGCCTGAGAACCAATACATAAGATAAGGTTGTTTTTTCTTAATGCCAATTTGGTATGCCATTCTGTTTTCTGTGATTCAAGTACTATTCCACTGTATGGCATCAGTGCATGTATCTACTGATATAAAGTATACACTGTATAGTATCAAATGAGTATAAACATCAGCATGTAGGTGGTCCAGTGGATTAGAGACATAGGTCTGGAGTCAGGAAGATCTGAGTTCAAATATGCCCTCAGACATTTATTAGCTGTGATGACCCTAGGCAAGTCACTTAACTTCATTTGTTTCAGTTTCCTTCTATAAAATGAACTGGAGAAGGAAATGGCAATCCACCCTAGTAAAATCTTACAAAGAAAACTCTAGACGAGGTCATGAAGAGTCATATTGAAACTAATGAACAACAAGAAGTCTTCAAACTTGATACCCAGGTTACAATTATTTCTTTAGTTTTTGGAATGAAGAGATTCATCAATAGATGACTAGTGATTTGTTTGGGGGTTTTTTGTAAACTAGTTTTGTTTGAAAGTTTCCATTTGGGAATGCTAGAATAGAATAAAAATTAAAGGCTGATATACTCATAATAACTTTTCACAGGATACATTTCTTGATTTAGTCAATCAACAAATATCCATTAAGTTCCTACTATGTCAAAATATGTCCATTAAGTACCTACTATGGACCAGGCACTGCATTAAGTTATCTCAACAAAAACAAAAACAAAAACAAAAACAAGAAGGAAGAAGCTCCTGACCTCAAGGAGCTTATACATAAAATATAAGTAGATACTAATTACTAAATAAAAGTAGATACTCATTTTAGCATCTCATAAGTACTACTAAGTAGATACTGAAATAAGTAAACATTAAATTTAAACAAAATTAATACACAGCTTCACTCTTTTCCAGATTGTCTCTACCTTACTTCCGAAATCTCTTCATCCTAGAAGCCCTCTCCAGTTCTAAAATTATAAATAGGAAACCATGTATACATACAAGTACCCATAAAACATACACAAAGTAAATACAGAGTCATTGAAGGAAACACCAACAGCTGGGGATAGGGAGATAGGGAGATCTATGAAGTTCTCATAGAGAAGGAAAGGAAGTTAGGAATTCCAAGAGTCAGCAATATTTCTTAATATACAGAATGGTCTCCATTCCTAATAGGGACCTGGTCAGCTAAGAACCAGGCGAATCAGAACTGACAACTCTCTGCCTGAATATGGCCATAGAATTTCCATTGCTCTAGACTTGTAACTCATAACAGCATATAATAAATAGCCCAAAAATCACTGGTAAACTTTACCGAGGAACTATAAAAATTCTTGTAACGATCCATTAACAGTTTTCTTTTTTGTACTTGGGGACATTAAACATGGGGAATGAAGGAGAGACAATCAAACAAAATGATTTAAGCAAAGTGCTTTGAAAACCTAAAATCACTAGATAAATTTGAGCTGCCACTGCTGGTGCTGCTACTGCTACTGCTACATTAGACTGTTAGTTCCTTGTAAGCAGGGACTATCTTTTTTCTTTGTTTCCCTGGCTTTTAACACAGTACTTGGCACATCATAGGTATTTAATACATGTTTTTAGACCAACCACTATCATTACTCTTACTTTAATAATCAAGGTTGCTTTCAAGTTAAAATTAAGCTAAAAGATTTTTCTGAATGTAATTATCACTGATGCAGTGAAGTGAGTATAAGGATCAGCATTTGGTGGAGAGATAAGTTCAATTTGGATTTAAAATTAAACATGAACCCACTAAAGGAGATCTGAATCAGGCTATAATATTATAATAATATAATATAACATTATATAACATAACATTATAATATAATGTAATGTAACATAATATAACGTATTATATCATATCATATCACATTATTATATCATGTTATGTTATGTTATATCATATTATATAATATCATATTATTATATTATATTATGTTATGTTATGTTATGTTATGCTATGTTATGTTATGTTATATATAATATGATATGATATATGATATGACATCATATATCATATCATATCATATAATGCAGGTGGGTGGTGCAGTGGATAGAGGGCCAAACCTGGAATAAAGAAGTCTTATCTTCATGAGTTCAGATCCTCAGATACTTAATAGCTGTGTGACCCTGGGAAAGTCTTTTAACCCTGTTTGCCTCAGTTTCTTTATCTATAAAGTGAGTTGGATATGGAAATGGTAAACCACTAGTATCTATGCCAACCAAACACCATATTGGGTCATGATGAGCTGAGCAAGGTTGAAATAACTGAACAAGTCAAATAATAGAGAGAAAGGTGACCTGAGAGTCCCATTTAGTCTCAATCCCAATTTTCTGCATGAGAAAACTAATGCCTTAAAGATATTGGATGATTCCATCCAGAGTCATAGTTAGTTACTACTTTGTTTTGTTTTGTTTTGTTTTTTTAATCTGGAAAAAATAAAAATTTATTATTTATAAAAAGAGTGAAATGAACAGAACCAAGAGAACACCATACACGGCAACCGAAACATTGTTAGAAAGATGGCTGACTGCCCACTTCTAGAGAAAGAATTGATAAACATGTAAGATAAAGTTTTATGTTATATATACATAGGTGTACATATGTCAAATGTTATCTTATTTAGTGCAAAGACAAAGATACCTGGGAGCTTAAACAAAAGATAAAATAACTGAAAGAACATATTTGTGACATTTTACACCTTTCTAAGGAATAAATGCTCATATTGAAATTTTAACATGATGCACAAAGTGAACATTCAGTTAACATTTGATTAGCTACTACTTTGATTTCAACCTGCAAGTATGTATTATTAGACATCTAATATGATCCAGGCACTATATTGGGAAATACCAAGACAAAAATCAAGTCCCTTCCTTCAAGAAGCTTACATTGTACTCAGAGAAAATAGCATGTACATATGAACATTAGGTATAAAATAAATACAAAGTAACCAATCAGGGAGGGCATATTTGTATTTGTATTACTATTTCCACAAAAGGATGTTTAGAAATTTCTGATGCTTCCAAAAATAGAGTGAATCATTAAAAAAACCCCAACAATACTCTAATGATTAAAGAATGAGGAGCCTGGAGCAAGCTACACCACAATAATACAGAACTCAAGATCTGATGGGAAGTCAATAAATGGTATTAGACCAATAACTAGAGTGTAATAGGGAGATGAATGTGTATTGATTGATTGAAACCAAGCTCTTTTGCATAGTCTTCCTTCCTTCCACTTGATAGAGATACTGTATTACAGTTACAAATTAAAGGGAAACCTCATATAAAAGAGACACTGTTACCTCTACTTGCTTTTAAATTCTGTGATTAAGAAATACCCAATCAATTTATTTTGGGAATAGATACATACATATATACTTGATTATATATATCATGATAATTATATGTATCACATATCATATATGTCATATATACACATGGATATGTATTCCCAAAATAAATACACAACTTTGGAGAATACTATAAATATATACATATATGTGTGTTTATATCCACAGGAATGCATTTATATGCATGTACTATATGTTTCAGTACTATTTAACAATAAATAAACTTGCTTGCTATTTATATAATCTCAAGATATCTCTTTATCCTGGCTCCTAAATAGATCATACAGCCTTTACACGTTTTCAAAATTCTTGCCTTAAAAAAAGAGACAAATTTCAAAGGAATAAATATTTCATCAGTTATTAGTATAAAGTTGCCTCAAACCATTTCTTCCATTGAAAGTATATTAAAGAACAATACTGAAATCAGATTGAAAACTAGGATATTATTGAATATTTAAAAGAATATAAATCCATTCATTAAAGAAACATGTGTCTACTTTGGGCCAAACACTGTGCTAGACATTGGAAACATAGATGGAAAGAGCAGATCCTCTTCTTGAAGAACTTATTTGCAGGTATGCAAAGAATCCCTGCTCTTTAGAGAAGCAAATGTACAAAAAAATAGACTAAATCGGTGGCACAGAGTTTGATGAGACAGCAAGGCAAGTAAACAAGTAAATGAGAATGTACAATCAATGCCTCTCTTTTTATGACTTAGTTTTCAAAGAGGACAAAAGAATATTTCTCCTCCAGTGATCCTGGGTACTCTTTACTGGGGGGCACCAAGACACACTGAGTATAAAAGAGATGAAAAATTACCATTACTAAGAGAGTGCTTTTTTCCATGTTTAAGTAAGACAGTGGTTTGGGTGGGCACAATCTGGTGAATGGTGAAGACAATAGGAAGCTGCAGTTTGGGTAATGGTAGAAACATGACTAAGAATGTAACACCATAGGAAGACATATTCATCTAGAAGAGGCTGTTAGTTTACCTGTTAAAAGATGCTCATCCAGTGAAGAAAATTATTGGAACAGTAAACAAGTAAAAAGGAAGACATATTCTAAATTCAATTCCCTGATCAATTTATTTCACCTAAAGGCTGAAGGAACTAAAGGGATTAGAATAGCAAATGGTTAATTGTAGGAACTGAGTGAACCAAACTGACTTCATCTTGTGATTCGGTCCTGATACAAGCTTACTTCCTTTTCTATTCAACTATGGACAGATTCTGTCTTATGAGAAAATTTTATGGAATTGTGAGCATTGAGAAACTGGACCACCTGTACCTGCTGTTTAGAGACCCTTAACCAAGGCTATGTTGACTGGAAATTCAGTCAGTTCCTAAGACTGATATAAGGTGTTTTCTCATAATTTTATACCTCAAGCAACCTATTTGTCTTATCCAAAAACTGGCCTGATCCTGACCAATCAGTTATTGTTTACACATTCGTCTGATTGTTTGTAGTTACTTAGGGGAAGAGAGGGACGCCTCTTAAATTTAGGAAATTGTACCTGTTCACCCTCTCCTTCCCAACTTAAAAAGTCCCTAATCTTCTACCCAATTAGAAATCAGATGTCCAAATGTTGTATTATTTCTTTTTAAGTAATTGATCTTATTTGATTAATTGTTTAATGTATAAGAGTCTGTTTCCCCATGTATTTGGGGTCTAGCCCTTAGTTGAGAAAGGGACCAGGTCCCGATCTGAAATTCAGCAATTCCTGTATATCACTTAATAAATCAATATGCTCAGAAAATTGAACCTTTTTTCCTTAGTCACTTTAACTTTTGATTGTACATAGCCTATGAGAGGTGGAAGACAGATATTTATGAACCACATGCCTAATTTTTTAATTCCTTTGTTAAAGAAAACATATCTTTAACTTGTCCAAAGGGGCAAGTGCAGAGGACCACAATCTATTCTTTCTATTGCCACCTGCATTTGGAAGCCAGAAAAAGGTATGGCGATGATGGCCATGTGAGACATACAAAAAACAAAAATCAAGGACAGAATGTTTTTTTTAAACCCTTACCTTTCATCTTAGAATCAATACTGTGTATTGGCTCCAAGGCAGAAGAGTGGTAAGGGCTAGGCAATGGGGGTTAAGTGACTTGCCCAGGGTCACACAGCTGGGAAATGTCTGAGGCAGATATGAACCTAGAATCTCCTGTCTCTAGTCCTGACTCTCAATCCACTGAGCCACTTTGCTGATCCAAATGATAAATAACCTCTGGTGTGTATTTTTGTTTACTCTTCTTGTCAGGAGAAAACCAGACCAGAGAAAACTACAGGTGTTAATTGTTCTAAATTTGGTGAGTCCTACCTCCTGGTTAAAAAAACACTCTATTCTTTCTTTGAATGTCAGAGTTCCATTTGTGGTTATGAAGTTGTACCAGATCTAGATTCAGTGTCTATGTTTGTACTTGCAGAGAAGATTTGCTTTTTCTCTTGGTGCAGAGTGTGTGTCCATAACAACTTGTCATATGGTAGGGTAAAATTGGATCAGGCATCCTTAAAATGACAGACGCTCTGCATCAAGTGACAGTGAGGAGCTAGGAAGAAAGGCGATTTGGAGGGTGGTCAAAGGAGACCACTGGTAATGAAAAGTGCCCATACATACCTGAATATTTTATAGAGGCATTTTTTGTAGTAGAAGACAAATAAAAATGAAGTAGACGCCTGTGTCAGTTGGGGACTGGTTGAACATATCATGGAATATTATTATGCCACAAGAAACAATGGATATGATAAAGACAAAGAAGCACGGAAGGACTTATTTGAACCAATGCAGAGAAAAATAAGCAATAAACAATGGTAACAACAATGGAAATACAAACATACATATATGTGGATGTGTGTATATTGTCTATACATACATATACATATAATGTATATACAAACATATGTATAAATTCATACCTTCTGTCTTAGACTCAATATTGCATATTGGTTCCAAGGCAGAAGAGCAGTAAGGATTAGGCAATGGAGATTAAGTTACTTGGTCAACATCACAGCTAGAAAAGATCTGAGGCTGCATTTTAACTGAGGCCCTCCCTTCTCTGGGCCAGGCTTTCAATCCACTGAGCCACCTAGCTACCCCTCAAACATATGCATATATAACCATGAAACAATCTAAAGTAAATATTGGAAAATTACAAAGAAACAAGACTATCCTTGAAGAAAAAATGAAAAGACTCTTGTAGATATGAATGTATTTTCACACTTATTTGATGCATCTTAATGATTTTTTTCCTCTATTTTTTTCTTTTAAAATAATTGCCACATAGGCTGGCTCTCTCAGAAGGGAATAGGGAGAAATATTGAAATAAATTTAGGTGATGGAAAAACAGAAGTAGTTAAAAAATGAAGGTTATAGCATCCTGGGAGATGTCACTAAAAACATCATCATCATAAAACTCAAAATAGTTTTTATCCTGGGTGTGATGAGTTAAAAGAATATTTTTTTAAACCCTTACCTTCCGTCTTGGAGTCAATACTGTGTATTGGCTCCAAGGCAGAAGAGTGGTAAGGGCTAGGCAATGGGGGTCAAGTGACTTGCCCAGGGTCACACAGCTGGGAAGTGGCTGAAGCCAGATTTGAACCTAGGACCTCCCGTCTCTAGGACTGGTTCTCAATCCACTGTGCTACCCAGCTGCCCCCTAAAAGAATATTTAAAAAGTGGATGACTCCACTACTGTCTCCTAAGTTATAATAGTTCAGGTGAAATAGAAAACAAGAAATTCTGGAATTTGAAGAAACATATCTGCACAGAAGAATAATTGGTTAAGCGTCTTCTAAAACATGTTTTCTCTATGTCATCATCCAAGAACTACAATACTAGAGGAATAGGGAGCATTTTAAAATGAGATAGTTAAATCATTCTAACTTAGTGAGGTCTTGATAGGTTTTCCAGAACAGTGAACTCAGCTAGGGCCAAAGAACATATTGAATTTTTAAAAGCATTTATTAAGCTGTATAGTAAGACTGTTAAAACTGCAAGAGATGGTAGAATTCTAGGCCATGTGACTAACAAGATATTGGACTAGACACTTTCCCCAGATACCTCTAACATTCAACTCTCTCCCCCCACCCCAACAAAAGAAGAATTATGTGCCAGATGTAGAATACTTATAGCTGAGTCAACAGGACAAAACCCCCCGGAAAACCCTGACAAAGTAAAATCTAACACCAGAGAATGCTAATAATACTTAAAGTGCTCAATAAGCATCTTTACCCTACCAGCTTCTATATACTCCTAGAGGGCCACAGAAACCAATGAAAACCTGACTGGCTAGTGACTACATTGTAATCCCTTCTTGCTGCATGTAGAGATTTGCTCTATATACTTCACTTCCTGCTCGCTCTATAATATTCAGTAACTGGCATTGGAAGACACTGTTTCTAGCCAGACATTGAAGGTGTGTGGGGAGGGGGTAACCTGCTGCCTTTTATCTTGGGAGGCCTCTAGATTAGACACTCTCTAGATTAAGAAACTATCTAGAACAGTCTCCCTACCCTCAAATTTTTTCAAGAAGTAGCTGACACTGATTTAGTCCATCTAAAGCCAAAGAAGAGAAGGTAAATCAGGGAACTGAAACATAGCTGGGGCACATCCTGTAGTGCCAAAAGTTTCTAAAGGCAACGGCTAAGGTTACTGACACTTAAATCTCCCAAAGTTGAAAGAGGCCAATGCATGTAGCAGGCAAACTCTGGCAATGTACATAATACCAAGAGTGGAGGAGTAAGAAAGGGAGTGATAAGGAAACAAAATAAAGGGTTGTAATGTCAAAGATTTCCAAGGAAAGAACATTCAATGAAGCACAAACAGATAAGTCAACCAAGAGAATAATAAAACTAAAAAGAAAAAGAAGTACTAAACTCTCGAAGGCATTACAAAACACTTTGAATGAAAAAATATAAGACAAAGTGAACTGATGAAACATTCTGGGGAATCTCAAGAGAGTATGTAATAATAAAAAGATTGATCAGAGTAGTTGAAAAGAAGAAAGAAAAGAAGAGAACCCAGTAATCAACATCTCTTTCTCTCTCTCTCTCTCTCTCTCTCTCTCTCTCTCTCTCTCTCTCTCTCTCTCTCAATCTCTCTCTCTCTTATCTGTACATATCAAAAAAAGGAAAGATGAAAAGATATGGAATATGAAAATATTAAAGTGGATAAAAATCTGGGGAAAAAGAGAAGCAAAAGGCAACAACACTAAAAGAATAATCAGTTCCTCAATATTTATTAAGCACTCACTAATAAATGATATCTATATAAGTAAAAGCCATTGATTTTGAAGATAGGGCATACAAGAATATATTATCACAGAAAAACATTACAAATAAAAAAATCCTGAGAAACAGAAAGGAGAGAATAATACAACTTTATGGAATTTCTGAACATTTAAAACAAAATAATGATCAAAAGAATCCAGAGGCAGATTTTCATTTGCCTCCAGAAAGAGATCCAAAATTTTCACAAGACACATAATTGTAAAATTTAACAATTCCAGAGGTGTGATAGCATAGCCAATGAGAGGAAAAAGGATCAGGGGAGCAATCTGGATGTTAAAATTGGAACATGTGATGTGGGACACAGGATAATAGCTTTCAAAAATCCCCTAAACAATGAAATATAATTGAAACAATGTGAATAGATGAGTGGGGAAAGGAGGAAAGGACAGTGTAGGAACAGGGTTGAATGAAAGTAATTTATGGAAAACTTATGGTAAGGAGAAATTAGAAAGCTATTCTGATAGTCCAGGAGTGAGGTGATGAGGAACTGCACCAGATGAGAATAGAAGGAATTCAAGAGAGAGTGAAGATGGCAGGAATTGACAAAGGATTGTATATGGATGGTGAGCTAGAGTGAGGAATCAAAAAGGGCACTTAGGTTGAGAGCCTGGATGATTGAAAAGATGGTGGTACCCTGAAAAACATTGTGCAAATTAGGAAGAGGAGACATATTAAGATATGAAGTTCCATTTGGGACATGCTGAATTTAAGGTGTCTATGAAGCATCCAATGTGAGATACCTAATGGGAAATGGGAGATGTAAGAGATTAAATGCATAAATAAATTGGAGAATCATCTACAGAATTCAATCTACAGCAGTTGATGAGATCACTAAGTGAAATATCACAGATAGCCCAGGACAAAATCTTGGAGAATACACATGGTCAGTAAACTAGAGTAAAGAGGAACAAGAAGAGGGTGAATGATATATAATATTAAAGGCTTCAGAGAGGTCAAAAGGGAATGGGACTGGAAAAAGGATTTTAATTTTGGCAATTAAGAGATCATTGGTAACTTTGGAGGGAGCTGTTTCAATTGACTAATGAGAACAGAAGCCAAATTGCAGAGTTTAGAAGAAAATGACTGGAAAGAAAAGAGGGGCACTGATTGTAGATAGTTTTCTCAAGAAATTTAGCAAGAAAAAGGAAGACATACATGCAATGATAGCTAGGAATGGATGGATTAGGAGAGGGCCTTTTTTGTTTTTAAAGATAGGGAGACACAGGCATGTTTTTAGGCAGCACAGAAATAGCCACTAAGCAGGGAGACATTGAAAGGTAGTGAGAGAGCAAAGATGATAGAGGAGATAGTCTTCTGGAGAGGATGGGATGGAATGGGATTGCTTATGCATTTAGAGGGGTTAGCCTTGGCAAAAAGAAATGCCATCTCTTCCTGTGAGATAGGTGTGAAGGAAATAATGGGAGAAAACAAGATAAGGAGAGAGAAAACACATTGAGAAGAGAGAGTTTTAGGTTTCATTTTTTTCAGTGAAATACAGTGTATGGTTCTTAGCTGATAGAGTGGAGGGAAGGGGAGTAATGGGAAGTTTGAGGAGAGATGAAAAGAGGAAGAGCCATTATGGTGAATAATGATAGTGGATCAATTAGTCAACAAAATTTATTAGACACCTATTTGTTCCAGTACTGAGCACTGTAGGAAACAGTGGGTTAGGGAGGTATACAAAGGATTTCCTTGCTTCAGTGAGAACTGTTAAACTAGAAGTCCTCTGGGATCCCTTCAAGCTCTACATCTCATTTTATAGTCCTATTGTGGTGAAAAAAGGAATGATTATGCCTCTCTGTCCCTGTCTCTGTCTCTGTCTCTTTGCCTCTCTCTCTCTTTCCTCCTGCATCTCCTTCCATATATGCATATATGTATATACATGCTTATATTTTATAGGAATACATATGGAGAGAGTATTACATATATGGAAAAAGACAGTGTTGCTTAGTATGTGTGTTTGCATGTATATTCACACACATGCAGAAAGATATGTAAGTAGGTAGATAAATACAGTTTTTCTTTTATGTTATGTATATTTCTTATATCTTATAAAAGCTATTAAGACATAAAACTTTGGGGACACCTTCTATATCTTCCCATCTAAAATTCTTAAAAGGAAGGATGCCATCTCACCCCACTAAAACAACAAATGTGTGCTCAGCACAGGATTAAAAAATAGGGGAAGTATTTGTTTGAACTCATAAAGTAAAACACAAATATGACTAAGTTTCATGAGTAAAAACACATTTTGTTTTTTAATTGGTGAAATTCCTCCGTGGAAAAAAACAAATTAATCAAATTATGCGTTTTGGAATTGAAGAATAATTTTGATTTATATATATATATATAACATATTTTATAATTATTTTTGTTAAATAATTTGTGAATGTGTATGTCAAAAACAAACAAGCAAACAAGAATTATCAAATATAGTCGTGGGAATGGTTTTAAATCCTCTGACCCTTTCAGAATTTTCTTAAGGACCTAGTATGCTGAGAGCAGTTACATATACTAGAAACAATGCAGTGGGTTGTGACGAGGAAAAAAATTACAGACTTTGGCCAGAATCTTCCAGATAATGATTTCATTCTGATGCTTGGCAGTGGCAATAGAACAGAGATGTCTGAGGGTGTATGCCCTTGGGCATCAGCATAATCACTCTCCTTTTGGCCCAGCTATAAGAGCACACTGTTGGAAGAAAACAGGTATGCAGCCAGAAGCATTGGGCATTAGGAAATTATTTATTGTTGAGTAAATAAATATCTGTGGTTTCTGAATCATGTGCCTTTAGCTCCATCTCCAGTGCACTAAAGAGGATTGCCTTCAAGTTGATACCAAATGCATTCAAACTCAAATGAGGAAAACCAAAGCAAAGCTATTTATATATATACACATACACCCTAAGAGAGGCAAAACTTTTGCCTACTTCTTTCTGCTCCATGATTTTTTTTATGGGACAACATGTCCACATTTTTCAGTGGGAGATTATTATTACTTTCCTAGCATTAACTCACACTACACTACTCATCACTTCTCAGCTGATCTCTACCCCTCTGGTATTAATGTTCTAGCCAAATAGATCTATTTATTATACCATCCATTTATCTTACCCGTATATCTTTGGCCATTATTTCCCACATCCATAATTCTCCTTTAATAGAAACTCAACCAGGGGCAGCTTAGTAGTAAATGTTTAACAACTGGATCTCAGAGCTGAGGAAAAGGTATCCAGGGCATACTTTTAAGTTTAATTTATATTATTAACACTTTCTTAAGTACAGTTAATCGACAACAACAAAAAATAAACCAAGCCCAATTTAATAGCCTTAGCTGATTTCTGACATGTAAATGCTCACAGTAAAATTTAACAATTGTCTACATTCACCAAGCCAGGTAGAATAGGCTCCAATATACCTTCTATTAAATAATCTATTCTTCAAAACCCACTCAGCTCAAATTCATCTCCTTCATTAAAATTTCCTTGACTCTTCAAGAGGAAATGATCTTTACTAAGTTGGACTTTGGACAACACTTTATCATGCTTTATTTTTCAATTATTGTTATTGTTGACCCTATCTCACTTCTCCTATTAGATTGTCAGCTATGCAAGAGAAGAAACAGTAAATCTTTGTATCTCCCTTAGTATCTAACCCAGTATGCCCCTCATAGTGGGTGTTTAATACATGTTGCTTGAATCTCTTCTAGTGCCTAGCTCAATGTGGAGTGCAGATAAGGTACTTAATAGACTTCTCTTGATCTGAATTAAAATAAAACAAAAATTTCCAATTTTGTATAGTGGACATTCAGAATATAACGTATTATGTTATCCTGTAGGATTTAGGGTGAAGAATGGCAGAAGATGCAGTAATTTATCATGGATCAAATATTATATCAAGAGAACAATATAGTTAATTTACATGATTAATGTAAATGTTAAAGATATTATTAATGTGATAGCATTGTATATTATATATTATGTGTGTGTGCGTGCGTGTGCGTGTGTGTGTGTGTGTGTGTGTGTGTGTGTGTGTGTGTGTGTGTGTGTGGTAACTTGCTTTGGTGAGCAACAGTGAGACCAAGTTAAGAATCTGTAAGCAAATACAAAATAAAGCATAACTAACTAGAATTCAGTAATGAGAGCCCTCAATTAACAGGGATATTTTTACCAAGCCGTACTTTTAGAAGAAAGGCAAATGGTAAAAAATAAATTAACAAAAATACTATTTTCAGGAATTTAGGGGGAGATGCCAAATTAGTTCATTGTAGGATAATCTAGTAAGAATTTACTGTTGTTCAGTCACATTCAATTCTTCATGACCATGTGGGCCACACTGTCCATGGGGTTTTCTTGTAAAAAATACTGGTGTGGTTTGACATTTCTTTCTCCAGTGAATTGAGGGACATATTTTAAAACAGGCATTGAGGAGAGTACTGATTTCCCTAGGACTAGTTTACCTTAACAGAAAAAGGATAAAAAATTTGGAACCAAATGCCAAAGATAAATAGTAAAATGATCAACTTTATCCATTATATTGCTCCTGAGTAGGTGAAAGCACATGGCCAAAAGCAAATTCATCATCTTTCTAAATTCTGGAGGTCACCATTAGTTTGAGAATCACTGCAATGTCCTTGAAGGAAAGTTGCATGGCCACTAATAAAAATTCCTAAAATAGCGTAATAAACAAGTGTTGTGCTTTTTAAAGATATTTTCTAATAGACCATATGGCTTATTTCAGGATCTTGCCATTTTTTTCATTCTCAATCCTACCCCTAAATAACATTTTTTAAAACAAAGACAAATTAATTCTCCTTTTTTCTCTCAAGTGCTTTGGCATCTAAACACTGTTCTAAGATTTAAAAAAAGATAAATTATGCAAAGCTATTTAAAACAACTGGCATTGCTGAAGTCAGAGAAAGGGAAAGCTAGACTCACTTTGTCAAGCAGAAACCACAGCGTCAAAATAAAGACGAGGGCAACTTTTGTCTCCCCAGGCTGGTACATGTGGAAGATTGCCAGAGGAATTAACAATTTCCCCTCTTTTTCCCTCTCTCAAAGAAGATTGTTGTTATTGCTTTTTATTTTTATTTTTTAAATATCCCAGGATGATCATTTTAGCCATGATGACAGAGAACACACTTAACGATGATATTCCTGACAAAAGTCAAGTCATCACTGATTTATAACTCCTTGTATCTGATTGAAAGTATTATTCTCATCTCTCCTTGTTTAAAATATATACTACCTTTAGTTTCATAAAGTTACGGAATTGAGTAGAACATTAGATTTCACCTGGTCCAAACCCTCCACTTCCCGCCCCCCCCCCCATGTTTTTCAGGAGAGGACAGGGAGACCTAAGATCATACCCAGTTAGGGAGCAGCAGAGTTGGGCTCCAAATCTGGACCCTTTGTTCTATAAGCAGAACTCTTTTCCTGGTATACCACTTCCATCTTAAAAGAGAGATTGATCTAAAAGACTTGCAGATAAGTAATTATTAATTCAATTACTATTATTCAGAGTGTGAATTACTCAAGTTGTCATTTTAAAATTGAATCTTATTATTTATATTTTGTAATGAACTTAAAAATCATAAGCAACTATTCCCCAAGAGTGGCATTGCTACATAAGGATAGATGCCAACAAGAAACACCAGAGAGGGCTCCACCCCCCACCACCACCCACACACTCTATTCTCCTTAGTTCTAGGGACAGGCTAATGGCTTGGACACACAATAAGCTGTGATCTTTGTTCCAAAGTCCAAAATCAATCAGAACTCAAAATTACAGAGTTTTAGTCAAAAAGCTGACATAGCACTAGTTGGAGATTGTTCCATCATCTGCTGGAGGCAAAAATGGGGTAGTTTAGACCACTGAAATCAGAGAAAATTCTGAGTTGCCCAATAAGGAATGAAGGGCAGGAAGCCAAGAAACTTAATTCTAACTATATGTAGGGGGCAATGCCCTGTTTGCAGTCATTTAATCCTTAGCATACATGTATTCTGCGGGTTAGGGTATTACCAGTCAAAATAATTTTTACCAATTAATATAGCAAAAAACAGACACTTCAAAAAACAAATTTAAAAATTTGATAGGAAACCATGAAATTTATTTATGCACAGTTTAATTAAAATTATATATAACTAATCTATACATAATATCATATAAATTTGATATAATCTACATGTAAATTTGATATAATCTACAATGTACATATATATCATTATAGAACATATATTAAATATATTGTATACATATAATATAAGACTGACTACTTTTTATGTTTCTTTATAAACTTTTTTGTTTTCTTCTATATAGATTATTGGTTATTTTACTTTTTGCATCTCTAATGCTACACACTAATTCAATAATACCCCATACTATCCCACATCTAGAACCTCACATAGTTAAGTAAAATTATCCCATACCTTGTCCATGTCTGAAAATATATGTCTCATTCTGTACCACTAGTCCCTCTCCTTTATGCCAAGAGACGGGAGGCATGTTTCATGTTTAATCTTTTTCATAATTAATTACTTGTGTATCAGAGCTTCTGATCAACTTTCAGAGTTGTTTTTCTTTACATTGTTGTGGTTATCATGCAAATTTTCTCCTGTTTCTGTTCATTTCACTCCAATAGCCAAAATATATAGGAAACTGATACAATCATTAAAAAGCAAACAAGTAAGCCATTTAACAATGTACAAGTGATTAAAAGATAGTTTTCAAATGAAAAAATGTAAGCTTTCAACAACCATGTGAAAAAGTTCTCAATATAATAAAGAAATGCAAATTAAAACAACTTTGAGATTCTACCACACATCCATAAGATTATAAAAAATGATGTAAGACTAAAATGAAAATTGTTGGAAGGGCTGTGCAAAAACAAGAATTCTAATACATGATTGATGGAAATGAGAATCAGCTTTCATTCTGGAAAATATTTTGGAAATAAACCAAAAAGATCACTAAACTGTTCATTTCCTTTGATCCAGTGATACCACTTTTAGGTATACCCTTCAAACAGATTAAAAACCAAAGAGTAGCACCCATGTATGCATAAAATATTTATAGGAGTGCTTTTCTTTTGTCCTAACAAATAAATGGAAACAAGATAGGTGCCCAATCTTTGGGGAATGGTGAAATTGATTGTGCTATAGGTATGTAATGAAATATTATTGCATTACAATAATTTATGAATATTATAAATTTAGAGAAACCTCGGAAGATTTTTATGAACTGGAGTAGAGTGAAATGATAGTTTTCATCACCTACTAACTGCTCCCTTTCTTGTGATTATTTAGATTTACTCCCATTTCTTTTTTTATAAAAATTTTTAAAGCTTTATTTTTTTAATCATTAAAGTCCTTAACAACCATATCCTTCCTACATCTCCTACATCTTTACATAATAAACCTTCCCTTCCTTTGAAGGGAGAAGGATGATACTGAAGGAGTTAAGCAAAATCTATTAACATATTCATTATGTCTAGCAATATAAACAATAGTTAATACTGATAATTCCCATATCTCCACGGATTACATATATTTATAAAACCCTATTTATGTGTAGACTTGCTAAGTTACCCTGCTCTCCCTCTGATCTGTCCTTTCACTGACTGATCTGCTCAGGTCTGTAGAGTGGTGGCCCAAAGGAGAAGGCTCATACCTAAAGTGTGATGTCATTCTGGTTGAGTCCTGCCCAAAAGGCAGGATCTAAATGAATCTGATGCAAGTTGTTCATAGGGAGTGGAGGGTCATAGAGAGAGGCATTAATACATTTTACCAAACTCATCTCTTTTTAAAAAATTACCTTCTCCCTTATTTCCCTCTATCTACAAACTTCCTTCAAAGGGAATTCACCTTTGTGGGGCGATGCAGACAGAACTTGCCATATTTTAGACTTCTAAACTGCCTAAAAGTGGCAAAGGCAATTTCTATCTGGGGCCTCTAACTAGTACAGTGAATTTTGCAAGAAAAAAAAAATTCTTCTTTAAATTCTCCAAGTCAATGGAATTCAGCAAATATTAAAACTCTGGATTGTCTCCATTTTGAACATACCTTCATTCACCATGGTCCCAATGATGGCAGTAGCTTATTATTTGAACTTATCCTGCAACCTCCTCAGTTCCTGTCCATCCTCTTTCCCTAGGAATTAATATCCTGAGTGGGGTGGTGGGGTGGCAGTGAAATACACCTGAGACTCTTTTCTTGGTTCTTAATCCTCAATTTTACTACTTCTTGTCTTCTCTTACAATTCTAATTTCACCAGGGTTTATTTAATTCATTTTCTAAAAGGAGGTTCAGCAATGATAATTCCCAACCTATGAGTCCCTGAATCTAATAGTATTGCCTTTTTAACCTGGACTATTGGTTATCATATCCACATACTCCTCTGCTTACAAGTCATTGTCTTTAAAGGTCCAGGCTCATTCATCCTGGCCTCTAATTGCCTAACGCAATTTTATCTTCCTTTTCTGGAGAATCTAACTTTTCTAAAACTACTAATTAGAACAGATGAATACATAATTTTTCTTTATTTTTAATTTCTCCATCAGGTTCCTTAAGCATACATTATGCTAGTCTCAAGATATCAGGTGTCAGTGGTCGGTGTTATCTTTCTTATTGGGTTATTGTGAGGAGAAAACTACCTGTCTATCTATCTATCTATCTATCTATCTATCTATCTATCTATCTATCTATCTATCTATCTATCTGTCTGTCTGTCTGTCTGTCTGTCTGTCTGTCTGTCTGTCTGTCTATCTATCTATCTATCTATCTACGTATCTGACTGTCTATCTTTCCATCCATCTATGTATATCTATCTCTGTATATACATATGCATGTGTATACATATGCTTCTATATATGTGTATCTATGCACACATGTATATTATAACTGTTTATATGTGGAAGGAACATTGAAAACTTGGAGCATAACAATTTAACAGCAAGAAATAGGAACTATGGATTGAATCAGTGCTAAATATGGAATCTGGAAAGATCTGATTTTGAAATCTGCCTCTGCCTTTATTTTCTGTAGGACCTTGGGCAACTCGATTCCTTTCTCTGATCCTTGATTTCTTTGTCTATGAAATGAGGAAAGGACTAGATAGTCTCTTAGCTATCTTGGAATTCTGACTTTTGAGGTACTAGAGAAACAAAATAATGATAACATAATCCCTACTTCTAAGAAACGCACATTTTACTAGCAGTTATCAAGATGTGCAGAGATAAGTTTAACACAAGGTGAAGTATGATGGAGGAAAAGGAAACATTCAGATAAAGTACTTTAGAAAAATTTGAGGAGGAAGAAATCACTTTCAGTTGGGCAGGGAAGTTTTCAAAGAGATAGGCAGACCTGAACTGAGCCTTGAAGAAATTAGTCTAAAAGAGAATGATTGATCCTTCTAGGCTTTGGGGGTGGCTACTGGGGATAATGAGAAGTAATGTGAAATAAGGCTGGAAAGATATCAGTATCAGATTGTGGAAAGAATTAAATGTCAGGATAAAGTGTTCATGTTTTTTTTTTTCCTATTCTAGAGTTAACAGATTGTCAGTGAAATTGTTTTTTGTTGTTGTTGTTTGTTTTGTTTTGCTTTGCTTTGTTTAAGAGTAACATGTTAGAGAGTAGTAACATGAGCAGATTAGTGCATGGGGAGATTATTTCAGCCTCTATGTGAAGTATAATTTGAGAAAGGAAGAAATTAGAGATAAGGAGACTTTTCACATGTAGGAGGAAGGTGAAAGGTGATGAGGTACTATATATAAGGGTTGGTGACTGTGTGGTTCAGAAGGAGAGAACAAACAGGACTTATTGTGGATAAGTTTAACAGAACTAAACTGACTGGATTGTGGGGGGAAGTAATAATTATTACTAACTTTACTACTGCTCATAATGTTAATTACCATCAGTTCTAGTGTAGCCCAAGGTCTGTCTGTCATCTCCAAGCTCTGGGCTTGACTGAATTCATTCTCCCCACAAATCATTAATATTTTGCTTTGTATTACTTCAACTAGTAAATAGTGTAGGGGGAGAAGGGAGAGTTGAACTGCTGGGATAAAATGAAGTTTTTGCATGATATTCATTTTCATTTAAAGGTACTTCAAATATGGTAGAATTGCAATAAATGTTTATTGACTGAAAAAAAATGAAAGCTGGCTGTACCCTGAATGTCGTGTAATTTTCCATAGCTTCTGCCTACATTTGCTTATTCTATTGTAAGAAAATTTTGTTTGACAGTGATTGTGAACTTTCTTCATTCTTCCCCAGGGAGCTTTATCACTGTCACACTTAGTACCACTGTCCAGTAAAGCCTGTCTAGATACAACGGATGTGTGCCATCTAATAATATAGCACCAATGAATTCTTTATTGGACTATCATCCCTCATCACCCAAAGCAAGCCAAACACCACTGAGAAACGAAGTCTGTCTGTTTCCATGGTACTCATCACCATGGTATCTGAGCACTCAGTATCAAGCACTTAAGTTAGTAACCTGTTAGTTTGTCACTGCCCCCAACAGTTTCTCTCATGAAGAGAGAGAGAGAGAGAGAGAGAGAGAAAATGATGGTTTCTGCTTACAACAAAAACAAAACTATAAAATCTGATGCAGGGAATCATAGCTCTTTAAAGATTCAGTTCAAGAATATTATAGTAGACCTCCTTCCCTTCTGTACTGGTCAAGGATACATTTCCAATACCCATTATCATCATCATCATCATCATCATCATCACACCTTTACACATACACATCCCATAACTGTAAGTTTGGGAAGTATATTAGAAAAAAATATTAGGTAAGACTAGGAGATATGTGTTCCAAGCTTTGCCACTTAACTAGTTATGTGAACCTGAGCCAGTCACAATGTCATTAGATCTGTTTCCTTATCTGTAACATAGACTTCATATGTAACCTGGGAAAACTCTAGTGAATAAGGCTGGTCCATTTCAGTTTTGACATCCTATAGTTTAAGATTTCTTCTCACTTGCACCAATAGTCATTATAAATAATAAGCATTGCATACCATTAAATCCACAAAGGTAATAGGAAACATGTTAATGAAATTCCACCGAAAAATATTGGGGGTAGGGACGGAGTAGGGTAAAGAATCTAAAAATGTGAGAGACAAAAGGATAAATTCAGTCAGGAATTAACCATTGGAATCATTCTGACTGTTACCAACCAAAGTCTCTGCCTCACCCACCCAGAAATGTACCACAAACAATATATTCTTCACAAATGACCAGACAAATGAAAATGAAAAAGACAAATGAGGAGTGAATTCTTGATAGACTCAAAGAATCTCAGAACTGTTAGAGACTTCAGAAAACTCCAAATATCTGCGTGGGAATCATTTCTACCACATCTGCAGTAAATA
This sequence comes from Monodelphis domestica, assembly GCF_027887165.1. Classification (NCBI taxonomy): domain Eukaryota; kingdom Metazoa; phylum Chordata; class Mammalia; order Didelphimorphia; family Didelphidae; genus Monodelphis; species Monodelphis domestica. Next base: position 268,764,753 of record NC_077227.1, read on the forward strand.
TCAACTTGCAGATCTCAAGCGATAGGATCTTATTCCTCATGAAGTAACCTCTCCTTGTTTTGGACGGCTCTAATACTTGGGAAGGTTCTTGCTGAAATGTGCCACTTTTAAACTTCTACCTACTGCTCCCAGTTTTGCCCTCTGGGTACTTAAAACAATTCTGAGGTCTCTTCTTTTTATTGGGATGAAGGTGAAGAGATGACATAATGAAAATCCAGACTTCTTATTTCGTCAATATATAGAACTCTTGATGTGGCAACTTCCTCTAAAGATTTAGGTCAATAACTTATCTGTGATTTTATTACAATCCAAGTTTGAGTCTTGCCCAAGAATGAGAACTTAAACTCAGTTCTTCCTGACTCCAAGACCATTTCTCTTTCAACTCTGAGATGCTGCTTATCCTTCTATGTACTGATCCTTCAAGTACTTGCTCTCTTCTCTCCCTAAGCCTTCTCCAGCATAATTATCCCAATCCTCTATTCTATGGTTTCAAATTCCTTTACCATTCTAGCCACTCTTCTTTGGACAAATTCCACCTTTCTAAAGTCCTTCAAAAATGTAGCACTCATCACCAAACATAGTTCTCTAGAATTATCTAACCAGAATAGATTACACCACAGCTATGGACTTTATCCTAGTCATTAAGATCCCATTTTTTAAACCCTCATCTACTGTCTAAGAATCAGTACTGCATGCTGGTTCCAAGACAAAAGAGCAGTAATGGCTAAGTAGTTGAGGTTATGTGGCTTTCCAGGGTCACATAGGTCAGAAGTGTCTGAGGCCAGATGTTAACCCACAACCTCCCATCTCCAGACCTGACTCTCTATTGACTGAGCCACCTAGAATTCTGTTAATGAAGGATTTAGTCTCATTAGCTATTTGGGGTCACTGATGCTCATAGTTAATTAATATTTTTAAACCCTTAAATTTCCATCTTTGAATCAATAAGAAGTATTGTTTCAAAGGCAGAAAGAACAGTAAGGGCTGGGCAAGTATGGGTAAATGACTTGCCTGCGTCACATAGTTAAGAAGCATTTGAGGTCAGATTTGAACCTAGGTACACCCATCTATAGACCTGGCTCTCCATCCACTGAGACACTCAGCTATACCCACCATTGATTATTTAGTTTCCAGTCTTCTAGAACTCACAAATATTTCTCAATTTTATCCAGCTTGCTAACTATTCTCCCATTCTTTTTTTTTTTACTTTATGAAACCAAAAATGAGACTACATTTATCCTCACAAAATTTCATCTTATTAAATTCAGTTTATTGTTCTCTCTTATCAAAATATATTTCTTAGATTTAAAAAATCACATAACATGAATAGAACAGTATGTACAAATATACTTAAATGCATGACAGATATGAGTCTCACTCTCTAGGAAGCTGCTTCCAGCAATGCAGATTTCAACCCTTGCAAGACTGCAGCAAGGTGGCTCAGTGGATAGAGCTCCTAGGCTAGAGTTGGGAGGACCTGTTTCAAATCTAGCCTGATACTTCCTAGCTATGACCTTGAGGCAAGTCACTTAATTCCAGTTGCTGAGTCTTTAAAAAAAAAAAAAGGGACTGACCATTTTGTGTGACTCTGTGAAGATTAAAATTAACTCTCTCCTGATTGTGAAGATTAAAATTATAACCCCTGCCTATTTTTAGATTTAATCACCAAAAGTGTAAATACCCTACTTAAAAGTTGAATATGGAGATCTGCCCATTTTTAGATCTAATCCCCCAAAGTGTAAACATCTCACTTAATCATTAAGTGGGAGGTCTGTGACCCATGTGTGTGATAGTGGGTGACGAATCAGAATCAATTGACTGCCTCCTGGGCAGTCCTAAAGCAGGACTTCAACTGTGATCGGTAGATGTAGAATTAGAGGAAGGCATAGGAAGTGACACAAGAGAAAGTGTCTTTAAAAGGGAGTGCCAACTTCCTGAGGGCTGTTCTGCTGGTAGTTATTCATTCTTTGAAGTGGAATCTGGTGAAGAATGTGCTGACTGGACATGAGACCCTGTTTCCTGGTGAGACTGTTCTAAAATCTCTTCCTTTGAACTGACACATGGTGAGTGAAAAAGCTGACTTTTAATTGCTGGATTTTTCTGAAGAGACTTCTCCAGGTCTTCTGCTTTGCCAAGGCCTGAGAACTAACTCTCCCTGCCTGGGGCTATGAGTAAATTACTTAGTGCTTAAGCTAGGTATCTTACCCTATCCTCTCTCTCTTTCTCTGATTTTCTTACTTCACTCTTTTGACATTTTGTAAATAAATTGTAAATAAATCTCTTTGGAATTAATATAAATTCCTGGTGACCACACTCTTAAATAATCCAGTCCAACCCTTTAAAAAATAACCCCACGGGGAGCAGCTGGGTAGCTTAGTGGATTGAGAGCCAGGCCTAGAGATGGGAGGTCCTAGGTTCTAATCTGGCCTCAGACACTTCCCAGCTGTGTGACCCTGGGCAAGTCACTTGACCCCCATTGCCTAGCCCTTACCACTCTTCTGCCTTGGAGCCAAAACATAGTATTGACTCCAAGATGGAAGGTAAGGGTTTAAAAAAAATAACCCCTTTTCCCCCTTACAACTCTTGTCTCTATTCTCTTTCAGGTTTGCCTTAGCAAGTCCATCAAATGTGCTACAGACTTTCCTTCCTTGTTTCTGATGTCTTGAGGTGACTGCTCACATGGACTGAATGGACTGCTTACATGTCAAAGGCTAGAAATGAGAGATGGACAGCCAGATTCAATCTTCTCTTCCAATTACACAGTTTCAAATGAGTTTCTCTATTCATGTTTCCCTTTAGAGTTTCTTGTTAGTTATATGTTATGGCCTGATCACATGAATCATGCAATTTTTAATTCCATTCTGTTTGAGAGTCATTTTAATTCTACAGAAATAGAAGTGTTGCATAACTCATTAATATATAACAACACTAAAAAATGTTAGTGTTGAAAAGATGAGCCTTTGCTTTCACAGGAAGTTTGGGGTCTAAAAAATACTTTGCAATTTCCTGAAAGCATCCATCCAGTTCTCCTCCTTCTCATCTTCAATTCTGGACCCAACTCTTACTGTCCAACTATACTGTCTATGCCAGATAATCATAGTGTTGGACAAGTTCTACATGTTCCCCATTCAAATACATTTTGGCATTAGAAATTCTTTATTTATTTGGCTTTTCTTGTGTGAATGAACAAGCCAAACTCCTTTGAATAATTACAGATCTCTTCCTGGGGTTTGATGCAGTCAGCACCATGTGATGGGGTCTGGAATACTCCATCATTCGTAGGGAATCTCTCAACTGGAGTTTGCATAGTATCTCCATCCTCTCAGTGATAAATATCTTTGGTGGGCACATTTCTCTTTATTTTATATTTTTTACTAATGTTTATTGTGAACAGGCAGGATTATTTCCATTTTTGTATGTCCCAAAGAATCTTGAATAACCTTGATGGGTGGCTGGGAGACATCTTGTTGTAAAACATATATTAAGGCATTTTATTCTACTGAGTCAAAAGTCTTATCACAATCAACAAATAATAAGCAGAATGAGATTTTACATACTTTATATCTCTCAGTTAATTGTGAAATGGTGAATATGCAGTCTATTGTTGAATATCAATAGCCAAGGTTATTCTTCTTCTTATTCCCTTCTAATGCCCTCTTTGATGATGCTGTTGATTCATATATAAGGAGAGTCTCATAAAAATTTTATATAGATGATAGTAGACACATAGTTCTTGATATTTTTTCCTCTGAATTTATTATGTCTGATATTTTCCCCACATAGTTGTTATCCTCTCCTCTTCCAATTACCTTGTAGAATATAAAATTTCTCTCTCTCTCTCTCAAATAACTGGAACAGAGTGTATATATGTGTGTGTATATATATATATATGTAGTGTTCTATTATAATTACAGTACTTTTCCTGACTTTCTTTGTTTAAAGCTATTTTTACCTCCTTGATAAACACATCTGGTATTTTGATACTCTGGTCCAAGTGTGGAGGTTCAACTATGCATTATAAAGTATGTTAAAATGTATCTGGGGTTTTTTTTTGGTTGCAAATTTCCATTTTTTCTGTTTGTATTCATCCTTATATTTTTATCCTTGAATACTCTTGGGAAGATATTGCTTATTTATATAATTTACCAAACAGTCTTCAAACTGTATTTAACTTCTGCTGCTTTAGGAGACAATACTTCTCATCACTATTACCTTTTCTTAGCAAGATTTTACAAGGAAGTTTCTATTCTGATCCAGGGTTTTCTTTGACATTCATATTTCCATTTGATGGTCAAATCAGAAGTCTGCTGACTAAGATACTTTCTGGACTCTTTTGATCTCTTTTTTGCCAATCAATTTGCCACTTCTAGATGAATTTATTGAAAATATCCATTAATTAATTCATCAATCAATTAATTGAGACAAACTATCAATTTAGTCAATTACTATTAATTATTATTGACTAAAACATTTAGTCAATATTAATATCATTTTTGTACTCCATTTTCAATTCTTATTTGTCAATTACATGTTTAAATTCAGGGATAAGCTGGGTTAAAGGCATGCAATGCTTTTTTTCCCCTATTATTCTTCTTTCCTTTTGTTTTTTGTTTGTCTTATTCTAATCTTATCTCTGACAAACTGATAGTCTCACAGAAAATACACAGTTGATTCAGGGATTAGTTCCCCTTCACTAACAAGCCTTTTTTAAAAATCTTTAAAAATATAATTTATTTAATTATTTATGGTATTATTTAGTGATCCTTATGTACAGGAGCTACTAAACCTTTTTTTTTTAAGTGTCCATATTTTAGAAGAGTTAGGTTTCTGTGGATTCCACAAATCTTTGTCCTATCTCATTATTTTTTTCTGAACCATATTTTCCTATATATTTTTCTATCCTTGCTCACTTTCCCCTACCTTTCAGTCACCAAGTGTCAGAGTATAGATTGTCTTGATTTTAAGGGTCTTAGAAAATTTATTGTAGAATTTCAACACCAGTTTACTCTCAGCAACCAATATTAAGTTATGTTCTACAATTATTTTCATGGTTTTTGTTATTCAGTCATTTCATTCATGCCCAACTCTGTTACTCCATTTTTGGAGGTTTATTTGGCGATGATTCTAGGGTGGTTTGCCAATTCCTTCTCCAACTCATTTTACAGATGAGGAAACTGAGGCAAACAGGGTTAAGTGACTTGCCCAGGATCTCTCAGCTAATAGGTGTCTGAAGCCAGAAGTAAACTTAGGTCTTCCTAACTCTAGGTTCAGAACTCTATTCACTGCAGCACCTTATTGCCCTACTTTCATGGTAGTCTTTTCATAATTACTTAGCATTAATACTGTGGTACATTTTACATAACTTCATATATAACTCCAATTATTTTTGTTAAGGCAAAAAGCCTAAGAAGACTCTTCTAAAATTGACCAACATTTATTCTTTTCTTCTTTCCTTCAGGAATTATCTATTAGGAAAGAAGAAAAGAATAAGTCTGGGTCATTTCCAAGATTCCAGAAAAGGAATCAGTATTTGCACTATCCAAATATTTTTCAGTTGTGACTCCCCTTTGGAGTATTTTTTTTTGACAAGGATACTGGAGTAGTTTGCCATTTTCTTCTCCAGATCATTTTACAGATGAGGAAACTGAAGCAAATAGGGTTAAGTGTCTTGTCAAGCTCACACAGCTTGTAAGTGTCAAAGTGTCTGAGGCCAGATTTAAACTCAGGACGAGAAGTCTTACTTTATCTACTGTGCCACCTACCTGCCCATTTGCACATAAAGAGCATTCCTCATATCAACTAAGAGTAATAGGGTTTTCCTGAGTTTTTATAATGTGAGTTGGTCTGGATTACTAAAATAAGTTCAAAGATAAATTTTGTCATTTAAAAATTTTATCTTTGTAACCAAATTAATTCTATCATTCAGTGTACCAAGAGTAGTTTCCTCTGAATATAACTATCCCTCACCTATTGGGGAGTTATGTTCCAGAGACCCCCACAATAGATGAAAATCCCCAAGTAGGGCATACTGCATTTCCATTGGGTGCAGAAGAGTATTCATCCACCAAATCCAGCGATATAGTGAAAACTCTGGGATACAGAATTAGATTAAAAAAACAAACAACAAACAAACCATGATACAGTGAAGCCACAATAAGTGAACCACAATATAGAGAGGGATGACTGCATTCTATGAATTCTAAACTCTGATTCTACGATTTCCACAGCTTCCTCATTGGCCTCCCATTCTCAAGTCTCTCCCCTCTTTCATATATCCTCCATATAGCTTTAAAAAGTGGTATTACTCAAATACCATTTTGACCACATCATTTTCTGGGGAAGCAATTCCAGTGGTACCCAATCATCTCTAGGATCAAACACAAACTCCTCCATTTGGCATTTGAAGCCTCTTACAATGACCCAATCTTAACTTTTCCAACTTAATTTATTACTCCTACATTCTTGAGTCCAGCCAAATCAACCATTTTGCTATTATTAATGCAAGTTTTCAACTCCTGTTTCCATGTATGCCTTTGTAAGTTTGTGCTTCATGCCTAGAATGTACTTTCTCTCTCTCTCTGTGCTTACATCAGCCTCTTAGAATTTCCAGTTTTTTTTAAAGCATGGCCCAAAATGTTGTCTCCTAAATGAAGCCTTTCCTGATTCTCCAGCTACTAATGCAGCCTTATATTGCCTTCTTTGCCCTCCCTGACTATTACATTTTTGTCTTTACATCTCCAGCACTTACCCCTGTGCCTAAGACATAGTAGGTGCCCATGCAGAAGCAGAGGAGTATTTGACATTTTAGAATTCACATTTTCTCCCTCCTTACACTCTCCCCCAATCCCCAAGGTGGTGAATAGTCTGATATGGGTTATATCTGTACTCAGATACCTATTTTCATGTTTCTTATGTCCTGAAAGAAGTAAGTAGTGGTTTTAAGGCAGGCTATGAGAGAGGGATCACATCTATTATATGACAAGCACCATTTTGGGAAGGAACCCTAGGATTTCAGTCACACTGGGACAAAACTTCAGTCTCTCTGTTTCTGGCTGTAGCTAAATGGTCACCAAGTACAAACTTATGCATACATGTCCATCTGCTTTATGTGTGGTTTTATGTGTGTGTATATTATACATAGATATGTGTGTATGGAGAGAGGGAGAGAGACAGAGAGAGCAGAGAAGAGAGATAAAGAAGAGGAGACAGAGAAGAAAAAAGGAAAGGAGAGAGAGAGAGAGAGAGAGAGAGAGAGAGAGAGAGAGAGAGAGAGAGAGAGAGAGAGAGAACGAACCAGGGGGGGAAATTAATTATACTTATACCAGGGGCATATTTTTGGATCAATGTAAGAAAAATGTTCTTAAAAATAAATAGAAATAAAGCTGTCTAAAAAAAATTGGGCTGCCCTGAGAGACAGTGTATTCTCTATCACTACAAGTATTTAAGGAGAGGCATTTAAAGCAATAAATGAAGACTTTATTTAAGTGCTCATTATGTGCCAATCACTATGCTAAGCTCTAGAGATACAGAAGCTTTTATTCTAATTAGGGAGATAATACATATAGAGGAATGGTGGCCAAGGAAGAGAATTATAATCTGGAAAGGCACAAAGATGATAAGTAGAACAATAGGTCAGTGAATGGTAAATTCTTAGAGGTTTTGCAAAGAGAACTAATGCTTTAGGTGGAGGTGGGCACTTACTATGTACTTTACAATCATTACCTCATTTGATCCTTATAACAAGCTTGAGAGGGAGTTACTATTAATGGTAATTATAACAACTAATATTTATGTAGTGCTTACTATGTGCCAGGCACTGTTAAGCACTTTACAATGATAATTTTTTTTTTGAATCCTCATAACCCTTTGAGGTAGATACTATTATTTCCCACATTTTACAGATAAAGAAATTGAGGCACAAAGTTAAATGATTTGTCTAGTCACCGAGCTAATAAGAATCTGAGGCCAGATATGAATTTAAGTCTTCCTGACACCAGGTCCAGTGTTCCAACCACTGAGCCATGTAATTCTCCAAAATTATACAGAATCAAAGATGGAAAGGTCCTTAGAGATGAACTAGTCCCAAGCCACTCACTTTACAGACAAGGAAACTATAGCACAGATGGATGAAATATGATTTCTTCTAAGATCAGTTTTAAATGGGATACAAGAGATACTAATTATATACTAAATGGCTATTATGGGAAATTTAATTTTGTATATTTGAATTATGAGAGAAATATAAAGTTTTATGCTAATATGGCAGGTTCTTTGGATGATAATTGTTTTCCTTAATTCTTGCTATTTTATTTCAGGAAATAAAAGAAACTAGGTCACAGAGTTTGTCTCTAGCCAGTGCAAGAACACTTTTTGATATACTTTTCTTGGTTCTGTCCAATGTAGGCTTGAATGATACCAATTAATGCAATTCTACCACAATCACTGAAAACTTTCTTTGTTACTTCAGTGAGTTGGCACTTTAAAAAGGTAAAAATCTGTTCATCTACCTCCGTTTCCTGAAAGATTAGATGCACTACCTCAGTGGTAGCTCTCTCGAAACTTTCCTTTCTTTTTCTTTAGAATTACTCTTTTCTTCCTGTGGTCTCTTTGGTTTCAGGTAGTTGACCTTAATAGGCAGAAAAGTGTTTCTTTTCCCTGTCTGTTTTGGAAAAAAGTGGGGGCCATCTAATTTAACCTTAGATTCTAACTTCTGGCTGAAAATTGATTCCCCTTGCTATGAAGAGTTTCCTTGTATTCTGCAAGTCATTGTCTGACTTCAAGGACCAAGTATCATGCCATATATTAGATTGTTAAATCACCAATTATTTTATTGACTCCCTTTCACAGTTTTAGAAAACATCTGAGTTCAAAATATTTGTGACAAATCAAGCAAAAGGATATACTGTACATTTATTCTAAAATGGTACCTGCAAGTCCTTGTTATATATAGCCTTTATCAGTCTCATGCTTCATTTCTTCCAAGTCTTATTTTACTCTCCCTTTTCAGAGTTTGCTTTGATTGATTTTACTGGCTTTGCATGATTATTTGATTCTGGTTCTTATCCTAATTATCTAAGTAACCTGTTGTTGAATTGCTACAGTTGTGCCCAACTCTTTGTGACCCCATTTGGGATTTTCATAGCAAAAATACTGAAGTGGTTTGCCATTTCCTATTCCAACTCATTTTATAGATGAGGAAACTGAGGTAAACAGGGTTAAGTGACATATCTAGGGTCAGATAGTGAGTGTTTCAGACCAGATTAGAATTCAGATCTTCCTGACTCCCAGCCAAGTGCTTTATCCACTGAATCCCCTAGCTACCCCATGTGATGTCAGACAAATCATTTAATTTCTCTGAGACTCAGTTTCTCTCTTCAACTGTTCATGACGAGAGACTGTAGGTATAGATTTCTATGATGAGGGGGTGCATCCATACAATTTTATGCCTGATTGAAGTCACTTAGTCTCACAGTGCCTCAGTTTCCTTGCCTGTTAAATGTGGGGGGTAGGAGGAGTAAGTGATCTCTAAGCTCCCCAAAATGTTTTTCATTTTGGTTGTCTGCATATATCTATTATTATGTGAAGATTAGAAACAAATCTACATAAAACATCTGTTCCCTGCTTAATAGTTAGATAATGAGTCAGATGACATGGGCTATTTAATACAACCATGACCTAGGGCTAGCCACAGAATCATAGAATTTGAAAGGGAGAAGGAACCCAAATTATGTGGGAAAATAATTCCAGCTCTAATATATCTGACAAGGAATCATCCAGACTTTGTGGAAAGTCTTCTAAGGAAGATTAAGCAAGGATTCCATTTTTCAAAAGTTAAAATTAAGGATTTATAATAATATTATAGAAGCTCTTTTTGTGATGGCAAAGAACTGGAAACTGAAGAGATGTCCACCAAATAGGGAATGGCTGACCAAGTTGTGGTATATAATTCTAATGGAATACTATTGTACCATAAGAAATAGCTAATAGGATGAACACACACACACACACCCAAAAAACCTGGAAATATTTTTAAGTGGTGCAAAGTGAAGTGAGCAGAACCAGGAGAATGTTGTACACTGTAATAGCAATAGTGTGAAATGACCAACTATGAATGACTTCCTATTATCAGCAATGAAAGGATCCCAGCTAACTCCAAGAGACTAATGACAAAAAAGGGTAAACACCACCATGAAAGGAACTGATGGAGTTTAAATGTAGATTGAAGCATACCATTCTTCACTTTGTTTTCTTGGTGAATTTTTCTCTAGTATAAGCAATATTTTTTTTTCACAACAAGATGAACATGGAAATAGGAATTACATGATAGCATGTGTACAACTTATATCTTATTACCTGGTGTCTTAGGGAAGGGAGGGGTGAGAGGGAGAGAACAAGGATCCCCAAATGTCAGAAAATTATCATTAAAATTGTATCTTCATGACAGTTTAAAATGTTAGAAAATTAGTTATTTGTTTGTTTTCCTGACAACAAGCCTAAAATGATCTTTTTGTGACCACTACTCAATCCTTCTCTTTAACCTCTAAGTTCAAAAACGAATAAGTCTAATTTCCTCCTCCAAAAGATAGTCCTTCAAATGTTTAAGGAGAGCCAACATGTCATAGAATCATATATTTAAGAGTTGGAAGGTACACCAGAAATAATTTAGTTCAAATCCCTCATTTTACAGATGGGGAAATTGAGGCCCAGAGACATTAAGTAATTTTTCTAAGCTCACAAAGGTAAGTATAAAGAGATGTGGCTTGAACCTGAGCTCTCTAACTCCCAGACCAGTGATCTTCCCCATCACACTATATTTCCCCCCTCGGTCCTCTCTTCTCCAGACTAAACATCCAGTTCTTTCAACAAATCCACATATGACATGAACTTAAGACTTTTTGCCATTCTGGTTGCCATCCTTTGGCTATTCTCCAGCTTCCAGGAACAGTAGTAAGTCACAGAATTTTTACCCCAAGCATGTAAAAACTCCCCCTGGTGGGAATGGGGAGATCAGAACAATCCATTCCTTTTAATTTAGGAAATAATTGAGGAACTTTTTTTTTTCTTAAAGTTTGAAAGTTTTTAACTAAGAAAAAGAAAATTTATAAAATTGACAAAGTGTTGTAATACTAAGCAACTCCAAGGTTCTGTTGGGATATTAGTGTGGCAATTTCAATAATTCAGTACTTTCATCCATAGCTCTACCTTTGATTTCTTCTTTCATTCTTCACTGAACTCACTAAATTTTATCTGGTTCCTTTTTTTAAATAAATAAAATGCACATTTACATTGGGTCTTTGTGACTAATTGTATTTTTCTGTATTAAATGCATATTGATGATAGATATTGTTTGTTGACATTAAAATAATAGAAATTACATAGATCTTTAAAGTTAATGGAACTATTTATAAATATCTCATTTCATCCACATAATAACCTTGAAAGATCAGTGTTAGTGTCCCCATTTTATGGATAAGGAAACTGAGGCAGATAGATTAAATGATTTTCCCAGGGGTTATAACACTAATCTGAGGCTAACCTGAAACTCAAGCCATCCCAAATCCATGTTCTTTATCTACTATTCCCTCTAGTTGCCCCTAATTTAATTAGCCTTATTACATAAAAGTCAAGAAGCAAGATGGAGTAGTGGTTGGAGGGATGGCCCTAGAAACAAACAGACCTTGGTTCAAATTCTGTTTCTGATATACACCAGATTTGGGACCATGGACAAGTTATTTAATCCCTGGTCCTGGAAAACTTTTTTGGATGCTTACACTCAGACAAGGACCGCCCAACAAAGTCCTTTGGGAAATTTTGAGCAAGCAGACAGCATTAACAACTGAAAAGGTGGAAAGTGAAGGCTTTGTCTAAGTGAGGAAGACTTCAAGAGCTTTGAGGAATCAATTAATCAATAAACATTTAAGTGCCTACTCTGTGCTAGGCACTATGCTAAATGCTGGAAATTATATAAAGATATCAAAAGATCATAAGGAGGAGAGAAAATGTATTTCAGTCGTGGGGCCAGTTTGATGAATGCATGAGAGTAGGCAGTAAAAAAGGAACTAAAGTCTTGAAAGGAATGTTCATCTAGAACCTAAAAGTGAATAAAGAGAAGTAATGTGAAGTCTGGAAATGTCAGATGGAGTCAAACTAGGTAGAGATTTAAATGTTTAGCCCCAGTTAAAAGACTGAATTTTATATTATTTATAGAAAATAAAGAACCACTGAAGATTTTGGTCAAGGGAGTGGCATGGTCAGACTTATGCCCTTAGAAGATTATTTTGGCAGGTATGAGAAGGATGGATTATAGAAGGGAGAGACTGGAAGTAGAGTGACCATTTCATATGCTATTATAGTAGTCTGGGCCAGAGGTGATAAGGGCTAGAACCTCTGAAAAGTGGTAGTTTGGGTGAAGAGAAGGGACTAAATACTGTGGGGATAGAAGAAAGCCTGGCTTGGAGTCTTAGGAGATGGAGAAGGTATTAGACACTGATGAGAAGTATATCTCTTGATGGAGGGAATAGGTGAAAGTGACCTACTGCCTAGCTATATCCTCAACTCAGACATGAATAAGTTAGAGTATGAAGACTCACTGTCACAAATTCAAGTTCTAATAAAAAAAATCTTGATGTCCTTGAACACACAAGATAAATAGATTGATGGAAAGCAATCCCACCCCAAGGAGCTGAAAGAATAACAAGCAAATTTATCATCGGAAGCATTATTGTGACAAGAATGTAAAACAATTTTGGCTATTTTTCCCATTGAACTCAGGGCTGGATTTGCTCATCTGAGCTTCATACTTATTAATTGCACTAGAAAATAATCATTGCTGCATGATTATGTATTTTATGTATGTATATGTATTTTAAGAGCTTGTAAAAGGACTCAGAAACTATAGAAGTCAAAAAGCTCGCCAGCAGTGAATAACAGTGATAAGACAAGAGTAGTTTACATTTTCATAGTAGTTTGCAAAGTTTTGGTTTTTCCCTCAGAATAACAAGTGAGGTGGTGCTGTGTTCCATCTATAAGTCCTATCTCCAAGTAGTATTATTTGTCTCACAGACTGATTATGAGAAAAGAATTGCACAAATCTTCAGATATCACATAGTTGTGAGTTATTATTATCCTCATTTTTTTTCAGACAATAACATTATTAAAGACTTGGAGATCAGAATCCAGAAGGTTGAGAAAACAAATGAGATGAAAACATTAGATGGCTTGCTCCAGGTTACAAAGCTAGAAAATAGCCAGATTTTGACTCAGATCTGACACAAATTTCAGTCTTCTTTCCACAATTCCACTCTGCCTCAACAAATATGCTCTATACCTAAACTGAATTTAAGACCTCATATACAGTTGTCTTTGGGAAAGTTATTCCCTAACTAGAGTAAAGGTTCTTAATTTGCAGTCTTTGAGTTTGTTTTTAAAATATTGTGATAAGTATATGCCAAGATAACTGGTTTCTTTTGAAATTCTACATATTGCATTTAAAAACATTATTCTAAGAAGGGGTCCATAAGTTTTACCAGATTGCCAAAAGAGCCCACAACACAAAAATGGTTAAGAACTCCTGGACTAGACTCTGAACTTCAAGGACAGGAACAATGTGGTTTATATTTTTCAGGGAATTATCATTTTGTTTTTCTTCATATTCTGTAAAATGCGATTTAATTTTGGCTTCCTGATTTGGCTTAGGGTATTTGTCCCATTCCAACATATCCCATTTTCCCCTATATCTCCAATTTTATTAAAATTACATTGTTAAGAACTACTAACAGACTTCTGACTCAAGAGTTAATTTTATAATGGTGACCACAATATTTTAATTAATATTACATTTAATCATTTTACTTTCATTTATTAAAGATGACTTGATTTTTAGATATCTCTCTACTTACTTTTCAACAGGCCCTATGTTTTTTTAATCCAAAGCAACAGAAAAGAACAGTTTGGTTTAAAAGTTACATAAGCACCACTAAATGTCACTGGGAATATAAATGAATGATTTGGCCCAGAGAAGTATCACCTTGGTGTACAGAAAGTGCTTAATGCCAGAGTCATTAATCATTCTACATTGTCAAGACACTAGTTTAAAGGACAAAAGCACAGCTTGTGTGGAAAGCTAATGGATAAGCAATTTCTTACCCTCAAGGTGTCATTTTTTTTTCTTCTCAAAAGCCAAAATTCTTCTCTTCTTGACTGAGCTAATTACTCTGATGGAGTAATGAATTGAAAAATAGCATCCATCTCATCCTCTACATAAATACCACAGGCAGGGTGGGGTGTAAGCCAAACAGGTCCACCAATCTGTTTGTTTTCAGATTGTTTCTACAAGGATATTCTATTTATTCATTTCGGAATTTTCACCAAAGTCTCTATACATATAGCCTGGGGTTACAAGTTCAGGCAAAAGAAATTAGAAGTATCAAAATCAAGCCAATTGAGGCTTTGAGTTTTCCATTCCATTTAGTCCTCTCAGCAAGGTCTTTATCTTACATTCTCTTCCAAAGATGAATGAATCTTATGCAATGTCAGATAAAATATTAAAGGTAGAATGAATCTCAGAATTAAATCTAGTCTAAAAACTATTTACAGATGAAGAAACTGTGACCCATTGGAGTTAAAGGAATTGTTTGGTGTCATATAGTTAGCAAAAGACAGAATCAAAGAAGACTGAAGGGAATCTCATTCTTCCTACTCTGTTTGGTGCTCTTTTCACTGCATATCCTTACAATGCCAAACTTTAAATTAGATTTTCTTTTCCTTCCTTTCTTCTCTCCTTCCTTCCCTCATTGCTTCCTTCCCTCATTGCTTCCTTCCTTCCTTCCTTCCTTCCTTCCTTCCTTCCTTCCTTCCTTCCTTCCTTCCTTCCTTCCTTCCTTCCTTCCTTCCTTCCTTCTCTCCTTCCTTCCTTCCCTCCCTCCCTCCTTCCTTCCTTCCTTCCTTCCTTCCTTCCTTCCTTCCTTCCTTCCTTCCTTCCTTTTTTTCCTTCCTTTCATCCTTCCCCTTTTCCTTTCTTCTTTCCTCCCTCCATCCCCTGCCCCCCACCTAACTCCCTCCACCAGTCTCAGCCACCCCTGTAGCAGGGACTATAGGCATGTGCCACTATATCTAACCAGATATTTGTTCCAATAACCTTTACTGTGTCCCAAATTGTTTTCACTATTGAATTGTTTTCACTATTGATGTAGCCTAGATGTCTTTTTTAATGTTCAGAGTCAACCAAGCCCCCCCATTTTCTGTCTCCTCATAGGTCAAACTAAAGGAAAAAAGTAAACCTCAAATGAAGACATGACAGTTCCACAGCATTCTTTCTCATCCCTCCCCTTTCCATACCTATTACTGTTTCTCTTGTAAAACTATAATCTGTAAATGATTTTCCAGTCAAGGTAAAAAGTCATTTTGGGTGCCATACTGTAAGCTTCTTTGTCACCCCTTTCACATGAGTTAATAGGTTTTTTATATTAAATAGCTTCTTTCTCAAGTAAGCAACTTTTTACACTTTCACCCAACCCTCTGAGCCTTAGGAGGCCAGCTTCTTGCTTTATCTGAATTAACTAAAGAGGTTTGATCATTAGGCGTTCAAATATAAGAATAAGAGGAAGATATCTTTGACTAGAAATGCATATGTCTTGATGTAAGAAGACCATTCATGTGAAATCTATAAATACAAAGAGAATACTTCTGGTATTTATTATATCATAGCAGATGGAAAAGGGCCTCTTTTATTCTTTTTTATATAGCAATATTACAGGCATAACCCTTAGATCAAAGGACCATTGGGGTGGGACTCTCTTTACCAGTGGAAATTGATTACTCAATGTGTCCTAGGTACGTGGGCAACGTCGCTGAGAGCACGACAGAAGAGCTATACTGGCTTTTACTGCCTTTTAGCTTCTGATAGAAGATACACGAATCCAACTTCTTTTCAGATTCACAAAGGAAAAAAGATTCTAGGAAGAATGTAATACTTTTTGATCTTGTCCCTATTTCCAACTTCTTACACTAGAAATGTGGGAGTATTTGCTCTTGTGTTAAAGGAAAGCAAAGGGAATAAGCATTTATATAGCAACTACTCTGTGCCAAGCACTATGCTAAATGCTTTACCAATAATTATCTCATTTGATCCTCATAGCAACCCTTTGTTTTAAGTACTATTATTATTATTCCTGTTTTACGGTTAAGGAAAATGAGGCAGACAGGTTAAGTGACTTGCTCAGAATCACACAGCTAGTATGTAAGTGAAGATGAATTTGAACTCTAGTATTCCCAAGCCCAGCTCTCTCTCTATCTTCTTTGCCACCCAGTTATCTCTAAGAAAGTGGAGACTCTTATCTTGTTCCCAAAGGAAGAACTCTTTCAATTGATATAGTCTGAAATATTTTCTCTTAGGTATACTTTCTCTGATTTATATTTTGTAGCTTTAAAAAAAGATCTTGTTAACTGGCAAATAAACCAGAATGGTGAAGGGTCTTGAATTCATGTCATAAGAGGATTTGGTTGAAAAAACTAGACATGTTTAGCCTGGAGAAGAGAAGACTCAGAGAGGAATGCAGTTTGTAGAAAGATCACTGGTTTGGGAGCCAAGATTTAGGCTTATATCACATCCTTTTACATTACCTTTGAAAGTTATTTATCTCTCTGAGTCTTCATTTCCATTTATCGCTACTGAATTTCTTATTATATGCAGCCCAATGAACTAACACAATTGTATCAAAATCAAATAGAAATGAAGGTCACTGAATCATACATAATGATCCTTGTAGTCTTATATTGCCTCAAGAACCATATATTAATGTTATCTATGTTTTGTTGTATTTTTATTTTTGTTAAATATTTCCCAATTACATTTTAATGTTTCTTCCTATATTGGAGTATATACCAATATGACCTAGAGTCCTATGTTTGACCCCCATGATCAAGCAAGGTTAAAATCACAGATTCTTATCTATCAACCATTGTGTTGTCTATCCCTCAGAAATGTTAGAAGAGGGCAGCTACTTGTTGAAGGCACAGTTTAGTCAGTTTTTCCCAAATTACTGGTGTCTTGGTCAGTAGTATTTTGCCAAATGTTTAACAACCAGCTTTCTAAATACATTCCACACTTCAAAGTTTAAACTGCATTATCAGCATTTTCTTCATCACTTCTTTTTATCTATACAATCAACAAACCAACAATCAATCTCTGATATGTAGTATTTGTTTCCAAAGTGTAAGTGATCACATTGAAAATTTAACAACTGGCTCTCATGAGTTGACTCTGGCACATCACTGGTTTTGGTCCTGACCTTAAGCTTCACTTTCTTTAAAGGTGAAAAGGATGCAAGGAATATATAGTGATGCCCAAGGAGAAGCCATCACGTGTAGCTCAGGAAAGAAGCCATCAGAATTGATGAAGCTCATACCAGGAATTTTGACGGACAAAGTGGGAAGGGAAGGCAAAGACATCCCAAGAATGAACTATGGACTGAACTTAACTGGCACTGCTCACCCAAGGTGAGCTAGCTAGGACGATGAGGCAGTGCTCCTTCTTCACTTCTTCCCTCTCTCCAGAAGGTGGTCAACTTTCTCTGGACATCAACCCCTTTGATTTCCTGGTTTCCCCATTATCTCTGCTTGGCTGCTGCAGCTGGATTTAGGGTTTCAACTTCCCTGTTTAATTTTATGTTTCTGTTATTTAAATCAGTTGCTATTTATAGAAGAATGATTTGTTGACAAACAGCTCAAGCTGTGGTTTGCTGTAGTTATTAAATATGCAGAAAAGCCTTAGAACCAATACATAGTATTGACTCTAAGATAGAAGGTAAGGGTTTTTTTAAAAGCCCAATTTACAATGAATCTGTAACATTATCTTTGTTTAATTAAACACATAGTTTGTAATTTCTATTGTGTTTTCTATGATTATTTGTCCTTTCTAAAAATAGAGCCTTTTAAATTTATTTGATTAACAAATTATAAAAAATAAAAATAAAAAGATCCTTCTCTCTCAAAAATAAATAAGTATGCAGACAAGGATACAGAAAAGATAAAAACGTACTCTTTCAAAAAATGGGCTAGGGGGCAGCTGGGTGGCTCAGTAGATTGAGAGCCAGGCCTAGAGATGGGAGATCCTAGGTTCAAATCTGGCCTCAGATACTTCTTAGCTGTGTGATCCTGGGCAAGTCCCTTGACCTCCATTGCCTAGCCCTTACCACTCTTCTTGCCTTGGAACCAATACACAGTCTTGACTCCAAGACAGAAAGTAAGGGTTTAAAAAAAAATGGGCTAGGGGGCAAAATCATACAGACCAAATCACATAGATAAGGAGAATGCCAGTATTATTTCTTGAAAGCCTTGTTTGGTACATGTATTTTGCAGAATTGTTATTTGGTCATTTTCAGTTGTGTCCCACTCTTTATGATCCCATTGGGGGTTTTGATGGCAAAGATATTGGAGTGGCTTGCCATTTCTTTTTCTAGCTCATTTTATAGATACAGAAAATGAGGCAAACAGGGTTGAATAACTTGCATAGGCTCACAAAAATAATAAGTGTCCAAGGCCATATTTGAATTTTTCTTCCTGACTTCTGGCCAGGTACCCTATCC
This sequence comes from Monodelphis domestica, assembly GCF_027887165.1. NCBI lineage: Eukaryota > Metazoa > Chordata > Mammalia > Didelphimorphia > Didelphidae > Monodelphis > Monodelphis domestica. The sequence goes on from NC_077227.1 coordinate 268,783,337, forward strand.
ACGGTGCCACCTGGCTACAACTTTGCAGAATTACTCAAGATCAACAGTTAACCCTTAGAGATCATTAGCTTAAAAAAAAATCATGCACCTTGGGAGCCCCAGATCCTTTTGGCATTTCCTGAGTGACCATGATTTGAAAGAAAAAATCAGTCTCTAAGGAAAAGGAAGTGTGAATAGCTTGATGCCATCCAGCAGTGGAAATGAGAGCTGGAAACCTGCTTACAAGCCCTCCTAGTGGCTAGACCTTCACAATTCAATCCAATTGGCCCTTAGCACATGAGGCTTTTCCTAACACTCTCTAAATGCTACTTCCTTCACTTGCATGACATTGTAAATTTTTGTGCATATATTTTGTAATAGTCTAAATGTGGATGTAAGAGTAGAGGAGGTCACCAAGTCTTTTCAAATGAATCCATCAAAAGTATGAACTAGATCTGAAAAAGTCCTAGCCAGGCATCTCTATTGGATCAAACAATAAAGCCCCTTAGGTTAGTCACGAGAAGTCCTTGGAGGCCATTAGGTAAAACACAATGATGTTCCACAAAAGCTGGTATTATTGATATTGATGTGGATTTTCTATAAAACAGTGAGTAAGAACCCAAACCTCCAAGCATCTGACAGTCTAGAGTATAGAACAATAAGAGAGGCAATTGTTTAGATGGGGGAAAGTAGATTCCCTCCACCAGCCCTGTCCATGAGTAGAGGAATTCCTTATAAACTTCAAAAGACCAGGAAAATGGGGGCAGCTGGGTGGTTCAGTGGATTGAGAGCCAGACCTAGAGACAGGAGGTCCTGGGTTCAAATTTGGCCTCAGACACTTCCTAGCTGTATGACCCTAGGCAAGTCACTTAACCCCCATTGCTTACCCTTTACCACTCTTCTGCCTTGGAACCAATATACAGTATTGATTCTAAGATGGAAGGTAAAAGTTTAAAAAAAAAAGACCTGGAAGATTTTCATTGTCTGGACTTTTTAGATTTGGGCATTGTATTGGTCTCCTAGATGCATCCCCTAAATAGCTAATGACAACCAAGAGCAAATTAGACCCACTAAGAAAAGCAACTTCAAGGACTCTACAAGGAACCCAGCAGAAAGTTGCGTCATGACTAGGAAAAGCACATGAGTATCCAGTGAAAGAAAGAAAAATAATTCTCATCTCTTAGAGCTGGGTATTTCTCCTTTACCACAGGTGCTATCTATGCCTGAGCCTTCTTTCTCATGGAATTTGCAATATGCTAATGATAAGGCATGACATAAATTTTGGGAGGATGTTTTGTACCAACTTAATGTGCCACTTTTTTTAAAGAAAACATTTTCTAAATGCTAATGAAGTGTGGTTAATTAGTTTATCTCAACTGATCATCAATGGAGGAAGCTTGGTGATAGTTTCTGAGCTACTCGAGGAAAAAAAATTCACCCCTTACAATCTTACTGCTAGTTCCTTGTGGGGAAAAGTATAAGTCAAACTCTAGGGATCCATCCTGCCAGGGCAAGTCACAGTTGGGAGAGTAAATCCATAACTTGGGCTACATGTGGTATATCTTATTTCCTCATAAAAAAATGTAACCTCTTTAAAGTCAGGGACTATTACATTTTTGTCAGTATCCTCAGGCACTAGCATAATGTCAGACGCTGAATGGTGTATTTATTAGACATGGAGTCAAAAAAACCTGAGTTCAAATTCTGCCTCAGATACTTAAAAGCTCGATGTCTCTGCCTGCCTCAGTGTCATCATCTGTAAAAATGAACGTAATAATAACACCTGCTTCCTAAAGTTGCTATGAAGATAAAATAATATGTATAAAACATAATATACTTTAAAGTGCTATGTAAATGCTAGATATAATTATTGATAAATGTTTATTCATTGTTATTGATTCTGAACTTTTCAAATGTATTTTTAAAATTCTTTCAGATACTAATGCTATTTCCTTTTAACCTAAGCTGACTTTTGAGTGACTATTCTTGCTTCAATAAAGAGGGAAATACACAACTGTCATCAACATATATTGTTCAAAAACACTAGCTTCTTCACCTTTGTTGTCCATTAATCTGCCTCTGTGTGGAATATAAAGTGACATGATAGCTCTATAGTTTTATTGAAACCTCCAGACTATAGTAGTCAATGGTAAAAAAAATAAAGGAAGACAAAACCAGAAAAATCTGGGATGCCTAATACTGATTGTCACTAGGAAAATGGACCCCATCCTCAATGCTAGAATTACAGTTTGCTTTCAGATAGGTTGCCTTGAGTATTACATCAACAGCACTTACTGACGTCTTGGCTGTGACTAGAAATCTTCCTGGGACTTAAGTAATGTTCTGGACCATCTGTCTTAATGTGTCTATATTTCCCCTGGAACAGTTTCAAGTGTGCAGTGAATGGGAACCAAGCTGACCTGGGCTCTGGTTCTTTGTCCCGGAGAACATTCACAAAATCTATGTTGACAGAAACATTCATTTGCTTGCTGATCCTGGTTTCTCTCTCAGTGCATGGTTAATAAAATGTGTCTTGAAGCTTATGAACCAAATCAGAAGATGGCTATTAAGAAAGAAGCAAATAACTTTTCCTTGGGAAAATTGCTTTTTAAAGAGTAATATAAATAATGCAATAGATTTTTAATTGGAAACAAAACCTTCAGTTAGCCAATTATTTTTTCTGTATTTAACTTTTTGGGAGGAAGTGGCAAATGACAACAAATGAAAACCTCCAAACAGGCCTTCTTCTAAGATTTCATCCAAAAAAGTTAATTTTCCATTTCCATTTCCAGAAACTGTACCTTCTAGAAAACTAAAACAGTTGATCTTCAAAATCATGATTCTTGGGGGCAACTAGGTGGCTCAGTGAATTGAGAGTCAGGTGTAGAGACAGGAGGTCCTGGTTCAAATGTGACCTCAGATACTTCCTAGCTGTGTGACCCTGGGCAAGTCACTTGAACCCCATTGCCTAGCCCTTACCACTCTTCTGCCTTGGAACAGATACTTAGTATTGATTCTAAGACAGAAGGTAGGGTTTAAAAAATAATGATTCTGTGTGGCTAGCATAATCGCCAGTGAATCCCCAAGAAACATCCTATTTTGTTTAGAATCTGTATTTCCTAAGTCAAAGACATTTCAAAAATACAGTTTAGAAGCATCTTAAGAGGTTGAAATAAAGGAGGCATTGATGGTAAGCATTAGTTAAACAAATAAAAAGAATACCTCATTGTTGGAGCACTTAAGTTCATCAGAGCCTCACAGTCCAACCACAGGGAGATTTTACCCAGAGAGAAACAATATGTCACAACAATCACTTTGGAGATCTGCTCCCTATTTAGAGGTCAATTTATTGCTTACAGAGACAGCATATGAAGGCTTCCTTCTGAGTATTCGCCGGTGTTCACATAGCTTTTCAGCAACAGAAGGTTAATGATTTCCTGAACCAACCCTCTGAGATTTGCTTATTTGGCTAAAACATTGTAATGACTAGTTTGAAAGATAGTCCTTAATATGCAAAAATCTGCCTTAACCAGTTGGTCATCTGCTTCCAATGATACCAATTTTGATGTTCAAGAAAACTGTGACTCCCTGTCCATGTTCAATCTACTAGATAGTGAGGACATGGAGCAGGTAGGAGTTAAGTGCCACAGCCCTGTCCCTAATCACTTAATTTTCAGAATGTTGTTTCCTTTGATTTTGAGCAGATCTTCTTAAACTGGCATCTGGAAACTTTTTTTAAATGAGAACTGACTGTATTGACTTTGCAATCCTAAACATTGTATTTTATATATTTAAAAACATCATTTGGAGAAGCAATCCAAAAGGGTTGTGCTGGAGTCAGCTTGTAGAGTCAATTGTTACATTTTTAGAGGGGAGATTTACACTTCAGAAAACACCACATGCTCCATGTCAGAGCTTGGTTTATTATTTTGGTGACTGTCTACATTTTTTTAAGGATGGAAAAGTGTTAATAATGAAGATTAAACTTAAAAGGGCATATTCATCATGCATTTGTAAGGGGAGGAAAGGGGTACCATTTGGTAAACATTTACCAGCATGCCCCTGGGTCCATGACACATACATAAATTTAAGAACCCTAATGTAAAAGTACTTTGAAAATAAATAAATATTGATTGTAAGATTGACAGAAGTTTCTCTTGGGTGCAAAAACCAACAAGGGATAACAACACAAGAAGCAGCAGGTTTCGTGTTCTCAAGCCAGTTAGAAAAGACCTAAACCTTTGGAGTATAACCTAAACCACTTCCAAGGAGATTATAATAATCTATTCTGCCTTGAAACCTCCCTCCCCACTCCCCCAGAAGGTTATACAACATTCCTCCATAAATCATCCTGATTTAAGATCCTTCACTGTTGGAGGCAGCTAGTGCAGAAATGACTTCAGAAATCCTGTCACTTGCCAACTTCATGACTTTAGGCAAATCACTCAATATTTGAATCTCTGTTACCTCATCTGCAAGGTGGGCACAATAATGCTAGATGCACTATTTACCTCACAGGGATATGAGGGAAGGGCTTTATATACCTACAAGGTATTTTATTAATGAAAACACTGAGGTCTTTGCAAAAATAAAATGGAAGACATAAACACCACTACATGCCTGTTGTCAACGGAATGGTTTAGATTCAGACACATTAAAAATCCAGATAAACAGAACAGGTCACAAATCTGAATCAGGCTAAAGAATTGTCAGGAACTTTGTAATTGTTTGGTAGTCTGACTCTTCCTGACCCCTATTTGGGGTTGTCTTGACAAAGACACTGGAGTGGTTTGCCATTTCCTTATCCAGTGTGTACCCATTTTACAGATGAGAAACTAAGGCAAAGGAGGTGAGGTTAAGTTACATAGCTACTAAATGTCTGAGAACTGGATTTGAAATCAGATCTGCTGGGTATGGTGCTTTATCCACAGCTCCACCTAGTTGCCCCTATCCTAGCACAGAGGAAACAATAAATGCTTGTTGAATTATGGCCATAAAGATGAGATGATTGCCATATTTCTAGTTTATCACCATCCTGGCAAAAATATGAAGGGCGTGAAAAGAAAATAGAGAAACAGTCACAGGTTTTGGAGATTCATGGAGAAAAAACAGAGAGGCTATGCTGAAATCACAGACAAGGAAGCTGGAGGGAGTTGGGTTAGTGTCCTGGTTGCCACGAAAATAGTAAGGAAGAAGAGAAAGGATCCATCACTCAAAAAAGCTGTACTGAGGCCACAAAAATGTCACCTACGTGTTAAGTAAGCACAGTGAGGTATTATCAGAGAGATTGTTAACCAGTACAAATTAAAAAAAGACCAATTTACTGCCCCCAATTTTTGTTGTTTTTATCTTGTTCGGTCATGTCCCAGTCTTTGTGACCCCATTTAGGGTCCTCTTAGCAAGGGCACTGGAGTGGTGAGGAAATTGACAAACAGGGCCAATGACTTGTCCAGGGTCACACATCAATTACTGCCCACTGAAGTGGTCTAACAAAGATGGTCCTAGATCTGAAAAGATGAAATGTAGAGGAATATTTCTAAAACATAATGGGCAAGAACTTCTCCTTTGGGATGAGAAAGGTATTTTCAGAAAAGTTTTCTGAGTGTGAGCAGATAAGAAACCCAACACTCCTGTATTCCTACTTCTCACTTACTCTCCCTACTCCAATCCCACTGCTTCCATCACCATACCTTCCTCACAACCCTCACTACTCCTCAAAGAGACTAGCAGGGGCCATCTGGTTTGCACCTCATGATTCCTACAGGAAGGGTATCTATGATTGCTTTGGAATGAGTTCAGCAATTGTCAGGCTTGTATCCCTTTTATCTTGTAAACCCCTTGAGAGTCACGTTAGTATCTTTTGGTTTTTGTGTTCCTACCAACCTCACAGTGCTAGGCACATAGTAGGGGCTCAACCCATGTCTTTCATTTGTTGCTTCCCTCCCAGTGACACAGATTATGACCACATATAATAGTAATCAAATAATTATAATGGAAATATTGCCTTTGGGGCTCATGTCTTCAAATTCAAAACAAATATGGTCATTACCTCATGAAAACTTTTGGCATTTCTTAAAGGTAAACAGGAATGATTCTTTTTATCCTTCTTTACTTTCCCTGGTTTTAGCTGATTTACAGTTGACATCCTTATTATTACTGCTGTTGTTCTTTTTCCATAACTTGGAAAACAAAGGCATTGTGAGGCTAATAAACTCATCTAGTATCATATTGCAAGTCAGTAACTTTGGTAGGTCTACATAAGAATCTATATTTAAGTGTTGTATAGTTGGAAAATCTTGAACCTTTGAACTATGTCCCCCCAAATTCCTTTTGCATCTCCCGTTCCCTACATCCTCCTGTTTGCTTGGTTGCAGAGATTGGTTATAAGTTTGCTGTAACTCCTCCCTCTCTCTCTCTTTCTTTCTCATGGCTTAAGTTAGTTAGCTCCTTTTAATTCTAGTTTTTTATTTTAATAAATCTTTAAAAATATAACACTTGAATTACTGTATATTAATTTTAATTCTCACAGTGTTTTAGTCATGATTCCAACTCCTTGACTCCAAGGGTCTCCCTGTTACAAAGATTTCATCAAACTCAAAAGGAAGTATGTGATTATGTGTGTGAAAGATCCATTGGCTCCAAAAGAAGTAGAGGTGCCATGCTTCAGAAAAGTAGTTGATATTTTTCTGGTAGCCCTCCCTCTTCTGAACTCCTAGAGTATATATAGAAGTGGTACCATTAATAGGATCATAGATTTACAGCAGAAAGGATCCAGAGAGGTCATCTCTGGAACCTCGTCAATTTATAGTTGAGGAAACTGAAACTCCTTCAAGGTAAAAGGACTTGATCAAGATCACAATAGCAGTAAATGGTAGTGGTATGATTTAAATCCAGATGCCTTTATTCCAAATTCAAAATTTGTACCGATAAAGTTGCATGAGATTTTATATTCGTACTCAAATAAAATATAACTACCTTGAAGGCAGGGACCATATCTTCTCCAAAGAATCATCGATCTTATAGCTAGAATAGGTTGTAGACGTCATCTAGTCTAATACTCACTGTCCCTGCTTTCAAGGTGGTTACTTAGCCAGGGTGACAGATAAGTCAATTGTGGATCAAGACCAAGGAAAAGAACTAGAGTCTTTTGGCTCCCAGTGCTACACATTTTCCACTAAAACACACTATTTCCCTCTTTTATATTCCATAAGATCTCATGCTAAACATTAATGGGACTTTAAATAAATAAATGTTTCTTCAATTAAAGAATTATCCATGAATTAAAGAATCATGCACCTGGCTCATCCAGCCACCTCTGGCAGTGGCACCACAGTATGTATTTTAGGAATGCAAGTGTCCTTCCAGACATAGGCATGTCTGGCCTTCCTTGGCCCACCAAGATTCCCATTTCCTTTAAAAACTGATTTTTTGATTGTTAAGAGTGCATTCCTGAAGTTATGCAGTGGGGAATAAATGTTTGGTAAAAATAAAAATCACGCTGAATACTAGAAGATACTAAAAGAAGCAGAAATATACAAGGAGGTAAAATCAGAAGCTAAAGAGACCAAGCTGGAGAAGATGGACCAGTCAACACTGATGCTTTGCAGACAGAATTCTTCAGTCTTCCCAAGTCATTAAGGCACTATTTTTTAAAAAAGGGAATTGCAGCAAGTAACCAGATGGGGCAGTATTCTGTATAACTTACAGCAGATGGCACTAAAATATTAAACTAACATTTCCTTCTGCTTTTAGTTGAGCTATATTACAGCTGATTATAGAGTCCATCTATTTAAAATATGTTGATTAAGAACAAAACCTGCACAGTTAAATCATTTGGCTAAAAACAACTTCAAACATTAGTGCCTAGCATGCTTTCACAAGAGGAATATGTTAATATTATTCCGACAAGGTTGGGCCTCACAAAAAAACATTCAGAATAGAAGGGGAGGGGGGAAGCCCACACTCACTGGAAGCTTTTCAGAAACTGGCTCAGTGTGGCAGAGCAGGGAAAATCTGCTTCTGGTATCACCATAGCAACAGCAGCAACTCTCAGACAGACTTTATTGTGTGGGTTTTTTTTTTTTTAAGGCAGATTTGTTTTCCTTCTTTCCAAATACCTCTGCATGATATTTTTGGATAATGTTGAAATACAACTGACACAGTACAGACGATGTAAACACATTGCCTGCTTGGCTTGCCTGGGAATGCTTGAAGGGAGGCTTGTGATTTTCTCACCTAAGCTAATAGGGTGATGTGATTCCTAATGTAGCACCTGGGTCTCCCATGATTCTCTAAAAAAGATTGTCAGATGCAAGGCAGGATAAATAATATTGATAGCATCGGTTGAGGTCCTAGGAGAGAAGACTGTAAAATTTAAGTACCTTATAAAGGCTATTTGGGTCCATTTCAAGAGCCTTATAAATATTAATTAAACCTCCAGACAGCCATGAAAAAGAACTATAACAAATACTGTTCCATTTCCTGGGCAAGAAGCTGAGGTATTGAGAAGTTAATTAATTATTAAGCCCTGAGCCATACAGAAAATCAGTAGGAGGTTGACTGTAGCATTTAAGCATTAGCTTTCACCTCACAGGTAATATCATACTGTTTAACAGCTTGGAGAAAGAGACAGTAGTAACTTTATCTTGTCTTCTTTAAATAAAGAAATTGTAAATAATTGGATTAATAAATGTTTTGGGGTGAATGAATGAATAGTGACTCAAATAGAGCTCAATGTCTTATGCATAGTGTTTATTTTCCAACTTATTTGTACCTGGTTTACAAATATCCTCCAAATATTAATAGGCATCTTGGAAGTAATTGGAGTTGTTTGACTAATGGTAGACCTTGTTTTCCCAATGATGCATCATGAAAGGAGGCCTTTTGGTAGAAAAGAAAGAAAACTCTTTGGGGAATTGGTTCACCTGTGTTCAAGTCTCAATTCTGTCATTTACTGTGGATTTAAGACAAGTAATTTCACCTCTGTGTCTCTGTTTCCTCATCTATAAAATGAAAAGGTTTGACCAAATGGTTTCAAAAGTCCCTTCCACTTCTAAAATTAAATAATAAAGTTCCCTACACTCTTCCCTCCTTACCATCTGTTATCTCCTCTCTCTATGCCTACCTCCCACCTCACTGCAGGGTGGTTCACAGCATGGTTTTTAGTGGCACAAATGAGGAAGGAAGAAGACAGAATAATCCCCTGAAACTACTCCTTCCTTCCCTCCCTTTCAAGTCCCACTGTCACTCTTCCAGTTCCAACATTAGTATTTCCCTCGTCCGTCTGAAAGCAAAACCCAATACTGTCCATTCTCAGACCCTGCGCCATGATCATTTTCACTAAAATATCTCTAGCCTCTTTGGGGGGCTTGTGCTGGAAGTCAGTCAATTGGTTTGTCAACAAGCATTTATTGTTTTCTATGTGCCAGACTTTGAGCTAATCTCAGGGGATATAAAGACAATCCCAGAATAATCAGTTTTAGGGTTTTTTCCTCCTTAAATGTAGATTAATTTTATTTCAGTCCTTAGTTTATTCTATTAGCTCCTATAGGTTTTTTTAAGAATCTAAGTAGAAAAGAAAGAAAAGAAGAAACAAAGAAGGCAATACATCCTCCTTTGTCTACTTCTCATAGTTACTATCATAGAATAATCTCTTTTTAAAACTTGTTTTGTGTACTAGAGAATAGAAAAAGAGAAAAGTTGTTTGGCTGTTCGGATCAGTGTCTGGCCAGGAAGAGATAAACCTGCTAAATTTCTCTAGGTAGAAACAATAGAAATGGTGGCAGAGTAATATTTCAGGTTCCTGGATTTAAAAAGAAAACAGCAGCCACAACTTGGAACTATCTCCAAGCATATGAGGGACTTTCCTCTATTGGCTACTTACCTTCAACCCCATAGCACCCTCATTCCAGACTTTCATCCCTATACTTGTCTTCTCTCTCCTCATCCTAGAAGTCCTTTATTCCTACTATCACCTTCCAACCCAGCCTGAAGTCTGATGAAGCCCTTTACCTAGATCATGGGTGGGACCTGTGCTTTGTAAATTATAGGTCCTCATTTCCACTGACCAGAACAGAAATGAAGAACTGGAAAGTCAGTTCAAAATACATTGATTAAGAAGCTATTATTTGCATCTTATGTCACTGTCTTCAAGAAGCCTACTGTCTAATATACAGTTAAAATACATAGATAACTTTTTCTACTTAAAGAAGCTATTGGTACAAGTAATGATTGGTGCAGACTTGGATGAAGCTCAATAGAATCTCCATTATTGTAGAAAGTAAGTTCCTTGAGAGTAGAGATGGCTTCATTTTCTTTTTTTGTTATTCCCACTGTGGTCCCATTATACATAATAGGTGCTTAATAACAGTTATTGAACTAGATTGAATGAATTGCTACAGGCATAAAAAAATCCCTCACCTGATTGTCAGTCTTTTGATTAACCTCCATAAACCTAGGATAGCCCTTGGTTGATTGACATTCATTATTGGACTATTTTTAAGTTAGGTAGGACAAGTGTTATTATCCAATCTTACAAATGAAGAAACTGGGACTTAAAGAGGTTGAATGAGTTGCTCAGTCATACAAATTCTAATTGGCAAAGCCAGGACCAATCTTAGGAAGCCAGGTCTTATATTCTTTCCACCACCACAGTTCCTGACAACATAGTAAGCATCTGTTGTTCAGTCATGACCAACTCATTGCAACCCCATTTGGGGTTTTCTTGGCAAAGATCCTGAAGTGCTTTGCCATTTCCTTCTCAAGCTAATTTTACAGATGACAAAACTGAGACCAACAGGATTAAGGGATTTGCCCAGATTCACAAAGCTGATGTCTCAGATCAGATTTGAACTTATAAAGGTGAATCTTCCTGACTTCATGGCCAGGCACTCTACCCAGTGCACCACCCTGCTGCCCACAGTGCATGTAGTATTTATTAAATTGAGTTGAATTGTGAGAGCATCTCCAGTTATGTTGAACTCTATCTTCCTTAAAGTTTGTTTTTTAATTTTGGAAAGCTGTAATTATTAGGAAATGTTCTCATATTCAAACAAAGCTGCCTCCCTAATGAGCAATCATTCTTACTTTACCCTCTGGAGTCAAACTGAATGAGTCAAGAACCTCAGAGTTAGAAGTTATTAAACCTGCTTCCTCATCTTCATAACAGTAATGTACTTTGCAAAGCTAAGCATTCCCTAGTTCTTTCAACTAATCCTAGAACACTATCACATCCAGATCTGAGTAGGCAGATGTCTGAAGCATTTTATATTAGAAAGAGATCCTTAAGGACTTTTTTTTTAACAGAAGATCTCTCCAATATCTTCACATATGTATATATATAACACATATGTGTGGGGATATGTATATATGTATGTATATATATATACATATATATATATATATAATGATAAACGAGAGAGACCTGGGAAAGAGGGAGAGAGAGGAGAGAGGGAGGGGAGAAGGAGAGGGTGGGAGAGAGAGAGAAAGAGAGAGAGAGAGAGAGAGAGAGAGAGAGAGAGAGAGAGAGAGGATTTTATTTTCCTTTACTATCATAAATACTCCTTAAAATTATGACCTTGATAGAAGTAATTTGATGAAGCACCTTCAAGGAATGAGAAAGAATAAGAGTCACTGACTAGGTGAAGGAATGAGCCAAGAGTTTTGATCTGTGAATGTGCAGAACCTTCTAGAAAGTTATGGCTTAAGTACAGTCTAAAGATGGGAAGAAGGAGCTCCAATAGGTGAGTGATAGTCACCTGCCCTCCAGGAAGCAGTGAATAAAATGCTGAGCCTGGAATTGGAAAGACCTGAATTCAAAGTTGGCATCAGACATAGCTGTGTGATCCTGGGTACATTACTTAATTTCTGTTGTCTCAGTCTCATCAATTGTAAAATGGGGATAATAATAGTAGCTGTTGTGGGGATCAAAGGAGATACTATTTGTAAAGCCCTTAGCATCCAGGAACCTAACAGGTATTTATTAAATGCTTGTTCCCAGGCATTCCTTCTGGAATCACTGGCAGGTTGGTTAATATCCAGTGTCCCCTGGTGAAAACCTGGCTTTCTGAGATAGGGAAATCAAATCAATCCCAGCTGCCAAGTTCTAATCTTTCCCAATATCTTTCTTCCAAATTTCCTACCCTCATGTCTTTCTTCAACCATGCAGGTGCTCCCCAGCCCTAGATGTGCTCATCATGGGTAGCTTGTACAGAAGGCTACAGACCCCACAGTAATGAAACTAAAGATGTAAGACAAGAGATAATTGAATTAAGAGAACAGAACAACCAGCTCTGGCAGGGCACCTCTTCTGTGCCAGTAGCAACACACCATGCTATTGTTGTGGGAGTACCACTATCTTTACTATACAGATTACTAAACATTTTCTGTTCTTTTTATTATTTTGGAGCTGGTGGTCACATCTAAGCTGTTACTCGAAGGAAGGAAGATCTTTCAGGATCCTGATTTCCAATGATCAGGAACTACACCAATTTATGATAGGTTGGCATTTGTATAACTACTTTTTATTATAAAGACACTAGATGTTGTGGATAGCATGGCATTATTCCTAGAGGCAAATATCACTTAGAGATGAAGAGAACAAAGCTTGCCACTCAGGCAGATAATATTGTATCTTAACTTAGAAAGTAAATTCACTTTCAAACAGACTGGCAGTCAGACTAAAGGTAATAATTGTGTTTCTTTTACTGGGGGCAACACTGACCATGGTCCACAGGATTCACATTAGGGTCTTTACTCTCCAACAGGGCTAGGTGGCACCAGGATGGAGTCAGGAAGACCCGAGTTCAAATCCAGCCTGGGAAAATTACTAGCTCTGTGAACCTTAGTGAGTCACTTATTTTTGTTCTGCTTTCACAGCACTTACCTTCCTGAGTTATTAAGAGGATCAAATGAAATAATATTTGTAAAGTGCTTTGTAAGGGTGCCTAGCATATAGTACATGTTTCACAAATGTTTGCTAGTAATATTTTCAACCAAATAGATAATTCTAAAGAAAAAATAGAATCTCTAAGATAACAAAAATATAAATCATGGAAAGTATTAAAAGTCAAATTATGCTTAGAGTGCATAAAATTTACATAAATATATTATTATGCTTTATAATCTTTATAATGTTAATATTACAAGAATGTCTATTTAGAGCTGAAAGGGGAATTAAAATGATGTATTCTTAGAAGTAGAGAATTAATTAGTTAAATTTTAATGCATCATTTTATCTTTTCTTCAATGGAATTTATTTTGCATATTTTACTTTTTAAAATGAATATTTTCTGATAAAATTTGTTTTATCTAATTTATACAATAGAAGCTTACTAAGTAAAATTTAAATTGTGTATGATGCATAAATGGTTCAACAATCGGTCAGATCAACATTTAAATCCATTAAAAAATTTTTTTCTGGTTTGTTTTGCTGATTCAATCAATTTTCTTATGGTTTTGTCCCTCCATTTAAAAATAAACTGACTACCTGTGTTGTTTTAACCTGTTTGTTACAAATTGTTGTTGAATACAAAGAATATTTCTGAATATTGCCTAACTTCAAATCATTTTGATCAAAAAAGATACTTAGCACTTTCATCTAAGAAGCCAAATTAACCCAAATATTATCTTATTTACAATTTCTAGAAATAGTTGAGTCAAATCCCTCAGACATTGTTTACTTACTTTATGACTTTATGACCAATTGTTTTCCATGTCTAACAAAAGACAATTTGCAAAAAAAAATACAAAAAAAAGAAACTCAGGACCAAAGAAGAAATGTGATAAAACGCTCTCCATAGGTGAGTAATTTATAGGTACAGAATATTACATTTTTGTATGCATTGATTAGTTTTATATAAGCATTTTTGTACACATTGGTTGGTTTTTGCTGAATTTTTCTCTTCATTTTTCTTTAAACAAAATGTTATAGGCTCTTTAGAAAGGGCAAAAGAGATAGGAAAATTTAGGTTATTAAAAAACCAAACAATATCAATAAAATTTTATTTTTTATAAAGAATCAAGTTGAGATGTTTATGCCTTGTTGAAAATGAAATGCTTCACTTTTCAGTTAATTTGGGAAATGTTATAGGGCTACCATATATATACATATATATATATATATACCATAAAAAAACTAATAGCTTTAAAAATTATCTATACTCTTGTTCTGGGACAAGAGAGTTATATGATAATACTAAAGAGAATGGAAACCAAAACTTACAAGAGCTAATTTATAGAAACTTAGCATAGTTCTAGACTAATCCTGGGAAACAAAAAGGAACAGAAAGGTCTTCAGAGACAATTTTCAATGGCAGATCACCTCTTTGTAGTTACATCATTGACTGAAAGGGCAAAAAATAAAATATTCAGGTGGGTTCATATACAAATTATCTAAAAGGTGAAGGAAGGCCTCTAGCACAAACTTTGAGGTAGATCTTCAAAGCAAGATCTTTTTGAACCTCACAGACAAGAATCACAAAAATTGCAATGTCTACTAGGGAAAGGTGGATTCACCCTGATTAGATAATTACTTACAGGTAGCAATATATAACCTGCAAAATTACAATATAATGTTTGTCATGATAACTTTATGTAAATTTAAAATATGAGGCTGGACATTTACATTATTACCACTGGATGGCAACAGACATTAAATAGTGAATCAAGATAGTCATCATAGAAATAGCTCATCTGCTTTCTTCTTTTTACTCATTACTTTTTCACATTAAGAAAGGATAAATGAACTTCCCTGGAGATCAAATGTGAACATTTTGTAATGAAGTTAGAAATAATGGACTTGCATTTTGTATTGCCAATTCTTTAGGCTTTTAGGTCTGGGAAGGATTATTAACAGATCTAGGCACTTTCTAGGATGCAAATTTAGAAAGATAATATTATACAGGCCTAAGAATACTCTGATAGACATTTTTCTCAATGACATTATTAATAAATTATAACCAATTCTTATCATAAAAACCACAGTTCACACTGTAATATCATTTGTCTGATCATCTATTTGTTGTATTAATTGCCACAAGAACATTGTTTTCCCTAACAAGTTTTCACAGAGCCAACTTAAAATGGGTAGGTTAAGTCTATATTCAGAAGAAAACGTAGTTGTGTGCTGAGTGGTCTCAGTGAGAAGTTAAGCCATAGTTCTTGGGAATCACTGGCTAAGATTGAGTTTGATTTTTTTCTTTCTTCGGGCAAGATATAAGAGGCCCATCATTCCCCCTATGCAGGATTCTCAATATTTAAAGGTTGTCACCCTTCTTGCTCACTTCTGCCCTTCACATCTTAAAAGAAAGTGGATACATGACCAAGTGTTCCCTCTCTACCTTATGAGGACCTATATACCAATGAATCACAGAATTTTAGAAGTGAGAAGAGACCTCAGCAGTCATCTAGTCCAACTCATATACAGACGAAGTCCCTACTATAATATACTTAACAATTAGTCATGCATCCTTTGTCTAAAGATTTCCAAGAAAAGAGAACCATTCACCTGTGTAGGCAGCCTATTCTACTCTGAGGCAATGCAATTAGTCAGGAAGTTTTTTCCCCATCATCAGTACTAAATTGGATTCTGCAGCAATTCAAATGCTATAAGAAGTTTACAAACCTCTCTAACTCTTCACAGTCTTCCCTTCTTCAGGCTAAAAGTGCCCAGTTTCTTCAATTAATATGACAAAAGCTCAAGACCTTTCACATCATGTCTGCCCTCCTTTGAATAATCTCCAGCTTGTCAACAACTGTTTCAAATTCTGGTGCCCAGAATACAATATTCTAAATGAATTTTAGCAAGGCTGAAACTTCCCTATTCATGGAATCTATGCCTCTCAATAGAAACCAACATCACTTTGGAATTTTTGACTGACATGTCACACTGCCGACTCCTATTTTTTTTTGGAAATTTTATTTAATTAATTAATTTAGAATTTTTCCCATGGTTACAAGATTTTTGTTCTTTCCCTCCCCTATCCCCAACTCCCTCCCATAGCCAAAGCATGATTCCACTAGGTTTTACATGTGTCATTGATCAAGAACTATTTCCATATTATTGATATTTGCACTAGAGTGATCATTTAGTCTATATCCCCAATCATATTCCCATCAACCCTTGTGATCAAGCAGTGGTTTTTCTTCTGTGTTTCTATTCCCACAGTTTTTTTCTGGATGTAGAAACCATTCTTTCTCATAGGTCTCTCAGAATTGTCCTGGATCATTGCATTGCTGCTATTAGAGAAATCCATTACATTCAGTTGTACCACAGTGATCAGTCTCTATATATAATGATGTCCTGATTCTGCACCTTTCACTCTGCATCAATTCCTAGAGGTTGTTCCAGTTCACATGCGATTCCTCCAGTTTATTATTCCTTTGAGAACAATAGTATTCCATCACCAACATGTACTAAAATTTGTTTAGTTATTCCCCAACTGAAGGGCATCACCGCATTTTCCAGTTTTTTGCCACCACAAAGAGCACAGCTATGAATGTTTTTTTACATGCCTTTCACCTTATTATCTCTTCGGGGTACAAACCCAGCAGTGCTATGGATGGATCAAAGGGCAGGCAGTCTTTTAGCACCCTTGGGACATAGTTTCAAATTGTCATCCATAATGGTTGGATCAATTCATACCTCCACCAGCAATGCATTAATGTCCCAATTTTACCACATCCCCTCCAACATTTATTACTTTCCTTTGCTATCATGTTAGCCAATCTACTAGGTGTGAGATGATACCTCAGAGTTGTTTTGATTTGCATTTCTCTGATTATAAGAGATTTAGAACACTTTTTCATGTGCTTATTAATAGTTTTGATTTCTCTATCTCAAAATTGATGTCCCTATTCATGTCCCATGCCCATTTATCAATTGGAGAATGGCTTGATTTTTTGTATAATTGATTTAAATTCTTATAAATTTATGTGATTAGATCTTTGTCAGAGGTTTTTGTTATAAAGATTTTTCCTCAATTTGTTGCTTCCCTTCTATTTTTGGTTGTATTGGTTTGGTTTGTTTCTTTTTAATTTGATGTAATCAAAATTATTTATTTTACATTTTATAATTTTTTCTAGCTCTTCCTTGGTTATAAAATCTTTCCTTTCCCAAAGATCTAACAGGGGTACTATTCTGTGTTCACCTAATTTACTTACAGTTTCCTTCTTTATACTCAAGTCATTCACCCATTCTGAGTTTATCTTGGTATAGGGTGTGAGATGTTGATCTAAACCTAATCTCTAATATACTGTTTTCCAATTTTCCCAGCAGTTTTTGTCAAATAGTGGATTTTTGTCCACAAATCTTGGATCTTTGGGTTTATCATAGATTGTCTTTCTGAGGTCACTTACCCCAAGTCTATTCCACTGATCCTCCCTTCTGTCTCTTAGCTAGTACCATATTGTTTTGATGACCATTGCAGTAGAATATAGTTTGAGATCTGGTACTGATAAGGCCACCGTCCTTCACATTTTTTAATTATTTCCCTGGATATTCTTGATCTTTTATTCTTCCAAATGAACCTTGTTATAGTTTTTTCTAATTCAGTAAAAATTGTTTCTTGGTAATTTGATGGGTATGGCACTAAATAAGTAAATTAGTTTGAGTAGGATTGTTATTTTTATTATGTTAGCTCATCCTACCCATGACCAATTAATATTTTTCCAATTATTTAGATCTAGTTTTAATTGTGTAGAAAGTGTTTTGTAGTTGTGTTCAAATAGTTCCTATTTTTGTCTTGGCAGATAGATTCCTAAGTATATTATATTCTCTATGGTGATTTTAAATGGAATTTTTCTTTCTAATTCTTGTTGCTGAGATGTGTTAGAAATATATAGAAATGCTGATGATTTAATTGGGTTTATTTTATGTCCTGCAGCTTTGCTAAAGTTGTTGATTATTTCCACTAGCTTTGTAGTTGATTCTCTAGGATTCTTTATATAGACCTTTATATCATCTGCAAAGAGTGATAGCTTGGTCTCCTCATTGCCATTTTAATACCTTCAATTTCTTTCTTCTCTAATTGCTACTGCTAGTGTTTCTAGCACAACGTTAAATAATAGAGGTGATAATGGGCATCCTTGTTTCACTCCTGATCTTATTGGGAATTCTTCTAAATTATCCCCATAGCAGATGATGCTTGCTGATGGTTTTAAATATATACTGTTTATTATTTTCAGGAAAGTACCTTCTATTCCTATACTTTCTAGTGTTTTCAGTAGGAATGAGTGTTGTATTTTGTCAAAGGCTTTTTCTGCATGTATTGAGAAAATCATGTCATTTTTGTAGCTTTGCTTGTTGATATGGCCAATTATGTAAATGGTTTTCCTAATATTGAACCATCCTTGCATTCCTAGTATAAATCCCACCTTCTCATAATGAATAACCCTCAAGATCACTTGCTGGAGTCTTTCTGCTAGTATTCTATTTAAGATTTTTGCATCTATGTTCATTAAGGAGATTGCTCTATAGTTTTCTTTCTCTCTTTTTGACCTGCCTGGCTTTGGAATCAGTACCATATTTGTGTCGTAAAAGGAATTTGGTAGAACTACTTCTTTGCAAATTATGTCAAATAGTTTGCATTGTATTGGGAGTAGTTGTTCTTTGAATGTCTGATAGAATTCACTTGTGAATCCATCAGGCTCTGGGGATTTTTTCTTAGGGAGTTCTTTGCTTGTTGAATTTGTTTTTCTGATATGGGATTATTTAAATATTCTATTTCTTCTTTTGTTAATCAAGGCAATTTATATTTTTTAAATATTCCTCCATATAACCCAGATTGCCATATTTATTGCCATATAATTGGGAAATAGAATTTTAATAATTGCCTTAATTTCCTCTTCATTAGCAGTGAGGTCTCCCTTTTCATCTTGGATATTGTTAATTGGTTTTATTTTTCCTTTTTTTATTAGTTTGACCAGTACTTTGTCTATTTTATTTGTTTTTTCAAAGTACCAGCTTCTAGTCTTATTTATTAATTCAATAGTTCTTTTACTTTCAATTTTATTGATTTCTCCTTTAATTTTGAGGATCTCTAATTTAGTTTTCATCTGGGGATTTTTAATTTGTTCACTTTTAATTTGCATGTCCAATTCATTGACCTCTGCCCTCCAAAATTTGTTAATATATGCCCTCAAAGATATAAATTCCCCCCTGAGTACTGCTTTGGCTGCATCTCATAGATTTTTAAAGGATGTCTCATCATTGTCATTTTCTTCAATGACATTATTAATTGTTTCTATAATTTTTTCTTTAATTGATTTTGGAAAATCATATTATCTAGTTTCCAATTAGTTTTTTGTTTGCCTCTCCCTGTACCCTTAATAATTATTATTTTTATTGCATTATGACCTGAAATTGTCACATTAACTATTTCTGCTCTTTTGCACTTGTTTGCCAGGTTTTTGTGCCCTAGTACATGGTCAATCTTTGTGAATGTACCATGTGCTGCTGAAAAGAATGTGTATTCCTTTTTGTCCCCATTTACTTTTCTTCACATATCTATTAACTCTAGTTCTAAGATTTCATTCACATCTCTTACCTGCTTCATGTTTATTTTTTGGTTTGACTTATCTAGATCTGATAGAGGAAGGTTCAGGTCTCCCACTAGTATAGTTTTACTATCTATTTCCTCCTTGAGCTCCACCAATTTCTCCTTTAGAAATCTGTATGCTATGCCTTTTGGTGCATACATGTTGAGTACTGATATTTCCTCATTGTCTATGCTGCCTTTTATCATGATGTAATTGCCTTCCCTATCTCTTTTAACTGGATCTATTTTTACTTTGGCTTTGTCAGATATCATGATTGAGACTCCTGCCTTCTTTTTCTCATTTAATGCCCAATAGATTTATACCCTGTGTGTGTCCATCTCCCTCATGTGTGTTGTAAACAGCATATGGTAGGATTTTGGTTTTTAATCCACTCTGCTATTTGCTTCCATTTTATGGGTGAGTTCATCCCATTCACTCTCAGTTATGATTACCACCTATGGATTCCCCAACATTTTTATTTTCTCTTCTAGTCCTGCCCTTTCTTCTTTCACTATTTCCTTCCACACCAGTGTTATTGTTTTTAATCAGTCCCCCTAATTTCCACACTTATTTTACTTCTCTTTCTCCCCCCTTCTTATTCCACTCTTATTTTCTTTATGGTCTTTTTAAACTCACACTCTTTCTCCCTTGTATTGCTTCCCTCCCTACCAGTCCATCTGTTACCTTTCTACTTCTCTATAGGGCATGAATCAATTCTCAGCTCCAATGGATCTGATGGTTCTTCCCTCTTAGAGTCAATTTCAATGCATGTAAGAATTAAGTATTTTCTGTCTCCAACCTCTTTACCCTTTCAGTGTATTGGTGTTCTCCCACTGCTCCCACCATGAGAATCTTCATGAAATTTAAATTTGATTTACCCCATTTTTACTCTTCCCATTTCTCTTAGTATTAACCTCTCCTCTTTTTTTAAACTCTAGTTTTTATCTATGTATACATACATACATCTATATCTATCTATCTATCTATCTATCTATCTATCTATCTATCTATCTATCTAGAGAGAGAGACATTTTGTCCTATACACTTTGTCATTGTTCCCTCTAAGTATAATTCTTGTAGCTACCCATGTTCTAAAAACAATTTTTAAGAGTTACCAGTATCATCTTTTTTATAGGAATACAAATAATTTGAACTTATTGGGGCCCTTAAAAAGTGTTTATTTTTTCCTTTCTTAATTCCCTTTTGGTGATTCTCTTGAGTTCTATGTTTGGGCATCAAATTTTCTGTTTAAGTCCAATATTTTCTTTACAAATGCTTGGAAGTCTTCTATTTTATTCAATGACCACACTTTCCCCTGCAAGAATATAATTAGTCTTGCTGGGTAGTTAATTCTTGATTGTAGACCTAGTTCTCTTGCTTTCTGGAAAATCATATTTTATGCCTTCTGGTCCTTCAGTGGAGATGCAGCCAGATCTTGTGTTATTCTAACTGTGGTTCCATGGTATCTAAATGACTTCTTCCTAGCAGCTTGTAATATTTTTTCCTTGGTTTGGTAGTTCTTGAATTTGGCTATAATATTCCTAGGCATTGTCAATTCAGAATTAAATATACGAGGTGATCTGTGGATTCTTTCAATCTCCACTTTTCCCTTTTGCTCAAGAATGTTGGGCAGTTTGCTTGGATAATTTTCTGTAAAATAATGTCCAAACTTTTATGTTGTCATGCTCTTCCAGTAGTCCAACAATTCTTTTTTTTTTAACCCTTACCTTCCATCTTGGAGTCAATACTGTGTATTGGCTCCAAGGCAGAAGAGTGGTAAGGGCTAGGCAATGGGGGTCAAGTGACTTGCCCAGGGTCACACAGCTAAGAAGTGGCTGAGGCCGGATTTGAACCTAGGACCTCCCGTCTCTAGGCCTGGTTCTCAATCCACTGAGCTACCCAGCTGCCCCCTAGTCCAACAATTCTTAAATGATCTTTCCTTGCTCTGTTTTCAAGGTCTGACATTTTGTGAATGAGGTGTTTCATATTTTCCTCAATTTTTTCATTCTTTTGATTTTGTTTTATAGATTCTTGCTGCCTTGTAAAGTCATTTGCTTCTAGTTGTTGGAGTCTAGTTTTTAAAGACTGAATTTCATCCCTGACTTTTTGGTCATCCTTCTTATTCTCATCTTTCATCTTCTTTGCCTCATTTTCAAGCTGGTTAATTTTGGATTTCAAGACACTATTTTCTGTTTCCAGATGACTTATTTTGCTTTTTAAGTTTATTTCCCAGTTGTCTTCAGCATCTCTTAATTGTTTTTTGAATTGTATTTTGAGTTCTTCCAAAGGCTGTGTCTTTGCTTGGTGTTCCTTTGTCTTTCTCTGTTCCATTTGCTCTTTGTTCATTACCTGGATAGAAGCTGTCAATTGTGATTTATTTTTTCTTTTTCTGTTGTTTATTCACATTTTCCTCCTTCTTTTCCCCCTGTAATTGCCTGTAGTCTTGCTCCTCTCATTAAGTGCTAGATCTGTGGGTTTGGGCTGTTCAGTCCTGAAGGGACTTCTTTTCTGCTCTGCTGATTGACTAGGTTAGGTTGATGGTATTGTTGAGCCCTGAGGTCAGATCTTCCCCAGCTGGCAGCAGAAGCTGAAAAGGAGCTAAGCTTCCCACCCTGGTATTAAGGTTGTAGCCTGTAGTGGTTGCATTTCTCACCCTTGAAGCTTAGTCAGCAAAGCTCTCTGATCAGTCTGTGGGGTAGGGGTGTTGGAGCTTGAGCTTCTCTGCCCTCTGAAGGCTTCTTATCTGCCCTATTGATAATATTAAGCCAGAGTGGAGTTGATCTGCAGAGCTGGATGTGCCCTGAGGACAAAACTTCCAGAAAAGGGGGGGTGGGGAACAAGATGGAGTGTCTTGGCTGCGACTAGACTGCCTTCTCTGTGCTCCTCATTTAGCTGCCTCCCTGCTGCCTGTGTTCAACACCCTGAGCCTAGCACAGCTGTGCCAGCAAGGTCCTTCTTCCAGAGTAGCATCCTTGCCCACCCAGAGATTCTAATGTACAAGAATTCAGGCTTTTTTGGGGGGGAGCATACCTTTTAAGTTGAATCCAACAGAAGGGTTCCCTAGTTCTGTCCTGTTGTTAGATTTGGTTTTCAGCCCCCTCAAAGCATTGTGTCTGACTGGTGAGGAAGGGTTTTGTGGAGGTCTAGACTTTTGCTGCCTCTAAGCTGCCATTTGACTCCTCCCTTGCTGCTGACTCCTATTAAGCTGTCAATCTATTAAAACCCAGATCATTTTCAGAACAACTACTGTTTAAACAATCCTTCTTTGTTTTTTGTTTCTGAAGATTTTTTTTGCACACAAGTGCAAATATTTATCCCTATGGATTTTTTCTTATTAGATCCAACCCAATGCACTAAATTATTAAGATCCTTTTGAATCCTAATTCTGTGACCTAATATTGTTTTTCCAACCAGCTTTGGGTCATCTGCCAATGTGGTGAGCACACCAATCATACCTTTATTCAAATAATTGATTAAAACTGTTAAGCCAACTACAAATCCCTAGGGTACATCATTGGACATCCTTCCATACTGGCATTAAAAACTACTTTTTGGATTTGGACCTAGAATCAGTTTTGACATTGTTAGATGATGGTAATGCCATCTAATCTACGTCCCTCCATTTTCTCCATAAGAATAGTATAAAATAATTTATTAAATTTGCTAAATTTTAGTAACTAAATTTAATTTATAAAATGTTACTAAAATCTAGATAAATCATATCCACAATATCCTCTTAATCAACTCATTTAGTAATTCTATCAAAAGAAAAAGGAAATTAGGTTAATCTGGTATGATTTGTTCTTGATGAAAAATCACTGCTTCCCTTCCTCAATATTTCCCAATTATTTCTTTAATTATTCATTCTAGAATTTTCCCATTAGCAAAGCAAATTTTCCCTTGGCCATTTTCTGCTCAGACATCCTATTTCAGTGCTTTGCACAAAGCTAGATGCATAGTGGGCAATTAATAAATATCTGTTACCTTGACTTATTGCTTTATCCTTCTTCTGTCAACTCAATGCTCTACCCCTTCTCCCCCAGGTCATATTTCTGCTTCAGTTCTTTGGACATTGTTTATCACCTAATCAACAACCCATTGCTCTGTATCATGGATAAACAAAAACAACTAATGAAATCCCTCAGATACTATTTAACTTCTATGCGACCTAATGTTTTCTGTGTCTGAAAGGTGAGTTAGCCTCTTGTCCTAAAAATAATTGTAGCCCTAGAAGACAGCTGATGTCTCTTAGAAAGGGTCAGCTATAGAACTAGGCCTACCACCTGCCCTTGATTAAGTGGTTTAGAATATTGCCCACTCCACTCATATCTAGTTGGAATTAATTGAACTTTCTGTTAGAACTTGAGATCCCAAGGCATGCACCAAGCATGAGTGGACAATTGAATTCTTAACCATTCCTTTGTAAGCCAGAAATCACATATGAGAGGAAAGATGTTTAGCAGCATTCTTCCGAGAAGTTAATTGTTAGGGTCAGTTTGAGTTTAACCTAGTTCCCCTTCCTTAGCCCTTTTCCTTCCCATCCAAATGATAGTAAGATTGGAGGTAATTTACATATACACTGAATTTTCACCTTCACATAGACAATGGAATCATTTGCACTGAATGTGTAGGATCTCAGATAAAAGTATGAATGTCTCATCATTAATGAATTAGCATCAAGCTATAGCATCTCTCACCAGTCTTGAAGTTATTTCTGGAGAACATAGAGATTTCGAATTTTAGATCTGGAGCTGCCCTTTGGGGGCCATCTGGGTCAGTCAGTTAGTAGGCATTTGTTGAATACCTACTATGTCCTAAGTACTGAGTCAATTCTCTCTTTTATAGAGATTTAAGGGAAATGGGACAAAAGATTCTGTTGGCTTATAATAAAATTATCGAAAATCTTCAATTAAAATGGAAAGAGGGGCAACTGTTGGAAAAAACATAGCATTTCCTAGTCAAACCATGAATCAAGTCTCAGAATCTCCCAAGCAAGAGGAGACAGAAGGGTTCAAGTAATGGTGATTTGATGTTGTAAGTACATTTTAGTTCAAAGGCAGTTCAGTACATTAGAGGGTAAGGAAAATCACACAGTTCTAGGGATAAGAATAGGTTAGACTTAAAATGCAAAAGGATATACTAAGAAGTCACATGCAGGAAGTCTTTTTTTGGGGGGACAGAGCTAATTTATACATTTTGTGAAAGGGTAAGAGAAATGAATATTCAGTGTCGGTTCAGAAGACTTCCCTGTCTACCCAGTCTGCCTTTCCCATCCAACAGCAGAGTCTTACCTCCTGGAAATGGTAGTATCAGAATTTGTATAGGGGCAAAAATTACTGAAATGTTTAAAAAAGCTTAATTGAGACACTTAAAAAGGTGTCTCAATTAATAACTTGTTTTCAATTCTAAAGGAGAATTCTTTGTTTTTAAGGTTGAGGTAAGGGCTAATGAATTGAAACTACTCAAATTCTTCCACCTGTCACTGGTAATGACTGGCTCCCATTATGGTACTCTGGTGGTGGTGATGTCCAGACCGAACAGATTTGAGAGTGGCTAGTAATGGGAGCTTGGAGGTATTATGGGCTAAGGGTAGGACTAGACCTTCTTAACAGTGTGTTCCTAGGACATGATTCAGTCCTGGACTGAATCTCAGTCAGTTATTCTTTCTTCAGAATAAAGCTGGCCCACCTGGTTTCTTTCTAGAATTAGCCTTACATTCCTTGTTTAAAACCTAGGTATCATTTCTTCCCTGGCCCACTATTGAAAAGAAAAATTTAGCTTCTTCTCAACTCTCTATCCCCTCAAAGAAAAACACAAAATTATGGAGATTTGGCAAAATTCACCCTATCCCAACCCACTTTTCTCCTTTTCCCCTTCCTATTTTTAAAGATAATAATGATCAATTGAAATATCTATTTAACATTGGGAAACAGAGAAATTCCTCAGATTCTCATCTTCCATTCTTTTTTATGTAATGCAATGGGATGAGAACACAGACACACACTGGTGGTAACTGTGGGTACTAAGGGACACACAAAGGATTAAAGAATGATGCATCTATAGTTCAGAGAAAAATCCAGACAAATTTCATATTAGGGACAAGTATAGTAAGAGGATCCTCAAAGTGAGCAGTAAGACATATATGAAGATGTTGCCAAAGGGATCAAAGAGCACTTTGGTACCTTTGGAGGGCAGGGGAAGAAAAGAAATTTTACTCTTCCTTTTTCCCTCACCCCTACTTTTCCTGCTTTTGCAGACTCAGTCTGTACCAAAACAAGAATGAAATAAGAAAGGGAACCTAGTGGTTGAAGTCTCAAGAAGCAGATGGGGAAATATAGGGATAAAGGAGACTCCCAAGTTGCAAAAATGAAAGGGAGAAGAATGATTTTGGTCATTCAAAGACTCAGTTATAAGTTGGAAGTAGTCTACCTATGCAAACCACAGTCTGTGAAAGGAATTTACTAAATTCGTGTGGAATTAAATGAAAATGAATTGACATTTCCTCCTGTCTTTTAGGCATTAAAATTATCCCAAACAGTTAAAAAATGTCACATTTTAAAAGACTTCCAAGGAAGAGTACTCCAAATCTCCCATTGTTAGAAAAATTAATCTTATGGATAAACTAATTTTTAATATGTTAATCCCTTAAACTTAATACTTCTTGTTTTATGCCCAATGCAATGGAGAAATGATATTGGGAAAATTGACTAGGTCAGGTAATTAACAAGTATCTATGGAATACCAACTACTATATGCCTAGTATCCTAAAGGATGCAAACCATTCTCTGATGAAAAAAGTAGGTTTTCTTCTTGCCAAGGGCAACCTCTTTATTTGCACCCTTGAATCCTTTCTCTTCCTGTCTCCTCCAGTCAATTGACTATACTCTCATATCCACTCTAATATTCTCTCTCTCCTTAGCTACTGGCTCTTTTTCCTGATGAAACTTATGAACATCCATGTTTTGCCAATCCTTAAAAAACCCTCACCTAATCAATCTATCCCCAATAGCTATAACCCCTGTGTCTCTTCTCTCTTTATAGGGTAAATAATGTATGAAAGCCAACCACACTTGTTTCCTCTACTTTCTCTCTTCTGGCTCACTTCTAAAACCTCTACAAACTGGCTTCCAGTTTCATCAATTCAACTGAAACTTGCTTCTCCAAAGTAACCAGTGATCTCCTATTTGCCAAATCTAAAAGTCTTTTACCAATATTAATCCTTTTTCAACACTATAGCACTTAACAATGTTGATCACCTTATCTTCCTGGATAATCTCTCCTCTCTGGATGTTTATGGCTCTTTCTCAGTCTCTTTTGCTGAATCTATATCATGCTTACTAACTATGGATATCTCCAAAAGTTTTGTCCTGGACCCTCTTCTCAACCCTTTATAGCACTTGGAAAAGTTCATTAGCTTTCATAGGTTCTATTATTTTCTCTGTATATAATTCCCAGATCTATATACATGGCATTGAATAGGGCAATAATCTTAGTCTCTCTCTCTTGAGCTTTGGTCTCATGTCAATAATTTTTCCTTTTGGGCATCTGAAATTGGATGTCTGGCAAGCATTACAAACTCAGAATGTCCAAATAGGACTCATATTTCCTCCTAATGTCTTTCCTCTTTCCCCCTTTCCAACTTTTATTGTGGTCATTGCCATTCTCCTGGTCACCCAGCCAGATACCTTCAGTCTCATCTCCAACTCACATTGTCAATGTTGTCAAATATTGTCTTTTTACTTTCTCTCTCTTTTTCATTTATTATTTTCTCTCCACTCAAACAGCCCCTTCCCTAATATGGTCCCTCACCTCTCTTTCTCTGCCATAGATGATTATAGCAATTAGTCTTCTAATTATTTTTCCCTGGCTCAAGTATCACTCTTCATTGCAATTCATTTGCTACAAAGCTGCTGAATTGATTTTCCTCAAATGGAGGTTTGACTAGATCACGCACCCCCCACCACTATTCAAAATGCTATTACTTTTAGGAGCAAATTTAAAATCTTTTGTTCAATATTTAAAGTTCATCACAAATTTTTAAATTTGTTCATCTACCTTTCCAGACTTTTTACATTCAATTTCCCTCCTCACACTCTATGATCCAACCATACTGCTATATTTGCATGCCTCACAAATGTCTCTTATCTTGATGCCATTTCATTGACTGACTTCCATTCTCAGAATGACCTTTCTTTACTTCTGACTCCAAGAATCCCTAATTTCCTTTCATATTCAGCTCAATTGCTACCTTCTGTAAGGGTCCTTCCATGTTTCTGCACTTGTTTCCTTCTACATATATCACATATGGGCCTAGGTATTCATATTTTGTTTAACACATTAGAATCAAAGCCCCTTGAGAGCAAAAACTGCTTTTGCCTTTCTTTGTATCACCAGTGCTTTGACATGGTGCTTGGAACACAATAATTTTTCTTAATAGATGCTTATTAATTGATTAAAACATAAAGAATCCTTGAAAGAATTTTTCATATTTTAAGATTCTTATGTTATACCTTATGTCTTCTTCTCGAGATGAAAAAATACCAGTTGTTTCAACCTTCATTCTTAGATTTGAAATTTCCTCCCAATACTTTAATCATCTTTTTTGCTCCCCCCAAATTCTCACCAAGTTCTTCACATCTGTTTTTATATGTAGTGTTCATTTCTGTAATTAGTACTATACTCACGACCTGACTAAATTGTATCCTTATTTAGCAGAAATGACAAACTCTTTCTTTTTGGTATCCAGGCACTGTTGCCAAACTAGAAAAAAATGGCTCCCTACACCTTTGCCAGACATCAAGAAGCAGATAAAAGTAATCTGAATAAATTGGTCCAACTTCCCAGAGAAGAAAGGGACATTTCCTCTCTTGGATACTTAAATGGAATTCAAAGCAAATATTCACTTGAACTGTAAAATATGGGATTATATTGGCCTCCCCAAAGAACATAAAACTGTGGAGACCATAAATGAAAGAAGACCTAACAGAATTATATTCAGGCATGGAATTTTTTAGATTAAAGAAATAATTTTGGACATTAATTTTTAGCTTGTGGTTATGATGGTACTTAAAAAAAATAGCAGATGAGCTCAGTTCTCCCATATTTATTCCAGAAAATATCTAAAAAGTCCAGCATTGCACACAAAGATTACCAGAAACCTCCAATTGCTCAAATTTGTATCTAGGAAGTAAAGGCCAGTGCTACCACTATTAAATGGCTTGAAGCATGAAGGCAGAAAGGATGCCTCAAGTAGGGACTTGCCATGAGGGCTTGCTTACAGATACATTTCACAAGGAGAGAAGGGCAGGGTTGGGGTGGGGGTAGTTCTGAGGTTGAGGATATTCCAGTGTTTCAAAAGGTGAATATGGAGAATCAGGACCTGAAGTTAGTAATATCTCAGCCCTATCCTGTTGGAGCAATAGTGGAAGAAAAAATGAATGTCAAGAACATTAGCTGAAGGAGTGCATCACCCAGAGCTAGCAGAACGAAAACAAGGTTAACTCAATGATAGAACAAAGTACTAGGGATCTTTCAAAAGACCTGAGAACTATACCCAAAGGTCACAGGAGGGGATACAACCAAGTCCTTTGGGGGGAAATTGTGCAAGGAGAAACAGACAGAACCATCTAAGCTAATATTCACCTTGGGAAGTCGGGAGAGGAAGAAGTCATGGTTTAATGAAACCATGAAATAATGGTTTAATTAAAGAATCTTACATCACTAAAGAAATTCAGTGAACTAGCAGGTTATAAAATAAACTTAACAGAGTCATTTCCCTTTTAATATTTTATCAACAAGTCCTAGCAACAATATATGCAAAAATTACCTTCAAGATTACTACAAAATGTATAAACTATCCAGGAATCCATCTAACAAAATACACACAGGAGTTAAATGATTATGACTATAAAATGCTCTTTAAAAATAGAGACCAACAAAAAATTAAAAATAGTTAGCTTATCAGGGTTGGACCATGCCAGTATAATAAATATGATACTACTGTCTATATAATTTATAGATTCAATACCAGGACAATCCAGCTATCAATGTATAACAACAAAATTCATCTGGAAGGACAAAAAAGTCAAGAATTTCAAGAGGAAAAATTGAAAGAAAAAAAATGGAGATCTTAACAGATATTAACTACAAAGTAATAATTATCCAAATTATTAGTACTGATTAAAAATTTGTAAATTTTATCAGTACAATAGACTAAATACATAAAACTCAAAAGCAAATAAACATAATAGTATAATGTATAATGTTTAACCTAAATACCCCTGATTTCTTGAATAAAGACTCACTATTTAGCAAAAGCTTCTGAAAAAAACAACCAGAAAGAAGTTTGTCAGAAATTAGGTTTGGCCTAACATTTCTCATAATATACCAAGAGAAACTCCAAATGGATACATTTCCTAAATATAAAAACCATATAACAAATAATATTAACTATTATTAATAATTATTGATAAATATTTGCTATTAATAATTATTAGAAAAGAGAAAGAAAAATCCTCAATTATGAATAGGTGCACGGTTCTTGTTCAAGCAAGGAATAGAAAAGACTACAAGAGACAAAATGGAATATTCTAACTTCATAAAATTCAAACTCTTGAACATAAAGTCTATGCAGTTAGAATAGAAGTAACTAATTAGGGGGGATGTCTTTGCAGCAAATTTGTCTAATAAAGGTCTAATGACTAAACTAGATAGGCAACTGATTCAAATATATAATAGAATCAGAAACAAGAGCAATTCCATAGTAAATAAGTGTTCAGGAGAGATTAACAGAAAGTTCTTAAAAGAAAAAAATGAGATACAAATGAAATAAACTTCATGAATCTTACATCATGAAATAAACTTCATTTTACATCTATCAGATTGACAAATATGATAGAAAATAAAAATTACCATTGTTGTAGGGGATGTGGTGAAATAGACACACTAATTTATTTTTGGTGAAGTTGAGTATACAGCCATTCTGAAAATTAATTTGGAAATATTCTCCAAAACTCATTAAATTGTGCATATTCTGTGACCCAGGGATTTTACTTTTGAGCCCATAGCCAAAAGAGATCAAAGAAAGGAATGCAATCCATTTGTACTAAAATATTTATAAAGCTCTTTTTTTGCTATAGCAAAGAACTCTAACTAGGGAGGGAAAATTAATTAAGGAATAGCTAAAGAAATTATGATAGAGGAAGCGAGGTGGCTCAGTGGATAGTCAGTCCTGGAGATGGAAGGTCCAGGGTTTAAATCTGACCTCAGATACCTCCTAGCTGTGTGACCCGGGGCAAGTCATTTAACACCAATGGCCTAGCACCCACCATTCTCCTGCCAAGTCTACAACAGAAGATAAGGGTTATTAAATTACAAACAAAAATACTGTTATATAGGAATATAATTGAATACAATTATGAAGTAAGAAATAAGGAAAGGAGCAGATTCAGAGAAACTTTGGAAGACTTTTATGAATAGCATAAAGAAGTGAATAGAACCAGAAAAACTGTTTATACAATATGCCAATGTAAAAGAAAACAATTTTGAAAATTGTTTTTTCAAAAAAATTGTTTAAAAAAAATTTTTTTTTTGAAAATTAAGAATTCTAATGAATGCCATGACCAACCATAACTCTAGAAGACCAATGATTAACCATGCTTTTTTATAGAAAGTCCATAGACTAAAGATACAGAATGAGATATTCATCTTCAGATACAACAAATGTGTGAATTTATTTTAACTATGCATATTTGTTATAAGAGAGAGCTTTTTCAATGGGGGAGGAGGTTATGAAAGCCAAAGCAGCAATGGTTTTTAAAATGAAAATGAAACAGCAGAAGGAAGCTCTGTAGGAGACATAAACAAATGGGAGCTTTGGAATTACCATTGTGAATTTGTTATATACTTTTATTTTCAATTTAATTTAGAATATTTTCCAAGGTTACATAATTCATGTTCTTTCCCTCTCCTCTTCCTTCCCCCCTCCTGGAGCTGACAAGCAATTCCATTGGGTTATACATGTATCATTGTTCAAAGTCTATTTCCATGTTATTCATATTTGCAATAGAATGATCTTTTAATGCCCAAATACCAAATTGCCTTCCAGAATGGTTGGATTAACTCCACCAGCAGTGTATTAGTATCCCAATTTTACCACATCTCCTCCAATATTTATCACTTTCCTTTGTTGCCATATTGGCCAATCTGCTAGGTGAAAGGTGGTATCTCAGAGTTGTTTTTATTTGCATTTCTCTAATCAGGAGGGATACAGAACACTTTTTCAGGTGCTTATTGATATTTTTGATTTCTTCAAGTGAAAACTGCCTATTCACGTCCCTTGACCTTTTGTCAATTGGGGAATGGCTTCATTTTTTTGTAAATTTGATTTATATATTCCTTATACAATAGGGAAATTAAACCTTTGTCAGAGAGTTTTGTTATGAACTTTTTTTCTCAGTTTGTTGCTTTCCTTCTAATTTTGGTTGTATTGGTTTTGTTTGTACAAACCTTTTAAATTTGATATAATCAAAGCCTTTCATTTTACATTTTGTAATGTTCTCTCTCTCTTGCTTGGTCTTAAATGCCTACCTTTAGTCAAAGCAACTCATGCTCATTTCTGTTTTTTTACCTTCTTATCAGAATTCCTCTCCTTTCTTCCTTTTCTTATATCTTTGTCTCCACAATTTAATTTTATGTATTGTGTTTATTCAATGACGTTTTCCTTATTATGATATTTTCATCACATCATACTTTAGTTTTTGCCTTGTTCCTTATTTTGCTCGTTTTTTTGCTGCCAGTGAGATTTTCTCTTCCATGCCCTAAAATTATTTATTCTCTCTCTCTCTCTTTCTCTCTCTCTCTCTCTCTCTCAGACTACCTGGGAACTAGTCTGTAGGTTACCTTCTGTGGAAGAAAAGTTACTTCAAAAGGTAGGTCTTCTCTTTCAAGACAAGAAACAAGGAAGTGATGCTTCCAGTTGCTTCAGGCACCTTACCATTGAGGTAACAGGAAAAGTTAATGCTGTTCAATGAAGGATTGTATCAGACAGTGACTAATCCTGGACATGATATCAAGAAGCAAAGAAAGCATTCTCTCAGATAAACTGAGATTCATATTTCAGACTGAAAATGCAGTGATCCTTCCCATACAGGTAAGGCTGAGATGCAAGATCCTTTGCCATAGAAGTACTTCACGTCCAAATTGGAAATCTTTTCAGGACAGAAACCATGACCTCCAGAGAATAATAATAGGAAGCTTGTATTAACCAGGTGTCAGATCCATTACAGCACTGTCATGCACTACAGTCAGAAAACAGAATATAAATGAAGAATCTGAAAAGAACTGTGCTTGCTTTTGTGCAGGACCTAGGGACCACAACCTGGAATTACATGGCAAACATATTTGCAAAGCTTAGAAATGAAATAGGGTGCTGTTAAAATCCAAAGGAAGCATACGCCACATTTATCAATCCTATTATTCAGCATAAAGAAGAAGAGCTTTCTAGCTTTATGTTAAGATTAGATCCTTAATTACAGAGACTAATAAAGAGAAATAAGTAGTAACCGAGAAAGAGTATAAGTTCACAATACAGAAAACATCCAGAGATCTGATAGACAACCCTGAACTGTTCTTTCACAAGTAATAAAGGATGAAAAGGTTTGCACTTTGCAAAACTGTGCAAAAAACTGAGAAATGCAAACCTAGGAATGATTGACAATGGCATGGGAGCCAGAGTCTGAGGGATCTAGGTGAAGAATCCATCTTTCCAACTGACTGTCTTCTCTCCTGAGGAAGTTCAGATAAAGGCTTAAGAAGATTTTCCTTGTGATCAAACTGTGGAAGAAGCTTTTCCCCTGTATCTGGCTGCTGGCAGCATCAGTCTTACTTGGACATCAGAAATTACTTGGACATCTAACAACAAAAGATCCTGGTTCTATTTGATTTTGGACTTCTGTGAGAATTGGGGTATTTGGTTAAGTTTTAGTTCATAGTAACATAGTTTAGTTAGTTTTAAGAATAAGAATAAGTATATCCCTATGCCCTTATTCCTTTCCCTTCCCAAACAATAAAACAGATTTTTATATGTTTTCCTCTTGTGTTTCCTTTACCCCAAATCCTACCCTAACTATTTGGCAAGCCAGCTAGGTTAAGAGTCTGTTTATTGTATGATTTTTTTTTGTATTTAGCTAGCTAGAAACTTAGGGAGTTACATAGAATTCTAAGGGTTCGCTTGCTGAAGGGGGGTACTGAAACTGCATCACAGACCCCAGCAGCCATCTTGGAGTAGCCATCTTGAGAGAAAAACTGCTTTGACTTTTTTGAAATCTATTTTTGTTTGTTTTGGTGTAAGTACAAGTTACATTATAACAATAATATTACAATGGATGCCGGCATGTCTGTAGCCATGTTTACCAATGTCCTCTTCATGTTCTTTCATTATTTTCTGTGTGTTCCATATTTTGTATTTGTAGTATTCCCTGGTTACTGTCATTCTTTTTTTATGATGGATTGTTTTAAACACATTACTTGTCTTGCACATAGCTATCATCTCAGTTAGCCAAGGTGAAGTCAATACCAATAGAAACTAGAGGATCACAGTGCCTCTGCAAAGAAGGGTTCCATCTCAGTTGACTCAGGAACATCTTCTTAGGTGTGGGCTCTGAAGCAAAGGAAGAGAGCCACACTGGAGATGTCAATTCAAAGCCTGAAGTCCAGATAAGATTGGGTGAAAAGTGGAACACATAGGCAAAACTGTTTTCCTTAGAAACGTCAAGGACAAAGAGAATTAAGAGTATGATGACCTCATACTAAAACATTACCATCAAGACATGACCTAAGAATCAGAATCATCTTATTGAAATTTTGATTCTAGTCATGTATATATTGCTAATAAGCATCAGGAAAGGGTAACAAGATTAGGACAGGGGTCATTCCTGACCCCAGAGACAATAAGAATGATCTCATCCTTATGGATTTATTCCAATTCTATTTATGAGTGCCTCAACAGATATGACAATAGAGACTGAGGAAGAAAGAGTCTGGAGGTAAACAACAGATTATTAAGGTAGAGAGGGAGCCTTTGGAAGAATTGGATAGAGTATATTAGTGGGTGAATGTGACAAGTAACAGCTTCACTTGGTGGGAAAAAGACATAAATATTTGTTTCCTTATCTACTGGTTTGCTTCTCTTCTGACGAATCTTCTACCATTTCATACTCTTAAACTTAAGCATCACATTTTCTTTTGTCAAAATTCTATTTCTTAAGAAAAATTCTCCATTATATGTGTGAAGGTCTATAACCTCTTTGTCTTTATTAACTCTGATTTGAAAGCTGTGATTTCCTACCTCAATTCTATCTTCATAAATATCTCATTTTAAAAGTATGGGAATGGATAATGCAGTGGATTGGCTCAGGATGCGGAGATGTGGAGGGAAGAATTTCAGTGACATTAGCTGGAGGTAGGAAGGAGAAGATTGGCATTAGATTCCTGGCAACCTTAGATAGAAAGGTCAGAGATGTCAAGGGCACAAATAATTGAAATCACAAACCAAAAAACAAGGACAGAGAGGGGCAAGTTAAATGAACAGCTCACTGAGGCATGAGCATCCTTTGATGAGAGAGGGATTTGTGGTTGGCATCTATCTCTAAACCCCAATATAACCCATTTCACCTAGTACAAACAATAATTGTATAGCTGATGAATCTAAACAAGGATGGTAAGGACAGGGATATAGGGAATTGCTACTAACATGTTCAACAAATTAAGGAAAACATGAGAAAAGTGGAAAGAATGCTAGATATAGAGTCAAAGGAATCTGGGTTTGAATCCTAATTATAGTTACTACCAATGTTACTTTAGATATCATTTATCTTCTCTGGATCTGTTTTCTTAACTGTATCTGACATTGTACTAGATGAGTTATAAAGTCCCTTCTAATTCTACATCTATAGACTATGAACTATGAAAATATACCAGTAAGATGATCAGATTTATGGGAAAAGAATGACAGTTGATAATATATGGTGAAGAACTATCATGAAAGTTAGCTAAATTATTTCCCCTTTTTTGTTTATGGGAAGGCATGAAGGATGCTTTTGGGTGTACCTTCATTTACAACAAAATTGGAGCTTTCAATCAATATGTTCACAGTGAATACTTTTTCATAAAGGGGCAGTGAAAACTTCAGTAGAAAGAACATAGGAATATGCATTATCTTGGTAACTACATACACATATGTCCTGAACAAATGGATCTATTGCTTGGTGGAAAAATAAAATGTACCATCCTTTGAAGTGGTAAGAAGAGGAGTTCAAAGGAACCTGGGTTCATATTCTTCCTCTGATGCTTATTAGCCATGTAATCATAGCTATGTCATCATACCTATATGCAAAGCCTTTTGGGGGATGTATGACCTACAAGAGTCATGCTTTACTAAGCAGAACTCTTGATAACCCAGCTTTATCTCCTAGCCACAAAGTGGCAAAAAAATAGGACTTTAGTGAGAACTTGCCTAGAAAATATATTCCATGGTCATTTCCAAATACCTTAACAGGAACAAAAAAATTGTCTATACCTTTGGTTGTTTAAAAATATAATACTTATGTGATCAGCAAGATGGTGAAGCAGATGTTTTTCACAAATGTCTCCAAACTAAAAATCATAAAAAGTGAATATGATCCACTTATAGAATAACTAAAGCTGAATCCATGGGATAAGAAGCCAAGAACACCACACAAGGTAAAAGCCTCTCAGATAACATTGGAGAAAAATTATTTAAAGTACTCCCTCATCATCCACAACCCCAGTCTATACTGCTTGCCAAAGGCAGTAAGCATCTCTTTTAAAAAATAAGATATTAAGATGGAACTTGGGTAAGAAATCAGAATCAGTGAAGACAACCGGGAAACTAAGAACACACAATGGAATATTTTTCTGAATAAGTGGGGTAGACTAAAAAAACTGCAGATTTATAACTTTAAAAATACAGAAGTGGCAGAAAATGTGGCAGAAGAGTAGCAAAAGAATTGGTAGTTCAAAAAACTTAAATATTGTACTGTGGAAAAAATTCTTTAACTTCCTATAAACTTTGGATACATACAACAAAATGCTGATCAGTGAAATTCACACATGGTTGCCAGAGAAAAATCTCATGTTTGACAATCCAAATCTGTAGTGGTTAAATTTCACAATTCCCCATACCAATAAATTAATTTTGTGAATAATCAGGAGAAAAATCTTAACATCATTTTGAATTCAAAGTCTCTCAAGCACCCCAAACTCCACATATCCCTAAATAACTTATATTTTCACCCTACATGCCCTCCTCTTTTGAATATTCCCCATTTCTGTTGAGGATACTACAATCTTTTCAGAAACCCAGGTTTGTTATCATTTTCAATGCCTCATTCCTGCTCACATACCTCATGTTTCTGATCTTGTCATTTCTGCCTCTACAATATCTCTCACATCAGTCACAACATCATTCACATCAGTCTCCTTCTCTCTAGTTCGTATCTTTGTTTTTTGGCCACTAAAATCCACCCTCTCCATATCACTTGTCAAAGTAATTTTTTCTTTTCTTTTTTAAGTTTAATTTTATTATGCAAAATACACTTCCATATTAGTCATTGTTGTAAGAGCATACTTATACATAGCCAAAACTCCAAAATAATACCATAAATACACTGATGTGAAAGATGATACACTTTGAACTACCATCCAACTCCAACAGTTCTTTCTCTAGAGATGAATAGCATAAGCCCTTCAGAACTGTCCCAGAAAAAAGTGATTTTTCCTAAAGCATAATTCTCATCAAGTGATCTCCCAATACAATTAACTCCAGTGGTCTCCTATTAATAATTCTGGAATCAAATTTAATTCCTGAATTTGGCTCTTTGTTGTCTTTGATGTTGTCTTTGATGATTTGATTCCAACCAGCCTTATTTATTCACCACGATGCAGACAGTAATCCAGACAAACTGGCCTTCTTACTGTTCTTCCTACATGATGCTCCAAATCCCAACTCTGTGATTTTTCACTATGCATTATCTCATGCTTATTCCTTCACCTCCATCTTTCAGAATCCCTACTTTACGTTTAGGCTCAGATCAAGTGCCACCTCCTATATAATGCCTTTCCTTTTATATTATATATATGTATATATATAATTATATAATTATGTATATGATGTCTTCTATACAATTCCCAACAACTATGAAGACCTTCACAAATCACTTTGTCACTTTGTATTTCTTTTGTTTATATCTATCTATAAACATACAGTCTCTCCTGAATAGACCATATATTTCCTTATACACAAGGATTGTTTGACTTTTTGGTTTTATATTTCCAATGCCTATCACACTGCCTACCATGTAGCAGATTTAATAATACTCACTGATTTGTTGATTAAATAATTAGTATTATTCCCTAGCCATCAAAAATTGAAGAAAAGAATGAAATGTTATTCCAAAATATGAAGGACCTTAAGTTTGCAACACAAGAAAATAATAAACAAAACTGTCTTATCATCAATGGACAATAGGGAATATTCAACTAAAGAAAGACATTTAAAATATTCTTTTTAAAAATTCCTGGCATAAGTAAAACACTTGACTTGTGAACCCTGCAGATAATAGAAATAAAAGGAAAATAACTAAGTACAAGTATCAGGAAAATATTAAACAGTGTAAACAATTGTTTCATGTCTACAGACCACTCTAAAAAACTGAACTCAAGGATAAAATTTAAAAAATGAATCATGAAGAAAAAAAGAGGATCTAAAAGTATATAAACATAAAGGGTTCTTAAAGAATCAGAAGGGAAGAGGAAAGCTCCATGAATATTCCATGGACTAAACAACATACCCTCTTATGAGTCAAGATCTTTAGGGAAGGAAAAACAGTAGAACATCTTTGGAAGCAAGTAACAGGGGGATCTAGAAATGAGATTTTAACTCTGAGAGTGATGAAGATAGAAGGGATAATAATTTCTATAATCTCTTATAAGATTGTGGGGTTGTACAAGAATAGGTAGAACATTTATTAAGTTATTATTATGTGCCAATCAGTGGGTTAAAACTCAATGTAGGAGAAGGACTAGAATGAATTGATTGAATCCTGAGATTTGCCCCAGAAGAGGAAACATAAGGGTGCCCCTGAAAAAGATTTCCATAGGGATAAGAGGGAGGTAGGTCTATGGTGAGAAATAGGGTTATTATGCTTTAAAATTTTTGCTTATATATTTATATTTATGATTGACACCTTATGTTTTTTACCACAATTGTTTAAGAATATGTTCTTCCTTCCATCAACCCAGTGATATTTTCATTTTAACATATGAAAGGAAAAAGGGGGGAAAGTTCAGCAAAACCAATCAACATACTGAGTACATCTGACAATATGTGAAATATTCCACCTCGAAGTCTTGCTACCTCTGCAATAAAGGAAGTCTCTAAGTCCAAACATTATCTTTATAATTACATATTGTGTAGGTTCATCTCATTGTTCTTTTCATTTGTTTTGTTGTAGTCATTGTGCATATTTTTCCTACTCTTTCTTGTTTTTCTCTGTATCAATTCATAAAACTTCCCATAATTTTATGGATTTTTGTTTTATTATTTCTTAATGTTCTATACCTCAATTTGTTGAGCCATTATCCAACTAAAGGACTATCCTTGCTCACTTTGCTTATCCCTGAACTTTTTTTCTTCTTTTAAAAACTTCTTGCCTTCTGTTTTAGTATAAATTCTAAGACAGAAGAACAGCAAGAGCTAAGCAATTGAGGTTAAGTGACTCACCCAGGGTAACACAGATAGGAATTTGAATAAATTTGAACCCAGGTATGGTACTCTATCCACTGTGCTACCTACCTGCCTCTGTCCCTAAGTTTTCTACTACACATACAATTGATACTCAATTCGCACTTTTCATGCTCTGTACTTTATTAATAATAGCTAGTGTATACATGGAAATTTTGTATCCTTGGGACTTCATCTCCCAGAATTCTTCCCTCATGGCTTGCCATTCCTTTCCCCTTTTTGTTTACATTCATCTTTTACTTTGTATATAAGTTTTCATGGCTCCTCCCTGATGCTCTTTTTTTTTTCATGTGTGAGGCTGGTGAACTCTCTCTGCTTCCCTAGCCTTTTATTTTCCTTTGCTTCAAGTTTTATTATTAATAAATCTTATAAATATAGTACTTGGAGTATATAGTACTTCGAGTACTGGACATTATTTTTTTAAAATTTACACTAGCATTTGTATTTTCCTTTAAAGTTTGTGAAACACTTTACAAATTTCACATTTGATCCTCACAACAACCCCAGAACATAGTTACTATTTATTATCCTCATTTTAAGATGAGGAAACTGAGGCCAAGAGGTTAGATGACTCTCCAGGGACACACAGCTGTGAGTGTCTGAGGCTAGATGTGAAGTCATCTTTCTGATTGCAGGTCCAAGGTTCAATACACTGGACTACCGAGCCGCTTCTATTTGGCAGAGCAAGTAAACTGCAGAGCTGATACTCAATGTCACATTTGTCTGACTGCTGGATCAGTGCTCTTTCTATTCTTTACCCGTTACCTTGAAGTACCAAGCCAGAAGGATGAGACTCTCCTTATCCACAAAGCTTAAATTTCACAGCCAGAGGCTTAAGCAATCCATTATAGTAGTAGTAGATGACCTCACTGCCCTACTTCTTGGTAGCTCTACAAGAGAGCCGGGTTCGTAGAGAGGAGCTGCACAGTGGCAATACACTAATAAGCAATGATTTTTGCCCATATATCCAATGACCTGATGCTCTCTACCTGAGCAGGAATTGGAGAAACATTCTCATCTCATCTACTGTAACAGCATAGACATAAAATAAGAAGGCTGGAAAGGAATTTGAGAAGTCCAATAACTTGCTAAAAACATGTCATGTCTTCTCTACCTATGATCACAGTGCTTTAGCAGTCACAGGAAAAGCATTTTTTATACTTCAAAATTTTAAAGGAAATGTTTAAACGGAAAAAAAGGTTTAAAGGAAATCTAGGGGCTCGAGGTCATATGGCCATCTTGACCCCTTTAACCTGATAACTCAAAAAAAAGAGGGGCGCTACTTTTGAACCAGACACAGAGTAAGTACAACTGGGAAACAGAGGAATTAACACAGGAGAACTCTAATTCTTAGTGTGCTCTCTTAGCACTCTACCAGCCTGCAAGTGCTAGGGTCCAGGACACAAGCTAAGTCTCAGGTATGTGTTCTGGAATGTCTGTCCTATCCCACACCTCTTCCCAGAAATTTGAGGAAAGGGGAGAGGATGAAGACATACTGCCTTCTGACTAGGGCACCATGTTAGAGTCTCTTTTTATTATTATTAAAAATTCTTACCTTCCATATTAAAATCACTTGATCTTAGCCAAAAAGCAAAGAAATGATCTGTATCAGAATCAATCAATACCATGTATTGATTCTAAGGCAAAAGAGCAGAAAGGACTAGGCAATTGGGGTTAAGTGACTTGTCCAAGGTCATACAGCTAGGATGTGTCTGAGATTAAATTTGAACACAGGAATATGGGTTTTCCTAAAATTCTTTACCCCTCAGCTGCCCAGCTTTTGTTGTTACTTCACTGCAATTGCTGGGTTCAGTAAAGCAACCTAGAAAAACAGTTCTTAATCTCTATCCACTCACTGAGCCACCTAGCTGCCCCCAGATTAGACTCTTAAAGCTGCAGACATTTTTCCTGGAACATCCTCCCTGACTTTCCCTGACTCTACAAAAAAAATCAAAAGATGCTGATTCAGCTCAGCTGAAAAAGGAAAGGAAAAACTGGGAGATTGGGGCAGTGTGGGTGGCTGGCTGGGCTTGAAGGAAGGAGGGTGGAAATTCAGATATATCTTTCATGAAAAACAGGATGAAAGAAGCAAATATCGATTTGGTATTTTATATTCAAATCTGTTGTTCTAGTCTGTATTTTATAGTTTATTTCATTCTGTAAATTATTCTATTCATGAAAAAACAATCTAAGCTTCTTTATGCATCTGAATGAAGAAGCTTATCTCTTCCCCATAATCACTGTTAATTAAAGAGAATCTCTGAGCTTGGTTTTAGAAGTACAATTCTAATTGTCACCTCAGCAGCACCTGCAAAGCATTGCCACCAAGAGATGTTTGTTATTTCATATAACTTCAGTCTTTCTGAGAAGCTGAATGCTATCTGTGTAGCATCCTTGAGAACTGGACTAGTCCCATCTTAAAGGCCCAATCTTTATAAATTTCAGGTGGCCTTGTCTCATGCCCAAGTGCTTTCCAGGCTGCTTGGTGTTCCTGTTCAGTATCAGCACCTTGGAGATGGTGCTGAAATTCCAAAAAAGGCTTTCTAAGACAGGGAGAGAATTGGACCTGGTCAATCATGATTCCCTAGTCCCACGATGCTGCAAATTCCATAATCAATGGTATGATTTTTGTTCTGTTCTATGCATAAAAAAATGTACTG
This sequence comes from Monodelphis domestica, assembly GCF_027887165.1. NCBI lineage: Eukaryota > Metazoa > Chordata > Mammalia > Didelphimorphia > Didelphidae > Monodelphis > Monodelphis domestica. The sequence continues at coordinate 268,825,334 of NC_077227.1, forward strand.
CAGGGAGCAGTTAGGTAGCTCAGTGGATTGAGAATCAGGTCTTGAAATGGGAGCTCCTAGGTTCAAATCTGACCTCAGATACTTCCTGGGCAAGACATTTAACCCTTATTTCCTAGTTCTTACTGCTCTTTTGCCTTGGAACTAATCCACTAATTGATTCTAAGATGGTAAAGGTTTTAAAAAATAAAATAAAAATGTACTCCATCTTCAACTTGAAAGTCTTTGACATAAATGAAGGCAAGCTATTGACTTTATTGATAAGTATGTGCATCACTGTTAATAAATGCTATCTTCCTCAAAGAATTGTTTTAGTTTACCTTTTTAAAAATTTCAATCATGACAGTACTCAGGGCAAGGACATAAATCATCAGAGTCAAGCAAACCAACTTGAACATATATTCATGAATAAAGAATGAGGTACAAGGAAATATAATGGAAAGGGGTAGACTGAAACACCAAAGATTTCTAGAGAAAAGTCTTCAACAAAAGCCAAAAGCAAAAGCAGATAAATCAATAATATGGATCCTAATGCCAGAAGGAAGGATGAAGAACAAACTCTCAAAGAGAAAACAAAGCTCTATTAACAAATTCTACAAAACAAAGGAAAATTAATCTCAGTTTCTTTTTGCTAAATTCTCCTGGATTCTTAAGAAAGCAAAAAACAACACAAGAAACTCCAGACCGGTTCAAAAGTAAAATAAAATCTATAAAAGAAGATTTAGACCTGAATATAGCTAAAAACTCGGATTTTTCGATGTAGGATTGTTTTTAGAAAGCTTCAATTAGGAGATTAGAAAAGAAAAAAAAAGAATCCATGGTGGTAGAGTCCTCTTTAAAGACTGTGCAGTAAGACATATATTATATTATTAAGATCACGCACATACATGTATATGCAATATTAAAGATATATTATTTAATTATTTATAATAATTGTGTGGCTCACTGGATAAAGAGTTAGGCTTAGAGATAGGAGATCCTGGGTTCAAATCCAGCCTCAGATACTTCCTAGATGTGTGCAACTCTGGGCAAGTCATTTAACCCCCATTGTCTAGCCTTTATAACTCTTCTTCTGCCTTGGAACCAATACAAAGTATTGATTCTAAGATTGAAGGTAAAGGTTTTTTTCTATTAGATAAAGTCTGGGAGGAACCTATGAGAAAAACCACTATCCACATCCAGAAGAAACACTGTGGTAGTAGAAACACTGAAGATAAACAACTGCTTGAATCCATGGGTCAAAAGGATATGGTTGGGGATGTAGACTCTAAATGAACATCCTAGTGCAAACATCAAGAACATGGAAATAGGTTCTGATCAAGGACACATGTAATACCCAATGAAATTGCATGTTGGCTGCCAGAAGGCTGGGTGGAGGGGAGGGAGGGAAATAATGTGATTATTGTAACCAAGGAATAGTGTTCTAAATTGACTAAAAAACTTATTCAAATGGGAAAAAATTAGATAAAGTCTGTACAGGAAATTGAAAACAATTGGAAATCAAAAATCTAACAAAAGAGGTAAATCTAACAAAAGAGAAGCAAAATCAATAATATTAAAACTGGACAAGGGCACTATCAAAGCAAAGCAACTGATCTTAAAGACAGGATGTATACAAACAACCCAAGGATCATAGGTGCAGAAGAAGAACACAATAAATACATAAAAGTAATACCACCATTAAATAAGTAATAAAACTCTCAAGAACTTCTGAATACAAGAAAAGAAAGTTTCAGTTGAGAGAATTCATAAATTATCTCTAAAGAAATACCCTGTGCTTCATATTGTAAGACACATAATGGTTAAATAGAACAATTTCAAAGGCAAACAACAGATTTTTCAAATAGCCAGGAGAAAAAATAATTAAAAATAAAGGAAATTAAAATAACACAATATTATTCTTTGGCATAAGAAGTTACAAAAGGAAGTGAAAAACTATTTAGCAAACATTTTTAGAGCTAACAAATCAAAATGATATTTCCTGCAAACAGGAGCCTAATCATAAATCAACAAGATAAGACACTCCGGAAAATGGGTTAAATGTTCCCCCCAAAAGAAAAAAAATGCTGACAAGAGCAGAATATTCAAGTTACATACCCTAAAGGGAGACATATGTACATATATCAAGAAAAGGATAAGTGAAGAAAAAAACACCCCATAGGTAGAGGTCATTTTAAAAACAGGGATTCCTGAGTTCAAATTTGACTCCAGGCACTTAATAGCTGTGTGACCCTAGGCAAGCCACTTAACTCTGACTGCCTATCTCTTACCTTTCTTTTTGCCTTGGAACTGATCTTTGGTATCAGTTCTAAGACAGAAGGTAAGGGTTTTAAAAAAGAGGAAACAATTAACTTATAGGGTTAAGAAAAAAAGAATAGAAAAGGATGATTAAAGAATTAAAAACAAATTAAGCAAGGCTATAAAGATGCAAACAGAAAGAAGAGAAGTGAAGGTGGAAGACTAGAATAAAAATTTCATAGATAAACCCTATGATAGACACCTCACATATATATTATATTAAACAGTATATTTTGAGGAATAGAATTGAATAAAAAAAGATGGTCCACAAATATGGAAAGAAGAGGTGGGAAATAGAGAAGAACTGATGACATACCATTATCAATTCTATTGTTAAACAATAAAAGGATGACAGATGATAGTCTCTCAGAAAGAAGAGTGGTTGTAGGAGAATGGGAAAGGTTGGAAAAGGGAGAGAATGAAAATAGGGGACCAAACATATGGTAGAGGGAATATTAAGCCAGTGTAGGGAAAGGAGTTCCAATACAGAACATCAAAAATATTTGCTTTGATAAAAGATAGGGATTTCTTGATGGGTGTCATTAGAGGAAGTTGATGCATTGGGGAAGGGGGGTCACATTATTTAAGAGAATGTTGTGCCCACAAAGGAGAATATCATGGATGAAGGATGTATGAGCTGGTAGTCTAGAATGATGGGAAACTCTGGAACCAGATATAAGATGGTATGGTCATTAGAAAGGAGAATGATCATAAGACAGGAAGGGGATAAAATCCAACTACATGATTTGGGACATGCAATAACTTCTATTACATGGGGGTACTTCTATTCAGATAACAGAAAATGAAATACTTTTCAAAACAACCCCCAAATGGAATAAAATTTATGGGAATCAATTTTCTAAAGTATATTCAATACTTATATAATAAAATTATAAAATTTCCCTTAAAATGAAAAGAACAACAAATAGAAGGATAATCTGTACTTAAAACTGGACTATATAATATAATAAAAATGACAATATTATTCAAAATAATTTATAGATTCTGTTCAATACTAATCAAACTAACAAGAAGATACTTCATAGAGCTAGGGAAAAACAATAACAAAATTCATTTGGAGGAGTAAAAGATATAGAATATCAAAGGGAAAAATGAAAGAAAGAAGAAATGCAGAAAAGCACTCCCATTCTTCAGTCAATAGCAAAAAGCCATTATTATCAAATATTTTTAATACTGGCTGAAAAAATAGCAAATTAGATCATTGGAACACACCACAGAAGGAAAAATCAGAAATAACCAAATTCAGTTATCCATTGTTTCATAAACCATATTAGGGATAATAATAATAAACACCCCGGAAATCACTATTTGATAAGTGTGTGCCTAGCAAACACTGGTTTGCATTCTCTCTCTTCTAATTCCCTCTTATCTCTAACTATTGTAGTCTCCTCTCAGAAGGTGCAATATAGTAGAATATAGTATGCAATATAGTAGAAGATCTTTAGGGGTACAAGATGATTATGTCAAATGATCAACTGGGGAGGCTAATCTCCCAAATTATCACAGGAGATTGCAAAAATGGGATTAACTTCCCACTGCCCACTTTTAGATTTAATCGCCAGAAGTACACCCCACTTATCCATAAGTATGGAGAGGTCTGTGACCCACATGTGCTATAGTAAGTGACAAATCAGAATTGACTGACTGCCCCCAGGGTAGTCCTAAGCAAAGCTTTAGCTGTAATTAGTCCATGTAAAATGGAATAAAAGCAGAGGAAGTGATAAAAGGATTGGTTTTTCTAAGTGGCAAGAACTTCCTGTGAGGAGGGCTTTTTTTCCCTTGGAACTTGACTTGAAGGACCCTGGAGGAGCTCTGACTGAGGACCCTGGACTGCTTTTATTTTCTATGAGAACTACCACTTGGGTGAGTGAAAAAGGTTGACTCCTTTCCCTGGCTTGTTCCGGAGGTACTAGCCTCCAGAGAGGCCCCTTATTTCAGATGAGGCCTCATGGCTAAAACCCTAGTTTAATTTACCTCTGGGCCCCTTTTGCTGGGGCCTCTTAAACCCTGCCTGGTTCAGACCCAGTGGGAGCAAATATCTACTCTCTGATTTTCTTACTTTCACTCTTTCTCCTTTGGTAAATAAACTACTATAAAAGTCATTCTCATTTGAAATATATTAATATCTAGCGACCATACTCTTAAATTTAGTCAAAACCTTTAATTCCCCCCCCCCCCCCGTAGTTCTCTGAAGGAATAGGGAGAAGGATACTTTGGGAAAATGGAAAGAATATAAAAGCAAAAGATTTTTATAAAATGCTATTTCAAAAGCTTTTGTTTTGCTGTTTGTTTTTTGATAAAGCAAGTCTAACTGAAAAATCAGATTTCGGGATGCCTGAAATCTTAAGGGAAAAGTGAGATTAATGATTATTTTAGTGACTATATTGAGTCCTTTTTAAAAGTTGCCTGATATGTTTATTTTTTTTCTTTTAAACCTTTACCTTCTGTCTTAGAATCAATTAAATAGATACATGTAAAACCCAGTGGAATTGCAACTTGGCTCTGGGAAAGGGGAGGGAAAGAACATGAATTATGTAATAGTGGAAAAATATTCTAAATTAATTCATCAATAACAAGTACAGATTTTTAAAAAGAATCCATCAAATATCAGTTCTAAGAGAGAAGACTATAAGGGCTAGGTAACTGGAGTTAAGTGCCTTGCCCAGTCACCCAGCTAGGAAGCAGCTGAAGGTAGATTTGAACTGAGAACCTCCAGTCTCCAGGATTGTTTCTCTCTCTTGAGCCACCTGGCTGCTCCACTTGGTTTAGGCACTACTGGGTAACTTTCACACAGTCTGAAGTGACAGGAGCAGGCAGAGCTTCTAAATGGGTTATGAAGCATTCTTATTCATAGTCACAGGAATTATACCTTTCATCCTTTGTCACATAATTCCAGCTTTTGGTTTAGGGTTTCTCCCTAATTCCTCCACCCCACCACAAAAGTATCTTGTCTTCTATTTCAACTTTACGTTCCCAAGTCACTCCGTAAGTAAGGGACACTATAAAATTTCATCTTGTGAAGATGTCAAAAATAATTATGTCTTAAGTTGTATGGATATCATAATGTTATACTATTCATACCCAGCCCCAGATAACAGCAAATTCTCTTTACCTAAACCAATAGCAAAGTCATGCTCAAATATTTTAGTCTCAGGACCACTTTGCCATCTTAAAAAGTATTTAGGAATTCAAAGAGCTTTTGTCTATGTGGCTTATATCTATTGATTTTTACCACTTAAGAAATGAAAAATGAACTTAAAACTATTTATTTTGAAATGATAATAATAAACATGTTATACTAACATAAATAACATATTTGTATGAAAAATAATTATATTTCCCTCCAAATGGTGAGAATGACATTGTTTTACAGATTTTTCGAAAACTCCTTGATGCTGGTTTAATAGAAGATAGATTCTTCTTTCTACTTTTTTAAACCTGTTTTTAATGTTTTTATTGTATTTAATGTTTGATCTGTTAAATTTAAATTTACTGTATTTATTCTGTTGTGCTGTGTTATTTGGGTTGAAACAATAACAAATCTGATATATACTTGGAAAAATATTTAATTGGCTAATCATCTTAGTATTATTTTGAAAATTTTAAATTTAAAATTATTTTTAGTTTTGACCTCAAAGATGCCCTAAAACAGGTCTCAGTGACATATAGGGGCCTGTGTTTCATATTTGAGAAGTACTTTAGAAGTCATTCAAAATTGACAAAACTCATCATCCACACTGAAAAATGAAATGGATGTGTTGTTCTTTCCCCCTTTGTTGCCCAAATTATGCTACATGGATGGATATTATGTTATTATGGCAGTATGTATTTTGGATAGACATTTATGTACCCACAAATAGACTAAAAAGAAAATATTAAGCTTTGTCCATATTTGGGAAAGTACAATATTTTCCATGATCTTTAGTTACTTGATACTACAAAAATACATCTTCAATATCAACATTCTCATAGTAATACAAGGGAAAGTGAGTCCAAGGACATAATGCAGTCCAAGGTAAATTTTATTTTTTATCAATATATTTTATTTTTTAAAAATAATATATGGCACACAATCTTGTAATATCACATTCTCAAAAGAATTAGAATTATAGGTACCTCAAATATTGGGAGAAATATGCATGACCAATGCTTGCAAAATGCAGCACATTACCAATATTGGCATGGATATGAGGAGTGAAAAAAAAGAAAACATCATCAGGAACATGTTTGGTCAGAATAGGAGGTAGTCCAGCCATTTAACAAAAAGGACAGCAGGTATACCACATATATACTACACTGTTTTTCTTGATACATTAAAAGGAGCACAGGGATATCGGGTGGATTCTTTACAAAGAATACGAACAAGAATATAGAATATGGGACATGGGAAGGTTGAGAACAGTACCAGAATAGTACTGACACTGAGACCACAGATCTATCTAAGAATCTAGATAACAATATCAGTTAGTATCAATAATGTTATTGCAAACAACAATATATACAGCTATGCATCAGTGAATAAGCATTAGTCAGGGATTAATTTTAGAAGTATGTTTTATAATAATGTCATACAATTTATGTTAAGTGTGGTTTACCCTAAGCTTTACTTTTTCTGTGTAGATTATCCTTAGTAAATTATTAATTCTAACCTGGCATGTCTCCAGACAGTATTCAAAGAATAGAATCTAATTTTAGCATTAGCCTAATAAAAATGGAATTTACTTGCCAAAGTCCCCTACATAATGCAGTCCAAGGTCAATGAGAAAGGAGGCTTTCAAACTTGCTCCTGTCTAGTGTTGCTTTATCACTTACCCAATGTATCAGACAAGAAGAATTGATGACCACTGCAATCACACAAAATCTCTGATCCAAATAACTAAGAACAATGTTCACTCTAAGTCTTTTTTTATTATGTTCTAGAAATTGATTGCCATTAAAATTCCTTTATTCCAGTTTTATTTTGAAGAACCCAGAGGCTTAACCTCAAAGTGATAGGGGATGGGGATGAAAGTGGTTCCCTAATTTTTTTATAGGATGATGCTAGTAGCATAAAGTTAGTATATGCAACAAAATGAATTTATATTTTTGGAATTATTTAAATCCAAATTCATTCCAAAGAAATAGAAAGGCAGGTAGATTAGCAGGGCAGGCAACTGAGGCGATATTGTAGTTGTCTAGGTCTACATTAATATTTTATTCAAGCAGGCAACCCCATGCTATGGGTGGTCAGCATCAACATCCATCTTTTCTTACAAAAAGTCTTACTTGTTCACTTAGACTTTTTACTGTAGTAACATGAAATCCAGGTGAAGTCCATAGGCTGTTTATTGGAAAGATTTCTACATCCACATCCACCCAGTGTTTGAGTAAAAACATCAAGATCTTAATCAACTATGTCAATTTTTCCCTTACATGATTGCTGTATATTATCTCTCTCTAATCACTGACATTCAAAATCTCCACTCAAAGATCAATACATGAGAGATCATATGGCAAAATTCAAACACTCTGGATTTGTAAGCAATTTTGAAAATAAGGAAATCACTTTATAGGTTATTTTAGAGGGGGAAATGATTTGTATTATTTCATCCTAGAGAAATAAGTTCTAGTTGCAAACAATGCTCCATCTTTCCCCAGAGCCTCAGAGACCCAAAACTCTAGGCTCAATGATCTCTTAGTTAGGAGAGAGGTCAGAAAATGCATTGTCAACTTGAGACTATTTGGCTGATAAAAAACAAAAATAAAGACTGGTTAATGCTGGGAACTACTTTTGAACCCAGCAGTCCTGAGATTGTAAGGGAGAAAATTGTTACCATCCAGGATAGAAGAGGAAGAAAGAGAATGGAGAAGGAACTAGAAAGTAACAGAAAACAGGAAATTCAGCCATGACTTTTGGAGAAGCTGGAGGGAGCTTACTTATTTCATTGAGAGAAACTGAGAATGTATACAAAACCACTCATTATTATGTATGGAAGGGCTCTGCCAGCAAAGGAACCATTCAGAGCATCTGATTCAGTCACCCAAATTCCAGCTGTGAATTTAAATTTTTTTTCTTCTTTGTCCCCTTCCTTGGAATTGTTTCCTAGTCAATTGTATAACTAGCCTATAATTCTGATCTGGGAAGGTGAGGGAGAAAAAGAATAACCCCATCTGTTTAATACTGAATTTTAGGGGGACAAGAGAAGGCAATCCAAGCAAACAAACCTAATTAAATCATAAAGGCTTCAAAATTACCTTTTTGCTTATTTAAAATCAGCAATGGGAGCGAGGACCAGCTTTTTTGCCCAGAGTCCTTTGGAGGCAGATTACTCTGATTAACACCTGTCACATCAGCTGTTGTCTTCTGGGATAGTTTCCCCTTTACTTCTTCAGTTCTGCCATCAGACATAGGGAGCTCAGTGCTGATTTGGGGGGAAACAAAGGAGCATTTCAGGTATGATGCTGAGTCTGCCAGGTTTTGCCTATTCATTTTACTCTCCTTGGCACTGTTGCTCTCATCATATTCTGAAGCTCCAAGGTTCTCTGTCCTGGAACCATTTTCCTCCTGGATAATGTCCATGATTATGGGTTTCATCAAAGGAGAGTCCTGCTCCCTTTTAGGGCTTTCCTCAGAAGCAGAAGAGGCATCACAAGATTCAATGATGAGCTCACTGTCCAATTCTGCTTCTCGTTCCTCTCTCAGGATGCTGTACTGTATAGAAGGAGAGGCAGGAGATGGCGGAGGACCACTGATATGGCTAAAAGTCATATAGGTGGACTGCATCATTTCTTCTGCAGCCAAAGGATCTTCAGAGACAAGTTCTATCTCTGAGTCACCAGATTCAGCACTGCTAACTTCATGGTCCAAAGGGCATGGAGCACCTGGTGGTCCAGACTTGTTTTGGGGCTCTGGTTTATCAGGAACCTGTCCCATCTCCTGCGGGCTTTCAGTGGCTTCCAAAGATACTGCCTTTGCTTCTTTGATGGCAATGATAAGCTCATCTTCTGAGAGGCTGCCTTTACCTTGGGACTCTGAGCCAGATGGTTCTGTTTTTACAAAAACAAATAGAGAAGGCACACACACACAAAGACAGACAGACAGAAGAAACAAAATTTCATTAGAGAAGATGCTTTGTTATTTTTTTTAGAAACAATCTTGCAGACAAAAATCTAGGTTGTTTCCAAGGTTAGGCACAGAGACAGGCCACCTAGACTGAAAAGCTAATTACTTTTATGGTCCAATTATTGTTAGGTCTCTCTAAAGGCAACTGACTATTAAAATATTCAATTAATTTAAAATATTAAAAATAAACCCAGGATTAATGATTTCTTACAAAGTAAACTTTAGTTTTGTGTGTTTTAATGTGGTATATAATATCTAAAAATTTTACTTTGTATTTTTTTCTCTTTGGAGAAGATATTTTAATATTGATGATGCAGTCCTGGTTAACAATATAATCTGTCACAACCTTTCAATTTATCATTATCAATATAAAATTTATTGAAACAATGGAACTTTAAAACCATAATTAAAGCAACTCTAAAATTTCCTAAAATCAATCCAGCTTACTTTGTTCCTCATGTTTAATTCACGGTCCTTTTTGTTGTCTATCTGAAGAATCTTTCAGAGATATGGATGCTAATGAGCTATATCTACCAGAAATACATATGTGTATGCATATATACATATACACACACTTGTGAAAAGCTTGAGCAGAGAACAAGTCTTAGACTAATGCTCTGGGCCTTGAAACAAAGGATGAAAAATTAATCAATATAAAAATAACTATTTTTCTTTTTATTTAATCTGACTCTTATCCTCTTCTCCTAGAAAGAAGGGACAAATTTATTTTATCAAAAAATCAAAGATCAGGGGAGGAAGAAAGTGCTGAGGTCACCTGGTCCAATGCTTTCCTTTACCAGATGAGGAAACTGAGGTGAACATCATAAAGGGGTAAATAGAAGAGGCAAGATACAAACCTACTTTTTTGACATTTGAATATTTGTGATTTCTGGCTGTCAGGTACAAGTTTTCAGATATCAACAGGATAAAAACAGTGCCTTGTAGATTTTCTTTTTGTTCAAATCAATGATTTCATCAGTGTTGGGAACTATGATGTAGAAATCCCTTCACAGACTCAGATTAGTGACTCTTCTATAACTTGAAGTCTTAGAGAATTATACAGGGGCACCAAGGGGTCAGGTAATATGTCCACAATCACAAAACATGACCAAATTAAACTCTGAATTTAGTTCTTTCTGACTCTAAGGTCAGCTCTTTATTCACTACCCCACATTCTCTCTTGTCCTGTACAGAATGGATACTAAATTAATTTGTCAAACTGAATTTAATTATTGCTTTATTTTGGTACTGTAAAATGCAAATATTTGGGGCAATGTGAATGAAAGAATTGTACTGTTCCTATAAATCAGGCCAGGTCCCTAGCAAGAATTACCTTTTTGGGGGGAGGGCTGGTTGGCTCAGTGGATTGGGAGCCAGGCCTAGAGATAAGAGCTCCTCGGTTCAAATGTGGCCTCAGACATTTCCTAGCTTTGTGACCCTATGCAAGTCACTTAACCCCCATTGCCTAAGCCTTACATAGTATGAATTCCAAGACAGAAGGTAAAGGTTTAAAAAATAAACAAATTTCCATTTTCCTACATTTACCAGTTCTTACAAATGAACAATGAAAGATACTCCCATGAAATGTTATTGGTCTATTCCCTAGCGGTTAGCCCAACTCAGATGCTGATGAAGAATATCCCAAGTCTTTATGAGAAATCTTGTAATCCTTAGATGAAACTAGCCTAGAACTACCCTAATGTGTTTGGGGGCAGAAGGCTGACTCAGCTTGGCTTTGTATCAAGGCATTGAATGTGCAGGGATCATAATTTTAGAGATGAAAAGAACTTTGGAGAGCATAGGGTACCACTAAGTCCTTCATTTTAGATATAAGGAAAGTCATGCTGTGATTTGCCCAAGGTCATATAGATCCCAAGGGGCAGATTGGAACCCAGGACCTTTGATTCCATATCCATTTGTTTTTTTTTCCGTCCCACCATCCATCCTCCTTGCCTAAACTATCTGAATAGCCTATTTTTCATTTCTTTCAAAGCCTGAAGATTAGTATAAGGAATTAATGAATTGGAGTGGAAAAGATGGAAGTATCTCATATGTATGATGCTAGAATGCTAATAACAAAGCTATAATTCAGGTGGGGGTAGATGACACCACTGGCTATACTTTCTTACCAGTTAAGGATTCAAATTTAATAGCAAATATTTACATATCACTTTATAGTTTGTAAAATGTTTTGCAAATATTATCTCATTTAATCCTCACAACAACTCTGAGAGGTAGGTGCCAACTTAGCATGTAATAATAATTATTATATGCAATAATATATATATATACTCTATATATTATAATAAAATAATAGCATATAATAATAATTATCCCCATTTAACAGATGAGGAAACTGAAGCAGGAATTAGTGAAGTGACTTGCCCAGGGTCACAAAGCCAACAAGTACCTGAGGATGGATTAAAACTCAGATCTTTTCCCCACTTGGCTGTCTTTCTCAAATCTATAAGTTCCAGTCTGTTTGGATGGAAATGTCTAATTAGGGATGGGATCAATTTTTCCCACTTTTCCCAGACCTGTGGTTATTTAAAAATCTCCTCTCCTACAGAATTTACTATTTTTTTCTTTTTTAATGGCAAATTTTTAATTAATTAATTTAGAATATTTTCCATGATTACATGATTCATGTTCTTTCCCTTCCCTCTTTGCCCCTCCCCACCATGAAGCTGACACGCAATTTCTCCTACAGGATTCAGCACACTGCTTGGCACAGCATAGATGTTGGATTAGAGGAAGCTTAGGAGGAGTGCTTAAAAATGCCTCCCTCTTTGCCTAGGGTACTCTTGAGGAGTGTTGATGAGAAGCAAGGACACATGACCAAACACAACTGGCATGTCATTTATATTGGATTTAACTTTTTGGGAGATGTACCTAGCTCACGTATAGAGAAAAACTACATACTAGGGGCAGCTAGGTAGTACAGCAGATAGAGAGCCAGGTCTGGAACAGAAGGACTTGGCCTCAAATCTGCCCTCAGACTTCCTAGATGTCACTTAACCCCAATTGCCCTGCTGTTGCCACTGTTTCCTCAGAATTGACACTAAGAAGGTAAGGGATTAAAAAAAATACAAACTAACTCCTCCATGATGTCCTCCCTCATTCCCTGCTGTCCACAATGATCTTGCACTCTTTATATCTCACATATCATTTTGTTCTTTTCTTTTAGACTGTTTCTTATTTGTCTTTGTATCACCAGAACCTAGGGCAGTAACTGGCACACGTATAAAATGTTTCTTTATTGAATATGTAATATAAGGTAGTATAGTTATCTAGGTTTCTGTCTTCTAGGGAGGGTGTGCTAACATCAACTCCAAAAGGCAAGAGTGAATTATTAAAATTTCAACATGAACATTTCTATTATGGAAACCAGCAGAAATCAAGACTTGCTTTATTGTCTTGTTGATTGTCTAGGCTTAAGAAATGGTGGATGAAATGTTAATAATACAGATTAAATTTTAAAGTGTAGGGTGATTACATATTTTTAAAAAACATTTACTAGCACATCCCAGATTTTTGTGACTCAACTACACTGATTGCAAGCTCCAAGAGGTCAGCATCTCTCCAATATCGCAGTGCTCTACACACTTAATAAGTCTTTAGTGAATAATATTATACTTATTAAGGAACTATTAGCAAGAAAAATATAAGAAAAGCAAGATCATACAAGACAGTGCCTTCTGAAGTTCCAGATCTAGAGCTAAGACTCTATTAGTTTAATAAGTGAAAACTTGAATAAGAAAATATTTGAGTAAAGGATACTGGGCAAATAAATATGATTAATGACAATTAAAAGGAAAAGAAAATGTAAGTACTTGAGACATCATTTCTAGAAGAGTCTGTGCTAAGAGAGCCATCTGAATGAATACACTAATGCTGTGTTGAAATGAATCAGTTGATACAAATATCTCTTCTATACAGAGAAGAGACATTTCAAAATTTAAAAAAGAAGGTGTTTGTGGGTGTTTTCTTTCTTTTCAAACACTTCTTATCTGGTCAGAACTAAAAGAATAGAAATTAAAAATCATATACTGAAACCTGCATCCTTGACATTTCACCCCCAGAGCAACTGAGAGAACAAGGGAAACAGGAAGCAGAGACTATATCTGCTGGGTTTTGTTTCAGAGTCTAGTCACCTTTACAAAAGAGGCCAAATCAGTTTCCATAAATTCCAAAGCAGAAGCAGAGTTTCCACAAATGAAAGGCTACCACTACTCTCTACACCTTGCTAAACGTCTAGATTATTCATAGATCCACTAATATGCCCTTTGGAGTAATCATTCCTTCTCCTCCTCCTCCTCTTTTTCCTCCTTCTCTCTCCATCCCCCCCTCTCTCTGTCTCTGTCTCTCTTCCTGTCTCTCTCTGTCTCTCTATCTGCCTCTCTCTCTCTCTCTCTCTCTCTCTCTCTCTCTCTCTCTCTCTCTCTCTTTTTCTCTCTCTATCTGCCTCTCTCTCTCTCTCTCTCTCTCTCTCTCTCTCTCTCTCTCTCTCTCTCTCTCTCTCTCTCTCTCTCTCTCTCTTGCTTTCTCTCTATCTCTTATTCTGACCTAGCATTCCTAGTTCTTGCTCTAAAAATAGTATCAGATCCTGTGAGATCCTTCCCAATTAAGCCCTATCTATAGAGTGCTCTGACACAATATGCAACAATTAATCAGCAAGGGAGCCAAGCTGAAGAGATACCACTGCTTTCTGAATTATGCCACATTTTAAGGAAACATCACCATAATGTGCATAGTATGGTGCTGGTTCTTTGGAGGATACCAAGAAGTACAAGGCACAGCTCTTGTCTTCAAGGAGTTTGCAGTCTCATAGAGGAGATATGAGAAGGCTACAAATAACTAAATATACAATGCTATAAATGCTATATCAGTAGTATAGGAATTCAAAAGAGGATGAGAATACTGTATTTTCAGGGAAAGCATTTTCTTAAAAGTTTTCCTAAAACTCTATCCATTGCACTTCATAAGCTGCCCAGCTTGTGTTGCTGCTTCACTGCAATTGCTGGGTTCAGTAAAGCAACCTAGAAGGAGGGTTCTTAACCTGGGGTTCATAAACTTAAAAAAATGGCAACAATTTCAATATAATAAGTTTCCTTTGTAATCTATGCATTTTATTTTGTCCATTTAAAATGTGATTCTGAGAAGAGGTCTGTAGCCTTTACCATCCTGCAAAGGAGTTTATGACATACAAAAAGAGAGTTAACAACACCTAACCTAGAAATATACCAGGCATCCCTCCCTGCCCTGAACAGTACATATACGTTGGAAGTTCAACTTTTGATGGTCCATTCTCTGATCCTCCTCTCTAATAAAGAATAAAGTTTTGTATAAATCAACACGGAAGAGCTGAAGCAAACTCCAGGTCTTCTACTTTGGTGCAATAGATGTATTTCCAACCCCTTATAAATCTAGTAAATTAAGTATTATTTAAAATAAAGGTTCTTAACTTGGCATCCCCAGTTTTCTTATCTTTGAATAGATTTCAGAGGGTTTATGAATTTCCTATATATGTATGTTTATGTGTTTGTATATATGGGTGTATATATACCATAGCATCTCACTTGAATTGGTTTCCTTTGTAATCCTTCATATTTTTTTTATTTTATGAGATGTAATTCTAAGAGGCACAGAAGTTTAACTCACACTGCCTAAGGGGTCAATGATACAAAAGGTTAAGAACTTTTCATTTAAAGGAATATGTGAACACATTTATAACTCATTTATTGTGTAAATTCTACAGAATGGTTTTCTTAAAGTTTTTTTTTTTACCTGTTGCAGAAGATGGTGGAGTCATTGATCCAGGACTGTCATCTTCTGGTTCTGAGACAGTGACTGTTGGAACAGTTTCATGACTTGATTTCAGATGAGTATCCTGTTTCTCTGGGCTCTTCTCTTGGGCAGAAGTCTCAGCAACTGGTTCAATCTCAGTCAGTGTGATTTTGACTGGTGCTGTAACCAGGGAGACAGAGTGCTGATCCTCAGGCAGATCATTTATATAGGGTGCAAACGTTGATTCTTCCAATAAATGTTCTTTGACCCCCTTTACCTCCATAGGAACCTGTGTCTCTGCTTCTGGGGTACACTCCGACTTTACAGATGCTTCAGCACATTCATTCTTAAAACCAGAATCCTTGTTTTCCTGGCCTGATTCCCATTGTTCCTGGCATTTTATTTCCTCTGGCCTACTTATGTCAATGTATTTATAAGCTTCTGCTTTCATCTGGTCTAGAGGATCTCCTATGGTCTTATTCACGTCTGTACATTCTGCAGGAGTCATCTCTATTCCAGAATCAGAACTAAATAAAGCATGAGACTCCAAGCCAGATGCATCTTGCAAGCGAGGGCCTTGTGCATTCAGCTCCTCAGTGCTCTCTAAACTGGTAGTATGATTGTCTTCCTTCTGAAGGATTCCAGTAAAATACATAGAATCCTGCTGAGATGAACAATGGACGTCAGAAATCAAAGATGTATAAAAGGCTCCTTCCTCTTTTGCTGCTGCTGAAGAAGTATAATCTCTAGCATAAGGCTCATCTGCAACACCTACAAATCAAAACAACAGGAATTAGCAATAGTCAAACAAATAGATTAACTCATTTTTGTTTGTCTGTTAGCAAAAGCAAGGGTTCTGTGGTGGCACATATACCCTTCTTCTGGGGAATCTCAAAACTATTCCAAACATTGTTGTTTGTGGTTTTGATCACTTATGCAAAGAAAATGACAAATATTCTTCTGATCCTAGGAAATGCTTACATCTCTGTTGATTCAAATTTAATTGAATAAAATGTAATTGATTGGAACAAAGGCACACGGAGATCTTTATTTCATTTTAGGACAGAAACAAAAACATGATTTCCAAATACTAACTCATAGCCTGACAACTGAATCATATCCCAGTGTTATGCAAAATTCTGTATATTCAAAGAATTAGAGATTCCTCTCTGGATGAGGGTCAGATTAGAGACAAAGGTGTGGAGGAAGGTCATACTGCTGGTCATTTTAGTGGGAAAAAGAAAGATGTGGTCTCAAAGAAATCAGTTCCTTTTCCAAATTGCTAAGGGAAAAAAAAGTAGTAAGGGCTGAATGCCTACTCAATCTTTGCCACATATTTACTACTTACCCTTGCTTATATTATTATCTGGTATAAAATCAGAGGAACTCAGGAATTAAGAGGAATTTCAGTTGGGAGAAGTGACATGTCATTCAGTTCAACTGATACTAGTAGATGGACTAATGATCCCCTTTAAAACTGCCCCAATAATTAGTTACCTTCCCTTAATAATAATAGCTAATATTACTATACTGTCTACTATGTGCCAGGCACTCTGATAAGTACATATCATAAGTAATATCTCATTTGATCTTCACTTGAGAACTCAAAATAAGAGACAATTACTCTTCCCTTTTTCCATCTATGACTTAGCCCAATGGCTTCCTGAATGAGGTTTTGACTGCTCAAAAGTAATGAAGTCTACAATACACCTGAACCTTGCACAATTCCTGTTAATCTACAATGTGCCAAAACTCTGCCTCAGATTACTATAATACAAGACTGGGCCACCACAGAACTACTTTCCTGAAAATATCTCTTCCAAACAACAGATGATTTTTCTTCACTTTTCTAATGGAATAAGGAACCACATCACATGTATAAATGATTTGAGCAAATCCCCAGTTCTCAGATGGGCTTCTGGAGGACCAGTATCCTGTGCCCACCACTTGGAAAGGGTTAAAAAATAACTTAAGCAAATTTATGCAAGGAAAAGAATTAAATCAATATGAATGTAATTCTTGGAATGCGGAGCATCTGGAAGGTAGTCATTACCCAACAATCCCCAAGTTCCTGCAGCTATAGTTTTAAGAACTGGTGGAATAGGCTTCATAATGGGAATTTGATTATGGAAGTATATACTTCATTCAAAAGGAATCAAATGGATAGAAGCATGGGAGCAGACAGAATCGCATTATACATTAAGAAGACAGAGAGAGTTGTAAACTTGTCTGGTCATTCTGGAAAGCAATTTGGAACCCCAAAGTATTTTAAACTGTGTATACTCTTTGATCCCAGGGAAGCTAGGTGGCACAGGAGATAATGCACCAGGACTGAAATCAGGAAGACTTGAGTTCATATCTGACTTCAGATATTTCCTAGCTGAGTGACCCTGGGAAAGTCACTTAAACCTATCTGCCTCAGTCTCCCCATCTATAAAATTAGCTGGAGAAAGAATCAGCAAACTCCTCTAGTATTTTTTACAAGAAAATTTCAAATGGGGGTCACAGTGGGTAAGATGACTTTATAGAAATGTATAGCTAGAAATTCTTGAACCCCTAAAACTACATTACCCAGAATGATTTTCCCTTTGTGCACATTTGCATCTTCACGTAATGATTTATAAGTTCTGTACCTCCTCCCATTTGCTCTCTTTTCTCAAGACCAGGGGCTGGGTTAGTTAGCTTTTTTTACTTTAGTTATTATTAATAAACTTTTTAAAATATAATAGTTGTTGTATATTAATTTTAATCTTTACAGCAAAAACCCTTTGACCCAGAAATGCTGATATCAATCAACAAACTTTTATTGAAGCACCAACAATATGCCAGGCACTGTGCTAAGTGCTGGGAATACAGGAAAAAGCAAAAGACATTCAATGTCATCAAGGAGCTTATAATCTAATAGAGAAGGTAACATGCAAATATATTCAAAATAAGCTATGTACAGAATAAATGGGAAATAATTAACAGAAAGGAGAGAGAGGTACTAGAATTAAGAAAGCCTTTCAGCAATAGAGATTTTAATTGTAATTTAAGGAAAGTCAGAGACATTCGTGGGCAGAGCTAAAGCAGAAGAGCATTCCAGGGATGGGGGGCAACTAGAGAAAATGCCCAGAGCTGAGAGTCAAAGTGTCTTCTGAAATAGCTAGGAGGCTGGTGTCAATGAATCAAAGAGTACATATCAGGGAATAAGGTTCACAAAGACTGGAAAGATAGGAAGAGGAGAGTTTAGGAATAGCTGTGAATGGCAAATAGTACATTTTTAATTTGATCCTCAAGGCAGTAGGGATCCACTGGGGTTTATTTTGGGGGGGAAGATGACATGATTGATCCTGAACTTTAGGAAAATCACTTTAATAGTTGAATAGAGAAGAAACTGGATTGGGAAGAGTTCAGATAGGCATGCTCACCAGCAGACCATTACAATTTTCCAATTTTGAAGTGATAAAGGCTTATACTAGAGGAGTGGCAGTGTCAAAGGACAAAGAGGGATGTATACTAGAAATGTTCTAAAAGTGAAATTAATAGGTTTGGGCAATAGATTGGATATGGGAGGCAAGAAGGTTCAAGATACAGCAAAGACTCCAAGATGACTTCTAGATTGTGAGACTACAGGACTGGGAGAATGAAGTTTTCCTCTACAGTAATAGGGAAGGTATGTGTAGGAAGACAATGGAGAAAGAGAATATGTTCAGTGGTAGGGTGAATTAAAGATATCTTCTGGATATCCAGTTTGGACTATCTGAAAGGCACTTGGAAATGTGAGTTTGGAGGTCAGCAAAGAGTTTGGGGCAGATTAGGAAGATTTCAGAACCATTAGCATGGAGATAAGTTCATGAGGAGTAGTATAGAGATAGAAGAGAAAAGGGTCCAGGTCAGAACCCTGAGGGATACCTATGTTTAAAGGTAATGATCTAGACAAGGATCCAGTAAAGAAGACAGAAGGAACAGTTAAATGGGTAAAAGAAAAACCAAGAGAGACAGTGGTGTCCCTGAAAACCTAGAGAGAAGGGATTATCATGGAGGAGAGTGAGCAACAGCGCCAAAGGCTGTGGAGAGGTCAAGGATAATGAGGATTGAGAAAATTTTTTAGATTTGTCAAAATAGATCATTAGTAACTTTGAAGAGAGCAGTTTCAGTGAAATGACAAGCTAAAAAGCAGATTGTAATGGCTTTGGCATAATATCTAGTTTCTGTCTGTGTATTAGTAATTTTTCTAAACTGAGAGAATGATTATGACTGAACTAAGAATTTATGAACTAAAATGAACTCCCTAAAGATGAGGTAATTTTTATAACAATGTATTACATGAAGATAAACATTCAAAAAATATAGAATTCTATAAGGAGGTTCATAGCTAAGGTCACCTCTTTTTCCCCTTATCTACTCTACTCTCAACAATTAGGACTAGAAAGTCTCTTACTAAAGAAGAGGGTTAAAATTTTAACTCTGAATGAAATTTTTCCAGCATTATGCTTTTTTAAAAAATGATGAAAAAAGAAATCATTGATTGTACTCCCACTCTTACCAACTACCACAGTTGCCATTTCAATAAGGTCTCAACTCCCCTTACTCTCTGGTCTTTAAGTTTGTCTACCCTAAAAAGATTAAAGAAAGAGGGAAAAGGCCCATGTGTGCAAAATATTTATAAAAGCCAAGAACTAGAAGCTGAGAGAGTATCCATCAAATGGAGAGTGACCAAACAAATCATAATATGTAAATATAAATGTTATGGAATATCATTGTGTTGAATTCATTTCTTAAAATGAAGAAGGGAAAGGTTTCAGAGAAACCTGGGAAGAACTGTGTGAACAGAAGGAGAGGGAAATGAGAAAGACCAAGAGAACAATTTTTATAATGACAGTATTTTAAAGAAAAAAAACTTTGAAAGTCTTAGGAACAAAAATCAATGCGATGACTAACCACAATTGCAGACAGCTCACCATGAAATACTATCCACTTCCTGATAGAGAGGTATTGGACTCAGTAGAGATTGTATGATCAGGGCCAATAAGAGAATTTGCTTTGCTTAACTATACATATTTGTAAGAGGGATTTCATTTTCCTTGCTTTCTAAATAGAGGATAGAAATGGGAGGGAAAGAATGTAGTTCTGAAAATAAAACAAATTAATATAAAGAGAAAAAGATATAGTAGATGTCTCTAGCAGAATGGCAAAGTGCTTGTTTCCTACATAGTGCTAACTAACTCATAAGAAGTAATATAATGTGCCAATATAGACTAATTGATTTTGAATTAGCAAGAAAAAAACCTACCACATATAGTTAAAAAAACGTTATAATATCAGATAACAAAAATGCCTAGAGCTCCTACTTTTCACACCTTCCATCCCATGCCACATGCTGGACACAGCCAGAAATCTACAGACTTGTATTTCACAATCTGCTTGAAGGGATCCCTGCTACACTTCCATCATTGACTTGGCATGAACTCCACTATATACCACGAGAGACAGAAGACATTGATTCTGCACAGCCACATGCAGAAGAAAGGTAAAGGAACCTGGAGGGAGATGGGGCAAAGATGACAATCCAGAATTGAATTGAGAAAGAAGTCCTACAGGCTTTTGTGCCCAAGGACAAAAGGGCTAGAACCCCAGCTGTGCTCAATCTTTCCCACTGAATATATTCTGGACAAGGGACCAACTAAATTCCCACACACCTCAACCCAGAGAAGACGTCTATCTAATGTCAGGGGTCAGTGCAACAGTGGAAAGCAAAGTACCCAACCATGAGAAATAGAGAGATGAGTTATTGAGAATACAAGAAAAGGACTGAACTCAAAAAGCCAAAAAGACCAAAGGCTGGACAGACTCAGTAAGACATAAGGAAAAAGGGCAACTAGGTAACTCATTGGATTGAGAGCCAGGTCTAGAGATAAGAGGTCCTGGGTTCAAATGTGGCCTCAGACACTTCCTAGTTGTGTGACCCTGGGCAAGTCACTTAACTCCCATTCCCCAGCCCTTACAGCTCTTCTGCCTTAGAACCAATACACTATATTGATTCTAAAACAGAAGGTAAGGGTTTTTTTAACGATATAGGGGAAAACTTAAATAGCTGGAAAAGCAATTCATGCCAATATAATAAAAATTTTAGACTACAAAAGTTAATTTACAGCTTTAAGTATATGCTGATAAAACAACCAAAAGTTTCTTTTACAAAGCTAGGCAAAATAATTGCAATTCACTTAGAGGAAGAAAAATAAATCTACAACACCAAGCGAAATAATGAAAGAAGGTTAAAATGAAAGACACTTGTACTTCTGGGCCTCTGAAAAAAACAAAATCATTTGACTCTGATTAAAAAATAGAAAAAAAAAGTCAGTGAAACAGGATTCAAGTAAAGAATAGATAAAGAAGATGAGAAGTTATTTAACTCAATAATTCAGTTTTCATAAACATCAAAACATAAATTACCTAGGAGAGAATTACCTACTTGATAAGAAGTGCTGAGAAAAATTAAATGAACCATTAGCCACCTCAGAAACAAATAACTACTTTAATACAGAGTTTATAACAGAGAATTTAAGGAAAATCAGACAAAGTAGGAAATACACTTTAAGTTTTTTTTTTTTTTTAAACCCTTACCTTCCATCTTGGAGTCAATACCGTGTATTGGCTCCAAGGCAGAAGAGTGGTAAAGACTAGGCAATGGGGGTCAAGTGACTTGCCCAGGGTCACACAGTTGGGAATTGTCTGAGGTCAGATTTTAATTTAGGACCTCCCATCTCTAGGCCTGACTCTCAATCCAATGAGCCACCCAGCTGCCCCCCACTTTAAGTTTTTTAAGAGTAATTTCTATTCTTCATAGAATAGATATGTAGAATCATCAGGTCCTTACGTTTGCAAGGGAAATCAATGTGAATTGGAATGTGAAGCTTTCAGTAATGAAATTACGAAGACACAAGCAGAAATTTTCTAAGTTGGAGGAAAGAGGGAAGCTTGCAAGAGATTGATTTATATACATAAGGAATTCATCATTAAGAATGCATATATATATATATGTGTGTGTTATGTGTTTATAAAAGCTGGAAGCAAAAAAAAACCAGTACCTAGGGAGGTGAAAAAGAATAGCATTGTGCTATTAAAACTGAGGCAGGAACACTAAATTGTTGGAATAAACTGAAAATGATGGCAAATTCTAAGAATAATAAAAAAAAGAATTGCTGTTAGGTTTTTTTGTCATAACAAAGGACTGAAAACAAAGTAGCTGCCAATCAATGAGGCAAGATTATACATTGTGATGCATAAATGTTATGAAACATTACTGTGCTGTAAGAAATGACAAATCTGATGACTACAGAGATGTCTGGAAATATTTACATAATCTATGAAGAGTGAAATAAATAAAGTCATGAAAACAAAGACTACAATAGTATAAGTAAAAAAAAAATCCGCTGCAAAGGCAGTCAAAAGTGGATGTTGTACAAGTATAAATAAAATCTATACCTCTAAAGAAGAAATGTGACACGCCATCACGCACATATACACACACATTCATACATTTCATTACAGAGATGAGAAATCCACAGGCATGCAACATTGCCTATATTTTTAAACATTTTTAATGTATTGCCCTATTTTGCTGATTTTTTCTCTTTTTTCCTTAAAAATATTGTTACATGGGATAGTTCTGGGAGGGGGATGATGGATGAAATTTTGGTGCTATGAAAACAAAAAAATAATAAATTTTAAAGGATTGCTATTGATTCTTTAAACTCTGATAGAAACAAGAGGAAAATTAAAGCCAAAATTCAGGATCACTTCATCTGTTGAATGAGAACAGATGACATCATCTTAAATCCAAGGTTCTCAGTGAAAAAGCTGAACTACCTGTTTTGCTTCTTGTTTTTCTTCCAAGGAGAATTATCTTTCAACTCTGAAGGACGACACGAATATGGATATCAGGGAGTGGGAAGCCAAGATAAGCCAGAAGACAAGCAGGCATAATTTTGCTGATCTTAACATGTTTAAGTCACTCAATATAGATGAAATACAGTACATCCTAGATTACTAAAAAAAAAAATGGCTGATTTTATTGTTGAACTGTTGTTAATGTTATTATAATCTTTAAAAGATCTTGGAGAAAGTGTTAAAGGACAAGAGAAAGGTAAATATAACAATTTTCATAAAAGGATGAAATCTGAAACTATAGGTTAATGAGATTGAATTCTGGAAAATTTGGAAAATATATTAGTAAGTATATTTGTGCATGCTTAGAAAGGGCAACAAAAATCTTTAAAATTTGTATGCTTCCGTATGAACAGGTCATGCCACAACAAGCTCATTTCCTTCTTTACTATATAACCAGATTATTTTACCAAGGGAAGGCAAAAGATATGCTATATTTAAGCTGTAAGGGGATAAGTGTAAAAGATGTAGGCTACACCAAGAATCTGTGCTTAGCTCTCTGCTGTTCAATGTTTTCATCAGTGACTTAGATGAAAGAATAGATGGCAAGCTTATCAAATCTCCAGATGACACAAAGCCTGGAAGGATAACTAAACATATTGGTTGAGTCTGGATCAAAAAGAGATGCTGACAGGTCAAAATGATGGGCCAATTTGAGCAAGTTGACATTTAATAAGAATAAGTGTAAAGTTCTACACTTGGTTTTTAAAAATCATATTTATAAATACAGGATGGGAAAGGTCTGGCTAGACAGCAGTTTTGTAAAAATGATCTGCAAATTCAGTATGAGTCAACAGTATGCCACAGAAGCCAAAAATCTCCTTCTATCCTCTCTTGCATTTATTGAACAGTGTTCAGAAACAGATAGGAAACAACTCTGCTTTACTCTGCCCTGATCGATCTACACCTGGAATAGCACGTTTCCTTTCTGGGCACCAGATTTTAAGAAAGTCCTAGAAAAAAAAATGTGTCCAGAAGAGTTTGAAAAGTATGGTTAAAAGATTGGGTAATGTGCTCTATGGAATGAATTGAAGGACTGAGGATGAGAAATAAAAGACATGGGGAAAGGCAATTGAGAGCTATATGCAAGTATTTTCAGAGTTATCATGAGAAAGGGAGAATAGAATCTTTGTTTGACCCCAGAAAATAACAATGGGTGGAGGTTGAAGAGAAGTAGACACAGGGGAAAACTTGGGAAAATTAGAACTATATAAAAGTGAAATCAGCTGCCTCAGAAGCTAATAGATTCGAGGTACCAGCTGGTTGTCTTCACACAGAGACTGCAGGACTGCTTTGGGGGATAACATCATTAAGGGACCTCATGATCAAGTACATAATTGATTAGATGACTTCCAAAGGACTTTTTGGCTCTGAGATTCTGGGAGGACCCTCCTCAGCTCTTTCAACATTTGCCTACCAACATAGATCTAGAGTGGGAAGTGATTTTAGAGGCCACCAAGTTCAGTTCCTTTATTTTACAGATGAGGCAACTGAGCCCCAAAATGTCAAAGGATTTGTTCTAGTTCCCATAGGTAGGAAGCCTCAGATATGGAATTTAAACCTATGCCATCTAACTCCAGAGTTCTTTTTACTGCATGCTTCCTCCTTGTACTCAGTACTCATTTGGAGAAAATAAAAATGATGGTCAACAGAATCATCAGAACATGTACTTGTGATAAATCTTAGAACCAAGGAAGAGAAATGATGCCACTGAGAAGAAATAGACTGAAACAATATGCTGGGTTCCACTGAGTTTAATTCCTCCTGAAAAGATCTTATTAATCTTGACTCAACTAAACCATTTTGATAGCAATGAAACAGCTTGTCTCTATTTCTGCTATTTTTTTGCATGTCTTCTTCTTCAACTTTTCTTTTTCCTTGTGCTTAGAACAGTGCCTAGCAGATAGCAAGCAGTTGCTGAATGACTAAAAGAATGAAAAATACAGTATCTATAGGATTCTAGGGCAAACCTCAAATTTTAAATGTACCATTTTTTTTTAAATCATGAGGAAGGAAATAATTGAAATTTCAGGATTTGACCTGAACTAGAGTGTAAGGCATAAGATAATTGTAAGGTTTAAAATGGGAGATACTCTGTATCTTCTTTTAGGCTCTAGTTGTTGCTGTAAAAGGCAGTTGAGCTGAGGCACTGTGTAACAGATTTGGGCCTAGTAAAAAAATGGCTGAAAGTAAACAGTTTCTGAAGACAGCTTGTAAAAACAAAAACCTCTATTTAATAAGTATTAATGGTTTAAGGAAAGGTAAGGATAAGTAATAAAAGTTGAGGATAGGATCCCTAAATCTAAAAAGGGTCTAACTTATCCCACTCCAAAACTATAACCTCATAAGGGGCCTCTTCTGCCTGAAGACCAGGCCTTCTCTGTCTGATCTCCTTAATCTATCACTATACCCAAAATCTATAGTAAATAATCTATGCTAATTACAATCTATATCTATCTATTTTTATTTTTATATATGTGTGTATATATATATATGTATATATTATTCACTGCCTCCTTGTATTCATTCAGCTCACTCCTCCAACGGCCAGTACTTTCTTGGCCTAGTCAGACTAGGTCAGGCTTCTAGGGCTTGGTAGGCCTCAAAAGGCCTGCCTCTACCTTCAGCCATACAGAGGTAGAAAAACAAAGTCTCTCTTCTTTCGATCTTCACTACAACTTGTTTCTGGCACTCCAACCTGCTTCCTCCTTCAACTGCCACTCTCAGTTTCCCAAGTTTTCCAAAATAGATGCAAACAGCAGGATCCAGCCAACCTCTCAAAGAAGAGCTTCCCTCTAAGAGACCCCTGGCAATTGGAACTCCAACCACTAACTGGGCTTAAGATAAAACTCCTCTCAGCAGTTTTACCCTGTCCTTAGCTTACTAAACTAAAATTAACCCCAAATCTATTTAATCCTAATAAAATGTGATGCCTACAAAAGCACTGTCCCTGCTATCAGAAGACTTGAGTTCAAATCCAGTCTCAAACATTTCCTAGCTGTGTGGTCTCAGGCAAGTCACTTAACCTGAGTCTCTCTCAATTTCCTCATCTATAAAATAGGGATAATAACAGCACCTCAAGGCTATTGTGAGGATCAAATGAGATAATGTTTATAAAGTGGCTGGCACATAGTAGATGCTACACAAATGACAGCTATTATTATTGTTATTAATTACTCAATATAGCCTCTACTAACTTATAATATGTACCATGGAATGGATAGTAAGGGAATTAAAAGAAGAGAAGAACTGAAAAAATAGATAAAAAGTAGCAAGAATAAAATGAGCGCCATCACACCATGGTTTGGGCTTTTTTTTTTTCTGACTGTCTGTTCCTTTGAATTTCAAGAATGCAAAGATAGGAAGTAAAAAACATAGATTGACCAGACTTAGAGTCCCTGAAGAGACTCTAAAGTTAAAGGTCAAAATCAAAGAACAAAATACTTCAGGCTTCCCTTTTGAGGGATGGCAGGAGATTAAATAAAGGTTGTCTGTGCTACTTCCCCCTGGCTACTCCTATTCATCCTCTCTGAGAACTAGTCTCTCATCTCTATCAAGAAATCAGTTGGCCCCAGGTGCTCTAGCTTTTCTACTATGGATGGGGCAATATGCCATGAGTTGGAGGAAATGACAGAGCTGCCTAGAGAGACTGATGTAAATAATATACAGGACACACGCTGAAAATCTCTGTACTATATTATATATATAGTTCCACTTAAGAAATAAAATTACCTAGGAAAATAGGATAATAACTAACATTTATACTGTACAATGCTTTACGGTTTTCAAAGTTCTTTGTAAATATTATTTCATTTGATATATCAACACTAGAAAGAAGGTACTATTATCACCCCCATTTTATAGATGAGGAAACTGAGGCACAGAGAAGTTAAGTGATTTGCCCAGAGTCACACAGCTAGGAAGTATCTGGAGAAAAATTTGAACTCTGGTGGTCCCAATTCCAAGTCTAGCATTGTATCTATCACACCACCTAGCTGTCTCTTAGCTGCACATAATATTGTAAGGAAAGGTAGGTACATCCATTCCCCATCTATTTAATTGGTATAATTAGATAGTTAAGTGAGAGGCATAGCCAGAGTCTTCTTGTGAGCCAAACGTTGGTATTGTGTTTAAGGTAAAAATATGAGTAATGTTTTTCTCCCTTTATATCCTCAAAGCTGATCTACTAGAGTAATGAGTTTAGCAGATGGACCTGCAAAATGAATATTGAAGAAAAGGTGAGTCAGTAATTTCCCCCCCCCCCTCTTATGAAGAACCAAAGCATGAATAGCTTGCAGGGTTTTTCAAGTCGTTGGACAATCTGTTAGTGGAAAAATATGTTTTGACAAAAGAAAATCTTTAAGTTTCTCAGATAGCTCTTAACTAGAGGTCAACCAGTAACCATGCTAAGAAAAAAGTACAAACTCATCACAAGTTTCAGAGCATTATGAAACAATGCCAGGGAAGGGGGGAAGTTCTGACAGATTTTTAGTGTAGAACTAAAATAAAATTTAAAAAAAAGTCCAGAGAGTGATTACCTTAAAGACCAATTTTCTTTTAAAAAGAAAAAAATCACATAACATTGGTTAGCTATTGTCCACCTATTAATATTATTGGTTGGATTTTCTGCCCTGCAACCAGACATTATAAATTAAACAATTTGACCTCTTCGTTTTATAGATATGGAATCTGAAAGACTAGTGTAGTGGTGTCTATAACCCTGGCTGCTGACAGGACTGAGTGAGATTGGTGGATTGCTTGAGTTCAAGGGGTCTGAAGTGCAACAGGGATAAGGATGATTGGGAATTCACATGGGTAGACACCAATATGGTACATTCTGGTGGGAGCTCAGTGGTGAAAGATCCTCAGATTGCTTAAAGAGAGGCAAACCAGCCCAGGCTGAAAAACAGAGAAGTCAAGGCTTCTGAGTCAATTCATATTAGATTGGCCCTATAAATAGCTGCTGTATCTCCATTCTGGGGTAGACAGGGAGATCCAGAGGGAAATGAAAGTAAGAGGAAGTAAGGTAATAAATATTTTTCAGCCAATCTGAAATAAAACAAAGGGGCAGACTCTAAGCCAATAATAGGCTTATTGAGAGAGACCAGTGTCTCTCAGCAAAGCTGTGTCATTGGGTTTCCTCATACCTATGATGAATGAATGAAGGATTTTCCCCTTGTTTCTATATCTCTTAGTTTATTATGATAATATCTCTTCTATCAAAATATCTGATATCTCTTCTATTCAAAGATCAGCTATCTCGCCTATCAAGTCCAGATATTTTTTCTATCTGGGTGATTCTATTTTTTCTATCTCTGCTCCTCCCTATGTGCCTTATGGTGCTGACCCACAGTCAGCAGGCCTACAAAGACCCACCACTCATTATCTAGACATGCTATATATGGTTGATAGTTTTTTCTGCTTACTTACCATATTGCAAAAATACTGGCTTATCGAGAGTTACTGTAACAAAAGGAAATAACTACATTTACTGTATTAATTTAAACTTTTTTTCATAAAATATAATTACTAGAATTCTATTAATCTAATTACAATTCTATTAATCTCTAATTAATCATATTCCAAGATTAATCACTTTCTTTGGCTACATACTGATTGATTGTGATAACTGGGGTCTTATTCAGGGATTAAGGGATTCTCATTCTCCTCAGGCAGGCAAGGCAAGAGAAGAAATACAGCGGTACAAAGAACCACATAGAAAGTAGAAAGTAGAGGGAAAGGGGCAGCGAGGTGGCTCAGTAGATAAAGAGCTAAGCCTAGAGACAGGAGATACTGGATTCAAATCTGGCCTCAGACACTTAATAGCTGTGACCCTGGGTAAGTTACTTAACTTACAGCTCTTTTGCCTTGGAACCAATATATAATATTGATTCTAAGACAGAAGATAAGGAAAGAAAGAAAGAAAGAAGAAAGAAAGAAAGAAAGAAAGAAAGAAAGAAAGAAAGAAAGAAAGAAAGAAAGAAAGAAAGAAAGAAAGAAAGAAAGAAAGAAAGAAAGAAAGAAAGAAAGAAAGAAAGAAAGAAAGAAAGAAAGAAAGAAAGAAAGAAAGAAAGAAAGAAAGAAAGAAAGGAAGGAAGGAAGGAAGGAAGGAAGGAAGGAAGGAAGGAAGGAAGGAAGGAAGGAAGGAAGGAAGGAAGGAAGGAAGGAAGGAAGGAAGGAAGATGTGAAGGCAGGATTAGAATATCCAACATGAAGAAGACTGCCTACAGTGAATGTGTGACATAACTCTTTGTTTTTAAAGAAAGAAGAAACCTTTATGATATAGGTTCTCAGGTATGTAAAGAATCTCTTCTCATTTTCTTTATATTACTTGCTTTCACTGACACTTTCAATCAATTTTAGAAAAAAATCAAGCAAAAGTGCAATATAAGCTTCTTTTTACTTTACCTATCTTCATACCTATCCCTTGTGTCCTTATAATCCAATGTCTTTAAATCCTGGCTTTTTTAAAATTCATAATATCTTTCTTTTTAAATACCCCTTGCTAATATTGGTGCCCTGGATACTGAGAAGAAAATTCAAAAGTTTAGAGGGTTTGGGGATGGGATAGAGAAGATAATGAACAAAGGTTCCATGAATACAGAAAGGTGGAAGGACTATTTGTCAGAGGTTATATTTTGCCAGAATTATATTGGATTTCACAGAACTTGATAAACTGATTGGAGCATGTTTGTATGCATGTGTGTGTGGCAGAGGACAGGAAAATGGTTTCATGTTTACATTTTGCAAATTTCCACAAAACATTTCTACATATTTCTACTCTGACATTCTATCAGATCCTAGCAGAGTTGGTTTATTGTGCATACAAAAGCAACAAATGCTATACAACACACTGCAAGCTTGAGTAGATTCATCCATGCTTGCATTTAGTATAAATCAAGGAACAATAATGTATCTAGTTTCCAAGGATCAGCCTAGATAAAGTACCAAAAGGTTCATCACTAATAGGCTGATCACCACAATGATTCTTTGGCCATGAAAACCAACAAAACAATATAAAATCTTCAAAAATGGCCTTATATGGTGCCCTCATCTATTTTCATCATTATAGAGGCAAAATAAAGCCTGAGAGTGCTAAGAATTTCCTAGCTTTTAGGTTATCTATATGCATTACTTGAAGTATTGTTCTAAATGTGGGATCCTTTTCCAGTTACAAATGAGTAGACCTCTTATTTGGGACATTGAATATACACATACACACACACACACACACACACACATACACACACACACATACAAATACAAAGTTAAATGGATTGGTTCCCTTTGGAGAAGCAAATAAAAGTTAGGTGAATTGGTTTTATTGTGTATCCAAAGACAATAAGGAAGATCATCTCATTTTATCATCTCGCATTATAGTTGTCGTGATGACTAAAACCACTAAAAAGATAACTGTAACTTATGCACCAATATCAGCTGCAAAGGAGGACATGAAGGAGCAGTTCTACAAAGAACTTGTTAAAAAATCCTCCCAATTGAATCAATATATACTCTTTTGTGCCTTAATGCAAAGGGGAAGAATAAAAAAAAATATGTGATAAAATATAGAAAAGGAATAAGAAATAAGAAGTCAAAGGCTTTTAAACTACAGAGGTTGGAAAGATACATACAAAGAATGTTTTGTTCCAGAATAAGAGTCAGAAGGCACTAGTAGTAGTAGTAGTGGTCTCAATAACTGAGGATGACGATTGTCTTTGTGTGTTTTTGTGCACAAAGACACTTGTGCATGAAGATTTAAGTGGAAAAGTCGATGTACAGAGACAGTCCCACTCTCCCAGCGTTGGAAGTCTGGGCCCAATGGCACGAAAAGTCTTTACACCTGGAGACTTCTTCAGCTGCATTGGATGGCCATGTTGTCTTTTGTGCTCCATCACGCCCTAAGCACTCCACAGTGCCTTGCTGCATCGCCATCTCAGCCGTTGAACCTTCTTGTTGGTTTCTTCCGTCTGTTCCGCCGAAGCAGTCTTCACATGCTGGGTGAGCAAAGCCCTGGTTCACCAGGGGTCCACGACGACCCAATGGCTACCCTCACAAGGTTTAGCCGGCCTGTCGTAGCCGTTGCCCATGGTGTGGCCACTGTCACATGCTAGCAGCTACTAGGAGCCACAAGTGAGAGCTGGGTGTCAGGTGAGGGTCAAAGGCTGGAGAGCTGCCCTAGGAGAGCACGACAAGCCCTCCATACCAAAGATATTACTCCTCCCTGAGCACCCCATACACTAGACATGGAGAATACTGAATAAAATAGCACAGACAAAAAAAGAAAGATTATATCAATAGAAAGGAAACTCCAGGTTACTAATGGGAGTCATTATTTAATCAATCTTTTGGTAGAGTCAGAAATGTTTTAGAATAAAGGTTAATCAAAAAGTCAATCCCTGCCTTCAAGAAACATACATTCTATTAGGGGAAAGCAATATGTTCACAGATGAGTAAAATTACAAGACAAATTTAAATATAGTTTGGGGGTTTGGTTGTTGTTGTGTTTTGTTACTTGTTTTATTTTGTTTTATAAGGTATGTGGGTACAAACAATGTGGAGAATCAAAAAAGTTTCTCTGATTCTTTGGCCATAACAGGTACAAGTCAAAGCACAAAAAAATACAAAATGGATGTCCAGCCAGTGTGGTTCCCCATCTACTTCCACCATGATGTTGATAGGATAGACTGAAAGGGTCAAGATACTTCTACCTCTTAAAGGAACTAGAAAGGAGCTAAGTCATTAGTAAGTAGAGCTAGAAGTTCCAAGATGCAGAGATCAAGGAGAAAATTCTGGGCGTGGGGAACATTTTGTGCAAAGAGTCAAGGAGGCGGCAATTCTAATGTCAAAAATGAAGTTACTTTGCTTTCAGAGTAGAATATGAGGGATAGTATTGTGTAATAGGCCTGGATCCAAATTATAAAATGCCATAAACATTCATGTTTCATACTAAGGGTAATAGGAAACCATTACAACTTCTTGAATAGAGGGGTAAACCTGGGTGACTGGAAGAAATAGGGTAATTCTGACAATAAGGAAATTAAGAAGAGTGGTTTTGAGGCAGTTTCTCAAATTATAGGACTTTAAGGTACATCCTGGGTAGGGGATGATGGGAGATGGTGAAAGGAAGGTACACAATGGCTGAAATTATTGCATATTTTCAAGTACAACTCACATATATGCATATTTATCCTCTGTTTTCTGTGAAAACAGAGTTAAAAGTCAACAGAAATGAGACTAATAGCAAATTCATTCAACTGATTGTGAATGCAATGCAAAAATTATTCACTTATTACACACAGGATGGCTTATGTCAAATCTTGACATGGATGCAATGTGCCATCATCATTATTAGTCAGCATAGTCTCTAGATAAAAATGAGTGGTAGCTTTTGGTTGAGCCTGTGGCATTTGGATAAGTATATGTAAACCTGAAGTTAAAGGCATTATAATACTACTCTATTTTTCAACATCATTTATTTTGTTAAGTATAATGGATTAATGAGGTTTTTTTTTACAAAATTTAAGTTCATTTTCTATTTTCAGCATGAAACTTAGCTCTAATTGGCTTAATTTGTATTGCCTCTAGTTTAAAAAAGGAAAGAATATAAATTCAAAATGTAAAGAGTTATGGATAATGGCAAGATTCTAAAACTAGGTTGTCTAGAAAGAGAAAGGGAAGTTAGGAGGAAGAGTCCATTTATATAGGAAGATAATGAACTTTATCCTTCACATATTAAATTTTAGATTATATGAGATAACTAAGTTGGTTAGTCCTACAAGAAGTTGGAGAAGAAGCAAGAGGGGAGATCAGGAGAGAGGGAAGAGTTAGATTTAGAAGTCATAGGCACAGAGGTGATAGTTGAAATAATGGAAGTTGATAAGATGATAAGGACTGATAGAGGAATAGAAGATGAGAGGTGAGGGGAAGAGAAGAGGGAGAATGGGAGGGGAGAAGAGAGGAAAGAGAATGGGAGTGGAAAGGAAGGAGGGGGGAAGACAAAAAAAGGGAGGAGAGAAGGCACCTGAACCCTAAGGTACACCCACGTATGTGGTCAGGGCATGGATGATGATCCTGCAAAAGAAACTGAGAAGTATGTCAGACAAGCAGGAGAACCATGGCAGAATTATGTCATAAAATCCCAGAGAAGCAAGAATAAAGGAAGTGGTGGAAAATACTAAAGAGGTTGAGAAGGACTGAGATAAAGAACAGAATGGAAAATGGCACTTGATTCCATGACACAACAAGAAATATTAGAACAAATTCAAAAGGTTGGGGGGGGAGGGAAACAGGAAAGTATAAATGGTATAAACTATGAAAGCTACATCAAGGAGAAAGATTTTAAGAATTTTTACTCAATAAAAAGCAAGATTTTTTACTTTAAGAATTTTTACTCTATAAAAAAGCAAGATAAAACCAAAAATCTGGATATTACATTCTAAGTAATCATAAACAAACACTACCTGGATATAACAGAACCATAGGGCAAAGTAAAAATTAAAAATTAAAAATGATCAGATCATTTAATGAAATATTACACAAATTACAAAATGATAGAAATGCCATGATAAAAACTCAGATCTTCTATATGGAAAAAGTATTCCAAACAGTTAGAAAGAAAGAATATGAAAGAAATACATCCAGTATCACACAATACTAGGCTGCAACTAAAAAAAAATAGAGAAAACCTTAGAATACCACATTCCTAAAGACAAAAGTAAATAACTCATAAATCTTACACTCAAAAAAAGGAGGATTTAACAGTCAGTTGTTAAGGATTTATTAAGTGTATAGTTGTTGTTAGTCCTCTGTTTTTGAAGAGTTTGATTTAAGTGAGACAGAGTTGCGCAAAGTCTTTGACCACACTATCTCTTCCAGATTCACCAACATCTAGTGGCAAGACAGAAGTCAAGATGACCAGCAATGACCTGGGATGCAATGAATGAACCAGTAATTGTGGATTGAGCTAGATGAAGAAAGGAAAGACAGAGATGTGGGAGCTGATCACATATATATATATATATATATATATATATATATATATATATATATATATATAAAGATGGTAGGGAAAAATTAAAAGATATTTTAATGGAGAAAAAAAAAGTTTTGACCAAACAATGTGAATGCAATTAGAATTAAAGGGAAACTGCAAACAATTAAAAAAGGCTTTACAGCAAATTCCTATGATAAATTCTGTTTCTAAGATATATAGAGAATTTATTCATATGTGTGTATATACAAAAGTTATTTCTCTAAATAGATTCTTCTCAAAGAAAGGTAGGTTACCAACAGCCATATAGAAAAGTTACATATCACTTCTAAAAGTAATGAAAATAAAGCAATTTTGATATTCTACCTCACACCCATTAAATTGGCAATTACCAAAAAAAGTTATTTCACTGACACCAGGGATCAAATATCCTATGTATCTTTTCCTAGATATAGTTTACAAAAATGACGACAAATGAGGCCAGAAATATTAATGTTTTCTCTACTAAGCAACTTTTGAATAGCACAAATGTCTAGACCAGCAGTTCTCAAACTTTTTTAGTTTCAAGATTCTTTTATGAAATTAAAAATCACTAAGTACCCCAACTTTACCTATCCAAATATATCTTATTAGAAATTAAAGCTAATAGAATAATAAAGCACCTGCTAACAATTAAAATATGAACAAATCAATTACATGTGAATATCAGTAATATTTTCTAAAAATAACTATATTTTCCAAAACAAAAAAAATCATATATTTTTGCAAATCTCTCTCATTTCTGGTTTAATAGAAGACAAGATTCTTATATCTGCTTCTTTATTCAATCATTGTAATACATTGTTTTGGTTAAAGTATATGAAGAAAATTAGGCCTTATACAGAGATATCATTTCAAAAGAGAGGGGTATTTTAAAAAGCAAATAATATCTTAGTATTATTATGAAAATTGTTTTACCCTCACAGACCACCTGGAAGTGTCTCAGGGATACCCAGGAGTCAACATTGGGACCTGCTAGTCCATATACTTCTCAATATTCTGGGACTATTGTTACTCCATGAAAAATCTGCAAGCAAAACCTTAAAGAGCAAAACACAAATTTTGTGTCACTGTGATCCTACATCCCACCTAGCTTAAAAGAAATATTGTGATGAGGGAAAGGTATGAGAATAATTTCCATGTCAATGAAAATCTTACAGAACTTGTCGAAGGGGCTATATTTCATCATTCAAGAAGATACATTTGACAAGAGCCAAATCCAAATGTATGTTGGGAAAAGCACCAAGTAGAAATTACTGTATCAATAATTAATCTGAACATTAAATCTTTATGACCTTTTTTAAACTCCTAAAAATAATCTTCTCTATGCTCCTCCAATATTATATTTTGGTGTGCATAAAGAAAGGCACATACTGATTGACCCACAAGCCACAGTCAGCTTTATTTGAGTGTTTTCAGTTGGTTAACAATTAGGTAGAATATGACTTTAAGCAAATTAACTTCTACTTGGCACTTAGTGAGTTATGGAATGAAAATATTAGACACCTTAATTGAAAAGTCTGCAGGAGAGAAGAGAATGAACTGGTTTTCCCTAATGAAGTGTATATAGGACATGTACTGTTTATATTCTTTGTGGCTTTTTCTGTCTTTTCTCCAATAATCAACATAAAATAATAGCAAGCATTTCTATAGCACATTGAGGTTTGTAAAGCACTTTACATGTTATCTCATTTGATCCTCACACCAGCTCTGTGAGGTGGTTGCTATTATTATCCTCAGAAGAAAAAACAGAGACTGACAGAGGTTAAGTGACTTAAACCAGAGTTTTCACACCTAATAAGTGGCAAAGCAGAGTCGCACTCCTGGTAAGTGTCTGAGACAGACAGTCAGGTCTTCCTGACTCCAAGTCTGACACTAGAATTCATCACAATGCCTACAAAGATCAGATATCGACCATCTAGAAATGGGTGAAGTTACTGTTCCTACTTTTGGAGAAGAACTTTACAACTGGCAAAATAGAACTATTTGCTATATACCTACAGTCTGGTAACTGTTACATGACCCAAGTTGCCCTGATTTTTAAAAGTCATCCTCTAGGGGGAACTTCTCTGAAGAAGACTGACAGTGACCGAATTCTTCCAGCTTTATAAAACTGGCATAATGTGAACTATTTGACTATACAAAGGCTCTGTGATTTTGTCTATGGAAGGAAATCCAAATATGGGAAAGTCCCTTTATCAAGGCAGGCTAATAAATACTAGAGAATGGCCTGAGTCACTGGAAAGTTACCAGTCTTGCATAAGATCAAACTAGCATTTCTTACCACTAGAAGTGAAAATGGAATGGATAGTGTTGAGTTTATAGGACTAATAGTCAGAGAGATCTGGTTTCATATCTTACTGGTGGCTTGATCTTGCCTTAAAGTTTGAAAAGCACTTAAAATGTAATATCTCACCTGATCATAATGCATATTTTACGATAGGGCTGAATCTTTTCTTCTAGTTAGCTTCACAAATCAATACTTCTTGACCATTGGCATCAGGGACTCCAACCTTGATAGCATAGTCCATATTGTGCTGTAGTTTCTGCTCCCTTCAGAAATCATATGAATAGCCTGGAAGCAGTTTGAACTGGATCTTGGAAGTAGAATGCTCAATTTTCATTGTGAGCATTTGCTCAGAAACCAACAAATGCTATAAATCAAGGTTGTGTTGTGTTGTGTTGTTTTATATATATATATATATATATATATATATATATATAAAATATATATATATATGTTGTTGTTGTTGTTATAGAGCAGGTTGTAAAACATGTATCAGCACATGGCTTGATACCAATTGGCAGGCAGCAAAGAAAGCCACCAGGATAGAAAGATTAGTTATTACTCTTTGTCATTGCTAAGTAAATCAATTAACAAGCTTTAATTTTTTAAACCCTTACCTTCCATGTTAGAATCAATACAAAGTATTGGTTCCAAGGTAGAAGAATGGTAAGGGCTAAGTAATCAAGGTTAAGTGACTTGCCCAGGAACGTACAGCTAGGAAGCATCTGAAACTAGACTTTAACCCAGGACCTTCCATCTCCAGGTTTGGATCTCTACACCAAGCACTTATTAAACAACCATTGTGTACTCCAGGCACTGTGCTATGTGCTGGTTATGGAAATACAAAAAAAGAAAAATCCCTGTCCTCGAGGAATTTATGTTCTCCTAGGAGAATACAAACTATTTCCAGATTAATAAATGCAGGATAAATAGGAAATAAACACACAGTGACTGAGGGGATGGAAAAATAATGGGGAGAAATTGAGGAAATTCTCTTGAAGGAAATGGCATTTGAGTTGACCTTGAAAGGGAGTCAAGAATTCCATAAGACAGAGAAAAATAATTCCAGGCACTGGGGACAGCCTGGCTAAGGTGTGAAGACAAGAGATGAAATATTATTTATGGAGAACAGCAAAGTCTAGTTTGGTTATAGCCTAGAACAGCGGTTCTCAACCTCTCAATTTGTAGCAATGAGAATACATAATGCATATCAGGTATTTACATTCCGAATCATAACTGTAGCAAAGTTACAGTTTTGAAGTAGCCACCAAAATAATTTTTTGGTTTGGGGTCACTGCAACATGGGGAACTGTATTGTAGGGTCATGGCATTAGAAAGGTTGAGAACCACTGGACTAGAATGTGCAAGAAGGTGAAATAGATAATTAGACTTGAAAGACATGAAAAACTAAGACAGTGAATGGTTCTAAATGCTAAATAGAAGAGCCTGTTTTTTTTATCAGTGAGGCTATGAGGACACCCTGGAGCTTCTTGGGCAGGGAAATAACATGAGTAGATTTATGATTTAGCAATCAGTTTAGCAGTTTTGTGGAGAATGGATTAGAGAGGGGAAAGACCAAATGCAGGGAGACCAAGTAGGAAGCCACAGGAGTGGCTATGTTGTGAGTAGGGAAAAGACAATGGTTGCAAGAAAATTGTATTTTTTTTTATTTTTTAGTCATAGCATACCTTTAATATATGCACTGCACTAAAATATTGCCAGCAATCTTTCTTGTTGAGTACAGTCAAATCACTATCAATCAAGTTTTATTTTAAATACTTAATCACATTTCTAGGTGGAAGAAACATTTGGTGCAAAGAATACAAACAAACATGAATGAATTCTTGGTACTTGTTGAAAGGTATGGAGTTGAGCTCAAAACTGTCCACATTTTCCTTTCATTGTAAAAAAGTCTATATATTGTACTCTATAGTATGCTCAATCAAAAAGCTCACTGTACAGAGGGAATTGAACTTTAATTTTTACAATACAGCATTAAAAATAAATCTTAAAATGACAGTGCTTCACTCTTTAAACCAGTGGTTCTCAACCTTTCTAATGCTGTGACCCTGCAATACAGTTCCTTATGTTGAGGTGACCCCAAACCAAAAAATTATTTTGGTGGCTACTTCAAAACTGTAACTTTGCTACAGTTATGATTCAGAATGTAAATACCTGATATGCATTATGTATTCTCATTACTACAAATCAAACATAATTTAAACATCGTGATTAATCACAAAAACAATATTTAATTAAATGTTGAGAAATATTAATCCAGCAGGAGGCAGCCTGAGCACTGGAGTGGAATGTAACTGACTTCTCCTTCCTGTCAGCTCCCTCCAGCTCGAGCTGAGGCTTCACTTTGCTGGAGTTACTTGGCTCCGTTATCTGCTCCAGGAGTTATCCGCTCCAGGACTCATTCTTAACCCCTCCGGAGCCAGTGCCTGGTGCTCTCTCTGGGTCTCTGTTTGAGTCCAGTCTCCAGGCAACAAGTTAAATCCATCCTCATAGGGGGAGGGCTGCTGATAGGTAACTAATATTAGTACAATGTGTGGGCAGCAGGGTCCCTATTCTTTCCGAGATCTTGCTGTAAAGTAGTGTGATTTCTCAGCAGCTAAAGCCATCGGGAAATATGTATTTTCTGATGGCTTTAGGCGACCCCTGTGTTTTGGTCATTTGACCCCTGCCAGGGTCGTGACCCACAGGTTGAGAACCACTGCTTTAAACATTTCTTCAGAATTTCTTCAATAATAGCAAATAAGTCACTAGCATTCAGTATTTGCATGCCTATCTTTTTATAGTAACCTCAAAATATTTTGAAAAGCAAAAGTCATTCTTAATCCACACAAATAATGACAATAAGAAAATTATAGGAGTTGTGTGCATTATTAGCTTCACACAACACATTTTCCCTCTCCCTCCCAAGAAATTTTTTAATGGAAACAATTCACAAGTTTTGGAGATTGGTTGATATAAGGGATGAACAATAGTGAAGAGAATGATGCCAAAAATGGAAATCTGGGTAACTGAAAAAATAGGAAAAGCCCTTAACAGAAGTCAAGAAATTAGGAGGAGAATTGGGTATAAAGGGAAAGAAAATAAGCTCTATTTTGATCACATTGAATTTGATTTGACTATGAGGCATTCTGCATAGCAATATCCAACATGAAATTTGAGATGCATTATTGGAGCTCCAGACAGATATGAAAGAGATCTTATATGGAGATCTGAGTGTTATATACATAGAAATAATAGTTGAATTCATGGTAAATTATTAGATGACCCAAAGTTTGGGAAGAGAAGAGGAAAATACAGAGGACAGAATGCTAGTATATACCCAAACATGGGGGCAGGACATGGCGAATCTTCAAAGTGGACTGGAAAGGGTAGGTTAGAAATGTTGGGGGGAAACCAAAACTGAGAAGTATCTTGAAAACCCAAGGAAGAAAGAGTATCCAGATGGAAGAGGTGGTCAACAGTGTTAAATGGTGAAGTGAAATGAAGAAGGATGAAGAGTAAGAAAGAATTTTTCAATAAATTATTAGTGGCCTTAGAGAGAGTCGTTTTAAGCAAGTATTAGAAATAAAAACCAAACTGCAAGGGATTTAAGAAGTAAGTGACTGTGAGAAAGTAGAGGCAACAGTTTCTGAAGATAGCTTCTTCAGGAATTTGCTTTGAGAGAGAGGAGGGTTATAGGATGATAACTTTGTAGCGATCAGATTTTAACCATTAAAGAATATAAGGCCATTTCTTCAAGAATAACATTGTTTACTAATGGGGAGCATGCAATTCCAATGAACAAGAAATGGATATTTTCACCAGTTTCCTTCTGTTAAAAAGAGAGTGAGGGAGCAGCTGGGTTGCTCAGTGGATTGAGAGGCAGGCCTAGAGATGGGAAGTCCTAGGTTCAAATGTGACCTCAGAAACTTCCCAGCTGTGTGACCCTGGGCAAGTCACTTAACCACCCCCCTCCTCCCCATTGCCTAGTACTTACCACTCTTTGGCCTTGGAACCAATACACAGTGGAAGGCAAGGGTTTGAGAGAGAGACAGAGACAGAGAGAGAGAGAGAGAGAGAGAGAGAGAGAGAGAGAGAGAGAGAGAGAGAGAGAGAGAGAGTCCTGCCTCTTGCTTATAAAGGGAGTGGGGTCCTCTTTCTTCTTAGCCTGACATTTCAACCTTAGGATGTCCCCCCATAGACTCCCATTGGTAAATATTTCAAGAGAGGAAATTGACTTAGAGATCTCAACTCTTCCATCACTATTTCATCACAGGACAGCTGTATCATTTCTGGGACCAGGAAAATACTCATACTTCCATGAGGCCAGACCACCAATTTCACCCTTGGTTAAGGTTCACCATAGTTGGTCAGCCCTGGCTTTAATTCTTTTATCCTCCCAACCCATTTCTGATAGCCTGGAGGAGAAGGGAACTTGACTGTAGCCTCAAGTTTTGCTAGCAGGTTGTTTCAGCCTGACCTTGGGAAGTTTAAGGTAAAATGATTTCATAATAATAACACAATTCAATATTAATTTTCATAATTTGAAGAGAAGAGATGGTAAATTAAGGTTTCTGAAGGACAAAAGATATCTGGTTATGTTTGTAGCCCACATGGAAGAATTCAGTGACTATGAAGAATCTGAAAATTATGGAAAGAGAGAGAGACAAAGACTTAGAGAGAAAGAGAGGATGACAGAAGGGAAAGATTCCTAGTAGAAGGCATACAGGCAAAGATTAAAGGAATAAACAGCAAATTTGGCATTGGCAAATACAAGGGTCACCTCTTCCAACTAAAGCAAAGGAGGAGGTGATGAGAGATATTGAAAATAAGATAATTTGAAATGTGGAGAGAGGGAGCTGGTATATCAATCTCAATTTTTCTCCAGTAACCTTGTTCTATAATGAGCTAACTAGTGTCAAAAGAAGTCAGAAGTCCTGACTAGCCCCTAGACACTGGAAACCAGGAAAATTATTGCTCCTCATAAATTCCATTTCACACTGGATCCAAAGATACATACTATAGGATGATCCTATATCATATAGGCTCAATGACTTGCACAGAGTCACATAGCTAGGAAGTGTCTGAGGCTAGATATGAACCCAGGACTTTCCATCTTCAGACATGGCACTCTATCCTCTGAGTCAATAAGCCCCCCGTTATAGTACTTTGATGATTGTCTACACTTAAGAAAGTGATAAAAAATGTTAGGAATGTGAATTAAATCTAAAAGTGTGTGATGTATACATTTTTTTCAAAAACTTCATTGTTAAATATTTACTATCCTACTCATATGTGTATGGAATAGAAAGTAGACTAGTTTAATTGGAACATAGAGCATGTATTGGAGAACACTATGAAATAAATTTGGAAAGGCAAGTAGGAGTCAGATTGGAAAGATGCTTAAAAGCCAAATGGGAAAGACTTTTGTCACAGAGGAAAGAAGGAACCATTGTCATTTTTCAAGAGGAAAGGGACATTTTCAAATGTGTGCCACAAGACTATCATTTGGAGAGCTGTGTAAATGAGGGGCTAGAAAGGAGAGAAATGAGCCAGAAAAAAAATAAGATCATATTGCCATACAGGTGAGCAATTATTAACTTCTGAATTAGAATAGTGACATGAGAGGACAGAAGGAGGAGGACTCTAGATATGTTGCAGGGGTAGAATCAATAAGACCTGGCAACTGGTTAGATATAAAGAATGAGGGAGCAAGAACAATCTGTGGAAATATTGTTGTTTGCAGTGCACACAGGGAGTGAAGTCATGGAACACTCAACAAACTCAAGCTGCAATTCTTAGAAATTATGGCCTTTCAAGTTTCTGCATTGTCTAGGGATCTAAGAAAGTGGTGGACTCACAGCCACTTGGTTGATGTTTACTGTTCCTTTCTTTTGTCATTCACTATCATTTATTTGCTTAGCTATTTTAAGCTAACATTGAATTAAACATGGTATCCAAGGAGGTATGCCTGCCATAGTTTTATGACTAGGGCTCACTGATGTAGAACAAGATGCTATAGTCCACAACTACTGAAAACAAAGAAAAGAAAATTCTTTCCATGAAAGTGCTTGGCACTGTCAAATAATTCAACATCAGAAACTATGATTTTATCAGTGCAAATGACATTAAAGAAGAGGAATTAACATCTGTTTTCTGCTGTACCCTAAGGATCATGGAACTTTTCTATGTGATGCAGCTAAAACCTTCCATATGTGTTCTTTCCCCTATTAGAATGTGCGTTGTGGAATTGCGTGTTGGCAATGGGGGGGAGGGAAGGAAAGGAGTGAAAGAGCATGAATCATGTAACTATGGAAAAATACTCTAAATTAATTAATTAAATAATTTTTTCAAATAAAAAAAAGAATGTGAGTTTATTAAGGGGGATTATCTGAACTATATTCATCTCTCAACTAAAATTGATTCATCATTCAAATACAGGAAGAAGTCCCAGAGGGTTGGAACTTGAGTCTGGATTTCTAATTCTGTAAATCTAGAAATCCATGTACTCATTGACAATATGATGCAGCTCAAAGATAAAGGTAGAGCTAAGGGATAGACTTTCTGAGAACCACAGAGAGTTATCCCTTCCACATTGAAATTTTCCCCACTGCAGTTTAGCTATATCAAATTAGAGATTAGAAATTAAATGGGAATTTTTGGGAAGTTTTGAAGAAGTCAGATAATACACAAAGGCCAGCAGATGGCATAGAAATGGTGCAGAAACTCATAAATGCATGAAATAAATGCATAGTTCCATAGAATACCAATATATTTTGTTTTTTAATACTATAAATATAAGCAATTTCTTTTTTAAAAATTAAATCAAACATTAAAGTTTGCAAAAAGAACATAGAAGTCAACAGACGACACACAACACTGACATACATATAACCTTTGGCCAAATACTTAAACCAAATTTTCAATAAAGTATTGTAAATACCCCATAAAAGAAAAAAGAAAAAATTCTGTATTGATTTTCCAGATTGCAGGGACACTCAACCTCTACAATATGGAAGGAATACCTGTACATGATGATGAAGGGACAATAAAGTTAATTTATGACTACCAAAATAAGGGAAATCTGGGAATTCTATTAGTTCTTTAAGGTAAGACAGAACTAAAGCATACAATGGATTTTCTGATGGCCAATTATCCATAACTCGTAGATTTTCTTTGTGTTTATTCCAATCCCTACCCTCTAGAGTTGTTGAGTTAGAGTTAGAGTTTATTTTTGTTTGTTTGTTTTTCTTCCAATAGACAGGGCACAGAAGGAAGATTAAAAGTGTAAGAATCTGATTCTATAATCCTTACATTAAAAAAAGTCTGTAATAACACAAAACCAATATAATCTGTTGAATTTGCTTATCCAGAAATTCCTTTTTCCATCTCAATCTGAGTTTGTTCATGCTTCCTCTCATGCTTGAATTCTTTCCCTTTCCCCTTATCTCTTCACCTGTTAAAATGTCTCTCTTCCTTCACAGTCAACCATAGTTATCATATCTACTATGAAACCATTTTGTATTTAGAATATTCTGCTATATATCATAGTTATTGGTTTATATATCTTATTCTTTATTAGTTTGTTGTAAGCTCTTTAAGGACAGGTCTGATATAGTTCATCTTTGTATCCATAAGAATTTCA
This sequence comes from Monodelphis domestica, assembly GCF_027887165.1. Classification (NCBI taxonomy): domain Eukaryota; kingdom Metazoa; phylum Chordata; class Mammalia; order Didelphimorphia; family Didelphidae; genus Monodelphis; species Monodelphis domestica. The sequence goes on from NC_077227.1 coordinate 268,869,429, forward strand.
TTGCACAAAAGTGCTTAGGAAATAATGATTTAGTTAAATTGCCATCAATTATGTCACAAACTGTTAAGAAGTGACAAATATGAAGAACACAAAGAAAAAAAGAGGAATACTTACAAGAATTTAGGGTCATTATGAGCAATAAGATGGAGATCTAAATATTTTCTCTGAACCCCATGTCATCTCAAAACTCTAAAAAAGAAATTCTTCATCAAAGATAAAGCAACTTCAGCTGTTTTCATGGTTTAAAATACAAAGTAAGTAAAATAGGATAAAAATTAATCAGAAACTGATACTCTAACGCTGAGCTCACTCAGCACTGCTCCCACACTAACTCCCACACTGCCTGTCACATTAGTAGAACCAAGAACATAGCACAGGCTTACAACAAAATCCACTACCACATTCTGGTTCCCTCTCCCTCTTTCCAGGACCATGGAGACTTCAGGTCCATGCAACAGAAATCTGTGGTACACTCCACTAAGCCTAAGATAAAGAGCATAGCATCCAGTTGGATGGGTCCATTCTGCCTACCCAAAATTCAGCTGGAGCTAAGATTTAGGTAAGGGATCCATGAATTGCCTAGTGTGAAAGAAGACTGATCTAGTTTAACATCCAGCCCTTCAGGAAATCACAATCAGAAGGGAGTCAGAATATGAATGATATGGAAAATAAACAGGGAGGAGAATGGGAAAGACTGAAATTACCAATTCAGGCTTCTACAAATAAATACAGCAAAACAAAGGAAAATTAACCAAGACTTGACTACAGAAGACTGGTGGAAATTGAGAAACTTGAAACCACAACATGCTGTTCCAGAGTCATTCAAAAAATAGTTGAGATTTATGAAAGTAGAGTATATGGCCTATGCAGGAAAAATAAAGGGAAGAATAGAAGATTAGAATCTGCAGAGGAAAACTTTACAAAAGAAGAAAAAGGGGGGAAATAATATCAAAAGAAAATATTCTCACAAAGCAAGCAAAACATATTGATCTCAAAGGCCAAGATGCATAGAGACAACTTAAGGTTCATAGGTCTCCCAGAAGAATGCAATCAGGAAGAAAAAAAATAGAAGAGAATGTTCTAGAACTTCTGAACAAAGAAAATTAAAATCTAATTTAAATAATTCACAGATTGCCTCCAGGAAAAATCCAAGATTGCAAATTTCAAGACATATAATTGCTAGATTTATCAATTCAATTCAGAAATAACTTCTTCATGGCATCAGAAAGAAAACATTCAAATACAAAGTAAAAGGCATCTGATTAATGCAAGACTATTCTGCACCCCATAGAAAATGTAGGATGGAATGGAATAATGTATTCTGAAGAACAAGGAAATCAGGATACAGATATTCTAAAAATCTGAGCTTAACCATACATAAAATAAGGTAGAGTTTGAAATAATTTTGGAAGGAAAATTGGAAACAAAAAGTTTATTCACCTCTTGAAAACCTCAAATAATAGAAATTGAGGAGTAAAAAAAATGCAGCAAGGACTGTAATGGAGTGGCAACAAACACAAGTAAGACTTCTTTCTAAATGTACACAAGGTGAAAGCAAAAATCTGGTAAAGGTAAAGGTGAAACAGGCAGACTGGGGGCTTTATGAAAGAATCTGGTGATATCTTGTCTACAGGTAAATCAATGGCTTTCTTTTCTTTGGGGGCGATTATATTACAACATGGGAGAATAATACGTGAAAGACAGGAGGAAAGGAGAAGCTAACAAGGAATGAGTAATGTGCCAAGGTCAAATCAAAGGCTTAAATTGTGGGGAAGATGACCTCTATGGTCTCAGAAAGAGAAGAGCCTACAAGGGTACATGAAGAGATGGGAAAGACTAAAGAAGGGATAATAAGAACAAGGCTTTACATTGGTAGTTGGAGGGGTTTCCACTAGTGAATGCTCCTTTGGGTGAAGAGAGATGACCTATGAAGAAAGATGAAGATCTTGATGAAAATGAGGATGCAGAGGAAGTATGATCTCAGGGATTTGGTGTGTGAAAAGTCTACATTGCGAATGGAGAGACTTGGATCCCTGAGAAGCAATTCACACCTGGAAGAGTGGGAAAGCATGCCAGAGAGAAGATTTTTCAGACAAAAGTATAAGGGAAGGTAATCAGGGAAGGGTTTAGATCAGGGGTGAGCTATATAAATAGAACCATGGCAGGGGAAGTATGCAGCAGTGTCCTCTATGACACTAGCAATAATTGGCTCTATTCTGGGAATAAGGCATAATGAAAAAAGGAATCCATGGGGCAAACCCTACAAGGTAATGGCAGAAACAACCTTGTGAGAAGAGCCTAGAGTCAATACCTTGCAAGCTATGGCTGCATGAGAAATACTGAGAAAAGAAAAACCAGGTTATGAAAGGAGTCATGAATCAGAGAATGAGGTGTAGAGTAAGCAGAAAGGATGAATAATGAAAAGAGTTAAGGACGCAAAAAAGAAATTAATAAAACAGAGAAGAATCATCTGAAAAAATATACACAAGGGTAAGAGAACAGGAGACAAAAAAAGCACATAGGGAGCTTTTGTAATTTTCATAAATATATCTACATATGTAATTTATGTAACCAACAATTGTTTTATAAGTCATCACTTGTTATTTTATTTATGCATCTGAAATTTTATCTTTGTTGAAGGTAAATAAGTTTTGAATTTTTAAATTTATATGTCAATCTGTGTTCATTATTTAGACAATGGTGAATCCAACTAAAAGCTTATCTCACATAATCTCTTGTATTCACTATAGTGCTACATATAAAGTAGCACTCTGTAAATGAATAAATAAGTGCCTGCATGCATAAATAATTTTGCCATGGTGCCCAGTCCATTTGTTTGAACACATATAGATTTGTTTTTAGGGTGGTCAATTTTGTGCTTTGAAAAGCAGCACTTTCAAAGGCCTAGATTTTATTACCTGAAAATTCAGCCCCATTCAAATAATGAAAATTTTGAATGAAATTGAATGAAAAAAATAGTGCTACCAGCACCTCAGGATTTATCATAATGTCTTTTGTTTTAGTATCTAATAAATTTCCTTTAGGAAGCAGACTTTAAAGATTATCCACTATATTCAGTAATAAAAATTGGGAGGTAGGGAGGGGAGAAAATAATTTGTTAAGGAGAGAACAGAAATGAAGATCTAACAATGTCTGATTATTGCTCTTCCCTACAGTAGGACCAGTTATAAAATAATGTAAGGAAGAGAAGGGATAGGAGCAAGCTCCATGCATTACATTAACTTATGAAATTGGAACTTGTACCAATTACTATAATAGTTACTAATTTCCTAATCTGCTCTTCTCCCTCCATTTCTCCCTGTTAATGCTATTCAAGCTATTCCAACCTTAATCTTGTTCTTGAAAATGTTTTTCTGATGTTGTTGAGATGAGATATTACATTTTGCAAAGCTATTTGCTATACAAAATATGAAATTTTTCTCATAATCTATATATAAATATTAAAAAGAGTAATAATGCCTTTTAGAGCCTTTATTTTACATGAGATCACACTATATTACAAAATTGTTATAGTATATTTCAATAAACATTCATTAATCTTCTATGATGTGCAAAGGCCTCTGTTAGACACTACAGATATAATAAACTGGGGAAAAAACTGGAATCAAGGAACTTACAATTTTGTAAGTGAGGGAAACACACATATTCACACACACACACACACACACACACACACACACACACACACACACACACAATCCAATTCAAAATGAAAAAAGTCCAAAGGAGAAATTAAGCAAAAAGAATTGAGGAAAGGAAGAAGATAATCCCTAATCCCTTTTAAGTGGAAAGTCCCTGAAGGTCTGAGTTTTTAAGGAAGGGAAAAATTTCAACAGATAGAAATGTTGGGGAGGAGTGGAGTTCATTCAAGATAGGAGAGATGGTGTGCCCAAATAGGGATGGTCTAGTTTATCTGGAATATGGAGTATGTGAAGGAATGTGGTATGAAAAAGGATTGGGAAAGGAGATTGTACACAGACCATGGGAGGCTTTGCATGCAAAGGTAAGAAATTTGTATGTTATTCTGAAAGTAAAGAGGATCTATCTAAAGATTTTAATGAGGGGACTAATGTGACCAGACTTATGTAATAAAACTATGAACTGGACATAGTCAGGGGAAAGATGAGAAACAAAGCATTCATTTAAGAAAGTAATTTCAATAATGCAGGCCAGAGGTTATGAGGGCTTAAACTAGGGTAGTAGCATAATGGGTACAAGCAACAGTTTGAAGAAAGAATAAACAGGATATGGCAACAGATTATATTAATGGCTGAAGTTTAGAATACTCTAAGATTTTCAGTTTGGGATATATATTTGATTTAAGAAGTCATTATAGGCAGTATCTGTGCACAACAAGCATTTCCGAGACATGAACCACTTGATGTATACCATAACCAGAAAACTGAAAGGTTCGATACCTCATTATAAATAAAAGGCATTTCTCATGGACACTTTCCCAAGCAATTACTTGTTTTGCCACTAGAATAACTGATGAGGTGTACACTAAGTGCTGAGTCTAAAAAGCAAATGAAGTCATGACAGGCCCATGTTTACAGCTGAGGGAGCTAATAGAACTATATGCTGAAAAGCAATTTTCAACAACTTGTTGAGGATGGAGATGGAATGAAACATTAGCAAATGAACTTCCTCTTTGCTTTCACTTTCTGCTAGCCCATCTAATGCTGTGTAACATAAAAAATACCAAATTCTGAGCATTTCTAAGCAAAAAGGAACAAATAAAAATAAACAGCATGGACACTTGGGCTTTCTGATAGTTATGACTTTGTCTCTTCATCTACTTGGGCTTCTAAAATGTATCCCATCTAAAATAAAACCAATTTAAGATTCATAGGTTCAAGCACTGAGTGTTTAAATAATTTGTCCAGAGTCCCATAGCCAGGATGTATCAGAGTCAAGACTCAAATCAAGGTCTTCCTTGGCTTCCAGGCTAATCCACTATGCCACTTGGAATAATTGGCTTAAGAGTAGGAAAAGATGGTGGAAGCCATCTATTCCAACTCTTTCATTTCGTAGATGAGGAAACTAAGATCTGGAAAGGTTGAGTGATTTGCCTAATAAATTAATTTATAAATCAACCAACATGTATTAAAAGCCTAGATTTGAATTCAGGTCATCTAATTCTTCTAATTTTTGTTTAGTTAATATAGCAGGGCACTCTTATCCGTGGTTTTGCTTTCTGTGGTTTCACAACCAGAAGCACTGGAGGTCCACCCCAGGGAAAACAGCAGAAATCTACCTGTAGCAGTGGTCTACCTTATGCAGTAATTTCTTCTGCTTCCATTTTCAATTTTTTGAGGTTTTGCGGGGGAGGATGAGGCCTTGGAGTGCTCCAGCTGAAGAGCAGGAGCACAGAAAAAGAGCACATATATATGGGAGTCAATAGATGTTTACTTAGATGTATTGTTTCAGACATCTAAGGTAGGTCTTACAATATATCCCCCATAAATAAAAGATCTTATTGTAATTCTTTTTTGAAAAGTATCACATTCTCTTCTCATCTAGTATTTTGGTAACATAACCAGGTTTTATATCCATTTTAAGTTTTAATTTTGATGATACTATGCACCATTTCATGCCCACTTATGAGCAAAGAATGTCTCTCTAATTATTGGTCTTCCTTTGAGAAATGAGTATTTTTCATTACATATATATCAGACAGATAGATAGATAGATAGACAGATACCTCGGTTTTCATTGATAATCCATCTGAAACCAATCTATGAAATCTGAAACCACTGAAAACCAAGGCAACTATTTCCATATGAATCAATGTAAATCCAATTAATTCATTCTAGACACTCCAAATATATATACCAAAAACACATTTTCTAGAGAATAAATATGGTGTTTAATACTAAAAACAATAAGAAATGAATATAAAAGACTAATGAAAAGAATAAATGAACATGTAACAAGGCATTTACCTTTCTCAAGACTCTTCTTGGCTTATGGAAGACAAGGAGGGGAGAGAAAGGTTATTGTTTGGAAGTTGAATCCCCCTTCATGAGGAATTTAGCTATCAAGGCACTATCTGGAAAGACTTTGGAAAGAAGCTGACATGTAGAGGAGTTGTTACCTTGATTATATCCTTCTTCTCAGCTGAGATACTATGGGAGAATTTCTACTTGACTGAGATGAGATATCTCACTCCCAATGAGAGAGCTCATTCATTTTGTATATTGTCATATTTATTCTCCTCCATATGCTTTATCTGATTTTCATTTGCTATCTGTATGTATAAATGGATTTACTGTTTATTTGCTTTTCAATACATGTATTGATCACACTGAATAGGAGAACATGTGGATCGCCCTTTATTTTCGCAAAATTAGCATCAAAGTCAAACACCAAAATTCGGAGGCAAATTTTTCAAGACAAAAATCAATGAAAACTGAAGATAACCTATGTCAATGAAAACGGAAGTATTACTATATATACATATATATAATATATATATACACATACATATGTATGTATGTATGTGTACATAGTGTAGTAATAAATTAACATTCAGATATTTTATGTACTTTGTCATTATTTTGAATAGAATTTTATTATAGTTTCTACCTGGTTTTTACTAGAACTATATTGAATTTTTAAAAGTTTTTTATTAATTTATCTTAATATTTTATCTATATAGGGAGCTCCCACTGGGAATTTTCTCTTCCTGGGTAGATTAGTACCTTCTCTGCTATCTTTTGTTACCTAATGTAAACTTGTTGAGGGCACAGATTGTTTTTATTTTTGTCTTTGTCTTTGTATCTTCAGCATCTACTATGTGCCTACCAGATAGTAGGTCTTAAATAAATTTGTGTTAACTGAATGATTAAATGACTGATTGTCATATTAAAGATTCATCTGGACACTGAAAGTTTAACTGACTAAGGTCACATAACCATAGGTATCAGGGGATTTGAACCTAGGTCCTCATGACTCCATAACTAGCTCTCTATCCATCACCTTATGGCCCTGCTCTAGAGATCTATATGGAGATGCTGGTGATGTTTTGTAGATTTATTTTTAAATCTAAGTTGCTTAAGTTCTTTCTCAATTAGTTTCTCCACCAATTCTCTTAATTTTGATGATTCTTTGAGTATATTATCATCATAAACAAATAGATATTATTCCTGTCCCACCTCTTTGTCATTTTTTGCATTATTTTCTCCTTCTTGTCTTACTGCTTATGGTTCATATTTCTAGAAATGTCAATTAATAAGAGGGAAAAAGAATACCCTGGCTTTATACCTCTTTGTAATGGGAAAAGTTCTAGTAGTTTTCTATTGTAAATAATAACTTTTGTTTTAAATATGTCCTTTTGGGGGTTCTTAATACAAATATATGCTATATTTTATCAAAGACATTCTGCATTTTTTAAATAAGTGGGATTTTATTCTCTTTGTTTTTATGAGTAATTATGCAAATTATTTTCTAATTTCTAATCTATTTCTAATACTGAAACATCCTTGCATCCCTGTAATGAATTTAATTTGGCCAAAGTGAATTATTTCTGTATACATTGTTATAATTTCCTTGTAAGTATTATATTTAGAATATTTGTATCAGTATTCATTAGTAAGACTGGCCTTTAGTTTTTTTTTCTCTGATTTGTATCTCCCTGGTTTAAATGTCTGTACCATAATTGCCTCATAAAAGAAGTTTGGAAGATTGACTAGTGTCTTTATTTTTATTAATAATTTTTGTAGCATTGATATTAATTGCTCCTTAAATCTTGATAGAATTCACTTATAAATCCATCTAGCTCATGAACAAAATTTTCTTCTTATGGCAGTTCATTTATGCCTTGCTCACAAATCCAGCATGCTTTCTACTATAGAAAAATTATTTCAATTCACAGAACTAAATTGATTGTTGCAATCCTCTCACTGAATATGGCAGATAAAATCTGAATAATAAAACATCATGAAGTTCTTGGGTTGTGTTTTTTTTTTTAACACTATAACCACATTCTAGAAAATGCCAACTAAAAATACTCAAGACTTAAAATTAAGCCTTTTTTCTTCATTTGTGTCTTCCTGGCTTCACTTGGTATTTTCTTGGCAAAAATATTAGAGTAGTTTGTCATTTCCTTCTCAGTTCATTTTATAGACTGGGAAACCAAGCCCAACAGGGTTCTGTGATGTTTTTCACCCAGCTAGTAAGGGTCTGAGGCCAGACTTGAACTTAGAAAGATGAGTCTTCCTGATTCTAGGCCTTGTACTCTAAGTACTGTGTCATCTAGCTGCCCAAAATTAAGCTTACTCGATTTCAAATCAGAGTTCAATTTCTTAACGTCCTTTAACCTTAGATCTCCATTTGAGAAACTTTACAGCAATGAATGAAAAGCAGTTTGGGCCCAGAGGTCAAAAAGACTGTGGTTAAAATCTTGTGGTTTGTAATAGCTGTGTCACCAGGGGAAAATCAATTAATCTCTAGGTGTCCCAGCAAGTCACTCTATAAAATTATCGTTTATACACAAGCTGCTGATCTGTATTAAGAGACAGTTCTCTTTTACCGGTACAATCACAAATCTAGACCAAAAACATTCAGAAATACATGCTGTTTTTTACATGTTAATAAAATGCTATCCATCATCAGTAAAGTGTCTTTTGAATTGTTTCTTCCCCCCCCCCCCCCATAGTGGCGATGGATTTACAGTGAGCCATCCAAACCCTTTCTCCTCCATCTGACAAAAGCATACATTTAAAAGATGACTGCCTAGAATTAGGTTGTGAGCTGAGGCCACCAGTGAGTATAGATATAAATGCATAGGAGCTATCCCACTGAGGGAACCAGTATAGATGGCAGATCCTTGGAAATCCAAAAGTCTAGTCTTCATCTAGCATATGTAGGCTTTGCTTTTCCCTTCCCTTTCCTTTCCTTCCCTTTCCTTCTCTTCTCTTCCCTTCCCTTCCCTTCCTTACCCTTCCCTTCCCTACCCTTCCCTTCCCTTCCCTTCCCTACCCTTCCCTTCCCTTCCCTTCTCTCTCTTCCCCTCTCCTCCCTTCCCTTCCTTACCCTTCCCTTCCCTTCCCTACCCTTTCCTTCCCTTCCCTACCCTTCCCTTCCCTTCCCTACCCTTCCCTTCCCTTCCCTTCCCTTCTCTCTCTTCCCCTCTCCTCCCTTCCCTTGTTCTATCCTCCCCTTCCCTCCTCTCCTCTCTTCTTCTCTACTCTCTTTTCCTTTCCTTTATATAAACCCTTACCTTCCATACTAGAATCAATAATAAATATTGGTTCCAAAGGAGAAGAGAAGTAAGGGCTAGGTAATAGGGGTCAAGTGACTTGCCCAGGGTCACATAGCTAGAAGACTTTTTACGGTTTCTAAGAAATGGAATTGACTTCTTCCATTTTACAAAAGCAAACCCCAATAGTATCTGTGTACACTACAGATGTGCATGAATCATAAGCACACATAAAATGCTATGCTAAATTAAGTGCTTTCATCAAAAAGTATGGATGTATACAAAATCCTGTCAGGTAAATATAGCTGTGATCATGAAACTGACACTCTGGTGGTACAGTAGGTAGAGCACTGAGCATGGAGTCTGGAAGATGAATCTTCCTAAGTTCAAATCTGGCTTCAGATACTAGCTGGGTGACCCTGGCAAATAACTTAACTTCATTTGCTTCAGTTTACTCATATGTAAAATAAGCTAAAAAATAAAATGGCAAAGCAGTGTAGTATCTTTGTCAAGAAAACCCCAAATAAGGTCAAAAAGTGTCAGACATAACTGAAATGAATTAACAACCACGATCATGAAATTAGTAGACTGGCAAACTGCAGCTGGAAGTCAAGTTTATTATTTCAATAACTAGAAACATTCTGATCACAAATTCCTATAAATTGTAGAATGACAACTTCTTCCATCTGGGGAAACTTTCATTGGATTATTTCAAAGTCAGTTATCCTTGTCAGTAAATGAGAAACATATAAGATTCTAGTTTTACCCCTCCCCACAAGTTATGTGACAAGTCACTCCTTGAAATTATTCTTTTGTGGGCTCCTGTCATTTTATGCTATCCACATGAGTATAAAGAGATAAAACAGGGATTAGGAGTATCTATAATTAAGCTTGTCAAAGATACATTTGATTCCCTCTCCATTGGCTGTATTTATTACTATTTCTTTTCATAATTACTTTTATGACTAACATAACTGCAAACTATCATAAAAGCTGATGAAATTGAGTATTTCAAGGCAATGAGAATGCTTTCCAAATAACAAAATTACATTTTCCTGCTGGAGGCTCTGTCTGTGCCTATCCAATCACACAACAACCAGCTGAGAAATGAAAATTTTCAACAGTCCTCTGACTGTTATGTCGACATGACATTAAACAAGCTGGTTCAATTTTTTTTTTAATTCAAGTGACTGACTTTTAAGTTAAGTTGGCTGAATCAATCAGTTACTTTGGCATCTTTACACAGAGCCTGAAAGAATTTTTTTTAAATCTGCTTGAATTTTTACATGTTACTTTAATTCATAAATATGACTTTTTACAGATGATTACAACTTTTAAATTTAATTGTATGTTTTAAACTCTTAGGGTGTACTAAGCATTCTACTAGGCATATTGGGAATGAAGAAGAAAGTAAGAAGGCTTCAAAACAAGGAGTCCCTGCCCTCAAAAAAACCTAAAGGTAAATAGGTAGTGAACAGAATAAATATTTAGTCAAGAGAATAGCTAACACACTAGTTTGGCTAGAACAGAGAATACAGAAAGGGGGAAAACAGTGTAAAGAGAGGTGCAAGTCAGGTTATGGTGGCCTAGAATAATAATGTTTGGGCATTTTGAATTTTATCTTAGAGGCTAGTTGATATACTTTTTTTTTAATAAAAAGAATAGAATATCTTAAAGCCTCACTACAGTTGAAGAAAATTGCTCATTGATTCCAGACAAGACATTTTAGCTATTATTCTTTTTTATCATTTTCCTTTCTCCTTTTACAGAGCTCCTGGTCCTGATAAGAAATATAAGACTAGTTTAGGGGCAGCCAGTTAGCATAGTAGATAGAAGGCTTTGATTCAAGAAGACTTATCTTTCTGAGTTCAAATCTGGTCTCAGACACTTAATAATTGGGTAACTGTGGGCAAGTCACTTAACTTTCTTTACCTCAGTTTCCTCATTTGTAAAATGAACTGGAGAAGGAAATTTCAAACTCCTCCAGTATTTTTTGCCAAGAAACCCCCAAATGGGCTCATGAAGAGTTAGACATAAGTGAAGAACAACAACATGACTAGTTGAAAACCTACTTTGGACCAGATATCTGAGTTTGAGTAACTGCTCTACTAGGTACTAACTATAGGATGCCCAGCAAGTCACTTAACTTCATATTCCACATATGCAAAGCAACACATGCTCTATCGCCAATTCTCTATATATGGGGCCCCTAGAAAAGCTATACAATCTAAATACAAAATAGGTCCTTATCCATTCAAAACATCAAATCTAATGAAGCTCTCCCCCCCAACTAATGTATTTTTTTAAATAGTCAATGAGATGATACAATTAGTTTCATTTAAAGGCACTTAATAAAATTGCATAAGAAGGCAAGTGTTAATAACTTCCTTCCTTCTTTGCAGTGGAAGAGGGCCTTAGGTATGGAATATAGCATGTGCTGTCAAACTCAAAAGATGTGGTGATTAGTTCTGCTAACTTTTTTCTTTTACTTCTTTATTACAAGAAATAACCTGCTGGCAAAATGGGGGATATTTTTTAAAGTAATATATATATATATAAAGATATCAATAAAAAATATAAGTTAAGTAGTGATAGAACTCAACCCCAATACTAAAATATATCATCTCATGAATATATACATATTATGTGATGAGTGGACATTCCTAGGAAACACACATGGAAGACAACATATATAGGAAATTTGTATGCTGAGGGCACACATTGCAGGGACAAGTGAAGCTCCCAATACTGTAAAGGCTGCTTATGCCTCCTGGTGATATCACATTGCTCCCAATAGACTTTCTCTCTGATCGTCTAGTTTCTCCTGGTTTGGTAATCACTGTTAGGCATAATTTTGTCGATGGTTATTCTACTGGGCAATCAATGATTGCTAGTAATTTCTCTTGGTGGTGTAACTTCTTTCTGCTCTCACCTTCTGGGACTTAGTTATAATAGTCAACAGCATTTTTTAGTCAATTCCCATAAGAGACTGGAACTAGACTTCTTGACAAAGATAGCCAAGTGTTTTAGTTTAGCCAAACCAGAGGTTATGAGTTATCATACTGAGCTAAAGTGATTGTTGAATAAAAGCCTTTAGATCATTTCTTTTATTGTTTAGTCATTTTCAGTCATATATGGTTCTCTGCAAACCCATTTGGGGTTTTCTTGGCAAAGATACTAGAGTGGTTTGTCATTTCCTTCTCCAGCTCATTTTATAGATGAGGAATCTGAGGCAAATAGGATTAAGTGACTTTCCCAAAGTCACATAGCTAGTAAAGTATCTGAGGTAAGATTTGAACTCAGGAAAATGAGTCTTCCTAACTCCAGTCCTGGCCCTCTCTGCACTGCATGACCTAGCTACCCAAGAACATTTCTAAGTTAAGTTTTTTGTCATTTTTGTTTACTTTTAATTCCCTGTTTGGGTATGGATCATACTCCTTGGACCCAGACAACTATGTGACTTAGGTTTAGAAATTTCCAAAATCTCCATATGAGCTTACTAATAAATTGAAGCTAGAATGAAAACTAAAGGAAGGAGGAAAAATAATTGTGTTTTATCCACCTGGTGTTTTTTATGTATAAATGATAGGTAAAAAGCATTCTAGATTTTGAGCTGTCTTTTTAAAAAATGAATAATTTCTATTTGTGAGCTAATGGATGAAAATAATAGCTCAATTTTTATATTGCTCTAAGTTTTACAAAGAACTTTCCTTATAATAGTTTGGTGATATAAATAGATTATAATCCCATTTTACAGATGAGAAAACCTCATGGAGGTTAAATAATCTGACCACAATCACATACCTATTAAGAGTGTTATCAGGAATCAAATCAAACCTTCTGACTTGGTGTCCAACATTCTTTATACTATACTACATTACCTCTCACTGCATTGACTTCCTGTTTACCTCACAGGATTGCTGTGAAAATTAAATGAGGTAATAGAGCACTTTGTTTTATTTTATTTTATTTTAATTTAAATTTTTTTTATTTCAAACATTTTCCCAGGGCTACAAGATTCATGTTCTTTCCCTCCCCTATTCTTTCCCTGCTCTCAGAGTTGACAAGCAATTCCACTGGGTTATACATATGTCATTGTTCAAAACCTATTTCCATATTATTCATATTTGTAATAGTGTTCTACTAAAGCCCAAAAACCTAGTTATATATCCATCAAACTGTGTAATCAATCATATGTTTTTCTTCTGTATTTCTACTCCCACAGTTCTTTCTTTGGATGTGGAAAGCATTCTTTCAATAGATCACTTTAAAAAATTTTTAATTAATTATTTTTGAATATTTTTCCATGGTTACATGAGTCATATTCTTTCCACCACCACCACCACCCCAGAACCAACAAGCAACTCCACTGGGTTTTACATGTTTCATTGATCAAAACCAATTTCCATATTATTAATATTTGCAATAGAGTAATCATTTAGAGTCTACATTTGCAATCATATCCCCATCAAACCATGCGATCAATCATACATTCTTCTGTTTCTACTCTCACATATCTTTCTCAATAGAGCACTTTAAATGAAGTAAAGAAAGCACTTTAAAATTATAAAGTACTATATGCAAATAAAAATTGTTATTGCAAGAATAATCTTCACATTATTCATTCTTAGTGCTTTCTGTTGTTCAAAGCACATTTTTTATCTCATTAAATTATTTGCAATATAATTATTATGCAGAAAAAGTCACTATCCTATTTGACAGATGGGAAAATTTTGGCTTAATAAAATTCAAATGGCTAATCACTTACAAAAGAGAACTGTCTGGGGCATTTAGAATAGCCATTTGTCATTATCCTGTCTTTTGAGATATGCCATTGGATCCTGCATAGATGCTCCTGCCTCACGAAACAGAGGTTGAATTGTCCTATTGGGGCCATCCCAGGGATTGTGTACTTGGAGCTTATCTGGAAATTTCTATATACTCCAGAGACATTGTGACTCAGCACTTGAGCTTTTAGGAGATGACAAAATTCCTGGCTGGTTCCAGACATGTGGTGGCAAAGTGCTGAAAAGACTTGTTGTTTGGAGATGATGCTGAAAACTGTGAATAATCCTTCCTCTTTTCTTTGCCAGTGGGACTTTGTGAGTTAAGAAGAGGGATTGTTTCCAGCTTCCTTTCTCTTTCATCAACCCTTCAGGTGACATCACGATCCTCTGAGACATCTAGTGAGGATAGAGAGGGGCTGGTCTTTTTTCTATATAGGTATCACGAAGACCACACTCAAGCAGTAGCTAAAGTAGGGAACTCAATTAGGCAAGGCTACATCAGGACCACCAGTTTCCTATTCTCCTTTGTGTTTCCTTTCCTTAGATGAACAAATGTTTATTCTGAGCTGAACTCTAGGCTTAGAGATCACCTAGTGAAATCCAGAAATCCAGAGGTCCTAGGTTATTTGATAAGAACTGACTGGTGCCCTAGGGAGGAATCCTCGCCAACTTCTTCAGCTCTCCTAAAGAAAATAACCTCCAAATAGAATACGAGGTCAAGCTTGGGTGGACCATTTTACCAGCAGAAATGTAGCAGGGAGATTTGGGGGAAATGCAGAGCTAAAATATCTAGCAATACCACAAACCACTGTTGTGATAAGATTGAAATAACAATCTTTATTAAGTCAAGAGAGTGAATTCTATTTTGTTATTATTTGATATGCATGAGGTATTGTAACATTTATTTTGTATTTAGGAAATAAATATCTATCCCAAATCTGATTTACATGGAACATTAAAAATGATTTCTTCTCCTTTTTGGGGGTAACTCTTGATATGATGATAAGCCTAAGCTTTAAATGGTTTTGCACTGAACCAGTAAGGTGGGTTTTTAAAGGAACCAAGGAATATGAGAAAAGAGAATCTAGTCCTCTCCTTTTAGAGGCAGTCACCCTCAAGACTGAGCTAGACATTCATCATATGCATGAGACCAGAACAAAAGAGGCCCTTAGAAAAAAGAGGTGTGAATAATAGCTTCCCAGAGCCCATGGAACCAGCAAAAAAAAAAAAAACTTTACTGTTAGGCTAATAATCAAGTTCTTTTGATACTTTGATAGCTAAACTCTCTGGGAAGTAAAAGATACACTCAATTTATAACAAATTCTGCTCAATAAATAAGGTTCCAAATGATTGGCTGTAAAAAAATGCTACAATTTCCTATTAATTAAGGCTAATTAATCCAAGGCTAAATGATTTCCTTAACCTTAAAGAGTTTATGAATTATACTTTAATTTGATTATTCCTTTCCTAAATATTTTATTTAAAGGAATTGATCAGTAGGATAATATAAAGAGGGCATTAACAAGAGCAAAGAGTAAGTTTTTAATCTATTTTACAAGGTATATTCTATATTATCAGCTATGCTTCAACCCTGAGAGGAGTTTAGAAAATATACCTTCTTTTATTGCAGAGGTAGAGGACTATGGCTATATACTGTCTGATGTGGTCAAAGTTGTGGTTTTTTTTTTCCTTTTTGTTTTTTAAACTTTATTACAATGCAGGATTTGCTAGGTAAGGGAAAGTGGGGCACATTTTCAGAAATAAACATGATATAAAAATAAAGCATATCAATGAACAAAGGAAAAAACATAGAATATATATAAGCTATGAATTGATTAACTAACATCATTAAACACAAAACACTAAAAAGAAGCTCTTATCATTTGGTTTCTGCTAGGGAGTGATGAAAACAATACATGATTAAAATTACCCAGAGGGAGTCTATAAATAGCAGTGACACAAGAGTGCTTCACTGTTCTGAGGCAAAGAATAAATGAAGAAAAGCAGTATTGAAAATAAATAATATATATTGTGGTGATCTGAAGCTAAAAGCTATTTTCTTATAAACAAATTTTAAAAACTGATAAAATCCACAGTTGAATGGAGATTTTAAAAATATTTAATCAAAGTAAAATTTTCTCTGACTCCATTTTTAGCAAGGAATTTTTGAATCTTGCAAGTATACTACATCTGAATTCATAGGATCGTGGATTTAGAGCTAGAAGGAACCTTACAAACCATCAAGTCCAAATATTTCTTTTTACATATGAGCAAGCTGAGGCCCAGGGAAGTTAGGAGACTTGATGAGAATCCTATAGCTTGTAACTTTCTGAAACAGGATTTAAAGCTGGATCTAAGTCCAGTTTCTCTTATTAACTACAGCATATTTCCTCTAAAGGAAAAGTTTCAAGGCAGAATCAAAATGGCGGCGTAGGGGCAGCAAAAATTCAGACCTATGAAAACCTTACTTAGCAATTACAAACTAAATGCTCCTAGTGGACTGAAAATCAAACCTAACAACAAGAAAGAGCAAAGGAACCCTCCAGCTGGACTCAATTCAAAAGGTACACCACCCAAAAGCCAGAATTCAAGAACACTCGGGATTAAGGGGAAGGAAGAAGGAAGGTCCCAGTACCCCTCCCCCACCTAGAGCGAGAATCTCTGGGTGGACAAAGGCGCAGGTCTGGAGGGTGTACCTTGTGGGCAAAACTGTGCCAGGCTCAAAGCATCAAACACAGGTGGTAGAGAGGGAGTGCAGAAAGGGCAGTCTGGTCACAGTGGCAGAGACCCTCCATATTGCTCCAGCCATCAAGGAGGTTTTGACCTCAGGATATATTCAGCCCAACCCAGCTAAATTTATCCCATCAAAAGTCTTCACAGGTCAGGGAAGCTCAAGCTCCAACAACCATCCCCCACAGATTGCACTGAGAGATCTCCTAACAAAGCTATAAGAGGGGAGACTGACAGAAAACCCCAAATCCAAAAAAAAATGAGACGAGCAAAAGAACAGACAACTGCAGGGAGTAAAGAAGGGGTAAATATGAGCAAACAACAGAAAAAGAAAAAAGAAATTACAATCAACAGCTTCTATACAGGCAATGAACAAAGCGCAAACAGAACAGAGAAGGAGGAGGGAACATCAAGCAATAAAACAGAAAAACCAGCAAAATGGATACAGGCTTTGGAAGAACTCAAAACACAATTCAAAACACAATTAAGAGAGGCTGAAGACAATTGGGAAAAGAACTTAAAAACTAAGATAAGTCATCTGGAAACAGAAAATAGTGTCTTGAAAGCCAAAGTCAACCAGCTTGAAAATGAGGCAAAGGAGAGGAACAATTAGGCAAAGAAGATGAAAGATGAGGCAAAGGAGATGAAAGATGAGGTAAAGGGGAGGAAAGATGAGGCAAACGAGATGAGAGATGAGGTAAAGAGAATGAAAGATGACCTCCAAAGAAAATCAGACCAGAAGGAAAAGGATGACCAAAAAGCCAGGGATGATATTCAGTCTTGAAGAACCAGAATAAAACAACTAGAATTAAGTGACTTCTCAAGGCGGCAGGACATTATAAAACAAAATCAAAAGAATGAAAAGATTGAGGAAAATATGAAGCATCTCATTCACAAAACAGAAGATTTAGAAAATCATTCCAGAAGAGACAACTTAAGAATCATTGGTCTACCAGAAGACCATGACAAAAGAAAAGGCCTGGACATCATACTAAAGGAAATTATCCAAGAAAACTGCCCCAATATTCTAGAACAAGAGGGAAACGTGGAGATTGAAAGAATCTACAGATCACTTCCTGTACTTAATCCACAACTGACAACACGCAGGAATGTTATAGCCAAATTCAAGAACTATCAGACCAAGGAAAAAATATTACAAGCTGCCAAGAAGTCATTCAGATACCATGGAACCACAGTGAGGATAACACAGGATCTGGCTGCATCCCCACACTGAAGGACTGAAAGGCATGGAATATGATATTCTGGAAAGCAAGGGAACTAGGTCTAAAACCAAGAATCAACTACCCAGCAAAACTGACTATATTTTTACAGGAGAAAGTATGGTCATTCAACAAAATAGAAGAATTCCAAGCATTTGTAAAGAAAAGTCCAGACCTGAACAGAAAATTTGATGTCCAAGCACAGAACTCAAGAGAATCATCAAAAGGTAATTTTAAAAAAGAGAAAAAGAAAAACAAAACAAAACAAACCCTTTTTTAAAAAAGACCCAATAAGTTAAAATGATATGTATCCCTATAAGAAAAGAGGTCATTGGTAACTCTTAAAAATTGTTATTATCACCTGGACAGATAAAAGAATTACACTTAAAAGGGACAATGAGAAACTGTATAGGATGAAATGACGAGATATAAATATGTATATAGATATATGTATGCATAAATACATATACATGTATATATATATATATACAAGTAGAGCAGAAAAAAAGGTTAATATGAAAAGAAATGGGGAAAGAAACAAAAGGGGGTAAATTTATATGTCACAAAGAAGCTCATGGCAGGAGGGGGGGGGAACATCTATACACTGGAAGGGTAAAGAGGTTGGATATATGAAATACTCAACACTTATGTGCATTGAAATTGACCCAAAGAGAGAAGAACAATCCAATCCATAGGGGCAGAGAATTGATTTGCACCATATAGGGAAGTAGAATGGTAACAAATGTATTGGTGGGGAGGGAAGCAGTACAAGAGAGGGAGAGAGTGGGGGTAGTTTAAAAAGACTGTAAAGAAAATAAGGGTGGAATAAAAAGGGAGTGGGTAGAAAGGGAAGTAAAATAAGGGAGGGAACTAGGGGGACTGATTAAAAACAAACATGTGTATAGAAGGAAATAGTGAAAGAAGAAAAGGCAGGACACAGAGTAGAAATCAAAATGCCTGGAAATTCACAGCTGGTAATCATAACTCTGAATGGAATGAACTCACCCATAAAATGCAAGCGAATGGCAGAGTGGATTAGAATCCAAAACCCTACCATATCCTGTCTAGAAGAAACACACATGAGGAACGTATATATGCATAGGGTGAAAATAAGAGGATAGAGTCAAATCTATTGGGCATCAACTGATAAAAAGAAGGCAAGAGTCGTAATCATGATATCTGACAAAGCCAAAGTAAAAATAAGTCTAGCTAAAAGAGATAGTGAAGGTAATTACATCCTGATAAAAGGCAGTATAGACAATGAGGAAATATCAGTACTCACCATGTATGCACTAAATGGGATAGCATGCAAATTTCTAAAGGGGAAACTAGAGGAGCTCAAGGATGAAATGGATAGAAGAACTACACTCGTGGGAGACCTGAACCTTCCTCTATCTGAACTAGATAAATCAAATGAAAAAAAATATAAGAAAGAAGTAAGAGAAGTAAATGTAATTTTAGAAAAAATAGTAGATATGTGGAGAAAAATAAATAGGGACAAAAAGGAATATACTTTCTTTTCAGCAGCACATGGTACATTCACAAAAATTGATCATGTATTAGGGCATAAAAATATTGCAAACACATGTAAAAGAGCAGAATTAATAAATTCAGCCTTCTCAGATCACAATGCAATGAAAATAATAATTAGTAAGGGTACATGGAGAAATAAATCAAAAATTAATTGGAAATTAAACAATGGGATTCTTCAAAACCATTTAAAGAATAAATCATAGAAACAATAATTTCATTGAAGAAAATGACAATAATGAGACATCCTTTCAAAACCTATGGGATGCAGCCAAAGCAGTACTCAGGGGGAAATTTATATCCTTGAGTTCATATATTAATAAACTAGAGAGGGCAGAGGTCAATGAATTGGGCATGCAAATTAAAAAACTAGAAATTGAACAAACTAAAAATCCTTAGATGAAGACTAAATTAGAGATGCTAAAAATCAAAGAAAAAATTAA
This sequence comes from Monodelphis domestica, assembly GCF_027887165.1. Lineage (NCBI taxonomy): Eukaryota > Metazoa > Chordata > Mammalia > Didelphimorphia > Didelphidae > Monodelphis > Monodelphis domestica. Next base: position 268,889,362 of record NC_077227.1, read on the forward strand.
TAAAATTGAAATTAAAAGAACTATTGATTTATTAAATAAGACTGGATTCTGGCACTTTGAAAAAAAAATAAAATAGACAAAGTACAGGTCAATTTAATTTTTAAAAGGAAAGAAGAAAACCAAATTGACATTATCCAAAAATGAAAAGGGGGACCTCACTTCCAATGAAGAGGAAATTAAGGCAATCGTTAAAAACTATTATGCCCAATTATATGGCAACAAATATGGCAATCTAGGTGATAGGGATGAATATTTACAGAAATATAAATTGCCTAGACTAACAGAGGAAGAAATAGATTACCTAAACAACCCCATATCAGAAAAAGAAATTGAACAAGCCATCAAAGAACTCTCTAAGAAAAAATCCCCAGGTGCAGATGGATTCACAAATGAATTCTATCACACATTCAAAGAAAAACTAATCCCAATATTATACAAACTATTTGACAGAATAAGCAAAGGAGTTCTACCAAATACAAATATGGTACTGATTCCAAAGCCAGGCAGGTCAAAAACAGAGAAAGAAAACTATAGACCAATCTCCCTAATGAACACAGATGCAAAAATCTTAAATAGAATACCAGCAAATAGACTCCAGCAAGTGATCAGGAGGGTTATTCACTATGACCAGGTAGGAGGATTCATACCAGGAATGCAAGGATGGTTCAATATTAGGAAAACCATCCACATAAATGACCATATTAACAAGCAAACTGACAAAAATCACATGATTGTCTCAATAGATGCAGAAAAAGCCTTTGACAAAATGCAAAACCCATTCCTATTGAAAACACTAGAAAGTATAGGAATAAAAGGGCATTTCCTAAAAATAGTAAACAATATATAAGTAAAACCATCAACAAACATCTGCAATGGGGATAAAATAGAAGTCTTCCCACTAAGATCAGGAGTGAAACAAGGATGCCCATTATCACTTCTATTATTTAATATTTTACTAGAAACAGTAGCTGTAGCAATTAGAGAAGAAAAAGAAATTGAAGATATTAAAATAGGTAATGAGGAGACCAAGCTATCACTCTTTGCAGATGATATGATGGTCTACTTAAAAAATCCTAGAGAATCAACCAAAAAGCTAGTCGAAATAATCAACGACTTTAGCAAAGTTTCAGGATACAAAATAAACCCACATAAGTCATCAGCATTTCTATATATCTCTAACACATCTCAGCAGCAAGAATTAGAAAGAGAAATTCCATTTAAAATCACCCTAGACAATATAAAATACTACCGAATCTATCTGCTGAGACAAATACAGGAATTATATGAACACAACTACATAACACTCTCCACACCATTAAAACTAGATCTAAACAATTGGAAAAATATCGATTGCTCATGGGTGGGACGAGCTAAAATAATAAAAATGACCATCCTACCCAAACTTATCTATCTATTTAGTGCCATACCCATTGAACTACCATAAAACTTTTTTACTGAATTAGAAAAAACCATAACAAAGAAGAACAGAAGATCAAGAATATCCAGGGCAATAATAAAAAAATGCAAAGGAAGGTGGCCTTGCAGTCCCAGATCTCAAACTATATTACAAAGCAGTGGTCATCAAAACAATTTGGTACTGGCTAAGAAACAGAAAGGAGGATCAGTGGAATAGACTTTGTAAAAATTAAATTACATTTCTACTAATAAAAATATATTTTTGAGGTTTATTCAGGATTATTAGAAATCAAGGAATAAAAATTACAAAATAAAAACCACATGCCCATGTCTGATTAGCCAATTCAGAATTTTCACACTTAGCTTACCACTAACTTCCTACATCATTGCAATGGCAGAGAGCATGGGAGGTTTTACTGACAGTTAAATACCAATTGTGATCTCACTAAATGGAGACTCAGGAGAGATTATAGGGAATTCTAGGAAATACCATGGACTTCTGGGGATTGAAGTCTAGGGTTCAAAATCTCCATTTATATACACTTCTTGGCTTCTTCCAACTTATCTTTGGCTCATTTTTCTGCTTGCAAGAGTTGCTGGATTCCCTGAGACTGGCTGGCCATCATCTTTCCCTTGGAATCAGGCTGCCTTGAGGAACTCTGGATTTAAAGTATCTAAGGATCTATGTGTGTATATATATATATATATATATATATATATATATATATATATATATCTTTATATATATATATACATATACATATATATGTGTGTATGTGTGTGTGTGTATATATATATGTATGTATGTATGTATGTAAATCCTTACCTTCCATTCAAGTAACAAGTCTTAGACAGAAGGGCAAGGGCTAGGTGAATAGAGTTAAGTGACTTGCCCAGGATCACACAGCTAGGAAGTGCCTAAAGTCAAATTTGAATCAAGGGTCTTCTTAACTCCAGACCTGGCATTCTATCCATTGTGAAACTGTAAGGATAATTTTAGTGTTGTGACTTAAAATTCTAAATAAATTGGTCACCAGGGAAAATCCCAAGTAATAAAATACCAAAGTCAGCTGGAAATTATGGTGATTTTAATTAATATAGAGAGAAGGAATTAAGGAGAAGATAGAGGGAGAGGATTCCCTCTGGAGGAATTCTATGTAAACTGAAATAACCTCCAGGAATTGATGCAGAGAGAGAGGAGCAGAACCAGGAGAACACTATACATAGAGACTGATACACAGTGGTATAATCGAGTGTAATGGACTTCTTTACTAGCAGCAATGCAATGATCCAGAACAATTCTGAGGGACTTATGAGAAAGAACACTATCCACATTCAGAAGAAAAACAACTGCTTGATTACATAGGTCGAGGGGATATGTTTGGGGATGTAGACTCTAAATGAACATCCTAATGCAAACACCAACAACATGGAAATCGGTTCTGATCAAGGACACATGTAATACCCAATGAAATTGCGCATCAGCTGAGGAAAGGGTAGGTGGAGTGGAGGGAGGGAAATAATGTATTATTGTAACTGAGGAATAATGTTCTAAATTGACTAAATAAATTAATTCAAATTTTAAAAAATGAAGGAAAAGTTTCTCCTTAAGATATAGCACATCTGCTGAATCGTTACAAGTTAACTGTACTGATAAACATCATGATGTAAGACATCAAGACCTAAGTTTCAATTAGGAAAAGCAGGATTTGAATTCCAACTCTACCCCTTACTCTAGGCAAGACATCTAACCTCCCTACCACCTCAGTTTTCTTTGCTATAAAATGCAAATAACAATAATAATTATGCTTATAAATTCAGGAGTATGTGAAAGCCAGCTGGAATTTCAACGTGAGCACTTACATCTTGAAACTGGCAAACACTACAAATTGGGCTTGATTTGTTGATTGTTTAAATTTTTAAGAGAACAAAGGAACTTAATAATGCAGATTAAATTTAACAGTTTGTTGTGGGAGCAGCTGGGTGGTTCAGTGGATTGAAATCGGACCTAAAGATGGTAGGTCCTAGGTTCAAATCTGAATTCAGACACTTCTTAGCTATATGACCCTGAGAAAATCATTTAACTCGCATTGCCTAGGCCTTACCACTCTTTTGTCTCGGAAGCAATCCAAAATATTGATTCTAACACTGAAGTTAAGGGATAAAAAATAGAAGTTTGTTGTCCATATATTTTTTGAGTTTATTGTTGAATATTTACCAGCTTTACCTCTGCCTAAGGAGGTCACAGACTGCCAGGATCTATATACATAGAGGAAAATCTGGATGTTTTCTAGCTTTGACTATAAATGGATTTTAAAATATTTTTATTATATTTATTTATATTTATTTTATTTTATATATTTAATACTAATATTAATATTAATTTACATATTTAGTAGTAATAGTATATAACTATAATATTTATATTCAAATAAGATACTTTGTGTCTGTGCTTTATGGAATTTTTAATATAAGTATATTACTGAGTTATAATGAGATATAAACTGTTTTAGAGAATTTTTATTGCTTCTTAAATGCCAGCTGTTACATTTAGAATTTAATAGAAAAGGAAATGAAGGTTAAGGCAATATGAAAGCATAGTCAAATCTTAATGATTTAATTATTGATTTAACTAATCCTTTCACTTTTCTTTCTTCCCTAGGCTACCTATCTTTTTTAAGTTGATGTTTAATAATATTTCTTTTTTTTAATTTTATTTAATTAATCAATTTAGAAATTATTCCTTGTTTATAAGAATGATATACTTTCCCTCCCCTCCCACAACCCTTCCCATAGCCAACGTGAAATTCCATGAGGTTTCACATATGTCCTTGATCAAAACCCATTTCCATGTTGATGTTTACACTAGGATGATCATTTAGATTCTACATCCCCAATCATATCCCCCTCGACCCATGTGATCAAGCAGTTGTTTTTCTTCTGTGTTTCTACTCCCACCTTTTTTCCTCTAAATGTGGATAGAGTTCTTTCTCATAAATCCCTCTGAGTTGTTCAGGATCACTGCATTGCCACTAACGGAGAAGTCCATTGCATTCTATTGTACCATAATCTCTCTGTATAATGTTCTCCTGGTTCTGCTCCTCTCACTCCACATCAATTCCTGGAGGTCATTCCAGTTCACATGGAATTCCTCCACTTCATAATTCCTTTGAGCTCAAAAGTATTCCATCACCAACATATACCATAATTTGTTCAGCCATTCCCCAATTGAAGGGCAGCCCCTCATTTTCCAATTTTTTACCACCATAAAGAGCGCAGCTATGAATATTTTTGTACATGTCTTTTTTCTTATTATCTCTTTGGGGTACAAACCAAGCAGTGCTATGGCTGGATCAAAGGGCGAACAGTCTTTTAGCTCCCTTTGGGCATAGTTCCAAATTGCCCTCTAGAATGGTTGGATCAATTCACATCTCCACCAGCAATGCATTAATGCCCCAACTTTGCCACATCCCCTCCAGCATTCATTACTTTCCATAGCTGTCATGTTAGCCAATCTGCTAGGTGTGAGGTGATACCTCAGAGCTGTTTTGATTTGCATCTCTCTGATTATAAGAGATTTAAAACACTTTTTCATGTGCTTATCAATAGTTTTGATTTCTTTAACTGAAAATTGCCTATTCATGTCCCTTGCACATTTATCAATTGGGGAATGCCTTAATATTTTTGTACAATTGATTTAGCTCTTTATAAAATTGAGTAATTAGAACTTTACTAGAGGTTTTTGTTATGAAGATTGTTTCCCAATTTGTTGCTTCCCTTCAAATTTTGGTTGCATTGGTTTTGTTTGTAAAAAACCCTTTTTAATTTGATGTAGTCAAAATTATTTATTTTACATTTTGTGATTTTTTATAACTCTTGCTTGGTCTTAAAATCTTTCCTTTCCCAAAGATTTGACACATATACTATTCTGTGTTCACCTAATTTACTTATAGTTTCCTTCTTTATATTCAAGTCATTCACCCATTCTGAGTTTATCTTGGTGTAGGGTGTGAGATGTTGATCCAAACCTAATCTCTCCCATACTGTCTTCCAGTTTTCCCAGCAGTTTTTATCAGATAGTGGATTTTGGTCCCAAAAGCTGGGATCTTTGGGCTTATCATAGACAATCTTGCTGAGGTCACTTACCCTAAGTCTATTTCACTGATCCTTCTTTCTGTCTCTTAGCCAGTACCAAATTGTTTTGATGAGCACTGCTTTATAGTATATTTTGAAATCTGGGACTGCAAGGCCACCTTCCTTTTCATTTTCTCCATTATTTCCTTGGATATCCTTGATCTTTTGTTCTTCCAAATGAACTTTGTTATGGTTTTTTATAATTCAATTTAAAAATTGGTAGTTCAATGGGTATGGCACTAAATAATTAATTTAATTTGTGTAGTATTGTCATTTTTCTTATGTTAGCTCATCCTACCCATGAGCAATCAATGTTTTTTCCAATTATTTAGATCTAGTTTTAATTGTGTGGAGAGTGTTATGTAGTTGTGTTCATATAATTCCTGTATTTGTCTCAGCAGATAGATTCGGTAGTATTTTATATTGTCTAGGGTGATTTTAAATGGAATTTCTCTTTCTAATTCTTGCTGCTGAGATGTGTTAGAGATATATAGAAATGCTGATGACTTATGTGGGTTTATTTTGTATCCTGAAACTTTGCTAAAGTCGTTGATTATTTCGACTAGCTTTTTGGTTGATTCTCTAGGATTTTTTAAGTAGACCATCATATCATCTGCAAAGAGTGATAGCTTGGTCTCCTCATTACCTATTTTAATATCTTCAATTTCTTTTTCTTCTCTAATTGCTACAGCTACTGTTTCTAGTAAAATATTAAATAATAGAGGTGATAATGGGCATCCTTGTTTCACTCCTGATCTTAGTGGGAAGGCTTCTATTTTATCCCCATTGCAGATGATGTTTGTTGATGGTTTTACTTATATATTGTTTACTATTTTTAGGAAATGCCCTTTTATTCCTATACTTTCTAGTGTTTTCAATAGGAATGGGTTTTGCATTTTGTCAAAGGCTTTTTCTGCATCTATTGAGACAATCATGTGATTTTTGTCAGTTTGCTTGTTAATATGGTCATTTATGTGGATGGTTTTCCTAATATTGAACCATCCTTGCATTCCTGGTATGAATCCTCCTACCTGGTCATAGTGAATAACCCTCCTGATCACTTGCTGGAGTCTATTTGCTGGTATTCTATTTAAGATTTTTGCATCTGTGTTCATTAGGGAGATTGGTCTATAGTTTTCTTTCTCTGTTTTTGACCTGCCTGGCTTTGGAATCAGTACCATATTTGTATTTGGTAGAACTCCTTTGCTTATTCTGTCAAATAGTTTGTATAATATTGGGATTAGTTTTTCTTTGAATGTGTGATAGAATTCATTTGTGAATCCATCTGCACCTGGGGATTTTTTCTTGGGGAGTTCTTTGATGGCTTGTTCAATTTCTTTTTCTGATATAGGGTTATTTTGGTATTCAATTTTTTCTGTTGATCTTGGCAATTTATATTTTAATATTTATCCATATCACCTAGATTGCCATATAATAATATTTTTATATGATAACCTCCCTTTCCTGACAATATCCTTGCAGGTATCCTTTTATGACTCTTACATTGAATCTACCTCTAGTTGTAAAACTCTGATAGAAAAACATCTCATTAACTGGGTTGCATCTTCTCTGTTAATGCATTTGCAGATGTACTCTGCATATTCTTGTTATGTCCTTTCACCCAACCCCCCCAAAAAGTGCTTTAGGTGAAATGATCTAATAAGGCAGAGCTACTTCCATAACAAGTCTATGTATTCATATGAATATTGTGATATATGAATGGATGATAAACCAAAAAAACACAGCTTTACAATGTTATAGTATAGTTCAGTTATAATATATTACTAACATTATTACAGAATTATGTTGGATGGGCAATGTTAAACAAATTATAATTATCTTCACTGTACATTCTGCAGATGAGATGGTGGCCCAAAGAACTTCTAATTTGCTCAAGGTCTCACAGGGAAATAGCAGAGCCAGTATATGCTCCTTAGTTTTCTGATTTCAAATCCAATGCTCTTTCATAGATGTTGAATAGTTTCTTGCTAACAGTTTTCTTTTTTTCCCCATTTGAATTAGTCAATTTAGAACACTATTCCTTGGTTACAACATATGGGATCATAGCTAAAAGGGAACTGAGAAGCCATCAGTTTCACATTCCTCATTTTACAAATAAGGAAAATGGGCACAGAAAAGTTAGTTGACTTGCTCACAGAGTTAGTATCTAAGCTGGGATTTAAAGTCAGAACCTTCTTAACTCTAAATACTATATATACTCTAACTACTACTCTATGCTGCCTCATCAATAATCTCTCAACATTTATTAAAAACTTACTAACCCAAAAACATCTTACTGAGTCAATTGAAAAATATTGTACTCTACTCCTTTTTTAATTTTTAAAAACTCTCATCTTCCATCTTAGAATCATTACTATGTATTGGTCCCAAGGGAGAAGAGTGGTAAGCTTCAGATAATTTCCCATGATCACATAGTTAGGAAGTGTCTGCCATCAAATTTGAACCCAGGACCTCCTATCTCTGGGTCTGGCTCTCACTCTACTCCTATTTTTAACCAGAAAAAAATTGTTCTGCATTTTATACATCTAAATATAGAATGAAGTGCTATTTGGACCTGAAAAGATTCTCATTTGCCACAGTCTGGTTGATTTAATCAGTTAGCATAAAAAGTCAACTACCACCAACCTTTAGTTCTAACATAGTTGAAGAAAGACATTACTTGGGCAAAATAATATTATTTAGGAAAAAGTTTAGATATTTCTCTCTATAGTAATCTAAAACACTCCACTGTCTTACTCATCCTTCTCATTTACTGAAAGACTACTTATATCACTGACTACAAAAGTAAGCTCTCTGAAATTAGCAAAGTTAAAATCATTTTATTTATCAATATACTACTAATAAATGGCTTTTTAATTGATGCTTTTGGATGAGGATTACGATGATATGAACAATGACAAGTTTTCTATAATCAAAGTAAATGGAGATGGAAGCTATAATCTGATCAATTCTGACAGTAAAGGCTATCTCTTCAGAATATATATGTATAGATACACACACACACACACACACACACACACACACACACACACACACACATATGCATATCCCCAGCATGGGGACTGAGTGATCTGGACTTTTTGCCCACATTTATTTAGTTGTTTATTGGATAGAGATAGAATCTAAGGCTCCATGTCCCACTCCTGAGAAGAGGAAGGAGAAAGGACAGTCTATAATTTTTTCACTCTTTCACTTTCTGATTAATAGAAGATAGAAGTAAAGAAGTCACAGACTGTAATATTCCACAGGTAAACCTACATTTTTTCTCGCTTTGCTTATATATTGGTTTTTTTTATATTAAAAAAGCTACTTTTTGCCTATGCCTCATGGAGTTTTTAACAAAAATGAGTACCTTGATTTGAGATATTTTTGTTTTTAATATGGTTAATTTACATTGTTTCCCTAATGTTGAAGAACCTTTGCATTCCCAATATTAATATGAATTGATCTTTAAAATATTTTTAGTTTTTTTTAAATTCATATTAATTAATGATTTCCTTAATAAATAGCTAAAATATTTTTGCCAGTTTTTTTTTTAATTTGAATCAATATTAGTGATATTTTCTATAGTTCTCTTTCATTGCTTTATCCTTCCTAGTTTAGGCAGTTGGACTATAACTTTCTCCTAAAAAGATACTGGCATTTTCCTTCTCATTTTTAATAATAATTTACGCAGTGTATATATTAACTATTTTAAAAACTGGATATATGAGGCTCCACTTCACACCTATCAGATTTCTTAAGGTGACAGTAAAGGAAAGTGATAGATATTGAAAGGGATGTGGCAAATTTGGGCCACTAATGCATTGTTGATGGAGTTGTGAAAACTGATGTAATCATTCTGGAAGGCAATTTAGAACTACGCCCACAGGGCTATAAAACAGTGCATGCTCTTTGATCTGTTAATACCACTACTACTTTGATCCCAAAGAAAATTTTTAAAAGGGGAGAGGGACCTACTTGTATAAAAATATTTATAGCAGCTCTTTTTATGGTAGCAAAGAATTGGAAATTGAAAGTATGTCCATCAATTTGGCGATGGATAAATAAATTGGGGAATATGATTGTGATGGAATACTGCTGTAAGAAATGATGAATGGGATGATTTCAGAAAAAGCTGGAAAGATCTAGATGAACTGATGCAGAATGAAATGAGCAGAACCAGAAAAGCATTGTACACAGTAACAGCAATATTGTACTATCATCAAGCACTTAACTACTCTCAGTTATACAGTAATCTAGGATAGTTCTGAAGGACAACGAATGCTATGCACCTCCAGAGAAAAAAATGGTTGGAGTTGGAAGACAGATGAAAGCATACTATTTTCCACTTTAGTTTATTTGTTGTTTTTATTTTGGGGTTTCAATTTTATATGAGTATTCTCTTACAAAAATGAACAATGTGGAAATGTTTTACATAATAATACATGTAAAATCCAGACCAAATTGTATAGAAAATAAAAAAATCTTTTAAAAAGTCTCTTCACCATTCTGAAACAATTCAAACTGCTCTCACAGTATCCATTTTTTAATTTCAATTTAGAATATCTTTCCATGGTTACATGATTCATGATCCCTCCTCTCCTCCCCTCTCCCAAAGCCAACAAGCAGTTCTTCTGGGTTATACATGTATCATTGTTCAAACCCGATTCCCATGTTATTAATATTCTCAGTAGAGTGATCCTTTAACATCAAAACCTTAATCACAACCCTATAATATTACATGATCGATCATTTGTTTTTCTAATACATTTCTGGTTCCCCAGTTCTTTCTTTGGATGTGGATAGCATTCTTTCTCCTAAGTTCCTCTGGATTGTCCTTATTCATCGCATTACAACCCACGGTATCAATGTTACTGTAAATCTATGCATGTCAGTAAGAATTATGTATTTTTTCTATATTATAAGTACCACTGGAAATGGCTCATATTCAGATTCATTTCTGTATATCAATTGATGCTTCTTTGTGCCTATACTCTTAACAAATGCATATAATAAACTTTGTATTCATTATATTCTAAATTCCAAAAGAAATTGGATAGCATTCTCCTGTAAATCCATTTTGACCAAGAATTTTTGGTACAGTGATCCCTCACCTATCGCAAGAATTATGTTCCACAGACCCCCACAATAGGAAAATCCTTGAAGTAATAGCATTATATTTATTTTATTATTTATATACATTTTAATGCTTTATAAATCCTTCCCACTCTCCTATAAACCTTTCCCACACTCTTATAAACACTCTTAAACCTACATAATTTTACAAAATCCTGTGATACAGAATTAGATTTTTTAAAGTCCCAATATGGTGAAGCCAGGATAAGTGAACCACAGTATAGTGAGGCATAACTGTATTTCCTTTATAGTTCAGTTTTTCTGTCTGAAATATATTAGGAAATATAAGAATAAATGAACTTTTCCTTAAAATAATAAATACTATTTATGTTTTTTAAAAAGAACTAGTATTATGAAGCAGTTAGATGGCACAGTGGATAATGTATAAGGCTTGGAATCAGGATGATTCAGTCTCCTGAGTTCAAATTTGCCTTCCGGCACTAATTAGCTGTGTGACTGGGAAATTTGTTCACCTCTCTTCGCCTTGCTTTCCTCATCTTTAAACTGAGCTAGGGAAGAAAATGGCAAACCACTCTAGCCAGTATCTTTTCCAAGAAAACCCCAAATGGGGTCAAAAAAAGTTGGTCATGACTGAAATGACTGAACAATTACAAAGCACAAAATAATACTAGAGACCATTCTAATAAAATCAGGGATGAAACAAGGATGACATTGGTCATCATTGTTATTCCGTGTACTTCTAGAAATATTCACTATGGAATCAAACAAGGAAACAGAATAAAAATAGGCAAATAAGAAACAAGATAATTTCTTTTCTCAAATAACTATAACACATATATAAATATTTATTTTCTCAAACAATTATACCAACTCCCCATTAGACAGAAATTGATTTTTTAAAAATCCTGGAAACAAGTTGGGCAGAAATTAGGTTTAGATTAATATCTCACACAATATACACTAATTAAGTCCAAATGAATATATGTATGATCTAGATATAAAAGTTGCTCTCATAAAGTAATTGGAAGAATAGGAAAGGACATGACTTTGAGAACTAGGGGTAGGGTAGAAGTTCTTGGCCAAACTAAGGATAGAATTGGCCATAAGAGATAAAATGGATAATTTTGACAACATTAAAAAATTTTAAACTCTTACCTTCTGCCTTAGAATCTATATTAAGAATCAATTCCAAGGCAGAAGAGTAGTAAGAGCTGGCAATTGGAGTTAAGTGACTTGGTCAAGGTCACCCAGCTAGAAAGTATCTGAGGCTAAATTTAAACCCAGGACCTCTCATCTCTAGGCCTGGAAGTCCATACATTGATCCACTTTAGCTTCCTCAACAACATAAAAATTTAAAATATTTTTACAAACAAAATCTATAGTTAGAATTAGCAGATAGAGATAACTGAGGAAAAAAATCTTTGTAACAAATGTCTTTGATGAAGGTCTGTCATCCACAATACACAGGGAATTTACAAAAATGAGGCATGCCTCAATATTCATCTATTCAAAAGATATGAAACTATTTCTAAAAGGAAGAAAAGCTAGTTATAACAACTACATATATATTTCAATATTCCACATCATTAATAATATACAAGGCTGATATTTTACTTCGAATCCATTAGACTAGCAAAGATGACCCCCCCCCCAAAAAAAAGTAAATGGAAATTACTGGAAAGGCAATTGGATGACAGATACATTAATTCCCTCTTAGAGGAAGTTCGAAGAGATCCAATCATTCTAGAAAGCAATTTAGAACTATATCCCAAAAGTTACTAACATACTGTACGGAGCAAAACACATTTTTATTCAGTCAGTCAATGAGCATTTATTAAGTGGCTAATATTTATTTTAGAGAAAGAACACTATCCACATCCAAAGGAAGAACTATGGGAGCAGAAACAAAGAAGAAAAACAACTGCTTGATCTCATGAGTTGATGGGGATAGGATTGGGGTTATAGACTCTAAATGATCACCATAGTGCAAACATCAACAATATGGAAATAGGTTTTGATCAAGGACACATGTAAAACTCAGTGGAATTGCATGTTGGATGGAGGGGCGGGGGAGAGCATGACTCTTGTAACCAAGGAAGAATATTCTAAATTGACTAATTAAATAAAATTTTCCAAAAAAAAAAAAGACCAAAAAAAAGTGGCTAATATTTGCAGGAATATGCAAAATACTGGGAAAAAAATTTTTAAGAACCCTTACCTTCCATCTTGGAGTCAATACTGTGTATTGGCTCCAAGGTAGAAGAGTGGTAAGGGCTAGGCAATGGGGGTCAAGTGACTTGCCCAGGGTCACACAGCTGGGAAGTGTCTGAGGCCACATTTGAACCTAGGACCTCCTGTCTCTAGGCCTGACTCTCAATCCACTGAGCCACCCAGCTGTCCCCTAGAAATTTTTTTTAAAAACAAAATATAGTCTCAAAAAGAACATACTCCATTGAGAAAAGGCAACATACAAACAACTCTCTCTCTCTCTCTCTCTCTCTCTCTCTCTCTCTCTCTCTCTCTCTCTCTCTCTCTCTCTCTCTCTCTCTTTCTCTCTCTCTCTCTCTCTTTCTCTCTCTCTTTCTCTCCCTCCCTCCCTCCATATATGTTCGTATGCATGTGTGTGTCCATAAAGTGAAGATAATCAACAGAAGGAAGGAACTAGCATTTAGGGAATCAGGAAAAGCTTTTTGCAGACGAAATGTTAGCTTGAGCTTAAAAGAAGCCAGGGAAACTGGGAAGAAAATATGAGGAGGAAGAGTATTACAGGAATTGGGGTGGGGGTGGGGAATCAGTTGAAAATGCTTAGAGTCTAAAGATGGAATGTCTTATTTGAAGAACAGCAAGGAGGCCAGTGTCAATGGATATCAGATTATCTGGTGTGGGGGAATGCAAAGAAAGATGTAAGATGACTGGAAAGGTAGGAGTGTGAATTTTAGATTTACTCCACCCTGTTTAGTCTTTAAAATTCTAGCAACCAGGAATGTATACACCCCCACTTAAGGATTAAGTGTGGGGGAGGATGATCTATGACCAGGGTGTGTTAGCAAGTGACAAATCAAAACAACTGACTGACGCCCTGGGCTGTCCAAAGCCAACTTTAAGCCACCATTGGTAGATGTGAGACCCAGGAAGTGATGTAAAGAACTGCCTTTATATTTCATGTCACTTACTGTGAGAAGGGCTTTTGCAGACTTTGGAGGTGGAACTTAACTTGAGTGATAAGGCTGACTCCCCTTTCCCTTGACCTTTCTAAAGGCACTAGCCTCTGAGGAGCCAGGTTCTGAATGGCAAACTGGGTTTTTTATTTGATCCTGGTTTTTTATTTGATCCTAAAACTAGAGTTTACCCAATGGGAAAGGAGTGAAAACAGTCATATCCAGCTTTAGGAAGAATAATTTGACAGCTGAATGGAAGAGGAATTATAATGGGGAAAGAGGGAGACCAAGCAACAGGTGACTGGGTTATGGCAGTATCAGAGGAGAGAAGGGATAAAGGTTATGAAAGATGCTCTGAAGATAGAATCAAGGGTAAGAGAGAAGTTGAGAATGACACCTAAGTCTTGGGTCAGGTGGGGATGGGCATTAGAGTTGGAAGGGGTGTGACCTGAAGGCACAAAGATAGTGATATTGAAAAAGAAAAGGAAGAAAGAGTATCAATGAAGCATTGAGTAATAAAAAGGGCAGAAAAATTTTCACAAGAGAAATAATACTAAAATGACAGCATTGCAAATGCTATGGAAAATTTGGAATCTTTTTTTTTTTATCTTACCAAGTTGTACATCATGGGATTCACAGTTACATATGTAAATCCTCTTTTTTTTCCTGCCCTTTTGTACATAGAGATATACTCATGATGCTTGTCAAGCTCATAATGATCAGAAATTATCTTTTAATAAAGAGTAAAACATTTTTAAAATGTTCATTAGAAAACAAAAGGAAGTACAGAAGGGGCAATTCTATCTATTATTATATTAAATTTAAAATATACTTAAGAAAAATGAACTTTATGTCATGTACAATCTCCTTTTTTTGTTCTCAATATTAGGAAATATTTAGGCTTATTTTATCAATCACGTAATAAATTTCTTAAACATCCAATGATGTAAGACAAAGTAAATGTCAGATGATATGGATGCACTTCATTTCAGTTCATTGCTACTGCCTACAACTTTTCCTCTTGCTGTGCTCATTAATCTGGCCACTTTTGAATGTACCCAATTTGACATAGTTAAATTAGAAGCAAAGATCTGGCTGGTCCTTTAGTTGTAGGATACATAATACTATGCCCCATAGCAAGAGAATTGGTTAAAAATCAGGCAGGCAGGAAGGAATTAGGAGGATAAAGATACTTAAAAGATCAAAGTGATCAGTCCAAAATCAGGCATTCAAGAAATAGAAAATCTACAGGAAATAAAAGGTCAAAGAATTACAGGAGATTAGAAACTGAGATGCACAATCTAAGCAGCAGAAGTTCAGGAAACGAGGTAGGTAAGTTGTCTGGGCACAGTTACAGTGCACCAAAACAGTGCACCAAAGACAATGAAACCTTGATACTTGGCCAACCTTGTCCCTCTGCCAAGAAACTGGTACATAGGCAGTAGCAGGCTGTAGTGGCGGGGGGGGGGGGGGGGGGGGGGGGAAGCACCACACTGGGAATTAGACAAGCTAGGTTCTAGTACTGCCTACTCTGCTGTGTTGTTACCTTTGGCCCAAGGATTTCACCTTTCTGGGCCTTGATGCCCTCATCTATAAAATCAAGAAGACTGAATCTGACGATGTTCAAAGTTTCTCCAAGCTCAATGATACTGTTTCCTATTGAAGCAAGAATCAATTCCAAGGGTACCAAAATTAGGAAGGCATGGCAATGAATCTCTGAGCAAAAAATCTCTTACAATGAAAGTAAATAACATGGTCTCTCCTCCCACAGAGAAGCATTGACTACTTACTACTAAAAATACTCCCATTCAGACACTGATTCTGAGGACTTCTCTTTGAATGCTCTCCTTCCCAATTGTGGACAACTAAAAGCTCAGAACTCTGTTAATCAGATAATAATAGTAATAATAATAATGATAATGTTGAGGATGAAGATGAGGATAAAGAAGTTAACTAGCTTTTACAGTTTGCAAAGGATTTTACATATCCTCCTTAGCTCTGAATTGCAGACATTGTGCCATACAAATAAATGAGTACAAAGACACCAACACCTAGAACTCTTCTAGTTAGCTATGCTGGAAGGGTTTATATGCCTCTGCCTGATCTAAATTCCAATTACCTATTTTTTATCTAAGTTAAACTTGACAGTGGGCAAAATAGCCTCAGGTGTGCCTTATTGAACAACACAAAATCAGTTCTAAAAGTCCTTAAATGAACACTCCTCACATTCATTTACCAATACTCCATCCCCACCCAGGAAACACTGACCTAGTCCATACTACTCCATTCAAAGCACCTACTGATTGATGACCGGTATGATTTCAGAAAGAACTGAAAAGACCTACATGAACTGATACAGAGTAAAATAAGCAGAACCAAGAGAACATTATACATGATAATTGAAATATTGTGGAATGATCAAATGTGATAGACTTTGCTATTAACAGCAACACCATGATCTAGGACAATTCTGAGTGACTTATGAAAAAGAATGCTATCTACATCCAGAGAAAGAACTGTTGGAATGGGAATGCAGATGAAAACATGATTTATCACTTATTTATTTGGTTATATGATTTGGGGCTTGGTTTTACAAATATGGAAGGATGTTTTGTGTGATAACATACATATAACCCAGACTGAATTATTTATCAACTCCAAAATGGGGGGTGGGGGATACACAACATGAATTCTGTAACTTTGGAAAATTTATGTGGAAATTTGTTATTAAACTAAAATAAAAATGAGGAAAATCACCTCTCTTACCAGGTTCTTGTGAAGATAAAATTAAATAATACTGTGAAGCACTTAGCACATGGCCTGGCATATACTGAATGTTTAATAAATGCTTGTTTCCTCTCCACCATCCATCTTTTTCTATTTCACTCACTCGACCACCTTTTAATCCCCTCAGCAAACACTCTGGTTTCTAATTTCACACACTGAATCACAGTTCAATCCTCCAACATTATGGCACCAATCAGTCATCAGTGGCAAACGAACATACTGATGCAGCTATTTTCTTTTTTATATTATTTCTGCTGGCTCTAGCTACATTCTAGATAGTTGAGGTTGCCAGAATCATAAAATTAAATGGATCAAATGGCAGAAAGACAGAAGAAGCTCCTCCTGTATGTGCTGTCTTCCTCCTTAAGCTCCTTGAGGGCAGGGACTTTCTTTTTGCTTATACTTGTATCCCTAGGGTTTAGCATAACACCTTGCAAAAAGAATATGCTCAATTAATGTTTTTAGCTGTTTGACTGATTTGTCCAGGCTTCTAAAGCAGCATTTTTATACGGATTCTCCAAAGGCAAAGCTGATTGTGTTTTCAGAAGAGAGAGCAAGTAGAGATACCTGAATGGGTCTTTGACAGTATCCTCTGAGCCTTCACCTATTCTTGGAGGTATGTCAATACTAAATATCACAGAAAGTCAGAGGTTCACAGAATCACAGAATGTACTTTGGAAAGAAGTTCAGAGGCTATCTAATCCAATCAGTGCCTGTACAGGAATCCCCTCTATAGTATCCCTTACCAGAAATAATCTAGCCTTCATTAGCAAGAAAGAATCCTTTCTCTCTCTCTTTTTCCTAGTATTATGAAGTCTTAAGCAAGCTCCAGCACAATTCCCAGTTCATTGACCTCTTTATTGGAGTTCTTCAAGTAAGAGGCTGAGTATTTTGTTCAGGTCCTTAGTTCCCTTCCAACTCTGAGATTCAAAATTCTGTAATCAACATCAATAATTCATAAGGCTCTCAGATTGCCCAGATAAAAGCATTAAAATAAATGTCTTTAAAATGCTCTTCTGTCCACTCTGGTCTACACTACCTGTGAGGCACAGGCTAAGGCTAGGGCTTCTCCACAAAAAGAACCTGGTTAGGGAGAACCAAAGAAATGTCAAATATCCAAAGGGTAAGAACAATGAGCTTGTTTGATACATGAAGAAAGGTAAAGTATCAGGTTAGCAAAGCAATTTGGGAGGAGACAGAGGAAAGGGCATTTTCTTCAGTACCAGGCCAGTAAATAGTATCCAGACACAAAGATAAATTCAATCAAAATAAGAAGTCAGTGTCTGCAAGCCAAAGATCAAGGCAAACCTGGGAGAGTGTCAACAGTCTCCTAAATGACTCAAATATCTATCTTTTATGCTAAGAAGCATGGAATTAGTCCCATTATGCTTGATCCTAGATCCCTATTGTGCTAGGAGAAGGCTATGGGCAAGTGCTGCCTTATTTGTCCTAATGGGATGCACCTATAGGTCAGGACAGTTTTACAAATGGACAGAGGGAGCTGGGTTTGTCCTAGAAAACCAATATACTATCTGAACCTGACCTTCATTCCTGGACCAGACTCCGCCCATTTCAGTTCTACATATTAAATCTGGGATGCAGTGTGTTCCAAAAGTATTAGTGTAGTTTTATGTTTTAACACTGGAAAACGATAGGATCTCAGCTCCAGATAGCAAGCCCTTCTCTGTTTTCTGAACTCACTCTACCCTGAAGTTGGGGGTTCAGAAAGCTGTGGCCTCAAATTTGCCTCCAACTGCCTTCAAGCACATGCTCCCTATGGTCATGTGTTTCTGCTGAAGAATGTTATTCTCTTCCTCCTCTTTGTTGCACTCTGCAAAAAGCACAAAATAAAAGGTAGAGATTCCTTAAAAATGCAACATTTTCCTCTAGAGCTGATATCTAAGAGATGACTACCTGAAAAGTAGGGCAGCCTTCTCTTTTAAAGGCCATTCACTGTATTCTGTCAGTTGCCTTCATCCAATAATACTTTTTTGTACTATCAGGATATTTAGAAAACTACTTGTAGTAGCAAAGAATTGAAAATTGAAAGTTGTCCATCAATTGGGAAATGGCTGAACAAATCATGGTATATGATTGTGATGGAATATTATCGTGCTGTAAGGAATGGCAAACAGGATGATTTCATAAAAATCTGGAAAGACATATAAACTGATGCAAAGTAAAGTGAACCAGAAGAACACTGTTCACAACAGCAATATTTTTTGATGAACTATGAATGACCTAATTATTTTCAGCAATGCAGTAATACAAGACATGATAAAAAATGCCATCTGCCTTCTGAGAAAGAACTGATGGGATCTAGATGCAGACTGAAACATAGTATATTTCACTTTCTTTCTACTTCTTTTTTCTTTTGAGATCTCTTCCAGAAAATGACTAATTTGAAAAGATATTTTATATGATTGTACATGTAAAATCTATATTAGATTGCTTACCATCTTGAGGGAGGGGAAAGGATGGGAGGGAAGGAGAGTGAAAAGGAGGGAAAGAATTTAGAATTCTAAACTTTTTTTTTTAAATTATTGTTGTTGTTTGCCCTTCATTTTCTTTCTTTCTTTTTTTTTTAAACCCTTACCTTCCGTCTTGGAGTCAATACTATGTATTGGCTCCAAGGCAGAAGAGTGGTAAGGGCTAGGCAATGGGGGTCAAGTGACTTGCCCAGGGTCACACAGCTGGGAAGTGTCTGAGGCCAGATTTGAACCTAGGACCTCCCGTCTCTAGGACTGGCTCTTAATCCACTGAGCTACCCAGCTGCCCCCAGAATTCTAAACTTTTTAAAAGGAATATTTAAAATTGGTTCTACATAATTAAAAAAACTTTATGCTCTATAACTGATTATTTAAAAAATTTTCCAATTTCATCAATTACCTTAACCTACTTCCTTGCAGAAGAAAAAGATTACTTTTCCCAAATATATGTTCAGTGCAATATCTCCTCAAAAGCTTCTAAATTGGGGCAATCAAATCAAAGATATCACAGGGATAAAAAGAGACCTAAGAAGTCATGCTACTCCATCTACTTCATATTACAGAGAAGAAAACTGAAGGGCCCCCCTTCTCATTTTTCAGAAAGGGAAACTGAGGTCTGAGGTCATATAATCACATGTATGTAGCAGAACCAAGATTGCAGCACATATCCCCTGACTTTAAATTGAGTGACTCATGTTTTTCATTCCACTAAAATGAGTAAACATGTATTACGTACTTATTCTGTGCCAGATACTCTGCAAAGGGCTTTTACAAATGTGATCTCATTTAAACCTTAGAACAACTTTGGGGGATGTTATAATTATCTCCTTTTTATAGTTGAGGAAACTGAGGCATATGGAGTTTAAATGACTTGCCCAGGAATACAAAGCTAGTAAGTATCTGACATTGGATTTGAACTCAGATCATTCTGACTCCAGGTCCAATGCTCCATCAATTGAACCATCCACTGTGAAGTAGCCCTTGACTTCAAGAAACTTACACTTTAGTAGGAGAAACTATAGAGATACAAGCATAAATGACTAAATATTTAATAATCAGCTCTCTAGTTTAAAAAAGCATGCAGACTGAACTTTTAAATTTAATCTGCATCATCAACATTCTATCCATTGCTTTCTCAAGTCTAGACAATGAACAAACCAATAAAATATTTTCTGACAAGTAGGTATTTATCATTTCTATGATGAAAATACTCATATTGAAATTTTAAGTGAGTTCAGAGAGCCAGTTTGAACTAGCTCCAGCACAACTCTGCACAAATAACTATAACACAAATGAAAATATGATAGATAGAAAATCACCCAGTTGTTAGTACTCAACTTTTTCTTAATTTTCTTACAATAGATTTGATGTATTCAAGATCTGTATTAGGTGACCTATCTCCTTTGCAAAATTGTTCTTCATACCTAATTTTCAAAGAGGACCAATGATATCACAGGGTAGCGTGACTCGCATGTGTAGCACAAAGTCATCTGCTTCCCACTATCTTCCAATGTCATCAAAGTTCAGGGGCAAAACAAAAGTCAGGACAACTGGCAACAACTCAGGATGCAGTGGATGACCATGGCATCTTCCCTGCCTGAACAAGCTCAAAATGCCTTTTTCTGGCACCTTCAGGGCCATTGGAACAAATTGTTCTCCTCTACCCATTCTGCCAGAGGAATTCTTCACAAGCTTGGAGTAGATTCTTCTTAACTCATGAATGGGCTTAAGGAGTGAATTTGCTAAATATAAACTTTGAAGGAAAGGACTGTTTCATTTTTATCTCTGTATCCTCAGCTGGCATAGTGCCTTGTACCCCGTTGGAATTTCATATTGTCTTCTGAATTGAATTGAGAACAAAAGGTTAAGAGGGAGATCCTGTGATTCATTATGACTAGGAGAGATCAATCAATTAATCAATAAGCAAACATATATGCAAAGCAAAAGTCTCTGAGAACGTGCATTTCAGTGGAGGATACAATATGAATATCACTTAAGTATATACATAAGATACACAAAATTAATACATGATATTTTGGAGGAAAGAGAGCAATAGCAATTGTGAGTAAGGGTGGAGATCAAGAAATCAATCATGTGTTAGGTGGTGTTTGAACACAGTGTTGAATCCCAAGAGACAGGAGTAAGGAGGGAGCATTCATGGTGGGGAGCACTCTAGGCATGGGAGACAGTTGGTGCAAAGGCTCAGGCAAGAGGTGGTGGTTTATGGGTATTGAATACTAAGTACACCAGGTTTTAGAGTTCAGCAGATGGTGGGGAGAGGGCATCAGTGAGTTTGTACAAGAGGGCTGGAAAGGTAAGAAGGAGACAAGTTGTGAAGACATTTAATGAACTGCTGGAGTTTACTTTAAGAAATCACTCTGAAGATGGAGTGGAGTGGGTAGAAGCTTGTAGCAGAGACAAATAGGCTATTGCAAAAAGAATTTAGAGGAGAAGTGATAAGGACCTATGTAAGTGGAGAGTAGGAAGAAGCAGGAAAGTGATCAGGGAAGCTTTAATGGAGCAGTTGCTAATGGAATAGGGCCTTGAAGAATAAATTTGATTTAAATAAGTAGATATGAAGGAGGAAGCCAAAGCAGAGCTGGGGTTGCTAGCTGAGTTGCCTTTTCATCCCAAGTGAATTGCCTAACTATCCTACCTGTGAATTAAATAATAGATATAGCTTTCGTCTGATAATGATAAAAGTAGTGATTCTTTTTTTTTTCTTGTCAGAAGGCAGGTATTACATAAGATCACAGATTTAAAATTTGAAAAGTCCTTAGATACTACCTAGTCCAATCTACTCCTATTTTCAAGGAGAGAGATATTTAATGAGGAAGAGCAATACACATGGACTTCAGAGAAATTTCCTAGCTCAATGCAAATATTCTTCATGCAAATCCATCAATAATGACTAATATTAATTGAGGCCATAATTCTTAATAGTAAATGTAAAGATACAAAACACAAGAATTCCTGCAAATGCCATGGAATTAGGTTCACTCTCATGGGGTGAGGTGTCCTACTTTAAAATGAGACCATGCAGACTTCCCAGCTTCCAATCAAGAAGAGGAAAAGAAAGAGGATTAAGAGGACTAAAGAAAAGAAATAAGAAGAATTTCCTCTTGTTTCTCCATTCACGTCCCAAAAAAGGGACAAAGAGAACTAATACCTGTTACTCTATGTACCAGAAACAAAGAGAGTTTCCTTTCTTTCTGATATTTCTGTCTCATTAATAATCTTTGTCATGAAGTTAACAAACATGAACATTAGCATTTCCATATACACCGAAGAATAGAAAAAATTTGAATGTGAAACTGGGAAACTATGTAAGTATTATAAATTTAATCTAATAGTACCCAAACTGCCCTGTTTACCTGTATTTCTTTTGACCTTTCTTAGAATGTCTTTTATTTTTTAAATGTCATTGTTGCTCTTTTCTTTATTTTTGTATTAAATATCACCACCTATCCCCTTGCAAACCACTCATAGCCATAACAAAAACCTTCCTTTGTAACATATATAGAAAAAAAAATCAAATCCATACATTGACCCTATTTGAAAATGTATTAGGGGGGCAGCTGGGTGGCTCAGTGGATTGAGAGCCAGGCCTAGAGATGGGAGGTCCTAGATTCAAATCTGGCCTTAGACACTTCCCAGCTTTGTGACCCTGGGCAAGTCACTTGACCCCCATTGCCCTTACCACTCTGCTGCCTTGGAGCCAATACACAGTATTGACTCCAAGATGGAAGGTAAGGGTTTAAAAAAAAAAAGAAAATGTATTAGTTTGTATTTCTTCTCAATTAATTATCAAGAGGGGGGAAACATGCTTCATCATTAATTTTCAGAATTCCTAATTAATCAGAATTCTTGAGTATTAATAATTTCATTCTTAATCCTTATTATATTATACTTATATAAATTGTTCTGGCTCCACTCAATATTCTTCATCAGTTCTTCCAAGCATTCCTAGAGTTCTCTGAATCTGTCCTATTCATTATATCTTCAAGCACAGTTACACTAATATACAAGAGTTTGTGGAGCCATTCTCTAATTAATGGGATCATATTGTTTTGTACTTCTTTGCTATCATAAAAAGTTGTGCTATAATTTTTTTTACATAAAGGTCATTTCTTTTTTTTTTAATTTACTTTAGACATATTCCTGGTAGTAATGTCCCTGGGTGAAAGACCAAGCACAACTTGGTCACTCTGAAGATCTGGTTACAAATTGCTTTCCTGAACAGCTCCACCAGCAATGTACCAGCATGCTTATCCTTCCAGAGACACTCTAATATTTATCATTTTCCTTTTTAGCCACCCTTGACAACCTGATGGGTAGGTAGGGTAATCTCAAAGCTATTTTAAATATGTATTTCTTTCATTGTTAGTGAGCATTATTATGCCATTGTTAATAGCTTATCCTTTCATATCCATTAACCTTTATATATCAGTACAAATTGCCTATGTCTTGAACATTTGACCTTGATCAGATAATTTCACTGCAAAGATTTTCTTTCCAGTTAACCATTTCCCTTCTAATTTTAATTTTGCTCCTGCAGCAAAACTTTAAATTTTATGTAATTAAAATTATACATTTTATCTCTTATGAAGATGCTCTCTAACCTTTGTTTGGTCAAGAATCCTCCTCCTCCATAGTTGTGAAAGTATCTCCTTCCATTCAAACTAAATTTATTGATTATAATTTTATTGTACTATCATTGTTAAAAGATATATTTCATACTTATCTTTTTAGGTACTTGCTTATGAGGTTTTTAGGCCCTAAAAAGTAGCCAATTTGTGTAAAGGTACCATGCACAGTTAAGAAATATGTATCCTTTTTATTATTCCTATTCAATATTGTTATAAATGATTACCTTTCTTATACCCTATGGTTCAGTCAAACTGATCTTAGGATGCTCATATGTAACATTCTGCCTCCTATCTCCTTGTGTTTGTACAGTTTGTCCTTTGTGCTTAAAATGCACTTCTTCCTCCCTTGGCCTCTTAGAATCTCAAACTTTCTTCAAAGTTCAGTTAAATGCCAACTCCTACACGAGTCCCTCCCTGATCTTCTCCCGTTACTAAAACCTCCTCTCAAAAAATACCTTGTATATATTACTGTAAATGTATGTACGTTATCTCTCTTGTGCTACATAGTAAACTACTTGAGAACAGACAATATTTCACTTTGGTGTTTGCATCCTCTGTTCCTGACACAATGTAGATACTTAATAAATGCTTTGGGTGCCTGATTGACAGGCAATAAATAAGCACAATGGAATTATATGCAAAGGATACAACTTTCTTCCAGTTGTGTTATTAAAGATGAACCAAATAATGGAAAAATGGATTTAACAGACTTATGAAATAACGGAAGAGGTATCTTAGAGTAAGTACACTTTTTTTTTGAGCTTACATAATACCTGTAAAAGTTGTTTTTGCTCTAGGGCATAAAGAATACATGAATAAATTTTTAAAAGGAGAAAATCTTGAAGTTTTTAATATTCCATTTCCCCTTTGAATCAGAGCTATGGTTATGTTATGGACTATAATGTAATACAAATTGTAATAAATCAAGAAAATAAGAACAAGCTTTAGACTTAAAAACTAAAAAATATAGTAAATAACTGAAAATGAGGAGAATCTCATGAAATGGAGAAGAAATAAACTAAATTGTCATAAATGAGTATTTCTCATCATATATACTAACAAACCAAATATTCAAATAATATGGGTGAACATATATATATGAAAATACTGGAATTAACAAAACAAGAAATACAAAACCTAAACAATCCAATTCAGGAAGAGAAACTGACTTAGGTAAAATTGAATTCCTATAGGATAAAACAGATTTTTAAGTAAATTCTAAAAACCATCCAAACAACAACAATAAAATCCTTATGCAACAGAAATTGTTAAAAAAAATATACAAAAACTATCTCATAAAATTTTAACCAAATTAATTTATGCCCATAAAAACACTTTATCAAATTAGACAAAATAAAAACAAAATTCATATAGAGAAACAAAAGTTTTTAAATAGAAAAGCAGAGCTCTTTGTGGTGGTAAAAAATTGGAAAATTCCCCTTTAATTGGGGAATGGATGAACAAATTGTGGTATATGTTGGTGATGGAATACTATTGTGCTCAAAGGAATAATAAAGTGGAGGAATTCCATGTGAACTGGAACAACCTACAGGAATCGATGCAGAGCGAAAGGAGCAGAACCAGAAGAACATTGTACACAGAGACTGATACACTGTGGTACAATCGATCATAATGGACTTCTCCATTAGTGGCAATGCAGTGATCTGAACAACATGGAGGGGTCTATGAGAAAGAACACAATCCACATTCAGAGGAAAAACCACGTTCAGAAGAAAAACTGTGGGAGTAGGAACACAGAAGAAAAAACAACTGTTTGAATACATGGGTCAAGGAGATATGGTTGGGGATGTAGACTCTAAATGAACATCCTAATGCAAACACCAACAGCATGGAAATGGATTTTGATCAAGGACACAAGTAATACCCAGTGAAATTGTGCATCAGCAACAGGAAGGGTGGGTGGAGGGGAGGGAGGGAAATAATATGTTTCTTGTAACCAAGGAATAATGTTCTAAATTGACTAAATAAATTAATTTAAATTTAAAAAAAATAAATATAAATATAAAAGCAGAAGCAATAAAAAAGTAGGGGAAAAGTAGTAGGTTGGCATTATCAAGTTATATTATAAAATAGTTATCAAAATACTTTGGTATTGAAAAAGTATATTGGGGCAGCTAGTGGCACAGTGAATAAGAGTGCCTGATCTGGAGAAGACAGGAGTTCAAATTTGGACTCAGCTATTTATTCACTGCGTGACCTTGACAAGTTACTTACACTCTGTTTTACTCAGTTCCCTCTTCTGTAACATGAGCAGAAAAGGAAATGGCAAGCTACTCCAGTATACTTGCCAAGAAAACCCCAAATGGTATCACAAATAGTCAAACAAAACTGAAAATGACTGAATATAGACAAAAATAAAGGCAATCTGTAGAAAAGATTAGATCTATGAAACTAAACAGCATATACTTATAGCAATCTAATGTCCAATAAGCTCAAGAACACAAACTACTAAGAAACTAAACTCTATTCAACAAAAACTACTAATAAAACTACATAGTATTCTATAAAAACACCACCACACCAAACAAAATATTGGTCTGGACCAGCAGATTACTCCACATTCCACAATAAATTCCAAATGGATAAATGGTTTAAAATTTAAAAGTCACTCCATGAAAAAAAAAAGACTACCACTGGAAGGTTGTAGCATTCATAGATCATAAAGGTATAAATCTATAAACTTTTTTATGGCTGGAGAAAGCAGCACAAAATGCATGTGTTTTAATGTTCAAAATTAACTCTTTTTAAACCCCCTTCCTTTTGGCTTAGAACCAAGGGAGAAGAGCAGTAAGGGCTAGGCAATTGGGGTTAAGTGATTTGTCCAGGGTCACACAGCTAGGAAGTATCTGAGGTCAAATTTGAACCCGGGACATCCTTTCTGTAAGCCTGGCTCTTGATCCACTGAGCAACCTAGCTACCCCCATAAATTAATTTTTGAAGATAAATTCATCTGAACACAGAATGGGAATGAGGATGGGTAGAGCCTGGGAAGGAAGTCGCCTATGTTACAACTATGGGATAGGGAATACAGAAGGGAGGGAGTGCTCTATCTGAGAGTTTACAATTTTAATTCATCATTCTTGCTAATTAGGTGCTAAACTCAGTTGTTTACATGATAGGAAGAACTCTCAGTGCTTTCATCACTCTAGGGCAAAGCTCCAGTTGAACTGCCCTAGTTATGGCTCTGCAAGAATATAGGGTATTTAGTTATAGTTACAATCTCTATTTTATGCTGTTTTGTTTAATTGTTTGGGAAGAAAATACTATATTTAAAATTCATTTAGGTTTTTCTTCGGTGCCAAAAAAATAACATATCCCCCCACCATCCAAAAATAAATTAATAAAATTAATTCATAGTCCAAAGTTAGAAAAGATGCTCAGATTCAAAGATCACTCAACAAAAGCCTATTTAACACATAATGTAGGTTATCTAGAATACTAATAATACTAAACTATTAGTACTTTCATACTATTAGGTTTGATCACCTCAAACACAGAAAAATTTTAGTTGCTAGTTTGTAAGTTTTAATTTTAATATCATCTTCAATAGATGTTTATTAAGTCCCTTACTATATAACATTGTCCTGGTAACTGAGAAAGTTTTGATATTTTGTAGAGAATTCAAATGAAATGAATATCCTATAAAAGACTCTAATAGTGCTAATGAATGGTAGGGGAGAGAAGTTTCTGCTATAAAAGAATTCTACTCTGACATTCACACAACAGATGAATAGATGAATAGATAGATAGATAGATAGATTAGATTAGATTAGATTAGAGATATGCACATATATATAGGACACAGGACTATGTCCAGGGTCTTTTCAGTCTGAGATGTTTGGATAGATTTTTGATTAATCCTTTCTAAATCCTCATCAAAAAATATGAGATTTTGAAATTTTTTATCCCCCTTCTTAGTCAAGAAAAAGATTCCGTGATGAACCATGTTATTTAGATAACAAAGTGAGATTATGTCTGCCTGGAAGGTTTGAATGAGAATCTGAAGCAGGAGTTAGGGGAGAGACAAGAAAAGTAGAGGGCAGGGGCTGGGAAGATTGTGGCTAGCATCTTTATCCATCAGAGGCAAATAAGACAATAATAACCAATATGAGTGATAAGTCCACTTGCCAGTGAATTTTTTCCAGCTGAAATTCTTGGAGACTGATGGAGTATTTCCTTCCTCCCTCTACATTTTCTTCCCTTCTCAGTTTCCATCCAAAAGGATGAGATTTAAATATAAAATTTCCTGTTTCCCTTTTAAACTGTTTTTTGCTATTTTTGTAGTATTTTTAAGTCTGCTTTGCCAAGATAAAAGATGAGATTGATCTCAATTGTTCTACATCTAAGACTTTAATTATAGTCAGAGAGCTCAAGCAGGATAACTCTGACTGTTTTATATACATAAAACTTAACTGGTTGTAAAGTAATTTTTCTGGTTTGGCAGGAGTAGCCGCTTGAGGGTCTGGCATCTATATATACATACATATGTATATACATATATATGTGTGTGTGTGTATTCATATGTGTATGTATATTATTATGATGATTAATCATATGAGATTCCCAAAAGAGCAAAGACAGGATTTCCCTGTGTTTAAATTGTTGCAGTCACTTATACCTTCAATGTAAGTTCTATTTTGCTTTAGACCTGAGAAATGAGAAGGGGAAACATAAAGGAGGAGGTAGTTGCCAAAGGATAGGTTCCTGATTAAAACCCTGTCCTGGCGACAGAGAAATGTAGTTTGAGAAGTATTCAGCAACTCCCATACCCAAGGATTGTTTGGAAGGAGAAGAGTAATCTTTAGCTGTCTATCTATAGTGATGCCTTTTGGGTAAAATAGGGTTAAAGGTTAGTATCTCATGATCAGTGTCAATCAATACTTGATACTAATCTAAGAATTCCTATTAGGATCACATTATGAAAGGTCATAGAGAAACCTACCTCTCCTGTATGAACTCCAGAAAACACCTGAAGAAATCCCAGAAAGAACAATGAAAAGGAAAACTGAAAAGAAAAAAAGAACCTAGAATATCCACATTCAGTCAAAAAAGACTGACAAAAGTGGGAAGGAAAATCAGCTCCAGGGAAGTTAGCATGAATTCAGGTAAACACAGAAGCTAGCATAGGTGAGGAGGAGAGCCATTCCAGGGAAGTTATGACTAATTCAGATAAACAAGAAAACCAGTTTCTACAAAAATTTTTCCCCAGTTTTCTGCTTAACTTTTAATCGTGGCTACTTTAGTTTTAAATGTACGAATTTTTAAAAAATTTAATGTAATCAAAATTATTCCTTGTTTGTTAATAAATTCTTCTCCTATTCATAAATCTGATAGGTAATATGTTCCCTGCCCTAATTTGTTTATGATACCTCCTTTTATGTATCTAAAATATAGAGAACTTTATCAAGTTTATAAGAATAAGAACAATTCTCCAACTGATAAATGGCAAAAGATATGAGCAGACAATTTTTGTTAGCCATATTTTTTGTTTTTAAATATTTTTCCATGTTTACATGATTCATTTTCTTTCCTTCTCCTCTTCCCTCCCACCTCCCAGAGATGACACGCAATTCCACTGGGTTGTGCATGTATTATCATTGATATCTATTTCCATATTATTCATTTGTATGATAGAGTAATCTTTTAAAACCAAAACTCCACATCATATACTCATATCAACAAATAATAAGTCATATGTTTTTCTTCTGCATTTCTCCTCCCATAGTTCTTCCTCTCAATGTGGATAGCATGCTTTCTCATAAGTCCCTCAGGATTGTCCTGGATCATTGCATTTCTACTAGTAGCAAAGTTCATTACATTGGATCATTCCACAATGTTTCACTTTCTGTGTATAATGTTCTCCTCCCTCTCTCAATGACCAAAGACCCTGAGTGAGCACTGACAGTCATTTATTTTTTTAAACATTTTATTTGGTCATTTTCATACATTATTCATTAGAAACAGAGATCATTTTCTTTTCCTCCCCCCCTCTTCCTGCCACCCCTACCCTAGCCAATGTATGATTCCACTGGGTATCACATATGTCCTTGCTCCAAACCCATTTCCTTGTTGTTGGTATTTGCATTCGGGTGCTCATTTAGCATCTCTCCTCAATCATATCCCCTCCTCCCCTGTAGTCAAACACTTGCTTTTCCTCGGTGTTTTTACTCCCACAGTTTGTCCTCTGCTTGAGGATAGTGTTTTTTCTCATATATCCCTGCAGATTGTTCAGGGAAATTGCATTGCCATTAATGGAGAAGTCCATTGCATTCAATTGTACCACAGTGTATCAGTCTCTGTGTACAATGTTCTCCTGGTTCTGCTCCTTTCACTCTGCATCACTTCCTGGAGGTTGTTCCAGTCTCCATGGAATTCCTCCACTTTATTATTCCTTTTAGAACAATAGTATTCCATCACCAACATATACCACAATTTGTTCAGCCATTCCCCAATTGAAGGGCAGCCTCTCATTTTCCAATTTTTGGCCACCACAAAAAGTGCAGCTATTCTTGTACAAGTCTTTTTCCTTATTATCTCTTTGGGCTACAAACCCAGCAGTGCTATGGGTGGATCAAAGGGCAGACAGTCTTTTATCGCCCTTTGGGCATAGTTCCAAATTGTCCTCCAGAATGGTTGGATCAATTCACAACTCCACCAGCAATGAATTAGTGTCCCTACTTTGCCACATCTCCAGCATTCATTACTTTCCTTTCCTGTCATGTTAGCCAATCTGCTAGGTGTGAGGTGATACCTCAGAGTTGTTTTGATTTGCATCTCTCTGATTATAAGACATGTAGAACACTTTTTCATGTGCTTATTAATAGTTTTGATTTCTTTAACTGAAAACTGCCTATTCATGTCCCTTGCCCATTTTTCAATTGGAGAATGGCATGATTTTTTGTGCAACTGGTTTAACTCTCTATAAATTTGAGTAATTAGACCTTTGCCAGAGGTTTTTGTTATGAAGATTGTTTCCCAATTTGTTGCCTCCCTTCTAATTTTAGTTACATTGGTTTTGTTTGTACAAAACCTTTTTAATTTGATGTTTTCCAAATTATTTATTTTACATTTTGTGACTCTTTCTAAGTCTTGCTTGGTTTTAAAATCTTTCCCTTCCCAAAGGTCTGACATGTATACTATTCTGTGTTCACCTAATTTACTTATAGTTTCCTTCTTTATGTTTAGGTCATTCACCCATTCGGAGTTTATCTTGGTGTAGGATGTGAGGTGTTGATCCAAACCTAATCTCTCCCACACGGTCTTCCAATTTTCACAGCAGTTTTTATCTAATAGTGGATTTTTGTCCCAAAAGCTGGGGTCTTTGGGTTTGTCATAGACTGTCTTGCTGAGGTCATTCATGCCAAGTCTATTCAACTGATCCTCCTTTCTGTCCCTTAGCCAGTACCAAATTGTTTTGATGACCACTGCTTTGTAATATAGTTTTAGATCTGGGACTGCAAGGCCACCTTCCTTTGTACTTTTTTTCATTATTTCCCTGGATATCCTTGATCCTTTGTTCTTCCAAATGAACTTTGTTATGGTTTTCTCTAATTCGGTAAAAAAGTTTTTTGGAAGTTCAATGGGTATGGCAATAAATAGATAGATAAGTTTGGGAAGGATGGTCATTTTTATTATGTTATCTAGTCTGACCCATGAGCAATCAATGTTTTTCCAATTGTTTAGATCTAGTTTTAATTGTGTGGAGAGTGCTTTGTAGTTGTATTCAAATAGTTCCTGTGTTTGTCTCAGCAGATAGATTCCTAAGTATTTTATATTGCCTCGGGTGACTAAATGGAATTTCTCTTTCTAATTTTTGCTGCTGAACTGGGCTGGAGATATATAGAAATGCTGATGACTTGTGTGGGTTTATTTTGTATCCTGAAACTTTGCTAAAGTTGTTGGTTACTTTGAAAGTAAATCATCATATCATCCTCAAAGAGTGACAGCTTGGTCTCCTCATTGCCAATTTTAATATCTTCAATTCCTTTTTCTTCTCTAATTGCTAATGCTAGTGTTTCTAGTACAATATTAAATAGTAAAGGTGATAATGGGCATCCTTGTTTTACTCCTGATCTTATTGGGAAGGCTTCAAGCTTATCCCCATTGCAGATGATGTTTGCTGATGGTTTTAGATATATACTGTTTATTATTTTTAGGAAAGGCCTTTCTATTCCTATACTTTCTAGTGTTTTCAATAGGAATGGGTGTTGCATTTTGTCAAAGGCTTTTTCTGCATCTATTGAGATAATCATGTGATTTTTGTCAGTTTGCTTGTTAATATGGTCAATTATGTGGATGGTTTTCCTAATATTGGACCATCCTTGCATTCCTGGTATGAACCCTACCTGATCATAGTGGATAACCCTTGTGATGACTTACTGGAGTCTTTTTGCTAGTATCCTATTTAAGATTTTTGTGTCTATATTCATTAGGGAGACTGGACTATAGTTTTCTTTCTCTGTTTTTAATCTGCCTGGCTTTTGAATCAGTACCATGTTTGTGTTGTAAAAAGAATTTGGTAGAACCCCTTCTTGGCTTATTCTGTCAAATAGTTTGTATAATATTGGGATTAGTTGTTCTTTGAATGTTTGATAGAATTCATTTGTGAATCCATCTGGACCTGGGGATTTTTTTCTTAGGGAGTCCTTTGATGGCTTGTTCAATTTCTTTTTCCGATATGGGGTTGTTTAGGTAATTTATTTCTTCCTCTTTTAGTCTAGGCAATTT
Source organism: Monodelphis domestica (assembly GCF_027887165.1). Lineage (NCBI taxonomy): Eukaryota > Metazoa > Chordata > Mammalia > Didelphimorphia > Didelphidae > Monodelphis > Monodelphis domestica. The sequence continues at coordinate 268,921,843 of NC_077227.1, forward strand.
ATATCTTTGTAAGTATTCATCCATATCACCTAGATTGCCATATTTGTTGCCATATAATTGGGCATAGTTTTTTTATGATTGCCTTAATTTCCTCTTCATCAGAGGTGGGGTCTCCCTTTTCATCTTGGATACTGTCAATTTGGTTTTTTTCTTTCCCTTTTTTAATTAGACTGACTAGTACTTTGTCTATTTTATTTGTTTTTTCAAAGTACCAGCCTCTAGTCTTATTTATTAAATCAATAGTTCTTTGACTTTCAATTTTATTGATTTCTCCTTTGATTTTTAGGATCTCTAATTTAGTCTTCATCTGAGGATTTTTAATTTGTTCACTTTCTAGTTTTTTAAGTTCCATGCCCTATTCATTGACCTCTGCCCTTCTTAATTTGTTTAAATATGAACTCAGGGATATAAATTTCCCCTGAGTCCTGCTTTGGCTGCATCCCATAGGTTTTGAAAGGATGTCTCACCATTGTCATTTTCTTCAATGAAGTTCTTGATTGTTTCTACAATTTGTTCTTTAACTAGCCAGTTTTGGAGAATCATATTGTTTAATTTCCAATTAATTTTTGATTTATCTCTCCATGTACCTTTAATAATTATTATTTTCATTGCATTGTGGTTTGAGAAGTTTGAATTTATTATTTCTGACCTTTTGCACTTGTTTGCAATGTTTTTGTACCCTAATACATGGTCAATTTTTGTGAATGTACCATGTGCTGCTGAAAAGATGTATTCCTTTTTGTCCCTATTTATTTTTCTCCACATGTCTACTAACTCTAATTTTTCTAAGATTTCATTTGCTTCTCTCACCTCTTTCTTATTTATTTTTTGGTTTGATTTATCTAGTTCAGATAGAAGAAGGTTCAGATCTCCCACAAGTATAGTTTTTCTGTTTATTTCATCCTTGAGCTCCTCTAGTTTCTCCTTTAGAAATTTCGATGCTCTGCCATTTGGTGCATACATGTTGAGTACAGATATTTCCTCATTGTCTATACTGCCTTTTATCAGGATGTAGTTACCTTCCCAATCTCTTTTAACTAGATTTATTTTTACTTTGGCTTTGTCAGATATCATGATTGCGATTCCTGCCTTCTTTTTATCAGTTGATGCCCAATAGATTTGGCTCCATCCTCTTACTTTCACCCTATGTGTATCTACCTTCCTCATGTGTGTTTCCTGCAGACAGCATATGGTAGGGTTTTGGATTCTAATCCACTCTCTGACAGTCTTTTAAACCTAGATGTGTCTCCTTTCTGACTGGCCTGATGATGCATCATTTGGACCTCCCTTGACAATGATAAAGTAATCTCAGTTGATAGATGGTTGACACTCACACCCTTCTCTGGAAATTAAGGGATGTTATTTGCTTGATAAGCTTTACTGCCTCTGGTAATCTTGGCTAGAACACAAAACCACTCCGAACAGGGTGTAAGAGAGGAAATCAGAACCAGCATGGCAAAAGGAACAATCCAAGTAGGGGAAGGGCAAGGAAGACCCAAGATTCCAGAAAGGAACAGAGGAACTGGGAGGATTCAAAAACAATTACTTCACTTCTTCTTGGGAGCTCTCCTGGAGTGGATGGTCTGAGGGACGACCTCTGAGATAGAGGGTTTCTATGGACATTGTCTACCTTCCAGTGAACCCCAAATCCCCCTGATCCAGCCAAAGACAATAAAAGTAGTTTGGGATTTTGCAGAAAGCCATCTACTAAAGATTTCTCTCTATTCCAAAATTATATTTGGACTTCATTTCACAGTTAGATTAGATTAGGAGGAAGGACAACCCCAAAAACTGACCAAAGGAGGGTCAGGCAGATAGCCTGAACCCTCAAGATTTGGGGAGGAAGGTCAGTTGTTAGTTTATAGGGGTTCCCATTTCCCACTTTCCTCATCCAACAATCCCACTCTCCCTGTCTTATGTGTCCCCAAGAATAAAGAGTTATCCTTTTAGATCAGATCTGCCTGCTTCCCAACATCACTGAAAGGGACTGAAGCTTTGGGGAGAATTATACCTTTCTCCCCAAGGAGGAAGGTTAGTTCCAGACCAGGGCTGAGGAGTAACCCAGTTCTCAAAAGGGAGAAGGAACAATTGGGATTTTGGGGAAATCCAGAAGCAAGAGAGTTGCCCTGCTTCTCAACAACAGCCAAGATTTAGAAGGGAGGCAGCAGGTCAATTTTCTGGGACCTTCTCCTCCTGTCCTTGGCCTCCTTATTCAACCCAATCTGTGAGGGGACATATTCTGATTCTCTAGAAAACAATTTGTGCTGCTTTCCCCAAGGGGAAGAGAGGGGAGGCTCAATCTCTCCCCTCTCTTCATTTCTTTAACACTTTCACACTCCTCTCTCTCTAGTTCCTCAGTGTGAGTGTAAGTGGCCTCATTCTGGTCTTATATTACAAGGGTCTCTCTGGTTTAGTTTTCCTCTTGTAGATCAAGTCACCCCTAACTTTGTTGAGGAAAAGCAAGATTAGGAGACTTCTCCTCTAGCCCAAGCTAGTTCTCTATTTACAGAGTAAACAGAAGGTAGGGGTACCACTTGGGAGGGGCCCAGTTTATCGTGTTTAATGAGCAGGTATATTGGGAGCTGGGAGTGATCACATTAGTTGATCATTTTCTTCAGAAACTGCCTCATAAAATTGAGTGGAAAAAGTAAGGTAAAGGGTGAATTTCAGATTAATAAAATACAGCATAATATTAGTTTTCCTCATTTTTATGCCCAGTATATCTTCTATAAATAGCAAGCCAGTTTGGAGTCCTGAATCCAACTTAAAGGAGAAAGAGCCAAGCTCTCAAGTATTACTTGGGAAGGGAAGGTGTAGAACCTTTATTTCCTCACCCCACCATCTTGACCAGAGGATGACCTTGTGAACTTTAGAGGGTCAAATGACTTTTACTTCTTATCAGCATCCAAACAACAACCTGGCAACAATAGTGACTGGCAACAGTGTCTTTATGGGGCTCCCAGTGTAAACCAATGGTTTGTGCCAGTTTATCATACCACTTTAATAAATATCCATTTCTAAAAATTAAGTCTGACTAGCCAATTGATCTCAACTGATAAATCAGAAATAACTAGAGTAGTGGCTTTGAATTATGACACTAGAAAACAATACCCTTCTATCCTCTCCAGGTACCCTAGAGCTCTGTGAAAATGACATGCCAGTAGGAGTCAGGATTGGAAGTAGTCTCAGAATCTGCACCATACTGAGAAAGAGCCAGCAAATTTTAAGAGGTCTATAGACAAACGCTATTATTATTTTGTTCAGGAGTCAAACATTTATTTCTATTTGCTTTTGTCACTGGCATCACACCATACACACATGTGAAGAATGTGACAGAATATTGCTCAAATATTTATAGTTAAACACTTATATGGATTATTATAAGTAATATTTCCTGTGGAAACAAAAAGAGTGCTATTAAATGAACCTTTCTCAAAAGTTTATTTTTAATATCCAAACTCTAAATCCTAGATTTAAGTTCTCTTACAATTTTTCCCCTAAAAAAAGAGCTGTCCAAGAAGGATTTTGCTATTTCACATGGTGAAAACAATGGCTTCAGTTTTGTTTTGTGGCATGCTGGGCAAAAATTATCCATATTCCATCTTGTGGTACCAGCAAAATAATAGTCTATTGTAATAATATGACAGAAAACCTACTTAGAAAAAGTCTTTTTACAATATTGGTTTGGATTACAATTTTGACCCAAACACCAAACTGTAACAACCAAGAGAGGGAGATATTAAAGTAGTAAAAACTGAATTTCACAATATCTCTGATGCAGTGGAGAAATACAGATGTCTATTATATGTGCCTTATTCAGGGATGTGCTTGTAAATATTTTACTAAAAAACACTGTTAAAAATGTATGCAGGACACATTTTAAGTTTAATCTACATCATTAACACTTTCTCTGTCACTTTCTTAAGTCTAGACAATCAACAAAACAATAAATCAAGTCCTGATCTGTAGCATTTTCCATTTTCCAAATTATAAATACTTTCACTAAACATTTAACAATGGGTTCTCCAAGTCTGTAAGAGCTGGCTGCCTTTATTTATATTGTACACATTTCCAACAAGAAAATAGCATCACAATTATTTGTTGAATGAATGAAAGGAATTAGCCACTTTCATCCCCCTCATCTCTGACCTTTTCTCTTCTTTCTCTTCCTCTCTCTTATTCTCTTTCTCCAAAGCAGGACAGTATGAATCTTAAAATTGCTCAAGCTATACCTTAGAAGATTTGGTTAAGCTATTCACTATTGTAACAATATAGGTACTTGGTCAGAAATGTATTGAGAACTTTAAAATTACTCCACCCTGCTCAGACAGCCCCTTAGGGGAAGATAAAGTTGTAAACTGCTGACGGAACAATGAAAAGTCTCTAATTCATACTTATAGTAAAGCTAGAATGTTAAGCTAGGTCTATTTTTAGATCTAATACAAAAGGGTGCTAAGTACCTATAAAGGTTAAATTAATCACTAAAAGGTCAAGCAACTTACAAAAGACAAGCTTAGCAAAAGAGATGTGAAATACTCTGAAGATATAATCTACCCAGAGAAGGTGAGAACTAAAAAGAGATGTGAACTAAGAATGGACAGTCCTGGGGAAAGCATCTACTGTGATTGGTAGACATGAAAATTTAGGGGAGGTGACATAAGAGAAAATTTCTTTAAAAGGAAGGGACTTATTGAATTTGAGGTAGTTGGAATTCACCGTGGATGTTGGAGTTTGGAGTTAGTTGGAGGAGCTTGGTCTCTGAACTCAATTCAGGAGTTGAGGATTTCAGTGAAGGACTGGAGTTTTGCTTGGGATGACCTTGTGGTGAGTGATAAAGACTGACTAGTCTCCCTTAAGGCTCAGGCCTAGGCCAAATCCCTTTCTACTATTTTCTATTACTCTCTACTCTCTCTCTTCCTTTAATTCCTTCATTTGTATTAATTAAAATCTCCATAAAACCCAACTGACTTGGTTATTTTCATATTTGGGAATTTTCCCATGGTGACCACTTATTTTTTTATATAAATCAAAACACTAAAAATTATCTTTACAGTTTGGCCAAAACCTTTATAGTGTTTTGGCAATTCACAGTCTTGGCAAAACCCACATTTTCTTGGTTACAATAATATAGTGGAAAGTTCATTAGATATGGAGTCAAAGAACTTGGGAAAGACTTGATGCTTTGCTACTTCTTACATGTGACTTGAACAAGTCATTAATTTCTAGACTTCATTTCTTCAATAAAAAGAAAGAGTCAGAATATATGATATCTAAAGTCACTTTCCAGTTCTAAGCCTCTTGTTTTTCCTTCCTCTTTTTCTTCCATGTTATTATGTACTTAATTTGAGCAATTAATCGTAATAGTTGCCATGGTAAACATGAAGAGCTGTAAGATGCAGACCCTGGGCTTACAGGTAGTCAGATTGTGAAACTAATGAATATTATACCTAAATGATGAAAAATAAACACTGTACTCTATGTAATATTGCACTTCTAAGACAAAATGAAGCTTGAGATTATTATAAGGGTTTTTTGTACAGAAAAATCTTGTTAAAGCTATAAAATTATCCCACTTTGAAACATTACTCATAGCATATATATTCCAGGAAAACCTTTGCAACAGACTTTATTTTAATGGATATATATCTTTTCTATACAGTATGTGCAATAAATATATCCAATTATGAGTTCTCAAAAATGATTTTTGAAAACATTAAAATTCCTTTAGCTTCTATTGAAAATTATATAAATTTTTACTTGCTAATCTTGCTACTACCAAAGTCACCTTAAATAAGTAGTATTCTCTCCATAGACAGCTAGGTAGAGCTTCAAGCTTGGAGCCAGGAAGATCTGATTTTAGATTGGGCCTCAGACATTTACTAGCCATGTTCAAGTCACTTAACCCTTATTTGTCTTAGTTCCTTATCTGTAAAATAGGGACACACTAGAGAAGGAAATGCAAAACTACATTATCTTTGTCAAGAAAGCTCCAATAACAAAAGTTCATCAGGTCACATAGTCACATGTGACTGAACGATTTAACAACAATAAAGATTGCATCCATATCACTCCATGTTACCCAAAACATTAAAAGTAAAAGAAAAGCTTGATATAGTAGAGATAGGTGGCAGAGTGGATAGAGTGCTAGGCTTGTCAAGAAGAGTGGAGTTCAAATCCAACCACAATGACTAGCAGTATGTCCCTGGGTACTCATGAAAATACCTACTTCCCAGAGGCATTAGGCAAATAAAATTAGATAATATTTGTAGAGTCTTAAGCACAATGCCTAGCATCTGATTGGTGCTTTAGAAATGTTAGCTATAATTAGTGATAGCTGTAGTAGTAGATAGAATGCTAGACTTAGAGTCAGGAAAACATGAGTTCAAGCCCTCCCTTTGTTTGGCATTATGCCACAAATAAAGAAATCACAACCTCTCTGTGCCATCCTTGAAGATACATTTCAGACATCATCTTCAGCATGAATTTTTTTCCTGATCCTCCTCCATCTTCTAATGGCCTTTTCCCCAAATTACCTTGTGTTGAATTATACTGTAAGAGTGTGTGAATTATGTATTTATAAACTTTGTATTTATGCTGTATATATTTTACATGTACATCTTATCCTAGCCCCATTAGAGTATAAACGCAATGTGAGTAAGAATTGCCTAGCACAATGTCTAGCACATAATAGATATTTAATAGATATTTGATTGATAGGTTAAATCAATACTTAGAAGGGTTTTGAATGCCAGGAAAGAGTTTGGAGTTTAATTAATAGACTAAAAATTGAGAATCATAAAGAAGACTTTTATTAACAAATAAGAAGCAAAAAAGAAAAATAAGAACCATGAGAGCAGTGTATATGCTAATTATGACCACATAGGAGGAAATGTTATTTAGAATCAGTGGACAAAGAATTTAAGAGTGACAGAAACTTAGTACATAGTTTAAAAGATGTTATGACATTTGGGGTTGAATTTCTTCTTTTAAATGTGAGTTATAAAACAAGTTTCATTGACTGTATTGATGTTCAGTCTGCCTTACAGGGTTATTAAAATAAATATTCACTTAATAGACAAATATTAGGTATTGTTACTGCTATTTTGATTATGACCTCCCTACTTGATAACATAAGAGCATCAAAGACATGGTTAAGGAGGAGAACAGGTGCTTAATAAATGTTTTATTTCCTTTTAATATATTATATCAGTGATTTTATTGATGTGGATAACTATCCATTTCTTTCCATCATGTGTGCATCTCTTGTTCATGTCTTCCTATTAATTTATCATAGGGGAGTCACCCAACAAACTGGTTGATGCTGTTCAATGATTTCTATTGTGTCTGACTCTTCGTGACCCCATTTTAGGTTTTCTAGATAAAGATTCTGAAGGCCATTTTCTCTTCCAGATCATTTTATAGATGAGGAAACTGAAACAAACAGGTTTAAGTGACTTGCCCAGGGTCACACAACTAGTAAATACTGGTGGACAGATTTTAACTCAGAAAAATGAGTCTTCTTGACTCCTGTCCTGGCATCCTATCCACTGCACCATAAAGCTGCCCTTAAACATACTGAAGGCCTTCCTCAATTTCTTCAGATATTGCAAGAAGCCCTGAGAAGTATTCCAGCTGTCCCCAGTTATTGCTCATTCTTTATGACTCAGTCATCATATTTTTTTTCAGTTATGCATTGCTCTGATGACATATTTATGCCAGTTCTTTTTTCAAGATTTGTTTGTTAAATATTACAGCCTGTTTACATCCACCAGGCCCTTTGTGTTACACGAATTAATTCTTTGAAGATCTTGTTGTTCTATAATTTGCAATCAAATGATAATGATAGAATATTAGTATATAAAATATGAACTCTTTTTTGGTCCAGGACAGTGTCAATGAACCTTTTAAAGATTTCAAGCCCAAAATGTAAAATAAATAATTTTGACTACATCAAATTAAAAAGTTTTTGTACAAACAAAACCAATGTAACCAAAATCAGAAGGGAAGCAACAAATTGGGAAACAATCTTCATAAAAACCTCTGACAAAGGTTTAATTACTCAAATTTACAAAGAGCTAAATCAATTGTACAAAAAATCAAGCCATTCTCCAATTGATAAATGGGCAAGGGATATGAACAGGCAGTTCTCAGCCAAAGAAATCAAAACTATTAATAAGCACATGAAAAAGTGTTCTACATGTCTTATAATCAGAGAGATGCAAATCAAAACAACTCTGAGGTATCACCTCACACCTAGCAGATTGGCTAACATGACAGGAAAGGAAAGTAATGAATGCTGGAGATGTGGCAAAGTAGGGACACTAATTCATTGCTGGTGGAGTTGTGAATTGATCCAACCATTCTGGAGGACAATTTGGAACTATGCCCAAAGGGCGATAAAAGAATGTCTGCCCTTTGATCCACCCATAGCACTGCTGGGTTTGTAGCCCAAAGAGATAATAAGGAAAAAGACTTGTACAAGAATATTCATTGCTGCGCTCTTTGTGGTGGCCAAAAATTGGAAAACGAGGGGCTGTCCTTCAATTGGGAAATGGCTGAACAAATTGTGGTACATGTTGGTGATGGAATACTATTGTTCTAAAAGGAATAATAAAGTGGAGGAATTCCATGGAGACTGGAACAACCTCTAAGAAATGATGCAGAACGAAAGGAACAGAACCAGGAAAACAATGTACACAGAGGTACACTGTGGTACAATCACTGTGGTACAAATCAAAGGTAATGGACTTCTCCATTAGTATCAATGAAATGTCCCTGAACAATCTGCAGGGATCTAAAAAACACTATCCTCAAGCAGAGGATAAATTGTGGAAGTAAAAACACCAATGAAAAGCAACTGCTTGACTACAGGGGAAGAGGGGATATGACTGAGGAGAGACTCTAAATGAACACTCTAATGCAAATACCAACAACATGGAAATGGATTCGAATCAAGAACACATGTGATACCCAGTAGAATCGCACATTGGCTATGGGAGAGATGGTGGGAGGGGGGGGCGGGAAGAAAAGAAAATGATCTTTGTTTCCAATGAATAATGATTGGAAATGACCAAATAAATAATGTTAAAAAAAAGATGGGAAAAAAAGATTGCAAGCCCAAACTGCACTTTCAAGCTACCTGTGAGACCTCCAAAGACACATTGCCCCAGATAGTGGAGGAAGGAAGTGTTCACATTGGGCTGCTACATAGAGGAGCAGAGAATGTGGAAATTGTCCTCAGGCACTATGAAGAGGGAGAACAGAGCAGTCTCCTACAAGCCAGAGGTGCCATATCTTTGCCAACACAGGTCTAGGAGATGTTAAAGGAGCTTTACAATTCCCTAAATGTAATCTTATCTGTTCCCCTCCTGTTAACTTTTTTATTGCTGACACAATTGATGGATCAGCAAGCATTTATGAATCTACTAAGTGGCAGTCATTGTCCTTGGTACCATGATACAACTACAAAAACTGAAACAATTGTTACTGTCAAAGAGCTTGCTTCTATCTGGTGAGACAATGTGTAAATATGCAAGTACAGAACAAATAGAAAAAACTATAGCAAGATTAAGTAAATATAACAGGAAAGGAGGGCACAAACAGCTGGGAGAATCAGGAAAGTCTTGGGGTAGAAAAGCAGTATTAAACTTAAATAGAAACAGGAAGTCACATAAGAATCTCTGAAGATCACTGATTTACTTTCTTTTAAAATTTAATGTTTTTGTTTTATTATATTTGTATTTTGTTATTCCCCAATATTATTTTAATATGGCTCAATAGCACTCAGTGGTGTGGGTCAAAGTCTATGGGTTATATGCTTGAAGCCTTTAAGAATACAGTGTTTGAGCTGCATCTTGAAGAAAAGGATTCCATGAAATAAAGATTTAAAAATGAGTACATTTCAGGGATAAGACAAAAAAAAAGCATAAGCAATAGGAGTGCTATGTCTGACTAACAAAGACAAAGATAGGGCATAACAGCAAAAAAAAAAAACAGAATAATGTATAAAAGTTTGTTGGGACCAAGTTGTGAAGAACTTTAAAAGTCAAGTAGAGGAGATTCTCCTTAATTTTACTGGCATTTCAGTCATGTCTGACTCTTCATTGCCCCATTTGGGATTTTCTTGGCAAAGATACTAGTGTAATTTATCATTTCCTTCTCCAGATCATTTTCCTGATGAGGACCTGTGGCACAAAGGGTTAAGTGAATTGCCCAGAGTCATACAGCGAGTAAGTATCTGAGACCAGATTTGAACTCAGGTAGATGAGTCTTCCTGATATTCCAGGCACAGAACTTTATCTACTATACCACCTGGTTTGCCCTAGAGCCAATAAAGAATCAGTGGATTAGGAGAGTGGAAATGACTTGATGTGCCAGTAAGAAAAATCACTTAGGTAGCTGTGTTGAGGATAGACTGGAGTGATGAGAGATTGGGAATAGGGAGATCACTTAGGAGGCCATTGCAATAGCCTAAGTAACTGATGGTGAGGATCTAAACTAAGCTGATGGCTATGTGAATAAAGAGAAGTATTTGGATATAAGAAATGTCACATGGGTAAAAATGGCAAGATTTGGCAACTGTATTCAAAAGAAATACAGGTGAGTTCTGAGAGGGAGCCCACCAGCTACTAAAAGGAATCGGGCAAGGCTTCATGAAGAAGGCAGGGCTTGAGCAGACATGAGGAAGGAGTCCATTCCAGAGATGAGAAACCAGAGATGAAATGTTCTGTACATAGAAGACTATGCCAGTACAACTTGTTCAGAGAAATGGAAGAAAGGAGTAACTTTTAAGAAATCTGGATTAACAATCAATTATAAGAATTAATAAATAGTTCACATTAAATCTATTCTCAATGGCTTGAAAGAATATATATGTTATTTTATTTTATCCTCACAACAGCACTGTGTGCTAGGTTCTGAAGTGATGCTTCATTCAGGCCAGTCCCCTGGTAGTTCAGGTTTGATAGTCAAACAAAATAAGATACTTGTTGATCATTCAGCAATTAACAAAAAGAGATTACTTAGCCATAGCAGGAGAATATTCAGGATGTGCATTAAGGACACACCAAACTGATTCAGCTGAGCAAAGCTCCCTTGCCTGTTTTCCATTGTTGTCTATGAAGCATCAGAAGGTGCTAAGAGTGTCTACTTGCTCCTCATAGCTGTTTTGTTCCTAGCTTACCAGAAAGTGACCTTATCAGCCTACCTGGGCCTTGAATCTTCTGAGACATTGAATTCTAAAGGATATCTTCAATACCTCTTGAGGAAAAACTAACCTTCAACTTGCAAGGATGTTAACAGTTTAGGATATTGTTCTTATTCAGTAGCATAATTATAATTATCCCTATTTTACATATGGTAACATCTCTACTATTATATTCTTTTAGTATATTGAGGCTTAAAGCATTTTTATATTTTGCCTCAGTTCTGTGCTGCTCAAACCATTCCAGCCAGTACTGTGTCTTCTGGCAAACCAGGCCAAGAGTTGAGCTCTTATATCCCATTTCTCTCTGTTGTCTTTGGTACAGAAACACCCCCATGCCAGACAGCTCTGTTCAGTGGATCCAAGTTCTTTGTGAATTCATAAGATTGCTTCCAAGTCTGAATGTACCCATTTCAAGATTCACGTTTAGTCACCTATGCTCAGAGTAGGAACACGAAATACAAGCAGTCAGAAATTCAAGTTCAAATTTACCTATTAAGCCCCTTGCTCTAGCTACCATGTAGAAGCAGTTACCAGACTGCCAGGACCAGGAGGAAGGGCAGCTCTTCTCTCCAAACCCAGCAGGAAAATTATGTGTCACACATCCTGAAGAACTAAAGAAAATGAGCTCTTTCCTTTATAGCTTATCTAACAACTCACCCAATTGTCAGTGACATGGAGTGTAGAGGGAGAGAAGAAAGACCAAGAAATCATAGTTGCTGCAAAGCATTAGCAATATATGGTTGGCTGGAAGCAGGGAGAGCAATTCTACAAATATATATTTTTCTTATATATTCTTCCTTGGTTAAAAATTTTTTGTCTTTAGCAAATAAAATGGGGTTGTCCCAAACAAGCTCCCCAAATACCTGTGGGTGTATGGGTCTTTCTCAATAAGGATCAAGGACATGACTGCACTCACCTTGTCCCTCAACTTCAAGTGAAAATTCAAGCTATCTTGGACAAAATTTGTGAAAGGGACAGAGCCAGAACTCTAATCAGGCAACTGTGTTTCCAAATTCAATGCTTTTGCCACTATTATTCATCAGGATAGGTATATGTGGGTGAATACATATATTGAAATCTGTCTGCTTTACATGTCAATATCTTTCAATTCCAGTCATTAATCTTTTAAAGAACACAATAGGGAACTATAACCCATAGCAAAACTACAGCTATGAATGAAGCTTCCTTGAAATGGGGACACAGTAAATAAAACAATATTATAAATCATATAAATTGCCAGCTGAGGCAAGTGTAGTTTTTGTTGTTCATTACAAGGCAGTAGAAATCAGTCATCTAATCAGATTCTGTCATTCTGAATGATGGTGGCATGAAAAACCAACAAAAATAACAATTGTATTTCTTCTTAGAAGGTAGGAACTAAAAAGTCTCCAGGGTTCTTGAAATTAATTCTGGGAACAGAGCCTGGCCCTACATGGATTTATGAAACAGTGAAGAGTTGTCTTTGCTATTCCCTTAATTTCAGCTTTCTTCTTTCTCTTCTCCCCTCTCCTCACTACAGTTTTTCTGCCTCAGGGTCGCATCCAACCCAGAATTTTGGCACTACTCCTGCACTTGCCCTTCCCTGAGGGTACAGATTTCTGTGCCCACCTTCCACTATTAAATTCTGATCTTAGTTAACCATCAATTGTGAAAACAAACAAAATTGGTATGAAGTAATTTCTAAAGAATAAGAAAACTGCAACAACTTAATGTGCTTCTTCTTTCAAAGCTATTTGTACTTTAACAAGGTAAATGATTTAATTAACAGATATCAATCTTGAATGGTAGAAATTCAAGAATCACCCTTAGTCTTGAAGAAAAGATGAATGTCTCCTTTGGAAAAGAGAACATGGAACAGCATAGAGCTTGAAGTAAAGGCTTAGATTTGGGTCCTAGTTTTGCCATTTAATGACTATTTAACCTTGGACAATTTCATGTTATCACCTCTTACATAATATATTGCTGCTGCTCTGAGATAATTACTGTTAATAGTGATATTTTAGTATTATCACTTTTGATAGGGTTCAGGTAGATGAATCACTACTCTGTTTTATTATTCTTTTCATACTTAATATTGTGTGAACTATTAACCAAGGAAATAAAATGACCACTTTTTGTACTTGAAGTAGAGTTTTAAGACTGAAGTTCTTTTACAGACTCATTCAAATGTGTGTAGGACAAGTCCAGTAGCTGACAAAATGAACAGCTTATCCAATTCCCATGTAAAAAAAATTTTAAAACAACCCTTGCTTTCTTAATAATAGTAGTTCTAAGGCAGAAGGGAAAGGGCTAGGCAATCAGGATTAAGTGACTTTCCCAAGGTCACATAGTTTGAAAGTGTCTAAGGTCAGATTTGAACCAAGGTCCTCCCAACTTCGGACCTGGCATTCCTATCCATTAAGCCACCTAGCTATTTCCTCATATGGCTTTAATTTCTCTGGGTGTCAATATTCTGGAAGCTTTTTATCTTATGTGGTTTAGAGACTACATTTGATATGTAGTAATCTATTATAAATGTTCTGGATAGTTGTCAACAACTGTTCTATATGAATTAATATTATAGATCTAACTGCTTAATGGATGGATTCTCAAGGATGTTAATGAGTTATCTATAGCATAGGAAACATATCATGTTAGCTTATAATGGACAAGAACCTTATTCTGGTATATAATTTTGGTCATCTACTTTCTAGATATTTAATAAGTGCTAAGCTTTTTCAGCTTGATCTGACGTGTTGCCAATTTTTCCTTTCATATTCTGCATCATCCAATAAGCCAGGAACATTTAAGGAGAATCTTTCTATAGTTTCTTCTGGCAATGGTCCAATCCTGAATTGTTTACATAAATCCATCTGTTTCTATACACAAATCTACATGACTCAACCACTTGTCCAGTGTTCTTTTTATCAAAATGTTGTTGAATTCTTGTTAAAAATGTCTGTTTTGATTCCACTACCAGATCATGACTTTCAAATAGGCTCGATCCAGAGATTAGCTAATTTTGGTTATATTGGAAAAGCCCAAAGATACATACCTGTTGCCAGACTTTACAATAGCTTTCAAAAGTGTGGCCTGTGTGTTCCCAGAGTATTTTGGTAAATGTTTACCTAGTTTATTATGTACCTGAGCATTCTTTCTCCTTTCTAAAGATGAAGTGTATGTCTTTACATAGCCTTTGAGTAATTAGCCCTGTGTTTCATTAACATTGCATGATTTTTGTATGGATACCTTCTACATCCATTATTATCCACTTTACTATGCCAAAAGTATGCTTTAAAACCAGTATTATGCTGGCATCAATTATTCTAATGCATTTGTTCCATTAAACTTAGATTGCAGAATGCCAGGCAGTCTCCTAGATGCACAGTCATACCTTTTCCATGCTAAGTTTCTCTTTCCTGGAGAAGATCAAAGCACGTGTAAGTATTATCTCCACTCAGTTCAATTTGACCTTTAATTTCAAATTCAAAGTCTATAATCTTCTTTGGTGCACAGTCCAAAAATTTCCACAAGATGAAGGAGCTGTTTAATGTGGAGCTATATGATTTCATGTCACTCATTTACCTCAAGTGATTGATACAATATTCTTACTTGAAAGATTTACTCAATTGTCTTTAAGAGATAATAAAATAAAAATTCAAGGATTGGTTGAGTCACAGAATGTTGAAATTTTTTTAATATATGATACAATGCTTTGCGTCCATTTTTCTTGCCAGTATTAGTGTTGTTGGTGGCATGTTTAACATAAGCTTTTCCATGTGCCATCAAATATTCTAGGATTTTCACAATACTTTGGCATGATAAATAAATTATGATTATAAGCTAGCATCAATATGGCAAATTAAGGTTTGCAAAGCAGGGTATAAATACTATCCATTTTATTCCCACAATAACTCTGAGAGGTAAGGGGAAATATTCTAGAAATACATCAGCTTACTTCCTTTCTAGTCGACACAGCTATTGAATTTCCTGCACAGGGCACCACATGGAATACAGGCAGAATCAATGGTGGTTTGCAAAAAATATACAGGTATAGATGAGAGGGTCCATTAAACAAGAGGCCAATGACCTCATCCTGTTAACTTGGAATTTCTGTTCTCTATGTAAGACTGGAATTTTGAAAAAGAAAAACATGCATTAAAATATATACATTAGCATATTTTAGAATTTGCTTTCAAAACAAATAGAGTAACTCCTACTATAATACAATATACTTGTTCAGACTAGTTTTTCTATTATATCTTTTCTGTGGCTACACTAATACATAATTGCAATTTAACTAGACAGTTTGCCTAATAGCACTGCAGAAATAATTGTGTTCTATGCTTCAAGGGGACTTAGTATTTAAAAAAGAAAATATTTTTCTTTTAAAGGGGAGGAAACTTGCAGTTTATAGTACCACTGCATAAATATTATACAAGCAGTAAACACAGCTGCCTCTCAAGATGCTATCATTCAACCAAGTCTCCTCAGAATGTTGGTCTGTCAGACTCATCTACTCCAACAGACAATTAGAACCCATGTTCTCTCAGAGGTTCACCTATGTAAATATTTTCGTGTAAATAGGAACCTCTGAATCATAGGACATTAACTTTAAAAGGGACCTTAGAGATTATTTAGTCTGACCTTGTTTGACAAATGAGGAAACTGAGTCAGGGGATTTAGACTTATGGAACTTCATATCTGAGGAGATCTCAGAGACCATTAAACCAATTCAGCAAGCAGGTAAGTTAACACAAATATTTCAACTCATCTCTGAGTTGAAATCAGCCTTACTGATTTAAAATGAATCAGTGAATGATTTCTTAGAAGAAATTAATCAATAGAGGTATCTTGGCCAGAGCGGTTGCTACATAATATTTATATATATTCAGAGGTATTGTGAGACCTAAATAAGATAATATGAAGCACTTTGTGAACCTTAAATCACTACTATATTAGAATGCCAGAAGATGAGAAAAGGGAATAGAAGCAATTGCAGCAGCAGCCACAGCAGCAGCAAGACAAGGAGGACGAAGAGGATGAGGATTGGTAGTAAATGCTTCCATGATGATTGATGATGGCTTCATTCCCTGAGACTACTTCCCTTCTGCTGAGCTTAAGCGATGTTTATAGATTGATACAACAGAGTGCTAGTAAATGTTTAACAACCAGACTTTTGGGGGAAGGGAGGACACAGAGAGGGAATTTAAGTGCAATACACTTTTTTAACCATATAAGAAGTAAATTATAGTTTCTGTGATTTTACAAAACTATTCTTTGTGTGCCATAAATCTATTCCACATGTCTTATTTTTTTCTTCTCCAAAGTAAGCTTTTTTTTTTTGTTTAAGAATAAAATTTGATAGAATTGGATGTCTTCCCAAAAAACTACCATTTTGAAATAAAAGTAGATAACATTATAATTGAGATTATTCTATTTAGAATAGTATGTGTGATAGATATAAATTGCATCCCCTGGAAAATAACTATAAAGTAAAATACTATAATAGCCCATATTAGCCTTGTTCTCTTACAGTAAATCTACAATAGATGATGCTATATCCCCACACTCTCGTTTGGTTAGAAAAAGCAAACATTTTACTTACCTGTCCAATAGTTTACAGAACACACAGAAATATGAGTTGATGAATGGCAATTTATTCTTATATTGTTTCTATACAACTTCAAAAAAGAAGAGAATGAGCTAAGAGCAAGAATCATATAATAAAAATATTATAATATGGCATCCATTTCATGGAAGATTAGAATAGCAAAGAAAAGTAATATCAGCCATTCTGATGTATAGTAGAGATTGTGTGCTTTAAAAATGCCCTGGCATTTCACATAACTGTGGAAGTCTGGCAAGAAACCTAAAATGTTAACCTGAGTCTGCAATGTGAGGAGAGAACAAGGAACTCAAGAAAAGAGGACAAAATAGGGTTGAACTGATTCACTAAGGGTTCAAAATGGGGAAAGGAGAAGGGTATAGCCAGTACATGAATGATGGTCCAGCAGAGAACTAAGGGGCTGGGCAATTGATTGCAGGTCACAGTTGTAGAGGAAGTGTACAGTTGGGCACATAGAAAGGTAAAAGTCCAGTTGATTGTGATCTGTTAACAGAACACTAAATACAATATGATATCAATGACCACCTTTGTGTGTGGCTGAGGGGATTTGAAGAAATAAGTCATGGGAAATGAGTAAGTCAAAGGAAGGGAGGTTTGAGTATTTGAGGGAGTATCAATATGGATATGTCAGAAGTCGTCTAGTATGAGGGCAAGAGCTGGGAAGGAGAGAGATTGTGAGCTAGGAAATAATCTCATCAAGAAAGGAAGGGGATGTCCTGGAGGTCTGTGGACAACAGCTACTACTAGGATTTTGATTGGATGGTGGACTTGGATTGTATGAGCCTCAAAGGTTTTTGGGTGATAGTAGAAGGGGGAAGATTTGGAATCGGCAAAGAGGAGCAAAGAGTATTTCAAGTACTCACCCCCCCCCCATTCCTTCACATACATATTCAAAGGGAATAAATGAAAGCCAATGTGAAAGCAAAGTTCACTTGGGGAAGAAGGAACATTTTTATTCAATAGTAAAGTATGAGGCATGAATTGTGTAGGACAGATACTTTGCTTATCTTAGAACTTTGCTTCTTTTACCTCTTTCTTATTTATTTTTTTTATTTGATTTATCTAAATTTGATAATGGTTGGTTCAAGTCTCCCACTAATATGGTTTTACTGTCTATTTCTTCCTTCAATTCTCCTAGTTTCTCCATTAGAAATTTGGGTGCTATATTATTTGGTGCATACATGTTGATTAGTGATATTTCCTCATTATCTAAAGTCCCTTTTAACAAAATATAATTACCTTCCCTATCCCTTTTGATCAGGTTTATTTTTGCTTTGGCTTTATCAGATATCATGATTGCCACTCCTGCCTTCTTTCTGTCAGTTGAGGCCCAGAAGGTCTTACTCCATCCTTTAATTCTGATCTTGTGGGTGTCTACCCGCCTCATGTGTGTTTCTTGAAGACAACATATGGTAGAGTTTTGGATTCTAATCCATTCTGCTATTCATCTGCGTTTTATGGGTGAGTTTATCCCATTCACGTTCAAAGTTATGACTGTCACTTGTGGACTCCCTGGCATTTTGATATCCTTCCCTAATTCTAACCTTTCTTCTTCAGCTCTACCTTTTAGTCCAGTGATTTACTTTAAATCAGTCCCCCTTGTACTTCCCTTTCTACCCCCTCCCTTCTTATTCCCTCCCTTATTTTCCCCTGTAGTCTTTTTAAAATTTCCCCCCCACCCTATCTCCCTCCCTTGTACTGCTTCCCTCCCCACCAGTCTGTTTTTTTCCCTTCTACTCCCCTATAGGGCGCAAATCTATTCTTTTCCCCAAAGGATTGGATTGTTCTTCCCTCTTTGGGTCAGTTTCAAATTACGTAAGAGTTGAATATTTCCTATCTCCAACCTCTTTACCCTTCCAGTGTATCGATGTTCTCCCCCCTCCCGCCATGAGCTTCTTTGTGACATATAAATTTACCCCCATTTGTTTCTTTTCCCATTTCTTTTAGTCATAACCTCTTTTCTTTTTTAGCTTTAGTCATGTATATATATATATACATACACATGTATATGTATTTATGCATGCATATATCTATATACCTATTTATGCCTTGTCCTTTCATCCTATACAGTTTGTCACTGTTCCCTCTGAGTGTAGTTCTTCTAGCTGCTCAGGTGATAGCAACAGTTTTTAAGAGTTGCCAATGACCTCTTTTCTTATAGGGATACATATCATTTTAACTTATTGATTCTCTTAAAAATTTGTTGTTGTTGTTGTTGTTGTTTCCCCCTCTTTTTTAATTACCTTTTGATGATTCTCTTGAGTTCTGTGGTTGGACTTCAAATTTTCTGTTCAGGTCTGGTCTTTTATTTATGAATGCTTGGAACTCTTCTGTTGTGTTAAATGACCATACTTTCCCCTGTAAGAATATAGTCAGTTTTGATGGGTATTTTATTCTTGGCTGTAGACCTAGTTCCCTTGTTTTCCAGAATATCATATTCCATGCCTTTCAGTCCTTCAGTGTGGATGCAGACAGATCCTGTGTTATCCTCACCATGTTTCCATGGTATCTGAATGACTTCTTGGCAGCTTGTAATATCTGTTCTTTCATCTGATTGTTTTTGAATTTGGCTATAACATTTCTTGGTGTTGTCATTTGGGGATTAAATACAGGGGGTGATCTGTGGATTCTTTCAATCTCCACTTTCCCCTCTGTCTTTTGTCGTGGTCTTCTGGTAGTCCAATTATTCTTAAATTGTCTCTTCTTGAACGATTTTCTAAATCGTCTGTTTTGTGAATGAGATGCTTCACATTTTCCTCAATTTTTTCATTCTTTTTGTTTTGTTTTATAGTGTCCTGCTGCCTTGTGAGGTCACTTGATTCTAGTTGTTTTGCTCTGGTTCTTAAAGATTGGATTTCATCTCTGGCTTTTTGGTCATCTTTTCCCTTCTGGTCTGATTTTCTTTGAAGATCGTCTTTCATCCTCTTTACCTCGTCTTTAATCTCCTTTGCCTCATCTTTCATCTCCTTTGCCTCATTTTCCAGGTGGATGATTTTGGCTTTCAGGACACTATTTTCTTGTTTTAGTTCAAGTGCCTCTGTTTCCAGATGACTTATCTTAATTTTTAAGTTCTTTTCCCAATTGTCTTCAGCCTCTCTTAGTTGTGCTTTGAGTTCTTCCACAGCCTGTATCCAATTCGCTGGGATTTCTGGTTTATCGTTTGCTGATCTCTCCTCCTCTGTTCCATTTGCTAAGTAGTAGCTGTCTATTGTAGTTTCTTTCTTCTGTTTCTGTTGTTTGTTCAAATTCACCCCTTCTTTACTTCCCGTATTTGTCTGTGCTCTTGTTCCTCTCATTTTTTTGTTTTTTGGGGACTTCTATCGGTCTCCCCTCTTGGAGCTTTAACAGAAGATCTCTTGGTGTAATCTCTGGGGGAGGGTTGTTGGGGGTTTGAGCTTTCCTGTCCTCTGGAGGCTTTTGATTGGCTTAAAGTCTAGCAGTCAATGAGGATGGATGGGGAGCCTGGGCTTCCCTGCATTCTGGAGACTCTTGATAGGATTGAGTTCAGCTTAGTTGGGCTGGGTTTACTCTGAGTTTTAAACTTCCTGGACGGCTGGAGCAAATATGGAGGATCTCCAAAGCTCTGGCCAGGCTGCCAGGTCTATGCTCCTTCTAGGCTGCCATCTTGACTTCGCCTCTAGGTTTCTGTTTTTTCAGAAGACCCTGCTCTCTAAGAGGGGAGGTGCGTGGCCTCCCTGGGTTCTGAGGGCTCCTGATGGGATTAGGTTCAGCTGGTTCTTTCAGAAGACCCTGCTCTCTAAGGAGGGAGGGGTCGTGGCTTGCCTGGGCTCTGAGGGCTTCTGATGGGATCAGGTTCACCTGGTTTGGGCCAAATGAGCCCTGAAGCAAAAAACTTCCTCCTCCACAATCTGTGTTGAATGCCTGGAGACTGGCCCCGGTTGTTTTCAAGGTAAGCCCTTCACCGGCCCTGAGGTTTTTGTTCTTTCAGAAGCTCTGAGGGCTCCTGATGGGATTAGGTTCAGGTGGTGTGAGCCGAATGACCCCCCGAGCCAAAAAAAGGAAGAAAAAAAAACAACCTCCTCTTCCACAGTCTGTGTTGAATGCCCGGAGACTGGCCCGGGTTACTTTCAAGGTAAGCTCTTCAGAGCAACCCCTTTGCCAGCCCTGAGTTTTCTGTCCTTTCAGTAGCTCTGAGGGCTCCTGATGGGATTGGGTTCAGCTGGTGCCCTAAAGCTGGGACCTCCCTTGAGACTCAGATAGAAGGACCCAGCCAGGGGGCTACAGGCTTCCCCCTTCTCTCTATGTTTCCCTGCTGTCTGTGTTGGGTTCCCCAGAAACTGGCTCAGGTTGCTTTCAAGGTGAGTCCTCAGAACCCTGAGGTTCCCACTTGCTGCCGTGGGCTCAGCACTCTGGGTTGGGGGTGATGGGTCCTGGGACCTTCCTTCTGCCTACCCCTTAGATCCGAGTGATCTAGGGTTCTGGCTTTTGGGGTGTGGTACCTTTTGATCCAGGTCTAGGAGGAGGGTTCCCCAGGTCTATCCTGTTGTTCAGCTTGAATTTCGGTGTCCTAGGGGCACTCTGTTTGGGATCGGTAAGGAAGGGTTTCCGAGGTCTGAACTTTTGCTGCTTCTACGCTGCCATCTTGACCAGAAGTCAGAACTTTGCTTGTGAAAACAATTCTACAATCAATTTATGCTATGTATCATTCAAATGTTATAAGCATTTCATGCAGGAGAAAATCATCAGAGACAATTAAGGATTAAAAGTATTCCTCAGAGTTGCTCTAATCTAATCTACCACATCTCATGCAGGAAACTTCTCTATAACATCCCTGTTAAATAATTCTCCTGAAAATATGCAATGATTTATACAAGGCAATTGCACTATTGTATAGTGATCAACTGTAAAAACATGGTTATTCTCAGCAATGCAATGATCTGGGAAAATCTTGAAAAGATTTATGACAGGGGGATGCTATACACCTCCAGAGGAAGAACTACTAGATGGAGATCAAATCATAATCTTTCACATCAGTGTATTTATGGTTTATTTTGGGATTTTGGTTATGTATGAGTGTGCTCCTACAATAACAACCAATATGGAAGTGTGTTTTGCATAATAAGAGCAAAATTTTTAAAAAAAGAAAATATTCCATGATTAAGAATTGCTACTTGATATACTTGAAATACTCTACTTGATGGTTACTCTAATTATTAAGCAGTTCCTTCTTACTGGGAGTAACCATCAAGTAGAGTACAGCTGAACAAACTATGGTACAGGGATGTAATAGAATATTATTGTGTTAAAAGAAATTATAAAAAGGAATGGTTTTCAAACTGATGTGGGGTGAAAGGAGCAAAACTAAGAGAATTTGCACAATAATACCATTTTAAAGACAATCTTGATAAATTTAAAAATGCTAATCAATTCAATGACCAACCACAATTTCAAAGGACCAGTGATGAAGCATGGAACCCACATCCTTAATGTAAATGTATGATGCAGAACAAGGCATATAGTTTTTGACATTATATAGCAATTTATTTTGTTTTATTATGCATATTTGTTATGAAGGGTTTTTTTCCTAAGATGGGAAATGTCTGTTAATTGAAAAATTAGTAATTTTAATTAAACAAAAATCTGCATCCTGTAATTTTTACTCATTGGTCTTAACTATATTCCATTAAGACTAATCTATCTACCACAAAAGAGCCCTTCAGATATCTGGTCAGTTCTAATGCTCTTCTTCTAATTATCAAAGGTATGCATTAAAATTTGGAGCCAGTCAAGCAAAACTATAAAATATATAAGGCTTATCTTTAGTGTTTTGTTTTCTTTATTCTGTTCAGCTGCCCAACAGGTTTCCAATAATTTTAAGATTATTCAGCCTTTTCTATCAAGGCACAAATGTATGTTTTAAATAATTAAGATTTAGGTGTGAATTAGTTTAATGTGTTACCCTTTGATGAGTTTTCCCTTCCCTTAACATACTTCACATTACATTCAAACATTACATTCATCCAGCATTTTCCCATCCCTGTTCCCCCACACTTGACAGACACTCTTCTCTCTTTATCTCCCTCAGTTATCTACCTTCATGGAGTGAAAGGATCAGTTTTTGTTCTTTGTATCTTCAGCACCTAGCACATAATAGGTATTTAATAAATGTGTGTTGGTTAACGGCTGATAGTTCTCTTTCTTCAATGTTCTGCTCAGGTACCACATCTTCCATGGTGCTGTCCCTAACAGCTTCCTCTCTCCATTTAAATGTTCTCTCTCGTTCTTATAAAAGCCACTTTTACTCAAATTATCCATGCCAGGAAGACACATAAAAAGAGGTCTTTCCAGGATCCTCTAAATATAGATCATGAATTTTCTAAAGACATGGTTTAAACAGTCAATCATCAATATTCTGCTCCTATATCTTCTGAATTATATTTATATTTCATTTTTATCAGATAGTACACTATAAATCCCAAGTCCATGAAGTAGCTTCCAAACTGTAGGAAAAGAGATATATCAAAAAACAAAAAAGCAGCAAAGATAAAGAATGGATGATAGGTTTTGATTTATCACATTCAGTTGTTCTTAAAGGTTCTCATAAAACTGGAATATGAGATGTTTTTTATACATTAAATGAAAAAGAAATCAAAAGGATTATAGCAAATATTTATAAGATAATAAAACTAAAACTACAGCTATAAAGCTTTACTGTCTTCTCTCTAAATAATGTATATACCAAAATGTTCTACTTGTTAAAGGTCAAACAATACCTACAGCAGAAAATGATTAATTTGTAAATTAATGAAACATTATTTCTTATACTTCTGTTTCCAATGCTGTTTGTTATTCATTAACAACCCCCAAAAAGCTTCTGATTATAGCTATCAGCAAATAAAAGTATGTTTGCATTTTTCCAGGTATATTAAAATTTCATAATTCTTACATTTCATACTAGGAAGAGAGGCTGACCAAAATGTTCATTTGCTACTAATGAATACAAAATACTCTAATTAGAAAATTAATGACTAGCCTTGAAATGTAAATATAAACCAAAGTATAATCAATAAATATGCTAATGGTCCATGTGAATATCTCCTATAGATATTCACATTAAATCTTTAGCTATACCAGATATATGTTAAATAAACCCACTGTTCTTGGTAATTATTCATTATATACATGTTCAGAAATATAACTAATAAATTTTTCCACAAGCTAGCATAACAGTAATAGAGTGATGTTTATGTCAAAAGTATTTTCATGTTTTTTTAAGACATCCTTTACAGCTCTCAATTTGAAAACCTTTGAAATAGTTATAATTTTTAAAATGTAGTTGTCAACCATGATCATCTACTTGTACAAAATTTTCTATTTCATATTTAATTTTCTTAATAAAAATGTAAGAAGGAGAAACCAAGAAAAGTAAAGTTGTTTTTTTTCACTCTCTTCCCCTCTGAAAACAACAGTAATGACTTGACACTTTCAGAACAATATTCTATCATAAGCCATACATATTGTAGCAGTCTACAAAAGACCTGAGACTTGGGCAAAAAAGAAAATGCACAGAGAGAATAAGCAAGAAATTTCTTACTAACTTTTATTAGTACTACTATTACTATTAACCACTATCAACTAATATTTACTACTCTCAAGGAATATTTACTACTACACAGCTACTCAGAAACAGCTAGGTGGCACAGTGCTTATTGAAAAAGTATTCGATCTAGAATCAGGAAGAACAGAGTTCAGATCTGAAAGCAGATGTGTGCATGTGTGTATGAGTGTGTGTGTAAAGGAGGATAATGTGTAATAAGGCTAAAAAGGTAGATGGGGGTCAGGATGTAGAAAACTTTAAATGCCAACAGGGGACTTAAAATTTGATTCTGGAGCTAATGGGTTGCCCCTGGAGTTTTGTGAATTAGGAAGTGACAAGCAGACCTTTAGGAAATTACCTTTGACAGCTGTGGAATGTGGATTTTACTGAGAGAAAATGAGTCAGAAAGACCAATAAAGAAATTATTGTAATAGTCAAGGTGAGAATTGATGAAGAACTGGACTAGCAAGGTGGATATGTGAAGGGAAATAAGATGAATATAAAACTGTTCTGGAGGCAGCTAGATGGCTCAGTAGATTGAGAACCAGGCCTAGAGATGGGAGATCCTGGGTTCAAATGGGGCCTCTGACACTGCTTAGTTATGTGACTCTGGGCAACTCACTTAACCTCCCATTGCCTAGACCAATATTATAAGATTGAAGGTAAGAAGTTTTGTTTATTTTAACTGTTTGAAGGTAGAAACAATCAAATTTGGCAACTTTTTAGATATTCTGGGTGAAAAAGAATGAAAATTCAAAGATAATTTTGAGATTGCATGCATACCTGAGAGACCTGAAGGATGGCAGCAATAATAGCAAGAGGAAAATGTGAATGAGGGAAAGTTTTAGGAGGGAAAAGGGGGTTGTTTTTTTTCTTGGGGGTAGTTTTGTTTTGGACATTGTTAAGATTGAAATGGTTCTAGGATGTGCAATTCAAAATATCCACTAGCCAGTTTGTTATCTATGATGGAAGCTGAGGAAAGAGAGGAAGACTGAAAAGATACTAATCTAAGAATCATTATAAAGACGGTAATTAAACCCATATGAACTGATGAGAACACCACTGGTAATGTAAAGAACAAGAGAAGAAGGTCCTGGACAAAACCTTTGAATACATGCACAATTAGAGGATGTGATGTGGGTGATGATAATCTAGTAAAGAAGGCCAAAGAGTCAAACGAATAGAAGGAGAACCAAATGGGAACAATCTCATGAAGACTCAGGAGAGCATCCAAGAGGAGGGAGTGGTCAATAATGTCAAATTCTGCTTAGATATCAAGAAGAATGAGGCTTGAGAAAATATTAGCACATTAAACAGTTCAGAGACCATCAACAACTTTGGACAGAGAAGTTTCAGTTGGGTGATGAAGTTAGAAACCAGATTTCAAAGAGTAGGGAAAAAAAAGAAAGAGGAAAGGATGTAGCCATAATAAGTTAAACCTTTTAAAACTAGGAGCTTGTTTAGGGGAAATGAAAACATATAATAATTAATAGTATACAAACAACCAGTCTTTTAATTGATTGATCCCAAGAAATACTGTTGTGCCTTCCAAGGAATCTCAGATCTTTTCCACTTCTTCTGATAATCAGCCAACTGTCACTATCAAAGTCTGTGAAGGTGAGTAGCCTCTGACCAAGTATAAGTACCTCTTGGGAACATCTGACCTAATGGAAATTTCTCCTGCTCCTAAATGGTTGGTTACCTCAGTTTGAAGTCACCTTGGAAATAGATGTGAATGGTACTCTTCAGGGCACAGGTGAGGACAAAGGCCAAAGCAACAAGAACAAGATTACAATCACCAAGGACCAACACTGTCTCATGCCAGAAGAGATTGAGAGGATGGCAAATGATGAAGAGAAATTTGCTGAGGAGACCAAGAAAACCCTAAATTGGGTCATGAAGAGCGGAATATGACTGAAAAACAACTGAACAACAATATATATATATATATATGTAGTATGTTATAGAAATACGTATCTACACATAGATGAATATATAATACCTATGGATATGTATATATCACACCAGCTAAAGGAAACTAGTAAAGATTCTTCAAGGTTCTTTGAAGTTTTATACTGCCTAATGGGAATGGGTGGCCTTGGGCCACTGATTGTTTTCATATCTTCCAGGTGAATCTAAATTCATCCAGTTACTACTGAAGGATAATATCTATTCCTTTTCTTGAGCAGCATTGAGTGACCTACTAAACATCTTCTCTGGCAAGAAATACTGCCTGTCAGCACACTGATAGAGCCAGTGAAAAAGAAGAAAGTAATAAGTTTCTAAAAAGCTCCAAATTACTCAAATATAAAAAAATGCCTTACATTCTTTTTATAGTCTGCTACTGTAACTTTAAAGAGATAGACTGATGCTCCAAAATTTTCTTTGAATAAAATCACAATTGCAGATCTTGAAAATCAAATTTCCTCACTTACTCACCTAATTATCTAGGGGTCAAAGTTAAGTTTTTTTTTTAGTTAACAGCAGTGCAAAAAAAAAAAAAGGTACCAGAGAAGAGCTAAAAGATGGAAGTTTGAGCCCTGGCTTATGTTAGCTGTATGGTCTTGAACAACTTACTCATCTTTAAAGAGCCTTGGCTTCACCGATTGAAAAATGTGCATGAAAATACCTCTCCTTATATCACAGATGGGTAATGAGAGGTGCACACCAAAGGTTTTGTTAATTATAAAGCAAAACATAAATAAGTAGGCATAATTAGCAGAGCATGATAAAAAGTGAAATACATAGAGTATTGCAAGGCATTGCTTACAAGGTAAAAGGGAAACAAAATCCATTGGTATGATTCAATCATCAAAACATTGTGAGATGACTGCTGATTTTCTGCCTATTCTTTCAGACATAGAATTTGCACTCTGCTATGATCCCTCCTCATTAAATAGCAACCATAATCTTAGTCAAGATCCCATCTCTCTTGAATTGTATTGGGAAGTGGTATTATTTCATATTATTCAAGATTCAGAATCTCATGCATTATTCATTCACTGTGACTGCTGAGCCCTTGATGTTGATCTGTGAAAAATTTTGGTGGACAGGATAGATGTTCTTAGACTAGAAATAAGCTGACTGTTGCCTTAATTTCTTTAAAAGGTGAAGTCTTCAAATTATACACTAGAAATTTTCACTTTGATTCTTTGCAAAATTCCAGGACATAGGATTACAGAAATATTTTTGGAACATTTAAGAACAGTGAGGATCAATGAGTAGAAGCATAAATTCATTAATAACAAATTAAACTCATTTTCCTTTTTGACCAGAGGAATAATATAAATATAGCATTCCTAGATTTTGGCATAATGTTAAACAAACTCTCTCATGATATATTTGTGGACAGGATGAATATGCATATGTAGGTTTTATGAGAATACAAATACAATGCTTTGCAGTTTGCAATTTAACAACCTGACACAAAGATTGGTCATTAAGGGGCTAAAGTCAGAAATGTATCTACTGCAGTATCCTAATGATCTTGTAGTGTAAATCTCAGCCCTCTTTTTAGACCATGATCACTAGGCATTGATATTACAAGTGATCATGAAACCATCATGGACCATCATAAACATTCTGCAGAAACAAACTTTATTTTGCCTCTTATTGCAATGTTAAAGTTATTTTCTGACTTAAACTCATCCTCCACCTATGCCATTATTCTTCTGTCTGTGTTGTTTTCAAATGAACTGGTTGATAATACTGGTTAGTCATTCAGTAGAATTTCTGTGAGAATGCTGTCACTGTCCTAGAAGTGAAAGAGAAGAAAGTCACATCTGAGATTTTTTCCATGCTAAAAATATCTATAAATACTGTTAGAAACAAAGTAATATGTACAAATGAACTTTAACTGTTTAATCACTTAGCAAAGCACTTGTTATTAGCCAGGAGAAAAGTAAATAGTATTTATCAGTGTTGGCAAACCTGTGGCATATAAGCTAGAAGGTGCAGAGGGGCTACTCCCTTCCTCCTCTCCACCCACACCTGATGACATTTCTCATCATCCCCCTGTATTAAAATGTTGATATTCAACAAAAGTAAAAATAAAGAAATTTAATATGGAATCAAAGTCTTATGGTATTCTTTTAATTTTTACAGAATATTTCACATTAAATATTTGTTAATTATTTATTTTTATTGTTTTTATTATTTCCTATTTATAATTTGAATATTATAAGCAGAACAAAATGTTATATTTTGTGACTATAATTATAGAATGTAAATTTTAATTTGGAGCTTTAGGAGATAAAGTTATCACTATAGTTTTTATAGACACTTGTTGAATAAATATAAAAAGACTATTATAAGGGGTATATTAAATTATCCTGAGAGTTCCAAAGATGTTTTTTGTTATCATTGAAAAGGAACATGAAAAACACAAAATGCTGAGAACCACTGATCTAGAACTACTTTAAAACTACCATGTCTATATAGAAGGAATCTCCTTACACATTCTCTATGATAAAGAAATCCCCCAAGTTCGATCAAAAAGGAAAAAGGAGAAAAAATTTTTCTTCAAAGACCAGTCTTTTGAAATGTAGTATTTATAGTATTGGCTTGCATAAATTTTGGTATATTTTTGAAGTGGGAAAGGGAGACTAACGTCTGAAAAGTCAATCCATGTAAATATAGGGGAAAAAAACATCATTTGAAATGGCTATTTAAAAAAGGAAAAAGTGTTCCAGTAAAGCAAACCTACTAGTATAAAGTCAGGGGTTAGGAGGTCCCGAGTTCAAAACTGGTCTCAGACACTTCTTAGATGTGTGTCCCTGTGCAAGTCATTTAATATCTTCTTTTTTTAATTTTCTTCTTTTTAATTCAAAGATATTTTATTTTCCCAATTACATGTAATAAGTTTTCAACATATGTTTTCTGAAATTATAAGAACCAAATTGGCTCCTTCCCTCCCCTCTCTAGGAGATAGTAAGCAATTTGATCTGGATTATAAATGTATTATCATGCAAAACATACTTCCATATTGGTCATTATTGTAAAAGAATAGTTATATAAAACCCAAACCCCAAAATAAATTAAAGCATATTTCTTCAATACATTTAAGTTTACATTTCTGATAGGGATGTTTATCAGTCATTAGTGAGAATAAATCAGTATTGGTTATATCTCATTTCATTTTTCTGATTTCCTTTTGACTTTTTTATCTCCAGGATACTTTTTCTATCTCATTATTTATTTCAAAGTTGAAAAGTAACACAAAGGGTATTAATATGCTCAACATATGAAAAGAACAAGAATCATAAACCTAGATGCATAAGGAACCTAGGAGGGCATCTATTTTAATTAACATATTTTACAGATGGACAAATGGAAACTCAAGAAGGTTAAATGTCCAAGGTCACCCAGGTAATAAATATCCAGGGTGGGATTTGAATGAGATAATAGTTGTAAAGTGCTTTGCAAATCTCAAAGCACTATATATATACTAGCTAGTATTACTATTACTGATAAATCTATGATTATTGCTCTTGACCCCAAAGGAACTCTTTTGAGTACTTTTATGTAGCTAATTTATGATTTGTGTATTTAGTCAAAGGGTACCCTAAACTGTTGGTTGTTCAGTGATGTCTGACTCTTTGTGACTCCACTGGGGTTTTCTTAGCAAAGATATTGGTTTGTTATTTGTTTCTCCAGCTCATTTTACAAAAGAGGAAACTGAGGTAAATGGGGTTAAATGACTTGCCCAGGTCAACATGGCTCATAAGTGTCTGAATCTGGATTTGAACTCAGATTTTTCTTACTTCAGGCCCTTCCAAAAAAATCACCTACATTCCCTAAATTAGCATATGTAAAAAAAAAAAAAGGATCCAGTTTGTTTCACCCTCCAGAGGATTACAACGCTATCTTCCTAACACTGTTTCCCTTCACACCACATTGGTAATTCTAGACAGAGCTGGTTTTATTTGAAACTCTTACTTATATGTGCTTGCTTCTGTCTTTGTTTTACCTTTCACAGCCCACAGTAGTCAACTGAGAAACTGAATAGCTAAAGAAGCTGATTAGTATATGTATCCTTATGGTATTTTGTAAGATGTGTTTACATCAGGGGATTATATATTATCAGTAAAATCTTCAGTAAGATTTAAGAAATAGAAGGCCGAATTTTTGTCCTCAGTACCTAACATGGCCTTTGAAATGAAAGTCACTGGAGTTAAGGAGGGTGAGGAAATGTGAGATTAAATCATCAACATGGATTTTGTTGAAGGTGCCAAGGGTGATAGCAGATGATAGGACAAAAAGACTATGCTGCAAGTTTTGAACTCAATGAAGAAAAGTGGAAGTGTGTTTGTGTTTTAGAGGTCAGAAAATGACAGAAATCAAGACAGAAAGAGTGGAGGAGGAACAGGCATAGAGGACAAAGAATAAGACTGCTGAGTGACAGTAGGGAAAACTAGCCTGAAAGAAACAGTAAGAAGGAAGGGAATATCAATTTTCTATATCTTGGTAGTAAGGAGTAATGAGTAGAAGGAATAGGCTACATTTCAGAAGGTCTCTGAGAAAGTAGTAGTTTCAGTTAAACTAGAAATAAAAGAGTGTGGATTGCTTTAAACATACTAAAGAGATGTATTTCTTGTAAAATCATGTCTTTTGAAAAAATAGTCGACTAATTAAGTTTAGTGTCTCTCCAATAAAATTAGGTAGCCATTGGTTGATTTTGTTATCAACATTCATTCATTCATTTTTACCATCTTTAAATTTAAAACACAACAATTACAGGACAGTAGGTTTTGCAAACAACATTTTAAAGGTGAGGGGCTATGGGGGAGCCAGATTTAGATTTATATTAAGCAAATAAATGGGTTAAGATTTAGGTCAAAATCCCAAAGTGTTTTGTGTCTGGCCTCAATTTACTCCATGAAAAGGCTGCTTTGAGAATCTGTAAATCCTCTCAGGACAGCATTTCCCTGTCTTGTCACAAGAATACAGGTTAGTTTAGCAATGGAGGATTCCTACGGGGCCTGAATGAAGAGAACAAAAACAAAAAAAATCCCTTATAGAATTAATAATGCACCCTTGTGTGCTTTCTTAATTTGTTTAAATCATAAATATAGACTGAAAAAAATTAAGATTCTTATTTTTCTTTACTACTCAAATCACTGTAAAAGATGTGCATTTGTCATATTACCTATTTGAAAAGGGAAGGGGAAAGTAGGAGGGGAAAGCCTGGGATAATACAGAATCACTTGAATAGAATTCTGACATTTTAAAGATTTGTAATGCATGTTCTACACTTTATTAATTCTGGTAACTTCTGTATGTTTTTCCTCAGTTGTTTCTTCCTGTTAAGATGGAAAAACATTACCTGTGACATAGATGGCCTGATATGACCATCCTGTTTCTGCAGAGTCGGGTTCTTCTCTGTGCTTACCTAAGACTATGAGTCCATACCCTTTTGCCCTCAACATCATTCTTTTCCCATGATAGAGGCACATGCAGGGGATGATCACATATGGGCCTTTGACTTTTGCCTAACAAGAAACCTGAAATCTATGTAGAAAAGCATTCTTCTTTCCAATTGCATATTTCTTTTGCTAAAAACAGTATGGTAACTTCTAATTAAAGAGGTAAAAAGTCCATCATATAATAAAAAAATACATTAAATCTGAAAAAAAAAAGAATTAGTAACTATTTTGACTACATGTGTTGTCATTCTTAATTTAGACTCTTTCAATATCACAGAACTCTGGGTAGAAATCACGCTAGGACTACAATCAATCTCGAGTTTTCCAATTTTCCTTATCATTTGAGTATTCTTTCTTCAACTCTTTGGATAAATTAAGCTGCAAGTCAAAAACTTTATTTAAGGTCAACATTATTGATGTTTCAGTTGTAAACAGTTATATTTGTTTAACAATAAAAGTTTTGGAGGGTGATAAAATGAGACCTCCTCTGTTATCATTGTTCCATCATATCCTTTGTTCAGCTCATCTTGAACTGTGAAGTTCTCTTCTTTAGTAGCTCATCTGAGAAAAAGATTGTTTTTCCCTCATTGATTCCTAATATGCATTAGGCAGTAACTAAAAGGTTCATGGGAAAAACACTAATGTAAAAACTCTCTCATGCCAAAATCAATTGCTATTTGTATCAATTGAAGGCACTGCTAATTGAACTTTATAAAGGAATCAAATAATGTGATTGTTACACTACTAGAATACATTTAAAATGGAATAAATCCAAGTGTATGAATATAGATCTTCCATGAGTAAGACAAAAATTTGTTAAATCATCACCTAGATTTATGCGTTGGTTTCCCTAGAATATCCTCCATCTCCTGACAAATGCTAAAACATCAGGAGACCAAATTTGTGGCAGGTGCACTTGAAGCTATTAAGTGAAATGAACTTGGAATAGCACCCAGAGGAAAAGCCATTCCTTGATTTTACTGTTTGTTTTCTTTACTGGTCTCCCATCCTTCAGTTTCTGATGGGGAAAAAAAAGTAAATAAGATAACTAATTCTTTCCTGATAGATCTGTATAAGGTAAATAATTTCAAATGCAAATTTCCATAGCACTTGATTATCTATCAACTAAATCTGTCCATCCACCCATTTATCTTTCTATTTGGATAGAGATAATCATTTTAAAGCAACAAAAAATAAAGGTTTTATTATCTAAATTTGATAGAAACTCTAAAAATCAGTCAAAATCTATAGCCTTCTATGTACTCGGCAGTGTGCCAACTATTTAGAGGAATAAAAAGCAATGATCAGAAACAAGCTCTGCCCTCAAATAAATTATATTATAGGTTGTGAGAGAAATATTATAAATAAATTATTATAATATAGGTTATGAGAGAAACAATGGGGCAGTGAAGAAGCAATAGTACTTAAAATTTTTATAGAGGGAAAAAGGAATTGCTAAGCACCTTCTATGTTCCAGGTTATTTATTTTCTAATATTCTCATTTAACCCTCATAACAACCTGGGAGAGAAGTGCTATTATTATCCCTATTTTACAGTTGAGGAAACTGAGCAGACAGAAGTTAAGTAACTTGAGCAGAATCACACAACTAATAAGTATATTGGACTGTACTTGAACTCAGATCTTCCTGACACCGGGTCCAACACAATCCACTGAGCCATGTGCTACCTCAGTGGAAAATTTTGAGGTAGGAGCAGCTAGGTAGCTTAGTGGATAAAGAGCCAGGCAGAGATGGATGGTCTTGGGTTCAAATTTGACCTCAGATACTTCCTAGCTGTGTGACCCTAGGCAAGTCACTTAACTCCCATTATCTATCTTATTGCTCTTCTGCCTTCAGAACAATGAACAGTTCTGATTCTAAGATGGAAGGTAAGGGTTAAAAAGAAGGAAGGAAGGAAGAAAAGAAAATTTAAAAATTGAGGCATTTAGAATCTAGGAGGTTATCTCCCTAAGACTATAATGTTAGACTTATTAATGTAGTGGGAAAACACTACACTTGGAATTCTAAGACTTAGATATGGGTTCTTCCTACTCCCAGTAGTGAATTATGTGGCCTCAGGCAGACCACTTAAATCATTCAGCATTGGTTCTCTAATCCTTTTCTGTAAATTGGGAAGTTAATGCTTGTATTCTCTACCTCACTGGGTTGCATATAAGCAAATAATATATGTCAAAATAAATACTTTATAACCAAAATACTACATAAATTGAGTGTTAGTGTTAATAGAAAATAGTACATTTCCTGACCCCAAGGCCTCTCTATGTATGGTCTTTGCACTTGTCCAAACTGCCACTGTGTAGAAGTGAATGTTCTAAACCATGGAACAAAGACAGAAGTAGAGTAGACTAACAGAAATTATCTTATGGGATATTTTTCTCTCTTCTGTCCCCATAGTCAGTCAATCAATTTCTTCCGTACAAAAAGCACTTTGTTCAATATTTTCAGGGTACTTGGCAACACAATTTTTAAAAGCATTCTTGCCTTCTGAGACCTCTTCTGAGACAGATTCAATTCAACAAATATTTATTAAGTATCTATTGTGTACAAAACACTCTTAGACATGAGAAAAGATTAGATAAACCAAGGGTTTTATAGCTAATAATCTAGTGAGGGATATGACACATTAGTGGACAGCTATAAACCAAACAATAATAAATGCATTGGACAGGTGTGAAACAGAGTTTTGTGTAAAGTCTGATGGAAATCTAGTCTTATTATTCCAAAAATTAGAATGCCTGAAAACCAGTTATCCAACTCAGGGTCAGGGAAAGGTCTTATGTAAACAGTTTGTGTACAAAACCTTTGACTTGCCCATGTGTGGTGCCTCTATGCAATTACATTATGCAGATGTCCTCCAAAGCCCATCATCTTACCTGCTTCCTGAGTTAAGTCCAAAAGTAGGTCTGCCAGTATAGATCCCTACGGATTTTCCTAAAGTGTGATGCAATAATCCTTGAGTTGAAATGCTTCCTAAAACAGATTCCTGAGGAAAATTACTTATTCATGAACCAAGCATAAATCTGGAGATTTGGAGAGAGACATCAGTGAAAAGCCTTCTCTGCACATGAAGCCTCTTCTCCATTTTTGTGTACTCTCAAGACAAAAGAAAAAAGTGAGGATCTGCCACTGTTTAAATAAAAGGGGGAAAATGACTTAAAATCAGCTATGAAAACTACACTGGCCAAGAATTTTTTAAAGATTAGTAAATTAGGCCAGACATTTTTCCCACCCCAAACCAGTAACAGTGAACCTATGGCACATGTGCCAAAGGGCACACAGAGCCCTCTCTATGGGCACACCTGTAGTCACCTGCCAGAGTTCATTATTAGAAAGCCAGATGGACTTGGAGCAGAGCTGGTCCCCTCACCCTCACTATACCCCTTTGGACATTCCTCACTTTACCCACCCCTCTGTCCAGTGGCCCCAGGGGAGTCCTTCATCCCTCCCCTGTCTGGAGTAAGGCACTGGGTGGAGGAAGGCAGCTCATGCTGCATGAAAGTATGAAAGTGCAGCACAGATGGTGATTCTCATAGTAGGGCTGGAGAGGAGCTAGGTCTGAGGAGAGCACAGCTCACAGTGTGGCATACAGCTGGAGGGAAGCAGAGCTAGAGGGGAGCAGAGCACCCAGGTCATTCTCCTCCCCCTGTCCACAGTGTCTCTCATCACCCACCCTCCCTTCCCAGCAGCCCAATGAAAGTGCTTCCTTCCTCCCCTGTATGGGATAGGGGAGGCAGGGGAAAGGGGATGTGGGGGGTAGGATACTTGGTCTCTAAAAGGTTTGTCATCACTGTCCTAAACCAATCATTTTATGAACATATCTGTTTTTCCATTAAAATATGACAAAATGCTAGCACTATTCAACTATAAATAATTTGTGTATATACATATATATACAAATACATAATATATATATACTCACAAAAAAACATACACACATGGTAACATTTTCAAAGTATCTTATCAACTTTGAGGGCCACCAATTTCTCCTTTTCTAGTAGATTAATATCTGAATACCTCTTTACAGTTTATAAGGTAATTTACATGTTATCTTATTTGATTTTTATAACATCACTGTGAAGTAGGTAATACAAGTGTTCATATTCCAATTATACAAGTTAAAAAACGGATTGAGAGATTATATTATTTCCCCATGATCACACAGTTTGTAAGCGACAGATTTGTATTTCAAATTCATATCACCAAATCCACTGCTTTTAAAATCATGTGCCTCTCATAGCAAAATAATCATTAGAATTAGTAAGGTCCTTGTCCTTGAAGTTTCCCTGTAGTTCATCATTCCAGTCAATGCAGAAATTCTCTCTAAAACATCCCCTGTCCATGGTCATTTTATCTCTATTGGCCACTTCCAGTGATTTAAATCTCAGGACCTCCCAGTTAGTTTTTAAAGGACTGTGACTACCCAACGTCTCCCTGAGTTAAAAATAGGTAGCAGGACTTGTCAAATGCAATTTGAAGTTGCAAAAGTTGAAGAATCAAGACACTTGCCCAAAGCCCATAGAGCTATAATCAAATCTAAATGACTTAAATTTAATCTTTCTTAAGCTTAATCTTAAGAATCTGACCTTATTACACTTACTAGCTCTGTTACTCTAGGCAAATCACTTAATACTGTTTGCTTCAGTTTCCTGGTCTATAAAATGAGCTGGAAAAGGAAATGGCAAACTCCAGTATCTTTACCAAGAAAACTCCAAATGGGGTCATCAAGAGTCAGACAATATTAATATGACAAACAAAATCTTAAACTTTAAAAGCTTACTGCTTAGATCATATTGATTTTAAAAATACATCCTCAAAAACAAACTTACTTAGGAAATAAAAATTGTGCAAATTTTTATCATTGAAAACTATATGAAAAAGGCCACTGGGGTGGGAGGGGAGAACCCTTTTCCACTGAATTACTTTGTTAGGTTCAAAATTTTCCCTGAGTATCAATGAAAATCTCATCTCCCCCAAAAATATCTTATTCTTTGCAAATCTCATGTGGCTTTCCCACAAATCCTTTAGCTTTTTCATAATTTTGTAGTTGGACAGCAAAAATTCCAAACAACATAGCCCATTATAGAGTTGGGTTATTCCCTCTCTTTACCATATGGTCACTCAGATTTACCCTAGCAGTGTCCTCCTTTAAATCCCTGCCTCAGGATGATATCCATATTCAAGGAAAGGAATAAGTTATACTGTAGAATAAGAGAGGCATGATAGTATAGGATAAATAGTAATACATTTTATAAAAATCACAGAATTTCAGAATTAGAGGAAATCTCAGTAGCAATCTAATCCAATCCATCGACAAAAGAAATTCCCATTACAATGTGTCATCCAGTCCCTTCGTGATTATCTCTACCTAGTGACAACTTACCATCTCACCTCTAAATGTTAAGAACTTTTTCCTGTCATCAAACCTAAAATTTTTTCTTCTCTATCATTTCTAAACATTACTCCTACTTTTCCCATTTGGGGGAAAAACTTTAAAAAGTCTTCATTCTCTTCCATATT
This sequence comes from Monodelphis domestica, assembly GCF_027887165.1. NCBI lineage: Eukaryota > Metazoa > Chordata > Mammalia > Didelphimorphia > Didelphidae > Monodelphis > Monodelphis domestica. Next base: position 268,959,176 of record NC_077227.1, read on the forward strand.
TCAAATTTGTTGTTGTTCAATAGTTTTTCATTCATGTCCCTATGTGACTCCACCTGGGGTTTTCTTGGCAAAGATACTGTAGTGGTTTGCCATTTCCTTCTCCAGTTCATTTTACAGGTGAGGAAACTAAGGCAAACAGGGTTAAGTGACTTTCTGAGAGTCATTCAGCTATTAAGTGTCTGAGACCATTAGTGGACTCAGGAAAATGAGCCTTCCCCTATACTCCTCCTCCTTAACACCAACCAGTTTTCTTTTCTCCAGGGTAAATATTCTCAAAAACTGATCTGAGGAAAGAAGACCAAAGTTCAAATTCAGGCTTTCCTACTTGCTATCCATGTAACCTTTAACAATTCTTAAACTTACCTTCTCTCGATATCTAAAAGAAAGGGGTTGGACTTAATGACCTCTATGGCCCCTTCAGGCTCTGACTCTACAATCTTATGACACAAATCAGTAGTTGTTCATGGCATGATCATGGTAAACTACTGCATTTTATTATATAAGATCTTGGGATAATTGAGGTCAATATCAAGGGCACCTTTGTAATTAGTTAAATAAAAAAGAATGCTCACAAAATTCCATGAACAAGTATAATAAGTATAAAAGTGAGGATCAATTCAAACAACAAATGAATCAATCACCTCCACTAATAGTATCTTAACTAGGTAAGGCTACCACTATTGAATCAATCAAACAAGGACATTAGATTAGGGCTGAAAAGTCCTTGAGAGCCACTGGATGAAATGAAATAAAGTTTCATAGAAAGCATATTGGTACATGACTCCGATGACATGCCCCATAGCTCTTCTACAAAAGGGCATACCATTTTGGAACCCAGGATTCCTGCTTCTGATAGTTCTGACAGCATAGAAGAAAGAGCAGTCCAGCCAAGTTCCTGAAGGGAGATCTTGGTTGGGGAGGAGGTTGGGGAGAAGGGAGAGAAATCACCTTTGACTAGAGGATGACCTTGTTAACTTCAAAAAGTTGGAATATTTGTACTTTTCATAAATATTTTGAGTAGCATTTCCAGACCAGTAAGAGCTGATGGCTCTATCTGCAATAAGAACCAAAAACAAATCAGACACACTGAAGAACGGCAGTTTGGGGACTCTGTAAGGAGGTCTATAGAAAACAGCACTATATTGAACTTCTAAATGGAACTTCATGACTGGACTCTATATGTATTGGTGCAAAAGAGTGTCACATACTCTTTTTCTTGGAGGAGGTGATGTTTTGTACAAATTGTTCTTACTATTCCACCTTAGTAAATACCTACTTTCTAAAAGTTAATTTTTGCTGACTAACCTCAATTAGCATGATAATTATGGAGGAAAGCACACAGGTGAGGACTTTGTGCTACAGCAATTAGAAAGACATCTCTCCAGTCCCTCAAGGTCCCCTAAAAATGTCAGGGGAAGAGAGCAACTAGGTGGCTCAGTGGATTAAGAACCAGATCCACAGTTATACTGCTTTAAATATATGAAGACCTATATAATTCTTGGTTTTCTCTTCTCCAGACTAAACATAATTCTTTCAAATAATCCTTCCATGACAAAATCTCAAGGCCCTTCACCATACTAGTTAGCCTCCTCCCCATAATCTATCCATTTTATCAATGTCTGTCATAAGACAGCATAATACCCCAGATATGGTCTGATCAAGGCTTTTATATTAACCTAGGTAACACTGTAGTTAAAAATTAACTACTATGACTAGCTACTGACAGACAGGTTTTGCTATCTATAGAATGACACAGTCGATAAATTTAAAAATCTGTATTTCTGGGAGTTGCTCTCACACGTAGATTTGTTCTAGGGAGAAGAGGAGATTAACTCACTTTATAGAGGTAATATTTACAAAGCCCTCATTTCTAAAGAAGTGCTTTTGATAGCTTCTAATAGTTCTACTCCTGACATCTTTTAAAGATACTCACCTCTGATTTTCTTCTAGAAAAACATTTCCCTACATTTGAAATAAACTGAAGAAATCCAGACAAGAATTTTTCTCTACGGTATTACTGAAACTAACCACACTTCTTTCTTGTACTCATATGCTACTTCTGCAAACATAACAATGATGAACAAATGCTTGACATAAATACTGTAGTAGTTCCTTTTAAAAAACATAGTATTATCAGATTGTTTGAAACTTTCCAATCCTTTAAATGTATGATTAATTCAGAATTATGATAAAAACAATATGGCATGAGATTAATTTACATATTATCCATAGAAATGTATTGCTAAACAAATGAGTAATATAAGAAGATAGGGGAAGAAGAATATCCTGCCTATAAAAAATGTTTTAAAGAACTTCATTCCTGTATATAACCAACGTTGATCTGGTCATGTCCAGTTCAGATAACATATAGGGAAAACGGACAGACAAATTATAAATCAGGCTTATCTAGTCACTAAAGCAGGTCTGGCAGGATCTGTTTGGTAATTGCAAGTCATAAATTCAGGTTGCTATTATACTTGAAAAAAATAAAAGAATATTACTATTTTTTAAAGTTTTATAGTTAAGACTTGTCACTAATTCAGACTGTCCTTCCCATTAATTATTTTTATAATATATATAATATATATAAATATAAATAATTATTATTATTTAATTAAATAAAAAATATTATGCATGGGGGGGTAGTCTCTTTATTAAAAAGACATAGACAAGAATCCCATGAGATGAAAGGGCACGAGATGCTCTGGTGAAGGAAAACCCCATAATAATAACTAGATTTTAAACTCTTTGGACAGAAATTATATTGATATTTCTTTGTATTACTCATAATATCTAGCATAATGCTATAGGTAGAGGTGATTTTCAATAAATATTTGCTATACATAAAGGAAGTATTTAATAATTATTTGCTGGGTGAATGAATGAATGAGTAAGGTTTTATTTCTCTGGTCATATCATTTACTCCATGTATAGAGTAGTGTAACTCATAGAAAATCTATAATACCTCTATTTCCTTATATGCAGAATGAGGGAAATCAGATGCTCCTTTGATCTTATGAAAGTTTTAATATTATTCTTGATACCATTTGAAATTTTTTCAAGAGTTATTAAAAACATAACATAAAGGGATATCTGGGTTTTATTATTCTCCCATTTGAGGAAAATAGCATAATCTTAAGATATTTTTTAAAATAAGTATCTCTGATCTAAATTAATACAAGAGTGAAGCAAGGAGGTCCATTCTCTCCATTATTATTTAATAATAATATATAATAATAATATATATAATAATAATATAATAAATAATAAATAATTATTTAATAATAACATTCTGAAAATACTAGTAATAGCAATAAGACAAAAGAAAGAAATTAAAGAAGTATATAGTTTTAAGGGGAAATAAACTACCCTTAGGTACAAATGACATGATGGTTTCCTTTTTAAATCCTAGATAATCAGCAAAGATACACATTGAAACAACTAATGCCTTTAGCAAAGTTATAGGCTACAAAATTATCCCTCAAAAACCAACACTTTTTCTATATAAAACTAAAAAATGCAATAAGTCATAAAAAGGAAAATCCCATTTCAAATATCTAAAAATAAGTAAAATACTTAGATCATTTCTGCTAAGAACACTGCCATAGTTGACTCATGCTTACATCAAATAAGGAGGAAGATACTGAAAGAAAATACAGTAATCATTGACTTCTGTAATTGTAAATAATGTTCTTACTACTTGGCTATAACACTATTAAAAATTCTCTCCTTGAGGCTCTTGTCTGCATGAAAACAAGTTAGATTGATATACATTTAACAAGCATGCCCTGAGACCATAATGGCTAAGTCTGTTTTCATTTCATCTGCTGAAATCAATAGTCAGAAAAACATTTCAGGAAAGGAGCAAATAATCCAATGTCCTAAGTTGGTTCAAGCCATTTCAATCAGGTTAACAAATTTTTTAAATTTAATTAGTGACCTTTTAAAAAATTACATAAGATGAAATCCAATCAGTCATCCTTTTTCCTATTATTAAAACCTACAATGTAACTAACCCATGAGAGTGCTAAAGGAATAACACTGTGAAGTCACCATCCTTGACCCATCTTAACTCATTGCTTTATTCTGATTGATTTTTTTTAACTCTTGCCTTCTAACTTAGAATCAATTCTAAGTATTGGCTGCAAGACAGAAAAATGGTAAGGGTTAGGCAACTTGAATTAAGTGACTTCCCTAGGGTCACACAGCTATGAAGAATCTAAGGCTAGATTTGAACCGAGGACCTCCAATCTCCAGGTCTGGCTCTCTATTTGCTAAGCTGCCTCTAATTAATTTCTGTATAATTGGGGTTTGCTGAAATGTTTCTCCAGGTGATCCTTACTTACATGATGTTCATTCTTAACAGAAACAGCTACTTATTCCTGAGAGCAACTATCTGACATTTAACCTTCTTCCAATAAGTAGAATGGCATTTTGCATCCCTTTATATGTAGAAAGTCTTTACCTTCACTTCAAAATAAAATATATCTGAACTAGAGCACAGTAGTTCCTGCTTAACTACAAGAAAAAGTGTTCTGATAATTATGTTTATCAAATTCTCAGATGCATTTATAAGAAAGTTTGTAGAATTTCCATGTCTTGAGTTATCTAAAAATGGAACACATTAACAAGATATTTGCCTGAGATAGTTTAAGCAAGGCCTTGCCAGAGCCTGGAGAATGAGCTCGATTCAGAGATCACTATTAAATCACAGAGTCAGTCTGTCATCACGAAAAACTTTCTCAAAATCTAACTCAACTCCCACCTCCTACATGGAGAATAAAACATAGTTAGAAAATATTTCACTATTCAACAGATTTTTTAACTGCTCCAACTTTCAATGACTGATCTCCACCTTCTCACAACTCCTACCACATTTATAGTCTACATTTGCACAATTTAACACTTAGCTCTATCTTGTTTATTGTTCTTTTTCTCAAATTAATGCTAACTCTACATAGATGAACTTTATTCCCCCAAATTTGATTATGCAAGGGATTAGTCAGCTAAGGAAAAACTATATAGGTCTGAGACTTGTGAGAAAGCCTGCTGGTAGAAAATAAGGAACTCATCCAGTTCATAATGACAGAAAAGTTTTTATAAAAGCACTCCCTCACCTCAACTATTGTTCCAATAAGATGACAAATACTTATTGAGTGGTTACTGTGTGCAAGACTGTGCACATAGTACAGCTTTTCACATACTAGGGTTCAAAGACATATAAGACTTGGTCTCTTCTCTCAAGAACATCTTATAGAAGTTAAGAAGCCAAGAAATATGCTCGTGAACTGATAACTAACATATGAGATGGCATTTGAGAAAGTATTGGAATAAGCAATACAGACTTTCACTTTATAGAATTTCAAATTTAGAACACATGGTTTATTTGGGGGATACTCAGAGGGTACTAGGGAGAAACTGGTCAAAACAAAAGTCTTCCATATACCTAGGTGAGAGGAAAAAATGAATGTAGGCAATGTATTTGAAAGGCTAGCAACATACTACTAGTAAGGATCTAATAAATTCTAGTAAAATCTAATATATTCATAATAAAATCTATTACTTTCATAAATTCTAATACACCTGGCCTTCTGGCAGAAAAGGGTTAAGAAATGGTTATAACTTAAAACAGCATGAACTTTCTTTCTCCATTGACACTTCTTTTGCATTCCAGAGACCTCATTGTTAAAAGTCCTTCAATGACTGGAGGAACAAATCTTGTTATCTAAACATAATTAGAACATTATTGCATCATAATAAAAGATTCTTATGAGGGTTTCAGAAAAATTGGGGACTTTATATTTAAAATTTTGGGAATATTAACTGATGCAAATTGAAGAAAGTAGACACAAAAGAATGATATGCACGATAGCCACAACAACAAAAATGAAAATAGAAACGACATCAGAATTCAGCTTGATGTAATGACCAATCTTAATTCCAAAGGAATGAAAGTATTTCCTCTTCTTAATAGAGAGGTGGATGAGAAATATAGCATATGTCATCAGACATGAATATGTCCATTTTACTTAGCTGTCCTTTACTTGGTTACAAGGGAAGGTTCTATGAGGGAGGGTATTGTGAAGTTCAAATTATGTAAAACTAATAATTTTTTTAAAAATAAATAGACATTAAGGGTTTTTTTTTTAATCTCACCTTCTTATCACCAAGACAAGAAAAAATCTGATCTCACTTTTGTCAGATGATTTCATGTTATGCAGACCCCTATCACACCTAACAATGTAATCATTAATTATAAATATTTATATTAACAACCATTGTTAATAATGGCTTATGTTTATTACCAATCACTAATATTACCAAGATTAATAATAATAGCTGTTATTATTGTTACATACAAGGAATATACCATGGTACCAATCCACTTTAGTTGCTTGGACATTCTCTAGGTCTAGGGACTAGACTGGTTAATTAGTTGATATAGGAAATTGCCAGATGAGGAAACCACTCCTACCAACCCAGACTGGCATCTTCTCTGAAATTGACACCTAAATTGTCTGACTCCAGAGCATGGGCTTTTTTCACTTTATCATACTGTCTCTCTGCTTTTCAAAATATTATTTTTCTTTTGTGGGAAAGGATCTTATTATTTGTGTTTGACAGATGGAAAAAACTAAACTAAAAATGACAGGCTCATGCATTTCCTATAAATCAGGCATTGTGCTAAGTCCAATGAATACAAAGAATCAAAAATAGTCCCTGCCTTCAAAAAGTTTACTTTCATATAAGCTTACAAATAAGTACATGGTCTGTCAACCAAAGCTTTAGAGGGATGAATTTGAATTCTCCTATTACATTCTCCTGCTGACTGATCTCAAGAGAGAAGGAAAAAGGGGAGGGAAGGTAGCCCCTTCCTTCTGTGGCTTTCTACCTTATGGAAAAATCAGCTTCTTCCTCCATGACATTTATTTTCCCATTAATAATAGATTCCAAGACCTTACTATCCTTATTTTCAGAGACAAGAATAGGTCACTTTAAAAAAAATCAGTAGAATGTAATAAAAAGAGAATTAATGGACTTGGAACAGAACGATTTGGACTTGAAGGAAATAGAACATAGAAATGTACAAGTCACTTAACCTCTAAACACCAGTTTCTTCATATTTCTACTGCTTAATTTACAGAAGTACTTGCTAAATTTTAAAATACTATATAATGGAGACAACCTGAGGAATTAAAGAAGCATGGAAATTGAAGCCAGAGGCCCCAAGTTTACCTCTCTGGAATTAGGTTTCCTTAATAATAAATGAGGAAGATAAACTAGATCTTCTCTCTTCCAAATCTAAATCTATCATCATATGCATGAATGTGAGTCATTATTGTTACTAAGACTTACCACAAAAGCATATTACTTCCTAAAGCATAATAGACTGGAAAGGAGTTCCTTTTTAAACCTTCCCTCCTCCTGCTCAATTTTTCTCTGCTCTCAATAGTGGCATGATAAAAGCAATTTCTACAAGCTCCAATCCATCCATCTGGTCTTATGACTTCCAAAAGACATTTTGTAGTTATCATTTAGTCATTTCCAGTTGCATCCAATTCTTCGTAATCTCATTTTGGGGTTTTCTTGGCAAAAATACTGGAATGGTTTGCCATTTCCTTCTCCAACTCATTTTACAAATAAGGAAGTTGAGGCAAACAGTGTTAAGTAACTTGCCCAGGGTCCCATAGCTAATAAAGTGTCTAAGACCAGATTTGAACCCAGAAAGTGGAGTCTTCCAAAGAGGAGGCCACTTTGTCACCTACTTGGAATAGGGAGAAGAGTAATAGTGTTACATGCAGCAGGCTAGTCAAGAAGAATAAGGCTCAGAAGATAACATATTACCATTAACACAAGAATATTTTTAAATGCCAACAAAAATAAAAAACCATTTTATCATAAATAAAATCATACAAGCAGGCATTTATTAAACAAGTGTTAGATTCTTATAATGGATAGAGAATTTACCTCAAAACCAAGACCACCTATATTCAAGTAACCCTGGACTAATTACTTAATCTCTCATTGCTTCACTCAAATCTTTAAAACTATCAGTTTCAGATAAAATGCTAACTTGCATAGATTGAGGGAATTTCTGTCCTCTACATTCCCTATACTAATAATGGTGAACCTATGGCATGCATGCCAAAGAGGGCCCACAGAGAACTCTCTGTGGGCACAAATGTTGCCCTCCCCACCCCACCCCCCACCACAGAGTTAGTTACTAGAAAGGCAGAGGGACTCTGGAGGAGCTTCTCCCTTCCTTCTCCCCACCACACCTGACAACATTTTTTCACATCACCCACCCCTCTCTCTGCCCAGCAGTCCAGTGGGAGCAGACAGGGGGTAAAGTGGGCAGCTCATAGGCAGCAGAGCTGAAGGGAAGCAGAGCACCTGGGCCACTCCCCTCCCCCTCTCTACACTACCTGACTCATTTCACCTACCCCTCTGCCCAGCAGTCTAATAGGAGAGCTTTCTCCCTCCCCTCTGTGGGGCAAGGGGTCAAGGGACAGAGCAAGGCACCTGGTCTCTAAAAGGCTTATCTACACTGCCCTATCAGACTTTATAGGTAAGGTTCTGTCCTAAATTCTATATACAAAGATGAAAAACAGTCCTTCCTTCAAGAAGCTTACATTAAACTTTCTTAGATAAAATATATAGATGGACCAAATGTCTTTTCAGGTAGCTAAGTCACAAAGTAGAAATTCTCTGGGAATTTACCAAGTCTGTTCAAATGATCTTAAGCATTTATCTTCACCATATACAATGATCCCACTACAAAGATTGTAAACTCCTTGAAAGCAAGACAGTCAGTTTTTTTCATCTTTGTGTCTATCCCCAGTATGTAGGACTATACCTAGCAATATAGTAAACTAATTAATATTTGTGGAATTGAATTTCATTAGCTCTCTTTCATTTGTCCTCCCATTTCTATTAGAAACACCTTCCTACTGAGGAATGATGGGACATTACAATCTAATTATTATTAACATTATAATTCCAACTACAAAAGGCTGAAGCCAGTGAGTTGCTTGAGCTTGGGAATTCTGAGCTACAGCTGGCTAGGCAGATGTAGTGTCTGAACTAAGTTTGTTATTCATATAATGAGTCCCTTGGAGTAGGGAAGCTATCAAGTTGCTTAAGTAGGTGAAAACTGTCACAGATCAAAAACAGAACACGTCAAAGCTGCTTTGCTAATCAGTAGTGTGATGAGTCCCATAAGTGGCCCATGCAATTCCAACTAGTTGAGATGGGGAGACCTAGTCTTAAAAAAAAATCAACAAACACTTTCCCATTACTTTGACAACTTCCAGGTTTAAGGTGAAACCATAGTTTTGATTATTGATCTCAGTCCCTTCTTGATAGTTTTCAAACAACTTGAGCAATTATTTCTCCCAAAATAAGTACACCACAATGACTTGTACAATGGAGATGCTTGGATTTCCCAGACTGGGTTACAAATGAACAGAGGAGGTAGAAATAATATATTTATTTTAACTCCTACTCCATTACCACTAAAGCTTACCTGTCACTCTAATATACACCATTCTTCTTTATAAAAAAAAAATGTAACAAATCCAAGAATCTTCAATTCAACTCAACAGTATGTATTGAGCACTTACTGTGCTAGACACTGTGGAGAATACAAGAAAAATATGAGACACATTCTCTACCCTTAGGGAGCTACAACTTAGAATAATTTAAGCATAACTTATCATCAGTGATCAAAACTATTAAATTAAAGGTACATATTAAAATAGTTCATGAGGCAATCCATTAAATACAATTTTATGATGAGATACACTAGAGTGAGGGGGGAAAGGTGAATAGAAAATTAATAGGAAAGGATATGTTTACTTTGAAACCCTTAAGAATTAATAAGCTACTAGGGTATTCTAAGATATGTCACTGCATCTGGTTATTTTGGGAAACCATTCTTCAGCTACCAAGAAGACAAAAGGGGAGAGATGAAAAGAAAAAAAATTGAAAAATTAGAGACAGGGAGAAAGATCAAGATGGAGATTGAAAAGATAGACAAGTATAAAAAGATGTAAAGAGAAATAGAAAAACAAAGAGAGAAACTTCGGAAATTATATCTGTCTTGAGTCTAGTTTCTGCCATGTTTGAGTTACCTGATTAAGGCTGAACAGAATCATGATGATTAAAATTGGTAAGTAGATTATTAGAATGTCAATGTTAATTTACAAATAAGTAACTGATTTTAATTTCAAATATATGTTAAAAATCTTCACATTTGAAAATTGGTTGTGTAGTTTTGAGTACTTTTCCTGATTTCATTGGCTTTTTACTTTTCTTCTTTGAGATACACATATGAATGATGCTGCCATCTAAAATTGGAATTGTTAGGTCCTCCAAATAGAAATGTCACCAATATAGAAACATCTGTCTTTCCGTGTGCCCTTAGTTAAAATAGTAAAAGACTTTAAGCATAGTGTGCTGAATAGAGCCCTGGATTTGGAATCAGAAGAGATGAATTCAAATTAGTACAGTACAGTACAGTACAAGTTAGATTTCCTAGACTCAGTTGCAAATTAACATAGGAAGATAAAAAGAATTATTTTGACTCCTACTTCTTTAGTCTTTTACTTACTATCTGTGTAAACTTGGTCAACTTGCTTAACATTTCTGTAATTCAATCTCTCCATTTCTACAATAAGGAGGATTGGTCAAGATAAACTAAGATCTCTTTGAATTCTAAATCCAAAACTCTTAGAATTCTAAATCTTAAATTGTTATCACAAAATGATTCATTTAGTGGATATATTGGTCTCATTTTGGTGGTAGAGGAATTAATTTTTTAAATAAATACAATTTTAAAGTTAGCAAAGATCTTAAACGTCATCTGACTTAATATCCTACTCAGTGCAAGGATTCTTTCTACAACATCTCTATGGTCATTCAGCCTTTGCTTGAACATTTGTAGACTATATAATCTTCTGACTTCAGGAAGCAGCCTGTTACATTGTTGGATAGCTCTAGCTATTAGAAAGTTTTTCCACACCAAAATTCAAAATATGACACCCAATAACTTTCTCCCTCTTAGAGTAAAATAGGCCTATACTCTCTTTTTCCTCTCTCTTTTACTGTTGACTTGTGTTGTTTGTTTGTTTTTTAATCAGCATTAGTTCTCTATACAAAACCACTACTGAATCCTTGTATTAAACAAGCAAACAAAAACAATTAACAACATTGGACAGAAAATCTCTGACAACATCTGGTATTAGTGATACCCAGAAATACCTACCTCTCTACCAAAAAGAGGGATTTGAATTATATTCTGTTTTTCAGAATTGATATTTATACCCTCTTTCAAAAACCCTTACCTTCTATCCTACAATCTATATAATTCAATTGCAGTTCAATAAGAATACATATGGTAAATATCTAACATGTATAAGTGCATATATTAAATGCCTACTATATATAAGTAGGTATGAGGTGGCACAATGGATAGAACAGCAGTCTCGAGTCAGAAAACTAAAGTTCAAATCTGGCCTGTTACTTTTTGTGTCATGGGAAAATCACTTAAACCCTTAGCCTCAGTTTCCTCATCTGTAAAATGAGATGGAGAAGGAAATGACAAACCACTCCAATATCTTTGATGAGAAAATCCTAAATGGTATCAAAAAGAGTCAGATACAACTGAAAGGAATGAATAACAACAAAAATATACAAGTCACTGTGCTAGATTTTAGAGATTCAAAGATAAAAATGAAACAATCCTGGTCCTAGAATAGCTTAAATTCTACTGGACACTTGCATAAGAGTGTTTGAAATATTTAAAATATTTAAAAATATTTATCATTTTGCTCTTAGTCTTTTATTCTTTAGACAAGGATCTCCAGTTTCTTCAAATCATCCCACTCACTGTTCAAGTTGCCTCCCTCTCCAAATCTATATTGTCGGTGTCCTTCTTGGCATATAATACTGTAGATAAAGAAGGATCTGGTTGGAATTTTGGGAGGGGGGTTGTAGTAATCTACATGTAAATTCAAGCTATCCTGATTTATAAGTAATGGGGAAATCTGTCTCATTTACCTATTTATATTTGCTCATTTGCATGTTGGTGAAGAGGAAGTTAATTATCTAACCAGGAATACCAATGCTGCGTCTATTTCCCAAGAAAGTCATGAGAAAAGGAAAAGAACCTATATGGTCCAAAATATTTATACTAGCTCTCTTTGTGGTGGCAAAGAACTGGAAATAGAGGGGATGGCCATCAACTGGAGAATGGTTGAACAAACTGTGGTACATGATTGTGATAGAATACTATTGTGTCATAAGAAATAATGGGCATGCTGATTTTAATAAAACTTGGAAAGAACTACATGGGATAATAAACAGTAAAACAAGTAAAACCAAGAGAACATCATACACCAGCTAAAGATTTAATTCTTGAAGAATGCATTATAAATGTTACCTCCAGAGAGTAAACTAAAAGGTGGAACCTTAAAAATATTGTATGAACACTTTTGTCTCCTGGATGATACTTACTGTGATGCATAGAAGAAGAGAGGAGCTGGGACAATAGTGGATAAATTTGAGTAATAATAAAAATAAATAAATAAAAGTTGGCTATATAAGTATTGAAGTAATATGAATGGAGCACCATAAACTCATTATATAATAGAATTTTATGATTGAAAAGAAAGACCATGTAAGGTGGCATAAATGGATATTTTGGATTTGGAATAAAAAACACCTAGGTTCAAATCCTGCCTCAGATATTAAATCTATGATCTTGGAGATGTCACTTGCTGTGTTTCCTCAGTTTCCTCATCTATAAAATGAAGATAATAATAGCTTTTGCTTCAAAGAGTTGTTGTAAGGTAACATGTGAAAATTCATTTGCAAACTTTAAACACTATATTAATGTCCATTATTTTTAATGTCATTATTATTATTTTCAGAATTATGATTACAAAACAATAAACTCAATCCTGAGAGTCCATGTGAGAACTTCGGGTATATTATGGAGAGAAGATAACATTCCCATTAGAGACCATGAGGAGAATGAAAGTAAGCTTCTAGCTTAAGGAAGTCTCTAATAAAAGTACTGAATAGCATAAGGTTACAACTGTAGCAAACAATTTGAGTTAACATAAAATCATTAATTAAAACTCTGGCTATAGTTGTTCAATCAGTACAAATCTATCTAGGAGAGTTATCATCTAGACATTTCTCTATTTTTATCCTCAAAAGACATGAGGAAAAATTTTGTCTAATGCCTTTCTAGAGTCAAGAAACATGTAAATGGAATTATCTTGACTGCTTATCTTTGAGATTCGTTTAAAAAAAAGGAAGGAAGGAAGGAAGGAAGGAAGGAAGGAAGGAAGGAAGGAAGGAAGGAAGGAAGGAAGGAAGGAAGGAAGGAAGAAGGAAGAAAATTGACATGAATCTTTCCTAGTGAAGATATGATTGCTAGTAATGATTATCATATTCTTTTCTAAGTGCCCACTGCCCATCTGTTAAATAAAAGTCTAGAATTGTGCCAATTATCAACATCAAACTTACCATTTTGCGGTTTCAGAAATCTACTCTTTTTTTTTCCTTTTTGAAACCTGGTTTAACATTTGTCCATTTCTCTTTTTTTGGGGGGGGGGGGGGAATACATACCTAATTCTCCATAATTCTTAAAAGATGATGGCTTGAAAAAATAAAAACAAAACCTAATACTCCAAAAGAGAATGACATGCTTTGATGACTTCATCAAAGGTCTCCAACTGGAGAACAAATAACACTTGTCAGAGTTGTTATAGAATTGCAAATTACTATCCCAAAACAACTCTTTGGAAATAGAAAATATGAGTATTTTTTAATGAATCCAACAATGTATAATGCGCACAAGGCATTCTGACCTTTTATAATCTAATTATGAAGATTAGACTTGAACTTTTGAAAAGTTCACTAAAAGTATGAGACAAAAATAAATAGGGATAAAAAGGAATACACCTTCTTCTCAGCACCACATGGCACATTCACAAAAATTGACCATACATTAGGTCACAGAAACATAGCACACAAATGCAGAAAAGCAGAAATAATAAATGCAGCCTTCTCAGATCACAAGGCAATAAAAATAATGATCAGTAAAGGTACATGGAAAACCAAATCAAAAACTAATTGGAAATTAAACAATATGATACTCCAAAATCGTTTAGTTAGAGAAGAAATCATAGAAACAATTAATAATTTTATCGAGGAAAATGACAATGGCGAGACATCCTTTCAAACCTTTTGGGATGCAGCCAAAGCGGTAATCAGAGGTAAATTCATATCCCTGAGTGCATATATCAACAAACTAGGGAGAGCAGAGATCAATCAATTGGAAATGCAAATAAAAAAACTCGAAAGCGATCAAATTAAAAACCCCCAGCAGAAAACCAAACTAGAAATCCTAAAAATTAAGGGAGAAATTAATAAAATTGAAAGTGATAGAACTATTGATTTAATAAATAAGACAAAAAGCTGGTACTTTGAAAAAACAAACAAAATAGACAAAGTACTGGTCAATCTAATTAAAAAAAGGAAGGAAGAAAAGCAAATTAACAGCATCAAAGATGAAAAGGGGGACAGTACCTCCGATGAAGAGGAAATTAAGGCAATCATTAGAAATTACTTTGCCCAATTATATGGCAATAAATACACCAATTTAGGTGATATGGATGAATATATACAAAAATACAAACTGCCTAGACTAACAGAAGAGGAAATAGAATTCTTAAATGATCCCATATCAGAAAATGAAATCCAACAAGCCATCAAAGAACTTCCTAAGGAAAAATACCAAGGGCCTGATTCACCAGTGAATTCTATCAAACATTCAGAGAACAGTTAATCCCAATACTATACAAACTATTTGACATAATAAGCAAAGAGGGAGTTCTACCAAATTCCTTTTATGACACAAACATGGTACTGATTCCAAAACCAGGCAGGTCAAAAACAGAGAAAGAAAACTATAGACCAATCTCCCTAATGAATATAGATGCAAAAATCTTAAATAGGATACTAGCAAAAAGACTCCAGCAAGTGATCAGAAGGGTCATCCACCATGATCAAGTAGGATTTATACCAGGGATGCAGGGCTGGTTCAATATTAGGAAAACCATCCACATAATTGACCACATCAACAAACAAACCAACAAGAATCACATGATTATCTCAATAGACGCAGAAAAAGCATTTGATAAAATACAACACCCATTCCTAATAAAAACACTAGAAAGCATAGGAATAGAAAGGTCATTCCTAAAAATAATAAACAGTATATATCTAAAACCATCAGCTAATATCATCTGCAATGGGGATAAACTAGATGCATTCCCAATAAGATCAGGAGTGAAACAAGGATGCCCATTATCACCTCTTCTATTTTACATTGTACTAGAAACACTAGCAGTAGCAATTAGAGAAGAAAAAGAAATTGAAGGCATCAAAATAGGCAAGGAGGAGACTAAGCTATCACTCTTTGCAGATGACATAATGGTCTACTTTAAAAATCCTAGAAATTCAACCAAAAAGCTAATTGAAATAATCAACAACTTTAGCAAAGTTGTACGATACAAAATAAACCTGCATAAGTCTTCAGCATTTCTATACATCTCCAACATAGTTCAGCAGCAAAAACTAGAAAGAGAAATCCCATTCAAAATCACCTTAGACAAAATAAAATACCTAGAAATCTATATCCTGAGACAAACACAGGAACTATATGAACACAACTACAAAACACTCTCCACACAACTAAAACTAGACTTGAACAATTGGAAAAACATTAACTGCTCATGGATAGGACGAGCCAATATAATAAAAATGACCGTCCTACCCAAACTTATTTATCTATTTAGTGTCATACCCATTGAACTCCCAAAATATTTCTTTACTGATTTAGAAAAAAAACATAACAAAATTCATCTGGAATAACAAAAGATCAAGGATATCCAGGGAAATAATGAAAAAAAAAAACACATGTGATGGGGGCCTTGCAGTCCCAGACCTTAAACTATATTACAAAGCAGCAGTCATCAAAACAATTTGGTACTGGCTAAGAAACAGAAAGGAAGATCAGTGGAATAGACTGGGGGAAAGCGACCTCAGCAAGACAGTATACGATAAACCCAAAGATCCCAGCTTTGGGGACAAAAATCCACTATTCGATAAAAACTGCTGGGTAAATTGGAAGACAGTATGGGAGAGATTAGGAATAGATCAACACCTCACACCCTACACCAAGATAAATTCAAAATGGGTGAATGACTTAAACATAAAGAAGGAAACCATAAGTAAATTGGGTAAACACAGAATAGTATACATGTCAGACCTTTGGGAGGGGAAAGGCTTTAAAACCAAGCAAGACATAGAAAGAATCACAAAATGTAAAATAAATAATTTTGACTACATCAAATTAAAAAGCTTTTGTACGAACAAAACCAATGTAACTAAAATCAGAAGGGAGACAATAAATTGGGAAAAAATCTTCATAGAAACTTCTGACAAAGGTTTAATTACTCAAATTTATAAAGAGCTAAATCAATTGTACAAAAAATCAAGCCATTCTCCAATTGATAAATGGGCAAGGGACATGGATAGGCAGTTCTCAGATAAAGAAATCAAAACCATTAATAAGCACATGAAAAGGTGTTCTAAATCTCTTATAATCAGAGAGATGCAAATCAAAACAACTCTGAGGTATCACCTCACACCTAGCAGATTGGCTAACATGACAGCAAAGGAAAGTAATGAATGCTGGAGGGGATGCGGCAAAGTAGGGACATTAATTCATTGCTGGTGGAGTTGTGAACTGATCCAACCATTCTGGAGGGCAATTTGGAACTTTGCTCAAAGGGCAAAAAAAGAATGTCTACCCTTTGATCCAGCCAAAGCACTGCTGGGTCTGTACCCCAAAGAGATAATGGACAAAAAGACTTGTACAAAAATATTCATAGCTGCGCTCTTTGTGGTGGCCAAAAACTGGAAAACGAGGGGATGCCCATCAATTGGGGAATGGCTGAGCAAATTGTGGTATATGTTGGTGATGGAATACTATTGTGCAAAAAGGAATAATAAAGTGGAGGAATTCCATGGAGACTGGAACAACCTCTAGGAAGTGATGCAGAGCAAGAGGAGCAGAACCAGGAGAACATTGTACACAGAGACTGATACACTGTGGTATAACCGAATGTAATGGACTTCTCCATTGGTGGTGGTGTAATGTCCCTGAACAATCTGCAGGGATCTAGGAGAAAAAACACTATTCATAAGCAAAGGATAAACTATGGGAGCAGAAACACCAAGGAAAAGCAACTGCCTGACTACAGCGGTTGAGGGGACATGACAGAGGAGAGACTCTAAACGAAACTCTAATGCAAATATTGTCAACATGGAAACGGGTTCGAATCAAGAACACATGTGACACCCAGTGGAATCACGCATCGGCTATGGGGGGTAGAGGGGAGGAAAAGAAAATGATCTTTGTCTTTAATGAATAATGCTTGGAAATGATCAAATAAAATATTATTTATAAAAAAAAAGTATGAGACAGTATGACCCTGGAGGATTCACTTTACTTTTTATGGCCTCAAGCAACTCTCTAAGATTATAAATAGCAGATCTGCTTTGAGCTCCCTACATTGATGAAATCACAAGTTTGGTTTAATAACAAGTACCAAACTCCTGACATAGATAATCAGCTTTTCTCTTTATCTATCTACATATAGACACAATTTATCTTTTGCATTCCTGTTATTGTATATTCCCTTTGAAGAGTTTTTAAGCATAAAGTAAATGATTATGAGAAAGCAAAATTGTTGCTCTTATTATCATTGTGGAATATATCTTTGTTTTGTAGGTTAACAAATGTAATAATGTACCAGAGTTTGCATAATAGTAAACTATATATTCCTTTAGCAACAGACTTTTTTACACAGTGATTAAGAAATTTCAGAGAAAACAAACTTAGGCTTTATTTTTAGCATTTAGTTCTGTTTCTCCCTCCTCAGAATCTTTTGTCTATGTTCCTCTCTGTAGCCATGACCCTAATATCGGACCTCCTCACCTCTCAGCTGGAATTTTGCAATGGCCTCCTAATTGGTCTCTGTATTTCAAGCCTCTCTCTATTCCAATCTATTTTCCAATACAATTGTCAAAGTGATTTCCTTTAAGCACAGATTTTACCAGGTCACTCTTTTACTCTGGTTCCCAATTTTTTTTTCTATATAAAATATGAACATCTTGTTTTTAATGCCCTTTACAACCTGATTCCAGCCTATCTTTCTAATATCATTATATATTTACTCCCCTTCCCTCGCTCTTGTGAGTAGCCTTGTCTCTGATAGAGACACACACACACACACACACACACACACACTTTCTCTCCTGCTTCAGGGCCCCTGCACAGGATACCCAACTAGCCTGTCTAATATAAAGAATTATCACCAGATTCCAGGAAACTCATGATGAAAAAAGGTTATCTACTGCCATAGAGAGAATCAATGGAGTCTGAATACAGATGGAAGCATATCATACTTCACTTTATTTCCTTCATGCATTTTTCTCTAGTATAAGCAATATGTGTCTTCTTTCATGACATGACAAACATGGAAATATGTATTGTATGATAACATGTATGACCTATTCCATGTTACCTACGATGTTGGGGAAGAGGGTAGTAGGGAAGAGAGGAAGAGAACATGGATTGCAAAATGTTAGGAAAAAATACTAAAATTATATCTACGTGTAATCTGGAAAAATATATAAACTTTTTAAAACTTAAGAAAAAAAAAAGAAATGGCACTAGGTTCACAGCAATTAGGATACTATACCAACTCCCTCTCCCTAAAAGATCCATCTACTCTAGACATTGAAAGAAGCCCTGGATTAAGGTCAGTCCTTGAGATGTTAGTCTTTACAGGTCCTTTCTCTCTCACTCTTTGACTTGTTAAACTTCCACATCAGCACTCAAGGACAAATTACTTGAGGTTTACTTTATCAATGTGTAAGGTTTTCCCAAAAAGGTCCTCAGTGAACAATACGAATCAGGCATGGAATAAGCATTTATTTTCTACACACAAAAAAGAGAATGATAATCATAGAACACTCACAAACCTACTTTTTAAAAAAACCCACCTTAAAACAGAATTCAGCAACTTAACTTATGACTATTGTTAACATGTTAGAATGTTGACATAGATCTCATCAGAAAAAAAAGCAATTTGTGGCACTGTAGATTAGACATTTGACATTTCATTTAGATTGCACTATCCAAACAAATCTCAGTGTATCTGCTTGTAAAATGTCCAAGTTTGGCCCATTTGTCAATGGCTGTCTTCTCCAATGCAAGAACTTCCCTTACCACCAGCTAGATCTATTCATTAGGCCCAGGATTTCTGAATCTCTTGAACTTATGAGCCTAGATACATTCACCTTAAGGCATTAATGCTAAATCATCTACTGAGGAAAAAAAAAACACAAAGCAGCAAAGGCTGTCAGGGGTTCTGGGACAAGCTTATCTAGTTGAGTCTGTGTTTCATGAGGAACAGTGAAGAGATGGGATGAGATTGGGGGGGGGGAAGAGCACAGCCCAGATCCCTCATGGGGCTTCTAGAAACAGAGTGCATTTATTCAATTGTTTCAGTGGTATCCTACTCTTTATAACCTCGTTTGAGGTTTTCTTGGCAAAGATACTGGGGTGATTTTGCCCTTTCTTTCTCCAGCTCATTTTACCAATGAAGAAGTGAGGCAAATGGGGTTAAGTGATTTGCCCAGGGTCACACAACTAGCAAGTGTCTCAGGCCAGATTTGAACTCAGAAATATGGGTCTTCTTCACTCCAGACCTGGCAGTCTATCCACTGCACCACTTAGCTACTTGCCTCAGAAAAGAGTAAAGCCATCCATCTCTTCTTTTAATTGACACTCTAAGTGTATGCACTGACACCGTCACAGGGTTAGGGAGGACCAAGACAACATATAAAGTTTGCTGTATCATAAAAATTATCAATTTCCCTTAGCACCACATAGCTGGAAGCAGACCTCGCATAATGGACATAACCAGGAAGGGCAATTCTGAGAATGCTTCATGAGATGATCCTCCTTATACATGAATGCACTGCCTCCCCATCTTTAACTTATAGATTCTTTAATTTCCTTTACAACTTAGTCTACAAATACTATCTTCTACTCAACCCCCCCACAAGTGCTAGTGTCTTCCTTCTCTAACTTCCTTGCATTTAACAACCTTGTATTTTGTTTTTATTCTGTATATATCTTATTATTCTTTATATGATTATATATGTAAATGTCATCTCCCTCAATAGAATATAAGTCCCTTGACAGATAAATCTGTAAGGTTTTTGTTTCTTTTTCTCCAGTACCTAGCAAAATGCCTGGAATGCACTTAACTGATATTTGCTGATTGACCGATTAGTAATGTGAACATTTTCACATTTAATTGTGAATATTTCAATTTAGTCAAAAGGATAGATTCAAACTAAAAATCTAAAAAAGAGCAAGACTTTTTGTGTATAGTTACTTTAATGATGTTAAAACATATATTCATTCCTGCAGATAACTGACATCAGTCTGAACAATATTTTTGGAAATGTTTCTTAGGAAACTTTAATTACCACCAATGTATAAAAATAAATAACAGAATTTTTGTCCAGGTGGCATGGCCTCTTCTTCATAAAACAGAATTCTTAAGCTCTAAAATCTGCCTCACAAGTTAATCCTTATGGAGGGGGGAGATGGCAATCTGTTTACAATTCTGTTTCTCCAAAGCCTAAGTCGATTTTTAATTTGAATTGAGTCCCAAAGGGCACTGTTCCTAACAAATGAGGTGAACAACATTTTCCTCTCCTTGCTTTTGTGTAGAGAGGGAGGAGGATATACCCAGCTGAATCTGGGTGCAACAGCAGTGCAGCAATAAGTAACATATTGAATATGGCCCACATTTTGTTTGGAAATTTGAAAGGCTTGGTAATAAACTTCTACATCATTATTTAAATCTGGATATTTTGTAGTGGTCCATGAGCATCACTTGTATTTCACAAGAAATATAAAAATTTAAGTAAATTATTCAGCTCTCATGAGGGAAATCCTACAACATAAAATAATAATCCAAAATAGATGCAGAATATATGACAACTATGTTCCCTTTAAAATTTCCTTAATACTTTTGATATCCCACTATACTCAGATGGGAGTAGGGATGAGATATTAGAATGTTATAAGCACATAATTACAAATTTCCTTTCCCCTGGACATTTCATCTTTTGAACACTTACTTGGTCAAAATAAGGTGGGAGTAATTTTCCTGAAGAATAATCTAATAATTACACTAATTAAGGATTTTGAGCCCTGTTTCAGTTATAACCAATAATCACCAATGACAAAAGTTATCTTCTCTTGCATGACAAAGTGTAATCCCTTGCTCATTGCTATTCTATATCCAATTATTGTGTTTTCCTACTTTATCAATTATATTAGTATAGTGTTTTTCAGAAGCAGACAAGGAAAGGAGTCTGGTGGACAGTCTTTATTAGAAGTAATTCCCTTCCATTCCAAAACAGTCACTGGAGGCTGTCTGATACCTTAGTAAAAACCCTAGTCCAGAAAATCTGAATTCAAATTTGACTCATAAGCTTTTTGTTGTATGACCTTCAGTAAATCACTTCATAGGCCCCAGCTTCCTCAACTGTAAAATTAAGAAGTAGGACTAGATGGCCTCTGAGGATGCCTACTCAGAAGTAATGGTGTATTTTGGTTTTATAGCCTTTGTTTTATTGAGTTGTATCATTCCACAGTTATTTGTCCTATTCCAAGAATAAAACACATATTGTTTCCCAATTTCCAACCATTTCTAACTTCCCTGGTTTCTATCTATGCATAACTTTTATGCAAAAGATGGCTAAGAAACTCCATCCTTCGAGAACTAGAACATCATATTAAAGAGGTCCTCACCTCAACTAACTAATTTACTTCTTGTTTAAAGAAGTGGGACAAGGAGGCGGACTTGGCAGGTGTAACAGAGCCCTCTCCTAGATCCTGGCTTCCTTTCCTTTCCTTATTTTCTCCTTACTCCCTTCCCCAGTGGACAGTTCATGTTTCACCACCTGCTCCAGAGACCAACCAATAAACAGTACACCATCATCATTTCCCAATTCAACCCTTCTACCACTATCAGGTTCCCTTGTATTGAAAAGCTACATTTCCAAAAAAATGTGCAATTCTCGTCCCACCCCAGCCCTTTCTCTCACGATAACACTGAATTCATAATGGTCTGCATCAGTATAACATCCATATTGAGCACACAACTCACAGCACCACCTACCCCAGCCTCTAGAAACGCAGCTCTGGTTCATACCCTGCTGCTCCCTACAACGCCTGTTTTCCAACCAAGTGGCAGCACCTGATTCACAGGTCCGACTGAGCAAGATCAATGCTTTGGGAAGTTGTCTGATGCCTAGGTATCATAGCAAAGAGGAACTTGTCTCAAGGGAGTGAGTCAAATATGCTGGGTCTGGTCCTGGCTGCTCTGGAACCAGCTCCACTTATTGCTTACTCAAAAACCACAAATCCCTTTCCAAGGTGCGCACTCCACTTGTGCATTCGAAGTTTTAATAACATCTCAACAGAACGAAGGCACAGTGCCCCGCAGGAAAAGAAAATAAGTTCATGGTGGGGACTTCTACTCCCAAGACCATTGGAAACCCTCCCTTTCTAATAGATCAGAGAAAAACTAAAACGCGTTAGGAATTAGAGGAGTCTTAAGAAGGAAGAAAAAAGAAGAAACAGCAGGTGGTGAAGAAGAGTAATGACCGCATCCTTCTTCTGAACCAACCCCAACAACTGTAAAGGAGCTGAGGGCCTCCGTCCGCTCCGCTTTGTTGTTCTAGCCCTTGTTGCTAGCGCCCACGCTACGTGGAAACACGCCCTAAAAAATTATCTCTACAAGCTAAACGAGAAGCCCCCTACCCCTAGGGAAAAGAGAAGAAACTTGAGCCGGCGGCGCAAGCTAAAGCTGTTTCTAAGGCAATGAGCCTAGGAGGCCAATTATATTTTTTTTCCCCAAAAGAAGATAAAAATATTTTGTTTTTATTTGTTACGTTTACTTACATTTATACAATTATTTCTTATTAGTCTAGTAATATCTCCAAATTCTCGTCGCAATAAAAGAAGTGGAGGAAAAGGAGTTTGAGGTGGAAGAAGGCAGAGGTGGGATAGTGGGGTTGGAGAGGTAGCAATAAGAATCTACGCAGATTTGTAGAGGATCTAAGCACCTCGCCTTTACCTGTGGATGCAGTCTCCATGGCAACGGGAGGGTGTTTCTCCTCTTGGTGATCTTTGCCTGAGCTCAATTCTTGCTGCTCCCCTTCACCAACGCCTTCTCCCCCGCTCTGGCAAGTCTCTCCTGCCGGGTATTGATGTTGAGGCAGCGACGGTGGCCGGTGAAACCCTTTCATCGTCACTGTTTTCTCCTCCTCCTCCTTCTCCTCCTCCTCCCTCCCATCCCCTAACCACTGTGACCCAGAGCCAGCCAGAAGCAGCAGCTCGTCTTTTTGATCCGGAGGCACAGACATGGCTCTGCTGGACTCCAGTCTTTCACTTCTCTCTTATAGGAAGAGGAGGCTACTCTGGCTAGAGGTTGTGGCGGGCTGGGTTATTCTCTGATGCTGCTTGTATAAGGGACTTTGGGAGGCTGCAGTATCACACAGCCGATGCTGCTGCCGCCACGCTGCTCCTCCTCCTTCCTCCCTCTCCTCCCCCTTCTCTTTTTCCTCTCGTCCTGCTGCTGTTACCGCTACTGCTCCTCCTCCTGCCGCGGTTGCTGACTCGCTACTACAGAACCTATTATTACGCAGGTGAAAATGGATTTTGCTTCCTTAAAATGCTTCAAAGCTCACGTCAGCCTTGGGCTCTAGCAGGCCAGATTAGGGAGAGACTGAGTGATCTACTTAAATCTTTTTTTTCCTCATTTGGGGAAAGGATGAAATGTGACTATGAAGAAAAAATATCCCCAGCCCCACATTATCCCTGAGGTACTTTAGGCTACTGAAACATGAATGATGTCTTGGGACCAAGAACACAAATAAGAGACGTAGAGACCCTGAGGCCGGCCTGTATTAGTTGCTAAGGTGGAACCTTATAGACAGTGTAAAAGTAGAATGCTGGTATATTAGCTTTCAGATTGCAGACAGAGGAACCAGTATATCCCAGGATTACTTTATGGATATGTTCCATTGTTTACAATTCAGGTCTGATCAAGTGAAGCAGTCAAGTAGGTTGAAGAATGTTGGTTCCTTATTCTTACCCTAACCCCTTCAACAAGTATTAACTCTTTCTGGACTTTGTGCTAAGTACTAAGGATACCAAAACAACAACAAAAATTAATGGCCCCATGTTCCTTTTCTTAAAAGTCCTTTTATTCTCAGGGGAAGAATTATTCTCAATATCTTTATTGTTATTATTCTATAACAATTCTGTACTTAGAGCTCATTCATGTACCCCATATATAATATAAACTTGGAGATGGTAAGATAGAAAGGGAGAAATTGATGATAACTTAAAAAACTATTAAGATATGCCCACAACACAAAAAGTTAGTAACAATTGATATAAAGCAGAGTACACTTTTTTCAAGGTGATAGTTTAAAACGCTTAGTCTTGCCTAGATTTGATCCATGATCATGTCTCCTAAGTAAAACTAAACATGATTTCCAAATTAGAAAGCAACTTGAACCAATCATTAATTAGATAGATGATATCAAACCATATGGTTCCACCCTTCTCTGCCATAATTAAAGTACTCCATCTTATGGAATGTTTTCTAAATGATATTAAAGTATCATTAAAACTCTATGAGTAGAACTTCCGGGTAATCATGGCTGCAATCTAGACGCGCCACGTTTCCTCTCCCCAGCACCGAACGAAATAGACTACATCAAAGGAGCATAAAATCACCTTTGGAGGAACAGAAGGACTCCCCAGTACCCCACAGAGGCAAAGGTACGTGGGGCTTGAACATTTCCACACTAAAATAAGAAGGAAAAGCTTGCACAGAAAAGTGAACTGAGCCGCCCTTCCCCCACCCCACCTCCCCCACTAAACCAGAGTGAGCTACCTGAGCTCTCACCGGGACAGCGAGTGAGTGGGGAGCGTCTCTGTCTGGGGGGGCACTCCAGGGTCCTTAGGATCTGGGGACTGCCAGGGAAAAAACGTCTCAGGGCGCTTTCACTGGAGAAGCCAGCGGACTTCGGGCGGGCTGCGCTGAACAAGGCGCACGGATTATCTGGGCGGAGCTGAATACCTGGGCTCGGAGGCTGGGAAGAACTAGTCTGAAGCAACCTAAATTCACAGAAAAACCACTCTTATAACCCAGACCCCAGACCAAAAAGGAAAGGGAAATAAAACCACCAAAGGGATGGCTCACATGGCCCAAAATCAAGCCTCCAGGAAGAAAGGGAAAAAAGTGACTATTGAAAACTTTTATGGTGGAAGTACCCAAGGGAAAGAGGAGAATGAAGAGGAAATCCAAAAAAATTCAGAACACGCCTCCCAAAATGGAAACTATCAACAAGCTCTGGAAGATCTCAAACTGGAACTTATCCAAAAGATGGAAACCTTCTGGAAAGAAAAATGGGAGAAAGAGATCAGCTGTCTGACAGATAAGACTGCTCAATTGGAAAAAGAACTCGAAGCAGCCAATACAAGGGCAGACAAGGCTGAAAAGCAAATCCAGTCCCTAATGACCAGATTTAAGGACCTCGAAGAAAGTGAGATGATAAAACAGCAAGAATCAATAAAGCAAACCCAAACAATTAATGAATTGGAAGAAAACAGAAAATATCTCACTGAGAAGGTCACGGACCTGGAGAACAGAGGAAGACGAGAAAATCTCCGTATCATCGGTCTCCCAGAAAAACCAGAGGTAAACAACAAATTGGATTTTATTCTAGAGGAGATTATAAAAGAAAATTGCCCCCACGTTCTGGAGCAAGGGGGCAAAATAGAAATAGAAAGGATTCATAGAACACCTTCTATACTAAATCCCCAAAAGACAACGCCTAGGAATGTAATTGCCAAATTCAAGAGCTTCCAAGTAAAGGAGAAAATCCTACAAGAAGCCAAGAAGAAGAGCTTCAGATACAAGGGGGCTCCCATAAGGATCACACATGACTTAGCGGCTAACACACTAAGAGACCGCAAAGCATGGAACACGATATTTAGAAAGGCAAGAGAGCTGGGTCTCCAACCAAGAATCAACTACCCAGCAAAACTGACTATATACTTCCAGGGGAAAGTATGGGCATTCAACAAAATAGAAGATTTCCAAGCATTTGCTAAGAAAAGACCAGAGCTCTGTGGAAAGTTCGATATCCAAGCACAGAAAGCAAGAGAAACATGAAAAGGTAAATATGAAAGAAAGGGAAAAGGAGATAAATCTTATCTTTCTCTTTAAGTCAAACTCTCTTCTATAAGGACTACATTTACATCTAATTATATATATTAATATGTGGGGAAAATGTTTTGTGTAACTCTCATAAATTGTATCATCATAAGAGTAGTTAGAAGAAACATGCATAGGGAAAGATTGGGGAATCAAGAAGATTTGGGGAAAGTTGGGGCAAAAAAAGGAAAAGGGAGGGGGGAACCGTGATAATACCAAGATTAACTTCAAGAAATAGGGGGGGAATCAATAGAATAAACTTTCCCATATAAAGATACACATGGGAAGGGGAGGGGAAGAACTCTCATATGAGAAGGAGAGGAAGAGAACGTGAAGTGGAAGTACTTAAACCTTACTCTCAGTGAAATCAAATCTGAGAGGGAAGAACATCTAGATCCAGTGGGATCCTGAATTCTATCTTATCCATTAGGGCAAGAAAGAAAGGAAAATTAAGGAGGGGGAGGGGGGAGGGAGCACAAAAAGGGAGGGAAGGAGAGGGGGGAGGGGAAGGGAGCATAAAAAGGGAGGGGCTAGAAAGGGAAGCATCTCAAGGGAGGGGACTAGGGGGACTGACCTAAAGTAAATCACTGGTTCAAAAGGAGAAAGCTAAAGAAGAAAGGTCAGAACTAGGGGAAGACATCAAAATGCCAGCGAATCCACAAATAACAATCATAACTTTGAACGTGAATGGGATGAACTCACCCATAAAACGCAGACAAATAGCAGATTGGATTAGAACACAAAACCCTACCATATGTTGCCTTCAAGAAACACATATGAGACGGGTTGACACTCACAAGGTTAGAATTAAAGGTTGGAGTAAGACCTTTTGGGCCTCAACCGATAGAAAGAAGGCAGGAGTTGCAATCATGATATCTGACAAAGCCAAAGTACAAATAGACCTGATCAAAAGGGACAGGGAAGGTAAATATATTCTGCTAAAAGGAAGTATAGACAATGAGGAAATATCACTAATCAACATGTATGCACCAAATGGTATAGCATCCAAATTTTTAATAGAGAAACTAGGAGAATTGAAGGAGGAATTAGACAGTAAAACCATATTAGTGGGAGACTTGAACCAACCACTATCAAATTTAGATAAATCAAATCAAAAAATAAATAAGAAAGAGGTAAAAGAGGTGAATGAAATCTTAGAAAAATTAGAATTAATAGACATATGGAGAAAAATAAATAGGGACAAAAAAGAATACACCTTCTTTTCAGCACCACATGGCACATTCACAAAAATAGATCATACACTAGGTCATAGAAACATGGCACCTAAATGCAGAAAAGCAGAAATATTAACTGCAGCCTTTTCAGATCACAAGGCAATTAAAATATTGATCGGCAAGGGTACATGGAGACCCAAATCAAAAATTAATTGGAAATTAAATAACATGATACTCCAAAACCATTTAGTTAGAGAAGAAATCATAGAAACAATTAACAATTTCGTTGAAGAAAATGACAACGGCGAAACATCCTTTCAAACCTTATGGGATGCAGCCAAGGCAGTACTTAGAGGAAAATTCATATCCCTGAGTGCATATATTAACAAATTAGGGAGGACAGAGACCAAGGAATTGGAAATGCAAATCAAAAAACTTGAGAATGAACAAATTAAAAACCCCCAGAAGAAAACCATACTAGAGATCCTAAAAATTAAGGGAGAAATTAATAAAATAGAAAGTGACAGAACTATTGAGCTAATAAACAAGACTAGAAGCTGGTACTTTGAAAAAACAGACAAAATAGACAAAGTACTGGTTAATTTAATTAAAAAAAGGAAAGAAGAAAGGCAAATTAATAGCATCAAGGATGAAAAGGGGGATCTCACCTCAAATGAAGAGGAAATTAAGGCAATCATTAAAAACTACTTTGCCCAACTATATGGCAATAAATTTACCAATCTAGGTGATATGGATGAATATTTACAAAAATATAAATTGCCTAGACTAACAGAAGAAGAAATAGTTTTCTTAAATAATCCCATATCAGAAATTGAAATCCATCAAGCCATCAAAGAACTGCCTAAGAAAAAATCCCCAGGGCCTGATGGATTCACCAGTGAATTCTATCAAACATTCAGAGAACAGTTAACCCCAATATTACACAAACTATTCGACATAATAAGCAAAGAGGGAGTCCTACCAAACTCCTTTTATGACACAAGCATGGTACTAATTCCAAAGCCAGGCAGGCCAAAAACAGAGAAAGAAAACTATAGGCCAATCTCCCTAATGAATATAGATGCAAAAATCTTAAATAGGATACTAGCAAAAAGACTCCAGCAAGTGATTAGAAGGGTCATCCACCATGATCAAGTAGGATTCATACCAGGGATGCAGGGCTGGTTCAACATTAGGAAAACTATCCACATAATTGACCACATCAACAAGCAAACCAACAAGAATCACATGATTATCTCAATAGATGCAGAAAAAGCCTTTGATAAAATACAACACCCATTCCTACTAAAAACACTAGAAAGCATAGGAATAGAAGGGTCATTCCTAAAAATAATAAACAGTATATATCTAAAACCATCAGCTAATATCATCTGCAATGGGGATAAACTAAATCCATTCCCATTAAGATCAGGAGTGAAACAAGGATGCCCATTATCACCTCTATTATTTGACATTGTATTAGAAACACTAGCAGTAGCAATTAGAGAAGAAAAAGAAATTGAAGGCATCAAAATAGGCAAGGAGGAGACCAAATTATCACTCTTTGCAGATGACATGATGGTCTACTTAAAGAATCCTAGAGATTCAACCAAAAAGTTAATTGAAATAATCAACAACTTTAGCAAAGTTGCAGGATACAAAATAAACCCACATAAGTCATCAGCATTTCTATATAATTCCAACACAGCTCAGCAGCAAGAACTAGAAAGAGAAATCCCATTCAAAATTACCCAAGACAAAATAAAATACTTAGGAATCTATCTCCCGAGACAAACACAGGATCTATATGAACACAACTACAAAACACTTTCCACACAACTAAAACTAGACTTGAACAATTGGAAGAACATTAACTGCTCATGGGTAGGACGAGCCAATATAATAAAAATGACCATCCTACCCAAACTCATCTATCTATTTAGTGCCATACCCATGGAACTCCCAAAAATTTTTTTTACTGATTTAGAAAAAAACATAACAAAGTTCATTTGGAAAAACAAAAGATCAAGGATACCCAGGGAATTAATGAAAAAAAA
The DNA here is from genome assembly GCF_027887165.1 of Monodelphis domestica. NCBI lineage: Eukaryota > Metazoa > Chordata > Mammalia > Didelphimorphia > Didelphidae > Monodelphis > Monodelphis domestica. The sequence goes on from NC_077227.1 coordinate 268,988,876, forward strand.
TACAAAGGAAGGGGGTCTTGCAGTCCCAGATCTCAGACTATATTATAAAGCAGCGGTCATCAAAACAATTTGGTACTGGCTAAGAGACAGAAAGGAGGATCAGTGGAATAGACTGGGGGCAAGCAACCTCAGCAAGACAGTATATGACAAACCCAAAGATCCCAGCTTTTGGGACAAAAATCCACTATTTCATAAAAACTGTTGGGAAAATTGGAGGACAGTGTGGGAAAGATTAGGCTTAGATCAACACCTCACACCCTACACCAAGATAAATTCAAAATGGATGAATGACTTGAACATAAAGAAAGAAACTATAAGAAAATTAGGCGAACACAGAATAGTATACATGTCAGACCTTTGGGAAGGGAAATACTTCAAAACCAAGCAAGAATTAGAAAGAATTACAAAATGCAAAATAAATAATCTGGATTACATCAAATTAAAAAGTTTTTGTACAAACAAAACCAATGTAACCAAAATCAGAAGGGTAGCAACAAATTGGGAAACAATCTTCATAAAAACCTCTGACAAGGGTTTAATTACTAAAATTTATAAAGAACTAAATCAATTGTACAAAAAATCAAGCCATTCTCCAATTGACAAATGGGCAAGGGACATGAACAGGCAATTCTCAGCCAAAGAAATCAAAACTATTAATAAGCACATGAAAAAGTGCTCTACATCTCTTATAATCAGAGAGATGCAAATCAAAACAACTCTGAGGTATCATCTCACACCTAGCAGATTGGCTAACATGACAGCTATGCAAAGTAATGAATGCTGGAGGGGATGTGGCAAAGTGGGGACATTAATTCATTGCTGGTGGAGTTGTGAATTGATCCAACCATTCTGGAGGGCAATTTGGAACTATGCCCAAAGGGCGATAAAAGACTGTCTGCCCTTTGATCCAGCCATAGCACTGCTGGGCTTGTACCCCAAAGAGATAATGGACAAAAAGACTTGTACAAAAATATTCATAGCTGCGCTCTTTGTGGTGGCCAAAAATTGGAAAATGAGGGGATGCCCCTCAATTGGGGAATGGCTAAACAAATTGTGGTATATGTTGGTGATGGAATATTATTGTGCTAAAAGGAATAATAAAGTGGAGGAATTCCATGTGAACTGGAACAACCTCCAGGAAGTGATGCAGAGCGAAAGGAGCAGAACCAGGAAAACATTATACACAGAGACTGATACATTGTGGTACAATCGAAGGTGATGGACTTCTCCATAAGTATCAATGCAATTTCCCTGAACAATCTGCAGGGATCTAAAAAAAAAAAATACTACCCACAAGCAGAGGATAAACTGTGGGAGTAAAAACACCGCTGAAAAGCAACTGCTCGACCACAGGGTTGGAGGAGATAAGACTGAGGAGAGACTCTAAATGAACACTATAATGCAAACTCCAACAACAGGGAAATGGGTTCGAGTCAAGAACACATGTGATAACCAGTGGAATCATGCGTCGGCTATGGGAGAGGGAAAGGCGGGGGGGGGGGGGGGGGGGGGGGAGGGGAGGAAAAGAAAACGATCTTTGTTTCCAGTGAATAATGTATGAAAACGACCAAATAAAATAATATTAAAATTAAAAAAAAAAAAAAAAAAACTCTATGAGTATAAAATTCTTACATATAATAAGGAAATATAGAAAGCCACCTACAGGCTTTGAACTTGAATCCAAAGATCAAACTGAACCAACTGAAGAAGACAATAACTACAAATAACTTGACCTCTTCCAAGCAAGACACATTAAACATAAAGATACGAAAAACAAGGGTGTAGAAGAATAAATTAAGAGACTTGCTAGCATCCTGAAATCAAAGATGAATGGGAAGGACACTTAAAGCAATTAACATCAACACAAAGCCAGTTTTAATATACACTTTTTGAACTATAACATAGACCATAACTGATTTTGAAAGTATCATATCATACCAAAGCCTATACTATATTAATAAAACAAATGCTAAGGTAGATCATGCTAAGACATCTATAGAAAGATGCTCTCTTCCTTTAAAAAATGAAGAAGGTTTGGTAGACATTCTTAGAATCAGAGTATGAGATAAACAAATCAAAGACCTACTGAAATATTTTCACTAAGTAATAGTGGCTGGTAACAGACACACACTATTAAATTGAGGGTGAAAAACAATGATTTTTCTTCAGAGGAAGTTTACAAAAAAACTATGACCTAAGAGTGGGATGGAAAAGCCCTCCACAGGAGATATCTGAGTAAACTCAGCCATCAAAGTGCAGACAAAGAAAAAAATGGCTGCCCTGTGGACTTATTTGTGATTATGGAGTAGTAGTCACTGCTGTAAAAGACCAAACTGTTGTCCACAACTATCCAGACATAACACCTATCCAAAAAAAAACTTCAGAACATTTAAATTATATCACTATATCAAATGTTTATAATCTTAAAGCCATGAGAAACAAAAGCTTTCACACTGAAGACCAACAGAGGTGAGAAACATCATGTGAGAACAGAGTAAGATGCATGCCATCCCTGTTGTCCTAGGTACTACAGACATTGTACAGAACAGAGAGCCTAAAAAATTTGTAATTACACCTTAATACTTTGTTCAGCAACAACAAACATTATTTTATCTGTTTGTGTAAGAGAATAATAGCAGGATAGAGATCCTGGGGTCATTTCAAGCTGTAACCATTAAAAAAGACAAGAACAAGGCAACAATTTGCCAACCAGTGTCAGGAATTCATGAAATTTATCTTTTTTCCTAATTCAAGAGTAAATGAAATAGATTAAATTGAGGAGCTACTAAAACCTGAAAGGAAAAAAATTGAAGAATCTCAGGTGAAAGAATTCAGATGGATTCTGGGTAGCTCCAGAATAGAGGAGATAAAAGGGGAAGCAAGATTTTAGGCACCTCTGTGGTGGTGGTGGCAAGTCTTCCTGCATCCTGGATGGTTTCTGGGACATCTCAGCTGGGCTGGGATAGTGGTATTAAGAGGAAAGGCAAGAGGGAAAGGATATCCCCAATGGTGGCAGATATTGGAACATTACACACAGAAACCTACTAAAGACTGAACAACATTTATCTACAGAAATTTAAGAACATTTGAAAGTGATGGCATCATACTGAGTATAGTGGTTCCATGCACTGCCTCCCTTAACCTCAGTTTTGGTTTCCATGGTTTCAGTTACCCAGTCAGGATGGGCCAAGTGGGACAAAGGTCTTCTCTACCTCTAATGTCCTCTCAAAGCAGAGTGGTCTGCACCATGCAACTATCAGTTTTTTTTTTTGTTGTCACTTGGAAGGTTTGGGTAGGTCAGAGTTCATGGGAGCACTGAGCCAAGAGGCATGAGTAGGGAGAAAAAAACATAGCCCTATAAAGAGAAATATATTTGGTTTCAGGCATCCCCTGGGGATTATTCCCTGTGGATAATGGGGTACTACAATACAGTGCCATATGAAAATATCACATCATACTTGTATATAGGGTCAGCAGGTATTAATTTATATCCTCAGGATCAGTCATCCATGGAAGGTCTTAGAACATTTCCCCACAAATATGGAATCCTACTAAACTCAAACTATGTACAATGAAAATCACTCGAAACATCTTGTATTCAATTACAAAAGATGATTATTTTATCCACTTTGTACAACAGTCCACAAAACATTAAATATGAAAGAATAATAGAATTCTCTGGCTTACAAAGCCATTTAAAACCTGGTCTCTTCCTATCTTTCTAGCTTTCTTACACTCTACCCCCCCCAACTACCATGTACTCTGTGATCCAGTGACACTGGCTTTCTTCCTGTTCCTAGAACATAGAGTTCCATCTCCCAACTTAAATCATTTTCACTGGCTGTCCCCATGCCTAAAATGCACTTCCATCTTAGTATTCTAGAATTCTAAGCTTCCTGAATTTCTTCAGGCCTCAGATAAAGTCCTGCTTTCTGCAAAAAAGCCTTTCCAGTCCTCTTAAATCTTAGTACTTTCTCACTGAGATTATCCCTAATTCATCTTTTATATATTTTATTTATTCTTAGTTGTAATCCAGCAAGTTATTTGCTTGTCTTCCACACTTTGACTACCGAGATTGTTTTTTGCCCTTCTTTGTATGTCCAGAACTTACACAGTGCTTAATATATTTTTTCACTTTTGTATTTAATTTTATTTTGGTTTTCAATTTTATTTCCTTTTTTAGCAATTACATGTAATAACAAATTTCCTCATTAGTTTTTCGAAGTTATATGATCCAGATTGTCTCCCTCCTTTCCTCCCCCATCCCAAAACTGGCAAGCAATTCAATCTGGGTTATACATATATTATCACACAACACATATTTCCATATTGTTCATTTTTGTAAGTCATTAATCTTATAAAACAAAAACTCCACAATATATAACCAAATAGAAAAATGAAAAATGCTTTCATCTGCATTCCTATTCCAACAGTTCTTTCCCTGGAAGTTAATACCATTCTTTGTCATAAGTCCCTCAGAATGTTCCTGGATCATTGGATTCCTGAGTATGGCTAAGTCTATCACAGTTAATCATTCCACAATATTTCTGTTACTGTGTACAGTGTTTTCCTGGTTCTTCTCATTTTACTCTGCATTGGTTCATGTAGGTCTTTCCAGCTATTCCTGAAATCAACCTGTTCATAACTACTTATGGCACAATAGAATTCTATCACCATCATATACTACAATTTATTCAGCCATTCCCTAATTGATGGACATCTCTTTGGTTTCTAATTCTTTGCCATCATTAAAAAGAGCAGCCATAAATATTTTTGTACAAACAGGTACTTTCCCATTTATTTTTTATCTGTTTGGGATACAGACCTATAGTAGTGGCATTACTGAATCAAAGGGTATGCATTATTTTATAGTCCTTTGGGGATAATTCCAAATTGCCCTCCTGAATGGTTGTATCAGTCCACAATTCCACCAACAATGCATTCAGGTCCCAATTTTGCCACATCTCCTTCAACAGTTTTCATTTTTCTTTACTGTCACATTGGCCAATCTGTAAGATTTAAGGTAGAACCTAAAGTTGTTTTAATTTGCATTTCTCTAATCAAGAGGGATTTGAAGTATTTTTTCATATGGTTATTCATAGCTTTAATTTATTCATCTGAAAATTACTTATTCATATCCATTGACCATTTGCCAATTAGGGAATGACTTATATTCTCACAAATTTGACTTAGTTCTTTATATATTAATATATGAGACCTTTATCAGAGAAATTTGTTATAGAATTTTTCCCAGTGTGTGTTTTATCTTCTAATCTTGGTTACACTGGTTTTGTTTGTAATTTTTTTTTAATTTAATATAATCAGAATTATTGATTTTACATTGTGTAATGTTCCCTATTTCATTCACTTCCTTTACTTCTTTCTTGTTTATTTTTTTAGTTAGATTTATCTAGTTCTGAAAGTGGAAGGTTGAGGTCCCCAACTAGTATAGTTTTACTGTCATTTCTATTTCCTTCTTAAGTTCCTTTAGTTTCTCCTTTAAAAATCTGGAGGCTATACTCTTTGGTGACCATACGTTAATTAACTATTATCTCCATCCAAAAAAACCCCTCTAATTTTTTTCCCTTTACTTAAATCTTTATTCCTTAATTAAAAATGTGTGTCTCTCAACTTATAATAATAATACAGGAAGGCATCATTCACACTTTGCTAACTATTTTTTCATCCTAACTTTCTTATATGGTGGGTGACAGCTAGTTGAGACCATGTTTTAAAAGAAGATGGAACCAAAGAACAGGATATTGAATAAGAAATTCAATCTAGGGAACAACATTGGGCAGGTAGGAGGCAGCATGAGAGCACTGGATTACTTAGAAGAAGGATACAACAAAGCGGGAGGACACCCAACAGGGAGGTGGGAGAGCAGCCAAAACAAAGCTCACTCACCTTACCTTTTCCAAGGCCTATGAAAAGCCTATGGTACAAGATGGTAAAATCATTTCTTTAAACAAAGAGAAAGAAAAGAAATGTCACTAATTATGGGAGTTATTCAAGTGTGGAATTTACATTCTAACTACCAATTAAACCAGACTTTCTAATGAAGGGTGGCTTATAATTTTGTTCCTTCTGTTTCCTTCTGGTCCCATTTGTCAAGAAATCAATAGGTAACTTCCAAACTACATAGATCCAAGATGTCAAATTCAAATAGACAAGAGGGACATAAGGATCTCTGTGGGTCACATGTTGACTTAGAAAACCATATGTTATTATTATCTATATTCTACTGTATGTTTACTTATTTGGTTAAATATTTTTCAATTACAGTTTTCACTTGGGAATTTTGCAGGTCACATTGCAGCCTTAGGACCTCTTATTTAACATTTCTGATTTAGATGATGAGATCACAAAACAAAAAATTAGCATGAATAAACAAAGTTAGTCTTCTATATTGTCTTGGCACCTAAGTGGTATGATCATTAGCGTTGGACAATATTGTATTGAACAATAATATTCTCCCTTCATCTATCATAATGTCTGATAATGATGTTTATTCCTTTGGATCTTGTTGACTTTTCCATCTTCAAGAAAACCCCAGTGAAAAAAATATAAATATTCCTGGGAAGAATTATAAGACTAACTAAAAGATACTTGCCAGTAAAACAGGTGTATGAGTATGGAGGGAGGGTTAGGGTTAGGGTTACTGAGAAGAGGGTAAAGGCATGGAAGGGAAAGATGATATAGGGTAAATACAAACTTTACCAAATTCACAATTTTGCCTGAGATAAGCTTTATGGACATTATGAAACCACAATTAGCCTTTTCAGAAGGATGAAGCTTACCTGAAATTTAGAATGATAGGACAAACCATCTTTGTCTAGCTTTGCATATTGAGAGTTTTAAACAGAAAAGAGAACTGTTCCTTAGTTGTCACTAAAGTATTGGACTAATATTTTGATCATTAAGGAAATACCATCATTAAAACTTTAAAAATCCGATCAAGGACAACCTATTATATCTTAGATGACCTATATATACTCTACCTTTTCACAGAGAAGTAATCACTTTAATATCCATGGAGACAATACCATATGCATAGACAATACCATTGTGTAAATCTATCATACTTGACTATGCCCATTTGTTATAAAAGTGGGATTTTTGGGGGGTTTGTTTTGTCTTTTTCTTGTTTTTTAATTGGTAGTGTGAGTGGTGAGGTAGATTAACAATTACAATGCCAAAAAGAAGAAAGCCATTGAAATATTTTTTAATGAATGGAAGAGACTAGGAGGATACTCAGAAGTAAGTAGTGACAATGACAGTTTTCAAGGTAAAGTATAAATTTTATTGTATAATTTTAAAAAATAAGTATTTAATGGAAATTTACAACCTCAGAATAAAACAATTTTAAAAATAGAAATTAAACAACAACAACAACAACAAAGAAATGCTACTATTTATCATCCTCTTCAAGAACAAAGATATAAGAGCAAACATCATGGAATCAAACTTCTGTCACTGGCAATATTATAATTTTTTGAAGTCCCGTAGAATAAAGGTGTTACCACTTTCAAGTTTGGCCAGAATAAGATAAAATATAATTTGGAAACATTTTTAAAAGTAAATGAAAATACAATAGAACATAGATCATGTTAATATGTGATTTTCCAAGTCAAAATGCAACTTCAGATATCCTTTATATACACTGCAATGGTCTCCACATCTATCTGATTTTGATACCACAATTGTAGGACACAATACTGAAAAACATAATCTACCATGAATTCCCAGATTTACAAAATGGCTTTAGGTTAAAACTAGATATGTTTAAATTTGAAATAGTAGGGAAAAGGAAGTTTAAGAGATATTATATTTAACTTCTAAAAAAAGCATCTTAACACATTCAAAGTCTCAGAACTATAGATCAGGTATTACTTACTAAAGATCAATGGAAGGTTGTTCTGTTTTGCTGTGTGACCTTAGGTAAGTCCTTTAAGCTTTCCAGGTATCATTTCCTCACCTGAAAAATAAGAATGAGCTCTTAAGGTTCCATTCATCTAATGATTTCTTAGAATCTAAAGCATACAAACTTATATTACTACATGATGGTATGACTGGTTAATCCAAGGTATATTGTATCCTGTGTATCCTGTGTATTGTATCCTGTAAGGAATGTGAATCATTCCTTATAAACAACATAGAGATTTATGTATCAGATTCAGTTTTATTCTATCCAGAGTGTTTTATGATCATCTAAAGGATACAACAAAAACTTGGAAGTTGTTATTTTAAGCTATATTTTAAGTTTTCCAAGAAATACATTCAATTTAAGGGATTAATAGTATAGCCCTTAAATACTAATCTAAGAGCTTTTAGATATAAATATCTCTTCCAGAAACATACTCATAAAGACATGCAAAAGATCATAGAATATTTTGTAAACTGTAACTCAAAAGAAGACATGTTATAAATCAGGGAAACTCCACATATCAATTTTATTCAGCAATTAAGGACTAAAATTTGTCTTCATATTCTATTATCCTACTGAAAACAGGATAATTCAGTACATGTATAATACATTCACAATATGCATAAATATATATGTTGGTCACCTAAAGAAAGAGTACTGAAGGACTTTCTGTCTATGTGGATCATTAAAAATAGTACTCAATTAATAGAAAGTAGTTTTTAAAAAACCTTGAATGTTGCCTATATCACATCAAATAGGGCCAGGGAGGGACTATGTTGGGCAACATATAGTTGGACATATAAACAATATCTATGTTTTATTGTATTTTTATTTAAGTGGTTCCAACATATGTTCATTTATGTATATCTCTCTGTATGTGTAGTGTTTTAAGATGTATAAATCATTTCTTGAAGTAGGTAATTTAAATGTCATTAGTGGCAGCATAGAGAGTTGTTATTTAATTAAAATAGAAGATTCCCTCCACTAGTGGATACTACTCACCTGCAACCTAAAGTCTTAGAGAAATTACTTCAGAACACTGAGAGGTTGGGTGGGTTAAGTAGACTTGCCTATGTACAGCTAGTATGTGCATTTCCTTATCCACCAATTCCATGCTGCCTCATATTATTTTCTTCATTTGTGCATGAGGAAACTGAGGCTTAGGAAGATCAAAGTGGCTTTCTCTAAACCATGTAGTTATCATGTGCTGAAGCTACTCCAAATCATCCCTCTTTCTAATACACATTCTGCCTCTCAGTATATTATACAAGATTCTAGATATGCTAGTTATTCAAGAAGGAATCCAAGTGAAGGAAGACAATGTATTTTTTCAAGAAACTGATTATAAATCACTCAATTTGAGAAATGCAAATTAAAACAACTCTAGGTTCTACCTTAAATCTAACAGATTAGTCAATGTGACAGTAAAGAAAAATGAAAACTGTTGAAGGGGATGTGGCAAAATTGGGACCTGAATGCATTGTTCGTGGAATTGTGAACTGATCCAACCATTCTGGAAGGCAATTTGGAATTATCCCCAAAGGACTATGAAAGAATGCATACCCTTTGATTCAGTAATACCATTACTAGGTCTGTATCCCAAAGAGATTTTTTAAAAGTGAAAGGACCTATTTGTAAAAAAATATTTATGGCTGCTCTTTTTATGATGGCAAAGAATTGGAAACTTAAGGAATGTCCATCATTTTGGGGGAATTGGGGATTCCCCAATTGGGGAATGACTGAATAAATTGTGGTTTTTGATGGTGATGGAATACTACTGTGCTATATGAGTAATAATGAACAGGATGATTCCAGAAAGAGGTGGAGAGACCTACATGAACTAATGCAGAGTAAAATGAGCCAGGAAAACACTGTTTGCAGTAATAGAAATATTGCGGAATGATCAATTGTGATAGACTTATCTACACTCAAGAATACAATGATCCAGGAACATTCTGAGGGATTAAATGACAAGGAATGCTATTCACCTCCAGGGAAAGAATGGTTGAAGTAGGAATGCAGATGAATGCATATGACTTTTCATTTTTTAATTCGGATATATGTTATGGAGTTTGGGTTTTACAAAATTATTCACTTACAAAAATAAATAATATGGAAATGTGCTTTGTGTGATAAACCCAGATTAGATTGCTTGCCAGCTCAGGGGTGGGGGAGGGAAGGAGGAAGGGAGATCATTTGGATCATATAACTTCAGAAAACTTATGTGGAAATTTGTTATTTAAATGAATGAATGAATAAATAAATAAATTTATTATAAATGTGTCATAGGGTTCCAGATCAATCTACAAACTGAAGATAGTATCTTTCTTTATAATTACAAAGCTTGAACACACACACATATTTATAAGAGCAAGATAAATGTCCAGATGGCTTTGGACACTGGAATGGGGCAGTTATTATTAACCTTTCAGTCCACATCAGACTGTATTCAGGTAGTGTTTCAATGTAAATTCTCCCACAATCTTCCAAGAGCAAACAAGGTATTTCCCTGGAGGTTGTCTATTTTTGCTGATGAGTCTGGGTCTAGAGGTGACGAGCTCTAGCAACCATAAGAAGTGGTAGGAAACAGAGAGATAGGTAAAGCAAAGAAAGATGAAAATGTTTAAAAGATGTACATTGTAGGCAGAACAGACACTAGCCACAGGAAAGTACAGTTTAGGTAAAGAAGTGGGGCCCTTTTCCCCACTGGTTGAGCAGTCAAGAGGTTGATTAGAATCTTTTCACCTTTTCTTCTGCTAATGGAGACTGGTTTCCTCGAAGAATTTCCTATCTTAATTATATGGATCTTTCACTGTGCCATAATGTTTGTTGTTGTTACTAATCTTGATTCCTTTACTTAAAAAGTTTATTCTCCATTTTTGTTGTTGTTGGGTATGTTGGTGAATAGCACCAAAGTCCTCTAAGGGGGAAGGAGAGGTTCTCATGAAAGAATAAGAGATACTTATGGAGGTAAATGTTAGAAAAATTCCCTTAGTGGACAAGTGAAGGATGGATCAAAGTGGGAGGAAACTTAAAGTAGGGAAACCAGTTAGAAGGCTATTGCAATGGCTCAGGTAAGAGGTGGCAAGGGCTTGAACTAGGGTAGTAGTTATGTAAATAAAAAGAAAGGGATGCATGTGATAGATGTTAGAGGAAAAAAATGAGAAAGATTTGACAATTATATATGTGGATAAGAGAGAGGAGTTGAGAGTGACAGCAATGTAGTATGCCTGGGTTACTGTGTGGAAGTGCCCTAAACCATAATAAGGAAATTTAGATGAGGGGCATATTGGGGTAGGGGAAAAGGTTGAGCTTTGCTTTTGACATGAGATGCTGATAGAATATTTAATTTGAGATGTTCATAAAGTAGTTGGGAGAAACTCAAAAGAGAGATTCCAACTAACAATTACTGATTACAACTAGATAAATATACCTGGGGATTTATCTATATAGAGTTATAACTAAACCCATAGGAGCTGCTGAAATCACCAAGTATAAATGAGGACAAATGACAAAGCCTTGGGGCATACCTGTGATAAGTGAGTCAACAGATGGGAAAGCTAATTGTCACAAAAAACCTAGAGAAAAGAGCTGCTTTAAATGTTTTTTGTAAATATAGGTCCTTCTCTTTTAAAAAAAAATCTCTTTGGATTATAAACCTAGTAATGGTATTGTTGGGTTCAAAGAGTATGAACTCATTTATAGCCCTTTGGTCATAGGTCTAAATTGCTCTCCAAAATGGTTGAACCAGTTCACAACTCCCCCAACAGGGTGTTAGTATCACAATTTTCCTATATCCCTTCCAAGTTTTGTCATTTTTCCTTTTCTGTCAAAATAGTCAGTCTGATAGGTATTGTTTTAATTTGCATTTCCCTAATTAATAATGATTATGGGGATTTTTGCATGACTATAGAGAGCTTTAATTACTTTGTCTAACTGCCTGTTCATAACCTTTAACCATTTATATTCTTATACATTTGATTAATTTCTTCATGTATTTGAGAATTTAGGCTTTATTAGAGAGACTTGTAAATTATTTTTCACCATTATGATTACTGTGTATTACTCTGTATCCTACTTCCTCCTGCTTAGTTTCTGACCACCACATTTCCCAATTTGCCCTCTTTTCTATCAGCACCACCTCCTTTCTCTTATCCTCTTCTCCTCCTACTTTCCTGTGGGGTTAGATAGATTTTTATATCCAACTGATTATGTATGTTCTTTCCTCATTGAGGCAGTTCCAATGACAGTAAGGTTCATATATTCCCCCTTCCCAACTCCTCCATCTTCTCTCCACTTTAAAAGCTCTTTCAAAGCTTCTTTTATGTGCAATAATTTACCCCATTCTATTTCCCCTCCCCCTTCTCCTAACAGATCCCTCTTTCTCATGCCTTAATTTAAGTTTTTATATCATCCTATCTTGTTCAACTCACACTTTTGTCCTCTGTCTATGTATACTCCTTCCAATTGCCCTAATAATGATAAAGATCTTAGGAATTATAAGAATCACCTTTCCTTATACGAATGTGAATAGCTTAAACTTATTGAATGTCTTTTGTCTTTCCTGTGTTAAGATTAAAATTTAGTTTCTAGGCTAAAAGTATTATATATTTAGAGGTTTACTAAAGATTAAGAAATAAAGAAAATACAAATATAGAAAGCACATGTCTAGGACCAGAGAGCCCATTTCACAACCACTCACATCTTGCCTGCTAGGTAGAGAGCCGCATGTGCTAAGAAGTGGAAGTATGGAGAGAGAGAGTAGAATGTGGAGTCAGTTTAAATATCCCTCTCTGTTCATGGCCCAGGTGGGGACCTCACCTGGGATTATGGGGAACTCTGGGAGCTACCAAGGACTCCTGAGAATTGAAGTTTGGGGTTCAAATCTCCATTTTTACACCTGTTAATCTTTTAATGCTTCTCTTGAGTCTTGTTTTTGAGAGTCAAATTTTCCATTTAGCTCTGGTCCTTTCTTCAGGAATGTTTGAAAATCCTCTATTTCATTAAATACCTCTTTTCCCACCCTGAAGGATCATGCTCAGTTTTACTGGCTAAGTGATTCTTGGTAGAAATTCCTGCTCTTTTGCCCTCTGGAAAATCATATTCTGGGCCTTCCAATGTTTTAATGTAGAAGTTGCTATATATTGTGTTATCCTTACTGTATGTCGCTCCACAATATTTGAATTGTTTATTTTTGGCTGCTTGCAATATTTTCTCCTTGATCTGTGAGTTCTGGAATTTGGCTATAATATTTCTGGGGGGTTGTCCTTTGGGGGTCTCTTTCAGGAGATTATCAGTGTATTCTTTCCATTTCTATTGTACTTTCTGGTTCTAGAATATTAGGGCAGTTTTCCTTGATAATTACTTGAAAGACGATGTCTAACCACTTTTTTAATCATGGTTTTCAGATAATTTCAATAATTCTTAGATTGTCTCTTTTTGGATTTAGTTTTCAGGTCAGTTTTTTCAAATGAAATATTTCACATTTTATAATTTTTCTTATTCTTTTGACTTTGATTCTTTCTTTAACCTATGTGTCACCCTGCCTCAAATATGTTTCTTGTAAACAACATATAGTAGGATTCTGATTTTTAATCCACTCTGCAATATGCTTCCATCTTGTGGGTGAGTTTATCCCATTCACATCCAATGTTATTATTACTGTGCATCACTCTTCATCATATTGTCCCCTTAAGATAAGCTTTATTCTTTTTCAATCTGTACCTCCTCACCAATGTTTTGCTTTTTGTCACCCCACACACACTTTGCCCTCCCTCCAATTACCTTCCTTTTCCCTTGTCTTATTCCCATTCTACTTCTCTGTAGGGTAAGATAGAAATCTATACCCCACTGAGTATACTTGTTTTTCCTTCTCTGGCCAGTTACATGAGAGTAAAGTTTTAGCATTGCCTGTCACCACCCTTAATCTCCACTCTCTATAATGATTTTAATGCCTCTTTATGTTATATAATTGACCCCATTCTCTCTCTCCTTTCCCTTTTCTCTCAGTGCAACTCTCTTAGCCTTTGATTGATTTTTTAATATATTCATATGCATACATATATCATACATACATATCATTTCATATCATCACATTTTCATACACATCATATATAATATATATCATATCATCATAATCAGCTTACTTCTCCACCCTCTTTCTGAGCAAATTCCGTCTATCTTTCCTACTTCTATGAGTAATTTTTTTAATTACAGAAATCCTCTTTCCATGTAGATATATATTTTTACCAAAATAATTCCTTTAAATTTTCTCTTTCTTATTTACCTTTTTGGGCTTCTATTTAGTCTCATGTTTGGACTTAAAATTTTTTATTTGATTTTTCCTCAGGAATACTTAGAAATCTTCTATCTTATTGAATGTCTATTTCCCCCAAAAAAGAAAATACTCAGTTTTTCTGGATAAATGACGCTGAGTTGTAAATCCAAATCTTTTGCCTTCCTGAATAGCATATTCTATATAGGCCTTTAGATCCTTTAATGTAGAAGTCGCAAGGTCCTCTGTGATCCTGATTGTAACTCCATGGTATTTGAATGGCTTCTTTCTAACTACATGAAGTATTTTCTCCTTGGCTTGGTGGCTCTTGAATTTAGCTATTACATTCCTGGAAGTTGTCATTTGAGGATTTCTTTCTCAAAGTGATCTGTAAATTCTTTCCATTTTGATTTTATTTTCTTGTTCTAGGTTGTCTGGGCAGTTATCTTTGATAATCTTTTGTAATATGATGTCAAAGGTTTTTTCTTGATCATGGCTTTCAGGTAGTCCAATACTTCTCACAGTGTCTCTCTAGATCTATTTTCTAGGTCAGTTTTTTTTTCAATATTTCATGTTTTCCTCTGTTTTTTTATTCTTTTCATTATGCTTTGTACTCCTTTTTTAATTGGCCCATTTCTTCTTGTCTCACTTTCATTTCTCCTTGTGTCACTTCCCTTTCTTCTTGCATCATTTTCATTTCTCTTCCCCACTTTTCCTCTGCCTCCCTTAATTGGTTTTTGAAGTCTTTTTTTTTTTTTTGAGCTCTTCCAGAATCTCTGTCCAATCCATATTTTTCTTTTGGACTTGTGTCAAGGTTCCCCCTCCTAAGTGAGGGGGCAGTGACTGACAGGGCCTTTAGGCTTTTGTGGGCTTGAACAAATGTGAGAACAGGGCAGGCAGTTAAGGGGGGAAGGAGGAAGGGCTAGGCAACTCATGGTCAGGTTACTTAGAGGAATGATGAGATTTAAAACTATGATTGTCTACCCTTTCTAATAAACTTTTATAAAATATATGTCTGGGTAGAAATGTTAATTCAATTTTTACAGACTTTTGTGTGTTTCCTTTGCTTTCACTGTCCCCTTCTGTGTCTGTGACTTGCTCTTTGTCTCCATAAAAATTCTTTAGTTAGATTCTTTTTTTGGTGTTTGTTCAATTTTTCCTATTTAATTATAGGTAGGCTCTGTTTTCAGGAAAGTTGGGCATATGCTCTTAAACTCAATCCTTCCTTGATACTATTCTCAGCTTATTTTCTGGGGTTTTACCAGTTTCAGTTCTTGGAAGATGATGTGATGGACTGAGGGCTTAGAGCTCTGAGAGCCCCCTCTCCCTGCTGATTCAGTTCTGATTCTTTCTTGATATTTCATGGAGCTATTAGCTTCCACTTGCCCAATTTTATTTTTAAGGCATGATTATCTTGAGTCTTTGTACCTCCTTTTCCATTTGGAAATTATACTTTTTTATAAAGATTTTTTTAAATTAATTTTTGTACCTTTTTTCCCATATAGCTAATTCTGCTATTTAAGAAGTTCTTCTCTTCAGTGAATTTTTGTATAACTTTTGCTTTTTGTTCAATTCTGCTTTTTAAGAAATTCTCTTCAGTAGATTTTTGTGCCTCTTCTGCCAATTAACCTATTCTGTTTTTTAAGATATTTTCTTCAGTACTTCTTTGTCTCCTTTATCAAGCTATTGACTTTTTCCATGATTTTCCTGAATCATTCTCATTTCTTTTCCCATTTTTTCTTCTACTTCTCTTGGTTTTTTTTAATCTATTTTTGAGTTCCTCTATTAATTGGGGGGGGAGGGGAACTTAAGAACAATTCCCATTCTTCTTAGAGGCTTTGGATATAGCAGTATTGATTTTTTTGTCTTTGTGCAGCACACTTGAGAGCTAATTCTGTGGATCTATCTTGTTTCTAGTTTTTCCAAAATAGAATGAGGTAAGGAGAGATTTGTTTAATACTCTCCCAGCCTGTGCTCTGGTCTGTGAGTAACTACAAGTACTCTTTTCCACACTGGAACCTGTACCAGGGTCTTCTGTGACCTCCTCCTCACCCTGAAATTGTGACCCAGGACTGCAATCTGGATTTATATATGGGCAATTCAACAAGAATATTGTACTCAGAGCCAACAAAGAGACACCTGTAATCTCCTTCTGAGCAGTTGCCTCTAAATTGTTTGGGGCTGAAAAATTATTTCACCCCATCTTTTTGTGGGTTATGCTACTCCAGAATTTTTTTTAGTATTATGCCATAATTTTGGGGGAGGGTAATTTAGCAGAGATCAGGTGGGTCTGAGTCTGCGTACTTCTCTACTATCTTGGTTCTGCTCCAACTGGTAGATTAAAAAATTAAAAACAAAAAAACAAAAAATGAAGAGAAGTAACACAGTAGTGGAGAAAAAGAAATGTTCATAATTCTAAAAATGAGAAAAGAAGGTAAACTATAAGTGTTACTGAGCAAGTTTATAATAGTACTCATATCATAGTATTATTATAAGGCTCTAAAGAGATAATATATGTAGAGCATTTTCAAACTCTATAGCACTATATAACTGCCAGCTATCAAGCATTTCTCAGTTTCATTTGTTGCTAGTATAAATTCCCTTCCTCCCAATCACCTTATGTCTACACATATATGTGTATCTATACTTATATATGTATTTATTGTCTCACCCAGATACAACAAAAGCTCCTTGAGACCAGAGGCTGTTTCTAGTTCTACTAATTATTACCTGACAAGTAATTTAATTTCTCTGGGCCTCAGTTCTTCATCTGTAAAATGAAGGAGTTGGACTAGATGGAGCTTAAGTTTCATTCTAGCTCTAAATCTAAGATAATAGGGAACTACTAGAGTTTATTTCTTAAGCATTCTAGACATGTTGCCCAAATATAAATCCAATCACAGCAACTATGTGAAAATGAACACTATTTTCTATTTGAAAATCGTAACTTTTTTGTTCAAACATTTAAAAATTCAAAATTCACCTTGCTAATATTAAGTAGACTTGTTTTATCTCTACACTAAATTTCTTTTGACTAGATAATGAATAGGTAGCAAAAGTGCCCATCAATAATGACATTGGGAGCTATATATCTATAATCAACATATGCATACATATATGTTTATAATTGTAATTGTGTTGGTTATTCTTTTTTCAACTTATAGTACATAAAGGCACATTGTTAACTGAGAAACCGAAATATTTCAAATCATGTGTTCACAATCTTTTTCAAAACAGAAGTAAAGTATGCAGGATGTACTACTATTGTAATATAGAATAAGGAGGACACCTGGTGACCCAATATGGTACTGGTTAACTGATTAAATAGAACATTCCAAACGTTTCTGTAGTGATACTAGAGCCACAACATATTTTATGAATCTATATGAAATTACATCACTCTTACAGATGTCTCTACTGTTGTCTCTCTGACCAACTTTAAAGATCTATTTCCCACCCCCTTTTTGTTCTTGAACACATTTTCCAATTATATTTATTTGGAAATGACCGTAAGACAGAATATCCGAAGTCATAATGAATAAGAAAATTCTTAGGAAAGGAAAAGAAAATCAATGCCAAGCCCACTTATTTCTTTACATTGTGAAAGCCATTAGAAAGCTGCGGTTAAAAAATCTAAGATACACGAACTTTTTAAAAACGACTTGGATAACGTTTTATTATAAACGGTTCCCTTTGCAATTCTTATGTATAACACATAAAATATTCTGACAAGGGGTCCCATGGCACAAACCCTGATGTGATGTTCCAGAGTCCTGCACTTGGAACAAAAAGACCTAAATTGCACCTTAACTCTGTTCTTTCCGGGTGACCCTGTTTAATTCACTTCCATCTCTCTGGGCCTCAGTTTCCTCTTCTGTAAAATGCTGGGTTTGGGATATCCGATTTCTAAAGTCCCTGCCCTACATCTAAGAATGCTCGGAACCTCTGACCTGCCCCCAAGGGTCCCCAGCCTTCTCGTAGCCTTGTGATCTCACAGCACCATTCTCTCGTTAAGGGTATCCTTCTAAGCCACCGTAGATGAAAGATTATTCCTATCAGTGGGGCACAAGTTGAAGACCCGAGGGTGCCTGAGAAATTCCAGAAGACTTCATTACTTCTGTGGCCACGACTCGGGCACATCCTCATCTCTGCCCCGAATGTTTAAACAGCAGAAGTGAAAACCAAGTCCAAAAAGAAAAACTGAGTCATAAGACAACTTTTCTTCTACTCTGACCGCAGCCCAACTTGGAGCAGGTCGCTGACTGGTTGGTTCCCTTAGTTGATTGGTCGGCGCTCGTCCTCACGTGACACTTCTGGTCTTTGGTTGGCTGCTAGTTCAATTTCCCCCGCCCCCTCGGAGGGTGAGTACCCGTGCTTGGAGCGAGGCTGGGGGCAGAGAAGCCTCTTGGTTTCCTTGCCTACGGGAGGAGGCTCTTAGTACGCAGCAGGCCTGGGTCTTGGAACCCCGGGCCTTGCTTGCTATAGCGGGAAGGTTGGGAGCTCGGGAAAGAGAGTCAGGAACGGTCTGGAATTACACTGGAAGCCCCCGTCCCACTTTGAAGAAGGTGAGTGTACCCTTCGGCCCTCTATTCCCACTACCCCCTGCACAGGGGCTCCAGGAAACTTTGAGACCCCCTGAAAAGGGTTTGAAGCCCAGCGGGAGGCCCAGGGTGGGAGGTATCCGTTGTCCTAGTCCTCCCTACAACCTGCCGTGGAGCTAATGATGCTTTCCTTTCTGGGTAGCCTCGGTCATTGAGGCAAAGTATCTGTTCTTCAGGGTGCTGAAGAGAACTCAAGTCGTTTTAAAAATTAGGAGAGAGAATGAAATTAGCTTTTATATAGCGCCCTCTATGGGAGTCCAGGTTGTCTTTACTGTGAGAAGAGGGACTGTAGAGAAATAAGTATTTATCTAGAGCCCACTATGGAGACCCAGGTCTTTTTTAGCTTGAGAGTAGGTAAAGGAAATGAATATGCTTTTTTCCTTTTTTTAGCGATCATTTTTTAAAAAACTGAATTCTAAATTCTCTCCTTGTTCCTCCCTTCTCCTTGAGAAGGCAAGTGCTTTGGTTCTGATTATATATGTGAGATCGTGTCAAGCATATTTCCATATTAGCTACAGTGCAAAAGAAATCACAAACAAAATAAAATAATAAAAAAGGTTTTAAAAAAATATATAAATGTTTCAGTCTGCATTCAGAATTCGCTCATTAGTTCTCAAGAGATGGACAGCATTTTTTATCTTGAGTCCTTTGGAATTATCTTGGATCATTGTCTTGATCAGAGTAGCTAATTCCTCAATTGATCTTCCTTACAGTATTGCAGTTATCTATGTACAGAGATCTCCTGGTTCTGCTCACTACATCCTTTCATATGTCTTCCCCAATTTTTCTGAAACCATTATGCTAATCATTCATAATCGTATATCACAACTTGTTCAATCATTTCCCAATTGATAGGCATCCCCTTGATTAACGATTCTTTGCCACCACGAAAAGAGCTGATATACATACTTTTGTATAAATAGGTCCTTTTCCCGGTTCTTTGATTTTTTTTGGCGGGGGGGGGGGGGGGGGGAGGGCATACAGACTTAGTAGTGGTATTACTGGGTTAAAGAATATGCAGTTTTATGTGCCTTTGGGCTTAGTTCCAAGTTGTTCACCAGAATGGTTGAATAAACTTATAATTCCACCAAAAGTTCATTAATATCCCAGTTTTTCCACATCCCCTACAGTATTTGCCATTTTCCTTTTCTGTCATGTTAGCTTGTCTGATAAGTGTGAAGCAGTGCTTCAGTGTTGTTTTTCATTTGAATTTCCCTTGTCAATAGTGATTTAGATACTTTTTTATGTGACTATTGATAACTTTGATTTCTTTTTCCAAAATGTATTGGTTCATATCCTTTGACCATTTTTTAACTGGGGAATGGCTCTTATTTTTATAAATTCTTACTCAGTTCTCTATATATTTGAGAATTGTGTCTTTATCAGAAACTTTCTGTAACAAGTTTTTCCCAATTTTTCTGCAGTTATTTTAAATGGAATTTGTTTTGCTATCTTTTGTTGTGTTTCATTGGTGATGCTGATGAATCAAAGGAATGCTGATGACTTGTATGAGTTTATTTTATAGCATACAACTTTGCTATATTTATTTCAACTAGTTTCTTTAGTTGATGTTCTTTTAAGATTGATGTTATCTGCAGTGAGTTTTGTTTCTTCGTTGCCCATTTTTATTCCTTCAACTCCTTTTTTCTTGTCTTACTGCTGTCCCTAGCAGTTCTAGTACAATACTGAAGTGGTTATAATGGATATCTTTGCTTCATCCCTAAACTTATTGGGGAAGTATTCATTTATGCTTATTACAGATAATTCTGGCTCTTGGTTTTAGATACATACTATCATTTAAGAAAGACTTCATTTATTCTTATGTTTCTTATAGGAATGTGCAAAATTGCATTTTATCTGAGGTTTTTTTTTAATCTATTGGAATAATAAGATCTTTTTTGTTGTTATTGATATAGTTAACTATCCTGATTGTTTTCCTAATATTGAACCAGCCCAGTGTTCCTGTTATAAATCCCATCTGTTCATCATAGTGTATAATCTTTGTGATATATTGCTGTAATCTCCTCATTAGTACTTTATTTAAAAATGTGCATCAATATTCATTAAGGAAATTGGGTTATAGTTTTCTTTCTCTTTTTTTACTCTAATAGATATCAAAATAAAACAAAATTTATTTCATAAAAGGAATTTGGTAGGACTCTTTACCTGTTTTTGCATATAGTTTATATAGTATTGGGATTAATTGTTCCTTAAATATTCTATGGATTACATTTGTGAATCCACATGGTCCTGGGGATTTTTTCTTAGGGAATACATTGATGACTTGTTTAGTTTCTTTTTCTAAGAGAAATGATCCTATTTCCTTTTCTAGTAATCTGGACAGCTTATGTTTTTATAAATATTTATCAGTTTCACTTAGATTGTCAGTTTTCCTCACTTAGATTGTCAGTTTTCCTGGCATATACTTTGAGCAGAATAATTCCTAATAATTGCTTTGTTTCGTCTTCACTGGTGGCACATTAATCTTTTTCATTTTTGATATTAGCAATTTAGTTTTCTTTTTAAAATTAAATTAACCAAACCTCTATTTTGCTGGGGGGAATGGTTAAATAAAACCAGCATCTAGTTTTAGTATTAGTTCAATGACATTTTTCTTTCAATTCTATTAATCTATTGATTTTCAGAACTTTCATTTTGATGTTGATTTGGGAATTTGTTCTTTTTCAAGTTTTTTTTTTTACTTGTGTGCCAGGTTTGATGATCTGTTCTTTCTTTTATTGATATACACAGTTAGGAATTTAAAATTTCTCCTAAGTAGTACTTTCATTCATCCCACAAACTTTGAAATATTGTCTCATCATTCTTTTTCTTTTTTTATTAAACCCTTACCTTCCGTCTTGGAATCAATACTGGGTATTGGTTCCAAGGTAGAAGAGGCTAGGCAATGGGGGCTAAGTGACTTGCCCAAGGTCATACATCTGGGAAGTGTCCGAGACCAGATTTGAACCTAGGACCTTGTTTCTCCAGACCTGGCTCTCAACCCACTGAGCTACCTAGCTGCCCCCCTCATCATTCTTTTTAATGAAAAAAATGATTTTTTTCTGATTTGTTCTTTGATTCATCCATTCTTTAAGATTAAATTATTTTATTTCCATTAATCTATGCTTCTATAATCCTTTAATAAGTATAATTACTCCTGCATTATGGTCTGGAAAGGGTGTACATCATATTTCTACTTTTCTTCATTTGATTGTGAGGTTTTCATACTCTAATAACATGGTCAGTTTTTGTGAAGGTGCCATATAAAGCTGAGAAAAGGTATTCTTTTGATTACCATTCAGTTTTCTTCAAAGCTCTATCATATCTAGCTTTCTAGGATTCTATTTACTTCCTTGACTTCATTCTTATTTATTTTATGATTTCAATTTCTTTAGCTCTGAGAGAGAAAATTTGAGGTCCTTCTTGAATATAGCTTTACTGTATTTCTTCCTGTAATTCATTTAACTTTTACTCTTAGAATTTGGATGCTATGCCATTTGGTACATATATATTTAGTACTGGTATTAATTATCTGTGGCACCTTTTAGCAAGATGTCATTTCCTTGCTTATCCATTTCATTTAGTTCTGTTTTTGCTTTTGTTTTTTCTGAGATTGTGGTTGCTACCCTTGCCTTTTTAACTTTAGCTGAAGCATAATAGATTCTCTTCCAAGCATTTATTTTAACTCTATGTGTGTTTCTCTCTGTTTCTAGTCTGTTTTTTGCAATCAATATATTGTTGGATTCTGGTTTCTAATCCATTCTCCTATCAGGTTCCTTTTTATGGCTGGTTTTATCCCATTCATTTTCAGAGTTATAATTACTAACCCTGCATTTCCCTCCATTCTGTCCCCCCCATCCCTCTGAGGTCTGTTTTGCTTCTGACCATCACCTTTTGTCTGCCCCCTTTTTCTCCACCACCTTTTCCTCTCATCTATCTATCTTATCCAATAAGAAAGAGGAAGGGGAAGATAGATTTCTGTTACCAATAGTATTTGTGGGTTTCCCTCTTTGAACCAATTTAGATGTGAGTGCAGTCCAAGTATTGCCCAGCCCTTCCTCATACCCCATTTTCCTGCCACTGTAAAAGTTCTTCCTTATACACCTTTTTTCTATGAGAATTTTCACCATTATTTTCTTTACCCCTTCTCCCAAGGCATCCCTCTTTCTTGCCTATTGTAATAGAAAGATTTGAGAGGGAAACAAGAGGAAGGATTGAGAAGAGACTATTGAGAGGGAGGATGGGGGAATTGAAGGAGATAGGGAAATGGGGAGAGAGAAGAATCTAGTTTGTAAACCCCTGGATCACCCTTTCTTACATTACACGATTTTTTTACATCATCCTAATGCAATCAACTTATTCTCTCATTCTCTTTCTATGTGGAATCTTTCTAATTACTTTAATAATGATAACATTCTTAGAAGATACTTGTATCATCTTCCCATATAGAAAGGTACATATTTTAAACTTATTAAATCCATTATGATTTATCTTTCATATATACCTTTTTATGCTTCTTTTGAGTTTTATATTTGAAAGTAAAATTTTCTATTGAACTCTCTAGTCTTTTCATCAGAAATACTGGAAAGTCCTCTTTCATGAAATATCCATTTTTTCCAGGAAGAAGAATTTTCAGTTTTTCCAGGTAGATTGTTTTTGGTTGTAATCCCAGCTCTTTTACTCTTTTTTTGGAGTATTTTATTCTAAACCCTATGCTTCTTTTATGTGGTAGCTGCTGAAACTTGTATGATCCTGACTGTGGCTCCATGGTATTTGAATGATTTCTTGTATGCTGCTTGAAATATTTTCTATTTCACTTGAGAGCTCTGAAATTTGGGTATATTATTCCTGGAAGCTTTTATTTTGAAATCTCTTTCAGGAGTTGACTGATGAATTCTTTAAATTTCTCTTTTACTCTTTGATTTTAGAATATCCAGAACAGTTTTTCCTCAATAATTTCTTGAAATATGATGTCAAAGCTGTTTTTATTATCACGGCTTTCAGTTAATTCAGTAACTCTTAAATGATCTCTCCTTTATCTGTTTTTCCAAGTCAGTTGTTTTTCCAATGAGATATTTCACATTTGCTTCAATTTTTCTTTCTTTTGACTTTGTCTTATTGTTTCTTGGTTTCTCATGGAGTCATTAGCTTCTGACTTGTCCAATTTCTAATTTTTAAAGAATGTTATTTTCTTCAATGACTTTTTGTACCTCCTTTTCTATTCAACTAAATTTGTGGAATTTTTGTCAGGCTTATGCCTTTTTATTTGAGGCTTTGTTTGTGCTTTTCTTGACTTCATTGTTTTCTTCCTAGTTTCTGTGTTGACTTTTCCTATCACCATAATACTATTTATGATCAAGTTCTTTTTGTTGTTGTTTGCCCAATATCTTAATTTGGAACATTTTGTTAGCTTCTGTTCCTGATATGGGAGGCAAGGGGCTCTGTCTCAAACCTCAAGCTTTTTCATAGAAAATTGCTAATTTCAGAACTAATTATAGGAATTTGGAAGTTTTCAATGTTTGTCTAGGTGGTATAATCTGGAGGGAGATGAGTGCTCTCTTTGTACCCTTCTACTTACTCAGACCTATGATCCTTTGGGGTTGCAATTGATGTTCCTTCTCAGGGCCTCACCTTACTTGGGATCAGAAAAAAATACTTTTTTCCAGCATCCCCTGAGCCCTTGGAGCTGGAAATAATACTACTCGGAAATGGATATAGATCAGGGGTCCCCAAACTTTTTACACAGGGGGCCAGTTCACTGTCCCTCAGACCATTGGAGGGTCGGACTATAAAAAAAAACCAACAACACTATGAACAAATCTGTATACCACTGTCTGAGATAGCGGAGGCTGCAGCACTGGCTGTGATGGGCCTGTCACACCTTGCACAGGCCCATCACCGCCACCACTATACCAGGCAGCAGTATACACAGTGCAGAATCCCCTCCCCCAGATTGCCATTCACCTTGCTATGTCTTCCATTGTGCAACCACATAATTCTTTGCGAGGTGCCTCATTCTTTCTTGTTCAGTTACTCTCAGAACAAGGCACCACACAAAGGATTATGTCACCAGAAGTAGTACTGTATGTGAATGATGCTGCACTTTGTGGCGCCGCCACATACAGTGTTCCTCTCACTGACCACCAATGAAAGAGGTGCCCTTTCCAGAAGTGTGGTGGGGGCTGGATAAACGGCCTCAGGGGGCCGCATGTGGCCCAACAGCCGTAGTTTGGGGACCCCTTAGACAATGGAGTTGCCTCTCAAACCCAGTTGCTCTTCACCACAGCTGGAAGAATCAGTCTTAACTTTTTGTTGGTTTTTTCACTCTCGAATTTGATTTGAGGCATTAAAGTTGTTTGGAGGAAAATGTTGGGAGAGCTGGCTGAGTACTTCTCTACCATCCTGGCTCTACCTCCCAGAATAAGCATTCATTTAATGCCAACCATGGAGACCTAGCTTTAGAATGGGAGGGAAATAAGCATTTATATAGTACCTGTTATGGAATCATGGGTCATCTTTAGAATGAAGGGCAGAGAAGAGGGGAAAAGGAATAAGCATTTGCATAGAGTCCACCCACTATGGGGACCAGATCATCTTTAGAGTGGACGGGGAAAAGGGAAGGAAATAAGCACTTACACAGCACCTACTCTGTGCCAGGTACTGTGCTAAGTCCTTTTTACAAATATTATCTCATTTGATCTTCCTGGTAGGTAAGTGCTATTATCCCCATTTCACAGTTGAAGAAACTGAGCCAAGCAGATGTGAAGGGACTTGCTAAAGTTCACACAGGTAGTAAGTGTCTGAGTGAAGATTTGAACCCAAGTTTTCCTGACTCCTGAGAGTGCTCTGTACACTGGGCAACCTATGTACCTATCTTTAGAGAAAGATAATATTATCTAGCACTTATAAAGCCGGCATTAAACACAAGGTAATCTCATTTGATCCTCTTAGCAACTCTGAGATAGGTGCTATTGTTAGCCACATTTCAGAGATGGAGAAATTGAGAATAGTCACTAAGACAGTGTCCAAGATCTTCCAAAGTTTGAATCCCACACTCTTTCCATATTGTCACCAAACTGCTTTTTAAAAGAATTTTCTGAAATTCTTGCTACATTCCCAGAATTGGTCTGAGAGAAATAAGTATACTAATTGTCCTGTCCTAAGTAGAAGGAAGGCATGTCAGTAGTGCATGCATTTTAAACTCTTTAAGCATTAGAGAAGATGGATTTGTAGTGATCCATTGTACCTTCTCCAAGTTATGGCTAGGTTTGGGGGAAAATGCAGTTCCAATAATTTAAAGCCTCCATTTTGCAGGGAAGACCTTGGTTGCTACAAAATAAGCCCCCATATTGGAAAAAGACAGCTTTTCAATGCCATCTGTGGCCTAATTGGTCTCATTGAACAGATTTGAGGGAGAGTTAGTCCAGAATAATTTTGAGGGAGAGTTAGTCCAGAACCTTTTATTTGAAAAAAAAAAAAAGAGATAATTGAAATAATTAATTTGAATGAATGAAAGAGCATTTATTAAGCACTTACTATGTACAAATATTTAATAACTTTAAATTATCTAATAACTATTTCAATTATGTGTGTATATAAAACATTCTTTTGTGATTTCCAAGAACCACAAAGCAATTGAAATTTTTATAAGGATATTTTCTAATGGAAAAATACTTATATAGTTTATAGGAAGTATATGCAAAGTTTTACAAGTGCTCTGAGCAAAACAACAACAAAAAGTTATAAATAACTGAATCAAAAGTCTAGACCTCAAGACAGTTCCAATGTATTTGTTTTGTTTTTCTTTTTATACAGCATGGTGTTGGGTGCAGAGTGGTCATTCAAATAAACTTGTTGATTGACTATGTCTTCTCACTTTAAAAAGCTATGTGCTCAATAATTTTTAAATGACATGTTTGAAAATAAAATGTTGAAAGGGAAAAACTGAAAATTAAAGAGTTATTAAATTTTAGAGAAATTTGTTCATATCTCGTATAGATTTTCATTTTTCCAGATACTTTATTATGTCTATTATTTTTAATGGAAGATGATTGAAAGTGAAAACCTGAACCAAGACGATATCGTTAAAGAACTGGTAAGTCCAATCCAAATTTCATCATATGACATATGTAGAAGAGTATAGGATTTGGAGGAAAGCAGAAATGATAATGGAGTTGAAGAGATATTAAAAGGAATTGTTTTGTTCTTCTGGAGACAGAAATAATCCAGATTTCTAACCATGAGTCTGGTCTCTGTGAGCTCAGAAATAAAATGTGTAACTAGGATGATTTGCAGTGTTGTCTTAAGAGGAAAAAGCTACATACATGATCAAGAGTTATAATTTTTAATGGCAGAATAATTGTCAGATAATATATAATAACTGAATCTTTTCTTTTATAACAGTGCACATGCAATGGTTTATGTTTTGACGCAATTGATCAAGAAGGACCAGAAACTTTGAAACTGGAGATGTTTTTTTCAGGGTATCCATATATTGTAGGGTTAGCATCTTTTCCTAATTTAACAAGTCTCACAGTAGTAGCTCAAAATATTTCCAGAATCTCAGGACTCGAGTCATGTTTATTACTTAAAGAACTTTGGATTGCAGAATGCCATTTAACGGTAGGTCTAAATGTTCTTACATATATTTCATTGTTTTTTTGCTTTGAGAAAAAGATTAAATACATATTTTATAAATGTATTTAATCTCCTACATATATTTATTTATTTATATTTCTTTAACCTCCCATAAATTCTACAAAAGTAATATTTTCCATTTTTAAACCCTTAAGATTATAGAAAAACACAAAATTTTTATGGTAGCATTACAGTTTATAAGGATTTTTTTTCTTTGAATGGAAAATATACCTGATTTATGAATTTGTTATCTTTTTGTGTCCATTCTTCCCCCTCCAAAAGTCTTTCTTTAGAGGACATATTATCTGCATCTATGTTCTGTGTAGAGGACCAGGAATGCAAAGTACCTGTTCCTTTCCTTAGAATTTGTTGGAAGTGGAGATGGCAGGCTGGATGGGTGGAATTTAAAAACATCAGCCCCAGTTTCCCCAGAATAAGAATGCAATATTCTTCATTTTTTCTCTTCATATAGAAAATGAAGTTACTAATTTTCATCCAATTTTACCATCTTCTCCTCCATGTTTCTTTTTCACAAACTATCCGTAATTTGAATAGTTTGATTCTATTTAATTTTTAAAAATGCTATTCCATGTAGAAATGGTATAGACTCCAAAATATAATCCCATTTGGACAATATTATTTGACTTCTTTACCAATTCTGAACAGTTCTCTTTCTGGTCTCTTGATCTGTTCTTTGGCCAAATATCAATAGCGCAACTTCACTAAGTATTGAACATAGTACTAATTTCCTTCTCTTACAAATATTTTCCCTTCCTTTTGTTATGGGGATTTAATTTATAAGGAGGGGTTCTGGCAGCATCAAGTTAAACTTAACTTTGTGATCTACATATAAAAGTCTGTTTGATGGAAGAGTAGACTATTTTAATAGCCTGTTGGATGGCCTTCTATATTCTTTCATCTTCTACTCCTCTGTCAAGTTGATCTTCCTAAAGTGCAAGCCTAATCCTTCCCCTTCCATTCAGTAAACTCCAGTGGCTCCTTCTTACCTACAGGATCAAATATAAAATCTTCTGACTGGAGTTCAGAGCCAAAGGACTTGTGCATTTAGAAGTTATTTATTCCAAAGTACAAATGAATCCTGTTTTCTCACAAAATCTATTCTGGTTCTCATCACCTCTTGCCTAAACTATTACAAAAGCCTTCTAGTTGGTCTCTTTGCCTCATATCCTTGCATATTTTAATACATCTTCTATATAGCTAACAAAGTGATTTTTCAAAGGCAGGGGGCTGATTGCTACAGTTCACTCCTCTACTCCAGTGGCTCCCTATTACCTTTGGTCTCTAATATAGCATTCTGGGCATTTAAAACCCTTTACAATCTGCCCAACCTTCCTTTCCGAATTTATTACATATTACTCTATTTTCCTGTTCTCTGTAGTCTGCTAAACTGGCTATCTAGATGTTGTTTATATACTCTCTCTTTTATCTATATGCCTGTGTATTGGTTATCTCCCAGGCCTGTCCTATATTCCCTTGGAATGTTTAGCTTCTTTCAAAATTTAGCACAGATACTGCTATATCATGAAAAATAAAATATACATAAAATGTATTTATACACATTCATGTGTATATATGTTTTTCAATATACATATCTATTCATACATACAGGTATACATATATTACACAATAGAATGAATATTAGATGATATGTTGATTATATCATATGATTTTCTATATATTTTTTCTATATATATTATTTTCTATATCATATGTGATTTATTCTATATCATATATGATATTCTATATCATTTATCATATATACCTATATCATATTTTCTATATATATTAGAAGTATATAACACATAAAACATGCATTATGGATATATACTTATAAGCTGTCTCCTCTAATAGAATGTAAGTCTCTTAAGGTTAGAAATTATTTCACTTTTGTATTTTTATTCTCATCATTTAACCCAGGCCCAGGTATAGCAGGCCCTTGATACTGCATACTGTTTTGTTTGATACAAACTAATTTCTATGAGGAGGATACTGACTCCTGGAGAGATCAAGATAGGACTCATAGGAGATAGAGGATAGCTTTGAGATAATAGCTAGCATTTATAAAGCACTTTTAAGGTTTACAAATCACTTTACAAATATTTTCTCATTGATCCTTATACCAACCCTGGGATAAGTGGTCTTATTATTCCTTTTTACAGATGAGGCAGACAGTGGCTTAAGCTCTAATTACTTACCCAGGGTCACATAGCTATTAAGGGTGTGAGGCCAGGTTTTGCCTCCAGGTCCAGCATTCTATACACTACCCTACCTAGTTGTCTCTTCAGCTTCAAAAGAATCTGTGAATTCTACAAGGAGAAAATGAGGAACTAAAAATTTCCAGGAACTGGAGAAAAAAGTCACCAGGGCAGGATCAAGAATGGTATGTTTAGAAAGTTAGCAATAGATCAGAGAAAGAGCAATGTGCTGTAAGTGTAATTTTAATGCCAACAGAAGAGTTTATATTTAATCATAGATACCTATTTGAGCTTACTGAGCAAGAGAATATATAGACAGACTTGCATTTTGGGGATATCACTACCACATCTGTGGAAGATGGATAGGATCAGAGAGAGAGAGAGAGACTGGTGATCTCATTAACTATCATAGGTTCAACTATTATCTCAGTGTAGAGGACTTCCAGATCTATGGATCCAGACTTTCTCCTTATTTTCAGTTTCACATCACCAACTACATAGTAGATGTCTACAATCAACTTCAACATGTTCAAAACATAACATCTTTTCTCTCAAACTTTCAGTTTTTTCCAGCTTCCCTATTTTTGCTTTAAGCATCACCATTCTTGTTGTCACCATGATTTTCAATTTCAGAATCAGTCTCAGTGTTTCACTTTTCTTCACCATAATGAAATATCAATTCTACCTCCATAACTGTCTCATCTGTCGCCTTCTCTCCACACATGCTTAAACTCAACCTTGTTCCGAACCTCACCATTTTTCACTTGGGCCTTAGTGCAATGACCTCTTATAAGTCTCATCACCAAGAGAAATATGATAGAGAGGGAGAGAAGGTTGATGTCCCTGAGGAACAAAACACTCATACTAGAGAGAGTAAGATATAAAGGATGATCTAGCAAAAAACAAAAATAAAAGAAGCAGCCTGACAGGAGGAACAAAAAAAAAGGATGAGTAATGAAAAGAGGCCATTATATCCATAATAATAGTAGCCTTTATATTGTATCTGCCATGTGCCAGGCACTGTGCTAAGTGCTTTACAAATATCTCTTTTGATCCTCACAGCAGCCCTAGAGGTAGATATTGCTACTATCCTTATTTTACAGATGAAGAAACAGGCAGATGCAGGTGAAGTCACTTAGTGTCAATTAGGCAAGAACTGGACTCAGATTTTCCTGACTCCAGGTCTAAATCTATTCACTATGCCACCTATATACCCTATTACCTATTACCTATTACCTATTACCCTATTAGGTAATTAAGAGATAAAATAACCTTGGAAAGAGAAGCTTCAGTTGAGTGATGAGGTTAGAATCCTTGGAAGCATAGGCTTGAGGAGAGAGAGGAGAGAAAGTACTGTTAATAAAAGTACATGTATTTTTCTAGGAGCTTGGCTATGATACGAAAGGGAAATAAAAACAATAATGAATGTTTCTTAAAGATGAGGAAGATGAGTATGTTTGTAGGTAGCAAGTATCCCAGCTTTAAAGAAGACTACTAAAGTAGCAATAATGGGCTTTAAACAAGGCAAAGGGATTACAGTTCCGGACACCTCATCGAGACAAAGGAATATGCCCATTAGGGGTAGGGGAATAGGGTTTTAATACATTTCCCCTGGGAATGAGTCTCTTGGAAGGTACAGCCTGGAGATTTTGTTGCATAAGAGTCAAAAGTCTATTGAGAAGGCTGCTTGAAGGGCCAGCAATTGGGAGGAGTGCTCAAGAGGGTTAAATTGTATTACAAAATATCCAGATTCTGAGGTGTGATAACATCTGGTCAAAACTCAGCTTCCAGGTGTAGCCAGTTTCTTTTCTCCTTTTTTTTTTTAAACAGGCAGTTTGTAGCACTGCAATCACAGCAAGATTGCCTCATAGTAGCTGCATTTGACACAAGGAAGGAGCCAGGAGATTGAGAATGAGAAAAACAAATTTATGCAAATTTATGGCCAGGTAGTCTGTTGGAGCAGATTGGAGGAGATGGGATCTAGAGCACAAGTAGAGGGATTGAGTCCTTTAAAAGAAGAACCTCCTCTTTATCTTGAGACTAGAAGAAAAAAATAGGAGATCCAATGATTTTGAAGTATAAAATAGTGAATTTAGAGTTCATTTTGAGTGACCTTTATTTCTTCAGTAGTATTTAATAGAACAAAATATAAAGTGATACTTAATAGAACAGTAATATTTTATATCAGAGATTAGAACCTCTATTTTGAAGTAGAAGTAGCAGACAGATTTACAAAAGAAGAAAGAATTTAGAACAGCTTTTGTGGACAGCATGACTTTCAAATACCTAAGAGTGAAAAGATTGACTGGAGGACTCTGTTGAGACTGACCATATGAATTTTTAAAAGGGAAAATAGATATGATAAGGGTAATCCAGGATAGGGGCAGGGAACATGCAGTTGAACTAATTAACTGAATAATTACATTTCTTCTGTATCATACTTTTATCAATGATATTTGCTGAAAATGTTTTTTTCTACATACAATAGTTTATTTTTTCATTCCCTGTTTTCATTGGTTTTCCTTCTTTGAAACCTCTTTTTATAATGTAGTCAAAAAAATACCTCTTTATATTGATATCGGATTTTTTTAGTGTGACCATTTTTAGCTTATTGAGATATCTAGTATTAGGTGTTGCTCTACATCAAATTTTTCCTAAAATAGTTTCCATTTTTCCCAGTTGTTTTTTTTTCAAATAGATAGTTCTTTCTCCAGTAATTGATGTTTTGGGGTTTGTAATATACTGGAGACTTCCAGAAAACTACTCTTTTTTTCAGTTGTTTCTGATTCTTTATTATTATAGTTATATATTCTTTATTTTATCACATATTATTAATAGCATATTTATATATGTTCACTGATCTACTTTTCTGTTTTTAATCAATACCAAATAGTTTTGAATGGTTCCTGCTTTGTAATGTACTATGAAATCTGGCCTCTTACTTCCTGTTTTGGTGTTTTGGTTTGTTTTTTAATTTTCCTTGAGACAGTCTTATGTTTTTTGCTCCTCCTACAAGTGAATTTTATTATTGCTTTGACTTGTTCTATGAAGTATAACCCTTTTTTTGGTTGCTATAATACAAAATTTGTATATTAATGCTTATTTTCATGATATTGATATAGTCTAATAATTATCAGTGACCAATTCTCCAATTATATATCTATCATTTCAGAAAACTATAGATGTATTTATATAAATCTTGTGTTAATATCTAAATATTTTATGTTTTATAGTTTTTAAATGAAGGTTATTTTATTCTCCTTTTATATTGTATATTTATGCTAATTCTATGTGGAAATGATGGTTTTTGTGGATTCTTTTGTATCCTAATGCTTTAATGGAACTTTTCACACAATTCTGTTGTTGATTCTCTGCACACCATATGTAAATAAGGATAATTGAGTCACTTGTGCTGTTAGTTATACCTGGAATGGTGGGGGTAGGAGGGAGAGTGCAATTAAGAGGGAGGGTGTCTTTTTATATTTTTAAAGCTTTTCCAGCAATAATTATTACTCACTTCACTGTCATTCGCTCTAGTTTTTAGTCAATAGTGATTTCACACCATGAGACCATTTTTTTCTTTGAGTTTAAAAACTAAGACTAGAGTTTAACACTTTTTATCTTAAAGAGAAAATCTGAATTTGAAATGACTTCAACAAATAATCATCTATTTCCTTTGCTACAGAAAATTGAAGGTTTACAAGAATGTAAAAATTTGGAAAAACTATTCTTGTATTATAATAAGATTACCAAAATAGAAAATTTGGAACTACTAACAAAGCTAGAGGTCATTTGGTTGAACCACAATGGAATCAGAGCTATTGAGGTAAGATGAGTATTGAGAGGTGGTTTGTTTTGTTTTCTGTAAACAATTTCTTGTACATCTTTAAGCAGTGTTATTTATATTCAAGAAATGTCCCACACCATATTTTAGCTAATGATATAAAAACTAAACATAATCTAAATCATCTGAACTAATCATAGTATTTATGATTTAATAAATGTGGACATTTTTACTCAAGAAAATAGAACCATTGTGAGAGAATAATGAAATGTAATAAGATTTTTTTCCCCTACCTTTCTGCAAAAGCCTCCCAAAGGAGCTGCTAAGAAGGAATCTCTTCACTCTTTTGGGGAATTTATTCTCAGAACTCAGAGAAGAAATGGGAAAATTGATTATCTCAAGATTTACAAATGTATATTTTATGATTTCATCTAAATTATAATTTTCCTAAATTTTATAGGGTTTACAAACTTTGAAGAATTTGAAAGACCTTAATCTTGCTGGAAATTCTATAACTAGCATTGGTAGGTAATGTCTACTTTTGCATTTGAAATAACTAAGTTATTTTAAAGAGGCTATATGGCCTAATGTTTCTGGGAAGACTTGAGTTCAAGTCCTATATATGACCCATATCAAATCATTTAACCTCTGAGTGTCCTAGGCAACTCTCTCAGACTCTCAGGTTACAGATGTGTGGGATGAAATTTGTGGTGTAATTCTCAGAGTAGTGTTTGTTTGACTTGTAACTCTAGTTCTCAAGACCCCTTAGTGTTACTATTCCTTAGACTAAAACTACCTGCTCCCCTCCCCATAAAACTTCTAATTTTCCTGACTTATTTTCAAAAACTTTGAGAAGGGTTTATCTGTACCCTGGGAAGAAAGCCAAACTATAAGATAAGTTGAAGGAGGGAAAGTACAGTGAGTTTCAAAAGTATCATTATGGTCCCAGCCTGGGAATCCCATGATAATCATGGGTTTTCTGGATTATGGGGGTCTTTAGGAGTACATAATGTTGAAAATCATGTGCCCAAGACTATAAACATCACAACCCCCCACCCCCTTCCAAGGGATTAGACAGAGGGCAGGAGGCGAATCTTGTGTCAGGATTATTATAAAAGTCTGTGATTGTACCTACAGGAAAAGAGGATATTTTTGCTCCAAGCAAGCTGCTTATGTGGGCAGAATCCCTTTCTTTCCATTCTCCTCCCCCTTTCCCACCTTTCCCTGCTGTCTGCCATTTTCTTCAAATAAAGCAGCTTTTATCTGCCATTTTATCAAGTCTCCTGTCTGCTCATTAGAGTGATATGTTGGGGTATGAGCCTCCCCCCAACGAATTCCACTCCACACACTGGGAAGGTACCAAACTGTACTAGTAAAGAGAATGTTCTCTCCAGGGTGTTCCCTATACTAGTGAAATTGATCCACTCCCCTATCCCTATACTGTTATGCTGGGGTTGTTTTTTTTTCTTTTAGTCTACTCTTTTTTAAGAGGCATGTTAACCTGTTTCTATAATGATATATTATTATAGATTGATCAGTTTTTAATTGCACAATGATACTATCAAACATGTTAATTTTTTCTGTGTTACATAAAACTATCACAGTGAATAAAATGATATTTCATTCTTGTTTTACTATATTTTTTTTATAAAGGACAATGCTTGGACCTCAATGAACGAATAGAGAGACTAAACCTGTCTGGTAACCAAATATGTTCTTTCAGGGTATGTCTAAATAAATATTTCCTTTTTATTTTGGAGAAAGAAAAAAAGTAGGTAAGAAGCGATCTTGCTGATGGAAATGGAATGTATTTTTGGAAGGTAGATTAATTAGTTGTTGCCCCATAAGTTACTCCAGGCAACTTACTCTGTGAGTCTTAGGGACCTTCAACAATTAAGATTACCACAAAGTCTTCATGTCTGATTACAAAATGTCCTGATCTTTTAAACTTAAGTTTTAGGAGAAAAATTTTACTAGTGATAGATTAATGGCATTTTGTTTTTTAAATGTTCATTATAAATAAAATAACTTGAGCAAATAAAAATAAAGAATTGACATATAAATGTGTAATACATCTTCAAGTAAAACCTTAATAAACAAATTATCCTTAATTTGATTGCAATTATTATACATATTTTAACAGAAAAAATTAACAGTTTATTTGTGCTGAATGCCTTCCAAAGATCCATTTCCTTGTTGTGATTTTTAAATATTGTTATAAGCCAATGTGTTTGTTGTTATTTTGCTGACATTTTTTGTCACTTAAGAGAAAAAAGATATTGACGTTGGTTGGGACTTAAAGGTCCTGTGGTCAAAGCCCTTCATTTTAAGGTTAAGGAATTTGATATTCAGAGAGGTCAAATGACTTGTCGAAAGTCATGCACTTTAGGTCTTTTTTCATATTTGTCATTTTTTGGCATAACAATATTGTATTACATTAGTGTACTGTGATGCATATGTAGATTACATATAGGTTTGAGCTATTATTAGAAAAATAGCTATTAATATTTTTGCACAGATAGGTCCTTCAACAAATAATAATTCTCATATCTGATCACAATCAATTATCATTCCACTTCTCTTCCGTTTTACAGTTTTAAACCCTGTTCTTCATATTCATTGTGACCTCCAACCTCTCTGTTCTTTCTGACTTCATCACCTCTACCATGATGACACTTTCCTTCCTTCTCCTTCTTGACTACTTGGTGAATCAATTCTATACTGGCCTTTTCTCTGGAATCCCTTAAGCCTTTCTCCTAGAGTAAACATTGTTCTGTTAGACCTTATCCTTGGATTACTCCCATTATTCACTGCTTTCTTTCATATTTATGTGTTGCTAAAATAAGATGGAGGAAATCCTAAAACCATGCTGACTCATTATATAATCTCTACTGATCCTCACTGTTGTGAAGCAATCCTTTTACACCCCCTAAACTGACTTACTCTCCTAATCACTACAGTGGGATTTCCTAATCTTTTTTCATCGCTCCTCAAATATCTCATTGTTCACCTCACCTCAGCAAAGAATCTTGGCTTATAAATCACTGAAAATATTGATGCCATTCACTATGGGCTCTTTCTTCTCCCCTTCTCTTCATTTCATATCACTCAGATGCTTTCTGCCACTATTTCCTCCTTCATCTGTTCCTCACATGAAAAGGTAGACCTTCTTCTTGCCTAGACAAACTCCTCTACATGCACAAATAACCCCATTCAAAGAGCCACATATTAAAGGGTGCTATAGGAACTAAGTGGTAGAGGTGAAAAAGAAGAGCATTCCAGGCACAGAGATGAGATGGAGGGTCCCAAGAACAACAAAGAGGACATTGTACCTGGATTATAGAGTAGACCAGGAAGGTAGGAATTGGCCAGGTTATGTAAAGCTTTAAATGCCAGAGAACTTCATACTTAATTCTGGAAATAAAAGGAAACTGCTGGAGTTTGTTGAATGGAGGGGGTGGGGGAAGGCTTTAGGAAAAATACATGTTGCTCTTTATAAAATTATGCTCTGTGGTC
Source organism: Monodelphis domestica (assembly GCF_027887165.1). Classification (NCBI taxonomy): domain Eukaryota; kingdom Metazoa; phylum Chordata; class Mammalia; order Didelphimorphia; family Didelphidae; genus Monodelphis; species Monodelphis domestica. The sequence goes on from NC_077227.1 coordinate 269,025,831, forward strand.
ATAACAAAAAAATATATAGCTTCTCCTTTAAAATGCTGTCAGACCACACTCTCTGCTCTGTTTTACAATGATGAACCCCGATTTCTTCATTTGTAATGAAATGATAATATATTAAAGCTCTTTTATAAGGATAGCACTTTATAAACCATGAACTGCTATTAACTTTGATCTATAGATGATGTTGATCATTAGTAATATGAAAGGTTCTTAAGGAGATTTCTCTAGGATATGCTCTGTAGTTCAGAGCCTAAGCTTTATTCCAAGGCACCAACCTATTGAATCAAGGGAAAATGAACTCACATAAATTATTCTGAACTAGTTAGCTCTGCTCAAATTTCTTTGCTTTAATGACTTCTCAAAAAATTCATTAAAAAATACATGAATCTGGACTTTGTTATCAAAAAGGCATTATGCTAGACATTAGGGACATAAAAATAATACAACATAAACCCTGCTTTTGTGAATCTTAAAACTTCTCAGACTCTACCTTAGAACATTTGGTTAAGGCTATTCCCCATTTAAACAATGGAGGTACTTCATCAGAAATGTATTGGGAACTTTAACATTACTCCACCCATACTTAGACAGTGCCTTAGGGGAAGATAAAGTTGTAAACTCCTGATGGAACAATGAAAAAGTCCCTAACTCATACTTATAGTAAAGCTAGAACCTTAAGCTAGGTCTATTTTTAGATCTAATATAAAAGGGCGCTAAGTACCTATAAAGGTTAAATTAATCACTAAAAGGTCAAGCAACTTACAAAGGGCAAGCTTAGCAAGAGTTGTGAAGTTTTAGTCTACTCGGGGAAGGTGATTAACAAAAGAAGATATGAATTAAGAATGGTCAGTACTGTGGAAAACGTCTACTGTGATTGGTAGATGTGAAAATTTAGGGGAGGTGACATAAGAGAAATTTCTCTTTAAAAGGAGCTGGCTCTCTCAACTTAGGGAAGAGTTGGAGCTCAGACTAGTTGGAGTAGCTGGGCCTCTGAACTTATCTGAGTTTGGAAGCTGAATTGGAGGGCCTCTCTGAACACTAGAGCTTGCTTGGACAAAATCTTGTGGTTAGTGGATAAAAGACTGATTTAGTTTTCTCTCTTAAAGAGAAAGGCCTAGACCAAAAGGCCTTTTCCTACTATTTCCTCTCTGTCTCTCTCCCTTCCCTTAATTCCTTCATTCATATTAATTAAAATCTCCATAAAACCCAGCTGACTTGGGTATTTCATATTTGGGAATTTTTCCCATGGCAACCACTTATTTTTGATAAAATCAAGACACTAAAAATTATCTTTACAGTTTTGGCAATTCGCGGTCTTGAACCCACATTTTCATGGTCACACTTTTAAGTAGCTTATAATCTAATGAAAGTAAATACATGTAAAGAAATAACAATCCTAAAGGAGGGAGTTGTAGAATGTCCAAAAAGAGGTATAGGTATAGGCTAGTATATATTTGAAGAGAGAGAATGAGAAATTGCTTTTAATGAGGAGAATCGGGGAAAAAATTCATAGAGCTGAAACCTGAATTAGTACTTGAAAGGGACCCTAACAATAAATGCAAAAAGCACAAAGCTACAAGAGGACTGTATGATATCAGGGAACACAAAGAGACTTCAGTTTAATTGAAACAGAGTTTGTAAAGGTATAAATACAGAAGTATCTTATAGCAAGTATTGAGAATAGGGTAGAAAGGTAATTTGGTGCCATGTTATGGAAAGCCTTGAATGCCAGAACCAGGAATCAATACTTTTTATTTGTAGGTGATAGGGAGCCATCAAAAAATTTTTCAGTTAAACATCAGTATAAAAGATGGGCCAAAATCCAGATAGACAGGAGGAAGGAAGACTGATTGAGAGATGTCTTATAATCTGTATTCTATGAGAAAGAGAAGTAGACCCGAGCCAGGGGTATTTGAAGTGGGAATTAAGAAGGGCAAATGTGAGTGATATTGTGGAGATGGAATGAACTGGAGATGACAATTGTTTGAATGTGAGGATTAAGAGAAGGAAGGGTCAAAGATGACTCCTAAATCATGGGCCAAAGTCATAGGTGCTGCCCTCAATAGAAATGAAGTGATAGGAAGAAGGAAAGCCTTGTGGAGGTGCAGCATTTGGAGGTTGCAGATATAGTTATCTGCTCAGGAGTAATAATTGAAGCCATAAAAGTGGATGAGATCACCAATATCGGAGGTAGAAGTCTGAAAACAGTAAACACTATCTTTTCAGCTCACAGCCCTCTGTTGTCCCCATTTGCTCCCCTGTCTTCTCCATCCTAAAAAATTCTCAGTCCATTCATCCCTGTCAGCTATCATCTTGGGTTTCTTCATCCTTCCAGGTAAACTCCTTAAGAAGATCCTCTATACTGTATGCCTCCACTCCTCTCACTCTACTCTTAATCCTCCATAGACTGGCTTCAGTGATCTTCTAATTGCTATATCTAATGACCTTTTTTAACCTTCTTGTCTTTCTGCAGCCCTTGACACCACTGATCACCCTGTTTTCTATATTTCTCTCTAGGTTTTCATAATATTAGTCTATCCTGGTTCTGTCCTCCTTAGTCTCCTTTAGGTTCCCAGGTTCTGCCCTGGGCTTTCTTTTCTCCCACTATACTGTTTCACTTGTGAATCTCATTAGCTCCATGGTTTCAGTTATCTCTCAATTTATCATTCTCAAATCTACTTATCCAGCCCTAACTTCTCTCCCGAGTTCTATTCTCACATCTCCAGCTGCCTGTTGGACATCTCAGCATTCAATAGTAATGATAGTACATCTTCAACTCAGCAATGGCCAACATTGAGCTTATCATCTTTTTACTTAGCCCTTCTCCAATTCTAAAATTCCCAGTGAAATTAACTGACTTGCCCATAGTCACATTAGCTGGTTTGTTCATAAGAGGCAAGTTAAGTTGAAGCTAAAAAGAAGTAATTTTGAAAGATTTTTGAATTACAAAAAATATAGGAATTGGATTTATGAAGGGTAAATTTGAAGAGAAGTTGAAGAAGGACTTTGGGCTACATGACAAGGGGAAGAAGAGTCAAAGGAAGGGCTCTTAAGAGGAAAGTTAAGGAGAATGGAACCCTAGAAAGAAATAAGAGAGTTTAGTGATATAAGGAAAGGAAGTTGAATGTTGCTGTCAAGATTCTAGTAAGGCAAAGAAAGAAACAACTCCTCTAAGATGAAGATTGCTTCCCCAAAGCAGCTGCCAGAGCAGTTTTCCAGAGATATCACTTACAATTAAGCTGTTAGATACATAGCAGAGAAAGTTAATTATTTGTAGGTTCTAGGCAAAGGTCAAGAAGTTTTAGGGAACGTTGCTTTCATGATAAGGCAAGCAGTCTAGGTTCCTGAAGGGCTTTGAATGCCAGATAAGAGTATCACAAAGACCATAGGGAGCCACTAGAGCTTCTTGAGTAGAGAAATGACTTGGTTAAAGTGACTTGCCCAAGATCACACAGGTAATACGTGGCAGAGGCTGGATTCAAACCCAAATGACCTAACTTGAAATTCAGTGCTTTTCCCTATTCAACATGGTCTTTTCTTTTTAAATGAGATCACAGATCCATCAAATTGTCCCTATGTAGAAGTAAATAGTTCCAAACTCTCTGTTAGAATATTATAGTGATTATTTTTTAATGTTCTTTAATAACATACAACTGGACACAGACTGTTTGGTTTTTCAACATATAGTTTAGCCACTACAAAACTTTCTTACTAGAGAAATATATTGTAGGTAGCTAAATTGTGTTTCTGGCAGCTAGTTTGACACATTGGATAAAGTACTAGGCCTGAAGTCAGGAAGACTGGTTTTCCTGAGCTCAAATCTGGTCACAGACACTTCCAAGCTTTTAACCCTGGGCACATAACTTAATCTTGTTTGCCTCTGTTTCTTCATCTGTAAAATGAGCTAGAGAAGGAAATGGCAAATCACTTCAGTGTCTGCCAATAAAAACACGAATGGGGTCATGAAGAGTTAGATATGACTAAAATGATTGAACCCAAATCATATTTACATTTTAGGTACATATATGATTATGCTCCATTACTTTAATAGATGCAATATTTTTTATATGTTCAGATACCTCATCTAGGAAGATATGGCCATTGATTGATGCTTTATAATTGTCCTTATTTTAGGAACTCACTCACCTAACCAAGTTACCCCTTTTAAAGGATTTGAGTCTGAATGATCCTCAGTATAAACCTAATCCAGTTTGTCTGCTCTGTCATTATTCTACACACTTGCTGTATCATTTGCCTCGTCTTCAAAGACTTGACACATTTGATGTGTCACCAAAACAAATCAAAGAACTGGCTGATGTAAGTACATCCATAAGCATAACTAATATAACTAAACTTAACTGATGTAATATGTTTGGTTAAGTAATTTTCTTATCATAGCTGTGTGTCCACAATATGCATTAAAGAATGTTGTTAATTATATGAATAATTTAGATCCATTTCTGTGGAATTAAAATTTTTATAATTTTCTAAAAACTTTTGCTGAAAAGTGTGTTGGAGTTTGTTTTTTTTGCCTGAATATTTTATATAATACTTCAGTTCTCTATTTCACTGTGACACTTTTAGACCAACCTATTTCTGATGAAGAATCTATTTTATTGAATATCTTGACAAAGAATTGAATTTCCCTGTTTATATCTTCTACATGAGGTCTAATTGGCAAGTATCTTATCTGATATTCACAGTGTATTCTACTAGTTGTGTTGTGGAATTTTCAGTTTAGCCATAAGGAAAACCCTAATTATCACTCAAAAGGAAGAAAGGGAGGAGGTTTATTATGCATGCACATGCAGACCTAGCCTAGATCATTCCTCTAAGGACTGGGCCCCAAGGTAAGGGACTCTGGGTATTTTATAGATTCATACCCAACCAGGGGTTTCTGTGGGTTCCCTGATACATTCACAATGGCTTCCATGAGTTACATGACAGAACATCATCAGAATATCTGCAAGGACAGACATCCATCTTGGATTTGTTAGGCCACAGCACAGGGAGTAACAGTGTCCTGTGAAGTGGAACAACTGCTTTGTTCCAGCCGGTGCAGGGGCAGGAGGGGCTATCTATCACCCGTTGTAGCAAGCTTCTGGTTGTGTGAGCCTTGCAAAGCCATCCCTTAGAGCATAAGGGGATCCCTAAAGGGGAAATCTGAGACTTTTCCATTACATTTCCCCCAGAGGGGCCTCTCTAAAATTAGTCAGAGGCCTCCTCCATCTTCCTCCATAGGCTGATAAGTTGTTAAAGTGAAAACAGTGGCTTAGTGGGTATTCGTATTCTATCAGTTCTTTGTCTGGAGGTAGATAGCACTTTTCATCATGAATCCTTTGAACTTGTCTTGGATCAGTGTATTGCTGACAATAGCTAAGTCATTCACAGTCCTTCATTGTGCAATATTGCTGATTCCCCTGGTCCTACTCACTTCACTTTGCATCAGGTCATATAAGTCTATCCAGGTTTTTCTGAAATCCTCCTAGTGATCATTTCTTATAGCACAATATTATTTCATCAAATCATATACCACAACTTGCTCAGCCATTCCCCAACTGATAGACATCCCTTTAATTTCCATTTCTTTGCCATCACAAAAAGGACTGTTCTAAATACTTTTGTATAGATATGGTCTTTTCTCTTTTTTTATCTCTTTAGGATACAGACCTAGTAGTGGTATTTCTGGCTTAAAGGGAATGCAGTTTTATAACCCTTTGGTCATAGTTCTAGACTGCTCCCCAGAATGGCAGAATCAGTTCAAAACTCCACCAACAATGCATTACTGTCCCAATTTTCCCACATCCTCCCAACATTTATTATTTTCTTTTTCCATTATGGTAGCCAGTTTGATAGATGTAGTAGTAGTAGTAGTAGTCTCTCAGTAACCGAGGATAATGATTGTTTTTGTGTGCTTTCATCTATGATAGATGAGTGTGCACAAAGACACTTGTGCGTGAAGGAGATTTAAGTGGAAAAGCCGATGCACAGAGACAGTCCCACTCTCTTGGTGTTGGAAGCCTGGGTCCATTGGCACGAAAAATCGTTACACCTGGAGACTTCCTCAGCTGCATTGGATGGCCGTATTGTCTTTTGTGCTCCAACATATATATTTGTTTGATGTCTCCCTCATTAGAATGTAAACTCCTTGAGAGGAAGGATAGTCTTTTGCTTCTTTTTGTATTCCATGCACTTAGCACAGTTTCTGGCACATAGAAGATGCTTAATAAATGTGTATTTAAGAGTTGTTGTTCACATCAGTAACTAATCCTTCCCTATTAACATAATATCTCCAGTGCTTCCCAACTCTCTTCTTAAAGAAAGTGTTTGTGTTATATAAATGTGGGGCTTCCTGAAGAATCTAAAAGAATCAGCAATTTTGTACAACTTCCATTTCATAATTTTAAACCATATTTTCCAACATGCCTTTCATTGCCCTACTTAATGTCCTCCTTCTTCAAATTAAAATTAAGTTATAAAGGTATATTTTGACATAGCTTGGAGAATCTGACAATTTCTTTATAGAATTTCTTTGTTTAAAGTCACTGCACCAAATGTCACAGAAGCCACAGTTGTTTCATAATCTTTAACTTGTGCTTATCATGAGCATTGTGAGGTAAGATGATAAAATGTCCCATAAAATAAAATTTCTTATTACCCTTGAAGGCCAATGAAATAAACTCAATAAGAATTTATTAAATGCCTATTTTTCTAAGCATTAGGAACTCCACTAACTCCTTTATTTCCTCATCAAGGAAAAGTTTTAGCCATCTTCCCATTTCTCTACAATTTCTTTATATCTTTGACTTTCAGTTTTAGCAAGAATATAAAATTTCTTCCTAAAATGTAGTATATAAAACTGAACATAGTATTGGAAATGTGGTTGGACCAAAGTCATCACCTCCCTTAATTATCATTGTAACCAAAAATAATATAGGCTAAGTGTTTTACTATTTAGGATACATTGGAGTATTTGTATAGAAAATGTTAGAGAAATTACCCTGGTCACAAATGTTTTATTTAATCAATAAAACAATATTTTTAAATTATAATTTTGTTCATGGACTTAGTCTAAATTTTATTTGCTTTTCTTCTCATTTCTAGACAACAGCAATGAAGAAAATAATGTATTATACTATGCGAATAAAAACTGTTCATAGGAACCTTAATGAGGAACTTGAGAAGCTGAATGAAAGAAAATGCAAATTGCAGAAATTGCCTGAAGAACGTATAAAATTATTTAGTTTCATTATAAAAAATGTGAGTTTTAATTGTTTTTATTCTAAAGAGATTTGTTTAGGCAAATGCAAAAACATTAATACTGCAAATTTTGGGGTTTTTTAATTGAAAAAGAAAAAATTTATTTTAGTTTGTTTAGATGTATTACACATCTAGAACTAGCATCTAGGTTTGTAAGGTACCACCACCAAAATAATCATCTTATAGCAAAGGTTTCAAACTCCTGCTCCTTGTGGCCTTCAAAACTCAGGAATTGTTTGTTTAAAAAACTCCATAAAACATAATATTAATTTGTTTTTTTCTAAGTTAGTGTGAGCCCCTGTTGACTACAATAAAACATAATATCCTTTGCCTGTCATTTCAAGCCTATCACAATGTAGTTTACCTCCTTTTAATTTTTATTTTCCATTATTCCTCATCATATATGTATTTTATATTCTAGCCAAATTGGACTACTAATTGTTCCCTGAATTCAGGATTTCATCCCCAGACCCTGAGATTTTTCCTACTCTGTCTCCTGTAACAGGAATATAAATGTAAAATACTCCTCTCCTCTGTTTTTAGAATCTTTAGCTTCCTTCATGGCTCAGATTAGAAGGCTTCTTATAGGAATCTTCCTGGTTAGTACTCCTAAATTAATGATTTTTTCCCTAATTTGTTTATATTTATATCCTCTAGTAGAATATAAGTTCCTTGAGAGCATGACTACTTTTTAATTTTTTTTATACCCTGGACATGCTTTGCATATGGTAGGAATTTTAAAGATTTGAATTCTCTCATATAACAAGGTTCAGGTACTAGGTCCAAGCCCTTAAGTTAATTACATTTTGTGCTTAATGAGTCTTAGTAAACAAAAAAGAAATCAAGTTTATGTACAAAATACATAAAAAGTCATAACTAAAAATGAGTCTGTCAGTATAATTCTATGAATGTATCATAGCAGTAAATTTGGTTAAGCTATATTTCTGCTGCATTTTTATTGGAAACTAAGGAGGCATATGCATTATATATTTTCTAGTTTCTCTGCTAAAATACTTCCTTGCTGTTATTAGGATATAAAATAAAGTAAGAATTTTAAACCAAACCACAACTTTTTCATTGTATACCATGGTGCCTTTTTTATTAGAATATGTTGGATTTCATTGTTTTAAGAATTCCAAAAGGTAGAATCTGATCATTTGAAATTCAACAGCTTCAATTTTATTGAATGCAGGATGAATTTAATGAATTAGGAATCAGACTTTTATACTTGACTGTAGGATCAGAGTTTTTAAAGTATTTTTATTACTTACATGGTCTAATTAAAGATTTGAAATCATAGCTCTAGATGTACAAAATAGTATATACATATATGCGTATATGTATTAATTTTTATATATTAGTAATGACAGATTTAGCAAGTAATGAACACGTTCCTGATCACTCATTCATGTATGCATGCATTCTCAAAGTACTTTAATATCAATATAAAGGCCAGAAATAGTGACATATTTTTATAGCACTTTATTTAAAGTTTGTAAAACTCTTTACATACATGATTTCACTTGTCTTTTACAACTCTTTGAGGTAGATGCTATTATCATTTCCATTTTACAAATAAGAAAATTGAGATCCAGAGAGGTTAAATGATCTACCCAGTGTCATAACTAAGAGTGTCTGATGGCACAGTGGATAGAGCACTGGGCCTGGAATCAGGAGGCCTGAGATCAAATCCAGCCTCAGACAATTAGTTGTGGGACTCCATGCAAGTCATTTACCCTCTCTAAGCTTCAGTTTCTTTAACTGTAAAATGGAAATAATAACACCTACTTCACAGAGTTGTTATGAGGACTAGATGAGATAATATCCATAAAAATCACTTGCTAATAGTGCCTGGCATATAACAGGCACTAAATAAATGCTTGTTCCCTCCTTCCCCTTTTTTCCTCATACAGCTTAGATCTGAGGCAGATTGCAAAAACAGGTCTTGACTCTAAACAGAAATCTCTGTATCTATGCAAAACTGACTCCTACACAAATTCAGTTCTGTAAAATAGCCATGCACATATACATGTCTTCTGTCCTTCCTGAAGTTACAGCAGTCAAATCCTCTGAGGAGAAAAGTAGGTGCTTGTGAGTCCATAGGTGCCGTCAGGTGTGAGATCATCCAGTAAGGTCACAGAAGAACATGAATAATAATAGCTGCAGGGAAGTGAGGCAAAAAACAGAATCAATCTCTCATCTTGGGACATTTGTTCAGAAAGTGACAGAAAACCTCCCATAATCAAATCTTATGACAGTGATAATCTTATGGTGATTCATGAATACACAAAACTTTTCTTAAAGTTTATAAAGCTTTGAGCAATCAGTTGAAGGTTAAAGGACACAAGTGGACTTGTACAGAAATATTCATAGCTGTGCTCTTTATGGCAGCAAAAAATTGGAAAATGAGAGGATGCCCTTCAGTTGGGGAATGGCTGAACAAATTGTAGCATCTGTTGGTGATGGAATACTATTGTGCTCAAAGGAATAATGGACTGGAGGAATTCTATGTAAACTGGAACAACCTCCAGGAACTGATGCAGAGTGAGAGGAGCAGAAGCAGGAAAACATTATACACAGAGACTGATACACTGTGGTATAATTGAATGTAATGGACTCCTCTACTAGCAGCAATGCAGTGATCCAGGACAATTCTGGGGGAGTCTATTAGAAAGAACACTATCCACATTCAGAGGAAGGACTGTGGGAGTAGAAACACAGAAGAAAAACAACTGCTTGATCACATGGGTTGATGCGGATATGATTGGGGATGTAGACTCTAAACTATCACCCTAGTGCAAATATCAATAATATGGAAATAAGACTTGATCAGTGACACAAATAAAACCCAGTGGAATTGTGTAGGCTATGGTGGGGGGAAAGAGGGGAGGGGAAGAACATGAATCATGTAACCATGGAAAAATATTCTTAATTAAATAAAAATTTTCAATTAAAAATAGCTTTAAAACAAAACATTTTTTCCTGAGTAAAGTACATTTGCCCTAATATTTAGATTCATATGAACAAAGACTAGAAAACAGAAATAATTCAGGAAAGAAGATAAGACAAGAATTACTAAGACAAAATACCGGGAAGATAAGATTAGATTAAAAATTTTAGGGAAGGAAGCAGGTAGTGGCTTAGTGGGTAGAAAGCAAAGCCTGGAAACAGGAAGTCCTGGGTTCAAAACTGACCTTACACACATTTATTGTGATACTAGGCAAGTCACTTAATTCCCATTTAGTTGCCTTTACCATTCTTCTGCCTTAGAACCAATATGTAATATTAATTATAAGATAGAAGTTAAAGGTTTAAAAAAATCTAGGGAAGAATATGTATTTCAGTACCAGTTCAATGAGATGGAGGACTATACTAATGATTCTTTGATATGATAAATATTCTCATCCAAGAGAAGCAAATTATCTCATTAAAAATAAAGAAAGAAAGAAAGAACACATTTTCATCACTTTTCAGTCAGAGAAAGGCAAATTTGGGAATTGAACACATGGTGAGTAAAATTACCTGAGCAAAAGATTTGGAATTGTGGACTATGTTTAAAATATAGGAATGATGGATTCCCGTCTAGGTTTTTATATGTTATACCTGACAAGGGCAGATGAAAATATATTTACCTGGAGCCTTTAAAATTTAGTCAAAAGGGCTTTAAAAGAAAGCAAAACAGTATGTAGGGTTTTTCCATTTAAAAGCACTTTTATATTTCCTATTTTTAACTCCATAAGAGTCTGTATATCATGACCAAACATACCATATAATATGACCGAAGTGTAAAAAGAAGAAATCAGAAATGTGCAAGTTAGTTGGGACAAGAAACAATTTTAACATTATTTCATTTTGTATCAGCATAGATCATACATGCTTATGAGCTTCTTCTGTCTAAATTTGACCAGGCAAATCCAGGCTAATCAGTTTTTCTGACCTTTTACTTAGTTCTCTGTCTGTTAACTGAGTTCTGGATTTCATGCCATAAACATATTTTATTGCTCTCTTTTGTTATATTTTTAAATCTGTGATTTTTAATAATGGCTATTACTCAAAAGAATGTCTTAAAGAACACACTTCAGTAATTTTCAAAGATACTTCTATTAGCATTGGTTTGGGGAAAATCATGTGTTTAATAATCATTTAAGACCACAGTAAAACAGGATCCATCAATACTGAAATACAAAGGAAAGTGTGGACAAAATTGAAAAACATCATACATTGACAAACTATTATGGCAAAACAGAGTAATTCTCAGAAAACAAAGACTTTCAAAGGGACCTGGAACTTTGAAGGATTGTTATTGATTCTGCTATATATGGCATTGGTTTCTTGGAATTAGGAGAACAGTGAGAAAAGCAAGTTTAAAAAAAAAGTTGTTTACTACTCCACTGAATAAAAATAAATGTAATGAGCACAAGATAATATGAAGATTATAGTACTGAAAATTGGAGAATAGATCGTGTTTATGTTTGAAATGCATTCAGTAGCCAGAAGATAGGTGTGAGCTTAAAAGATCTGTATATCTTCATCAAATTGTGAAGTTTTCAAAGCAAAAAAAAAATGTTTGGGACTTTTGTTTTTACTTCCAGTGGGGTTGGTGGTCTTATTCCCATTAAGAAAATATGAACCGACAAATATATTGTTATGCTGGAAAGCAGAATTGTTCTAGATTCAAACAATTCCAACATGATCTTGCACCATGTCATCTGTTCTGAAAGGTTAAGAAATTTACCTAAAAGATAAAGACAAAATAATGTCCTAGAAACTGACCTAATTTAAAACCTATCAAAAACCTATGTGCTAAGTTTGTGGAAATGAACTGTTCTTCAAAAGTACATTTAATATCTATGTGATAAAAATGTAATTTTGTGGCAAAGAGTTAACGAGTATTAAAAGTTATTTTGAAATATGTAATAAGTTGAAAGACTATTCTGTAAGTCAGCAGTTTATTTTATTTTGTTCGAGTTACTTCTGCATACTACTTCAGAATTAGAAATTCTCAGAATTTTCAGGAGAGAAAAATCCAAATAAGAATCTGAATCCAAAGCTTCAATTGTCTACAACAGACATGCATAAGCTGTAGGTTACAGGTGAAGAGAACTAGCAAGCTCAATGCAAGAAGTCAATTTGACCTCATGGATATCATTGAAATTCCTTAGTAGAATGAGATCCATGATTAGAATTAAGAATATGGAAAATCATACCTTAATAATAAAAAGGGGGGAAGGATATGTAAATCCTCTTTGTACAAGGAGCTTAGATACCTCAAGTCATCATTTAAGAATCTCCTAAATAGCAGTTCTTCCAACCCATTGTCTGTAGCCATCATCTTGTGAAAGAACCCTTGTGGAGGTGTACCCTGACAACTATTCTTGTGAGTACTAAGGCACATGTTTTAATGATAGTAAAAAAAATTCTTGCCACCAAAGCCCCTGGCACTGTCAAAAGCTTCCACATCAGAAAATGATGTGATGATACCCTTGGAAATGACATTAAAGAAAAGTCACAACTTTCTGATTGCTTGCTAAAGGCCATGGAACCTATCCAGTCTGGACTCTAGTTGACTTATCTCTTTCATATGTATTATTTCCCCATTCTAATATGAACACCTCAAGAGCAAGAATTGCCATACTTTTTGACTTGTCTCTCCATTGTTTTGCACATTTAATAAATGCTTTATTCTTTTTTATTTACAAAATGGTTAAAAGCTACCTTGAAATAAGAATAATTATGAGTAGCTACAGCCTACATGTGTGTGTTTGTTTTATATATACACACACATATATATACATATATGTATTATGTTGTGTTTTTCATTTTATAAACACTTTTCCATTTCCTATTTTGAACTCCATCAGAGTCCTTTGAAATGAGCAAGGTAAGGGCTGTTACCATTTTGCAGAAGAGGAAACAAGCTAAGAGATTTGGTTCATAGTCTCTTAGCTGGTAAGTGAGAAATGACCCAAGAAATTTCCTTGCTCCATATCTAATGCATTTTCTGTTGTATATACCATCAATTTTGGAAAAACTTTAATAATGTTATCTATTAAGTAAAGTGCAGTTAGATGGCACACTGGATGGAGTGCTGGGGCTTAGAGTCAAGAAGATTCCTCTTCCTAAGTTCAAATATGGCTACAGACACTTCCTAGCTGTGTGATCCTGGGCAAGTCACTTAACCTTGTGCCTCAGTTTCCTCATCTATAAAATGAACCGGAGAAGGCAATGGCAAACCATTCTAATTTCTTTCCCAAGAAAGCTTCAACTAGGGTTGTGAAGAGTCAGACAACTGAAACAAGTTAAAAAAAAAAACAGCGAAATCAAATGAAATTCAAGCATGTCAATCTTCTCTCAAAGACTCCTCATTTTATCTCCTTCATTTCTCACCCTTCCAAACTCCTTAGATTTTGTCTTATCAGTTTGACATCCCTTTGTCTTTCCTTTGTTTTCATAACACTGCTCTTTCCTGTATCTCTTACTTCTTTGAGCACATTTTTCTCTGTGACCTTTGCTGATTTATCATCTGCAACTCTAATTGTGGGTGTCTTCCAATGGTTCTATCCTGGACCCACTTCTCCCTGTAGTTTTTTCCTTTGGTAGTTGAATTTATTTTCAGTAGAGTTGCTAAATGACACAGAGTGGATGGAGTGTTAGACTTGGAGTCAGGAGGACTCAAATTCAAATCCAGCCCCCGATGTATAACTGTTTCATTTCCAGCAAGTCATTTAATCTCTGCTTGCCCTTTTCCTCATTTTTAAAAAATAGAAATAATAACACTTTTATCACATGTTTTTGTTACATCAGAAAAAAAGATATTTCTGAAGCATTTTGCAATCCTTAAAATGCTATTTAATGCTATTATTGTTTTGTTGTTACTTATCAGCACTAGGCTTATGACTCCCCAAATTATTTATCTAGGCTTCCTTGCACTCCTGAACTTCAATTTACTATTTGATTTCTAAATCTGGATATCCCTCTAAATCACTATTCTTCAAATAGATTTAATGTTCCCTTCTAAGTCAGCCCATCTCTAAACTATCCTATTTCTTTTGATGGTACCACCATTCTTCTAATCACCCAGGTTCAGAACTTTTTAATTAGCCTCTCCTTTGTCCCCTACATCCCCTTAATCAGTTGTCAGGTCTTGTCAATTCTCTATCTTGCATATCCAACTTATTTCCACATATAGTCACTACTCTAGTTCAATTTTTTCTTGAACTGTTGAATGATCTCCCATCTGGTCTCCCTCCTCCTACTCTATCCTCCATGCTTATGCCAAAATAATCTTCCCAAAGTACAAATCTAGCTTACTCCACCAGCCAGAAATATTCAGTATCTAATACCATTTCAAAATTATGCCTGTAACCTACACATTATTCCTCTATGTACAGTCCTATGTCTCAAACAAACTAGCCTACCAACCATTTCCCAGGCTTGGCATCCCATCTGTGACCTTTCTCCCTTTGCACAGATTGTCCACTATGCCTGGTGTGCTCTCCCCACTTCTATTGCATCTCAGAATTCTTCAAAGTCTTGGCTCAGGGATCATACTCTAGGATGTCTTTTATGAGTCCTCAGTTATTCTTTCTTTTATCAAATTATCTTATATTTACTTAGCACTTTTACATGATATATCCCCCAGTAGAATTCATTTAACCTGGGGGCAGCTGGGTTGCTCAGTGGATTGAGAACCAGGCTTAGAGATGGGAGGTCCTAGATTCAAATCTGGCCTCAGACGCTTCCCAGCTGTGTGACCCTGGGCAAGTCACCTGACCCCCATTGCCTAGCCCTTACCACTCTTCTGCCTTGGAGCCAATACACAGTATTGACTCCAAGATGGAAGGTAAGAGTTTAATTTAAAAAAAAAAAAAGAATTCACTTAACCTGAAGACAAATTCTATTTCTTTTTTTCATTTCTTTCATTGCAACTCTGGCATCTACAGTACTTTGCATATAATAGATACTTAACAGTAAAAGGACTTCTATTTCAATTAATACAAAAAAATTTTACTTTGAAATAAAAATGTACATCCTACCCCAAGGAACTTTTAAGTTCCTGTCATGTTAATGAATATTTGTTTAATTTAATTGAATGCTGCCATTGTGGAATTGTTCTGCTCAGTAACTAGGACTAATGGGTACTAACCAGGAAATCAACCTGTAATATAAGGAACCTATATGCGAAACTCTTTTCTGCCTGAGAAAATACTTCCAAACTGAGGCATTCCGATTTCCAAGACAACTGAAACAGCAAGAGAATCCTGCCTGCATTACTTCCACATTTGGTATACTCAGTTTATATTATTTAAAATTTTTCTTCATGTTACAAAGTTATTTTACTATATTCTTTCTAAATAAACTGAGAGTAATGAAAATGTCTATACTTCTTTTTTGTCCACATAATAGACATTAAAATGCTGTTGACTTATAAATAAAAAGCCGAAATCAAACTTCTGACGTGATTTTTGTCAAAGTCAGTAGTTAAATGGATTCTTCAACTTTCAAACCTTGGATGACAAAGCCTTTGAGAATCATTCTTCACACCAGCTAGATTAATACTGGGTTAAGTCTAAATAGAGAGTTTTAACTGTTTAGTTCAATTCTTCCAAATATGTAAGCTGTATCTATGTGTATGATACTATTTAAAGAGTTCGAGTCTTTCTTACTTTAGTGAAGGTAATCTTTATGAGTTGTTATAGCCAACAAAATTCATCATCTGGTAGCTATTCTGGTGAGGAACCTCTCCAAATGTAGGTTGGTTATCAGACAATAAACACACAGGCTATTTATGTTTTAGTGGAATACTTGAAAACTGTGGGATATCCACATACCATAATGAACTGTGAGTAGGACTTTGGTGTATATTTTTAATGAATTGAAAAATCTTCTATTAAAATGTTAGGTCTATCATGCAAATATGGGCTTTGTTATGTTATATTTTACTTTTAACTGTTACCTGGCATGGCATGTTTTTTTGTTTGTTTCTTTTTTGACAGCTGGAATGGGAATTAGAAGAACTACGACAAAATGGTAAAATATACAGTGAAAAATCTCATCATGGTAAAAAGGCTCACTATGAGAAATCTAGCAGTGAAATTGCCGAGGAAGCAAATTTTGAAAAGAAATATGTTGAAAAACGAAATGCACTCAATGAAAGAATAGCATTCTGGACCAAAAAATTAGATGAGTATGTCTGTTGAATTATATAGATGATGCATTTTTAAACATTGAATTAGGCTAAAAATGTCAAATATGTAGATGAGAAATTGAAATCAAGTCTATGGCTTCAGTAATAGAAAATATTTCCAACTAGTATTATTAAAACAAATTATGAAATATATTCTTAGTTCAGTCCCTAGCTATATATAGTTAGTCTTTACCTTGAGGATAGTGATGTCTACCCTCACCAGTCATACTTCTTTCACTAGCATCTTTAGGTGTGCCAGAACCTAATAAATAGGGGAAAGTTACCCTACCAGGCCCTAGGGCTCAAATGCAAATGAAGTGACTAAAAATCATTAGAGATACCACTGAGGCCAAAATTACCTTAATTTTTGAACTCACATTGGGTCAGTTCATCTACAATTTAAGTCGTGTGATCTAGCATCATTTGGTTAGTCATTTTCAAGATAGTCAGATTTATTTGTCTTAATAGAGTTTAATAGAGAATAATATACTTCTGAATGAATAGCACATTACATATGCCAACTGTTGTTTTGATATAAACTTAGATCAGCAATATCTACTAGAAATAAAAGGGATAGGAAATGTGGCTAAGAATAGATCTTTATTCTTATTTATGTCTTAAATAGGACTTGATGTGAAAATGTTAGCTATTCCTTTACTGTCTACAAAGTTTCTGATATTTGTTAGGAAATTAGTAAAGCTTAAGGTGGTCTTTTTAATTGCTAAGGATAGAGCACCTTTAAAAAAATTGTTATATATAGTCAAATTTTAGAACCAAACTTTATTTTTTATTTGTAGCTTTTTCCCTATTAAAGAAGATTTTTAGGGTCAGGTAGATAGCCCAGTGGATAGAGAGCCAGGCCTGGAAGTGGGGGTTCCTAGGTCAAATCGTATGTTAAATACTTCCTAGCTGTATGACCATGGGCAAATCACTTAACCCCAATTGCCTAGCCTTTACCTCTCTTCTGTCTTAGAACCAATATCAATTATACAGAAGGTAAGGGTTAAAAAAAAAAAGTATTTTAAGCTTTGTGGATTACAAAAGACATTTAAATTGTTTTAACTTATAAAACTACTATGGTAAAGTATTTTTGTATATATTATAATCTTTTATTAATTACAGTAACCATATATATTTTTCTTTGATAGAATTGAAATACTTTATCAGAATGAAGTGAAACGGAAGAAGAAAAAACATGGTTTACTAGTGCCATTTTTGTTCATTGAATTGGAAACAGTGGGGAATATCCAGTTTGAAGAAGGCTCAACATCACATGACTGGTAAGACTGAAATTTTATATAGAATTATAAATAATTCTTCTGACTACTCAAATAAATATGAGCAGACTATCATTTGAGTTGAAAAGATCTGATGTGTCTTAGTGGCAGTGCCAGGGGTAGGGGTGGGTTAAAACTCTAAAAGTAAATTGCCCAAGAAAAGCTGCGAATGAAGAGTAGAAAGCTGGTATGAGTAGGGACTCACCCACAGAAATCCTTGGGAGTCCATAATCAAAACAGAACTAAGCAGACAGTCAGGATGTATATAGATATTTCAAGTAACAGAAAAATATGCATTGAAACTAGGTAGGCAGGCGCAGTAATGAAGGACAAAAATGTAGAACAAAAGTTGAGATTATCAAAGTTTATTGAATAATTCTTAGATCATACACAGTGCTTATAAAAATGTATACACAAATATGTTAGAATCTGCTAGGTATTTATGGCATAACCAAAATTCATGCTAATTCCCATATAAGCAATGAAAAAAAATTGTCCGAATAATACATTTTAGATTTTCACCCATGCTCAGTCAGTGTATGTGAAACACAAATAGTATCAACTGGTTCTTTTACTTGATACAATATTAGCACTTAAAAAAAAGAATTTTATATAAAAGTAAAATGACTAAGATGTATTTAAATAATTGTGGTAAATTATGAATAGCCTTGCCACTTTATTAGGGAAAAATCATACATATATTGACAGAATTTAAGTGCTATTGTCAGCATCAATATAGTCTTAATAAAACTATAGCCTCTGCCATTTTTTTCACTTATGTTAAGAGATCATTTTATAGTTTTGGTTTCATTTAAATACTAATTTCTTTTATTTTTCTAGTTTAAGATCTAGCATTTGAACATGGAGCTGGTGAATTTGGCTAGAACCCCATATACAAAACAAAAAGCAAAAAGTAAAATCAAATATTTTCTTTTTACCAAAATCACCTTTTTGTAATTACTTTAAGGGAAAAAAAAAGCATTGTGGTTTCCAAATAATTTCTACATATCTCTTTCTTGATTCTTACCAATGAAATTGGTTCTGCTGTCAGTCACCAACATTTTATTGTATTTGTTATATGTAGAGTTGATATCACAAATGGAATATAGAATTTTAGCTCTCAAGAAACTTATAGTCTATTTATAAAGAATATAAATAGATGAAAAATTGGTAACATACATTTCATAAATACTTAGAAATTTTTGCAAGTAATATGCATGTAAATAGTTTTATGCCACTCAGAAAACAATGTGTAAGGAACTACAAATTAAATTATAATATTTTTGTGACAGGGGCTATCATAAGTATTTTGTAATATATAGCATTTAGCACAATATTTTATATTTACTCATCAAATAGCCCTATGTGGTTAGCCTCATTATTTACACACTACTTTTGCGTGGTTTCATTGTTATGCTTTGTAAATAGGCCATTGATTCATTTGTATATCTGCTAATAGTGAGAAGAAAGTCTGGTGTATGTTAATATTGATTGCTTTTAACAAGTACATAGATCACATGGACTGAGAATTCATCCAACTTTTCTTGATAGGATTGTATGAGGTGGGGGAAGAATCTACATTAATTGGGCTTTGACTGAGGTAGAATATCAAAGTTCTTATGTATAATTTTTATTTTTAACTGATCCTAAATTTTTTCTGTAATAATATTAAATCTAGTTCTATGGATCTATCTCTTTACTGTGGCAGATTGCAATTCATACAAGCCGCCTCATCCTGTTCTGTTTTTGTCCATATCATTCAATTAGAGCTTCATTAAGAGTTTTCCTAACACAGAGGAGACTTTCTTTTAGGTCTTTAACATTTTGTGGCTGTCAGTACAAAACTTAAGTTTCTTATTTGTGATTTCTTACTATGTGGCCTGTCTGCCCCCTTTTTCTATTCATGTATTTTCTTGATAATACATGTGATGGTTATCTATATTTCTTGTAGGCAAATCATTCAAGTGGTGTTCTGTAGTCTCCCTTGTTACTTGAATCACCTACAATTTTTGTTCTTTTATGTAATCATGGTGTTCCATGACCCATATATAGCCATGAAGCAATCACCAAAAGAATATTACTTCCAAAAAGATAGGTCTTTTTTTTTTGTCAGGAATGATTGAGGTTATCACACAATTTTCCAAATGCAATCTAGCCTATTCTTTTCTTCCTTTTCAGTTCGGGACCCAGCTCATTATCTTTCTGTAGCATCTATCCAAGATATATGTATTGTTGTTGTAGTTCAATGGGATCCCCACATATCATAGTCTGAATATTTTATGTTCTTTCTCTTCCTGGTTTTTCCTGTGTGTATTTCTAAGCTGAATTCTTGCCCATGGGTTCTCACTGACAAGGCAATCAGCAGAATATCATCTGCCAACAAGAAGAACGTCTTCTTGTTTTGAGATTCAATATCAATAATTAAAAAATTGTTAAGAAAAGTTATCCTTATGGTCATGTGCCTTATAAAATTTTGACCTACATTTGAGACATATCTTATTGGAAGCATCTCTAACCTT
Organism: Monodelphis domestica; assembly: GCF_027887165.1. Lineage (NCBI taxonomy): Eukaryota > Metazoa > Chordata > Mammalia > Didelphimorphia > Didelphidae > Monodelphis > Monodelphis domestica. Next base: position 269,046,071 of record NC_077227.1, read on the forward strand.
GAAGGTTGTTTCTACCAAATTAAATCATGTGTTGTTATTAGCAATAGACCCAGCAAGATCCTATGTTGTCTTCACTTCAGTCATTGTGGTTTGACATGTAAAATCATCTACAAAATCTACCTTTTTCATTTTTATTTTCATCAAGAACCATTTCCACACATAAACTAATCTTAAAGAGTATTTAAAGATGAGAAAATAGGCACATTAATTATGTGTCTTAGAATTTTGGGGCAATTGGTTATAGGAATGTGGACTTTTTAATCTTTTGTAATCTTGCCCTATTTAAGATATTTTAAAAATCAGTTACCACCTCTCACACTTATTTCTTCTGTGTGCATTTTGTCAGTTATAGCCTTTTTTTCCAAACTCTTTAAAGAATATTTCAGCATCCTCCTATAGCACATTGTAGAATAAGGTTTTAGAAAGCACATGTTGTAGTTCCACTGTCTTTGGTGATAATAGACCACCTTGTAAATCTGTTCTATTACGTTTATTTCTTGTCTTTCCAATTTCATTCATTACTACCTTTGGAATGATGATGTTCTTAGTTAAATAATCTGATGCTTGGCATCTTTCCATATCATTTTCTTCATTGCTTTTCAGTGTTTCTCAAGATAATTTAATTTAAACATAATTCAACTTAACAGGTTTATACTAAATTGCTATGCCCAAGATCCTGTGCTGAGTGTTATGTATACAAATTTTAAAAGTAAGATGGTCCCTCTCCTCAAAGAGTTTGTATTCTTCTAGAGAAATACAACATCTAAACAGATAAGTAAATAAAGGATATGGAGCCCTCCTCACCAAAAAAAAAAATACACAATTACACAATTATTATAAAACAGGGAATCAATAACTAATAAAATCAGGAAAGAATTTTCAAAGTAAGCGATTCTCTATCTGAAACTTGAGTAGAACTAGGTAGACCAAAAGCAAATCCTTCTCCCCTGTACTGCTTTGCAAATGAGGTTATACTGTAAACTAATGTTGTTCTTGGCTATCATGTTTCTACTTGACAAGGAGATGAAATATTTGCAGTCTGAGTCAGTTTGGGGGTTCTTTTGGCCTTCTTGTCATGCTATTTTTTATCAATTAAATATCCTTAAGAAGTGGTAAGAACCAAACAACATTTATTAAGAACCACATATATATCAGGCTTTGTGTCAACACTTAACAATTAAAAGTAAAAAAAAAATCCCAACTGTGAAGGAGTTTATAATCTAATGGGGGAGATTAAAAGTACATAAATAACTATATATAGAATACATACATGAGGATTAATTTTTGAAATTTAAAGTAGCTAAATATAAGGTCTTTTGGAGAGAGAAGGCAGTTGGGGAGATTAGGAAAGGTTTCACATAGAAAGTGGTGCTTGACCTATGTCTTGAAGAGAGGGTTGTTATGAGACAGGTATGAAGAAGTAGTGAGTGCATTATAGGCATGGGGAAAAACTAATGCAAAAGCTCAGAGATAGGACATGGAATGTCAAGTATAAAGAATGGAGAGGCCAGTTTGACGAGACCATACATTGCAGGAAGTGGAGTACTATTTTAAAAGACTAGAAGAGATTAGGGCCAAGTTATAAAGAACTTTGAAGATTAAACAGGAATTTAAATTTTATCCTAAAAACAATATGGAACCAGTGAGATTGATTGAGGAGGAGAGTGATGCATTTAAGCTCCTTGCTGAAAGATCACTTTGTAGCAGTGTAGAGAAGAGAATGGAGTGAAGGGACACTTGAGGCAGGGAAAGATTGTTGAGGCAATTAGGAAGTTGTTGAAATAATCCAGATGGATGGTTGATGAGGGCTTGAACTAAGGCAGCAGTTTCATGAGAAGAAAGAGAGGGCCAAATACATGAGATATTAGTAGAGATAGAAGCAACAAGCTTTGGCATCTGTTGGGGAACTGAGAAATGAAAGCTGATATGAAGGTTGTAAACCTGAGTGATTGGAAAGATGGCAGTACCCTTAAAAAAAGAGCAAGTAAGATTGGAAGAGGAGTGGTGTTTGAGGAAAAAATAATCTATTTATAGATGTATACATATAGATATGAGCCATGATTGAACAGACATGATAATGAAACTCTTAGAAACTAATAATATTACCATGAGAAAAAGAATATATAGAAAGGAAGAGTCAAGACCAGAGTCTGGGAGAAGATCTGCAGTTCAGAGGTCTGATATGAATTATGACCCAGCAAATTGAGGAGCAGTCAGATATGGAGGAGAAGCCAGGAGAGAGCAGAAAATCTAGGAAAAGAGGATGGTCAGCAGTCAAATACATCAGAGAAGTTAAGGAAAGTGAGAACTGAGGGGAAAAAACTCAGATTTGACAATTAAGAAATCAGTTTTAATTTCAAAGAGAACAGGTGATTGATGGAATCAGAAATCAGATGGCAAAGGATTGAAGAGCGTTGTAAGAAAAGAAATGAAGGTGATAAGTTTAAATAGGTTTTCCCAACAATTTGAGAAAAAAATATATCAGATAATATATTGAGAAAATGATAGATTCTAATGAAGGCTTTTTAAGGATAGAAACCTGGAAATGTTTGAAGGTATTAGAGATGAAAAGGATAGATAGGAAGACGTTGAAAATACAGATTGCAGTCTGCAGAAGAATGTAGGGTTTGGACTCAAAGATACTTCTAGAGGAATTGTCTTGGCATGAATGAGATGAAATAAAAATGGCTCAAAAATTTCCACTTTTAACAAACTGGAAATCAGAGAGAGGAGTACGCTTAATAAAACAGTTTTTATTCTCCTTTCAGAAAGGGGGCAGACTGCCCTAATGACAATCTAAGGATGCCTATGTGTAAAACAGACCTTTTTATAGTATTCCTGACAGGAAATTCCCCTTCCCTCTGCCCAGCTCCCTTTGTTGGGAGGGTGCCTATGACATACAAATCTTGAGTATGTGGACTAGGTTTCAATATGCAAAAGAAGAATTAGGTACCCCCAACAACAGTTATATACCCTCAAGATAAGATACTAAGCTGTCATTCTTCCTTGAGCTTTTGTATTTTTCCCTGGTTTGTTTGTCTGGGAGTCACCTACCAGACTTATCCTGCAAATTTTTAGATAAACAATCAAATGTTCTTTGTGAATTTAACATTATTGCAACAAGTCAAATGCTTCCCCTGGGAAAGCCAACTGGGAGCCTCTGCCCTGAGAATATTGGAGCAGGAGGGCAAACCAAATATTTTACTTTGGGAATCACACATTTCATTCCATCTCAGTAGGAAGAAGGAAAGAATATAGGATGATATCACTTGATTTTGAAGATAAGAGAAAAGGGAGCATACAGCTACTGGCCTCAGTTATCTTCCTTCAGAAAGTCCTTCAGAAAGATCCTCTGCAAGTGAGAGACTAGTTGAGTTTGGATAGCATGAATTTAATGTAATACTATGATTGTATGACTTCTTCTACCTCCATTTAATAAGTAGAAGTGGTAGAGGTGGATGGTGGTAGTAATCCAGGACTAATCAGAGCCAATACTTCTACTGTTATCTATTTTCACATTTTCAGACTTAACAGCTTAAAAATAAATATATTCCTTTTAAAGCTATTATAATTCAGTTTCTTCTCATTTTATTCTTTCCTCTAATTTGGTGTTCATTTTTGCTCTAAAGTGTCAGTGATTCGAAATTCTGGAATGACTCCAGCTTTGACAATTAGTTGTTTTCTATTGTTTGTGTAGATCAGCCTCTTATTTTTTATTAAGCTATTTAGTGCACTGGGAAGCATCATATACTCGTTAACTTTGTTACCCTAGGCAAGTCACTTAGCCCTATATGCTTCAGTTTCCTCATCTGTCAAATGATCTGGGGAAGGAAATGGCAAAGCCCTCCATTGTCTTTGATAGGAATACCCCAAATAAGGTCTCGAAGAGTTAGATATAACTGAGCAATAATAACAGATTGTTAATTTGAGAATTGATTGTGGTGGGACTTTTATGACTTATGGGATTATGGTGGAGTTAAAGGATTTAGTCATTTAGACCCTGGGCTCAGGAAGATAAGTTCAAATTCCACCTCAGATCTTTCTGGCCTTATGACCCTAGATAAGTCACTGTATTTCTATTTGCCGTAGTTTCCTCAACTCTAAAATGTGGATAATTCCTGTCCAGGATAGAATTAAACCATTATTTAAGAAAGGTAGTAGAAAGTGAGATTTCAGAAGAAGAATGAGGGAATCAACCAATTCACCATAAGTATGTAAAATTTTAAATAAAATAGCTATATTGTTTGACAGAACATTTCTCCAGTGGGAAAAAAAGTAAAATAAATATTTCATAGAATTTTTCCCTTACTATGTTGGGAAAGGAAAATGTGCATTTTTCTTTAATCATTCATATTTTCTATTTCCTTATAGGTTTAATTGCTGCTATGAGTTAATTCTGTCACGGTTTTGTACCTGGGACTTCAGAGCATATGGTATTACAGGAATAAAAATAAATCGCATTTTTAAAATGAACAACCGTATTCTGAGACTGAAATTTGAAGAGAAATTCCAAAAGTTTGTGGAAAATGATGATGCAAATGATTCAGAGTAAGAAGTTTAATCTTACAAATATTTTTTCATAATTTGATTTTGTTTTGAAAGAACTGCCTCCTTTAATTTATACCTTGCAGATTAATACATACCATTTATTAATCAGTACTTTCTTTTTGTTCCTTTTGAGTTTTATGATAGCAGTTCTAAACTTTTTTTCAAATTATTCTTAAGGAACCACCGAAAGATGATGGAATACCTTTTTTATGTTTTTGATCCAGAAGTTCCCCTAAAGAAAAAACAACTGCTGCAAATGCTTGAGAAAGGATTCAAAGAGAGTGAAACAAACAGGGTAACTAAAAATGTCAATAGAATAGCTCTCTTTGCCTGTTATGTGGTGGTTGATTGTAGATTTAGCCAACCTCCCATATTCTCTTTTCTTCTCTCTATATCATCCTGTTAACTGCTGCTCTATGAAAAGGTAATTGTTAATTCATAAAAATTATGCTTCCTTAATAAACCATAATAAGAGAGTATCAGCCAAGCAGTTTTTGTGATTTCCTCTGCTCTCTCTTTTAATTTTTAACTTGTTAAGGACTGTTTCAGTAACTCATTCTTAAATGGAAGTCATTTGGGTTCTTGAAAGTCCTGACAATGGAGGGCAAGTTCTAGGAGTTCTACCCAACTAGAAAGACTGAATACAGCCCTGGCAACAACACTTCTGCTTTCTTTTCCTAAAAACAGAAGGCACAGTGTAGTATAGTAGAAATATCAGTAGATATAGTCAGAGAACCTAGGTTCAAATCACTTACTCTATGGGTGACCATAGGCAATTCACAAAACACCTGCAGGCTTCAATTTCCCCTTCTTGAAGAAGATTGTTCTCTAGATGATCTTTAAGGATCCTTCCAATTCCAAACATTTAATTCTAAGGAAGGCTAATTACCAGTAGGCTGGCCACATTGAACTAAGTCTTCTCTTCTTCCTCTATACTACTTGGAGATCTCATTGACTTCCATGAATTGTGCTCATGATTCACAAATTACTTATCCATCCCTAGCCTCTCAATGGTTCTCTGATTTTGGATCACCAAATACTTATCAGACATCTCAGACTAGATAACCAGAAGACATCTTAATGTCTTATGTCCAATAATGAACTCATTATCTTTCCCCATAAACTCTTACCTCCTCTTACCCTTCCTATTACTGTAGAGGGCAACACTGTTCTCCAGTTCCCCCTGGCTCCTCAGCTAGGTGTCGTCCTCAACTCGGATAGCTCTAACTGTCTATATCCAATCTGATGCCAATGCCTGTTGATTTCATCTTAGCAACATCTCTCAAATACACTCTCTTCTCTGCCATCGTTCTGGTGCAGGCCCTCCTCTCCACATGCCAACTGCTGGGTCTGTCTGCCTCTCCCTTCCATCCTTCATTCAGCCACTAACGTGATTTTCCCAAAGTGCAATTCTGCCTATGTCACTCCCCAACCCCAATTTTCAATAAAGTCTTTGGTTCCCTATCACTTCTAGAATCAAATACACAATCAGTTGTTTGATATTCAGAGCTCTTCATAACCAACACACACACACACACACACACACACACACACACACACACACACACACACACACACACACACACCTCTTTCCAGTCATCTTCTACTTTATACACCTATGATGAGAGTGGCCTCCTGGCTGTTCTCTGGACCAAACACTCCATCTCTTGTTTCAAGACACTTTGTCTATGCCCTGTACTTGGAATGCCCTCCCTCTTCCTCTCCACCTACCCCCTTCCCTGGGTTTGTCTCTACTAAAATCTCAACTTCTACATAAAGCATTTCCCCAAATTTCTCTTAAAAATGTGTTTATTATTCCCTGTTCCCTATGTTTATTATTTATTCATCATTTCCTACTTCCTCTGTTTATTTTTATTTGATTATTCCTCTGTTTATTATTTCCTATTTATTCTGTATATAGCTTGTTTTGCAGGTGTTTGTTTGCTTGTTGTCTCCCCTATTAGACTATAAAGTCCTTGAGGGTAAGGTCTATCTTTTGTCTTTCTTTGTATCCCCAGTGCTAAACATAGTGCCTGGCCACATAGTTAAGTGTTTAATAAATTCTAACTGGTTTATAGAAGGAGAGGAATGGGTATCAGTAGGGGCCCAGCCCTGGGGAGCCCCACTCAGGATATGAGGCTGGGACCTCAAACCCCTCCATCTAGCCCTTTGCTTCTCTCCCTTCTGTGATGATGACAGATAGTTGGAGTAAAAATATACATTTTGGGAGGACCTTTTTAAAAAAAAAACAGAGAAAAGGATGTAGAGTATGTTAGATCAGCTGTAAACATTTTAGGTTTTGGTTCTCTAAATTTAAAACTTATCTAATGAATAGTATAGTAGAAAGAGCATTGGGGACAGTTAGGTGGCTTGGTAGGTAGAGTATCAGGGTGCAGTTGGGAGAACCTGGGTTCAAATATGGCCTCAGACACTTCCTAGCTGTGTGACCCTGGGCAAGTCACTTAACCCCACTTGCTCTTCTGCCTTAGAGATGTTATTAAGGCAGAAAGTAAGGTTTGTTTGTTTTTAAAGAGTATTGGCTTTGGATCCAAGGCCCTGAGTTCAAATCTCACTTCTGGTACCTAATACTTAGTTGACCTTGAACAAATGACTTAACCTCTATAAAATGGTCTTTTCTTGTCTGTAAAATTAGGAGTTGGATTAGTTGATTTCTGAGATTCCACATAGCTCTAGATTTTATGAAAAATGAAGTATATTAATCTCATCAGTCTTGCTAGAAAAGAAACCAAAAAATAAAAAAGAATTGCAGCTAAATGAAAAGATAGTTTGCTGATCCTCCTTGAAGACACAAAGAAGTTGGCAGAGTTGGTTTTATCGTGAATCTAAGAAAAGCAAGATACATTATTTTTATATGTATGATTGTTCACTTCCCATTGCAGTGCTCATGATAAGCACCTCCAAATATACCACAATGAAGGTAATTGTTGTTTATGTACTAACATTTGTTGTAAAGGATGAAGAGATAGAAAAGAACTGTTTAAGATTTTCTAGATTAAATCAGTTTATTCTATAATATTTGTTGACTCTGCTACAAAGCTGAGCATAGGAAAAGACGACTAATAACATGTTGGAAACCATGGTCTGGGATTTTAAAATGGGAAAGACCAAAAACATGCAAATACTTAAAAAGCCTCACACTTATATATCATGAATATTATCTTCAAGTAAAATATTATGAAGAATTGGACATGACAAACACCAAATAACATCACACAAAAGAAGCTAGTTCTGTTTTAACTGAAAGGAAATTAGTGTTTACCATTGTAGGAATCTTTCCCCAAAGTAACCTTTCATGTTACAAGTGAGTAACACTTCTTAGAGCAGAAATAAAAATGCCAAATCAGATAAAGAATAAAAATGGTCAGAAATGAAAGTAATGCCTGCCAGCTCTATTTAAGTAAGTCATTGATGCCCCAAGAAGGAGAATGGATAAAAAGAGCAAACATCAGTGCAGGAGACATAGAAGAAAAAAGTCTGTTACTGGAGGAAAGTGGTTCAAAGATTCAAAGCCTTCCAAGTATATGCTTTTTGTGTAAAATAAAGGAACATGATTTGGGAATATTAAAACAGTTTTTTCACCACAATTTCTCTCCACTTCATTTTTGTTTGAGAAAGTCAAGTCTTGGCAACATTTGCCTATGCAGAAGGATATGTTAAAACCCAAGTACTAAAATGGGTTTCTGGTCATAAGTTAGATGGCAGTAATAAAGAGACTCATAAGATACAATAAAGAAGAAAGTAAAAATGAAAACAGCAGACTTGAAAGAATAGGCCTAATGTCTTCCTGGGCTTTGGTGACTTTCTGGTACTACCTGGTTGAAGGGAAGAACTTAACTATCAGCTGAAATGCCTAGCTGGAAAGAGCAGAAAAGAGCTTCATAACTACTGACAGAGGATTAAGGATAGAGTAGCATGGAGCTCTGAAGAGAGCACCTCATTTGAGGACTATAACTGACAGAGTAGAAGGCAGAAAATATAGCAGCCCTCTTTGAAAAAGATTTGCTAACCACAGCCTTTATCAGTACTGTCACGGGGACTAGAAGAGCTCATTGACAGAGTTATTCCTGAAAAAAAAAAACAAGTTTACCAACTACAACATCCCAAGTTGATGTAGGACAGAGTATTAAGTGACCTTGAAGAAAGCTGGATAGCTAAAGACCAGGCAGAACTGAAACATTTAACAGAGAACAGCAAAATGCCCAGTATCAAGCCATTGAGATGTGATCTTTGGTAAAGAAGCAGTGATGAAAACCACCAGGAGAGGACTGGGTCCAAGAAAGAACAGGCTAATAGCATCAACACAAGATGCTGGTAGCTATTTGTGTTGTATGACTTTGAGACAAAAAAGATCTCTAAAGAAATAAAGCTTCAAAAGGACATGGCAAGTGAGAGCAGGCTAAAACACTTTACAAGCTAGAAATAATTCAGAAGTAGTATAAAAGATACCATCAGAGATATCTGAGTGAAAAAGAAAACAACAACAATGGTCTGGTCACATAGCAAAAGTGTGGGATCGCTTGATGGACAGCCCTTGGACTCGTAGGTATATAAAGAAAGCATGAAGAGAGCTTCTAGCACATTGGATGGAATTCCTTTAGTAAATTTCTGGGATGACATTGAAAAGAGGCATATTCAACAGGGAGATATAGATGGGAAGCCAAATGCTTTCCCAACTACACTTCTGACTTTCTAGACTTCAACACCATACCTCGAGGGAGCTCTTACCTAGGAACTTCTTTAATACCTAACAACCTGGACTTCTTACATGGGAACATCTATGAACCTCTACAGTCTTCAGACAGTGAAATTTCTCTTCATCATGCTTACCTCCTCCCATTGGTGAATATTAATATTAGAATATTGCTTGTGCTAAAGAGATAGAGGACCACCCTTAGAATCAGGAGGATCTGGTTCTAACCCTGTTTGTGACCCATACTGTCTAGAAGCCTCTCAGTACTTCAGCAATATTCTAAAACAATGTCATATACAAGATGATAGTCTGCCTTTGTGAAGGGCATTTCTAGACAAGGGGATCCTGTAAACCTAGTAAATATCAAGTGTGAACCCCCCAAAACTGTCTTAGATCAAATAGTAAGTTATAAGAAAGTGTATTACAAGTCTAAACATTCTGTCATAGATTCTCCTGACACAAAAAACCTGGAAATATTTTGGTGAGGCTTCTAATTTATTTGGCTCATTTTTCCCATCGAGATGATTTGAAATCCTCTGTATTTGAGAGCCCCATTTCCTCCTTTCCTCCCTGCCCTACTTCCACCACTGCAAAAAAAGGGGGGGCATAGTCACTAAATCCCCTTAGAAGGACACAGTTTCAAAATATAAATTGTTTAATTACAAGATAACAAAAACCAAAAAGACTCCCATCCCGGTCTTTAGAAAGTAATGAAAACCACAGCATATAACTCAACAAAAATCTTGTTTTAGAGTTTCAAATGTTACACTGGTTGGGCTTTATCAGAGAGTAGTCATGGTTCCCTCTGTCTACTCAACATTATTTCTATAACTCAAATCTAGCCACTTTCCCTATTATTGACCATGGTTGTTGCAGTTGTTTTGTTCTCTTCAACCTCTAGCAAATGATATCTATTTTTTTTTCTCAGAGGACAAGCTTTCTAACAACCTGGGTAGAAGAATCATACTGAGTATGTTTATTATTCAAAAGTTCTTCTTCAGACCAGAGCACTCCTCTAATGCATCTGTGGCGCATTGCTCCCCTGAAATCAAGTGCCTACACTGAAGAGAGATCTCCGGTGCAATTGGAACCATGTGGTCTCTTATAACTTACAAGCAGATCTTTTTCCTTAGCTACATGTAGGCTCATGACAGCTTATTTTGGTAAATGCTTACCACCTTGAGTCTCAACTCTCAGTGTCTAGGTAGGATCAAAGATCAAAGGGATTTCAAAGTCTAACTCTTCATTTGATAAATGAGGAAACTGAGGCTCAAATAAGTTAAGTAATTTTTGAAACATCACAAAGATTAAGTTTTTAACCTAATTCTTCTGGCTATAGAAACTGTTCTTTCCATTTTTAATATCTCCTGTTGATGTCGGAACTTCAATTGAGGCTAGGCACCCCACATTTTCTTCAGTTCATAAAGCACCTTCATCTCAAACCACTGGACAGTTATTCATGTGGCCCCAGGCTATTCCCCAAAACACTTAGAAAAGGTAGGGAAAAGGAGCCAACTACAACCTGAGAAACATTTGTGTGTCAAGGAAAGAAAGATCAGTAGATCAATAAAAAGATCAGTGACCACACAAATAGGAATAAAATGGTCAGTATAGGTTTTCCCCATTCTACATAAACAGAATCTTGTCAAAGAACTTACTATTACCCTTTTTTCCTAATGTCCACTTAGAAACAACCTAGGAGGTGTCAAAAAAAAGGTGTTAAGGAAATTTTTTCTCATCTTTAGGAAGAAGTTCTCAACAAATGATATTTATTACGATGGTCCAACCATTTCTGGAGAACAATTTGGAACTATACGCAAAAGGCTATAAAATTGTGCATACCCTTTGACCCAGAAATACCACTAGTATATCTGTATCCCACAGAAATCAAAGAAAAGGGAAAAGGACTACTCATGCAAAAATTTTTGTGGTGGCAAAAAGTTGAAAATTGCAGTAATGCCTTTGGTTAGAAAAGGACTGAACAAGTTGTGTGTGTGTGTGTGTGTTTTTTAATTGTGGTTGTGTTCATAAAGTTCCTGGGTTTGTCCTGACAGGTAGACTCCCAGGTATTTTATATTGACTTATAATTATTTTAAGTGGGATTCCTCTTTCTATATTTTGCTGTAGAACTTTATTGGTAGTATGTAATGATTATTTACGTAGCCTTATTTTACATCCTGCAACTTTTCTAAAGTTGTTCATTGTTTCACTTGGTTTCCTGGTTGATTCTCTAAGTATGCCATCATATCAGCAAAGAGTGATAGCTTATTTTCTCATTACCTCTTCTAATTCCTTCAATTTATTCTCATTGTTGTTTTAACTAGCATTTCCTAGTACAATACTGAATAAAAGTGGTGATAATACTTCTAATCTTATAGTATTTATTGTTTTAAGGAATATTCTGTTGTTCTCTAGGCTTTTTGTTACCATTTACTTTTATTTTTATAAATAGCAATATAATATATAATATAAATATGTAACAAATTATAATAAATATGCTCATCCAAGAGAAACAAATTCTCGTATTATGTCCAAAAATTTGTCTCATTCTTTATTTTTACCCTCTCTATAGGTTGTACATATATTATCATATAACATATTTCCCTGTTTGTCATATTGTGAAACAAGGCACATACTGCTTACACTAGAGAAAAATTAATGGAGGAAAAACCGTGAAGAATGCTATGTTTCACTCTGTATTTGAGCTCCATCTGTTCCTTCTGTGGTGGTGGATATCCTTTTTCATCATAAGTCATTTTCTAGTGTTTTTAATAGGAATGATATATAATTGTGGTGGAATAATATTATGATAAAAGATGATGAGCAGAATGGTTTCAGAAAAACCCGGGAAGTCTTACATTTAACTCATGCAAAGTGAAGTAAGCAGAACCAGCAGAACTGCAATATTGTAACTATGATCAACTGTGAAAGACTTAGCTTCTCTGATCAAGTCAATGCTCAAGATAGTTGCAAAGAACCTATGATGAAAAATGCTATCCATATTCAGAGAATGAATCCATGAACTCTTAAGTGCATATTGAAGTATTTTTTTACTTTATTTTTTAAAACATATGAGAAATAAAGATTATAAACTCCTTGAATGAACTCATTTCATCTTTGTATCCTTAGGACCTAGTAAGTCACTTTGCTTTGTATAGCATTTAATAACTTTAAATTGAATTTTATAGACTGCACATCCAAGATACTTTGCAAATTGTGGAAATTTAGTTTATTTAGTTCTTCCTTTATTAAGCCTCTAATATTTATAAGACTTTGTGCTGGATATATAAAGATGAAAAACAGTACCATTTCCTCAAGAATATTACAGTCTAATAGAATAAGATATTGGTAATTAAGTTTAATGGGCTTGAAGAATAATATAAATCATGAATAAGATTTTATTGACATCAGAAGACCTATATTCTTAAATAGCATGCTATACAGGCTTATTGGAATTTTTTAAAATTATAATGCTATTGCACCTATTACATATAGTAATATCTTTTTTAAAAAACCCTTTCCTTCTGTCTTCGAATAACTACTGTGTATTGATTCCAAGACAGAAGAATGGTAAGTGCTAGGCAATAGGGATTAAGTGACTTGCCCAGAGTGACACAGCTAGGAAGTGTCTGAGGCTATATTTGAACCTCAGACCTCTCATCCCTAGGCCTAGCTCTCAAACCACTGAGCCACCCAGTTGCCTCTTACATAAAGTAAGATAAGTCATTGTTTTGGCAATTTTTCCAGGAATCTTTTGCTTTAGACCATTTTTAACAAACCTATTTTTATATTCAACTAGAACATTTCACACAATTTGCATGATATATTACATACTTGCAGAATAAAGTTGCCTTTATATAATTTTCAGCCCACTCAAATAAGTTGATGCTTCAAATGTGCTTCATAGATACTATTCAAATGAAATAATAAGCATTATTATCTAGAAGATACAAAAACTGAAAAAATGTTAGTCAAGTGAACATATCTAAGCCTTGCTTTAATCTTTGCAGTCTCACAAAAGAGAAGCTGTAATCCTTGCTAACAGTCTTAGTCTGTGTGAATGTCCCAGAATCGAATTTATACAGAAGCAAATGAAAGATGAAAAGAAAAACTCTCTTGATCCAGAATTGTACAGGCATGGTAATGTAAATGAATATTTCACAACCTTAAAGCACTACCATTTTATTTGAGTTATATGTATTCATAAATTTAAACTAGATCTTAAAAAAGCTATATTTCATTCTTATGTCTTTTTACCTATGTAATTTCTTTTGTTAGTGTAAGACTGAAATAGAATGAGCAATATTTTATCCAATTTGAATAAAATTTATTTTTCTACATTAATTCATTTTAGTAATGCTAAACATTTTTAAATGGAAACAGAAGAACAAAATGAATCCATTCCACATTTTTAGGAAAAAGAATAACTTAGACCATGTTATTTGGGCATAACAAAGCATTATAAAAAAACATTACCTAGGACAGTGGACAGGTGTCATTCAGGATGTGATATGGATACCCTGAAAAACTATCCACAAATACCCTATTTCCTCATAATCCCAAATATAACTACGGTGAAATTTGAAGTGATATCAGTTGCTTTATATTTATATATGTGCCCTGGGGCATATTATGACACATCTGAGCTTTTTTATATGTTAACTGTCCATGAAGCAATGCACCAACCCTAGCCTTTTTGCCCATAGCTTGGAATCTGGAAAAAGCAATCCATAAACCATTCTTCAGGGATATAAGGGGACATATTGGTATCAAAATTCTCTAGGGTTCCCAACCTAAGACTGAGTTTAGGGGCTAATTAACAAATGAGATGAGCCATCTCTTCCTATATTATTTACCTTGTAGTACCTCACCTTCTCATAAGGTTTTGCCTTTCCATCCTGGCCCCTTTTAATGTAAATATAAGAATGGGAAAAACACTCTTTTATTCTAAGCCTGTTTGTTCTGCTCAGGTGACCTGAATTAAAGCTAGAGAACAGGTATTTTACATTCTTTATCCAATTACTGCTTAACCAGAAATCAAGGATCACATACTTTTTTTAGACTCAGAGAATTATTACCTCTTGAGGTAATATTGCTAACTACTATTTCTTTTCTCCCATATTTCCTCACTTACATCACAATAAGAGAGAACCAATGATATTTAATCTAGATACCTGTTACACATAAAATATTCCTTAAATTCTTAACTTGGTCCCAGAGAGTAATATGAACAGTGATGATTTGCCTGTATTCATAATTTGTGTAATAACTCAAAGCAATTATTATTATATTCTGAGTAAAAATGTTTATGTTTTGACACATTTAGGTATACTCATAATGGCAAAAGTTTTTCTTGGACGTAGCATTCAGGCTCGAGAACAGGATTCTATCTGTAAAGTCAACTATCCACTGGTTAATTCAGTATTCATGCCTCGGAAATGTGTACTAAGTATGTCTGCTATTTGTGTTTAGTATGATATTTTAAACTCTTTAATTCCTAATTTTTACAACACTCAAACACAAAACTCAAATTCTACACTCAATTTCCATAAAAAATGGCTCCTTGTTTATGAACTATTTCAACCCCTTTCATTCTTCCTTCATTATCTCTCTTTTCCTCTATTACATGTATACAATATTACATGTACCCAACCTAGAGGTATAGAATTGTGAAAGCTAATAAAGTCATCAAAGAATGTAAACGCACTGCTTGAGGCAATAAAGGATTTGATGTAGTGCTTGCTGTATATCTGACAAAAAGATGTGAAGAACTGGGTAAGAAAGTAAAAAAGATAGAGTACAAAGAAGGAAAAAGTAAAACAATTCTTAAAATATTGTGAATAAAACAACATTAATCATACTGTTGAGAAAAATAGTTAAAATGCATGTGCCTATCTATGGGTGTTGGGGAAGTTCATGCAAAGAAAAAGAAAACAAGTTATATTAGGAGATGATGTTTGTATTTAAACTTTTTTTGCTACATGTAAACTAGAAATGGAAAAATTATTCTATTTTGAAATTGTGATCTTTTTACATTAGGCTCCTTGTTGTCACACAGAAACTGTAACTGCAACCTTCGGCAGAGCAAGTGGTTTGTGTTTGATCATGACTTTGTCTTGCCAGAGTACATTATTGAATTTGAGTACATATCACTGGTATGTGTTGTTTTCTGTCTTTTTAAAATGCAACAGAACTCCTTTGGGGATACAGAGTTATTAATGAGTTAACTAAATTATTCAACTGTTGATATAGTATGCATAGTTGTTTTTCAAGTATGTGATATGATTTTATTTATGTATTATATCTGACCCAGCATAATAAGTTATTATAATAGGATCCCCCTGCAGAATAGATGATGGAAAAGAATATGGGAACTAGTAACTAGAATTCAGCATCATTTCTTGATTTTCATATCAGAACTACTATGATACTCATAATCAAAAATACCATTACTCAGAAGTAAAAATGTCTTTTAATATATTAGTATTATTAAAAATAATAACTGAAATTTACCTAGCATTTTAGGTGTATAAAATATCTTTATTAACTGACTTATCTCTCTTGCTACTAATACAAACTTAATTTTTAAAAATTCCAATTTCATCTGTTCAAAAATAGCACTATCACATAAATTAATGTTTAAACATATTTTAATAAATATTCTTTGCTTAGGTCAAGACTCATTCTTTATTTTCTACACTCAACAATGTTATTGCAGAAGGAGCAAAAAAAAATCTAGATGGATCAGTATTGTCTCATGACTTGAAAATTGATGAGGAGGTTATAGAAATGGAGCCCAAGTTAAAGTCTAGAACAAAACTTAATAATTTGGATGAAAAAGTAATACTTTCATTTACCAAGTCTAATGTTTACAGCCAAATAATGGTAAGTATTGTTAAAAAATTTGAGGTCCAAAACCAAGAACTTGGAATCAGCAAGAAACAGGAATTTGAAGTCTAGATCTTATTCATAGTTTACTTGAATCATAAGTGGTGGAACCAAACTGTATGAAATACATATCAAAACAATTTAATCTTCTTGTTTCTAGGTAAGATGAAGGGTTTTGGAGGACAAAATGATTTTCATTCCTGAATAACCAAGTAGATTATATTTATTTAATACATAGATACAGAAAAGAACCAAGCCATTCTTAAGAATTAACAAGCATGGTATAGATAAGTTTGTTTTACAGAACAAACTATCAGTATCTAAATTGCAGGCATTTCAGAGTCCTCAGCCAAGGACTCCAGAAAAGCCAAGGAAAGAGGTAGTCAGCCTTATCACTCATACTCGAGCTCCTCCAGGGTCAAGTTCCACAGACACGAAATATAAAGGCACTTCTTTACATCACTTACTGTGCCTTACATGTACCAATAATGGCTTAAACTTGGCTTTGGATGGCCCAGGGGTCAGTCAGTTATTTCTGATTTGTCACTTGCTAGCACACATGGGTCATGGATCTTCCTCCCCTACACTTAATCCTTAAGTGGGGGTGTATACCTTCCTGGTTGCTAGAATTCTAAAACTAAGGGTGGAGTAAAACTAAAATTCACACCCCCAAACTGCTAATGCCCTCCCTCCCAAATTATTTGGCATTTACACTATGTAATATCTATAGTTATTCTCTTTATTTTGTACTGCATGCATTTACATGTTTACTTATCTCTTCATTAAAATACAAGCTCATTCTAAATATGGGTTGTTTCATTTTTATTTGTAATAGAGTGTTACAGAATAGACCTTTTATATATACCTTTTGATTAATTATTAAGGATTAATGACTATTTTGCATTTTTCTTTTTTTACTGATTGTTACTTTAGGTAATAACAGATATAATTAATTCTCTATCTTTTTATAATTCTGAGCCCCCAGATAGAGACAAAGCTTTTCTCAAAACACTTCAATATTTAAAACTATCTCTATTCTCTAGAAATGTTTCACACCTTCCTGCTTCCTCTCACTTGTATTTCCAGGAAGTTCAAACCCCTATAGTAATTGCTGGTGATTACCACTATTTATAAACAAAAAGTCAATATTTCAAACAAAGAAAGATAAAAAAAAAATTCCCAGGCTCAAAGGAAAAAAACTGCTGGCTCCAAGAAAAAGGTTCAAGGAAGGAAGAGTGATAGAGAATGAGCATGTTCAACTAAGAATCTAGAGTCCATGGTTTCAGCAACACAGCTTGTCTTCCAACCCACCTCGTGTAAAATGAGTGATCGTAGTCCAGTCCTAGTGCCTTTCATAGTGTTAATTGTCTCTGCCTATACTTTGTCTTTCTCAGATCCAATATATCTTCTTATATTTTCCCTTTCTTAAGATCTATGAGCCTTCTGCTCCTCCTACAAGGAACTGGGTACCTTTTGGATTCAGTAAACTGATTTTTAAAGTTTACCCTGAAACTTAATCCTATTTTTTGTTTTTTAATTCATTCAGAAAACTAATTCCCATTTCATAACTTGTTGATATTGTAGCATATATAGTGAATTTAATGACTGTTTTTCTGTTTCCTTTCCCAACTCCCTCACACTGAAATACTCTTAACTTAATTTTTATCTTAATATATTTTCACAATAAAAATTAATTTTTATAAAGGATCAAAGAATCAATTAGGATTAAATAGGTCAGGAAGAGAATTCAATATTTTAATGGTTTCCTATTTAATTTTTTCACTTTTTAAATTATTACATTAAATGTTTATATGTAAAATACCATTATATAGTGATTAGCTTCTTAATTTTAACGATGCTTACATACTTAATTTACAATACTTAATATTTTCCAATGCTTTAAAATGTTACTATTATTTTTAACATTTTTAAAAAAATTTTGAGTTCTGAATTCTTTCTCTCCTGCCTCTCTCACACTGTGAAGGCAAGAAGTGTGATATGAATTATTCATGTGGAATCGTGTAAAACATATTACTGTTATTAGCCATTTTGAAAAAAGCAAGAAAAATAAAGTAAGTGAAAAAAATCTGCATTCAGATTCCATCAGTTCTTTTTCTGGAGGTAGATAATATTTTTCATTCTAAATCCTTATAAATTGTCTTAGATCATTGTATTGATCAAAATAGCTAAGTCATTCACAGTTGATCATTGTACAATATTATTGTTATTGTGTACAACGTTCTCCTGGTTCTACTTACTTCACTTTTCATCAAGTCATTTAAGTCTTCTGAGGTTTTTCCTAAACTATCTTGCTCAACATTTCTTATGGCACAATAGCATTTTATCCCAATGATATACACCACAATTTGTTAAGCCATTCCGCAGTTGATGAGCATCCCCTCAAGTTCCAATTCTATGACACCACAAAAAGAGCTGCTATAAACATTTTGGAATGCTTTATAATAATATAATACTTAATTTAAATTTTTATAATATCATAGAAGTTAAATCGTTAACTTTGAAAAAGATTAGAGTAGTGTGGAATTAATTTTCATAATATTTTATTTTATTTTTACCATTCATCTAGAGTCTGAATCTTCATGGAAACAGCTTGACTAAACTGAGGGATCTTTCCAAGTTAACAGGGCTCCAGAAACTTGTGATCAGCTTTAATGAATTTACATGTTTAGATGATGTATACTATTTGGTAAGAAATAATTCTATTGGCATTGCTTTCTTTAAATAAAATTAATTCATCCTTTTGTAATGGCCAAATTATGTTTGTAAATAAGATTCTGGCCACTAGATGATTCAATAATAGTGCTGAGCTTAGAGTGTCAAAAACAACTGAGGTCAAATCATACCTCAAACACTAACCTCTGTAACTTTAGGCAAGTCATTTAACTTTTTAACCTCGGTGTTATCTTCTGTAAAATGAAGAAATTAGACTCCATAGCCTCCAAAGGCCCTTCTATTTCCGTATTCTCTTCCTCCTCATTTATCATTTCCAGTCTATTATCTCCTTTATGACTTTATTTTATTTGGATCTCTTTTCCACTATTTCTTATTTTCTGTTTTATCCTTCCTATCTAGATTTCACATGGTAATCTTCACTTTCCTTTATAGTGTTTTCCTTTTCTTTGATATTGACATAGATATCAGAGGCACTGTGATAGGCACTGGAGATTCGGTACAAAGAAGCAGATATGTGGAGGCTGTGCGTTTCAAGCATGGAAGACAGCACAACTTGTGCTGAGGCACCTGGTCAGAAGATTAAATATTTTGTCTATGGAACAGCAATTTGGGTGGACCTATAGATGATACGATTGGGAAGTAATGTTGAATAAGTCTAGAATGGAAGTTAAGAGCTAGATTGTTAAGGGTTTAAATGCTCACTGGAGGAGGTTGGGCTTGATCCTAGAAGTGCTAAAGAGACCTTGGAGCTTATTGAGTGGAGGGTGGGGGAGTTCAGATAGTTGCTTTAAGTTGTCATGTTAGTATCTGTGGAGTATGGAATAGAGAGAAGAGGTGCTGAAGGAAAGGAGACCAGTTAGAAGCTGATTGCAGTAGGAGGTGTTGACTGTGAGCAAGGCTAGTGGTATGAGAGGAAAAGAGATGACGAATTTGAGAGAGGATGTCAAGCAGTCAATGCACTAACTAGCAGTAAGCATCTAATATTCCCAACACTGTGCTAAGTGCTAAGCAAAAAGTGAAAAGATCCCTCCTTTCATGGATCTTGACATTCAAACAGGAGAGATAACATGCATATATGTTAAGTATAAGGGGGAAGCTGGGTGGCTCAGTGGATTGAGAGCCAAACCTAGAGATGGGAGATCCTAGGTTCAAATCTGGCCTCAAACATTTCCCAGCTGTGTGATTCTGGGCAAGTCACTTAACCCCATTGCCTAGTCCTTACCACTCTTCTGCCTTGGAGCCAATACACAGTATTGACTCCAAGACGGAAGGTAAGGGTTTAAAAATAATAATTATATATATATATATATATATATATATATATATTAAGTATGTACAGATTAAATACAAAATAATTACATCATGACCAGGGAGACAAAGCACTAGCAGTTCAGGGAACAGGAAAATGTCCCTATGTAATGTGGTGCTTGGACTACAGCGTAAAGGAGGAAAAGGCATCTTTAAGGCAGAGGTGAAGAGCAGTTACATTTCAGGTAGAGGGACATCATAGGACTTCTGCTTTAGGAAAAATCACTCTGGTGACTAAATGGAAGATGGTTTAGAGTGAAGAAAGACCTGAGGCAGGCAGAACACCAGCAGGCTATTGCAATAATATAGGTATAAAGTGATAAAGGCCTGCACCCAATTGGTGGCAGTGTCAGAGGAAAGAAGGGGGAATATTTGAGAGATGTTGCAAAGGTGAAATCAAGAGGCCTTGGCAACAGTTTGGATATGGAGGGGTGAAAGATAGTGTGGAATTATGAATGATTCCAGTGTTGCAGAAAATCATATCTGCCTTACCTGAGGGTACTTCAATATTTCTATTTTTAAAATATGAAAAAAATGTTTTTCTGGTAACTAGTGACAGAGAATGGATTTGGAGTCAATATACCTAGAGCCTCTTCCTCGTTTGGTCTGAATTGATATATTTATAGGATCAAAGGATTTCAATTTTGAAAGAACCTTAGGGATCATCAATTCTAATTCCCTTTTTACAGATGAGGAAACTGAAGTGTGTAGAATTTTGGAGACTTGCCCAAGGCTACAGAAGTAGTTATGTAAAGGTTAATTATACTAATGTAACTTATCTGGATTTGTTTCTACCTCTGTAAAATATAGAATGTGTTTTTACAAGGCTATGTGAATATAAAATATAAAAACCAATTTGATTTGAAGAAGTGCATTTCTTGATGTCTTCTTTACTTTGAATCCACTCTATATAACTAATTTTGTGCCTTTGCTATTTAAAAAAAAAGCAAATTCAAGCAACTTTTCTCTTATTTATCTTATAAGTGTAGATAAGAAACAGTAAGAAAATATCTATAATGAAATGGTGAAAGTTCTTTGGAAGAATTTATTTATTATAACCATTATGAGGATTAGCCTTCCAGACTTTTTGAGTATAGAAAGAGAACTATATTAATGTAAATACTTATGGTTTAGCAGTAGTAGTGACATCATTATTGTACATCTTTTTTTCAGTATAATCTTGAATATTTGGATGCAAGCCACAACCATGTGATAACTCTTGAAGGATTCAGAGGTCTAGTAAAATTGAAATATTTAGACTTAAGCTGGAATCAACTGAAAAAAACTGGAGATGAAATTAATATTTTATGCAAACATACTTCAAATCTTCTCAATCTTGATATTCGACATAATCCTTGGCAGAAGGTATGCATCAGATATGTTTATTTTAAAATATTCTATTCCTGCTTGTCAGCTCTGGGAGGGGGGGAAGGGAAAAGAGGAGGGAGAAAACATGAATCATCTGATCATGGAAAATTTTTAAAAATAAAAAATTTAATAGAAAAAATGTAGAATTAGAACATTAAAAAATAAAATATTCTATTCCATTATGATGAGCAAAACAATGATAATTTTTGTTTCAGTGCAGTCTTTCACTATTCAATGGTATTTTGTAAGAAATAGACAAGCTGTTTTTCTTTTATAAATTTGATACCAATTAAGGATTTGATAAAATGAACTCAATGAAGTAGTCAAAATAAACAAAAGTTTGTGCCAGAAATAAATCTTAGATTTCTTTTCTGGTATAAACCACTTCAATTCTCTCAAATTAGTCACTGATATTATTGGTAAAACTTTACTATAATCTTTTAATCCCTACACATTCATGATTCTGAATGCCCTCTAAAATCTCCTGACATATGACTCATCTAATGTCTACCTGAAGATTTCCAGTGATAAAGAACATACTATTTCCTAAAGAAGTATATTCGACTTTTGGACAACTGTAATCTTTAGGAAATTCATCTTAATATCAAGCCAAAAATCTGTTTTTCTGCATTTTCCAACCACTGATCTAATTCAGCTTTTAGAGGCTAAACAATAAGTCAAATTCTTTTCCTTATAATAATGCTTCCAGTACTTGAAAAAATAACTATTTTCTCCTTAAATTTTTTCTTCCCCAAGCTAAGCATCCCCAGTTCCTCCAATAATTCTTATACATCATGGTCTCTAGTTTCTCTTCTTCCTGTGCTTTGTAAAGATTAAAATTTAGGGAAACTGAGGCAGGTAGAAATTAGTTTCTCTCTGCAAGGAATATTATATTTTTTAGAGGTTTATTGAAGATTAAGGATTAAAGAATATACAAGTAAGAAAAGCACATGCTAAGTGGGCCTCATGGCCCACCCAACTTTCACTCACATTATGAGACATGTCTATTTGCCAGTGAAGCCAGGAAAAGAAGAGGGCCCGCCGTGGGTTGAAACCCTCTAAATAATCATTTTGCTCTCGGCCCATTTGAGAATTCAGTGAGATTAGAGGGCATTCTGGGAGCTAGTAAGGACTCCTGGGGAATGGAGTCCAGAGTTCAAATTTCAATTTTACATTCCCCCCGTTTGATCCTCTGGGAAGGACTTCCCCAAAGGATCATAAAAACATAATCAATTTCTGGACACATTGATAAAAAGCCAGTTAGGGGGCAGTCCCCTTTGGCATGAAAGTATAGATACAAATAAATGTTCAATCAACTACACCCAAAGTTCATTTTTGTGCAGCTTGTGATCTGGAGGCTTCTTCAT
Source organism: Monodelphis domestica (assembly GCF_027887165.1). Classification (NCBI taxonomy): domain Eukaryota; kingdom Metazoa; phylum Chordata; class Mammalia; order Didelphimorphia; family Didelphidae; genus Monodelphis; species Monodelphis domestica. The sequence continues at coordinate 269,068,955 of NC_077227.1, forward strand.
TGTGTCTTCTCCAACAGTTCAGTTCTGGATTCAGAGAGGTATCATCTTTCTTTACCTAAAATTCTTCTCAAAAGGAATTTAAACTTTGCAATTTAAATAATGATATTTTTTACATTCCCCCCGTTAAGAGGGTGATTTAAAAAACAGGATCACTTAGGGATGCATGGCTGAGGTATGAGGTATATGAATCAATTGGCAGGAGATATTAAAAAGATAGAAGAAAAATCCAAATTAAAAAAAAACTCTGGATGAAAATATAGACTATTAAAGTCTTAATGTGTAAAAATTCCAAGTAAAAAGAAGAATAAATCTATAACAAGTCCTTGAATCAGGGCCCAATTAAAATGATCGAAGCAATGATGCATTTACCCAGTCAGTAATCAGGACTACAGAAAGGTACCACACTATGAAAGGCAGAAAAGGAAGGGACCAGATTATAGAAGCCAAGTAGGAGCCAAGTTTGGAGATACTCGTCTGTGAGTATCTTCAGAGTGAGTGTGGACACAAGGAAAGCCTATGTCGTAACAACATGTTAAACACAGTAACCTCGAGTCTTCACACTAGGTTCAAGACCTTTGTATTGGCTTAGAAGTGCATCAATCCATCCTGGATTGGCTTTTCTTTGGCCCTGTGCAATGGCTCTTTTGTGTATAACTTGTCCTGGAATCAGACAGAATCATTAAGCAAAGTCCCATAATTTTAAAAATAATTAGTGGCATCATTTTTATAGCCTCCTAGCTTTTTGGGCATGCATTGACAAATGGATTTTTAAACTTATTGTACTGCAAAATCAAAAAGTTAAAGAAAATCTTAATGCTGGTGACATGTGATTCAAATATAAAAAGGAGAGAAAAATAAAAAAAAACCACTGAAATAGTATATTGCACATGCAAGAAAATATAATAAAAGAGCTTTAAAAAATTAAAAAATATAGCTTATAATCATTGACACTCTGTGTCAGCTAAGAAAATATAAAATGTAAGGCTTTCTCACCAAAAATGAGATCCATTTCCTCTTCATGCCTGGCCATGATCTACTGTGAGTGAATGCAAATGAATTGAACAAGGTAACAATTTTTCATTTTTAAAATACAGTAGTACAAATATGTAGATATAAAAATCCCCAAAATTCTCAATAGCCCAATTAATTACAATAGCAAACAAACACACTATCATATTTCACATAAGTTGTTGTATGGCATTTTTTAAAACCTATGAATTGATGGGTATTTGTCACAATTTTTTACAAGCATAGCAAATCTTTCAACCTTGGTATTTAAACATATTTTTGAAACAAAATAAAACTCATCTTGGGTTAAGAACATAATCAAGAAATCTATATATCATTCTGGTGGAAGTTAAGTAGTGAGCTGAAGAGTATAAATAAAAGGGTGCTCCTTTTTTGGAGGCTTTTTAAGGGTACAAATTCCCTGAGATTAACTGCCCCAACTTCCATTCACATATTTAGAAATGCGGGAAGGTTGGGGGTTATAATTGTATTTCACTTCAGCTAGAATTGGCCTTACACCTTGTGGTAGGGGCAGGCAAAAATAACCAGAGATTGTTAAAAAAAATTACAAAAATCATGTTTTAAAAACCCTTAAAATCATTTGAGATATTTAGCACATAAAATTTTCCAAAGGTTATTAATACAATTGTAACCAGTTCTGATGAAGTCCATCTATCCTCTATGTGACAATTTACAAAGGCAAAAATAGAAAAAAAGCTGTTTTTTCATATATGGGCTAAATTATTACAATGATATTTTTTTCAATATATGGTTATAGGGGAAAAGCAACAGAATTTAACAGTAGTTAACCCGGTACATTAAAAATAAACAGTTTAACAGAATAATATTGAATCCAGTAATATATGACCTTAAAATCACAAAGTTAAACCTTAAACCAAGCAAACATCAAAATGCAATAGAAATACAGAGATTTTTCTTATAAACCATTGGAGTCTGAAATGCCTTAGAATATAGCCTCTAGTCTCTTTAAAGTTCTTTGGGGTTTTTTATTATTATTAATTATCCATTTAAATGTCTATTGTCAGAAGGCAGAGTGGTAAGGGCTAGGCAATGGGGGTTAAGGGACTCATCCAGGGCCCCACAGCTGGGGAGTATCTGCGGCCAGATTTTAACCCAGGACCACATGTCTTTAGGCCTGGCTCTCAGTTTGCTGAGCCACCCATTTGCCCCTTCAAGGTTAGTTGAATCTTCTCCCTGACACACAGGTGAAGTCAAAAAAATTACCAGAACAGTCAAAAGGTATCCTTTTAAATAGCCCATTGCTTTTAAGTTCCTGTTTAGAAAAGTCTGTTTCTTCTCTCTCCCCTGCTATGATCCCCCCATGGTCAATACCCCATCCACTCAGAGTCTTAGCCTAAGGGAAAATTACCCGTTCTCCTTTCCTTCTTGTCTCTCCCCTCCGCCCACGTGGCCAATACTGTTACCAGCTGGTAGAAATGAGTCCTGAGCGATCTGCTCCAAGGATCTGGGTGATGAGCTGGCTGGGGTCGCGCTTGTGGGTCTGGGGCTGGGGTGATGAGCCATCTGGGTCGGAGGCCAGTTTTTTCTGGACTGGGATCAGCTGGGCCAGATGAGCGAGAGACCACTGGGTTGGGTCGGGGCAGGAATGCAGGGCCGGGCGGCGGAGCACCAGGTGAGGACGGAGAGAGGTCAGGATCTGGGCTGCAGGCAGTAAGTGGCCAAGCCAGCGGGAGGGAAAGGCTCAAGAAGTCTCAATCAAATGGCTGCCGGCAGGAGCTGATCAAGATGGTTTTCTAAAAAGCATCTTGGAGAAATGTGGCTTAAAAAAAAATTCTAGGCACTAGCTATTAAAACTGAACTAAAGATAAGAAAAGAATCAGAAGGTTGAGTCTTTTCTCCCATTAGGTCGCCAACTGTAAAGATTAAAATTTAGGGAAACTGAGGCAGGTAGAAATTAGTTTCTCTCTGCAAGGAGTATTATATTTTTAGAGGTTTATTGAAGATTAAGGATTAAAGAATATACAAGTAAGAAAAGCACATGCTAGGTGGACCATGAGGCCCACCCAACTTTCACTCACATCATGAGACACATCTGTTTGCCAGTGAAACCAGGAAGAGAAGAGGGCCCACCGTGGGCTGAGACCCTCTAAATAATCATTTTGCTCTCGGCCCATTTGAGAATTCAGTGAGAGTAGAGGGCATTCTGGGAGCTAGTAAGGACTCCTGGGGAATGGAGTCCAGAGTTCAAATCTCAATTTTACAGCTTACTCTTATAGCAAGGAAAGAAATAAGCATTTGGGGCAGAGTCCCTCCTAGAATATAGTTTTTAGGACTGAATATAGATTATCCAAAAGTTATCTGACTAGATTAGAATACAACAAAACTATAACTTTCTTCACTCTGAACGCCTAATAATAATAATTCATTTATATAGTGAACATTTTTATTGGCTTGTAAAGTGCTTGACTCTGCATTTTTGACACCATGACACAGTATAGACTTATATTAGTTTATTGTATACTAAAACCTTCATTATTTTCATACACATTGTTGCTGATCCAAGCTTCATATGTAAAGCTGATTTTTAAAAACCTAAATATAGGACTTTACACTTATAATTTTTAAATTTCATTTTATTAAATCTGACCTAGTGGCTAGCTAATTTATTCTTTGGATGCCAACTATTATATAGTACATTAGTGATCCATCCTAGTTTTGTGTCATTTGAAAACTTAACAAATATGCTATCTCTGCCTTCATCTGTTAATAAAATTGTTAAGACAAGACCCAAAGCCAAGGCTAGATAGATTTGAAACACTCCTTTTGATACTTGTCCCTAGGATAATATCAATCTATTCATGCCTAATTTAACTAGCTTCAAATCCATTTAGCAGTACTTCATATCTACCTACAATTCTATATTGTTTAGAAAATTGTGTGACATATTTTGTCAAATGTTTTGCTAAATGTAAGCTTAGTATGACTGTGATATTCCTCTGATATACAAGGTCCTTATTCCTACCACTAAAGGTAATGTTAATCTGGGTGACTTATTCTTGATGAAGCCATGATAGCTCTTAGTGGTCACCACTTACTTCCCTTTCTAATTGCTCATAAATTATCTCTATAATAATTTTATTTGGAATCAAAGTCAAGCATGTAGTCCTGTAGTTTTTAAGTCTACCTTTTTCCCATTGTGAAAATCAAGTATTTTCCCTTCTCAATTTATAGTTTTATAATTTTTGTTATGTTATGATTTTTCAAAGATAACTGAGAGATACTTAGCAAACTCCTCTGTTACTCTATCATTTCTTACCCTAGGAAGTAGTTTTTGGCAACTCTTTATTGGAAGCTAAGTGTTCTATTACCATCTCCTCAGTTCAGGTGTGTTATAAGGAAAAGATGAATTAAGTTTTGCAGAGGGCAGAGGCATGGAACAGCAGAGTATTCTGGAATTCTGCAGGAAGGGTTAGGCTGTTACTACGAGACAGTTGGCTCTTGTGGTCTCTCTCTAGAGATTTCTGGAGAAGGTATGGCTGCTTTTCCTTAGTGGCTGATCCTATCCTTGTTCCTGTTCTGCTTGCTGTCTGGTGTGCTGTATTTCATCAAAGCAGAACCTTATGAACCTGACCGACCAACAGTCTGCAGAGCTTGTGAGGTCCTTTTTGGATCTAGGATCTTCCCTGAGCCCTACTAAGCTTACACAGACCAGTTCCTTATACCATGGGGAGAGGTGGGGGTGGAGAGGAGTAGTTGTAACTTTGCCAAGAACAGCAGGGACTGGGATTTTTAGGTAGTTAGGAGAGGATTAGAGAAGGAAAACCACTCTATGAAGAATCTCCTTCTGGAGGCATTAGATCTTTTGGATATTAGTTAGAAATTTAGCTTTAGGGTTATCCCATACCCCTTTTACCTATTCTTAATTAAACCTACTTTCCCATCTCACTGAGTGGTCTGTGTGTGTAGTCTCAGAACACTGACTGGGTTTTGTTGGCCTTCCCAAACCACAGATAATCTTCTGAAACTGACCCAACATAATTCATCTGGTCCTGTCCCCAAAATCACCCTTTTTACAAGTGCCAATTTCCTATTAATCATTTTTATTCCATCCTCCTTCTGAAGATCAAGTTCCTGGGTTAAGAAATAAAATTAAAACGAGTTGAATAGTCCAGCTTTTTGAACATCTATTATCATCCCTCTATATACTATCATTTATCCCTTCTTTTCTATTCCTCTTAACGTCAGCATGACTAATAAAGTCCTTTTGGTTGTCCATTATTGCATGAGAGCCGTAGCACCTCCTGCCACTACTCTTAAGGGACTGTGCTCTCTCCTTTTCTTATATTTTCTGTATTTTTTTTAAATCTAAGTAAATTAGTGAATTCCCTTGGCATCTACTACTTTTATTTCTTCAGACAACTCTTCTCTTCTCTTTTCATTGGAATTATTTTTCCTTATGTCTTCAGAATTTCATTCTTGAGAATATATCTCTCCTAGGATGACTTGTTCTATAGAATTTTGGTTCCTCGGATACTGTCATTTCTTTAAACTCTTTGAAATCTACTATCCTCAAGACAAAGGTGTGTGGCTTTCACTTGTGTCAGATCAAGTGGCAATTTCCTTACAATATTTTTATTATTTCTACTTTAACATCTAGTTCATCTTTGTTAGTAAGAATCAGATCCCGTATCAGTTCGCTTCGTCGCTTCTGCCTTTTGGAGAATTAAATTATCATTAAGGCAAATTAAGAATGTATCTGCTTTTGTCCAAGAATTCCATAATTCTGTATATCTGTATAATTGAAGTCCCCCATAATTGCTAATACATGCATCAATAGCAGATGTATGACCCACCTCATGAATGTATTATTTAAATCCTACCTGAATGAATGAATGAATAAATAAAAATTTATCTATTAAATAATTACTATGTGCATAACACTGGGGATACAAATAGAAAAGCAAGGCAGTTCCTGTTCTTAAGGAGCTTACATTCTAACAGTAAGTTATCACATCTACCATCAACAGCAAAGAAAATGATAGTTCATTTTCTTCAATGCCATTTCTACTGATAAGATCATAACCATTTCTAATATTGAGCCATTTGACAGAGCCAGAGCTTTGGGCAGGAAGAATCTTTTTTTTTCCTAGGTCTTCAACTGTGATACCCACAGAAACAATTGTCAGACTGCATCTCCAAAGGGCTGCTTCCTAGAATCATAACTGTTCAGACTAAGTTGGAAGTAGAATTAGTGATTGGGATAGGGAGTGGGTTGCTGCCACTCCCAGGGCTTTGTAGTTTTTGTGCCCAATATGGCAGTTTATTAGGCTTCGATGTTGGTGGTAGTGAATACAACTTTCCTCTATAATGATTGCTCCCCTCAGTGATAATTACAGAGCCCAGTTTATAAGCATGCCCATACTGAGAGTCACTACTACTGTTCCCATACAGTTCATAACATATTCCCAAACCCTTATTCTCACCCCTATCTAAGATAATCCAAAGCCTCACTCCACTCTCCTGCCAATTATACCCATCCTAAGGTTTTTTGTTCAATCAGCAGCCATATGCCAGGCACTCAGCCTATTGTTTGGTGACCTTTTAAAAAAAATTATTACATAACACTAGCATTTTATCAATACAATTATTTACAAATATAAGTGGTATCTATTTTAATTCCTTTGTACTTAACACATTTTTTTCTAATAAGTTCTCCTAATTCATTATTGATGCTAATAATATCAAAAGTGGTCATACCTGATTTAGGAACTTCATTGATGGACATTTTTAGTAACAAGATGATGTGTTGTTATTTTTTCCATCCCTCTTTGGCAGCGTAATTCAATGCATGAATTTTAGTTCAGAACACTCCCGCATTAAGCAATAAATTATGCTTCAATAAATGTGAGGAATTATAGCCAACATCTCATTTGTGGTTTTTGTTATTAATATGTTCCACACCTGCTGAAGGACCTCCTTGCCCTGCTATGCTCCCATGGTCCTTTAGACTTTAGACTTTGTCATCTGTCCAGTACTTACATCTAATTATAAGATTAATTTTTTTATTTACGTTGTCTTCTGTTTTGGAATGTGAACTTCTTGAGAGCAAGAACTGTCTCACTTTTGTATTTGTACCCTGAACTTTTAGCAGTCAATAAGCACTTAATAAGTGCTCTTTCATTCCAAGTCCAGTGATCAGTATGCAAAACATTTTACAAATCTCAGACCACTGTACAAATACTATTATCATTTAAGATATAGGTAATTTTAAAGTAGTAGTTAGCAAATGTGTTAATCATAGGGAAAAGAATGAAACACTTATGTAATATCACCTGTAATATTTTTTAAAATTAAATTATTTTTGTTTTTCCTAAGCCAGCCACATTAAGACCAAGTGTTATTGGCAGATTAAAGACTCTTACCCATTTAAATGGACTTGTGGTTACTGAAGAAGAAACAAATGCAGCTATCAATTTTATTGCTGGAACAAGGATTACCCAGGTTGGATATATAAGTTTAATATTTCTTGAGTATTCACAGGATACTATTGTTACCCTGAAAAAAAACACATGATATAGTTTCACCTTCTAGATTATTAGTTTTTTCATTTTCTTTTGTCTTTCCCACCAATTACATCTCATCAAGCTTTGGAAACATAACTGTATTGGAACTATTGTCCTATGTGGGAATAATAGAGCCTGAGTCAGAGGTACCTCAGGCCCAGTTTTTGATGTGTTTTTGTTCTCTGTGATTAACTCAGAACCCCCGTTAAATACCAAATTCATGCCCATGATCTTGCTCTTCAGAGAAACAGGTATAGTTCTTAATTTCCAAGATATCATGCTACTTGAATTTTATTTTCTCTTGTTAAGTGTGCTTCATTTGACTCTATTATTAGCTATAGGGATGAATCTACTGGATCATTCAAAGCGCATTCCTCTTCTGGAGTTCCCTCCGTATATCTGATATGTGTATTCAATTCAGCTCACTAAACTCCTTCCTAGAGTTTCTGAACAAATAAACTACTTGCTTGTAAGACATGTAATTGAGATCTTTTAGGCTCTTAAGATGGTATTTATTGAATTGCCTCTCCATCATTTAATTTAATTGTACTTCATGGCCAAACAGAATCAAAATATATTAATCAGTGTTATATTTATATATCTTACCTTAATAAGTTTCAAGAATAACTTTACTCTTCTTTTTATATGCCACACTTTTGACAAAGTATCTTTAGAATATTGGATGCCAATAGAAGAAATTTTGGAAGTCGTGTGTAGTAGATATAATCATATATAATTTTAAACTTGGTCAAAATTCAGGAAAGAAATCATTTTTACTAGATAGAAAAAGAAGTTGAAAAAGTGAATCTAAACATCTAAAATCATGTTTTAAATAATAGAGAAAGGTGGAAAAGTACAGTATATAGACCACTCTTAAAAATATGTTTTAATTTTATTTTATTGAGGTGGCATGGGGGTTAGAGCATTGAGTTTGGAATCAAAAAGGATCTGAATTCAGAACCAGCCTCAGATACCCACTAGCTAGACAAGTCACATAAGCTTTTTATGACTCCATTTCTTCATCTATAAAATAAGAATGAAAATAACATTTAACTGCCAGAGTTATGAAGATAAAATGAGATATAAAATGCTTTGTAAACCCTAAAGCAGTTAATGTTCATTATTATTATGATTATGAAACAAAATCCTTCCTGTTAGGCCTCTGAATGTTATTTCCTTTATTCATCAAGTATTTGTTGTTTTTTGTTTGTTTGTTTGTTTTTAGATAACCCTCTCACACCATTCCAGGACTGAGGAAGTTCGACCACGAATACTTAGCATATGGCCATCTGCCAAAATCCTAACCCAGATGACTAAATCAGAACCATTTTTACATATTAGTGGAAATTGGTATTCTAAGGTAAAACTTGATGTTATTGTGGTAACTTGCTTATCATCAGGTTTTTATATTTGATTTTTGTGAGCATTGGTGATAAAAAGGGAGCATGGATATCAGTTAATGTTCTAGATCAGAAAATCTAATTCAAAACAAAGAAACCTAGATAGAAGTAAAGTAGTCTGCCAGAAACCAGTAGTCATACAGAACTGGGAATCTGAGATTAGGGTATAAACTCAAAAGGGAATGTATTTTGTTACTAAAGTCAGTGTCAGGTATTGGGCCAGGAGTGTTAATGGACAGATTAATAGGTAAAATGTTAGAATAGTAGGCGTACAGAGATCAAGACCCAAGACAAGAAGTCTAGGTAAGGGAATCAGAATTCAGGCAAGGAATCTGGGCAAGAGCTACAGGTGATCATCAAAATGAAAGGAGCCAGAATGTGTCTGTTTACTTCCTACCAAGGGCAGGAACTGTCTAGAAATGTGAACAGATTAGAATTAATGGGTAAAAACAGGTAAAGTCATCTCTACAGATAAGGAGAAGTTCTGACAATTTCTGATTTTGCTTTTGGTTGTTGCAGTTTTTATTTAAATCTATATGACAGTGTAGTCAACTGGAAAACCGTGTCATTTGGGGCTCATTATGAAACTTTGATTTCTTTCTATCACAGACAACTTAATCTGAGAATAGAGGAATAACATTAAACATTATCCCAAATGTGTTTAAACAGACTTTGTATTGAACTTTTATCTACACATCAAGTTGTCTACACATTAGTGGGAAAGAGTTGACATAATCTTCACCCCTTTTCCTGAATTCTTCTTTTCATTCAAATTTAAGATAGTCTGTCTCATATCCATCCTTGCTTCCTCTCAAAGGAGACCATGCAACTAGAAAGCTATCAAACACTACATGTTTAGAAAGTAAAATTCTAAAAAGTAGACATCGGTTTCCTAATAGTCATAAGAAATGCTAAGCTTTAATTTTGACAAAATCCATAGAACATTATTAAAAATGTAAAATTAATTCATATTAATAAGCCCTTGTAGCCATTTCCCCTTTCTCCATTTTGTAACCTTGATCAATAAAATAACAATGTTATAAATAGAAAGAACTTTAGAAAATATAAATAAAGGAAGAAATAAATCACTTAACCAATTAGCATTTATTAAGCACCTCCTTTGTACCACCAGGGTATTCAAAAACTAAAATTAAATAGTCCTTGTTTTCAAAGAACTTATATTCTACCAGAGAAGATAACATATACATATGTAAGTATATGTAGAATAAATCTCCAAATCGCCAAAGCAATTAATATGCTAGAGATGCTTCCTGGTTTAGGCAGGAAAAAAAAAACAGTGCTTCTTTCACTGATTACCTTAAGAATTTACCCTAACTTGGGCTTTATGGAAGGGCACTTATAAGTTGACCCACCCAGCGTAAGGGATTATAAGCATAAATATACAAAAAACTGAGAGAACATTCTGGCATCAGAACAGTATAAGGAAGTAGGAACAGAAGAGAACTACCTTTGTAAGCCATGAAGTTGTGGAAAGAAGCAGCTCTAGAATCCAGCCTTAGAGCTCATGGGCATGTAGAGGGTGAATGAGATGCAGAAGGGTAGATGCAATATTGCAAAAAAAAAAAAAAGAATCCCCACTGGATCCTCTAGAGATCAACAAAATGTGATTCTTCCATTTCCTCTCTTTCCTCTTCCTCCCTCTTCCCAAATAGGTGTGTACTTATTTCCCAAAATTAAGAAATTTGCTTGTCATTATCTTAATTTCATTTTTAAAATATGATGAGCAAGGGTAAATATTGCATGACTGATCTTTGCTCCAATGCAGCAAAGAAGAGTCATTGGGGAGTGCCCAGGAGAATGAGAGATTTACAACTATAATATTTTGCCAGAGCAGTTCTCTGAGAGCTTATAGAATTAAAAAAGAGAGAGAGAATTATCAATTTGGCTTTACTGATTATAGCTAGCAAACTGTTGTGGCTATAAATCTATCTTGTTCTCTTATTTATTGTATGTGAGGGGGTGGAAGGTGGAAAAGGTTCACAATCTTTTTCCTTCCCAATCTGGTTTGAAAAATAAAAGCCCTTCCCAAGGGATGGGGCCATGGGAAAGGCTGGGAGGAAAAGTCAAGCCTAAAGGAAGTATTCACTCCACCCTCTACCAGGGAGAGACTGAGAGGAAGAGGGGAAATTGTGACTGTTCTACTCTACTATAATACAACACCATACCTCCATACCCAATTGCTACATATATAAAATGAAGAGGGGAATGGAGAGAAAGAAGGCATGAGCAATTGAGGGAAATTGACAAAGGCTTCATATAGAAAGGAATGCTTGAGATGAATATTTAAATAAGTGAAGGATTCTAGAAGGTAGAAATGAGGATATAGAGGCACAGACGTGAGAAATGGACCTTGTGTTAGCAATATCAAGGAAGTCAATAGGATTCAGCCACAATGTCCAGAGACTAGAATAATGAGGTTTGGAGGATAGCTAGATGGTGGCAGAGCTGTACTCAAAATGCAATTTTTCTTTCCACCCTGGAGTTTGTCCACTCCTTCTGATTCTACCCATATCACTTCCTGGACATGTGTGGATGCTATACAAACACACCTTTGGATCTCCCATAACTTAATTTTATATAAAGTATGTCTTGAGAGTTTTACTCTTCAGTTTGTAGTAGAATTCCTTTAATGTGTGTGTACACGTATGAAACATGAACCATCAGGTATCAATTGTCTGTCATAAAATTTTGTTTAAAGTATTTTGATCTCTTAAAGAATTGACAATTCATTTAGAGTATTTTTTTTACAGATAACTACCTTAAACTTGGATGGACAAAATCTCTTTGAAATCACTAATTTGGAAAAATTGGTGAATTTGCGATGGGCATCATTTTGCAATAATAATCTCACAAAAATTGAAGGTTTGGAATCTTGTGTTAATTTGGAAGAGCTCACTTTAGATGGAAACTGCATCTCAAAGCTAGAAGGTAATGGGTTTCAGAAATGAGAAATCTTGGCAGTATAAATGTTTAATACATCAAGAAAAAAATAATACAGTGTTTTTCAAAACATGGATTTGAATCCTCGCTCTGCTACTTACTTCTTTTTTTACCTCATTGGGGAAAAGACAGCCTCTCTGAGTTTCAACTTCTTCATCTATTAAATGAGTGAGTTGGTTGGACTGGATGTTATCTAAGGCCCCCTCCAAATCTAGATCTATGAGCCTATGACCAAGACTTCCTCAGGATTTCCTAGGAAATTTACAAGTTTCTTGGCATAAGAATCAAAGAATTGCAACTCTTCCTGGGGGATGTGAGTAACAAAAGGTGCTTCGTTTACAGAAATACATTAGAGCACAAATTTACGGCTAGAAGAAACCTTGGAAATCAAGTCCAAAACCCTCATTTTACAGGTGAGGAGACTAAGGTACAGAATAGTAAAGTGGTTTGCCTAATGCCTAATACCAGTGATGATAGAGTCAGAATTTGAACCCAGGTTCTCTAATCCAAAGTTCTTTCCACTACAAAAATGCTGAGGTGGCTGCTTCTATATCCTTCAACCTCTTGCTATACTTCTCTGTTCTAACCTTGAAGATCTATTGGCATACCAAGAAGGAAAACATGAAACAAAAGGAAAAAAACGTTGTAATTCTTTTTAAACTGAAAAATTGTATTTTGAAATTTTATAGACTTAAAGAAAAACAAAAATTATTCAAAAAATTTTGAAACAAAATGAAACTTTTCATAAGGATCACATCAAGTAGAGTCAACATGATTAACTACAGCCTTAATAATGGTGAGAGGCAGTGCAGAATGTTCAGCTTGATTCAAAATTTCAGGCTCAAGAGAAGGACAAAATTATTCTGACTTCTTTTCCAGGATTCTTCTCTTTATTCAAGTTTGATTGTTAGCAGTTGGAGACCTAAAAGGCCAGCAAACATACTACAGGATACTAAGTAAACAAGTTATCTTGCCTATTCTATGCCTTTTATCCTTCCTTTCTTCCTTTCAAAGGGGACTGTACAACTAGAGAACTACCAAAGCCATCTCTTAATGCATTTCCAAAAGCTTCCTCTTCACTCCCTCTGCTTCAGCATTGAAGAGGCTAAGTCTTGCTAACACTGAACAAGAGCTCTTCTACTCTCATTACACTCTTAGGGCAGCTCCTTTGACAAGAATCCTCTCCTTCACTCTCAGCTTGCCAGTTGCCTTGAAAGCAGCACCTGGTCATAAGAAGTGTTCACTGTGCTCTCTGGGCAAGGGGCTAAGGCATATAGGTGTCTATCTTTAAGAGATGTGACCTTTCAGACAGAGGTTCATATACTTTAATCTTGCCAAATTGATCAGCTGTTCTCTTGCCTCCCATGCCCCCCACCCCTGCATTATATTTACACAAAAAGAAAAATATTACAATTTTATATCACAATACCCAAACTAAATTAATCAAAGAATACTTTAGGGTTTGAAATATATTTTTAATTGAAATTTTTTATTTAATTAATTAATGTAGAATATTTTCCATTGTTACATGATTCAAGTTCTTTGCCTCCCCTCCTCCCTTGTAGCCAATAAGCAATTCCACTAGGTTTCATATGTGTCATGGATCCAGACCTATTTCCATGTTATTAATATTTGCATTAGGGTGATCGCTTAGAGTCTAATCCCCCAATCATATCCCCATCAACCCATGTGATCAAGCAGTTGTTGGGCCTGAAATATGTTGAGGGAATTCAAATGCTAATCTGAGAGATTGTGGTAGGGTATGGCACCTCGCCCTTCTACACACACACACACACACACACACACATCTAGGATAAAAAAGAAACAAGTGAATTTTGAAGCAAAATAGAAAAAAATATTAAGCTTATTTCCAAAATATTTCCATATTTTGACACAAAAATAATTTTATATTTTAGAGGATAAAAGTCTTTGCATTGACGTGTTCTCACAAAATCTCTATGTTCTTTATGTAAAACACTAGGGTTCCCTGAAAGACAGGAAAATCCTGGCATTGGATTCAGATATAAATATCAGTAGTGATTGTTTTGTTATAGTTATTATAATCTTATTTTAAATAGCTTAAAAGCTTTCATTCATTCCTAAATAGCATAGTGCTACTCATGAACCTTTCTGAACATAGAGAGGAGAGCAAACCTTATTCCTTCTGTCCTTACAGTTATATTCCTGTTCTTCATCCTAGTAGAAGGGAGAGTGACTAGCCTGCTTCCAGTCAATCTATATTCTTGCTATGCATCTACTCTTTATTTGAGCATAGCTATATCCTCTTTTTTTCTATAGGAGTATATATAAACATAATATTCATGCTAGGGAGTTTTTTTTTTCAAATGGAAATTCTATTCTAGACTTCTGCCTCCTTTGATTTTTGTGACTATTAAACATATGTGTGTGTGTGTGTGTATTTCTCTACAATCATTCTTTAGGACACACAAAACAATAAAGGTATTCTTTCAGGCCTTTCAAATACAATACTCAGTGGAACCAGGATGGATTTAGTTTGAATGGCAATAAATAACAATGAGGCATTAATAATCACTATTCATTCACTCTTTGCCATTTTCTAGTTATTTGAATAATTTGGAAATAATTTGGAAATCTTCAGAAAATAACTTGACGTCTTTGGTAATATATAGGAACTCTAGGCATTCATGATCAAAATTGGTCACTCTACTTTTTAAAAATCCTTACCTGGTTCTAAGAAGTGTGGCAAGGGCGAGGCAAGTGGGTAGATCTAATTCGAACCCGGGACCTCCTGACTCAAGACCTGGGACTCTGTCCACTGTTCTACCTAATTGCCCTCACTCTATTTCAAGATGAATTGAAAGTGAAATTCTATTTCCTAGATAGTACCTTTTCTAATCATTTAAGGAACAATGGTTCAATTGAGAAAAACAAAATATGATTGGTCTAAAAACATATCTATAATCTTTTCCTCTTTCATGGAAGAAAATAAAATGAGAAGTTAATGCTTCAGTCCTTCAAGTTCTCTGTTACTGTCAAAGAATGCCAGGGATACAGCCAGAACTTTACATTTAAATCCTAATTTTTTTCTTTTGTACTGAATTTTCTCTTGCATTTGATTATTTTCCTAGGCATTTCAAAATTGACCAAACTAACCCGTTTCAGCATAAATAATAATCTCCTTACTGGGTTGGAAAAGCACATCTTTGAAAATATGCTTCATCTTCATTACCTTTCACTTGAGAATAACAAGATCACTTCATTGATTGGTTTACAAAAAGCTTATACCATAATTGAATTATATATAAACAATAATTTTATCGCTACCAATCAAGAGATTTACAATTTAAAGGTAAATTTTAATGTTGTAGAGTTTGCAATGATTTGCTGATACATTTAAATCTTTTATGTGTAGACATATATGAATATAAGTATATGCATATATTTACATACATGCATACATACCTACTTATATCCCAATGAGAGAGTCCACATATGTGAGAATCTCTATTGGGATAAATGAACAAATATAGGTTATAGACACCCAGTCTTATCAATTGTCAACAGTTAGATCTTCAAAAAGATGTCTCATTTTTTTTCAGTGGTATTGAGAAAGGACTAGTGGAGTTCCTTAGACACTCATGGAAACCATATCCAGTCTTCTTTTGTTCTTTTGTCATGTATTGTTCAAACAATAATCTAGCCAGATTAAAAGAGGTTCATCACCAAAAGATGTAACCAGGTGATAGAGATTTTTGGTCACATAAACTCATAAAAGAGTATTTAGTAAGGTGTTAAGGAATTGTAATGTGCATGGATGGAGAAAGTAACTATATCAAACATTCATGGATTGTTGAATTGCACAGAACCATATTATTAATAAATCTCTTCAGTTGGAAGTGGCCTTTGAGGTCATCCAGTCCAACCTAAACTAAACGGGAATCACCTTGATGACTTCCCTAACAAATAGTCATCCAGTCTCTTCTTGAAGAACTCTAGTAATGGGAATTTGGTACTTCCTCAAGTAACCAGTTCTGTTTTTATAAAGCTCCAGTTGTCAAGGGAGCACAAGTGTTCATTATGTGGCTGCTAAAAGCAGTGCCCAATTCACAGGCTAGGTCCCCCCCCACAAATTCAAGGTACTCTGGTTCTGCACCCCCTAAATTTATAACTTGTATATAAACATTGTATTTACCAGTAATGGTTGGTCAGGGAATACAACTATTTGAGAGCAAAGGCATTTAATGAAATTACATTTTAAGAAAAGTAGCAACAAAATATTTTCCCCAAAAACCTGTGGCATTTTCTCTCATCAATATATGCAGCAATTGTGGGTGCACAAGTAGAAAAAAAGGAAAAATGCACATAAAGAATATATGTGGCCAAGGCATATGTGTGAAAGGGCAACTCAAACCTCTACACCATGGAACCACAAATGCCTTCAAATAATGACATCATGTTGTTCCTGCCAATACCTAATAAAACAGGTCTTGTGTAGACTCTGCTAGTCAAGCTTGTTCCCTACTGGTCTTCCAGGCTCTACCAGATATTTAACTATGGGATACTTTTGTTTTGTTTTATTTTTTTTTGTTAGGTCTTTTAGAAATTTTGTTTATTTTTTTTTGTTAGGTCTTTTAGAAAACACACACACACACACACACACACACACACACACACACACACACACACACACACACACACCCTCGCCCTAAGACCAAGAAAAAATATCTCCCTTTTATTTACTCAGAATTTGAGTTCAGAGACCACCCATCCACCTAACAGTAGATTCTCATACCCAGATACCAAGTTCTTTAGAATAAAGAAAAAGATTATCCCACCTACCTAAGGTCCTTAGCTTTGATTATTTTGCTACTTTCTTGATACAGGGCTTGTTCCCTATGATCAGAAACCACCTTTTAGTTTATAATGAATATCGAATATAATCCCCAAATTTTCATCTCTGAAGGTAGGCTATAAATTTGTTAATGTTATTTGCCTAGTAATTTCCAATCAGTTCTAGAGGTTTGGGGCTCCTAGGTTTCTGAAATCTAAATCTTACCTTATCATCCATATATGAATAGTCCTAGGGCCCATAAGATAATTGTCTCCTTCATACTCAGCCAGAATTCTTGGCCCTTTCACATGTAAATTCACTGATCCAAAATTGATAGAGCCTTTGCCCCCTACCTTTACTCTTCTATGAAGCTGAAACTTTCCTCTCTTTGTAAATCCCACTCATTGCTTCTAATTCTGCTTTCCAGATTCAAGCAAAAGAAGTCTAATCCCTCTTCCACATGATAGGCCTTCAGATACTTGAAGACAACCATCATATTCTCCCTAAATCTTTCTCTTCTACAATTAAACATCACCATTAGTTCCTTCATCTAATTCTTGTGGGTGATGATTTGCTATCCCCTTCCCATCATCACATTTCAAGTATTAAAGGAAGAGACTCTTGTGACCTAAGAGGTTTAATTAAGCAAATGCATGTGCCTCATTGTTTCTCAAGTATAGAGTCAATTAGTGATTCATGATCAAGGTGACTAAAGTTTTTCAGAGAATTAAAAAAGCATACATAGCAACTTTATGTGAATTCAAAATGTTTTTTTTTGTTTTATTAGGGTTTATACAATCTCATCATTTTAGACATGTGTGGAAATCTTATTGTATGGAATCAAGAAAACTACCGATTGTTTGTAATCTTTCACCTTCCAGATCTCAAAGCTTTGGATGGAATCTCAGTAGTGAGTTGTTTTTACTACGGTATTTTGGTACATCATGTATTTTCAAATTAATTAGTTATAATCATCTTGAGCTTTGCTACATTTATACTATGATGTCCAGCCTCATTAAGTTTAGAAAAATGCAAACCTATAAAACAAATTTTTAGAGGGGTTTAAAATTGTGAATTTTTATGTGTGAATATATAGTATTCTAGATGATAAAATAAATGCTTATTTGAGAGATAGAGCATTTATTAAGCACTTTGTAAAATTAAAAATTAATATCCAAATACATCAAGCATTATATTCCTATAAGAATTTATTAATTAATAACTTGAAGAAAAAGGAAAATGATAGCATTAGCAAAGAGAGAGATGCCTCCTCTAGGCCATCATTTACCATCCTCAAAGTAACACCAGTGTCTGTTCATCCTTAAATCCTTAAACATTTAAACACTTGACATCAGTTAGTTTTTACAAAGGGTAATCTTTTCTTCAGGGCACTTTACATATGAGCACTTTACAAGCATTTCCCCTACACCTTAGTGGCATACTCTCCCAACAACACCTTGAGAAAAAAGAGTAAGCTAGGGAACTAAGTGACTAACTCAGTTCCTACATAGCATTGTTCCCACCAAATTCATGTCCAAGTGCACCATGACTGCTAAATGAGTTTGCATCTCAACTTTCCACCAGCCTGGTATCCTAAAGGTCATTCCCTGCTTCTCAGGTCTTTGGTTCTGCTCTGTGTCCATAGCCCAGCCTCTGGAGGTCAGGATGCTATGGGATTTGAACTCAGAATGTCATGGAGTTTCTACTCCCTTTGCCTGGAAGAAAAAAAGAACAAACATAGAGTCAAAAACTGAAATCCTATCACTATATCATATAGCCACACAAGAGAGAAGCCTTTCCCTTACAGTGGGATAAGTGAGAGTCATCAAGATTCCCTCATGAGTAAAAGAGGAAATGTCTGGAGCCGATGGGGCTTTCTGAATGACTCAGCAACCGATCCAAGAGCCTCTTCTCCAACACATAGTTAGGCAGTAGGAACCAAGTACATGCATGCTGCCCCTATTCTTCAAGGCACTTTTCTTACACATCATCATGACTACTGGAAGTAATTCCCTGGCATTCTCCAAGAGGAGAGATGCCATTTGAGGCACATGTGTCAGACCCCTCATCATATACATATCTACATATTTGTGTGTGAATATATAGTTATGTGTGTATGCACATATGCATGTTTATTTGTAATGCATATCATAATACACATATTCATAGGGGTGATGGTTATTTCAATATCTATTCACTTTAAAAATTGTCCATACAATAATAGAGATCAATGAGCCTGCATCATGGGTGAACTTAAATTGCTATACTCGGAAATCCCAGCCTTACAATAAAATTATTTTTCACTACTGGCATGATAATATTTTTTTAACCATTTTATAGTAGAGAAAATACTATTAATGTGCCCAGGAGGAATATTCAGAGCTAAACATAAAGGCAACATTATAATTAGCACCACCAAGACTTTGATAAAGTTAATGGAAAGGAGTTGTAGAACCCTTTTGTATATAGTTATTATCTATAAGAGGTCCCATAATCACAGTTCTATTTATTATAGGACCTGTTTCAGAATTTGGATTCAAAGTGATGCTCTCAAGTAATTACACTGGGTTACACTGGAAATGGAACTTCATTCATCACTTTAATGTCTCCTCTGGCTTTAGTAAAACTATGCTTAATTAAGTTTAAATCTATACATGGAACTAGATTATAGGTGCTATAATGAAGTCCTGGTAATTCTAACAAAACTCAGCTGAATGGAATCCAAGACAAATCTGTGTTGTTACCAATTTCAAGTTATAGTATTGTCTTGTGATAGTGAACATCTATTCTAAGGCATGTCCTAGTTTTTAAATTTTATCTTTTTATTAGTACACTTCATAATATACCATATTTATTTCTGAATATATTCTTCTCTTACTCAGAAAATTATCCTTTGTTACAAAAACTTCAAACATAAAACAAACAATAAAAAAGGCAGTTTAACAAAACTAACCAACACATTTATGAGGTCTGACGGGTATGTACAATATTCTCTTTTCAGATTTGTCTTAACTTTTATGGCTTGATCATTATAGTATCAGCTTTAAAAAGGTCTACCTCCACTTCCTCCTCTCATCCTTCAACCCTTTGAATCTGTAACCTCATAGCTTACTGAAATTGATATCACTCCAGAGTTACCTGTAACCTCTTGTTGGACAAATCTAATGGACTTTCTTTCCTCAGTCCTCCTCCTTCATTAACAACAGTTGGAGTCATTTGACTTTGTAACTGACTTTTCCCTGTGACTTTGCACTTTCACCAACTATTCCCCATACCTATTATATTCCCCCTCCTCATCCCCATCACTTGGCTTCCTTGTGTTTTTTCAAGTGTCAGCTGAAATTCCACCTATAAGAAGTTTTTCCGAGTCCTCAATGACTCCCTCTGAAATTACTTTCAATTTATGTGTGTGTGTGTGTGTGTGTGTGTGTGTGTGTGTGTGCACAGCTATTTCTGTGTTTGCACCAACATTCAAATATAAGCATCTTTAGGGCATGAACTTTTTGCCTTTCATTATGTTCTCAGTGTCTAATGCACACACATAGCACCAGGCACAAACTAAGTAATTCATAATTGTTTTACTTTCTTCTAGGATCCTATTTCTTCCTATTTTCTGTGGATTTTCATGGTACCACTTTTTTATCTTGTTCCCTTCTGTCTGATAATACCTCAGACTTCTTTGTTGGCTTATCATTTTTTTTCCAAACCCTTAACCTTCTGTCTCAGTAACCACTCTTAAGATAGAAGAGCAATAATTGGCAAATAGGAATTAAATGACTTTCCCAGGGTCAATCATCTAGAAAGTGTGTGAAAGCAGATTTGAACTCAAGTCTTCTTGACTCCAGGCCTGGCACTCTATCCACTATGCCGTCTACCTGCCCCAGTTTATCATTCTTGATATTTTTATATCTCCTAACCATGAATGCTCCCACAAGATCCAGACACCCAAATTTATACCTTCAGCATTATCTTTTTCTCCCAGTTTTCCTCTATCTCTGATAGTCAAACAAATAGTCAAACAACTGCCAAATCATTTTTATGATTTTTTTTTATAATTTGGCACAACATCCTTTGCATATAACCTTCCCCTTTTGTATACTAACGTAGATAGATAGGTACCACCTTAGTTCAGGTCCATCACATCTCACTTAACATCTTAAATTTTCACTGGTCTCCTAGTTGGTCTTCCTCTCTCAGATTTCTTTATTCTAGTCAGTCCTACATGACTTCAGCTAATGTGGCTTCTGTTAAGTATATATCTACTTGTTTCATTCTCCACTCAATCAACTCTGGCGGATTCCTGTTGTTTCTAGGATAAAATATAAACAACTCTGTTTATATTTAAAACCTTTTCTAGCTTGGGCCCAGTGTATGTTCTGAGTCTCACTAGAGGCTTCCCCTTCCACACCAGAAATCAGACAAACTCCTCTTTTCCTCACACATAATACTTCATCTCATGTTTACATTCTCTTGCCTCATGCCCTGAATGGACCCCCTCTTCATTTTAGCTTCATGGAATCCTTTCTTCCTTCAGGAAACAGTTCAGGAGCCACCTACATGAAGTTTTTCTTGATCTACCCAAATGCTAATAATCTCCCTCCCAAACTACCTTATGTTTGACTGCTTTGTGCTCATTTGCATTTATTCTCTATTTATATTCACTTTTGTTTTCCCTTGTTAGGATGTGTAAGGGGGGGGGGAAGAGATTAATTTTTAAAGGGTTGGACTTGAATATTTAAGAGTTTGGACTCCAGGAATTTAGTTAATTCCAATGAGATTTTATTTACAATTTATTTACAAAATGTAGAAAGAGTGAAGCAAGAAATCAGAGAGAGGATAAGGTAACATAAGTAATTTACTCCTGGTCACTGGCTCAAAACCAGGACCGGGAGAGTTGGTCTTTAGCTGGCCTTGACAAAGCAGAGGATCTGGGGAAGTCTCTCCTGAGGCTAGTCTCTTCAGAAAAATATCCAGGAAGAGTCAGCATTTTCACTCACCACTCACTCACCACGAGTCAGCAGATCCTTCTGACCCTCTTCACCAGCCTCAACTTGAAAGCATGAAGAATTGAATTCCAGCAGAAGTGGAAGTCCAAGTTGAACTCTGCTCCAAGAATTCCCAACTCTGTGTAGCACTTTCCTCTTTTAAAGGCATTTCCTCTTGCGTCACTTCCCCTAATTCTATGTCTACCAATCATAGCTAACGCTCTGCTTTAGGACTGCCCAGAAGGCAGTTAGTTGATTCTGATTTGTTACCCATTATCGCACATGTGGGTCACAGACCTCCCACTTCATGATTAAGTGGGATATTTGCACTTTTGGTGATTAGATCTAAATCTAAATGAAGATCTAGATCTTCATACTTTTAAGTACTGTGTTTGAACTTTTTTGTGATTGAATCTAAAAAATAGGCTGGTTTCCATGTTTAACTTTTTAAGTTGGGTGTTTATACTTATGGGGATTAAAATCTAAAAATAGACATGAGTTACAATTTAAATCTTCATAATTAGGGAAGAGCTAACCTTCATTGTTACAATCAGGGGAGAGCCAAATCCAATCTTCCCAGTTGCAAGATCCTTGCCAGTAGGGATTAATTTATTCTTTATCCCCAGTATCTATTACAGTGTCTGACACATAATAGGCATTTATCAAATGCTTATTAATTGATGCTTTTATACACTTGTTTTTTTTTTTTCCTTCTTCCTCTCTAAACATTCTCTTTCTTCTCTGGATTTACTTCCTTTTGAGGAGCTGACTCTGTAATGTAAATATTCTTCTCCCTTAGTGAGCTCAACTCCCATGTCTAAACACATGATTATACTTCCAGCCTTGACTTCTCTTTAATCCAGTTTCTGCAGTGGTAGCACCATTTTTACAGTGACTCTTGTTCATAGTCTTTGATTCCTCACTGTCTCTTGTTTCTCATATCCAGTGTAGTCCTATTGATTCTACCTTTATAATAATTCTTGCATATACTCTCCCCTCCTTTACCATTCAAACCCTCATCATATCTTGCAAAGTCCTCCCAACAATCCTCCATTCTGTATCTAGGCCATTCAACATGTATACAACAGTACCTGATTGATTTCCCTAATGCAGAGTTCTGATCCCATCAAACCACTGAATTAAAAGAAAAAATTATTGGCTTCCCATTTACCTCCAGGTAAAGCCTAAACTCCTTAACTTAGTATCCAAAACCCTCTACAGTTTGGTTCCTTGATCTATATGCTGAACCTTATCTCACTCTACTTTTCCAACAGTCTATGCTCTATATTCTATCCTCCACACATATCTCACATTTTCCACCTCAGTTCCTCATGTCTATATGCTTCCTATGTCATCTCATCCCTTTGTTATCTTAGCCATCTTCAAGACTCATATCAAATACCACCTTCACCAGAAAGCCTTCCTTTATCCCTTCCACAATCTGACAGTGATCTCTTCCCTCATTTGATCTCATAATACTTTGTGCTTTGCTCTTTGTATATACTTATTTTATTTTAATTCCTATGCATACACTTATTTTATTTATCATTATAAATATCTTGGGAGGCAGTATGATAAAGTGAATAGAAAGCTTTAGAACAAGGAAGATCTTAGTCTGAGTGTCTCTATGACAAATGTTGGCTAGGTTACCCTCTTGGCAAACTCTTATGCCACAATTCATTCAGCCATTTCCCAACAGGACAGTTTAGTTTCCAGTTTTTGACTGCTATAGAAAGAAATACCATAAATATTTGTTTATATTTTCCTCTCTCTTTGATTTCTTTGGGGGATATTCTAGCAATGTTTATGGTTGGGGCAGAGGAAGTGCAAACAGAGTCCATTACCTTTCAGAGCATTGTTCTAAATTGCTTTCCAGAATGGCTGGATCAGTTCACATCTCCACTGTTAGTGTATCAGGGTGCCTATTTTCATATAGCCCTCTGCCCTTTGTTATTTTCTTCTTATAATCTTTGTCAGGCTTATAGGCAAATTTGAATGTTGAAGTTGCTTCAATTTGCATTTCTATAATTATTAGTTATTTTGAATTGTTTTATGATTGCTAATAGCATGAATTTCTTCCTTTGAAAACTGCCTTTTTTATATCCTGGGATAATTTGTCTATTGGGAAATGGCTCTTAGACTAAATAATTTCAATCAGTTACTTGTTTATTTTGGAAATGATTCCTTTATCAAAAAAAATTTGTTGCAAATTTTTTCCAATTGCCTGTTTCTCTTTTAATTTTTACTGTATTTGATTTTTTGGTGCAAAAACTTTTTAAAAAACTTTAGTCAAAATTGTCCATTTCACCTTATCTGATATTTTATATTCATTATACAACAATCTTGTTGCAAACTTTACTGAGGAAATACTCACAGGAGCCCCCTTTTCTCTCCTATTCTACATCTCAGAGCTTCTTGACATCATCCTTTATTCTTTTTTGCTTTTATTGACTGCAGTCTTTGATGAAGAGGTAGCCCTATGGCCCTAAGGCCCACCTTATACTTGGACCTAAATTGTACACAACTCCTACTTGTAACTAATACTATCCTCTCCAAAGTTAATTGTCAAATATAATGACCTTTTTTCAGTCCTCATCTTCTTTAACTTACCTGCTTCATTTGACATTAATGAGCATCCTCTCCTGATTACTTTCTCCTATAAATTGTGTGGCATTGCACTTTTTTGGTTTCTACCTGTCTGGCTACTTTTTCTCAAACTCCTATTTTGTGTCAACATTTATGTTGCATTTCCTAACTATGGATGTACCCCCAAGATGCTGTCCAAGGTCTTCTTCTCTCTGTATATTATCTCTATGTGATTTAATCAGTTCAAGTGGATTGATATCTCTAGGCAAATGACTCCCAAATCTATACATCCAGTCTTATTCTCTCTCTTAGTCTCCAGTCCCATATTACCAACTACTTATTGGACATTTCCTACTGAATAACCCAAAAGCAGCTAAAATTTAACTTGTCTGAAGCATAATTCATTATTTTTTGCTTCAAACCCAACCCTCTTCAGAATCTGTCTATTTCTATTCAGATTTTCACCACTCTTCTAGTCATCCCAGTTCTTAACTTCAGAGGTATCTTTAATTCCTCAGTCTATTTCACATTTCATGTCCAATCAGTTGCCAAATCATATTGACTATACTTATACATCTTTGACATGCACCTCTTCTCCTGCACACAGCTACCACTCTAGTTCAGTCTTATCATTTCTCATTTGAATATTTGTAGTAGCCTTCTAGTTTGTTGCCTTGCCTCCATTCTCTTCCCCTCTCTAATCCATTCTCTGCATATGCCAAAGAGATTCTTAAGTAGAAGTCTGACCACATCATGCCTCTGCTCAGAGAGTTCCAGCAGCTACCTATTTTTCTGAGATCAAAAGTAACTTGCCTGTTTGACATTTAGAGACTTTCACAGTCTAGCCCCAAGTTACCTTTCCAGAGATCAGCATTACACATTATCCCCTTTCAAAGCTCTCCAGATTAGTGTGGTCATCTTTTTTTCTAACCTGCCATGGCACCCTATGGACCAGCAGAATTCAAGAGACCATCCTTTTTGGGGGGTCCCATACTATCCTCATTGGTAAGTACATGAGTGTGACTCCACCACTTCCCTCTCTGTCCTGTATCCCTCCAACTTAGAATGCAAACTCCTTGACAGTAGGGATAATCCTACTTTTTGTATTTGTATCCTAAGTGCTTAGCATATAATGTGTTAATAAATGTGATTCATTCACTTCCAAATTGGCTCTATGCTGCTGATCCTCATGTCTGACTTTCCACTTTCTGTCTCTGCCCTAACATCATTCTTAAACACTGCCCCTTCATCTGCATTTTTTAGAAATGCTATTTTCCTTCAAAGCATAATTCAAACACAATCTCCTGTAAGAGGCCTTTTCCAATTCTTCTATCTACCCAATTATCTTGCTTTTACTTTGTATACATTTTATTATATTTTATTTTATTTGTATATATTTGCTTATATATGTACATCACATTTTCTTCTAAGTTCCTCCTGAGCTTGTTTGGAAACTTTGGATGTGTTTGCTTGTTTCTCAGTCTCTGCTATTGCTTCTGTATTTTGTTCTTTTTCTCCATAGAAAATTTCCAGGTTAAGGAGTTTTTTTGCTGTTGCTTATTCCTTTTGCCACCAGAGGATTGGGATTCCTGAATGTTGGTGGTCATTGCTTTCTTAGCTTCAGTCTCACAGGGATTTGCCTTGGTATTATCTTCCCTTCCCTGTCAGAATCCTGAGTGAGAGCAGGTAGATCTGTGATATTCTTCGTGTAGCACAAACTTTAAAGTGTTTTGCCCTGAAGCTATCTTCCTCAGATGCTGTGGCTTGGGTTTTCAAGGATAGGTCTTTCCCAAGCCAACCTGCAGAATGCGAAGCCAAAGCTGAGTGTTTCTCCCGACCGGGTTTGGCAACTTAGGCAAAATAATGATGAATGGGAGACAGCTTTTGTATTCAACCTGCAATACAGGGTTTCACAGAGAAACTGCTCCGCCTTGGCAGAGCATACCCTCCTGATCACACATCTACTTGGCACAGTTTCATTCTCAACATACATGTTTCCATAGAACTTAACAACAGATGCAAAGCCTAAGGAGATAGTCAACAAAACATTGTTGCTAAGAGCAGGGTCAGAGGGTAGAATCAACATAACCCAGATATAGGTTGGAGAATTGAGAGCACAGGTTTGCTTTGAGAGCTAAGCCAGTGGTCTCTCAGAGGGGAGGGTCCTTCTGTCTAGAGTGTGGCGGTTCAGTCAGATAAATGATGAGAGGCACTGTATGCTCAATCCTGTGTTAGGTATCACACAGTGCTCTGCCATGGCACAGGGGTTGGTTTATTTTATAGGTTCAGTGAGTACATACTTTCTTGGCACACAATCATTTTTCAACATACATGTTTCCATAGGACCTAACAACAGACATGGAGCCTAAGGATATAGTCAACAAAATATTGTTGCTATCACAGAAATAGAGAAGAATGACATAAACAGGGTGATCTAGAGATTAGTTCCCCTTGACCTAAGGAATGACCAGTTAGGGGAATCATTGTTACTTTGGGTCATCTTTCACAATCAATCACAATCACTTAGGAGGTAGGTAACAAAACATTTCATAACAGGATTAGAGGGTAATTTAAGACAGACCAGAATTGGGATTTTCTTCAATTTCCAAATTGTATATTTCTTGTGCTTGATTCAGGCACCTAGCAAGGTTGCTTGGTTATGAACCAGTGAAGTGTGTCAGTAACTTGTATTTCAAAGGAATGAGTAATTTACTTTTAATGCTTTCCCTGAAATGGGTGTGAAGTGTTAAGTGTGCCTCTGCTTGAGAGAGAAGGGAGGGAGGGGGTAGTGGGTCCTTAGGTTTTAATTCTGTGATTATAATCTTTTGGGGTAATAATCTGGGGGGATTAAAGTGGGATATATGCATTGATTATTTATAGTAATTCCATTGTTAAGGGAAATTAGAAGGAGAAGTCACATGAAAGGGGGTTCAGTGGTTGCCTCATCTTTTGGGGAGCTACTTTACAGTCTCCATTTCCCCATACTATGACTCTCTCAGACAGCAGGAATGATGACTCTCCACAAATTTGCCAGAAATTTTTTATGCCTAGAAAAGAAGGTCCTATCTAAGTGGGTATATAAGAATCCTTAGGTTTAATTTTGAAAATGGGATCTCTTGGTAATGTTCTGAGGGACAGAGTGGGATATCTGTATTAAGCCTGCAAGCATGTTGCTCTCATCTATTTTTCCTGGGGCTAAGTAAGAATAATAATCATAGCAATTCCAATAATAAGGGTATATTAACAAGGAAAGTCACTTAGGGGGGTTTCAGTGAGTGTTTCCTGGAGGCTGTTTTGCAGTCCCCAGTTTCCATATGTGACTGTGTCAAACAGCATGATCTTTGTTGGCTCCCGGCATAGGTCTGTGGTGTAGCACTTCAAAGTATTTTGCCTTGTGACTATATACCCTGCTTCCCACTGCCTCAGGTCTCACTGCCTCAGCCTGGCACAACCCTCAGTGGTAAGTCTGTGGTGCTTTCAGCCAGCCCCTGAGAATTTGGAGATTGCCTTGACCCTCATTCTAACTGGTATGGGAGATGGTATGGGGGAGGGGTGATCAGCTTGCACTTCAATTAGTGCAGTTTCACCCCCTTGTAGCATGAGAATCACCACTCACTTCCTCCCTTTCAAGCTGTG
Source organism: Monodelphis domestica (assembly GCF_027887165.1). Lineage (NCBI taxonomy): Eukaryota > Metazoa > Chordata > Mammalia > Didelphimorphia > Didelphidae > Monodelphis > Monodelphis domestica. The sequence continues at coordinate 269,096,889 of NC_077227.1, forward strand.
TCCAGTGGGAGAGACCCTTTACATGTCCAATTTTGATTTCTGTACTTTTCAGACACTTTGTAGTGACCAGTTGGTAGGAGATTCAGAAGGCCCCTACTACTATTTTGATCCCATCCCCAAGAAGATATTTTTATCATCACATATATTTCTGAAAAAAATATGAACTAGTTTTTATTTTTGTAATCCTCCTGTACCTACCACAGTGACTAACATTATTAAATTCTTGTTAATTGATTGGTTGATAGTTGATTAGTTGATGCTCAATAAATACTCGATGCATTAATTAATGCAGTTAACATGAAACATAATTTGAAAAAATATCTACATTAATGAAATTATAGATCCATTCAATTATTTGGATTTCAGTGGTTAATTACTTAAAAGGGCATCTGAATTTGTTCAGTGATGATAATAAATATATAACCCACAATGGTTCTTTTAAAATTCATCTGAACTTATCATCTTGAAGAGAATATAACTTTTTAAATATATTCATTTAGGAATCTCCAGAGATTGAGAATGCAAAAGACTTATTTGGTGGCAGACTTACTTCTGACATGATTGCAGAAAGGCAAGGACATTCAAGCTTCACCCAAATGCATGAGTTAAATTGGACAACATCTACTATCAGGTCTAGTAATTTTAAAATACTCTTTCATGTATAGTATACAGCCTAAATTGGAAGGTACTATGGTGAAGTATTCATTAAAAATATAAATTTTCCTGTTAACCTACTGATTCAAAGTTGGCCAACCAAAAAAGTATTCAGTTCTCCTAACACTATTTCAAAACTCTCATTGTCTATCTAAGATTGTTAGCAGCAGTTAACTTTGTTGTCCCAAATGTACTAATTGCTTTCATTGATAGTTGTGATTCTTCAGATTGACATTAAAATTTTGGGGTTTATCCTTTGTTCAAAGAATGGGAAGAAGAAAAGAGATTGAGCTCTTTTTTGGCATCCTTTTCAGAAACTCTTTTCTTCATTGGATTAAATAACAATTTAGGAGAGAAAACTAAAGTAGAGCAATGCACTAATTATCAGGCAGTTAAGGATCATTATAAATTGTAATGCTTTCAGAGGGTGCAATGTAAAACTTTATTCATGCTATGAGTTGGAGAATATGCATAATTCTATTTTCGTAGGACTAATCTTCCCTTTAGCTTCCCTATCTACAACTTCATTATACTACAATAAATAAAGTTTTACATCCAGTCTTTATAGGTAGAGAAATTTCTTGTAAATAATATAACCAGTCATTTATATTTTATTTCTGTATTTTTATCAGAATTACTTTATATGTACATTTAATGAAAGTCATTTTTTTCACATCATATTTTTCACATAATAGAAGAGACCATCTCTAGGGCCACTTACTTTATAACTGAGGTTGAAAAAAAGTCTTCTGAGCCTGATAAAAACCAAAACCTTGAGAGCACTTCCTTCAAATTTGTACTTTGCTGTTTAACCATAATACTGAATAAAATTTTATAATATAATACTTTTTAAATGGAAAAAAATATTTTATTATTTTATGTACAAATGCTTCTATACTCACAAAAGTGGTTCCAGGTTAAGACTTAAAGTAGCTTTAGAAGCAGTGCCTCTAAGATCACTGGTTACCTACCTGTATCATAGTCTGTATTAGTCTGTAAGCCTGTGAAAGGGTGAGGTCCAGCATAAAATCAACATGGAAATAACTTGATATCTATACTATATGACAGAGGGCTCACTAGCAGAAATCAAACTGGTTACAACTTCTATTACTCTTTTTGTTTGTTTGTTTTTATTTCAAATTTTACAAAACCAAAGAAAACAAGTATTTCCATAAGCAAAGAAAAAGATTATTTTAAATGAAATCACAAATCTCCTATATGTTTAGCTTACTTTTCTTCATATCAGCATACTAAATCCCATCCACAAGTGTAGTGGCCCCTCCCTACCCTACCTACAGGAGACTAATACATATAAATTTAGTCTTTCTGTGTTTTTCTTTTGTTTAGATAAATTAATGCCAAAAATGTAACACTTTTGAAATTTAATTTTTTAATTCTACATAGGTAATAGAGAAATTATTTTATATGAAGACTTTAATAAGAGGTTATTTGCCCACATACACAAGTAATGAATCTTCCTAAATTTTTTAACCTTGATAAAACTCCAATTATAAAATTATAATTATTTTTCAAAATACAGAACCGTGGATCTGATTCCAGTGGATCAATTCAGAAATATAAGTAATGTGAATTTACAGAACAACAATCTTACCTCATTCAGTGGCTTAATCTATCTGCCTAATGTGAAGGTAAGTTCATAAAACTTTTAATTTTTGTTGCAACTTTTGTAGTAATATAAACTACCCTAAACTTTTATTTTTGACATAAAATTAATCTTATCACTCAGTAATTATGAACAAATACAGCTTTCTATATCAATTTCAATTATCTAAAATCAATTCTAAATCTTCTCTGTGTGTAAGATCTGTTTCAGAACTTTAAAACATCAGTAGTAGAATAGTTATTCAATCATTTGTCATCTCTAACTCTTCATCACCTCATTTGAAGTTTTCTTGGCAAAGTGGTTTTTCATTTCCTTCTCTAACTCATTATAAAGGTGAGAAAACTGAGGCAAACAAGGTTAAGTGACTTGTTCAGGGTCATACAGCTAATAAGTGTCTGAGGTCAGATTTGAACTCAAGAAGAATCTTCCTGATCCCAGGAATAACACAATCCATTACAACCTCTAGCATATAGCCACCTAGTGGAATAGTGGACAGAATTAATTTGTTCTCACATCTTCTGTGTGCACCAAGCACTCGAAACCCAGCAAAATGCTCCACAATTTATTAAGCAAGACCCTTAATCTCATTCTGCTTCAGTCTATAAACTGCAATTTATCCTGCCTGCTTCACAATTGTTTTAAGGATCAAAAGAGTTGATGAATGTAAATCATTGTTCAGTGACAAACTACTTTGTAAATGCAAGTTTTCATTAACATGAGGAGAATGATTTTGTTGAAAGAACACTGGACTTAGGGTCAAAAGACCTTGGTGCTAGTCCCAGTACTTCTACTTATTACTAGCAATTTGACATGATCAAGACAAACTCTGAACCTCAGTTTTGTTTGTTTTTTTTTTAATCTGTAAAAGAGGAACATTACCAGTATTGTGAGGAGAGCACTTTATAAACTGTAAAACACATATAAATGTGAGCTATTACTGATGCTATTATTATCTTCATCAAGGTTAGAGAAAAATCAAGCCTCCCAGAACAGAGAGCTGACTCCTTTCTTCCCTCCCTGGCTCAACTATCATCAAAGGTGTTTTAAACCTGGAGAAATTGTACTAATATATTAGTTCAGTCTTTTCTACATTAATCAGAGGAATGATTCCATCTTTTCCTAATATAAATTGATTGGGGCACAGGATAGGAAAGTTGGGCAGCTTTTTAGCATCTTGCAAGTTGTTTACCTCAGTATTTTGTTTGAAATATTGTGAATCTTAAAATATCAGATACACTTAAATAGAAATCCAAAAAATACTCAAAATAAAATATATAGAACTTGGTAATTATCCATAATTACCTGCCCTTTACAAGGCTGCTTAGGGCTCTCCAAAGCATACCATTGCAGCCCTTTGGCCCTTTGTTCAGATAAATATGTAATTATACTAACAGAAATTCTTTAAGAGAAATACAAAAATCTATGTAGTTGTAATACAAATATAGAATGTTAGTAAAAAGAATCAATCAATGTTAAAAACAATGGGGACAAAGAAAGAAAATCTTTTGATTTGGATAATAGGCATATTTTATTTCTAAGATTTATAAACAAAATCCTTTCTTTTGGTAGTTGGGGGTTTTAACTTACCTTTATTCACGTAGTTAACTATCTGCATCTTCCAAATTTTAATTTTTCAGATATATTAATGACCTGAGATTAGCAGAATGTCCATAGAGATGAAAGGTTAAAATATTTAAATTTGTGCCTTATAGCTATGGTTTCAGAATTAAATGGAATGACTGGTATAAAATTGACATGAATTCTAACACCAATATTTTAAAATATTGTCACATTTCAGAATGAGAACCCCTTGTCATTTTTCACATTTGGTGGTAAGCAAGCTAGCTTCTGAGTTGAAAAAAAAGGTGGTTTTGTTGTAATATTTTATTTATGTTTTGCTTTATGTAGGTATTGTGTCTCAACTATAATCACATAGAATCAATAATACCCCGAATAAAGCCTCAGACTCACTTAAGCAATAGGCAGCTTCTCTATCAGAAGGTAACCTCCAGTGGATATGGACAGCAAGCACTACCAAAAGGAAACAGGTGCTGTATGAGCCTGTTTTTTTTTAATATTAGTTAATGTTTATTAGATAAAGAAATAAATAGGAAAAAAAGTAATGAAACAATAACATATTGTAATGCTACTAAAAATTCATATGATTTTAAAAGAATGTCTTTGCCTCAAATTATCATTCAAAAAGTACATTGAGTGCTTTTTATGTTTTTTATGTTTTTATGTTTTTTACAACTCAAAGATATATAATAAAATATTTGTAGGTTCAAATTTCTGTTATCTAGAATTGCATTTTTCTACACAAATTCATTCATAACTTCTTATTCTCAAGCAAAACTATGGAAATCAGCCTCTCAATAGTGAGTCTATATATTCAATATAGTGAGTCTATCTTCTGTAATTATAGAATCTCAGAATTGGAAGAGACCATAAGACTGTCCAGTAGAGGCCATACTTTAAGCAGTAATTCCACTGTTGTATCCTTGACAAGAGGTTATGCAGCCTCCACTTGAAGACCTCCAATGATAAAGAACTCACTAACTGCTAAAGGGACTCATTCCACTCTTAGAAAATTATATGTTTTTAAGAAGTTGTTTCTCATATCCATCTAAAGTCTCCTTCCCTGTAACTTCTAGCCACTTACTTCTACCCTCTAGATTCTGGGGCCAAGCAAAACAGTTCTATTTCCATGGCTACAAAATAGCCCATTATTTATTTGAAGTCAATAATAATGCATCCCTGAAGTTTTTCCTCTCTAGATTAAATGGAGTAATTTTAATCATTCTTTGCATATCATAATTTTGAATTCCTTGATAATCCTTAATAACTCTCTCAATAAGTGTTATGGAACAATTAGTCCTTCCCAAAAATGTGCCACCCCAAAATGAATCCAGCATTCCAGATATGGTCTAACCAAAAAATAGTACAAGACAATAAGCCTCCTTTAGTGAGGCCCAAGAACTCATTAATTTTTTTTAGCTGCTTCATTAAACTCAGTGACCTTCTTAACAGTCTACCAAAACCTTCTCAGGTCTTTCTCATATGAGCTTTAACTAAACTTAAGTCCTCCTTCCTAATGCTTCTAACCCAAGCATAAGATTTTACCATACATATATCTGTCATTTTAATTTAAACTCATTAGATTCAGCCCATTGTTACAAATCTTTGAGACCGTATCCCTGTTACCTAATATGTTTCATTTCCCAAATAACTTAATAAAAACCTCTTACTTATTAATGGAATACTCCTTCTAGTGTTTCTTCTTACTAGTATTTGCATAATGTTCTCTAGCATTTACCAATTTCAGATTCAAGGTTATTTCCATGTTATTAATGATTCATGTAAAGGAACATTTGCTACAGCTTCAGTTTTCAGACACAAGAACTATTCCCCAATGTTCTTGCTAGAGTCACTGCTTCTTCTTGCTCTCATTGTTAGAGATCCACACAAATGCTGAAGTCTTTTCCTCAACCCCCTCTCCCAGCTTCTAATACAAATAGTTCCCCTAGTCTTCCCCTTAGGCTTAGGAGGCACAAGACTAAAGGGTCCAAAATTATTAGCAGCATTTCTGTATCCACATTGTTGATTCAATTAAATTGGCTTTTATTAATTGTCTTGATAACTTAGCCATGATTTATAATGCAGTTTCCATGGTGAAATGGTTGGATTCTAAACACAGTGTTTTGGTATATAATCTGTTTATACATTGGCGACTACATCTGTATTTTTTTTAGTCCTTATTGTTGTCTTTAATAGCTCTCTAGTTTGTTTACTTTGTCAGTACAGTTTTAAAACCATTATACTTCTTAGTAGCCTTGTTCATCTTGAGTTTGAAAATAAATTTTATGCCAATAATTTAAAAATCATAGTATTTCAGCTAATGTTTGTTAAGTGTTTATTATATAAAAAACATTTGGCTGATGTGATAAATATGGAATTTGTATTTCTCACATAGTTTAGTAATAATAATGTTTATAAAATTTGAATAACAAATTAATATATGATACAGTGTCTTAACCTGAGGCATATAGGGGTTATGATTTTAACTGTTCTTAGCGGGGAGTTCACTAAATTGTATAAAATTTCTTCTGTTTTGGATTTTTATTGCATTGATCTGTCAGATTAGGAGGAACATAATACTTTATGCAAGTTTCCTTTATCTTTTCCACTCAGAGTGACCCATTTTTCATGTAACTAGTCCAAGATTTCTGAGGAAGAATTGCCTCATATATTTGATATTTAAGTAAAACAGTGTGGATTTGATTGTATATAACCATATATTTTTATAAGTATAAGATTCAGAGTAAATTTTGCTGGCACATAGCAAATTCAAAAGACTGCAAGTAGAATTTTTTTTCCCCTTCCAAAGATTGTGTCTACCTATTTCACCCAGACTAGAAGTTCAGAGGCTATTCACTGGTTCATCCAATTCATCCAATCTCGATACTGATTAACATGGTAATTTCAACCTATTCTTTTCCTACCTGGTTCATCTCTCCCTAGGCAACGTGATGACCTCTGGCTCCTGAAGGCCCACCCTGTCGATGCCATACTTTGTATAGACATCCAGTTCATATAGCCCATTGTAGCTTAGAACTTAGAACTTTCAAACTCAAGATTTCAACCTCTGGCTTCCTCTAATAACTGGGATTAGAGACATGTGTCACCATGCCTAGCTATAAGTAGGATTTTTTTTTACTCTAGCACCATTAATAAATTTATTCTTTGTAAAAGCCCAGAGAGGGGATAGGACTGGGACCAGAGTTCCCCAGGTAAGGGTGAGGGAAAATGATAGAGGAATACAAAGGTAGAATTAGAGGGACCTTGCCTGTAGGTATGAACAAGGGAAAAGGTAAGAATCAAAAGATGCAGTGTGGAGTCAGAAGGGTTTCACCTGCTTCTGGCAGAATGAGTACAGTTTATTGCTAGTTGGTAACAACTTTTAAAGGTAAAAACCACAGTAATTAAAAACAATCACCCATGAGAAAAGTCCATGGGAAAAGTGTGACAAGAATATAAATAGGGCAGCTGGTAGGATAATGGTTGGGGCAAGATAATAGTTCCAGGAATCATCCAGGGTTCATAGAATCCAGCAATCTTGTTAGGGGAAAATAAAAGAAGGTGGAGGCAAGGGCACGCAGACCTTTTCTCAGACAGACTGTGAGATCTCAACCTCTGATGAGGGCTCTCCGATCTTTATCCTAGGTGGGCCCAGAGTTATCAATCTCTGACAAATCTTACCTTTAAAAACCATTTAAATGTGTGTATATATATTTAAATTATATTCTGTACAATGATCTTTTAGATGGATATATATATATACACAAGACTAGGCCTGGATATATATATCCAGGTCTAGTCTTCCTTGGTTTGCACTTTTGATTTTATTGGTGTAGGGAACTCCCAGTGTGGAAACTCTAAGCTTACTAAGTAACCAAGGTTGCATCCAAAAATGAATCTTCCTGAGCTGGAAGATTATTGTCTAGCCACTAAAGCATGCTGTTATCTATATCTGTTTATTAAAGAGGACATTCTGAATTTTAAAACAATTCAGTTATTTAAAAAATTAATTTGCATTAAGCATATGTAAGAATTTGGTTTGTTGATGAGACACTGCATCTGAAATTATGGCCCAGGGCTCACACTTATTTATACTTTTCAGGGATTCAAGTCTTACAGAAAATTTGCCTCCAATAATGCAGAGTTTAGAAGTTCTTCATTTGGGATACAATGGAATTTGTAATTTGGTACAGTTGCAGCTCAACAGACTAAGAAATTTAAAATTTCTTTTTCTCCAAGGTAAGTAATAGAACTTATAATGTGGAACATTTTATTAGCATATTCATCTGATTTGTTATTCTTGGTTGATATTCCTAGCATACAATTTTCAAAAAAATTATTAGAGATTTGTTTATGAAAGATATTAAACTAAAAAACCAAGAGGTCAATGATGGTTACTAAGTTCATTTACATCTTCATTACCTTAACACCAAGTGGCAATACAACTAGATAACATAATAACAAAATTCAGTTGGAGGAATGAAAGGCAAAGAATCTCAAGGGAAATGATGGGGCAGGGGAAGGACAAAAAGAACTCATTCCTATAATACCTACTTGTATCACACTTCAATATATTCTATGAAACAGTAACCATCAAAAGTGTTACTAGTTCAAAAGAAAAAAATATGATTGGAGAAACAAGTTGGATAAATAAGATCTAGAAGCAAAAAACATAGTATGGGGTTATTAAACCTAAGGATCCCAAGTAATGGTCAGGAGAGACACTATTTGCCAAAAGCCACTGGGGAAACTGGAAAGTAATGTGACAAAAATTAGGTTAAGAAAAGCAGCCTCATAAGAAACTCCAAATGGATAGGGCACTAAGATTTAAAAGACCATGTCAAAAGAAAACTAAGAGAGCAGGGGTAAATCCTTTTATAGACATGGATTAGGAAAATATACTTGACAAAATGAAGGATAGAAAGGATAATAAAAAGCAACTTTGATTGTAATGCATTAAAAAAATACCCTTACCTTCAGTCTTAAAATCTATTCGTAGCTATTATTAGTAAACAATTAAATTATTCTGGCTCTTTGCAATTATGACTTAGACTCATTCTGTAAGACTTGTCAAGGGAATTTTAGAAACTAAATATTTTTATAATGATAGTGACTGCTGGAAAACATCTTGGGCCATTTTTCTCTTTGTTGGACATCCTTACTTTATGATTTATGTTTGCTTTATTCATTGTCTTAGGCTGTAATTTTGATTTTTTAAGAATACCTATAAGGGAAATAGGTAGCTCAAGGAATAGAGAGCCACGCCTGGGTGGTTTGGAGGGAGGGGGGTCCTGGGTTCAAACCTCAGCCACTTCCTAGCTTTGTAACCATGGGCAAGTCACTGAATCCCAATTGCCTAGTCCTTAACATTCTCCTATTTCAGAACCCATACTTAATATTGATTCTAAGACAGAAGGTAAAAGTTAAAAAAAAAAAGAAAATAGCTAAACAAAGAAAGATGAGAGCAATTTGAAAAATCCCACTGACACTTTGTTCCCATTTGATCTTCTTGCAGGCAATGAAATTAGTCAAGTTGAAGGACTTGACAATTTGCCAGCCCTTCAAGAATTGGTACTGGATCACAACCGCATCAGAGCTATTAGCGACAGTGCCTTTGTTAAGCCTAGTGCTCTTGTGGCACTTCATTTGGAAGAAAACAGACTACGAGAACTGACCAATATGCAGCCTTTGGTAAAATTAGAAAAACTATACCTAGGATATAACAAAATTCAGGTATCAGATATTTTCTTTTAAATCTTACCTCTTGACATGAATTTCCCATCCTAAAGGAACTTTCCCATATAGGAACTCCTACGGGAACTTTGTAATGAGAATTTTGCCTGTGTTGCATTTTTTGTTACCTGAAGTGTGCTTATGTTTTATTCCATGTAAATAAATACTCTGTGATGCACAAGCTTTAATACTATAATGAATCTTTGACCTCATCCTTGTGGTTACACTCCATCCAGTGATACAGACTAAAATCCATCCTTTCCTTCCCATATCATCTTCCTTTAAACCTTCCCTCTGGAGATTCACCCAGCATGTCTCGCCCTCCTCCAAATGGATACCTGTGAAAAATATGGACTTTTGCTAAATGGCCTACTCATCCTTTTTTGGTTTCTGATGATTTCTGGCAATGAAATCAGTCAAATTGAATAATGCAATTAAGTCATATGGGGGGGGGGAGGGACTTCTCTTTGTTCCAAGAGTTGTCCAAGGTTGCAGTGATATCTCTTTCCCCTACATTCAACATGTTTGTCTATTCCCCAACTAGCTTACACAGAAATATTTTATTTGGCAAACTTGTGCAACTAACATATATAGTTTAGGGAGTTTTATTTTTGGATGATAGATATACCCAGTCCAAAAAAAAGAGGATCAGTGAATATGAAGGGAAATATCAAGGCATCAGTAAATATATAAATAATAAGCAAAATATAAATCATTTACTTTTTTGGAATTTTTGTAGTGAAAAGAATTCTTAAGTAGGAGCCAAGAACCCTTGATTTTAGTTCGAAATCTGCTACCATCTAGCTTGCTTAAGCAAGTCACATAACCTTTCTGTACCTCAATTTCCCTATATACTGTATATACTGTTCCCTATATACTGTATATCTGTGTAGCAAAGTATTGTAGTGTGGATTCATCTTCATGAATTCAAATCCATAGTCAAATACTTACTAATTGTGTTACCCTGGGCAAGTCACTTAACTCTGTTTGCCTTAATTTCCTCATCTGTAAAATGAACTGGAAAAGAAAATAGCAAACCATCTAGTAACTTTGACAGGAAAATGCCAAATGGAGTCGCAAAGAGTCAGACATGACTGAAAGAACTGAACAAATGAGAATTTAGGAATAAATCATTTCAAAATTCTCTTCTAGCTATATTCTCCACTCTTAAAAACAAAAACAAAAAAACATGTTACATATCTCTGTGTCTAAAAATTCTAATTTCTATTGAGTCTCACTTATTCATACATTGTATCTGTTTCAAGGTTTCTAAACTGAGGCTATAATTATTTCTCATTGTCTTATATTTGAAAATGTTGAAGCTAGACAAATGGTAATTTTTTATTTTTTTTAATAGGATTTGATAGAATTGGAAAAGCTTGAGTTTATTCCTTCTCTCAGAGAGCTTACAATATATGGCAATCCAGTGAGTATATTCACTTTCTTTTTTGGCATTGTTACTTAGATCCAGCCCAGAGCATCTTTAAAAGTTTACAGTTAAATTCAGGAACAGCAAGTAGGGTCTCCTTGACTTCTCCAAAATACCTCCCCAGCTATTTGAAGATGCCAGAAAGGACTTTAACTGAACCTTTTCATTCCTCAATTAGAGATAATATTTAAATGTAAATACCTCTTGGACTTTAATTCATAGGAAGGTATATATAACTCACGGAACAATTATTCATGGGGCAGTGGAGGAATTAAAGGAGAAATGAAGACACTAAATACCTGAAACAAATATAAAACATTTCCTGAGATTTGAGGGCAGGGACACTCTCTCCTACTAAGAAGACTCTTATGGTGACTCCCACATTCAAACCAAGTTCAGTCCTAGAAGAACTTTCAAGACTGGAAATGTCCATCTCAAAGGTTGCTATTCAGTTACCTTTGCTCAAGGAAAGAAACACAAAACAGAAAAGCCAACTAGAAGCTTTAGGTCCAGATGCAGTAACACATGTGCTCTTGCCATGGGCCAGCAACAACCAAAGCTATTGGGGAAGAAGAGAAGACAAAATCCCACCTCCTACCCAGGAAGTTCAAGGCAGAAATGTCAGTCTTAAGCCAAAGGTTTAGGAGATAGAAGAAAAACGTACAGGAGGAAGTTATCTCTCCCTCTAGGCTGACTAGGTGGCTCCTTGCCCAGTAGCTGGTTCTCTTTGGCTCACCCTCTCCCTGTTGTCATCACAGGGGGCATGAGATAGTTATGCTCAGAAATTGCCAGGAACAGTTTCACTCATCTCTGCTCCACGTGGGTCATCCGATGTGTTCTGGCCCTCTTGTGTAAGCAAGGGAGGTTAGGAAATAAATGGACAGATAGTGGCCAGTGAACCAAAGAGAATCTTGCCGCTGGTCAGCCCTACTATTAAGAATAATCTGGGTTTACATTTTAATCATTAGGCAGTTTTGGTGGAGGGTAACTGTGTGTCCTAGGGCCAGTTAGGTATTGCAGCAGATAGAATGCTGGGCCTGAAGTCAGGAAAACTCATCTTTTCGAGTTCAAATCCAGGCTCAGTAACTCAGTAACTCAGTAACCTGGGAAAGTCACCCCATATGCTTCAGTTTCCTCATCTGTAAAATGAGCTGGAGAAAGAAATGGCAAAATACTTCAGGATCTTTGTCAAGAAAATTGCAAATGAGGTCATAAAGAATCAGACACAATCAAAACAACAGAATAATAACAATAACAAATGAGGTATCCTGGTAGATAGAGTATTAGACTTGGTGCCAGAAAAAAATGAGTTTGAATCTTGCTTCAGACATTTTTTGCTTAGCTATGTGACTTTATAAGCAAGTCACTTAACCTTTCTCAGCTTCAGTGGTCTCATCTGTAAAATGGTACACTATCTGCTGCAGCACTTACCTGCTATCATTATGAAGAAGCCCCCTGGCATAATCAATAAGGCATTGGATTTGGAGTTGGGAGGACCTGAATTCAAGTCCTGCCTCAGTCACTTATTAATGCTGTATTCCTGGACAGGCTACTTATACTGTCTGTAGCTTGGTTTCCTCATCTGAAAAATGAAGAGGTTGAATTTCATACTCTCCCCCTCACACACCTCACCCAGGTCTCTTCCAGCTCTAAATCAGGTATAAGATACTAAGTTAATTCAGCAAGGTTATATAGGAGGACTATTGAATATCAATTATTTAAATTTCTCAGCTTCGTGTACTTGAAAATGACATTAAATTTTAATTAAGCTGTTTTATAAATATAAGTTTGTTTTTATACAAGTGGAAAATATTCTTTTAACTATGGAAAATATTTGGCATGCTCAGTGGTTTTTGATATATTAGCAAATATATTAAAATCAATAACAACATCTTTGTAAATAGAGTTCACCAGAGTAATTAATCTACATATACATTTATAAAATAACAAAAGTATTACCTCCTATAGTCAACTGAAAAAGAATTGAGACAAACTATCTTTTTCAATAAACTTTAAAGAAGTAAAATCACATGGATATAAGCCCTACAAAAATGTAGATTTTCCCCCATCTATCCACTTAGACAAACTGACAAATTATTTGAAACTAGAATCTTCTGCATGTCACTTTCAAGTGATCCAAGAAAGTGATCCACTTGAACCATAAATCTCACCAATTCCCAAGGGGAATACATTTTTGCTGAAATGACTTTAGAATGTATAAAATCCTTAAATCTAAATATTTTAAGGTACTGCTCTCATCGTTATCTTATATCCAAATTATATATTATCTTATGACCAATTCCTTATAACCAACACTTTGTAATGGGAAAATAGAGGGGAAGAGGGTAGGGAAAAGAAGATAGTGGGGTCCCCCCCCTCCTGCTCTGGTAGCCTGATAGGCTTTTCCTTCTGTCTATAATTATGCTAGGAATAGTTTTAAATTGAATGAAGCCAGACTTTAGGGATAGCCAGTTAGGTTTATTGGGCCAGGAAAATAAAGGTTTTGGAAGGCTACAGAAAATTAGATCTCCCACAGGTATGTGGGAACCAAAAGATCTTACCCAGGGCAAGGCTCTTCTCTAGAAAAGGTGCCAAAACTTGCACTTCTCCCTTCTTTTTATATATTCTCAGACACCTCCCACAAAAGGAGAGGGATGCATCTGAGGAAGCTGGGATAGAGGATCCTGGGATATGTATTCTCCCAGGATTCAGAGCCATTTTAAAATGAACTTTTCCCCGTGATCCTTTGAAAGACTAGTCTCCCCAATGGATCAAAACAAACACAAATAAATTTACAATCACAATAAAATATACATCAATACAAGGGGGAAATGGCAACAATTTTACAACAAAATAAAATTAAATATTTGGCGCTTTTTTACAAAGAAATCAGGGGGCAGTCCCCTTCTTCCCAACTATATATATATATATATATATATAATGAATTTTTTTAACCAAATCAAGTGAATTTTTTAAGAAAAACAAATGACATTTTTAACCCCCCCAAAAGATTTTATATATCTGGATTTTTGTTCATTTGTTTTTTCTTTATAAACCCTTACCTTCCGTCTTGGAATCAATACTATGTATTGGTTCCAAGGCAGAAGAGTGGTAAGGGCTAGGCAATGGGGGTTAAGTGACTTGCCCAGGGTCATATAGCTGGGAAGTGTATGAGGTCAGATTTGAACCTAAGACCTCCCGTCTCTAGGCCTGGCTCTCAATCCACTGAGCTACTCAGCTGCCCACTGCATCTAGGTTTTTTCTCAGGTTCTCTAGAGTAATGTGTAGTCTTTATGCAGTCTCTCCATTTGGATTCTGGGAGGCATTTCTTTTCCTTAAATGACTTAAAACTTTTCATTTTAAATAAAAACACATTCCCCCCTGAGGAGAATATTTTTAAAAAACCATTTAAATCACATAGGGAAGACTTGTCTGAAGCATGAGGCATATGAATCACTGCCAATTAAGTCATCAGAAAAAATATAGCACATAAAAGCCAAATAACTATTGGATGAAATTTCTAAACATCCAATCCTAAATTTTATATGAAAAAATCCTAAATAAGAAAAAAATACAAAATTACAACAGGACTTTGAATAATGCCCAATTAAAGTAATCCGTGTCTAACATCATGCACTTACCCATTCACTAACCAGGACCACAGTCACCCATCACAGCAAGAAGGTTAGGAAAAGGGACTAGATTTTTATTCCTTGGTCTGATATATTTCATCTTTCGTTGTTTCTTCTCAGGAATAGAATATGGAGCCAGAATAGCCAATCATTAGGTACTTGATATAAATTTTACAAGGAGTGTGATACAAGGAGTCCTGCGTCTTAATATATGTTAAGCATCTCAACCTCAATTCTCACACACAAGGTTCAAGTCCTTTTTTAATTTTTTTTTTATTGGCATAGAAAGTTTCAACAATCTAGCAGGATTGGTTTCTCTTTTAGACCTGTGTGCTCTTTTGGCACCATTCAGATTAAATATGTGCTTCTTTGGCACTATGTAGATCAAATCTGTGCTCCTTTTGTTGCCATTTCTTCAAATCAGACATATATACTAAGTCCCATAATGTTTAAATACTAATGGTAGTTTTAGTAGTCTAAGGCTTTTTGGGCAGGCAGTTACTATTAGAATTAATGGACATAGTAAACTTGCATTAATGTAATAAGCTAGAATCTTTCAATTTATGTAAATGACATGTGCTTAGGAAAATTAAATTGCATATGCAATTATAAGAAATGTGCTATAATTTCAAATATATATATATATCCTATAATTAGTGATAATCAAAAATATCTTAGAATCAGTGTCACTGAAGGAGGGGTAGAAAATAAAGGTTCTTACCCAAGAATTGAGATGCATTTTCTCTTAACCATGGTCCACAGTGTGAGTGCAAATGAGGTATAAAACTAATAATACATTGAAGTAAATACAAATATTTTTCACAAAAAGGAGTCATAAAATACAAATCAAGTCAATGTAGGTCATTAATACAAGTCGCTAATACAGTTTTTTCTGTGAGGTAATTATGTATGTTTAAATCTTCCAAATACACAAAAATCACAAAAAACAAGTTTTCCAAATACAAGTTGTTATAGGCTTCCATAAAGGCACAAATATAGAGAAGAGTCAAATATAGAATGGCACAAATCGATTAAGGGGGTAGACAAGTTCTTCTTCTTTGCTAAACATGTATGGTTTTCCTTTTAGAATCTTATCCTTATCTCTAGAAAATTTATACTGGGGTCTTATTACTATATACATTACTACAAGGGACAAATTGATAAGCACAGTGTTCATTTGAAGTTCTGCTTTTAAGAATTATATACATATATAAATATTTACATTTATGCTTATACATATATATGTACATATTGCTTTAAATTGCTAATCTCTACAACACTATATGTGTAATCCCAGTAGTTGCCATCAGACAAATGATGGGATGGGTATTGTGACTTTGGGTGTAATATTGTAATATTCTTCCTACAAATAGAATTATGTGAGAGGAAACAAGAATTTAGACATTCTTGATGGGAAAAGACTCATTAAAAATAATAGGGGAGGAGGGCGGAGCTGGGTAGCTCAGCGGATTGAGAGCCAGGCCTAGAGACGGGAGGTCCTAGGTTCAAATCTGGCCTCAGACACTTCCCAGCTGTGTGACCCTGGTAAAGTCACTTGACCCCCATTGCCTAGCCCTTACCACTCTTCTGCCTTGGAGCCAATACACAGTATTGACTCCAAGACGGAAGGTAAGGGTTTAAAAAATAATAGTAATAATAGGATAGGTCAATTTTTGTGTGTGGTAATAAAACAACATATACAGCAGGATTCTATACTCTTTTGGTCGATGTGTGATCCTAAAGATGGGATATAGTGTTGAAAATAATTTGTAAATGCCTACCCACTGTCTTTTCATTTTTTATTAAAAATGCCCTAAACATAAAAATTATAAATATTGATTATTCAGTAATTACTAACTTTTATATAATGCATATAGAATAATTTATATATTTAAATCAATATTCCTAATAAATTTCCATTGGTATCCATCATTGTTTAATCTTTTACCTTCCAAGGCTAAGTAGACTCTTTTTAAAATTTTATTTTATTTTTCAATTAACAAGCCTTTATTTACCTTTCCCCAACATAAAATAAAAATCTTTCTAACAAATATGTATGGTCAGACAAAACAAAGTCCCACATTATCATCACCCAAAAATCTGTCTCATTTTATATCTTGAATCCATATCAATATCACTTTCTTATGTGTCCATTGTCCTTTAGTTATACTTCATCCCATAGTGCTTCAAAGTTTGGGATGGCATAGTGCTAAAAGACTTTTTAAAGGCAAGCTATTAGTTGCTTGCCCTCACCCTGACCACCACAAAATCATGTGTAATAATTTGCTTTTCCATGACCATGTTTTTTTTCTCTCAGGATAAAGTTATTTTATCAAACGTTCTATTTAAAATGTCAAAATATACAAATGGCCTCCCCTCTACTTCCACCGTCACCATGCTGGAACTGAGCTGCTAGTGTAATGGGAATTACTCCCTTCTGTGTGTGTATTTAGGGAATGAGGGAAGGTGAGAACCAGGGTGAGACAGACTTTATGAGGGCCTGTGGATTTCAGAACAACAAAAAGAAAATAGAAATCACTTTGGACAGATGACCATTAGAGTCAAAGCTCTTTTTTTCCAAATGAAGAAAAAAAATTATCCAAAAATATCTTCCTTGACAATGCCTGATTTTTCCACTTCATCCTTAGTACTCTCTGTAATCCTACCCATTAATAGTGATTTGTGCTTTTAAATATTAATTTTGTTAAAAATTCAAGTATTTTTGAGAAGTTAATGGACCATCACTTTAATTAATTCAGATACATTGCTTCTAACTAAAAGCCTTTTCTCTGAAGGAATAAGACTTTTCATTGGATAGGAGAAACAGTTAAATTTTGAAACAAGAAATCCCTTCTAAGGATAAAGAGCAAATTTGAGTAGAGTGTGTATTAGGGGTACCTAAAACATGGTAAGAACACTCACCATGGAAGAGAGTTGGAGAAAGGGATGCAGAAGAGGGCCAAACACAAATTGCTTGTGCTTGCAAACTACAAATGTGAGAAATAGTGAGAGATCTCACCTTCCTTTTCTCTTTTTCTTTCAACACATAGCCCACTGCTCCTGGGACCCCAGAACTCGGGCTAATATTTGGAAAGCATAGAATATTATAAATTAAATAGGCATTTGTAGGCTAGCCTGAGCATCTAGTCACTATTTGGAAAAGCACTTTGAGTCCTGAACAACCTATTTACAAATGAACACAACCTGCTTACAATTTAATCACCAAATGATGTAATTCACCAAGTCAAAACAAGTTAAGTATTTACTCTTTACTAAGAATTGTGCTAAGCAATGGGCACTCAAAAAATGGCAAAAACGTCCTATCCCTCAAGAAGCTGTTATTCTCAAGAGGGAAGAAAAACAAAAAATATACAGAAGAAATTAGAAGTGATGATAGAAGGAAGGATATGGTATTAAGGGATCCAGAGAAAGACTTCTTGCAGAAAGTGAAATTTTAGACTAGATTTGAAGGATACAAGAGAAGCCAGGAGACAGAGAGAGGAAGGAGAAGGCTTTCACGCATGGATAGCATTTTCAGTCTGTGAAAATACTAGGGCAACTAGGTAGTACAGTGGATAAAGCACCAGGCCTGGAGTCAGAAGGACCTGGATTCAAATCTGGCCTCAGAAACTTCCCAAATATGTGATCCTGGGCAAAACACTGAATCCCAATTTTGCCTGGTCCATATTGCTCTTTTGTCTTAGAATCAACACTCTGAGACAGAAGGTAAGGGTTAAAAAGGAGAAAGAAAATGCAGATTTAAGAGACAGAGTATCTTGTAAGAGAAACAGAAGACAAGAGTCACTATATTCTGGAGTACATGGAAGGGAGTGAAGTGTAAGAAGCCAGGAAAGGTAGGAAGAAGGCAAGTAGTGCAGGACTTTAAAAGACAAAAGGAATTCATATTTAATCCTGAAAGCAGTTAGCCAATGGGATTTATTGAGTGGGGAATGAGGGTAGAGGGAGTGACAAGGTCAGATTTAAACTGTCAAAAGATCACTTTGGCCAAGTAGAGCATAGCCTGGAGAGAAGAGAAACTTGAAACGAATAACCAGAAGGCTATTGTAGAGTTATAAGCATGAGGGGAGGAGGGCCTACACCAGAGCATCAACTGTGTCAAAAGAAAGAAAACATGGAAATTTATTCAGATTTTTTTAATTTTAAAAAGAAAGATGAATGGATGGAGAGAAATAGAGAGAGAGAGAGAGAGAGAGAGAGAGAGAGAGAGAGAGAGAGAGAGAGATAAATTACAAAGAATCAGTAGGACCTGGAAGCAAACTAGTTATGAGAGATTGGGGAGGACAAGTATTGGGTGAGTGAGGGTGAGACATCCATGATGACAACTAAGTTTCAAGCCTAAGGAACTGAAAGAATGGTGGTAGCATTGCTAAAAAGGAAAGAAAGTGTCACAAAAACCTAGACATTATCTAGGATAAAAGGGTGATCAACACTGCCAAAAATTGCAGAGACATAAAAGATGAGGTATGAAAGTAGAGGGAAAAAAAGGTTATTAGATTTGGCAATTAAAAGATTATTTGGTAACTTAATTGATGAGGCCAGAAGTTAGAATTAAGAAGAAAATGAGAGGAAAGGAAGTGAAGTCATCAAGTGTAGACAACTTTCTCAAGGATTTTCATCACAAAAAGGAAGAAATAGGGATGACATTGAACAGGAATAGACGATGATGGATTTTTAAAGATTGAAAAGATATGAGTGTGGTTTATATGCATTAGGGGAAGCAGGTAGGGGATATGAGACTGAAGATTAGTCAAAGAGTAGAAAAACTGCATAAAAAGAAGAGATATAATAGGATCAAGTTGCTAGTAGAAGAATTAACGTTTTGCAAGGGGCAGAGTCATCTCTTCATGTGAGTGATAGAGGAGATAGTGGGAATAGCTATCCAAGTGATGTGAAACAAGGAGAAAGGAAGAAGAATGAGCTCTCAATGAATGGCCTCAATTTTTTTCAATAAAATATGAAGCAAGGTACTCTGCTAAGAGGCAAGTAGGGAAGAGAATAACTTGGGAGGTTTGAAGAGAGATGGAAAGGTTTAGAAAAAGTACTGTAGCAAGTAGGATAATGAGTCAATTAAGGAGGTGGGAAAGGTTTGCCTTGCACTACAATGAGAGTCTGGATGAAATTATGTGGACCCAGTCAGTATTAGTTTCACGTTTTCCAACTCTTCAGTAACAGATGAATAGAAACAAAGGTAGTAGAGAGTAGGAGTAGTCCAAGGCTAGAATTTGGCAAATCATGGTCAGCAACTGGTTGAAAGGGCAAAAAGCTTATGGAAAGAGGATAATATTGGGTTAAACTGGTTCACCCAGGAGCCAAGACAGGGCATTGAAGAAATTGTAGCCAAAGCAAGACCAGTGGCCTGGGATAACTGAGGGAAAGAGGAATTGGAAGTCACAGTGAGGACTAAAAACTGGGTTAAAGATTGTAAAACAGAAAGATGGAAAAAGAAAACAAGGAATACTACAACTCCCCCCACTCAACTAGTGTAGAATGTAAAAGTACAGCTCGTGCTAGGAATGGCCATGAGGGAGACTTTGTCATCAGGAGGGAGCCAAGTCTCAGAGAAAGCCATGAGATCAAAAGAGTGAGTAAGGAAAAAGTTTAAAATGATAGCAAGTGTGTTAGCTATGGAGCAGACTTGCTATAGTTTTAGCACAGAGTGCCAAAGAATGCCACATTCACCTTGACCATTGTGTATACCTTTCCTGGGGTGGAAGTGCTTAATTAAAACCATGCTCTCTGTAGTAGAGAGGTAGCAGATCTGCTATCCTTTGGTGCCTCCTCTATGAGGAAAGCCATTTTGTGTAGGGGTTTGTGGACTTCTTGATATTTCCAAGCAAAATGAGCTCTGAGCCCATAATCATTGGTTCATTCCAATTTCTTTTTAGATAGGTTGAATTTTCAATAAGTTCTAGTCACATGGCTTTGACATAAATGGAATTAGTTTTCCCTGAAAGTAGATATATATACATGCTGGTATAATATATGCAGTATTCTTGTCCAGCAGTAAATAGCTTATAACTGGAGCATAATCCATAAATAAAATATTTAAATATCTGACACATAACTGCTATTCCTTGATCCAAATCCCTTACACACACACACACACACACACACACACACACACACACAGAATCAAGACCAAGGGATTCTGGGATATACACAGTCTGTGCCCTTCTTTTTCCCATGGTGTTCCTCTAGATAACTTCTTAGGGCTGGTCATCAGTTGCTGCTGAAAGAACTATGGATTGTTAAAAGGGAGAGGAGACCCCTGGGATGATAGTACAAATGTTAGTTTGATTGGGAACCCCCCCCTCCAAGGTACAGGTAAAAGCAGAGGTCTGTACCAGATTAGGAACACTACAGGAGTGGGAATGGACAGCTGGTCAGTTTGCAAAACCTAACCCCCTGGGTCCCCTTCTGATCAAACTTCTTGCTGGAGGAGGATCAATGACTTTCCATTCAGGTTTTGACTTTACCTGGATCTGATAGAGATCCTCCTCCCCTATCAGATCTCCACCCACCAACCTTCCTTCTTTCCTTTTAAGATCTGACTGCTAATTAAAACAACTATTTATTTGGGATAGGCTAACAGGGGGGAGGTTAGGGAAGAGGTCAAACAGGAGTTCCCTAAGCTAAAACACACATTGATGATGAATCCTTTCAGCTTAGGCCAACAACCAAAAGGACTGGCCTGGAAGCTTTCTCTGTCTTATTGTTTCCCCTATGCTGGCTAACCTAATCTAATATTAAAGAAACAACAAATGTTATTTAGGTAAAGCTGGCACAGAGAGAAATATTTCTGTCTTCAGGACTGACTCAGCCTGCCTATCAGGGTAAACCTTCTCAGGCAGCTCCACACAGTGTTGAGAAACAGGATCAATTCACAGTCAATGTGGGCATCGGATATGACATGGAAATCCTCAGAAAATGATGCATTTTCAATCCTGAGATGGGAATTGGAGCTGCTTTCAGTCTAGGGTTTTAGAACTCCACTCCAATCAAAGTCCATTTGTTCTCCCAGCAGTCCCTGCCCCCAACATTCCAACTGCCCCTTGTTGTCACTCCTGCTTCCTCACCATTCCACTTCAACTCCATGTAAAATCCTTCTAGGGTTGTGGCCCATTCAAGTCGCTGGAGCTGGATTGAAGGATCTGGTGTAAACGAGAACTCAGTAGGTTTCATAGTCTCACTGTCTGGTTGTTGGCAAACACCTATGATTGCTGATGACCTTGGCTTTTCTTGTATCACAGCTGTCTGAATGGAATGAACAGCCAGTTCTAGCCAGGGCAAGACTACCAATGTCTTCTCATCCGTTTCCCTTTGAGGACAGCCCTCACCCTCCCTGATAGTGCTGATTCTTTTTCTAGTCACCACCATGAGGCTCCCCAAGCAGGGTGAGAGTGAAGGGTGGGTTACAGCAAATTGATAAGCCCTATCCTTACTAAAACAGATGTTTCCAAGAGAGCCCAGGACTCTACATGGCAACTTCAATGACATTTTCAGAAATTAATTTTTTTCATATAAGCATAAAAGAAGTTTCAGAATTAAACTGTTGAGCTCAATAAACTTTTAATACGCTTCTGCCGTTTGGAAAACATGTTAACTCGTTTTCATTTTTTGATGTGTAGGATAAATCTGCTTCTCTAACATGATTAAATTTTTAACTGAAAATGACTCTAAATGATTACTTGTCATTTTACCTTTCCTCAGATTTCTCGTAAAGTTTCACATCGACATATGCTGATATATCGATTGCCTAACTTACAAATGTTAGATGGAATTGCTGTAAATTATGATGACAGAGCAAGAGCTGAATTTCACTTCTCTGAACCCCAAACAAGGAAAAATTCAGTAATGATTATTATTCTTTTCTAATTTTTTATTTAAAAGTATAAATCTTTATAAAATGAAAGTCTGAAAAATGCTTGTTTTAATTGTGTCTAAGATGGGCTTTATAGTTTCTTTACTAACATTTGTTTAGTTGCTCTCAAACGTAGTTTGATCATTTCTGGTGACATGTGGTTTAACTTTAGCCAAGCCACTTGGTTTTGTTTGCTATTTTCCCAGTGAAAGGTGATTGTAAGAGGTAAGGAATGACTCTCCTCTTCCAACTCTGTGGTGAAAGAAAGGCCCATGATGATTTATTTTTCTGCTGCATGTGTCCTTCTAGCAGAAAAAGGTGGCATGGACTAGACAGGCAGGAAAAGAGCCACATGGAGCATATCCTTAAGAATTCTTTATCTACTCATCTCCAGCTGACAGCTGGAATATGAATAACATGGTGTGAGTGTGTGTGTTGGTTTATGGTAGGGAGAGGGTGTTGGGAGAGGAAGGAGGTTAAGATTCCTTCATATCGAGGAGGATGAACTTTCATCACTGTTCAAGATATAGAGAAGAGAATCAAGCAGAACAAACCCTTTACAACTTAGAGTTATAAGCTGTTTATGAGTTAATTACTTAATTTTACCTTTAAAAGAATACCTAAATATAACAACATTGTTATTTTTATATAGGCTAAGAGTTGTACTTAGTATGGTTTATGTATACTTATTATGGTTATGATCCAAACACCCTTGTTCTTCAGGAGCCACAAAAGGATAGGAGTCCCCAGGGAACAAGGTGATTCCCAGAGCTAACAGTAACTTTTTTTTTGCAGATTATGCCTAGCAGCTTAAAATTTAATCATTTATCCCTGTTATTTTAAGTTATTTTTAATTAACATTTTAAAACTTCTTTTACCTATAGGTCCCTTTTTTGTATTTCTAAATTACTTAAATTGAAAATGATTAGGTCTTTATTGTCAAGGACTTGGACTTGATATCCCATATATTTATTGATAGACGAATATTGGGAATAGAATCTCTAATATGATACATATTTGATAGACGTTGTGATGTAATTAATAGACAATTGGTATTATAGTCAGGAATAGATTAATTTAAGCCCTACTTCTAACACATTTGGCTAGTGTAATCCCAGGTACTTAACCTCTCCATAACTCAAGGGACTCTGAACTCTACAAGTTGCAGAACAGTTGCCAATATGCAGTGCTTAGAGGGAGGGAGTTTATTCACCAGGAGCTGTTTATAGGAAAGATTACATAAATCTCAACCTGCCCTAAAAAGATGCATTATTTAGCAGTTGATTTTTAAAGTATGATATCCAAAGATAACACATGTGAAAATATTCACAAATAACTTATCTGTGACACATTGCTCATGCACAAAAAATAAATTTACTTTCAAACTGATATAGGAAACATTTTATTTCAAAATTGATCCTTATTTGGAAAGATTTTAAAATTATAAAGATTGCCAGTTTAGTGAAATGAGGGAGGCAAGTAAAGTTTTATCTTTATGAGAAACCTCTTTTCTACCAAAGTTCAAAAAAACTCAAGCAAGAATTTATTAGGTATCTACTGTGAGACAAAAATGAAATAGTCCTTTAAGGGAGATAAACAAGTTCATATAAAATATCTACTGGGATGGGGGGGGGGGGACAGCTGGATTGAGAGCCAGGCCTAGAGATGAGAGGTACTGGGTTCATATCTGGCCTCAGATACTTCCTAGCTGGGTGACCCTGGGCAAGTCACTTACCCCCATTGCCTAGCCCTTACTGTTCTTCTGCCTTGGAATCCACACTTAGTACTGATTCTAAGGCAGAAGGCACGGATTTTTTTTTTTAATCTCTACAAGATAACTTGAGGGGCATAAGCATTTCAAGGAGGGAGGATCAGAAAACCTTCATGCCTTAAGCAGAATTTTGAAGGAAATAAGGTATCCTGAAGAAGTTGAGGTAAGATACAAGCACATTCCAGATAGTGTATGAGGAACAGAAAGAATGCTATTTTGATCACACCAAAGAGGGCAAAGAAAGGAGTAACATATCATATGGTTGGAAAGAGAGGTTGGAACTTTAAAAACTTAATGGAGAAGAAACCTGATCCCAGGAAGTCCCTGGAGTTAGTTGAGATGATATGGTCAGATGTGTCCATTCGCTTCTAAAGCTATTGGAAAAGGGAGAGAATTGAAGAGGTAAGAGAAGACAGGGAGAACCAAGTAGGGAGATGTGTGAGTGAAGAAAAGGGAAAGTATAAGAAAAATATTGTGAAGATAAAAAACAAGATTTGGTCATTAGACATGTGGAGCAAGGAAGAATGAGTCAAGCAAAATGCTATGGTCATGAGCCTGGATGACTAAAAGAATGGTACTGTTGCCCCCCCCCAAATAATAGGAAACATTAGAAGAGGAAAATGGTGGGGTTTGGGGGGGAGGTGGCATTAAGTTTTATACCTGCAGGGTTTCAGGTGCCTGTGAAATATACAATTTGAAGTGTCCAATAAACCATTGGTAATATGGAAGAAAAACTCAGGCTGAAATAGATTTGTGAGTCATTTATATAGGGATAATTAAACTCATGGGACCAGAAGTCAACAAAATAAATAGCAAGTAGAAGGCCAAAACGAAATTTTAGAGGACACCCAGGAAGGACGTATATACAGATAATAAAATAAGGTGTCACTTGAGCTACTTACAAGAAAACTAGAAATTCTAATAGAGGTGAGGTAGGAGTTCATTCCAGATATGGGAGATAGCCATTTTAAAAGCCAGGAGATAAGATAGTGTGTCATGTGTGAGAAACAGCAAAATTGCCAGTTTGACTGGACTGTAGAGTAAAGAAAGGAGATTATCCAACAGAAAAGTAGGTGGGAGCCAGTTTCTAAAAGGCTTCAAAAGCTAAGCAGAGATGAAGATTGTTTTTATCTGGTTCCTTAGAGCAGAGCTGAACTTTTACCTATTTTGATTATTTATGTGGACAAACAGAAAAAATTTTCAGATTTGTTATTTGTAGTCTATTGTAGTTTTTAAGGCCCTATGAGAAAGGAAGAAATTAAAACATCTTAATGTAAATATATTTTTATGCTTTTATATTTCAGAAGAAAATTTCACAGCCTACATATTATTTCAGTATTCTATTTTACTATGGAGATGGAAGAGAAACTCTCATCCAGAAGTCGCTGGGAGAGTGGGGATGATGGTCAGTCTCAGAAAATGTGTATTTTTCTGTAGGACTAGTTACAAAATAGAATCTGTAATAAAGTTTGTTGAGACATGAAAGAAGTCGGAAATTGTTACCTAATTTCAGCCCGCCCAAGTACAAAAATTCTACTTCTCTAAAAGTTTAGGGCCAGAAATACCTATTACATAGGTTTGTAGGGAGGACTAAACCTACTAACCAGAGCTTGGGAGATGAGGCATTTTTAATTGTTTCATTTTATTATGTAGTTTGTTCCTGTTGCCAGCTCTCCAGTGGACTATGGACAAAATGGCCAAGTGAAAGCTCCTCCCATAAAGATAACAAATGTAATTCTGCATGAAGGACTTGGCCATTACTTCGGAACTGACTTCACATTTACTCCTGTAAATGAAAATATTTTAACCAGTGAGTGTAATAAGGGTGAGTGTAATGAAACACTTCATTTTTTAAAATCTCACTTCCATTTCTTAAAGGTACTTAGTACTTTCTACTGCTGAACATTTTATATTTGATCAAGTTTTATACAAGCAGTATAAGTTGGAAGATTCTGAAATTTGTTGTATTTGTGCAAGATACCATGAAAGATGGAAACGAAAGATAACCTTATTCAAGAACCCTCTCATTACTGAGATGTGATAAAGACAGGGAGATGTATGCTTCTGAGGTATTCGCCACGGTTATGGAGGAAATCCAGATCAGAATGCAAGTTGAAGAAGGATTCCATGTAGAAAATAAGGTTCTCCCGAAGTTCAATTTATGGATGGCATTGTGCTATTACATCAAGCTTTGGATCACTGCAGAGCCTCCTAGACAAGATTCATAGACCCTTATGCGAGTTTGGCCTCGCCACACAAGAAAAATCAAGTAGATGAAGAATGCCTGTTATCCAAACTGTGATATGCAATTGAATGAACATGTGACTTGGACAGACATTGAAAGTGGATGAGTTGGTCCTAGAATTAAACTGAAGGAAGATATTGCCTCTGGAAAAATGTAAACAACTCCTTTTGTTATTGGTCAGTCATTCCAGTCACGTCAGACTTTTTGTGACCCCCATTTGGGGTTTTCTTGGCAGAGATACTGCCTTCTCCAGATCATTTTACAGATGAGGAACTGAGGCAAAAAGGGTTAAGTGATTTGCCCAGGGTCACACAGCTAGTAAGTATCTGAGGCAGAAATGAACTCAGGAACATGAGTCTTCCTGATTCCAAGCCTTGCACTATCCACTGTGCCACTCAGTTGCCCTACAGCAATTTTAATGCCCCAAGCTTCACTCAGGAAAAAAAAAGTTACCTTTTTAATATCAATAGTCAATTGATGGGATAGTATGGATGTGAGTCATGGAATACCATAGTTGTCAAAGAATTGAAATCACTCACATTTCACTCTGGAAATAACTCAATGGTAGGTGTGAACAGGCAAAAGCATTTAATAAATATGAATTTATAACAAAGAACTACAATAAAGGTTATCATCAAAGAAGCTCATGTTTGGGGTGGGGGGATATTGGCTGTTTACATGACGAGAGTGAAAAATAACAAGTGGAAAGCCCATGCATTCCTGTGGTATTTTCATGATGTCAGACAAAGGAAAAGCAGGGCCATAGCATGTTGAGTCGATGCTGTCTAGAAAGCTTACAGAAGGATGAAAATTATACAGGATAGTGAGGTATAGATGAGCTGTGCTATGTATCACTGGGGGGAAACTATTCACCTCTCTGAGGTGAGCCATATTCAGATCCTGACTAATTCTTCCTCCCAGTGTGACCTTGGGCAAGCCCTTTCACCTCTCTGGATCTCAATTTCCTCATCTATAAAATGAGGGAATTAAACTTAATAACTTCCAAAGACCCTTCCAGCTTTACATTATGATCCTGTGATCCATTTGAATGCTTGAGTTTGGGCTTCTATTCAAACATCTGAATGTGAGAGGACCACATTTGCTCACAATTTGGGTCTGTATCTATGGACAATTATGTATGCTTCATGACTTTGCATTGCCCAATTTTGGGTGGAGGCTAATGCCTTCCATGGTATAAGCTGAAAACTCCTTAACTGGGAAAAAAATTAAAAAGAACTAAAATTGAATGTTTTCTATTAGGGGCCAGAAGCTTGTGGCTTATTGTGAAAGTCTAAACTGGTGAAGCTAGTTATACATAGATGTCCTTACTAGAAGGTCAGAGGCAATAGTAGTGTTAGTATCTCGACCAATGTATTAAGATTTCATTAAATACAGATAAATACAAAGACTTACATTTTGGTTCAAAAAACTCAAATTCACAGGCATAAGGCAGGATCTTCATGGACAAGCTAGAATGTTCATCTGAGAAAAAAATTTTTTTGAGTTTCAGTGGACTGCAAGGTCAGTGAGAAACACCATGTCATATGATGACCAAAGAACTTTTATACAATCTAAGGATACATTGAGAGAAGAATAATATCTAGGTGAAAGTCCTACTGAACCTACTCTATTCAAATGACATCTGAATATTATTTTCAGTTCTGGTCACCCCCTTTTTAAAAGGATATGGATAAGCTGGCGAGCATCCAGAAGAAAGTCATCATTACAGGAAAGGACTTTGAGATGGTGCCAGTTAAGGACTGGAAAAGAAAAAATTTGGGTCAGGTCATGAAAGCTGTCTGCATTTCAAGTACTGTCCCATGGCAAAAAGCTTTACATTTGTTCTGCTTGCCTCCAGAGGATGGAACTTCACTTCTATAAAAGGAAAAATTCCTTAAAATGGAATGGGCTCCTTCCTAAGGAGGTTTCCCATTCACTGGAGATCTTCACACTAAGATTGGATGCCTTTTTCTTTGATAGGTTGTACAGACTTTTGTTCAGGTCCATTTTGGGCTGGACGACCTCTCAAGACCTCTTCCAACTCTAAGATTCTATTACTTTATAAACTTATTCTGAGATCAGAAGCACACAGGGTCTGAAGAGTGAAGAAAGACCTAATCTAGGTATCAGGCCAAAGAGTGCTATATAGGCATAAAGGATTTGAATTCTTCATAAGAATTCAAACAATTCTCACACAAATGTTCCATGATTGCCCACGTTAATCCATCAAAAAACAAAACAAAACACTAAAGACCTACTATTATAAGCTATTGGGCTAAGTGCTAGAAATACAAAGCTAAATATAAAATAATTCCTCCCTTAAGCAACTTATATTCTATCTGGAAAGACAACATGGCCTTGAGCTAGTCACTAAACCACTCCATAAGCCTCAAGTTTCCTCAACTAGAAAGTGAAGAAATTGTATTAGATGTTCCTTCTAGTTACACATGCCTATTATAGCTCTAAATCTTTGATATATAAAAGTATAGAAGCATTCTGGACTTACTGTCCCAGAGCAAGGCTGGCTACTTCCTTAGAGGTGCTCAGATCCACCCAAGTAGCCTTGGAGTATCTATACTGCTTTTGGCTCAAGCCCCCATTCTAGTGTGTTGTCCCACTGTTAACTGCCAATGTTTAGTGCCCCAGTTCCCTTAAGATAATTAACATTAATTAGTTTTTACAATGGGATATAGCAAGAATAAAAGCATAAATATTCTCTGTCTCTCCTTGCCAATACTTGTACAATAAGCTATCTTCTATGTCCTCAGTCACTGGGGAGAATGAGTTCCAGTAGCATAGTTTCAAAATAGCATTCATTCCCATCATATTCACTTCCAAACTTGGTACGACCAATATGGATAGATAATACTACTGAACTGGGCTGAGCAAGTCACTTGGGATTTCCCCCCTCTCCATCTAGCTTCTAGCAAATCCTAGCATGGACTTCAGTTCCTGGACTCTATTGATCTTTTGAAGCTCAAAATCTCAAAGCTAACTCTGATCTCTTTCACCTAAAACAGGAAAGGATAAATGCAAAGATAGAGAAAAAAAAAGACTAAGAAAAAAATTCTGAAGTCTATATTCACAGGCCACATGTCAGCCTTAAGTGGGAGGACCTGAGACTAAAACTATGACACCATTGTCTAACTGGAAGATGGCCAAGCAAGAAAAAAGCCAAGACCCTAGCTAACCTTTGAATTCACCTCAGCCCTGATGCTGATGTAAAAAGATAAGGATGGATAACAAGCATGGTTTGTGTGGTGGCACCTTTGACAGAAATAGGCAAAAAGACTCAGTATTCACCACATGGTTAGTAAACTGAAATGTTACAGAACATCAGAGATCACTCCAAATTCTCTGTAAAGATTGCATTGGCCAAGCACACTGTGAATGTTCATAAAGACTGGCCTCACCATTTTATGCAAAATAAAATCAAGAGTAGGGATGGGGAGGGTGTGTAAGCAGTTGGAGTAATCAAGAAAATTTCCACCCTAGGAAGTGGCTATTGGATTGTGCTTTTGAGGAAAACTAAGGATTCTAAAAGGTAAGAGTAAGGAAGGAGTATGTCACAGGTATGAGGCTTGTCCAGAGGCTATAGGGAAAGGAGATGGGTTTTTTTTGTAAAGAACTAGAAAATTAATTTGGCTGAAAAGTAAAGTAGGGGCGTCGGGGAGGTAGTAATATATAATAAGTTGAGGCCAGTGCAAGAGTTTTAAAGGCAAAACAGAATCGTTTCTATTTGATCTTAGAGATAATAAACCACTGGAGTTCATTAAGCAGAAGAGTGACATGCGCTTTAAATCTCACTTTTGGCAGCCATGTAGAATTTAGATTGAGTGAGGGAGAGACTTAAGGCTGGAGATCAATAAGTGTGCTGTTCCAATAATTCAGGCAGTAGCTGAGAACTTGAACAGAGAATGTATGAATGTATGAAAAAGTGAATGAATGAAAAAGCTTGCACTAATCATCAGAGATACAACAGAACAGGGCCATAATCCCTGCTCTGGAGAAGCTCACATTTTAATTGTGAGAGAACACATATAGGAGAGCTCAGCCGCAAAGTGGATGAAGAGTCCTAAGGAGTCTTAGGATGAGGTAGACAGTGTTGTTTAGAAATACTTGGAGTATCTAGATTGTAACCCAGGATAGGGGATAAGCCGTCATGATCCATAGGATGCAGTTACATGCAGAGGGTAAGTCTCAGTTTCCTTCCATGTTACTGAAAGGATTGTGGTTGATGACTCATCAATCAAATGGCAGTAGGAGATATAGAAATAGATTTTCCCATCACTAGGAAGTTGGAAGAGTTCAGCCCATGACTATCAGGAAGTAGGGATGAGCCTCAAAACAGAATAGAACGGTGGCTCTATGTTCCCACCTGGTTTTAGCATCCAAACAAAAGGAATTGTGCCTCTCCATGTCTGTTGGTACCTCTGCTGAGCCTTCTGGCAGCCCAGTGGGATCTGGGCATTGGGCAGGCTTGGGCAGAGGAAAGTCCCAACAGGGATCTGAGGTAGGAAAGAGAAAGGGCTCTCCAAGGTTCCTCCCTTGGTTCCTCCAACAGCCCATTGGGGTTGGAATCATAGAATGGTGGTCATGTGATGTCTTGGAGGATAAATTAACAAGACTTAACAATTAATTAGATATGTGGGAAGAGGAGGAATGAGAAGATATGGACAGATTATATAGATTCGGATGGTGTAGTAGCATCCTTGATAAACAGCCAAGTTCAAAAGAGGGGCTGATTTTAGGTGAAAGATCATTTAATTCTATTTTAAATATATTAAATCCAAGGTGCCTATAGGTCATCTAATTCAAAATATCTAATAGATAGTAGACAGAACTGGAGTTCAGGAGAGAGAGGGTGTTAAACCTATGCGTTATCTGCTTAAAGATAACTAATCTGTGAAGTAATGAGATCACAGAAAGGAAATGTATTAAGAGATGAGATGAGAGGGCCCAGGACAGCTTGTAGCAGCCCACAGCCATAAATCTCAGAGAATGGAAGATGATATAGCAAAAGAAACCAAGGAGTGGTCGGGTAGGGAGAAGGAGTATCAAGAGAGCAAAGTTATTAAAACCCAGAGAGAGAGTGATCATCTGAAAAGATGACCATCAGCAAAGATGATGAGAGCAGGTGCTCCAATTGAGTAACTTCGGAGGGACCGGTTTCAGTTGCATGATAACCCACATAAGCCATATGACCAGTTTAAGAAGTGAGAAAGAGAAGTGAAAGTGGGATAGCTTGAAAGTGTGATAAGGCCAATGAGGGTCTTTTTAAGGCCAGAAAGACATAGACATGTTTGTTGACAGCAGAAAAGGAGCCAATACATAAGAGTTTGATTGTGGG
This sequence comes from Monodelphis domestica, assembly GCF_027887165.1. Lineage (NCBI taxonomy): Eukaryota > Metazoa > Chordata > Mammalia > Didelphimorphia > Didelphidae > Monodelphis > Monodelphis domestica. The sequence continues at coordinate 269,128,787 of NC_077227.1, forward strand.
GGACATCTGCTTGGAAGACATGAGAGGGAATAGGATCAAAGATATATGTAGAAGGAAAATTAGATCCATCTTTCAGCACCCCTTAAATTAGTTGCAGCTGGACAGCTTTTTTTGTTTTGTTTTTACCAGTAGCATTGACCTCTAACAAGACATTACTAAAACCAGTTTACAAAAATAGTTTGCCCCAAAGGTGGTCATCTGAGGTGGAAAATAATTTTGTCAGCATTTATATCTTTTTAAAATTTTGAACTTGGCAACCATCAAAAACCACAATCATTTATATATACAAAGAAAAACAGAAAAAGAAAATTGCATGTGAAACAGAATCTCAATTATGTATAGCTTGAAAGTTTTTAAAAGTATATAATAAATTTAACAGAAATTCCCATACTGATCTACTTGTCATATTTCTTTTCTAAACTTTGCTCTACTTTTTTCAGCATATTTTCAGCATATTTTTCAGCATATTTTGTAAATGTTTCATTAATGTTCTTTTCTTCTTTAGCGGGACATCACTATAACTACTCTCCCATAACTATCCCTACCCCTAAACAAAAAATAAATACTTTCTCTTATAATAACTAAAAATAGTTGAGAAAAACAGATTTCCCCATTGGCTAAATTAGATGTTGGTCTCATTACTAACAAAATAGTTTTCTTGTCAAGAGGTGGGATGTCTTCTTCAACTATGGTTATTCATTGAATTAATTAAAATTCACATATCTTTCTTTTATAATATTATAGTTATGCTTAAATTATTTTCTTGGTTCTGCTTTATTTACTCTGCATTAGTTCATACAAGTTTTCCCAGGCTTATCTGACTCTGTCCTTTTTATTACTTATTATGGCACAATAATATTCCAAGTGGTAAAAGTATATTAAAATATGTATTGAGAATATGTCATCTAGAGTTAATTTATCTAGAATAATGCTAACCAAATAATTATATTGTGCTTCTCATGCAAAAGCAATAATTGTTTTTATTTTTTCTACAACATGAATTCTGTATTTCAGACAGAAAAATGAAGAATTCAGGAAGTATGACAAATAATCCCCGTAGTGTCAATGCAGAAATAACTTTTCAGCAGCTCAGAGGAGTAAATATCTCTCCAACTTTTATGTCACAAGTAAATGTTGCTTCTCGCTCTTCACAGATGTACCAAGGCAGCCGAGATGATGGAAGGTAAAGCTGTCAAATGAGGAGTTTGAATTAGATAATCTTTAATGTTTCCCTCTACTCTACTCTATAAATTCTACTTCCCTATGAAATAACATGGTTTCCCCTAATTCTTTTGGCATTACTCTTCTCTAGTAGTATTTCAACCTTCCATTTGAATTTTTTCTGCATCTAAGTAAAGAGTCATTAAAAATTTTTAGTAAAAATTATGTAGTAATTCACATAGAATACACAAAGGATTTAAAATTTGTCAAGGTAGTATACAATAGAGATCTTTGTTGAGCAGACTATTGGGAAAAATGCCTTGGATATTTTTAACTTTCCCTTAAAATTAGCTAATTATTCTAGCATATTTGTTAATAAAAGAGTACATAAATTCAAATCTGAGATTATGTGGGGCAGATTATTTGCAAATCCATATCATGTCCTTTATTACACCTTCAATTCTACTCAGTCCTATAAATCTGACTTTCTATCTCAAGCAATTTATAGATCAGTTAAATAATGAGAGATGATTGAGGGAGAGTGAGAAAGGAAGAAAGGAAAGAAAAGGAAAGAAAAATAAAGGAAGATGGAAGAGGAAGGAAAGAAAGAAAGAAGGAAAAGAGAGAGGAAAGGAGGAAGAGAGAAGGAAAATGGTTTTAAATGGTTTTAAAAATATAACAGGTGGCTTTATGTGTTTCAAAGACACATGTCAATAGTGCCAGTGTTGAAAGACACCCCTACCTAAACATGGAGGGAAAGTAATCTTTACACGTTTGGCTCTGCTTATTTGTACATAGGAAAACAACAACAAAACAGCAGCAGCAATAATAACCACTTAACCTTCTCAGACTCATATTAGTTTGCAGTAGAACTAAAAGTAGAAACTAGAATTTTTTTCTGCACACTCAAATATGATTCTTATGCCTCTTTCTACATGCCTCACCAAATGAACAATGACATATGACTTATGACTATCTTATTATTCTGCAAGTTAACTGTTCTTAAGGAAACCAAGTCCAAAGTAGTGTGACTAAGAAGTATTTTATTTCTTACAGGATGCCTGGCAACTTTTCCAGACAAAATCGAATGTAATTTGCATAAGAAAAATGAACATGACCCAAGAAATCTATATCTGTTTAATAACAGTGTAAATAAAAGCTAGCAGATAGTGGTGGGTAATGAAAAATGTGAATATGCTAATCATGGTGTTAATGGAGAAACTCAACACCAATATGTGGATAGCTTCATCTTCTCTAGCTCCATATAGCAGTAAGCTAAATCTCACCCTTAGTGGTTTATGTTTGCTAATATCTCATACTTTCGATCCAGTTCTCAGGAGTGATTCTCAAAGAAAAATAATGAGTTGCTCTGTCTCACATCACTTTTTAAAAAGTAGATATGAAAAGAAATTATGAAACAGAGTCAAGCTTTTAGTTCCATGCTACTTAAGACATAGAAATAATATTCTGGCCAGGTACATGTTACCGAAAGAAAACTATAAAAAATTAGCAACTTTGAATTGGAGTATATATATATATGCACACAGAGACACAAGAGGCACATGCATGCATGCATACACACACACAAATATTTAGGGTTTTGTAAAGGCCAAGAGAAGATTCCTTATCAAATATGGCTACCACTTAAAGCAAAATGATCTCACAATTATTTTCTGATGCAGAATTATGTTCACCAATAAGAACCTAAATTTTGCTAATGAATCAGTCATTAATTTATGCTCCTAAAAATGAGAAAGAGCTCGATGGTGATCACATCTGGTCAATAGGCACACAACAAATAATTTCAAGTTCTAAAAGTGCATCTTTAATCTGGGTGCTCACCTTAAATTTTTTTTTTAAAGATTAAATTCCATTTACAATGGTTTTTAGAATGTATTATATAGCATAGGTTTAGTGTAGTAAATTCAAACAATCAGCTACAGTTTTTGAATATCTTGTATATTTTAATGTAACACATAAAACAAGTTGCAAAATTTCTCTTTTGTATTTTGAAATACATCAGTTTAATGACCTTATGACCCATAGAAAATTATTTTGTTTCAATATGGAATGTAATTTTCACAATATTCTCTGTTAACATAGAAGAAAGTTTTGCTAAAATATTTGCCATTTATGATCTTGCTATTTTAAAAATAAATGGCATTAAAACTATTCTAAATCTTACAGAATTCAAGTGTTATGTAATATTTCTTTTTAAGCACCACATATGAGTAATATAATTCATCTAATTCTCAAAGTACCAAAACCATATAGGAGATCGATTATTCAATGTTTAATGTGTGTTTATTCTGTTTGTTTTTAAACCTCATTGCTATTTACATGGGAGTAAGACTATTTAAAGAACAAAACAATGTCCCCCCCCAAAAAAATGTCCATGCAGTTCCAATGTCTTCCAGGAGGTGTCGTAGTTGATCCTTGGATTGTACAAATTTAAAGCCAACTCTGGTACTTCTGCTGACTGCAGAAATGGACTTTCTTTTTGCTGGAATCTCATTTTACACATATAAGTGATAAATAATTTGAGTTACTCTTCTCCATTGAACTAAATTTTGTTATTTAAGGCTATGGTGATTTTTAAATCATCTATTTATAGCTTTTAAAGGGGAAATGATATATTTTTAAAACAGCAAATTTGTTGTAGTATTTTGAGAGGAGAAGATCTGAGTTCAAATCCCAGCCCTACCATTTTCTTGGTCTCAGGCTTTGGGAAAATCACTTCATCATTCTGATCTCAACTTCCACATCCTAAAGAGAACATGGAATGAACTAGATAAACTCAGCGTTATTTGAGTGAAGTGTCTAATAGTTGCCTTTTTCTACATTGTCAGATATGAAATAAGACCATGCTCTACTAAGTTTAAAATAATGGCAGAGGTGGACTAGTGAATTAGTTCAAAAGAGTCATAACTTTAGTAATTTTGACTTGTATATGCTTTTAAATTTTGTGCTAATTTTTAACATCCGTGTAATTTGTAACTGTTAAAATATAGAAGGACCAGCAAAAGGGACTTGGAAAGTACAAGAATCAGATGGAATTTTTTGATATATTTATATCCAAGGGGCTAAACAAGGTTGGAGATTTCAAGGATGATGAATGCATTATAGCCTAATTAGAAACAGAGTTATTTCCAGGCCCCTAAAGGAATGGAGTAGAATATGAAATATAGAATCAGATCAATCAGGTTCACGATGATATTTTATTGGAAAGAACATTGGAGAAAATGCTGTTTTAAATCATCTGTTTCCTATCTACTTTCACGTGGTTAGAATTAAGAAAATACTTTATAAACTCTTAAGCACCACAGAATAAATGAATATCATTGTTATTTCATGTTAAAATAATTATCTTGTATGAAATATAGGTTTTTACTAATATCTTGCTCTCAAATGTTGCAACTACAGATATACAATGACAGATTTAAATTTAGATGGAAAAATTATTTTCAGCCAAATAAAAATTTTAAAAATACAAGTTTATGTGTCCAAGCACATTTTCATATACATATGCACATAAAAGTAGTTTTAGAAGAATGCTAATTCACTTCCCTCTTTTTTTGTAAATGATGGAAGATGGAATATATTAGCTAGTTTTGCTGAACTGTTATTTTCCTCTTTTTAAAAATTCTTTGTTATAATGCATTGCTTTCTGTAAGGGAAGGGCCCCTTGAGAAATGTCAGTGGCATAAAAACAAAAGCTATCAAAATTTTATTTAAAAAATAAAGAAATAGAACATCTGACACCCTTGAAAAAACTTATTTAAGATTTCATCAGAAATGAGAAAAAGGTCTGAGTCTGGGGCCTAGAAATTAGAGAGTGAGCCTAACTTGAGATTTCTGGCCCTGAGGAAGGCATCAGAATAGATTATCTTAAACTTGCTACAGATGTTAAATAAACAAAAGAAAAAGAATTGTTTGTATGTAAAAGAATCTTCAGTAGTTTATTTGTCTTGGTCAAAAAAAAGTATTTCATTTGCTTATTTACTCGCATTATAATTTGTATTTTCTTGGTAGTTGTTTTTCTAATACTTATTTTAAAAAGAATGCTTACATATTAATATACTGTGTCAATTTCATTGGCTTTTATTCATGAAGTTCCACATTTTACCAAGTATTTAATTTTTTCTAAAAATCTTATCCTTAGTTGTATTACGGATTCTCATGAATTCTGCAAAATACTATTTCCATAAAAGATAACAAATTATTCATCATGACAGTAAGTATAGGAGTAAGCACACATTGCAAGGCTTCTTGGGGATCACAGTGAGCCTAACACATACAAAAATGGACACTGACAGATTCTTCTTGTACCTCTACTATAAAACTCAGAGCTTCTGAAGTTCACTCAATTATTTTTCTTGTTGATTGTGTTGCCTCTTTCTTCCAAAACAGCATTTATGGAGGAAAATTTGTTAGTTCCAGTCTTGAAGGCAATTCCACAATGTAGAATATATAATTACCACTATTGAACCCACTTTAATTTCCTATTTTAGAAAAAAGCACAATGCATTTAAAGTATTTATATGATCATAATCTTTATTTACATCTTGCCAAATCAGATTTTGCAAATTCAGGTAATAGACATTTTAAAGAATCACCTACAGTTTCAGAACTTAGAAATTTCTATTTGGCAAAAGTAAATATTTTTTTCAAATATAAATAAAATTTTTAAGCTATGCCTACATATATTAAAGTTATGAAATTCTTTAGCTTCTGAAAGCTCCAAAAAAAATTCTAGCCCTAAAAACATTGAACATCTTTACAAAATGATTCAAGAATTATCCAAAACAATTAGATAGATACATACACACATATACTTTTTTTATTATATCTTTTCCACAATGTCCTTATTAGGTTGAAAGCATAACAGAAACAATTCAATTAGTTTACCTCCAATCAGGTTTGGAGGGAGAAATTCCCTTTATTCCTAAGATCTGAAATTCTCTTTACTATTGCTATTCAAAAATATCAAGAGGATGCTCATTTTTTGGATATTGCCTACAAAGGGAATGCTCAATTTTAGTGTCATTGTATTAGATTCTGTAATGTTTGTAGAAACTTTTCTGTATTTGGTCTTATTTTCCTTTCATAAATATTGACCAGAAAGACACAGAACACCTGGTGATAATTTTATAAAATTGTTGTTTAATTATATTAGTATGCAACTTAAAAATGAAAGATGTGAAACCTTCCTAAAAGATCTGTTCTTCATTGCAGCTAAAGTGTTTGTTTTGGTAGTTTTCATTTACAATATCTGATAAGCTCTTCAAAAGGAAAAAAAAATTCTTAAAGAGGATGCATAAAAAGTCCAGAAAATGCAAGTAATTACTATTTTTAAACTTTGAAATAATCATTTGATTGGTCCTTAACCTCTCTCCCCTCCAAAAAACTAGAACAGTGTAACTCAAAGCAATGCTCTCAGCTATGGAGCTACCATTGTTATATCTTGCTTACTGAAAAACATATTAGCTTGATATTTTTCCAAGAATTTCTAAAAATCATCTTTGTGTTTTCACTGATCTTTTTTTTTTTTACTTTCTAAACTGGAAGGGAAGCGGGCAGGAGTTCTTGGGGGTTTGTTCCCAAAAATATTTTTCAAGCGTTTTAATGATTTTTAAAAAAAAGTAACCTGTGAACATATATCAATAGCATTTTAAAGTTTCCAATTATTTCTAATTCCTTCCTATCAATTTAGCTAAAAACAGGTATTTGCAAACACTGCTAGCCTAATTTCTTATGGCTTTTCAGTTTTATGAAGTGCTTCAAAAGAGTTCAATCAGCCTTAATGGTGCATTTTTAGTTAGGGAAACAGAATGGAGAGAAGTCAATTTGAGCTCCCTGATGAACAAGTCTCTGCAGAAAGAATAGACATAAATGGGTTTAGAAAACAGAGAGCACAAGTAAAATGCAGTGAGCAGAGCACTCAAGGAAGCCAGATACAATGGAAAGAGTAAAATACTGCAGAGCTTTTTAAGCTATATACAATTGGAACAATGGACTGGATCCAGCCATCTATGTTATAAACTGTTAGGAGACAGGTGAAAAGCAAGCTGGAATTCTATAAAGGGTGTTGAAAAACAGTAGAATGAAGAGCTTTAAAGCTAAAGAGAATGAATGCAATCATTCAGTGAGATGGAAATGAAGTCAGAATTGGCATATTTCTCTGGTTAATTTAGTCTGTAAAGAACTATTCTGTTTGGGAATATTAAAGCATTATTACAAAATAAACTTCAGTTTACCTTGGACTACCTACACTTGAGTTTTAAAACAGCCCTGTAGACTTCAGATGAATGCCATTTTCATTTCTTAATGAAGTAAATTTCTAACAGCATTTTTACCATATAAATATTACATATTTACTAATTGTGAACATGAATGTGCCTTTCAAAATGTCAATCCCCTGTCAAAATATAAATAACACATTGTTTTGATGACAAAAGTATAAATACATAAGTTTTAAAGGCAGCATAATGTATACCCTCAAATTTTTTAGAGTAATCACTTATTTTAAATGTGATTAGAGTGCATAGGCACACATAAATAAGTGCATAGGCAATAATTATCACTTGTCATATGGCATATATCTTCTTTAAGATATTTTTATATCTTCCTTATATTTTGAATAAATTTTTCCATTGGCTTAATAAGTTTCCATTGTGAAAATACAGCTAAATAGCAACAATACAATGCATAGGAATACTATCAAAACCAATAAGAAAAGCAATTTGTAAAGAAAATCATTCCTTTAAATCATCTGAACAAGTCAGTTTTTCCCCTTTATGTCCTTGAGATAGTACTTTAAATGATTTTTTTTTTCAGGATAATTTAGCTACCAAGAGATTGTCAAATCCCTGAAGATTTAAAAGTTAGATATAATCTCTATAGCATAAACATGGTGACATCAATAAAATATTTTGCTAAATCATTGCTATTTTCTCCACCTACTTACCATCTATAGAATAACAACGGGAAAAAACTAAAACCACAAGATCATATTAATTAAATCTTAATGCATATTTAATGTTATTTGTATTATCCCATTCTTCCTGAATTTCTGGTATGATAAGGATCCTCAAAACATCACCAAATAATACAATTCAAATAAATATGTCTATTATATATGATACCGTAGTAAGTAATCCAAGGTATTCAAAGATCTCTCTAAAGAATTGAGTCTAGTGGAAGACATAAATAGAAGGCAAAATATGGTAAAAGATACAAAGGGCTATGGGTGTTCAAAGAGGGAGAGATATCAGATTGACAGGATGAAGAAAGCTTTCCTTCAGGAATTGTGATTTGAACTAACCTTTAAAGGATGTTTAATATTATAATAGGCAGAGATGGAAAAGGAAGATCATTCCAAGCAGAACAGTATGAGCAAAAATGGAGAAACAGGAAAATGTGGGTGTATTCAGGGTTTGCAATGGCAATTATTTGTCTGTTGGGTACTTGTAAGGGAGATAAGAGTACCAGGACTACAATCAGGAAGACATGAGTTCAAATCTGACCTCAGACCCTCATGGTGTGACCCTGGGCAAATCACTTAACCTTGTTTGCCCTCATCCAATTTCCTCATCTATAAAATAAGCTGAAGAAATGACAAACCACTCCAGTGTCCTTCTCAAGAAAGCTTCAAAGTGGGAACACAGGCATGACTCCATCACAAACATATAAGAGAGTAGAGGTAGTCTGGAAAGATTGCCTGGGGCCATGTTGTGGAGAACTTTGAATGTTTGAGGTTCTTGACTTTATTTTGTTGGTAGTTAGAACACTGAAAACTTTGGGGGGGAGAAGAGTCTTTGGGAGGAGAGGGAGAAATGACATGAATGGAATTATGCTTTATAAAGATTGATCATACTAGTATATTTGATAGATTTGGAAGAATAAGAGATCAGGCATATGGAAATTCATTTGAAAGCTATTGCAATATTTGAAGTAAGAGAGATGAGGGCCTGAACCATGGTATTGCCAATAATAGAAACATGAGCATAGATGGAACAATGCACAAATAGAACAGAATTTATCAACTAGTTGGATAGAAGCCCAAGGAGAAGGATAGAAACAAGAGAAGAGAAATCCAAAGATGACTCAAAATTTCACAATGTGATTAATATAATTATGGTTCTCTTATAGCTAGAAAAGTCAAGAAATGAGCTGGAAGGTGGAAAGATGAGTTCATTTGGGGATCCACTGAATTTGAGATACTACTACTGAAGCTAACAAGAGAGGTTATATCTGGAAATGCAAGTATTTTCATTTCAGTGAGAAAAATGGTACAGCACTTTGAGAAGGAAAGCAGGCCCAAGCATATTTTTAGAATGAGGAACCATGAATATAGAGGGAGAAAATGAAAGCACAAGACAAAAGGAATGATAAAGAGAGGTCAAGAAGAAAGGAATGGGGTCAAGAGCATAAACGAAGGACACTATCCTCCATACAAGAAATAATGGAGAGGGAAGGTGAAGATATACAGGTTTGGGGATGAAAAGGTGAAGCAACTCATAATGAATGTGACTAATTCCTCATGAAAAGGTTAAAAAGGGATGTTTGGTAAATGTTAGGTATGGGGAAGGGACAGAAACCTTGATTTGAAAATGGAAAACTTTCACTGAAGAGAATGTAGTCATAAACAGATGAACAAAAGTATCACCAAGCAGCAGAAAGTAGCCACCTAAAATTGCATAGCATGAATTTATTAATCTCAAAAATGAGATTAAACTAGTTGAAGGAGTCATCCTTTTTTGTGCCATGGAATACAATGGCAGTCAAAGTAATCTTTTGAAGGTTATAAGATATTTGGGATTACAAAGGAGACTAATTATATTGGAAATAGAGTTATCAAAAAAATTTTAATATTAACAGACCCCAGGTTAAAGACCCTGGGACTAGTTGATCTCTGATACCTGTTATAATTCCAAATCCTATGATCTGATATTAGCTATATCTCCTCTCTTTGTGTCCTCTTCAAAATTAATAATCATGACATGTTTAACTTCATACAAATAGCATTCCAAACCAAGGACAAAGATATAGAAATGGAAAGCAGAGTGCAAAATGTGGGAGAAAAAATACAGGATCAAGTATTTCTCCTTTCAAGTTGAAATACAGACTTAATAATTGCTCATTCAACTGGTTATTCAAGTTCCAAATCCCTTAACTACTGAAGGCTAGCTCACATATCCCTGTTGTTGATTTTTTTTCTCCACAAGGCTCGCTTGAAAAACATTGGCAAATGCTTGGCTAACATCTAGATAAACTATTCTATCAGTGGATAGATCCTTTCAACTAGCAACTGATAAAATATTTGGGGGATATATGCTTCGTGTGAGAATGGGGGGGGGGAGCTAGATATTTCCTGAAAAGGAATTAAATTTACAACATTATCAAAAAAATGAGAAGTATAGTATGACTTTTTTGTGATCACTACTTCCTTTTCTAGATGTTCATTAACCAATCCTTTAGTCTATTTTTTTGCTTGGTCAGTAAATGAAATCCTCTAGCGTCTTTTTACAGATCCTTTTCTCTTTTTGAAAATTCAGGCAACATTCACTCTTCTCCAGTCCTATAGCACAGCACCTCTTCTTCTTTGGACTTTGAGTGGTTCAGCCATCATGTCTGTTTATTTTCAGTACCATGAGTTGTGGTTTATATGGGTCTTAAATTCCTCAAGAGTGAATAGATATATTTATACTATCTCCACGATTGGTTGATTATTGTCCTTTATACTCAAAGAAAATCAAAATGACATCACAGTGATTTGACTTCTGCATGACTTGGATTTAAGTGAGGCAGAATTGCACAAAGTTATCAGCCTCACTGTCTCTTCCAGAGTTCACTGAAGTACAGTGGCAAGTTGAAATTCAGGACAACTGGTTATGGCTCAGAATGGACAGATGACCTTGGCTTTTTCAATATCTAACCAAGCTATAAAAACTCCACAGCACCTGCTTCTGCCACCTTTGTAGCCGCTGGAACAAATTGTTCTCATCCACCAGAGAAGTCTTCACATGCCAGGCACTATGATAAATGTTGAGGATAAAAAGACACAAAATAAAGCAATCCTTACAAGAATTTTTATTCTATCAATAGCAATACCATGAACATATATAATTGAATGCAGAATAAATTCATAAAAATAAGATAAACATAAGGAGAGAAGGTGCCGGCAATTACAGGATTAAAAAAAAGTCATGTACAAAGTAGTGCTTGAGCTATATCTTAAAGAAGAAAGTGAGGCACAAAGGGAATACATTCCAAACCAAGGACAGCGGTATGGAAATGGGAAGTGGAGTGCATAGTATGAGAAAGAGAAAGAAGGTCCCTTTGTTAAACATTAGTCTGAGATGCAGTGGATAAATTTCTGTGTTGAAGTCAGGAAGACTCATCTAGCCTCAGAGTCTTATTAGCTGTGTAACCCTGAGCAAATCACTTATCTCTATTTGATGAGGAAATCTATAAAATGAACTGGAGAAGGAAATGGCAAACTTGCCACCATGGGAGCAGGGGAGAGGGGACCCTGAATGCAGTTCCAGGGCACAAAAAGAGTTCTTGTGATTGCTCACAAACCAAAGCATAGACCAGGAGACTATTAAATACACCTGTCCTTAGACCATACTACCTTGGAAGAAACAAAAACATGTAGATGCCTGAAGATAGCTCTGAAAGCAGCAGCACAAAGGGCATGAGATTTGGGACAGTACTCCCTTCACCACAGGAAAAGAGCCCAACATTAACAATTTTTATTATTGTTAAAAAAATAAACTGGGAAAATGAGTAAAGAAAAGAAATTCAACATCAACATAGAAAGTATTTTGGTGGCAGGAAAGAGCAAAATATAAACTCAGAAGACAACAAAGTCAATACTGCTGTATCCAAAGCCAACAAGAAAAATATGAATTGGTCTTAATCCCAAAAGAATTCCTGGAGAAGTTCAAAAAAGAATTTAAAAACCAAATAAGAGAGATAAAAGAAAAATTGGGAAAAGATATAAGAATGATGCAGAAAAATCATGAAAAAGTAGACAACTTGGTAAAGAGAGCATAAAAAGAAGAGAAGAAAATATCTTAAAAAACAAGTCACTTGATAAAAAAAGCAAAAAAAAAAATCCACTGAAGGAAAGAAATCTTTAAAAAGGAAAATTCCCTAAATAGAAGAGGATAAATAAAAATTCACTAAAGAGAAAAACTTCTTTAAAAACATAATTGACCAAATGGAAACAAATGTACAAACATTCCCTGAATAACACCTTAAAAAGTATAATTGACCAAATGGGAAAGGAGGTATGAAAATAATTCCTTAAAAATTAGGATTGGGCAAGTAGAAACTAATGACTCCATAAGACATAAATAAACAATAAAACAAAGTCAAAAGAATGAAAAAATGTGAAAAAAATCTAAAATGTCTCTTTGGAAAGACAAATAATTTTGAAAATAGATCCAGGACAAATATTCTAAGAATTATAGGACTACTTTGGTGCCATGAAAAAAAAAACAAAAAAGAGCCTAGACATCATTTTTAAATGAAATTATCAAGGAAAACTTCCCAAATATTCTAGAAGTAAAATAAAAATTTAAAGAATCCACCTATCACCTCCTAAAAAAGATCTCAAAATGAAAACTCCCAGGAATATTATAGCCAAATCTCAGAAATCTCAGGTCAAGGAAAAATATTATAAGCAGCCAAAAAGTAAATTCAAATATCATGGAGCCACAGTCAAGATAATACAAGAGGTAGAAGCTTCTACATTAAAGGTTTAGAGGGCCTGGAATATGATATTCCAGAAGACAAAGGAGCTAGGTTTACAACCAAGAATCATATACCCAGAAAAACTGAGTGCAATCCTTCAAGGGGAAAAAAAGTGGGCATTCAAATATGAAATAGAGGGCATTCAAACATTCCTGATGAAAAGACTGGAGCCATTTGGCTCTCAGATACAAAACTCAGGAAAAGCATAAAAAAAGTTAAAATGAAAGAGTATTCATAAAGAAGTCAATAAAATTAAACTATTTACATCCCTTCATGTAAAGGTGATACTTATAACTCCTAAGAACTTTATCATTATTAGGGCAATTAGAGGGAGGCATAGACAGAAGGTAGGAACATGAGTTAAACATGATGGAATGATATTTTTCAAAGAGAAATTGTATTTTGTGTTTTTTTATTTATTTATTTAGAATAATTTTCCATGGCTACATGATTCATGTTGTTTCCCCCCTTTCTCCCTGAGCTGACAAGCAATTCCACTGGCTTATACATGCATCATTATTCAAAACATACTTCCATATTATTAATATTTGTAAGAGAATGATCATTTAAAGTCAAAATCCCCAATCACATACCCATCAAACCATGTGCAATCATGTGTTTTTCTTCTGCATTTCTACTCCCACAGTTCTTTCTCTGAATGTGGATAGTGCTCTTTTCATAAGTTCCTCTGGATTGTTCTGGATCATTGCATTGCTGCTAGTAGAAAAGTCTATTATATTCAATTGTGCCATAATGTATCAGTCTCTATACAATGTTCTCCTGGTTCTGCTCCTTTTGCTTTCCACCAATTCCTGTAGGTCTTTCCAGTTTACATGGAATTCCTCCAGTTCTTTATTCCCTTCAGTACAATACTATTCCATCACCATCAGATGCCACAATTTGTTCAGCCATTCCCCAATCGAGGGGGATGGAAATGATCCCCCTCATTTTCAAAATTTTTGCCACTATAAAGAGCATGGCTATACATGTACAAGTCTTTTCCCTTATTATCTTTTTGGAGTACAAAACCAGCAGTGGTATTGCTGGATCAAAGGCCGGGCAATCTTTTAAAGCCCTTTGGGCATAGTTCCAAATTGCCTTTCAGAATGGTTGGATCAATTCACAACTCCACAACCAGTTTATTAGTGTGGCTGGGATGATATCTTTAAAAATAAAATGAATGGTAAAGAGAAAAAATACACTGAGAAAAAGGTTAAGGGAAAGATATTTTTGGATAAATTATCTCATATAAGAGAGATGCAAAAGAGCTTTTACAGTGGAAAGGAAGATGGGGGAAATGAGGCAGAGAGTGCTTGAACCTTACCTTCATTAGAATTGGCTTTACTCAATTGGGTTTAGAAATCTATCATACTCTATAGGAATTTAGGAGGGGAAGGGGATTGCAGGGGGATGGAAATAGAAAAGAGGACAAACTGGGAAAAGTGATGATCAGAAGCAAACCCTTTTCAGAATGGATAGTGTGAAAGGAGACAATAGGATAAACAGGATATGAAATAGGATGGAGGATAATACACAGTAACCATAATAATGAAAACTTTTTTTATAAATTTCTGTAATAAAGGTATAATTTCTCAAAAATAGAGAAATTAGTCAAATGTATAAGAATATAAATAATTTCCCTATTGAAAAATGTTCAAAGTATATAAACAGGCAATTTTCAGATGAATAATCAAAGCTATAGCTACATAAAAAAAATGGTACACTAGTTAAATCATTGAGGTACCACCTCATACCTATCTGATTGGCTATTATGACAGAAAAAGAAAATGTCCCAAGTTGGAGGGGATGTGGGAAAATTGAGAAAATTGTTGGAGGAGTTGTGAACTGATTTAACTATTCTGGAGAGCAATTATGAACTATCCCCAAAGGGCTATAAAACAGTATATACCCACTACTAGATATGTATCACAAAGAGATTTTTTTAACTAAAAGGAAAAGGACCTATATTTACAAAAATACTTATAATGGCCCATTTTATTGTAGCAAAGAATTGGAAAGTGAGGGGGGATGCCCATCAATTGGAGCATGGCTGAATAAATTATAGTATATGATTATAATGGAATGCTTTGTGCTATAAGAAGTGATGAGCAGGATGATTTCAGAAAAACCTGGAAAACCTTGCATGAACTGATGCAGAATGAAGTGAGCAAAACCAGAAGATTATACACAGTAACAGCAAGATTGTACGATGCACAGCTGTGAATAATTTACTTATTCTAAGCAATACAATGATCCAAAACAATTCCAAAGGACTCATAGTGAAAAATGCCATCTTCTGTCAGAGAAAAAACTGGAGTCTGGACTTCATTTTTTGTTGAAATTTTTGTGCACAAAATGACAAATATGAACAAATGTTTTACATAATTGTAAAATTTATATCAGATTGTTTACCATTTCAGTTAAGGGCCAGGAGAGGGAGGGAGAGAGGAAGAGAATTTGAGGCTCAAATATTTTTTGAATGAATGTAAAACATTGTTTTTACATATAATTAGAATAAAAATGAAACTTAAAAAAATTTAAAGCACCAAAAAAAAAATGTAATGAGATACTATGGTTAATAATTTGATTTTTAAAAAATGACTTTCCAGAGGCAGCTGGTGGTCCAGTGGATACAGAGTTTGGCCTGGAGTCAGGAAGACCTGAGTTCAAATTCTTAGACACTTAGAAACTTTCTGGCTATATGACCTTGGGCAAGTCACTTTACCTCTGTTTCCCTCCATTTCCTGTACTATAAAATGGGGACAATAATAGTACCTACCTTACAGAGTGGTTCTAAGGATAAAATGAAATAATATTTGTGAAGCACTTAGCATGGTGCCCTGGAATATACCATGCTTATTCTCTTCAGTCTTCCTAATGAGCCATCAAAAGAACACAACTTCAAATTTAAAAGGATATAAAAGGCTATGTCCTTACATCTTTGTGATCTAACCAGATCAAGAACTTAGGAAGTTGTCCTACACCCTTTTGAGACTCAGGAATAATCTCTGACTCAATTTCCCTTAAACTGGGTCTTATACTTCAATTTTCAAAAAGCCAAATGGAAATGATGGAGGGAATAATTTCAGAGAAACCTAGGAAGATGTTTGAACTGATGAAAAGTTAAATGAGCATAATCAGAACAATTTATACAAAAACAAAAATACTGTAGACAATTAACTTTGAAAGACTATATGGAATCTAATCAACATAATCACCAACCACAATTCAAAAGGATTCATGGTAAAGTATCTCTGGCCAGAAAGGTGATGGACTCAAGAGTACAGACTGATAAATATATAGTTTTGGGACATGACCAATGCAGTTCTTTGTCTTGCTTGACAAGGTTTGTTATTTGCTTTTTAATCAGTAGAAGGATTATGTGAGGAAAAGAAGATAGTTTAATTAATTGGAAAAAAATTTAAAAACATACAAAAGACAAATGAAATTCCATCTCCTTAAAGGATCAGCCTGGTCCACATACCACTGGATGAACTACAAAGTATTTGGGCATTGAGTAAAGTTAATAATTTTTTTAAGTGAGAGAAAGGAACTGTGAGGGTTTGAGGATGAAAGAGAAAGGAGCAAAGTCCCAGCAGGGACACAAACACAGCTTCATCTTAAGCAGTGTAAAAGCATAGCAGCCTAGTTATTCTTCCTCCATAACGGTCTCTAGTTTCCCACTTGAAATCAACAAAAAATTAATACAGCTCTTACCACAAATTTAATTTAATGTGATATGGATTAAATTTTTATGTATGGAGGAATTTACTTATGACTCACTCAAGCCCTACCTAGTAGAAAAGTAACAAATTTTAAAAGCCCAACTATATGCAAAAATAGAAAATCAAAATGATATCAACAGAATCCTTAAATTAAAAACTACAAAAATGAGCAAATCATCATATAATTTGGTTTTTGTAAAGAGGAAACCAAATTACCAAATTCAAAAATTTTAAAGTAGAATTCACCATATATAAAGAAGTAAAGATAATGAATTATTAGATATTATTATGCTCAATTATACACTAACAAAATTTATATACTTTGATGAAAATTTAAAAATATATAAAATCCCAGATTAAGAGAACTAGAAATAGAGAATGTATATAACCAAGCATTAAGTAGGGAAATTGAGCAAACTATAAATCAGCTTCCTAAGGAAAGGAAAAAAAAAACAGAAACAGATGAATGTACAAGCAGGCTGCATCAAAAATTCAAAGAACATTTTATTACAGAAGCATTTAAATTGCTTACAAAAATAAAGGAAAAAAGGGATCTTTCCAAACTGTTTCTATAAGCAAATGTAGTTCTAATACTTAAACCAAAGAAAGAGAAGAGAAAGAATACATAGTCACAAACATCTCTAATGAACATCAATGCAAACATATTGATTAAAATAATAATGACAAGCCTTTTGGAGATGGAGTGCCAGGCCTCACCCCCAGACTGAGTATTATGTTCCACTCTCTACCCCCATGGAGCTCCACATCCACACTTGCCCTAGGCAGGAAAGGGAGGAAGTGCTCCCACTGACTGTTGGGCAGAGGGGCTGGTGAAGTAATGAATGTCCTCAGGCATATGTAGAGAGGGAGGGGAACAGCTCCTCCCCAAATCTCTCTGACTTTCCAGTAAGGAACTCTGGCAGGTGACATGCAGACATGCCCACAGAGAGTGTTCTGCATGCTGTTTTTGGCATGTGTGCCATAGGTTCACCATCACAGGTTTTAAGTATTAGCAAAGAGACTACATCAATATATTTTTAAAATTATTTACTATGACCAGGTTGGGTTTATACAAGACATGATATGTTAGTTCTATTTTAGGACAACTATAAATGTAATAATCATTTTAACAATAACAAAAAAACAAACTAAAAATAACATGATTATATCATTTTATGCCAAGAAAGTTTTTTACAAAAGACAACTTCCATTTATACATATATATTTTAAAACATTAAAAAGCATAGGAAGAAATGGACTTTTTCTTAATTTTCAAAATTATATGTATAAAACTGGGAGCTATAATGAATAAAATTTAGAGATGTGAGTCTTGTTTCACAATATGACAAATAGGGAATTATATGTAACCTGTATCATATTACCTCCCTTCTTGGGAAGGTGGAAAGGTGGGAGAGGTGGGGGAAGAATAAGGCATAGATTTCTAGACACAGCGAATGTGAGAATTTTGTTTCTCTTGGATAAACATTTATTATAATTTATTATATAGTTATGACAAATTATCAAGACCTTTACCACTGATGAAGTAATTTCAACCTAATTATATTACTTGACCTTTTGAGATGGATTTGGTTTTGTTTTGACTTAAGTGCAACTCCTATCTTTTTTCACAAAATAAGTATAAATGTAATTTGTTATCCATCAGCAATTTTTTTAAGTTATTTTTAAGTTATTTTAAGTTATTTACTTAACTATATTAGCTTGAATAATTGAGTTCTTCTGATAGAATTTAGGAAATGGCTTGCCTTTTTATTTTGGATTTTTTCTTTTTTACTATAAACAAATGTGTAGATATAACAATCATAAATTTTAATATAGTTTTTCTTTGAAGAATTCTTCTATCTTTTAAAACTATATTTAAAATATTTGGACTACAACATACCTTCTCATTTAATTTGCATTATTTCTTTGTAATATAAAATGAAATGGTTTCTCTTTTTTCTTAACTCCCATTATCACTACCTTAATATAGCTTACAATTCCAGCTCTTATTGAAATGACTTTTTTTTATTTGTATTTGGTTCATGGAAATAAACCTCCAAGTTATGAAGCAATTCCAATTTGAAATCAGAATTATATTCAGGCTTCTGTATTTGCCCTGGATAATAAAAATTCAAATATCCCAGAACATCACTCAGGGTAAAAACAAAACAAACCCAAAAAAAAAAACCCAACAACAACAAAACCAACAATACTCTTTCCCTTTGCAGTGATGTTAAATGTCATTCTTTACAAATCAACATTTAAAATGTTTCCTTGAAAATCAAATTAATTTGAACATTCCATATAAATATATGTTGACTGATTCATTACTCTTTCAAATCTTTAATCTATTTAGACAAGAAAATTTATTCCCCCTTCCATTTTCTAAATGGAAGAAAAAAATTGAAATCAACACATGAGCAACTGCAGCCTTCCCTATAAATAAAAATAAATTCTTCTAAATTTTAACTCTGCATTTTTAAAATTTCTCTTTCTAAAGCATGAACTGAATGGTTCTTTTTACTTAAAAATAATTGTGTATTTACTTTAATATGGTTCCTAGGGTATTCCAAGGTATCCACACTTGGGGTTTAATGGAATCTGATAAGGAATCTCACTTAAACCAGTATTGTTGAAAATAAAAATCTTTTTGTATTTGTTTTTGTGGTTCTTGTGAGGATTTTTTTTTGCTGTTTTTATTTCCATATTATTTCTAC
Organism: Monodelphis domestica; assembly: GCF_027887165.1. NCBI lineage: Eukaryota > Metazoa > Chordata > Mammalia > Didelphimorphia > Didelphidae > Monodelphis > Monodelphis domestica. The sequence continues at coordinate 269,148,153 of NC_077227.1, forward strand.
CTTCTTCATCTTTTGAAACTTTTACGCGAGTGCTCAATTTTTACTAAACCTTCCTTATTTGGAAAAAAAAAGTTACTTAAAGATAAAAAAGAATTACAATCCAGTACCAAATTTCAAATCTCAAATACCATCCAGCAGTGTTAGCAAGTATACATTTTAAATTGGGGGAGGGGGAGGAAATCAGTTATTTAAACCAAATTATTAACTTCAAAAAAGAGGTGTTAATTTTACTTAAATGTCTACCCTATAACAGTTAAACATTTAGATTGCAATACTATCCAAAAAATGGATGTTTTTATTTATAAATTAATGATTAGAAAAGAAGGCATAAGACAAAATGATTCACAGAAAAAAAAATTTAATCCCTAAATCTATATTGCATTATAGAATTGTAAAGATTAAAATTTAGGGGAGACTGAGGCAGGTAGAAATTAGTTTCTCTCTGCAAGGAGTATTATATTTTTATGAGGTTTATTAAAGATTAAGAATTAAAGAAAATACAGGATAAGAAACACGTGCCTAGGCCAGAGGCCTAGACAAGACCTCACCTACATTATGGAAAGAGCCACGTCTGCTCCAAAATGGAAGTCCAAAAGGAGAGGGAGCTCAAAGCCTTTGCAATCAGCTTAAGTACCTTCTCGATCTCGCCCACCTCAGAATTCCATGAGATTACAAAGCATTTTGGGGAAGTGGAGCAAGGGCTTGTGGGGATTGAAGTCCAGAGTTCAAATCTCAATTTTACAGAATAAAGTAATAATTCAAAGGTAATGTAGTGCTTTAAAATTTAAGTTAAAATATAAAATTTGCCAAGTACTTTACATACATGATCTCATTTGAGTCTCATAACAAACCTATGAGGTAGCTAAAGGTATTATTTATCCCATTTTATTTCTAATAGCCCTAACACTCCGACAAGTTAAATGGCATGCCCAGGACATACAGCTTAGTGTCTAAGATGGAATTCAAACCCTCATTTTCCACCATGCTGTACTGCCTCTTGCTAGCTAGTTAACGTTCTTAATAAGAAGAACATACACAAAAATTCTTTCATTCTTGAAACTATATTAAATTTCCTAATGTCAAAAATTTTCAAGTGTTTTTTCTAAAGAAATTCATTTTAATTTCCTTCATTTGTAAATAAAAAAGAAATACTCAATGATTACATAAGCTCTAATATTTTAAAGTTCTAATAATTTGTATTTGGAATTCAACCCACTTTAAAGTTTCCTACTATCCTTTTGTGACAACTTTATTGAGTATGTCCATGGGTATAAAGGAAAATTAAGTTCTTGACTAATCATACTGAATCATTATAAATCCTTCATGTAAATCTTTTATTTCTGTTTTAATTTTCATAGACTCCATAGACTTAGCATCATTGAATCCAATTCTACCAATTTGATAGATAAGGAAACTGAGGCAGAGAAGTCAAATGACTAACCCATTATCACAGAGCCAGAAAAGTCTGAGGTGGGATTAAAATTTAGGTCTTTGCTGACCAGGGTTCACATTTCTTTCCATATTTGATTTATATTTTAATTGAAACATTTCAAATCAATAGTATTATTTTAAAATAAAGTTTAATTCTCTTAAAAATTTGTCACTTAGTGAACCCAAAAACTGTTAAAGCAGCCAAACTGTATTCTTTCCCCAAACAAATAAAATTTGTTTTGCTTGCTTCTCTCCTAAATTCTCTCAATCTTTCTTCCTAAATCACAGTAATCTAATCCTTGCATAAGCCAATAATCACAAATTCATCCCCCCCCCCCCAACCAGGACTTCAGATTCTCTTCAGAAACCTTTTTTTTTTTGTATTTTTAGGAGTATCTATTCTCTCAGTCTCTGAAATGGGAGCTGTAATTTTTTTTTTTCCTGAGAGGAACTACAAACTTGAAGAATATAAAATCTAGAGGTTCTTGAACTCTGAATTGCCCAGCCTTTGATGACATTTGTTTCAATTTCATTTCACTTGATTAACCATTTCTTTCCTACTTCTCAGGTTTTTAACAATAAGTTATGATTATTGAATTATGTTAGCTTCTCTAAAAGTGGTGCAGTGAATAGAGTGCCAGACTCAGACTCAAAAAGACCCAAGTTCAAATCCAGCCACTGACACTTACCAGCTAATGAAACTCTGTGCATATCATTTAACCTCTGTCATCTCCAGTTTTTTCATATGTAAGATGGGGATACTAATAGCACCTACCTCCTAAGGTTGTTGTGAATATCAAATGAGATAAATATTATAAATCACCTGGCACATAAAGTTTATATATGTTGATATATGTAAATTATATATGTTTTTAAATCTACATATTGTTTATTCTCAAAATGTAGAGTCTAAACAGAAGTCTCCTAAAAAACATATCATCTTAGTTTTGATCATGTATAATATCCAAGTTTTACTTCCCCAACTAGGAATGAGTACTACAAAATTAATCCTTTTTATTTAAAAGAAATGCTACAAATAAATGTGCAAAATGAATTTCCATGATTAAATCCACACAAAAGGAACATGCATATTTTACATAGAAGTTTACATCTATATATGTATTTGAACAATGATTTATGTAAAACCCAGTGGAATTATTTGTTTGCTGAGGGGGAAGGGAGGGAAAGAACATGAATCATGTAACCATGGAAAAATATTCTAAATAAAATAAATAAATAAATTTATTAAAAAACATTTATACATGTAAATGTTAGTTATGATAATGATGGTAGTGGTAGTTAGGTAATTTTGAGGTATTTCCTACACTTTTACCAGATTTCTTTAGATAACGCTGCTAAAGTCTGCTAGTGATAAGTAATGAAGTCTATTAGTATAATTTAGTAAAATCTTATAAAGTATAAATTATATTGGCCTTCCAGTAATTAGTTTACATGGGTGAAAACCAGTTTAAGCATTATGAAGCTAATCTTATAAATGACATCAAATGGGCTAGCTAATAAGGTACCTTATATTTGCATTCCCTAGTAGCAATTAAGAGGTTCTGAAGCATGGCACGAAGAAGATTTACTATATAAAAATATTACAGTTTTACTTACCAGGGTTAAAGAGATTTGCTGTGAAAAAAGGAAAAATGTTACATGTAATATTAAAAAATTGATATTATGCTAAATGTAATATTTAGAATTTTTTTGAAATATAATATTGTTTTTAAAAAGATCATTGTGGTCACTGTTTATAAAATAATTAACCCTTAAGTCACGAGGATGACAGTAGCTTTTAACAATTAAATTTTACTATAAATATAGTCTAAGAAAGAAAGAGGGAAAGAAATTTAAAAAATATTTCCTAGCTTACCAGCCCACAAGAGTGTCTTCTGCCTGAGCCACCAACCTCCAGAGGAAAAAGAGACCCAGCCTCCCCTACAGTCTCCTTTTTATAGTCCTCCTTCTCCACTTCACATTCTATCCCTCTGCCCTTGTCTACCACATCTCAGGAACCAAAGTCTCTCTGATCCTGACCTATAATTCCTAGTTCCATGTCTCTAATAGGCTGGTTCAGATAAGCATTAAGTTCAGGATCCTGGGAGGAAGGGGTTCCCTTTACATATATATGATGCTATCACAGCATCAAGACTAGTCCTCCAGGCCTTAGCCTAAGGGCACACAGGGTCTGGATATAGGCATAACAGAATTAAGCATCCTTAGTTCTGTTTGATTTCAGATAAAAGTCATAGGTAATTTAATGGAACGGCTGCCAATCATGCCTCAAGAGTTTCACATTATTCATAGGGTATAATAGTCAGGATTAACCACTTGGGAAATATTCCTGTTCAAAAAGGAAACATCACAATGGGAAAACAGAATCAGGAGAATCCTGATTCAGTTCCCAGATCCCTCTCCCTTGGAGCAGATTGTGGCATTTCCCTAGAATGGTAGATTACTGATCTGATGATAACTCCAATATTTAATATACTTGAATTTGAAATAGAATTAACTGTTAGTGCAACATGAGAGAAATAATAATTGTATTAAGTCCTAAGTTATAATTAGCAAAACTTACCGTTTGACATAAAATCTCTTTGGGCTATAATTTGTGGTCTTCATTTGGATATTCAATTCCAGAAGCATTTATTAGGTACCTAGTATGTCCAAAGTCCTGTTTTATAGGTACAAATGTGAACAAAAGTCTATGCCATTAAAGAACTTTACATTCTAGTAAGAAGATACAATTTTGGAGACAACTAGGTGGCTCAGTGGATTGAGAGCCAGTTCAAATCTGGCCTCAGATTCTTCTTAGCTGTGTGACCCTGGGCAAGTCAATAACTCCCATTGTCTAGCCCTTACTTCTCTTCTGCCATAGAACCAGTACATAGCATTGGTTCTGAGAAAAAAGGTGAGGGTTTTTTAAAAGAAGAAAATACAATTTATACATAGGTAAATAGACAGGCAGTATAGACAAAATCATATGAAATAGTTTCAAGTACTTACAATCAAAGGGACCAGAAAAGGCACTGCACTTTGAAGGAAACTAGAAACTCATGGTGGACCACTTGTACAAAGGCATGAAAGTTGGTAAATATAATATTGTATAAATATAAGCTAGTCAAAGAATTTTAGATTTCAAAGGCTTCATGAAGATTATCTATTCCAATTTTTTCATTTTATATGGTTACATAGCTAGTTGATAAAGAGGAGAATAAAAAGAATCCAATGTTTCATGATTCTGAATCCACTGTTACATAATCTGCTTTCCTTGAAGGCAAGATTACACTTTGTATCTGACAGATCAAATTTTAGTCTATTTTAAAATATTTTTAGAAGAAGGATCTTTCATTTTCTTTAGTAATAATATCCCTCATCATCAGGAAATCGTTTTTATACAAATTCTCAGTACACTAACAGTACTGTTTGACTATAAAGGGAAAACATGAAGAAGAATGATATGAAAATAAGACAGAAAAAATAAGTGGGAGCTAACCCAAGCTGAGGATTCTACCTTTATTCTTGGAATAAAAGAAATAATTTCAGGGAGTCAATGAAATTTTTGAGATAGAATGAGATATGGTCAGATCTATGTTCCAAGAATATTGTTTTGGCAGGCATTTTTGGAGAATAGATTGGGTAAAGGAGAAACTTGGGGAAGGGAGAACAATTGGGAGAATATTTCAGTGGTCCAGGTGAGAGATGCTGAAGACTTGGACTAAGAGGGAAGAGTGTGTATCTGAGTGATGAGTATATTTATGTGAATTTATTTTTTCTCTACTTATCCTTTCTTTTGGGTTTTTCTGAGCATAGATCTAGAGATTTTTTAATCAAAAATAGAATATTAATGCATCAGAAAATATAAGCTAGTCAAAGAATTTTAGATTTCAAAGGCTTCATGAAGATTATCTATTCCAATTTTTTCATTTTATATGGTTACATAGCTAGTTGATAAAGAGGAGAATAAAAAGAATCCAATGTTTCATGATTCTGAATCCACTGTTACATAATCTGCTTTCCTTGAAGGCAAGATTACACTTTGTATCTGACAGATCAAATTTTAGTCTATTTTAAAATATTTTTAGAAGAAGGATCTTTCATTTTCTTTAGTAATAATATCCCTCATCATCAGGAAATCGTTTTTATACAAATTCTCAGTGCTGTATATTTTGTTTAATTCTGCCTTAAGATGAGATAAAGATCTAGTCTGTGTCTACTGGCTTCAGTTAAGGAGATCTTAATTAACTAGCCCTTTTACACTTGCCTGCCTGGAGCTGGATTTGTTCAAATCCCAACTCTTCTATTTATGACCTGTGTGACCTTGAGGAAGTAACCTAACCTTTCTGGACTTCAGTTTCCCCATCTATAAAATGAAGGCATTAAACTGAATGATCTTTATGGTCTCTTCCATATCTGATCTGACGAGCCAAATATCTCCTTCAGGTTAAGTAATCTTAGGTCCTATTTTTTCTCTACTTTTGAAACCCTATTTAATTTCTATGAATTTGTTTTAAATTATGAAACCCAACTGGAAATGGTAATGTAATGAAGAGCTGTTACTTTTAGTTCTTAAATATTAGACACCTAAACTAAAATGTCTCCCATTTTCTCTTTATACAACTTATTTTCTTTCTCCACACACTAAACTTCAGTCTTCCTGTTCAGCATCATTGAAACAAATGATGGGAAATGGCTCTCCCATCTGTCAACAACCTGTTGAAAGACAGTTCTCTTCTTCATGGCAATAACCATCTCTCCCCTCCTCCTGACCCCATCAGTTGTCATCTCTATATTTGTGGGCATTTTTTCCCTATCATCTGGATCTCAATGATGTCACTGTTAAACTACAAATCCTAGGATTAATTCTTCACTTTCCTCCCTCTTGATATTGACATTAAACTATTTTAAACAACCTTCTAACATGACTCACTATTCTTAGACTTTGCTCTCTGCTTATACACTTCAGTACCAGTTGTTTCCCTCAGCAAAACCCCTATGAACAACGAAAATCTAACTGGACTAACTGCTCCCCTCCCTAGTGATTCTGAACTCAATGCTGTTATCATTCAAGCCCTGGTTACCAGCCCACACTGCCTACCTGATTCCTTATTTTTATTCCCCCAACCCAAATCTTGTAATGTCCCACTGAAAAGCTACCTGCCCTTTCACTGTGCTCTCTGGAATGCCAGCTTAAATCTTTTTCTTGTCCACTCCCATTTTCTGGCTCTCACTGAGACTGGCTCCCTTCCAATGTTTTCTATTTTTTTTCTTTTTCTTTTCTTTCTATTTTCATGCAAAAAACCCTTCCATGTGGGTCATTATTGTAAGAGCAAAGTCATACACAACCAAAACCCCCAATAAAACCCAAAATACACTGATGTGAAAGATGACTCCAACAGTTCTTTCTCTGGAGGTGGATAGCATTCCCAGTCGTAAGTCTTTCAGGATTGTACTGACTACACTTTCAATCATTTCCCCTGACTCACGGGTTAAGACAAAATACTCTTTATTTAGATTTAGAATACTCTGTGCTCCCCATGGCCACTTCCAAGTTCTCCCAGTACTACTATCATTCAGTTACCTCTCCTCCTTTGATGTTCACTCAATCCATATCTACTACCTAATCAAAATTCAGGTAGCTGTTATCAACAGACCTCCCTTCTTTTAAAAAAATATTTCCCCGTTACATGTAAAAACAGTTTCCAACATTTTTCAAAGAATTGCGAATCTTGAATTCTCTCCCTCCCTTTAATTTATTAAATTTATTAAATTTAACACTCCCTCCCTCCTAGAGATGGTAAGCAGTCTTTACATGTGCAATCATGTGTGTGAAAATTTTTTCTATATTAATGCTCTTGTAGAAGGAGACAAATAAAAAAATTAAGAAGGAAAGTGAAAAAAGTTTTCTTTGTTCTGAATTCAGACTCTATCAGTTCTTTTTCTCTGGGAGCAGATTGCATTTTTTTAATCACAAGTCCTTTGCATTCTCCTTCTTTTGTCAGTTCCATGCCTGACTCAATATTTCTCACCATGCCTCCTGCCCTTATACCAGGTGACTTCAACACACACACACACACACACAGATAGACAGAAACAAAGAAACATAGACAGATAGATAGATAGATAGATAGATAGATAGATAGATAGATAGATAGATAGATAGATAGATAGATGAATGGATAGATAGATGGATAGAGGGAGGGAAGAATGGATAGATACTCCCTCAAGCATTCTAATCTAGTAATTTCTCATCCTACTCATTTCATTCATTTCAAAGTAGGGCCATTCTTCTCCTAGGCTGAATCACTCTGCTGTTGGGCTGGGCTGGTGCCTCACAGAACACTATATTTCAGCTAAATAAGTCACTTTGATAAATTTGCTCAGCTAAGCTGCCCTGTTTCTAGCATGAGCTGTTTAGCTCAACTGGGTTTACTCTTCAATGAAAGTTCTCTTCTCTCTGCTTTCTACCTCAGACTCATCTGTAACCCTCAACTAGAATAGTATTGTGCTCTTTCAGAAAGGGTAGCAACCCTTAACCTAGGGTCGTTAGAAGCTTCTACAGTTCAGCTCTCTTATCTGGGCTCTGAGGGTTTTTTCTTTTCTTTTTATTAAGCTAGACAGTAGGTGACAATGCTGAAAGATACAATCTCTGAGCACTTTTCATTCATTTTGAAGTCCCTTCTGTGAGAGACCTTATTCTAACTTATGATGTTAAACTAATACATTTCTCAGATCAGTCTTTGCAAGGAATCCCCAATTTTTTGTCCTACAACTCTCTTAGTGGTATCAGAAGAGATGGGGAGGATAATCCATTGTCACTATTGTTTTCCTGCCTTTGTAAATCAGCTACTTAAAACTTTATGTGTAACTATTCTTGTCTTTTAGTATTTACAAATTAGCCAAAGTCTAAAAGGGCAAACAAATTTGAGGTATTATTATTAAATACTCTTTATATAAGATAATAGTATTATTACTCAACAAACCTTTGTGGATTTTCTAATGAGTATGGATTATATCAGATCCCATTTTTAAAAAGTAGTCATATTTTCTAGATAGTCAATAAAACAAAATATACTACTACTACTACAGATTTGAAAAGCTATGGGAAAAGTTAGAATATTTTTTTGTTTTGTTTTTAAACATTATTTTTTATTTGGTCATTTTCAAACATTATTCCTTGGTTACAAACATCATTTTCTATTCCTCCCTCCCCTCCCATAGCCGACGTGTAATTCCACTGAGTATTACATGCATCCTTGATCAGAACCCATATCCATGTTGTTGGTATTTGCACTAGGATATTCATTTAGAGTCTATATCCCCAATCATATCCCCCTCAACCCATGTCATCAAGCAATTGTTTTTCTTTGGTGTTTTTACTCTCACAGTTTTTCCTCTGAATGTGGATAGTGTTCTTTCTCATAGATCCCTCCGGATTGTTCAGGATCAATGCATTGCCACTAATGGAGAAGTCCATTTCATTCAATTATACTATCCTGCCAAAAGGGGAGGATAGTAAAATTGAAATAGATAAAGAAGATAAATCCCTGCCAGCATTTTTTTAGGGAACAGACCTGGCTTCCCTCCCCCAGGAGGTTGAGCTGTTTATGCAGATAGCAGACCAGTCTCTACTTGGCTTGAGGGATGAGAATCAGAAAGGGGCAAGAGACAAAAGGAATTTCAGTAATATCAAAAAGGTCAGGATGGAAGCAAGATAACATATGGCCGACTAGGGCTAAGTGACTAAGTGCATGTAAAAATAAACAATTTGACTAGGGCTAAGTGACTAAGTGCATGTGAAAATAAAAAAACCCTAAATAACAACCCCCAATAAATCTGAGGATTGCCCCCCCATCACTGACCTCACATTCCTGTGTTAAGGTTTGTTTTATTGTCAGATAAGAACCTATATGTGAAAGGAAATAATTCTGTATCCTGTAACCCTATATAAACTGTTTCCTAATGTTAGCCTGGAGCAGCTTCCACTAGGGAAGTCTGTCCCAGCTGGTAGATTTTTTTAGTTGTTCTTTTATTAATAAATCATGGTTCTAATAATTGAAATTCTGGGTGTTGGACTCACTTTATGAAGTGCCCCACTTCAGTACCACAGTGTATCAGTCTCTGTGTACATTGTTTTCCTGGTTCTGCTCCTTTCACTCTGCATCACTTCCTGGAGGTTGTTCCAGTTCCCATGGAATTCCTCCATTTTATTATTCCTTTGAGCACAATAGTATTCCATCACCAACATATACCACAATTTGTTCAGCTATCCCCCAATTGAAGGGCATCCCCTCATTTTCCAATTTTTTGCCACTACAAAGAACGCATTTATGAATATTCTTGTACATGTATGGAAAAGTTAGAATATTAAAAGGCCAGAAGAATCTACAAATGACTTGGGATTAGATAATTCATTTAAACAAACTACCTAATAATAGCTGACACATACATAAGTCTTTAATTTATAAAGTACTTTTATATATGTTTTCTTTTGATCTTTTCAACAACTCTATGAGGTAGATGTTATCATTATCATCCTATTTTATAAATCAGGAAACAACTTCAGAGAGGTTGAAGTAAGTTGCCCAGGAAGGGCCCAAAGTGTCCAAGGAACGCTCAAAAGTTTTCTCTACCACTACAACTTGAAATTGTTGATTCTGTGGTGCTCAGCTTTCCTTATAGTCAAACATTTACAATTATACATTGCTAATAGATACAACATAGTTTTGACTATTGAGAGAATGTTGGGGTTATGAATAAAAATAGAGAAATTAGGAGGAAGGAAAGGTTTTTTATTTTTGTTTTTGAGGAAGTGATGGATTACATTTTGGACATATTAAGTTTGAGATGCTGGTAAGATGTACAAATGTAGATGGCTAGCAGGGAATTTAAAAAGATAGGGAAAAATAGGACTAGATATGTTAGATATATAGATTTGGGATTTATCTGCATACGGTTGATAACTGAAATAGAAAGAGTAGAAAGAAGGTCAGGGATAAAGCCTTGGTCCATGCCCACCCACACTTTAGGGGATGAGATGAAGAAAATGAACCATTAAAAGAAAACAAAAACAAGCTACCAGAGAAATGTCACTTTTGTGTAATCCCTATAGTTTCCTATTCTTTCAGAGCAGCCCATTTTAAATTATTATTAATTCAGTCTGTTGCTCACCTTCCCTTTATTTAAGATTAAAAATTTTCAGAAATATAGAGAGGGCTTATTCTTTAACATGTTGCTCTAGATTCTGACTGTTATGGCTAATTATAAATACAAGTGTTACCATTGGGAACACAAAGTATTGCCCTTCAACTTATCATTTGGAAGACTAAAGCTATTCTTCAAATGTTCCAATTTTTATTTCAATTTGCAAAAAGTCTGTTGGTAAGAAATTAGCCAATTCTATTTAGGCATAGTAGAGGCTGAGAGAACACTGAATTATAAAAAAAAATTTAGTAGTAATATGAATTTAGAAAGAGTACCTCATTTTATTCCTTGTACAAAATTCCATGCCAACTCCTTTATGACACAGTAAGTCCATTTCAGCTGTTAAATATAGTCTATTTTCAGAGTAGAATTGTTCACCCTTTACTTGATCCCAGATTGGAGGAGGTTATAGCCTTGTACCTTTTGATTTGTTCAGTCAGTGTAAAGAATTTATTTTTGTCCTGTAACAGAAAGACTAAAGAAAGCAGAGGGAAAACTACCCTCATTTTTCACATTTATTTTAAAAATTCTATTGAACAAAAGGAATCACAGCTCCTCTCCATTTGACCATTTAAATCCTAACCCTTCCTAATATGAACAAACCAAAATTTTTTCTGGCTACTGAAGCTATCCTCATTTTTTTTCTTTTTTCTATTTTAGTTTGAACAGCTGTTTGGACTTTCACAGTTGGGAAATAATGCTTTCAGCCAACACATTCAAGGGATGCTCCTACCTTGGCAGCTTTCAGATTTGGCAGTCTGTTAGACAATTAGATGCCAACTGACTACTTTGTTAGAACTTTGTCCTACAGTTGAGGTGCCAACTGAGTACAGACTTGGATTAACAGCCTAGGTAACTACATATGTCATCTATGTCCCCTATGTGACACTAAATAACTTGTTGGGTTGACTGCTCTAGCATTTGTTTTTATTTGTTTTTTAGATGTATTGTGGTTATCTTTCTTTTTTTAAACCCTAACCTTCTGTCTTAGAATCAGTACGGTGTATTTGTTCCAAGGCAGAAGAGTGGTAAGGATTAGGCAAAGGGGATTAAGTGACTTGTATAAGATCATACAGCTAAGAAGCATCTGAGATTAAATTTAAACCCAAGAACTTTTGTCTCTAAGTCTGGCTTTCTATCCACCGAGCCACTTAGCTGCCCTAACTCCTATACCAGGATTGCACAAACTCCAACAGGTCCTACAAAACTTTAAAAGGTTTATATAGTCCTGGTGACAGACTGCATAGATTGTCCAGTCTAGCTAAAATCAGAAAGGTTCATCACTAGTTTGGCCAATGGAAGATGAATGTTTTTGCCTTAGCAATTCTCAAAGATGATTTATTAAGTTATAGACAGGTTGTATGAATCAATGGAAAAAATGCCAACACTGATGAAAGGACAAATTCTTAAAGTATATGAAATGGTGTCTTCTTATAAGCACCTCTAAAATCCTAAACTCTAGAATTCTCCTTTCTGACAAGATATTTAAGTTTCTACTTTTCCTACTTCAACTCCTCCTGAAACTGATGTTCTCCTAGTCCATTCCACATGTTCTAGCATCACTTTCTTCTATTCAGTCTTGACTTTATTCTATTCTTGAAACCCTTGCCCCTTTCCCAATCTCCCTTTAATTCCCAATCCTCACTATTTGTTTCTATTTATTATTTATTCCTTAATTCATTAATAAAAACAAATTCATATTGATGAGACCCTTTTAAAATTCATACTGCCTAACCTCAAAAATCTTCATATTCATTTTTTAATTTGGGGTAGAGAAGATAGTTCTAAGTAATGTTTGAAGACTTGTGCAGCTTACACTTTGCTTCTGTTTTATCTACCAAGGACTAATGACCTTTGGATTGAAAATGTTAAAATAAGAATGACTGATATTGAATTTATATATAACAGAAATAAAGAGGTAGCAAGAAAGAATCTACTTGTCCTTGTTAAATTCAAATAATATGCCCCAAATAAGCTACATTCCATGATACTAAAAGAACAGGCAGATTTGACTCGCTGAAAGTTGGGACACTAATGCATTGCTGGTGGAGTTGTGAATTGATCCAACCATTCTGGAGGGCAATTTGGAAGCATGCCCAAAGGGCTTTAAAAGAATGCATGCCCTTTGTTCCAGTAATACCACTACTGGGTTTATATTCCAAAGAGACAAAAAAATAGTGGGCAAGGATCTGTTTGTACAAAAATATTTATAGTTGCACTTTCTGTGGTAGCAAAAAATTGGAAAACGAGGGAATGTCTTGATTGGGGAACAGCTGAGCAAATTGTGGTATATGAGGGTAATGGAATACTATTGTGTTAAAAGGAATGACGAATTGATGGATTTCTATAAGAACTGGAAAGACCTACTTGAACTGATGCAAAGTAAAATAAGCACAACCAGAAGAGCATTATACACAGAAACAGAAACATTGTGAGAGAATCAAAGGCTTTGTTACTAATAGCAATGCAATGATCCAGGACAATTCTGCAGGACTTATGAAAAAGAATGCTACCCACATCTAGAGAAAAAAAAAACTGTGGGAGTAGAAATCCAGAAGAAAACATATGCTTTATCACTTGTTTATATAGGCAAGTGATTTGGGGTTTTTCTTTAAAATTTTAAAAATTTCTTTAAAAATGAATAATATGGAAATACATTCAAGTTTTATATATATATATATATATATATATATATATATATATATATATATATATATATATCCCAGTGGAATTGCTTGTCAACTCTAGGAGGGGGGAGGGATGAGGGGAGGGAGAAAATGTGAATCATGTAACCATGGAAAAATTTAAAAATAAAAAAATAAATTAATATGAATACTGAGTCAATGTTAAAGATATTTGAAAGATGATAGAGAACTAAAGAGGACAGCAAGGTGGCACAGTGAATAGAGTGCTGAGACTACAGTTAGGAAGTCTCATCTACCTGATTTCAAATCTGATCTCAGACACTTACTAACTCTTGTAACAGTTAAAATTAGGGGGCCAAGCTGTGGCAGGTAGAAATTAGTTTCTCGCTGCAAGGAGTATTATATTTTTAGAGGTTTATTGAAGATTAAAATATAAAGAAAATACAAGTAAGAAAGGCATGTGTCTAGGCCCAGAGAGCCTATTCACGACCACTCACATCTTGCCTGCTAGGTGGAGAGCTGCATGTGCTCTGAAGCAGAAGTAGGGAAGAGACCCAGTAGCCTTTACAGCCAGGTTAAATAGAAATTCTTGACCTCGCTCAGGTGGAAATCTCAGTGAGATTAGAGGGCACTCTGGGAGCTAGCAAGGACTCCTGGGGATTAGAGTCTGGAGTTCAAGTCTCCATTTTTACACTCTGTTACTCTGGAAAAGCCACTTCATCCTGTTTGCATTCTCATGTAAAATGAGGTGGAGGGGACAGCTGGGTGGCTCAGTGGATTGAGAGCCAGGCCTAGAGACGGGAGGTCCTAGGTTCAAATCTGGCCTCAGACACTTCCCAGCTGTGTGACCTTGGACAAGTCACTTGACCCCCATTGCCTAGCCCTTACCACTCTTCTGCCTTGGAGTCAATACACAGTATTGACTCCAAGATGGAAGGTAAGGGTTTAAAAAAAATGAGGTGGAAATGGAAATGGCAAACCACTTCTGTATCTTTGCCAAGAAAAACCCCAAAGAATCAGATGCAACTGACATGACTATACAACAATGAAAAAGAGACCTTCAGAGGTATCATAGGACTGGAGAAGAAGTTTACAAACAGGTAAGAACCTGCTAATTGTAAGCTAGTGTGTTTGAATGTAATTCTTGAGAAAATCCTGTAACACATTATTAATGAATATCTAGGCAAGGAATAGAATTTCCCTAACACTCATTTTCTCTTTCTTCATTGTATGACTTTCTCTGTGCATAGCTAAGATAAGAGAGGAGAGTAGGTCATGGGTACTGAGTAGATAAAATAACCAAAAGTTTAGTTTAATTGAAAGATCATCAATGTTTTTGTTAAACAACTCTAGTATGAGTGGATAATAGTTGAAGTAAAGTGTGAGTCTAGCCCTGAACTTATTTAGAAAGAGAAGAGGGTGTTCTTAGAGTCAATAGATGATGGGAGTCAGAATCTGAATTGGGTGATACATTTATATAGTATGAACTTCAAAGCAATGAGTATTCCAAATCTACCATCATATCCAGTAAGTTGAGGAGAATAAGTCAAAGTGTAGCTTTTACTGGAAAGGGATCTAGGCATGAAGTATCATCAAGAGAAAAAGCAAATGCTATAAGATGGGAAGAATAAGAAAGGAAAAGATTTAAGATGAAAGAAAATGGTTAATTATGGAGAGGCAAAAGAAGTAGTGGATAGATCTGGAATGGGACATAGATGAGAGATGTTTTTTAAAAAGTTGGATATAAGTTCATCAGTTCATATCTTTCTATGAATTCTTCATACCTATTGTTTCTTAGAGTAATATAACACTGTTATATTCAATACCATATTGTATTCAGCCATTCTTCAAATGAGAGGAAATTTTATTCACCTCACTTTTTCCATACTTTTATTCAATTTTTTTTGATACAAGAAAAAGTGCTGATGTAAGTATTTTAGTATAGATGAAACATTCATGTTTTCTATACTCTTGGGGTATATACTCCTCCTCATGAGATGACTAGACCAAAGGTTATGAAATTTGTTTTTTAGGTGGTTGGATCAATTCATAGCTACTTGAAAATTTTGTTAATGTCTGTTTTCCAAAACCCCTCCAACATAATGTCTTTTATCATACTTGCCTTACTTTATGGGTAAGAGACAAAAACCTGAGTTGCTTTAATTTTTATTTTTCTTAGTGATTCAGAGCAATTTTCATTTGGTTTTAATAGTTTCTAATTTTTAACATCTATTTGTTCCTATCCTTTGACCATTATGTATTTATGTGTGACTTTCAGTTATGCATATTTGTGTTACTTCCTTTTTATAGCCATTTAATGGAAAATTTATTTTCCATTCAACATTTTCCTTCTTGGTCTAGTTGCACTGATTTTATTTATGCAAAGCTTTTATAATTTTATAATATTGAACCTTTTTATTTTATTTTTTATACTTATCTCTAAACTTTGCTTAGTTAAGAATTCCCTCTCAGCAAGAAACATAAAAGGTACCTCTTGTTCTTTTCTAATTTTTGTTACATAACTATTTATATTTAGGTAACATCTAGTGTATGCTTATTGTGGTACTTTGCTGCTTTCCAATTTTCCCATTCTTTTCAAATTGACAGTTTTTCTTTCAGTAGGTTGTATTCTTGGGTTGTTGTGTTTGGTAGCTTCTGGTTCTTCCTCATAGTTATGTAGTTCAGTGGTCCAGAGAGAATCATGGGTTCAGACTCAGGAGGACCTGAATTTAAGTCCAGCCTCAGACACTTAGTAGCTGTCTGAATCTGGACAAGTCAGATGTCCACCTGGGTAACAACTGCCAAAGAAGAAAAAAGTGAAGAAAAACAAAATAAAGGGAAATAAATACACAACAAATAATTATAACTTTTAATATGAATGGGATTTCACTCCCAAAATGGAAATGAATAGCAGAATGGATTAAAAACTAAATGCCAACAGTATGTTGTTTTCAAGAAACAGATTTAAAAATGAGGGAAACAGAGCAAAACTAGGGGGATGGAGTAGACTATATTATGCTTCAACTGATAAAAAAATGTTGGGGTGCAAGACAGTATATGACAAACCCAAAGATCCCAGCTTTTGGGACAAAAATCCACTATTTCATAAAAACTGCTGGGAAAATTGGAGGACAGTGTGGGAAAGATTAGGCTTAGATCAACACCTCACACCCTACACCAAGATAAATTCAAAATGGGTGAATGACTTGAACATAAAGAAGGAAACTATAAGAAAATTAGGCGAACACAGAATAGTATACATGTCAGACCTTTGGGAAGGGAAATACTTCAAAACCAAGCAAGAATTAGAAAGAGTTACAAAATGCAAAATAAATAATCTGGATTACATCAAATTAAAAAGGTTTTGTACAAACAAAACCAATGTAACCAAAATCAGAAGGGTAGCAACAAATTGGGAAACAATCTTCATAAAAACCTCTGACAAAGGTTTAATTACTCAAATTTATAAAGAACTAAATCAATTGTACAAAAAATCAAGCCATTCTCCAATTGACAAATGGGCAAGGGACATGAACAGGCAGTTCTCAGCCAAAGAAATCAAAACTATTAATAAGCACATGAAAAAATGCTCTACATCTCTTATAATCAGAGAGATGCAAATCAAAACAACTCTGAGGTATCACCTCACACCTAGCAGATTGGCTAACATGACAGCTATGGAAAGTAATGAATGCTGGAGGGGATGTGGCAAAGTAGGGACATTAATTCATTGCTGGTGGAGTTGTGAATTGATCCAACCATTCTGGAGGGCAATTTGGAACTAAGCCCAAAGGGCGATAAAAGAATGTCTGCCCTTTAATCCAGCCATAGCACTGCTGGGTTTGTACCCCAAAGAAAAAGGATAAGGATAAGGAAAAAGATTTGTACAAGAATATTCATAGCTGCTCTCTTTGTGGTGGCCAAAAATTGGAAAATGAGGGGATGTCCTTCAATTGGGGAATGGCTGAACAAACTGTGGTATATGTTGGTGATGGAATATTCTTGTGCTAAAAGGAATAATAAGGTGGAGGAATTCCATGGAGACTGGAACAACCTCCAGGAAGTGATGCAGAGAGAAAGGAGCAGAACCAGGAAAACATTGTACACAGAGACTGATACATTGTGGTACAATCGAAGGTGATGGACGTCTCTATTAGTATCAATGCAATGTCCCTGAACAATCTGCAGGGATCTAAAAAATACCACCCACAAGCAGAGGATAAACTGTGGGAGTAAAAACACCAATGAAAAGCAACTGCTTGACTACAGGGTTGGAGGAGATAAGACTGAGGAGAGACTCTAAATGAACACTATAATGCAAATTCCAACAACCGGGAAATAGGTTCAAGTCAAGAACACATGTGATAACCAGTGGAATCATGCGTCGGCTATGGGAGAGGGAAAGGTGGGGGGGGGGGGGGGGGAGGAAAAGAAAATGATCTTTGTTTCCAGTGAATAATGTATGAAAACGACCAAATAAAATAATGTTTAAAAATTAAAAAAAAATATGTTGGGGCAGTAATAATGATTTCAGACAAAATTAAAGCTGAAATAGATCTAATTAAAAGAGATAAACAGGGACACTACATTAGGTTGAAATGGATCATAGATAATGAAGCATTACATATATGCATATGTAAACATACATATATATGCTTATATATATGCACCAATTGTTATTGTATCCAGATTTTTAAAGTAACAGTTAAAGGAATTTTAGTTGGAAATAGATAATAAAACTTTAATAGTATGGGACTTAAACCTTTTCCTCTCAGAATTTGAAAAAAAATCTAACCAAAAAATAAAGAAAGAAATTAAGAAGATAAATAAAATCTTAGATAGGCTAGACATGATAGCTATTTGGAGATAGAAATGAATGTACTTTTTTCTCAGTGGCACAAAAACTGACCATATGTTAAGATATAAAACTTTTATAATTAAATGCAGAAAAGCAGGTATTAAATGCATCATTTTCAGGTCATATGCAATAAAAATTATATTTAACAAGGGACCATAGAATCAAATAATAACAAGTGGCTGAGGCCAGATTTGAATGAAAAGGCAATTTTTAAAGCAATTTTTAGAGGGATATTCTGTTGGGATCATGTTTTGATAATTTTTGCTTTGTACTGCTCTCATTTAAGTTAGGGGTACAACTGTGGTCCACCTCACTTTGATTTATTTCTATTTGAGTATTTGTATACTAAAAAAAAACTATACCTATAATTTCCTTGGCATAGGAAACTCTAGGTTAGGGCACTCCCTATCTTAATTTAGAAAAGTACTTTCTCTGAACTTAATCTTTGTGCCCCGGATGGTTAGGACACAAAGCACAGCTAGATGACTCAATGGATAGAAAGCCAGGTGTGGAGTGGTAAGACCTGGGTTCAAATGTGGCTTCAGGCACTTCCTAGCTATGTGACCCTGGGCAAGTCACTTAACCCCATGCCTAGCCCTTATCTTTTTTCTGTCTTAGAACCAACACTTCACATTGATTCTAAGACAGGTGGTAATAGTTTTTTTAAAAAAGGATTAGGACATATATTCAAGGTCACAAAATCAATATATATCAGAAGAAAGACTTGAAAGCAAGATTTCTCAACTCCACTTCTGGTTCTCTAACCATTCTTTCATGCTCCTTCTCACTTGACTATTATAATTTTTAAAGTGGGTTGTTATAGTCAATACTTCACTAACTTTGAGTGAAGTTAAAATTTTTCTATCGGTGGCATCCTCTGGATAAAATCAACATATGCCTCCATACTCAGTGAAATCAATGCAAAAGAGGGAAGAGGTTAGGACAAAGAAATTTCTCCTTTGCTTTTATCATATTCTATTCTGAATTTGTAGTTAGATGTATGCATAGTTATTCTTTCCTTATAATTATAAACTACTTGAATATCAACATTATGCAATTGTTTTTAATCTTTATCCTCAATACCTTGTCCACTGCCTCATACTTAAAGTGGTCATTGATATATCTGTCAAATTGAATCAAGTGATATAAAATAAAACCTAATTGCCATTAATAAATTGAAGTCATAGGACCCAGACAAACTATGTTCTGTGATGCTAATTGAGCTGGCCAAACTATTGCTGATTTAATGTTTCTGATCTCTGAAAAATCAAGGAGAATGTTAGATTTTATGTGGTTTGACCAAATATTTAAATTGGTGGTTGCCAGGGATACTAAATCCCAAAATGAATTACTAAGGTAAAATGGAATTTATGTAGTTTATTTTTACAATAGAGGGAAGATATTAAGGAAGAGAGAAAGGGGGAGAGAGAGAGAGAGGGAGAGAGAACTCTGGCTTCTTCAGAGCCAGGTAGAAATTCTAAGCCCTAGCCATGGGAAAGGAGTCTCAAGACTATGGGCCTTTCCCAGAGGTCCATACCTCCAGAGAGGGCAAGGAAACTAAGTCAGCCTTTCACTCACCAATGGTGACCATCTAAAAGAAAAGCAGTTTGAGGTCTCCTGCACAAGCTCCTCCAGGTGTCCAGTTCCACAGCCAAGTGTTTTCGCTCCAAGTCTGAGTGTCTGTCTTCCAGTCTCTCCTCAAGTGTCTGTCTTCCAGTCTCTCCTCCAAGTGACTCTTCTTTCTTGATTTCCTTTGTGTGTGCCTCTGTTTCCTCTATTTAAAGATCTTTTTCTCTTGTGTCACCTCCCTAAATTTTATATCTACCAATCACAGCAGATGCTCCTCTTCAGGACTGCCCACTCAATGTATGAAATGTGTGTTCACACCTTTTTTAATTAGTTAACACCTTTGGTGGTTAGTTAACACCTTTTTGTAATTAAAGTGGGTAGATCTACTTTAAATACTGACCTAACACTTTGGGGATTAAAATCTAAAGATAGACTGGGGATTACAATTTTATCTTCACTATCAAGAAAGAGCTAAGTACCTTCATTGTTACAATCAGGAGACAGCCAAATCCAGTCTTCACAAGAATGAAGGGGTTGATATATTAGAGAATGGATTATGTTCCAATTTTTGAAAAAGGAAGAGTGTGAAGTTTAAAAACAATAGGTTAATGAATTTGGTTAGTAAGTTTAGGCTTAGCAACTCTTTATTTAAGAGACGGTTAGTTAACATCGAGAAAAGGAAATGATTATCTCAAAAAGCCATTGTGGCTTTATTAAGAAATGGTCATGTCCAAGAAACACTGATTGATTTATTGCCATTTATTATGAATGAACAGTCCTCAAAAGAATTGTAAATGTCATTGAAGGATTGCTCCAAGTCACTAATAAAAACAGAAATGGAAACTAATAAAAAAAAATAAAAACTGATTCCAACTCATACTCAGCTGGCAAAGTTAGAACAAGTTGGAAATAGTCAGCATTGGAGGGGTGATGGAAGTACCAATATACTAATACACTTGATGAATCTGTGAATGAGTCACATTATTGTGGAGTCCTTCTGGGCAGTCTATAGCCATGTCTAGCTGGCCAGAAAACTGTCCTAAGGCTGTGACTATGCTCTTTCATGGGAGTGGGGGGGGGGGGGAGGGAAGCAAGCAGTAGCAATGTGGCCTTGATCCTAGAAGTAAAGCAAAATCTCAGTTCTAGCTTTTAGGCTATTCTGAAACCTGCAAAGACTAATAAGGGCAGGAATCTTAGAATGAAGGGAAGCTTGTAGTTCTGTAACTGCAACAGCAGAGTTTCCTGACAGTGGTTTGGTTAAATTGCAATTACTATTGTTCTGACCCAAACCTAGGTCAGGAACTTGCAGAGGTCAGGACAAAGGCTTAGCAATAAGCAATACTCAACAACTCTAAGAAAAGAGCAACAAGAATAACTCAGGCCTCCCCTTCAGAAGTATACGAGTCTAGTCTAATATCATCTAAATTCAGGAAGAGAGCCAGAAAATTGAGCCAACTACAATAAAAAGAATCCTACCATTTAAAAAGCTATAATGGCAACAGGGATACTAAAGACACAAACCCAAATGAGAGAATGAATTCAAATATCTACTAGCAAAACCTCAAAGAAAAAGATAGCTTGGTCACAATTTCAACTAGAGTTCCTAGAAAAAGATGAATCAAGATTCTTTTAAAGAGTAAAAAAAAGATTTTTAGCAACAAGAGTACTATAGGTAAAAAATGGAAAAATAAATTAGAGCTATGGAAGAGAGAATTGGGAAGAGAAATAATAGCAAATCATCAATCAGGAGTCAAAGAAGGACTGAGCATGGTTTTATGTCTTGATCTTAAGAGAAGAATAGAAAGACAGGGGGAAATGAATACTAGAGCAAGAAGGAAAGATAGTCTGGAGAAAATTATCTCATCCAACCAGAGTGAGCAAATAGACATCAGAACACACATGGAAAAGGTAAAAGGATTGCCTGACATTTGAACCTCACTCTCTTGTGAACTGGGCAAAGTTAAGTATAGGAATATATTTCCTTAGTGGAAGGAAAATGGATAAAGGAGAAGAGGGAAGTAGAAGGAGAATAGGTTAAAGGAGGAAGAGTTCTAGGTAAAATTAACTCCAACTAAGTTCTTTTCAAAGTGGCAAAAATGGAAATCTAAGGAATTTCTCATAATTTGGAAAATGGCTGAACAAATAATGGTACATAAATATGATGAAATACTATTAAGTCATAGAGAATTGATAAATGGGAGGTTTTCAGAGAAGGTCTAAGATGACTTAGATGAAATGATGCAGGATTAAGTGAACAGGCTCTGGGAGGGGAGAGGAAAAAGAGGGAGACAGACAATTTGGAACTTATAATTTCAGAAAATGTGTTGGAAATTATTACATGTAATTGGGAAAATTTTTAAAAATGAAAAAAAGAGTGAAGTGAACAGAATAAGGAGCATAATTTATGCAATGATAACAATATAAGAAGACAAACAACTTAGAAAGAATTAGGGACTCTGATCAATGTAATGACTAACCATTATTCCAGAGAACTAATGATGAAACATGTTACTCACCTCCAGGAAGAGAAGTGAAAGATTTAGAGTACATAATAAGATAAATAAATTTTTTCTTTTTTTTTCTTTTGGACATGGCCAATACAGAAATCTATTTTGCTTGACTATTCATGTTTGCAAACATGGGTAGCGGGAAGAAGGATGTAGAAGCTGATTTACTATAGGTTTTCTGAATTAAAAATAAAATAAAAATTTAAAAACTTGTGAACATAGATAATAAACCATAGTAGTATCAGGTATCATTAGATTGCAAAAGTGGTCCATGACATAAGAGTGGACTGCCTTTAAATTTGTTGTTGTTCAGTTGGTTCAGTCATCTCTGACTCATTATTATTCCAGTTGGGTTTTCGTGGCAAAGATACTAGAGTGGTTTGCTATTTCCTTCTCCAGCTCATTTTACAAATGAGGAAACTGAGGCAAACAAGATTAAATGATTTCTCCAGGGTAACAACACAGTTTACTAATGTCCGAGACCATTCATCTTTCTGACTTCACACCTGTTATTCTATTTACTGCTCCACATAGCTACCCTAACCTTTAAATAGATTTCTTGAAATCAGCTCATCAATAAAGGTAGTGATGGCATAGTGAATAGACAGCCTGTATCAAAATCAAGAGATCTAGGTTCAACTTCTAATTCTGACACATAATTTCTTTGAAAGCCTGGGCACTCAATGCTACTAAGATTCTAAGTTTTAGAGAAGATGTCAGTTTGTAACAGTAGAAGGAGTTACCTATCCAAGAGTTGGCTACATAGATGAAATCACAGATCCATTTAAAAAATTATTTTTTAAGTAAACCTCAAACCATTCAGGCATGATCCTTTCTTTGGGTTATTTGGATTTACTTTTGTACTTTCTCCTCCAGAATTATGTTCAGTCCCTACTTCTAGTACTGCTACAGAGGTATGCATAGTATTAAATTTAATTGTGGTTGAGACTAGAATATATTAATTAGGTGGTTATTTAAATTTGTGGTCGCCAGGGATTTAATTTCTAAATCCCAAAATGAATTACTAAAGTAAAACAGAATTTATGTTAGTTTATTTATAATAGAGGGAAGATATTAAGGAATGAGAGAGAGAGAGAGAAAGAGAGAGAGAGAGAGACAGAAAGACAGAGAGACAGAGAGACAGAGAGAGAGAGAACTCCAGCTTCCTCTGAGCCAAGTAGAAATTCTAAGGCCCTAATCAGGGAAAAAGTCTCAAGATGATGGGCCTTTCTCCAAGGTTTACACCTCGGAGAAAGGCAGGGTTACTAATTCAGCCTTTCACTCACCAATGGTGACCATTTAAAAGGAAAGCAGTCTGAGGTCTCCTGCACACGATCCTCTAGGGGTCCAGTTCCACAGCCAAGTTCAAGTGTCTGTCTTCCAGTCTCTCCTCCGAGTGAGATTTCTTCCATCTAACTTGAATCAAATGAATATATATATCTTCTTCTGGCCTCTGGTTCTCTTTTTAAAGATCTTTTTCTCTTGTGTCACCTCCCCTAAATTTTACATCTACCAATCACAGGAGATGCTCCTCTTCAGGACTGCCCACTCTTTAGTTCACACCTTCTTTGGTTAGATTATACATTTTTTGGTTTGTTCACCTTTTGTAGTTAATTAACACCTTTTTGTAGTTAAAATTGGTAGATATACTTCAAATACTGAGTTACCACCTTTGCATATAGTTTGTAGTTATTTATTTGTGTGTATTTTCCCCAGTAGAAAATTAATTTCTTGAGGGTAAAGATTTTGGTTTTTGTCTTTTAATTTTTATTTTGTAACCTTGGTGTTTATACAATGCCTGGCACTTAACAAGTATCTATTAAATGCTTATTGATTGATTGACTTAATTGACTAGTTAAAGAGTTTATAATCCAAACCTCTTACTCCATGCCTTGCCATTCTATATAAAAGAAAACTAAAGTCCTACATTTTAAATGTCTTGCCCCAAATTGTATAGGGAGTAATAAACAGATTCAGTATTTTAACACGGGTTCTGGGGCTCCAGTTCTAGAGCTAATATGTTTTATCCAAATCATATTTTTTTAAACCCTTACATTCCATCTTGGAATTTATACTGTGTATTGGTTCCAAGGCAGAAGAGTGGTAAGGGCTAGGAAATGGGGATCAAGTGACTTGCCCAGGGTCACACAGCTAGGAAGTGTAGGAGGCCAGATTTGAATTTAGGACCTCTCATCTCTAAGCCCGGTTCTCAATCCACTGAGCCACTCAGCTGCCCCCCAAATCATATTTTTAAATGCTCAATTTTTTCAAAATTTCAAATTGCTCAAAATTTTTTTGTACTTTATTGTTTTTTTTAAATAAGAATACAACTTTCCTATTTGTATTGTTAGAAATATCTCATCAGTTAAGGAAGTCTCCTTTTGTACTTCCTAGCCTGAACATAGTTAACTATTTTTATTTCATTGATCAGACCAAGAATAAATCATGTGATCTTTATAAAAACATCACTAAACATGCCTAGTGTTAAAAATCTGCTGGCTCTGAAAAGCCTCAGTTATCATTCATTGTCACAGAATGGGGAAATAACTTACTTTGGCTTATATGGTATTTATATTTGGGGTCACAAGGGAGACAGAATGTCCACCAAACTGAGCCAAAGTAGAAATGAAGCCTGGACTAGGTATGTGTTAAATAAATATCAGAAGCTACAGCACTCTGGCTCCATGGAGAGAATGGACGTCTCTCCAAACCCTCCTTCTGAGCTCAGTCTGCACCTTTTGATCAGCAATGCCCCAAACTACTAGAGCCTTATCTTTGTGGCTGGAATTTGTCATGTGCCTTATGCACTCATCTTGCTGGCCTCTTGTATGCTGGTTTATGGGACTAATATTTCAATATTCCTAATGGAAGCCTCTCCATCATAGGAGAGGTGTAATGGGGTCAGGCAGGAGGTCAAGGAGAACAAACTAGGTGAGTCTTCCCTCAAACTGTGACTCTTCCTGGCTTAATGGAGGTTAATTGATGTAAGAACCATTCTCTACTATAGTCTGTGATGGGACTCAATTTTTCTTTCAATGGTGATGTCATACTGTAGGTTTATGAGCCAGAATTTCTTTTTTTGGTTCCCAACAGCTGCCCAGTGGGGTCTCATCTTCTAGTCCTATTGATTTCCTTTTAACCAAATTAAGGTATGTGTACAGAGATGCAAAGTGGCTTCTTGACCTATGAATCTGTCCTCTTCCACCATTATCACCTTAATGCCTGTCCTTGCTCTTTCCTTCTTTTACTATTACAAATGTCTTTGTTCCTTCAAATTATCTCCAGTCAGAAATGCACAGTAATAAGAATTAGACTTTATCCTTTGCTAAGATTGGTTTTTATGTATATGTAACCCTAAGCTTCAAGGCTGGTCCTAGAAAATATTGTGAAATAAGCCAAACTTAAATCTGATGACTTTATTTTCTATTTTCAACAAGTCACTATTTTTTCTGTATTATATCCAACTTTCTGAATCTTTCCTTCTACCTTTCCAAGAAATAAAAGTTTATTAGTGTTGTATCTTATTGTCTCAGAGCACTAGTTTGGTGCCTGAACTAGTAAACAAGTAAAAATTATAACTAATAAAATTGTAATGGCTTGACTTCTCCCAGGAAGATTTTAATTGAAAAAAAGACCTTAACACCACACCACCACTACAACCTCCAACCACTCACTCTCAACACTGTGAAGGGGGAAAAGAAGAAATTTCTAATGGTCTCTTTTTCAGATATTTTCTCTGGGGAAGTCCATGAATTTAAATGAAGAAAATAATTACAATTTTATTTTCACCTTCAATATAGAGACAAACCACCATAATATTTGGATTTATCTGATTGTAAAAGGGCACCATGGCCCAAAAATGATTAATAGCTGTAACGAGGGTAGGGGGGTTATGTGATATTTTAGGAAGAGGGAGCTTTTCTGGACCCTCTTCAAATCACACCAAGTAGGTAAGCATCTATACCTAAAATGGACCCTGCTTAACTTCATGTCAACATTGACCCCCATTTTATACTTATACTAGTGGGGGATCAGGAACCAAAGTTTGATGGGTAACTGAGAGGGAGGGAACAGATAAAGAGAAATACCACTCCCTCTCAGGTAGAGCTGTTGCAGAGAAAATGGAGTTGAAACTCTGACCAGAGCTGAAGGGTAAGAAAAAATCCCCTTTAATCTCTATTACTATTCTCTTCTTTAGCTGATTGTATATAGGATCCCTTTAGTACATTAAAGAAGATGTCTGATTCTTCAGTGAGTTAAAAGATCTATTTATTAGAGGATGGGTTTGGTATAGTAGGTTAGGAAAGAGGGAACAGGAAGTCCCTGATCTATTTTCCACCTAGAGTTTCTTCAGGGGTTTGAAACAGAAGTCTAGGGACTGAGTCTCAGATGACCTTATGATCTTTGTATATTCAAGATGATGTATTTTCTTGAATCAGAGATATAGCTTTTGAAGAAAATCTGATGGATAGGCTATTTCTTTCCCCAAAGAGAAAAAGTCTCTATCCAACAATTATAAAGACAGATGGTTAGTCTGGATCTCTTCAGTTCAACAAGGGATTTGTAGCCAGATAAGCTCAGTGAGAATTGCTCCTTTCCTCCTCAATTCAGAAGGGAAAAAAGCTGTATCTCCAACTGCTCTCCTGATTTTCTTAGCTGGAGATTCCATTTCCATCTCCTGTTGGCAACCAGAGTTCTATCTCCTTCTTGCATGAGGTAACACTGCAAATCCAGTCCTTGTAAAGTCCTTGCAAATCCTTCCTTCAGTATTTTTCTCTCTTCCACATACTTAACTAACATTCTTTTGGTTGGAGTTCATGCTTACCCTAGCACTACTCACTATTACTCCCACTTCCACTCCTGTAATTTAAAGCTATAAGTGTAGGTAGCCAATGCCAGCAATAGCAGATGCCATAAAGGAAGCTTATCACCAGTTCTTTTTTTAAAAGATATTTTTATCAATTACATGTAATAACAATTTTCCACATAAGTTTTCTGAAGTTATAAGATCCAAATTGTTTCCCTCCTTTCCTTCCCTCCCTCTTCCCAGAAATGGTTAGCAATTTGAACTTGGTTATACAGGTATTATCATGCAAAACCTATTTACATATTGGACACCATTTTAAGAGAATACTCACACAAAACCAAAGCCCCAAAATAAAAACACATAAACTAAAGTGAAAAATATTATGTTTTCATCTGTATTTCAATTCCAACAGTTCTTTCTCTGGAGATGGATAGCATTCTTTGTCATAAGCTCCTCAGAATTGTCCTGGATCATTGTACTGCTGGGAGTAGCGAAGTCTTCTCAGTTGATTATTCCATAATATTGCTCTTACTGTGTACAATGTTCTTCTGGTTCTGATTTTTTCATTCTGCATGTAAATTTTAGATTTTCTACACCCTGCTTAGTCTTAAAAATTCAGCAAACAAGGAATGTATACACCACCACTTACACCCTATACTATTCACCTTAACTGTGAGTAGGATAGCCTATGACTGACATGTACTAGCAAGTGACAAATAAGAAACAACTGACAGACCCCCTGGGCTGTCCTAAGTCAGCTTAAGCTACCATTGGTACACATGAGACGCAGGAAGTGATGTAAAGAACTGTCTATATGTTTCTTGCCACTTCCTCTTTTTGTGCTCTCTTGGGCTCTCTCATGCTGCCTCTCACTCTCTCTTGTGGAGACATTGGGCTTGGCAGTATGGGGAGCTCATGGCAGTGTGCTTGGCATCTTGGTGGTTTGGCATTTGTGGCTTGCCAGTGAGATGACTGGGAGAAATTTTTAGCATGCTTAGTGAGTGGTTTAGGCTGATTCCTTTTTCCTTTACCTCATAAAGAGCTATCCTCCTATGAGACCCCTCATCTCAGAGGAGGCTTTGTGGCTGGTAACCAAGCTAGACTGAGAAGGCCCCTTGGCCAAAGCCTCTGAACTCCTGCCTGGCTCAGCCCAGGCTGGAGCAGTTTAAATTCTCTTTCCTCTCTCTCTTTTCTTCTTAATTTCTTCCCTCTATTGTAATTAAACCACCATAAAAATCCCAAGCTGATTTGAGTATTTTATTGTGATTGAATTAATCCCTGGTGACCACTAGTATAATATATTCAGTCAATAAACCCTAATTTTTACCCTTAATATGCATCAGTTCATGTAGGCTTTTCCAGCTCATTCTGAAATCCTCCTGTTTATCATTTCTTATAGCATAATAGTATTTCATTACTATCACATACCACAGTTTGCTCAGCCATTCCCCAATTGATGGACATCCCCTTGATTTTCAATTCTGCCACTACAAAAAAGGGCTACTATAAATATTTTTGTATAAGTAGGTCCTTTCCCCAATTTTAAAATTTTTCTTTGGGATACAGACCTAGAAGTAGCATTGATTGATCAAAGGGTATGCACAGTTTTATAGCCCTTTGGGCATAGTTCTAAATTGCCCTCCAAAATGGTTAGGTCAGTTCACAACTGCACCAACAATCCATTAGTGACCCAATTTTGCCATATCCCCTCCAACATTTATCATTTTCCTTTACTATCATATTGGCTACTCTGTTAGGTGTAAGGTGGTGCCTCAGCATTATTTTGATTTTTATTTCTCTAATCATCTTGATTTTGAATTTTTTTCCATATGATAATTGATAGCTTTGATTTATTCATATGAAAATTATTTGCTCATATCCTTTGACCTTTTGTCAATTGCAGAATGGCTTGTATTCTTATAAATTTGACTTACTTCTTTATATATTTGAGAAATAAGATCTTTAAAAGAGAAATTTGGTTTTAAAAAAATGTTCCCAGTTTATTGTTTCCCTTCTGATCTTCATTTATAATTGATTTTGTTTGTACAACACCTTTTAAATTTAGTAGTCAAAATCATTCATTTTACTTCTTGTCATGTCCTCTCTCTCTTGTTTGGTCATGAATCCTTCCTTCCCTTCTCTATAGATCTGACAGGTAAATTATTCTACATTCTTCTAATTTTCTTATGGTATTACACTTTATGTCTAAATCATATATTCATTTTGACCCTATTTTGACCCTAAAACATCTATCGACAAATATATAGATATTGGTCTATACCTAGTTTTTGCCTTAATGTTTTTCCAAGCAGTTTTTGTCAAATAGTGGGTTCTTATCAGAAAAGCGAGAATCTTTGTGTTGATCAAACACTAGATTGCTGAGGTCAGTTACCCCTAATCTATTCTACAGATCCACCATTCTGTTTCCTAGCCAGTACCAGATTGTTTTGATGATTGTTGCTTTATAGTGCAGTTTGAGATCGGTTACTGCTAGGTCACCTTCCTTCACATTTTTTGCATAAATTCCCTTGATATTATTGATTTTTTTGTTCTTCCAGATTAATTTTATTATTTTTTCTAGTTCTATAAAATAATTTCTTGGTAGTTTGATTGGTATGACACTGAATAAGAAAATTAATTTAGGTAGAATTATCAATTTTATTATATTAACTCAGCTTACCATGAACAATTCATGTTTTTCCAATTGTTTAGATCTGACTATTTATGTGAGAAGTATTTTTGTAATTGTGTTCATATGATTCCTGTGTTTGTCTTGACAGATTCCCAAGTATTTTATATTGTCTAAAGTTTTTTATATTTAAATTTTAATCTTTATTTGATTCCAATAACAAATTTACACATAAGCTTTCCAAAATTATATGATTCATGTTGTCTCCCTCCCGTTTCCCTCCCCCTTCCCAGAGCTGACAAGCAATTCCACTGGGTTATACATATATTATCATTCAAAACATATTTTCATATTATTCATTTTTAAGAGAATAATCTTATAAAACCAAAATTCCAAATCATATACCCAAATAAACAAGTGATAAATCATATGTTTTCATTTGCATTTCTATTCCAATAGTCCTTTCTGTAGATGTGGATAACATTCTTTTTCACAAGTCTCTTCTTAATATTACTCAAGAGAAAGAGTATTTGATTTGGAGTAAGAGGACCTGGCTTAAAATCCTTGATTTGCTACTTACTATGTAAGTGACTTTGGGCAAGTTTATTCAGCTCTCTGGACTTTAGTTTCCTCAGATATAATATGACAGAATTTGGACTTAATGATTTCTAATGTCTCTTCCATCTATAATTCTCCTATCCAAAGTTGACTCCCTGTCTAGATTTTTGTTATTCATCTACATCCATTATGTAAACTAAGCTATACCTAATAACTTATGAGTTAGTAAATATTGGTTAAGAACCTACTAAATGTAGGACACCTTTTATAATATTACATAAAACCATGTTAAATGGCACCTGACATACTTCACAATTAACCATAATCTTAGTCTTTAAATGTCAAAGTAGTTTAAATGAATTTGACATAGTGGTAATAATGTTTCATTTTCTCTGTATTAATTATATTCTGATTTATTACCCTAGCATCTAGTTGGTTTATGAACAATTATTTGATATAATTGATAATTGTACCTTAAAGGAATCACAATAAAATAGTCAAGATAGCAACATGGAAGGTCCCAGAGGCATTGAGTTTTCTCACAAACATTCCCAGCAAAGATTTAAAAGTGATACCAGATAGCACAATGATCAAGGAGACCAAAGAAAAACAGCATTACACTTTTCTACATAGTCCAGACTATCCAAAGCCCATGCATGCTTGTTGAGAGAAATGACATGGGGAGGTAGAGGCCAATGTGAACTTCAGTGAACACAGTATGAAGCCTGTAAAAGCTCTGAGCAAGGATGAGGGAAGGAAGGGAGAGTAGAGTGGAAACTAAAGGGTGGTGGTAAACAGTACCTGAAACCTGCAAGAACTCTGAGTGGGAACATGCAAAATGAATTAGAAATTAGTCAAACTTTAGGTAAATAGAAACTGACATGGGCACTGTACCCCTAGAAGCTCAGGCAAACTATTATCAGGGAAATTCCTTTGCTCCCTTATATCCTCATGACTCTTAGCCTAAAACATCCGATGACCCCCATAGGTCCCTGAGATGATTATCCTCCTTTGATCCTCCTTTAGATTTAAGATGGACAGAGAGATGCACCTCCAGGCTATATCTCAATTCTATCAGGCTACATCTCAAACATCTGTCTGTTCCCTAAAACTAAGGAATCTTTATGAGGGTCATTCCCTCTGTCTCCAGGCAGACCCCAGTCAGATGACCACCCCACCCCACCAAATGCCCAAGAGGCTACCACTCTAGAGTCACGTCCACACTCTGACACAGCATTTATTGCAAGAGTATAAAATCCCCAGAACTAATGTCATCTGGGGGACAGCTTTTCCATCCATGCTGTCCTCCCAGGGAGCAACCTTCCATCTTGCTGTTCCACCTGTATCATCCTCCTGGCCATTCTCAACCTTACTCTCTAAATTAATAAATTTCTCTTTTTATTTTTAAGCTAAGTTTTGGAGTCTTGCATTCTTAGAAAAGGTATCCTTCCCGAACCCCAGGGGTGTACCTCTTCACCCCTACAACAGAAACTAAAGCATGTAGGGGCTCTAAATGGAAATGTGTTGGGCCACCAGCAACTACAAGGCCATAAAGAGGAAGAAACAGAAGCAGGAGAACAAAACAGTAATACTGTACTACAAAGGGGATTGGACTAAGCAAAACATGCCACTCGTAACATTATAAGGAGGCACATATTCTGGCCCTGACACAAAGTTTCAACCAGGAACTAAGACTAGAGAAGTAAATAAATGAAAGGAATCTTTGAATACAAAGAAGAAGAAATTACATGGGTTGCAAAAAAGTCCCCCAAAAAATCCTAACCCTAACCCTAAAAGAAGAAAATAACTCCACAAGTGAATTTAAGAAATAAAGATATAAAAAAGAAAATTAGATGTGAAGTTCATGTTTTTTAGGGAGGAAATGGGAGGAAAATTAAAAACTTCCTACAGAATGTGAAAAAAAACTTATCCAAGAAAAAATAGGATGAAACAAATAGAAATAAATAATTCTATAAAATAACAAAATATTAGAACAAAAAAGGCTGAAAATTTAAGAAAACATGAAAGTTGTCTGCTAAATAAAAACAACTAATATGGAAAATATGTCAAGAAATGTAGCCAGACTCCTTGGAAATAATGACCAAACAAAAAATCTAAATACACAGTTTGAAGCAAGGTTTTCAAATGATATCTTTCAGCCTGCCTCAGCAAATAGCTGACTTCCCACAATATATTACTAAGGATATTGCATATCCTTGCTATAATGGGACAAAGCACCAATATCTCTAATGGATATAAAATATTAATTTAAAATAGTAGCAAAGAGATTACA
Organism: Monodelphis domestica; assembly: GCF_027887165.1. Lineage (NCBI taxonomy): Eukaryota > Metazoa > Chordata > Mammalia > Didelphimorphia > Didelphidae > Monodelphis > Monodelphis domestica. The sequence goes on from NC_077227.1 coordinate 269,180,657, forward strand.
GCAATATATTTGAAAGATTATATACTACGATCAGGACCTGGATTTGTTGGCTCTATACCACAGAATCCATTATTTGAAATAATTGCCATCTAGTTGTACTAGCAAAATTATGAAACTAATGAATCATATTAGTAACAAAAACAATAAAACTGATGATTATATAGCTGCAAAAAAGTTTTTGACAAAATGACAAGAATTTACTTTTTAAAAACATAGAAATAAATACTTTTTAATCTGTTGAATAGTGTGTATATATAGTCTATTTATCCATCCATCCATCCATCTATCTATCTATCTATCTATCTATCTATCTATCTATCTATCTATCTACCAACCTATATGATAGCAATGGTCACAGAGGATAGAGTGCTGCACTTGGGAGTCAGGAAGATCTAAATACAAACCCTGTCTTAGACATTTAGTAGCTTTGTGACACTGGGCAAGTCAATCATTTTTAGCCTCAGAATCCTCATCAGTAATGTGGGGATAAAAACACCCTCCTGACAGAGGTATTTTGAGGATCAAATTGAGATAGTATTTGTAAAACACTTTAGAAACTTTAAAGTGTTATATAAATGCTAGCTAGGGGGCAATCAGTGGATTGAGAGCCAGGCCTAGAGACAAGAGGTCCTAGGTTCAAATCTGACCTCACCACTTCTAAGCTGTGTGACCCTGTGCAAATCACTTGACCCCCATTGCCTAGCCCTTACCACTCTTCTGCCTTGGAACCAATATACAGTATTGACTTCAAGACAGAAGGTAAAGGTTATTAAAAAATATATATAAATATATAAATGCTAGCTAATATTATGAACAGTAAAGCATGTATTCCATTGTCACAACCATTATTTAATGTAATTCTAGAGATGTAATATGTAGCAATAAGATAAGAAAAAATATATTTGAAAAATAAACATAAGCAAAGAAGGAACAAAATTATCACTTTTTACAGATAATATCTGATAATTTATTTAGATAAACCTAGAAATGCTTCTAAAAAGCTAATTGCCATAATCATCACTTAAGAAACACAGTAGTATGCCAAATTAACCTACAAGAACCATCAGCCTTTCAGGATATTGCCAACAAAACTCAGTGGGATGAGATTTTTAAAAATACATGTTCTGCTTAAAACAACTACAGAATGCATAAAATATCTTGGGGGCCACCTACCAAGATATGCCATGGACTTATCAGAATGTAACTACAGACTTCCAGGTAAGCATGGTGGCCAGCTAAACGTGGCTTACTCCCTCTCCCTGACATACACCGATAAGGATCACCCCAAAAGACCTTAAGAATTTTTATCAGAGGAGCGGAGGAGCTGTAGAGCAGGGCGCAGCAGTGAAAGTGCGTGGGATCAGGGATTTACCAGTCTATAAGAGGGGGAAAGGGCTTCTACCCAAATGAGAGCTGATCCACCCTTCCCCACCCCCACGTATAGGGCCAGAGCCAGGGCCAGCGCACACCAAGACAAACGAGCAAGGGGTGCCTCTGAAGCAAGGAGAGGGTACTTCTGCGCCCTTGGGAGCTGACTAGGACAGCAGGGGGACCTCCCCCCCAAGGCAGCTAGGCAGAAAAACTTAAGACCTGAGAGAGCGCAGACTTAAGGTGCCCAGAGCCAGCGTGCCCACCAGAGCCAGAGAGTGAGACAGGAGTGGCTCTGGAAGGAACAGGGAGCGTTTTGGGGGGTCCTTGGGAATTGACTAGGTCTGCAGGGGACTCACCTCCGAAAGTAGCTAAACCGGAAAACCAGGAGGGCAAGACAGCACAGACACCGAGCGCCCCCTGGAGGAATGTACTGAGAAAAGCCACAAAGGTCTGAGGAAAATCTAGAGCCTGCTCATTAACTCCATACACAAAAAACTTGCTCAGCAGACTCTGATTTCTGACTAAAGAGGGAACTGAAAACATCCAGAAAAAATGGCTAACTGCATAGGAGCCTCAAAATCCCAGCAGGAAATCAAAAAAGAAAGCTGTTACCCTCGAAAATGTTTATGGAGGAAAAACCCAGGCTACAGGGGAAATACTGGACAAAACTCAAACAAAGGCAAAACCAAAAAAAAAAAAGAAAGAAAGAAAATTGTCCACAAGCCCTGGAAGAGTCTCAAATGGAGCTTATCATCAGAAAGATGGAAGCCCTCTGGAAAGAGAAGTGGGAAATGGTTCAAAAAGAAAACCATCAAATTATATTAGAGAACCAAAAAATTACAGCTGAATGCCAAAAAGATTAAAGCAGAAAAGCCTTAAGGACCAAATTGAGCAACTGGAAACCAATGATCTTGCAAAACAGCAAGAATTAATAAAGCAAAGTCAAAAAATTAATGAATTAGAAGAAAACAAAATATCTCACTGACTAGGTGACAGACCAGGAAAACAAAAGAAGGAGAAACAACTTGAGAATCATTGGTCTACCTGAAAAACCAAAGATTAACAAAAATCTCGATGCCATACTACAAGAAATCATCTAAGAGAATTGCCCTGATATTCTCAAACAAGGGAACAAAATATAAATAGAAAGGGTTCATAGAACACCCTCTATACTAAATCCCCAAAAGACAACCCCCAGAAATATAATCGCCAAATTCAAGAGCTTCCAAGCTAAGGAAAAAATCTTATAAGAAGCTAAAAAGAGGAACTTCAGATACAGAGTAGCATCAATAAGGATTATACAAGATCTAGTGGTGGCCACACTAAAAGACTACAAAGCCTGGAACATGATATTCAGAAAGGCAAGAGTACTGGGTCTTCAACCAAGAATCAGCTACCCATCAAAACTGACTATATACCTCCAGGGGAAAGTATCGGCATTCAACAAAATAGAAGTATTTGTAAAGAAAATATCAGAACTCAGTGGAAAGTTTGATATCCAAACACAAAGATCAAGAGAAACATGAAAAGGTAAATATGAAAGAAAGGGAAAAGGAGAAAAGTGTTTTTTTTTCTTTTATTCAAACTCTCTTCTGTAAGGGCTACAATTAGATAAAATTATATATACTAACATATGGGGGAAATGTTATGTGTAACTTTCAAAAATTGTATGCAATAATAGAGTAATCAGAAGAATCACTCATAGGGAAAGATCGGGACATTAGCATGATTTGGAGGGGAAAAAACAAAAAGAAAGAAAAAAGGGAGGGGGAAATCAATTATGGTACTAAGATATACTTGAACAAATAGAAATAAATTAAATAGAATAATCTTTGTCACACAAATATACACACGGAAAGTGGAGGGGAAGAATTCTCTTATAAGAAGGAGAGGAAAAGAGTGCTAATTGATATTACTTAAACCTTACTCTTAGTGAAATCAACTCTGAGAGGGAAGAGCATCTAGATCCATTGGGATCTTGAATTCTATCTTATCCAACAGGGTAAGGGAGAGGAGAAACTAAGGGGGAGTCGGGGGAGGGAGTACAAAAAGGGAGAGAAGGAGAGGGGGGAGGGGAAGGGAACAAAAAGGGAAGGGCCAGAGAAGGAAACATAACAAGGGAGTGTACTAGGGAGACTGATTTAAAGAAAATCACTGGTTTAAAAGGTTATAGCAAAAGAAGAAAGGTCAGAATTAAGGGAGGATATCAAAATACTGGGGAATTCACAAATGACAATCATAACATTGAACGTGAATGGGATGAACTCATCCATAAAATGTAGACAAATAGCAGAATGGATTAGAATCCAAAACCCTACCATATGTTGTCTTCAAGTAACACACATGAGGCGGGTAGATACTCACAAGATCAGAACTAAAAGTTGGAGTAAGACCTATTGGGCTCAACTGACAGAAAGAAGGCAGGAGTAGCAATCATGATATCTGACAAAGCCAAAGCAAAAATAGACATGATTAAAAGGGATAGGGAAGGTAAATACATCCTGATAAAAGGGAGTATAGTCAACGAGGAAATCTCACTAATCAACGTGTATGCATCAAATGGTATAGCACCCAAATTCCTAATGGAGAAACAACTAGAATTGAAGGAGGAAATAGATAATAAAACTATACTAGTGGGAGATCTGAACCAACCACTATCAAATTTAGATAAATCAAATAAAAAAAATTTAAAAGAGGTAAAAGAGGTGAATGAAATCTTAGAAAAATTAGAGTTAATAGATATATGGAGAAAAATAAATAGGGATAAAAAGGAATATACCTTCTTTTCAGCAGCACATGACACATTCACAAAGATTGACCATATACGAGGTCACAAAAACATGGCATACAAATACAGAAAAGCAGAATTAATTAATGCAACCTTTTCAGATCTATATAAGGCAATAAAAATAATGATTAGTAAGGGTAGATGGAGAGCAAAATCAAAAATCAATTGGAAATGAAATAATATGATGCTCCAAAATCGGTTAGTCAGAGAACAAATCATAGAAACAATTAATAATTCAATTGAAGAAAATGACAATGGTTAGACATCATTTCAAACCTTATGGGATGCAGCCAAAGCAGTACTCAGAGGAAAATTCATATCCCTGAGTGCATATATTAACAAATTAGGGAGGACAGAGATCAAGGAATTGGACATGCAAATCAAAAAACTTGAAAGCAAACAAATTAAAACCCCCCAGAAGAAAACCAAATTAGAAATCATAAAAATTAAGGGAGAAATTAATAAAATTGAAAGTGATAGGACTATTGAACTAATAAATAAGAAAAGAAGCTTGTACTTTGAAAAAACAAACAAAGACAAAGTACTGGTCAATCTAATTAAAAAAAGGAGAGAAGAAAAGCAAATTAACAGTATCATAGATGAAAAGGGAGACCTCACCTCCAATGAAGAGGAAATTAAGGCAATCATTAAAAACTTCTTTGCCCAATTATATGGCAATAAATATGCCAATCTAGGTGATATGGATGAATATTTACAAAAATATAAATTGCCTAGACTAACAGAAGAAGAAATAGAATTCTTAAATAATCCCATATCAGAAAAAGAAATCCAACAGGCCATCAAAGAACTCCCTAAGAAAAAAATCCCCAGGGCCTGATGGATTCACAAGTAAATTCTACCAAACACTCAAAGAACATTCAATCCCAATACTATACAAACTATTTTACATAATAAGCAAAGAGGGAGTTCTACCAAATTCCTTTTATGACACAAACAGGGTACTGATTCCAAAGCCAGGCAGGTCAAAAATGGAGAAAGAAAACTAAAAACCAATCTCCCTAATGAACATAGATGCAAAAATCTTAAATAGGATACTAGCAAAAAGACTTCAGCAAGTGATCAGGAGGGTCATTCACTATGATCAAGTAGGATTTATACCAGGAATGCAGGGCTGGTTCAATATTAGGAAAACCATCCATATAATTGACCATATCAACAAGCAAACCAACAAAAATCACATGATTATCTCAATAGATGCAGAAAAAGCCTTTGATAAAACACCCATTCCTATTAAAAAAACTAGAAAGTATAGGAATAGAAGGGTCTTTCCTAAAAATAATGAACAGTATATGATAAAATACAACACCCATTCCTATTAAAAACACTAGAAAGCATAGGAATAGAAGGGTCTTTCCTAAAAATAATGAACAGTATATATCTAAAACCATCAGCTAACATCATCTGCAATGAGGATAAACTAGATGCATTCCCAATAAGATCAGGAATGAAACAAGGATGCCCATTATCACCTCTATTATTTAACATTGTACTAGAATCACGAGCAGTAGCAATTAGAGACGAAAAAGAAATTGAAGACATCAAAATAGGCAATGAGGAAACCAAGCTGTCACTCTTTGCAGATGATATGATGGTCTACTTAAAGAATCCTAGAGAATGAACCAAAAGGCTAGTTGAAATAATGAACAACTTTAGCAAAGTTGCAGGATACAAAATAAACCCACATAAGTCATCAGCATTTCTATATATTTCCAACACAGCTCAGCAGCAAGAATTAGACAGAGAAATCCCATTCAAAATCACCTTAGACAAAATAAAATACTTAGGAATCTATTTCCCGAGACAAACACAGGAACTATATGAACACAACTACAAAACACTCTCCACACAACTAAAACTAGACCTGAGCAATTGGAAAAACATTAACTGCTCATGGGTAGGATGAGCCAATATAATAAAAATGACCATCCTACCCAAACTTATCTATCTTTTTAGTGCCATACCCATTGAACTTCCAAAAAAAAATTTTACTGAATTAGAAAAAACCATAACAAAGTTCATTTGGAAGAACAAAGGCTCAAGGATATCCACGGAAATGATGAAAAAAAAATACAAAGGAAGGTGGCTTTGCAGTCCCAGATCTTAAACTATATTATAAAGCAGTGGTCATCAAAACAATTTGGTACTGGCTAAGGGACAGAAAGGAGGGTCAGTGGAATAGACTTGGGGTAAGTGACATCAGCAAAACAGTCTATGACAAACCCAAGACCCCAGCTTTGGGGACAAAAATCCACTATTTGATAAAAACTGCTGGGAAAACAAAGATAGTGTGGGAGAGATTAGATTTGGATCAACACCTCACACCCTACACCAAGAAAAACTCAGAATGGGTGAATGACTTGAACATAAAGAAGGAAACTATAACTGAATTAGGTGAACACAGAATAGTATACATGTCAGACCTTTGGGAAAGGAAAGACTTTAAAACCAAGCAAGACATAGAATCACAAAATGTAAAATAAATAATTTTGATTACATCAAATTAAAAAGGTTTTGTACAAACAAAACCAATATAACAAAAATTAGAAGGGAAGCAATAAATTGGGAAACAATCTTTATAACAAAAACCACTGACAAAGGTCTAATTACTCAAATTTATAAAGAGCTAAATCAATTGTACAAAAAATCAAGCCATTCTCCAAATGATAAATGGGCAAGGGACATGAATAGGCAGTTTTTAGACAAAGAAATCAAAACTATTAATAAGCACATGAAAAAGTGTTCTAAATCTCTCATAATCAGAGAGATGCAGATCAAAACAACTCTGAGGTATCACCTCACACCTAGCAGATTAGCTAACATGACAGCAAAGGAAAGTAATGAATGTTGGAAGGGATGTGGCAAAGTGGGGACATTAATGCATTGCTGGTGGAGTTGTGAATTGATCCAACCATTTTGGAGGACAATTTGGAACTATGCCCAAAGGACGATAAAAGACTGTCTGCCCTTGGATCCAGCCATAGCACTGCTGGGTTTATACCCCAAAGATATAATAAGGAAAAAGACATGTATAAGAATATTCATAGCTGCGCTCTTTGTGGTGGCAAAAAAATGGAAAATGAGGGGATGCCCTTCAATTGGGGAATGGCTGAACAAATTGTGGTATATGTTGGTGATGGAATACTATTGTGCTCAAAGGAATAATAAACTGAAGGAATTCCATGGGAACTGGAACAACCTCCAGGAAGTGATGCAAAGCAAAAAGAGCAGAGCCAGGAGAACATTGTACACAGAGACTAATACATTGTGGTACAATCGAATGTAATGGACTTTTCCATTAATGTCAATGCAATGTCCCTGAACAACCTGCAGGGATCAAGGAGAAAAAAACACTACCCTCAAACAGAGGACAAACGGGGAATAAAAACACCGAGGAAAGGTGTGATATGGAAATCACTTTAAAAGACTAATATATATTAATTTAAGGTTGCCAAGGAATTCAGTTATGTAATTCCTAAATGAAAACTCAAGTCAGCTGTCAACCTTTTTTATGGTGTTTTTTAATTACAAACAGGAGGAAGAAAAGTATTAGAAGGAGAGAGAGAGAGAGAGGGAAAAAGGAGAGAAGGAAATAGGGCTTAAATACCCACTCTGCTTAGGCTGAGCCAAAGGCCCAAGGCCCTGGATAGCTGAGGCAAAGAAAAGAGATCAGTCCCTATCACTCACGTGAGCAAAATGGAGAAAAAGTCTGTGGGCTCCTCCACTCCAAGCACCAGGCTCTAACAACCTCTCTCCCTCCTCACAGGAAGTCACGAGAACTCCTGAGCTGTCCTCTACCTCTGTCTCACATGTGCCAATGGTGGCTCTAGCTTGACCTAGGACCGCCCAGAGGTCTGTCCTTTTTGCACATGTCTGTTGAAGGCCATATTCTCAAATAATTAAATCTTGAGTTTTGCTGCAGCCCTTCCTAATCTTGTTACCCTGAGTAGGGTGGAGATTGTAGTTTCCAAGACCTGATTCTGTTATTCCAAGTATCTCTATTGTTATTGATCAGGAAATAGCTAGATCCCATCTTCTAAAGAATGGTCTGAATAGGGTTGAATAGTTTTGAAATTTACAAAGGCAACAGCTTGACTAGAGGGGTGAAGGGGATATGATGGAGGAAAGACTCTAAATGAACAACCCAAAGTAAAAACCAATAACATGGAAATGAGTTTGGATCGAGGACACATGTGATACCCAGAGGAATCATGCATCGCTGCCAATGGGAGGGTTGGGGGTGGGGGGGTAGGAAAAGAAAATGATCTTTGTTTCTAATGAATAATGTTTGAAAATAACCAAATAAAACAATGTTTTAAAAAATGTAACCACAAAACACTTTTTATGAAAATAAAGGCTTAAAGAATTAAATATGTTATTCATTTTTTAGACTATACTAATGAGAAGTGAGATGGACTTAAGTGTATGATTCTAAATTAAAATATTTGACTTACCTGCCCCATCCCCAGTATTCTCAGGGCAGAGGCATCTCAGTTGAGAGGGGAATATGAGAGGCTGGTTTGTTACCTCTTGTTAATTGTTTATCTAAAAAGTTCCAGGAGAAGTCCAGAAGTCCAATAGGATGATATTGATAGGACAAGCCTGGGAAAGTACATTTACATTTTTGATTCAAGGACAAATGGCACAGCTCAGCTACTTTTTTAACTCGTGAGAATGTTGGAAGATTTAATTCTTCTGTATATTGTGGTGTTTATTTCACTTCACTGTACTGTAGCTCATATGCTTAAGATTGTGCTGAACAGCCTCCTCCCCAACAACCCCCCTACTCCCTACTCCTACTCCCAGACATGGGGGCTGGATAGAGGAGGGAGGAGAATATCTGTCAGGAGTACTTTTAAAAGTCTGTTCTAACACCCAGACTTTTGCAAATTGCCATTAGGGAGATCTGCCACCTTTCTGAAAGAAGAATAAAACTATTGCTGCTTTATCATGGCTGCTCTCTGATCCAATTTGTTTAAAGTGGGAAATCTTCAGTCATTTATTTTTTATCCTACACAATATGTGAAGACTGGGTATTCATCAAACACAATCAGGAAAATTGTAAAGACATCTAACAGAAATCAGGTTTAGACCAATAGAATATAGCACAATTTAAATTCTAAATGAATGGATGACCTATACATAAAAGGGTAAATCGTGAACAAAAAAAAAGGGAAAGGAAAGGAATATTTTACAACTATGTACAGAAGAGTTCTTAACAAACAAATAATTGAGAGGCTGACAGAATAAAATGGATAATTTTATTTGTATAATATTGAAAAGGTTTTGCAGAAAACAAAATCAATGCTGTTATAAGTTGAGAAATTTAACTGAGAAAAGTCTTCCCAGAAAGTTTCACTAATAAAGATCTAGTACAAAGATAAATAGGGAATTGATACAAATATAAAAGAATAAGATTCATTCCCCAACAGATAAATTATTGAAGAATATGAACAGGTAGTTCTCAAAATAAGAAAGGAAAATTATCAATAGCCATGTTTTAAAATATTACATTTCACCAATGATAAGTGAAATGCAAATTAAAAGAACTCTGAAGTTCTACTTCATGCCCATGAGATTAGCAAAAATGACAAAAAAGAAAAATGACCATTGTTAGAAATACTATGTGATCAGAAAAAAATGAAGATTATGTATAAAATGCAGTTAATTTAGCGTGAGAATTAGAAGGACCAATCAAATTCTAGCTCATGTACATAGACTCTATCTTGTCTTAATATATATTTCTGTATATATATACTCTTCTTGTTATTCAGAGATGGGAAACTAGATTATATAAGCTATGAATTGAATTATCACACATGCAGGTGGATGTAATTAATCACCATTTTTTCATTTTATGATTAAACAACCCAGAAACCAACTCCTTCCCCCACCCTAAACTTTACACCAATTAGACATTAATTACTTAATTTTATATCCTGGTTATTTTTTAGTAATTACCTATAACTATCTATAATTATATGTAATTTGTATAATCATTTGATATTAGTAATATTAATAGGAATATGTATAATTATAATTGATTGAACTTTTGGATATATTTGATTGTTTTTTGTGCATAAAAATCTGCTTTACTCTATATTTGGGACATTTGGACTGACTGAGGAATCTAATGACTTATTTTTTTAAACTGTCTAGCTAAAAGATCATTTATACTCAAATTGTTTCCTCACTCATTATTAATTTTCTGTTACATATGGGAGGTCAAGAAAACTAAATATGGTTGGGAACTATGAAATTATCCAACCATTCTGAAAAGTCATTTGGAACTATATAGGAAGATGTCACTAAACTATAGATAATCTTTCACACTGTGGCACCACTACTAAGTATATACTCCTAAAGAGATCTAAGAGAGGGAAGGAACCATATATACAAAAATATTTATAGTAGCACCTTATGTTGTATCAAATGAATGAAAAAAAAAAGTAGATATCCATTAGAGAATGGTAGAACAAATTATGGCATGGATAAAATAATGGAACATTTTGGGACCATAAGAAATAATGAAAGAGAAAACTCAGAAACCTGGAAATATTAGAAAGAACTGATTGAGAATAAAGTATTCAAAACCAGGAAAAATGTATACAATATTAAAAAAAAACAAAACACTATGGGGGCAGCTGGGTAGCTCTATGGATAAAGTGCTGGACCTAGAGCAGGGGTCCCCAAACTACAGGGCCACATGCGGCTCCCTGAGGCCAGGTATCCGGCCCCACCGCACTTCCAGAAGGGGCACATCTTTCATTGGTGGTCAGGGAGAGGAGCACTGTATGTGGCAGTGCCACAAAGCACTGCATGGCTCACATACAGTACTACTTCCGGTGACATAATCCTTTTTGTGGCACCTTAGAATGAGGCAAAGGATTACACTGCTGCACAATGGAAGAAATCAGCATGGTGAGTGGTGATCTGGGGGAAGGGATTCCGCACTGTGTATACTGCTGCCTGGTTACGGTTAGGGTTAGGGTTAGAAATTAGAGATTTTAGCATTAGGGTTAGGGTTAGGTTTTTATAGTCCAGCCCTCCAACGGTCTGAGGGACAGTGAACTGGCCCCCCTCTGTAAAAAGTTTGAGGACCCTGGCCTAAAGTCTGAAAGACCAGGGTTCTAATACAGCTTCAGACACTTAGTAGCTATGTGACCCTGGGCAAGTTACAAAACCCTTGTCTGAAATTGGAGAAGGAAATGACATACACTTCACTATCTTTGCCAAGAAAATTCAATGGCTTTCATGGACAGGGTCACGAAGAGTTAGGACATGATTGAACAGTAACAAAAAGTGATTTATGGGATGGGGCACAAGTGTGTGGATGAATTATATAGTAAAGGAAAGTGAGACAAAAGAAAAAACATCAAACATTTAAAAATACACAAAAGAAAGCAGGAAAAATTTAAAAGGTAATTTAAGCAAAAATGGCAGTGTTCATATTACTATGAAAATTTTAATACCTAATAAAATTATACACGAGAGATTCACAATTTTGCATGCAGTCCTCTTTCTTTGTATGTAACAATGTTCATCTTTGTTCATGATTGTGAATTTTATAAGTTGATAAGTAAATCAATAAATAAAATAATCATGATGAAGAAATGTAATATATAGAAACATAAATGCCAGGCTTAGAGTTCCCCTTCTGTGCAAAACAAAATAACTGATGCCATAAAATTGTCAACCTAAGACAGCTGTTTTAAACCATCTTGATATTCAGTATGAGTCAATCTTTTTCTCTTTTTAAGCTGCTTCACAGATTGTAATCACATTATAATGGGAATGGTAGACAAAACTATCAAATTCTTTTCAAGGCAATCTTCTTGGTTCATCAGCATAGACAATCGTTCCTTTCACTTCTGCAGTAAATAGGGAAATTTTAAGCAATATCTTTTGATTGGAGTTGGTCTTGAAAATGACTTAGCTGGGGGGGCCTTACTTTAAATGCAACAAGACTGAAATGTAAAATACCATTTACCCTGCAGTCTGAAAAAAGAAAAAATGAAGCAAGCACTTGTCACAGTTTTCTTAATGGTCTCTGATTGCTATTTGTGTAGCCTGGGCACTTCTCCTTCTTCAAATCATCTTGGAGGGTTCCAGTACTTTTTCTTGCACTGTTTTAATCAAAAGGGGCTAAACGGGAAATCATTTGACCCTTACAACTGCAGGAGTCTTCACATTTTGAGTTCTGAAAATGCAGTTTATTTAATTGACCATAAAAAGAGATCCCTCAGAGTATAAATCAGTGACTGAGATGACACACTAACGTACTGTTAATATAGTGTGCTAATTCCTTGTTAGGAACAATTCATTTGGAAAGGTGTTCATTTTCAGAAAACTGCTATGTTATTAATGATCAATTAACCATCTTAATTTTTAGGTTTGCTCTATAAGAATAGAAATATAATTTTTTGTGCTAAAAAATGGTATCTGAGGATAGATGAAATGAAATACTACATTTCGCCCAATCCTATCGCACCTTACATGCACTTTTATCCTTTATGAGCCTGGGTTTTCTCATTTGTTAAAGGCTGAAAAACAATACCTCATAGAATTATTGTGAGGAAAGTACTTTGTAAATCTTAAAGTGCCATATCAGTTTGAATCATTAGTATAATTAAACCTAGAATACATTTATCACATATATGTGTATGAAAAAATGGAAAATTCATTGAACTTGGAATCAAGGTTGGGACTCCCAGCTTTTTTACTTACTAGCTGTATAATCCTGGACAAGCCATTAAATCTCTTCAAGCCTCCTTTTCTTTCTGTAAAATGTGGCTTCAGGCTTGTAAATGGGTGAAATAAAACTATATTTCTAAAGTATTTTATATGACAAAGTATTTATATAAATGTTAGCTATTATTAGCATTGTTAGATATAATCCTTTTAAAATTGCTTCAAACTCTTCAACAAGATATCTTTTATTTAAACCCTGACTATGCAAAGACAATTTAAATTTATAATATTTTATGTAAGAGATCATTTTGTCTATTTGTGGGTAAAGAAGTTAGTTCCCTAAAAAATAGATTTTACAAAGGCCGGATGGTAGGCAAATAAGATATCTAGAACTGTAACTCGGGTTTTCTGATTTTTAATCCTTTGCACTTTGTGCTATATATCACTCAAATTAACTTCTTTTATAGTAACTGCACCATTTTCTTAAACTTTCATTATTTAATTTTGGAGTCGGGTCTCATTCTCAGTCCATCCTTCAAAGCAATAGTAATTGGTTTTCTCCTAAAGAGTAGAGGGGAGGGAGATGAACACCCACTGGTAAGGAGTGAGGAAAAAGCAAGTATAACAAATGGAAATAATGTAGAAAGGACTAAGTATCTCAGAATAGAAGTGATTTCTTAGGAAGGACTGCTTTGGTAGCTAAAACACTGGGGATGTTTTTGCTGGAGGGTGGGAATGAACAAGTTTTATACTAGAATGAAATTGCTGAAAATCAAAGGAAGGAAGAAATCTATGGTTTCGGGGGAATCTTCAGTGTTGGTCTTCAAGATAATTTATTTTCTTGAGACAAGACCTGTTCTTTCTGTATTTGAGCAAGGGAAAGAAAGAAAAATTACAGGTTAGCCAGTATCAAAGGCAGGCTTGGAATTTAGATAATTTCTGACTCCAAGTCCAGGCATCTTTCCACTACATCATAGTTAGAAGCTTTTCTTATAGAACTTTAATATGATATTTAAAATAATAATACAATAGCTCAATAATTTGACATTTTGATTGCTTTTCAAACTCTGGTTTTGAATGTCAAATGATTGGCATACCATTTGACATTGGTTTACCTCTGAACAAATATTATATGGGAATGAGTTTTGCTTTTTGTAAATTTTAACTGGAAGAGAACTCAAGATAACCTGTAGAAGGTAAGTCAAACTAATGTGGCTTTACAAAAACCTAACAGAATGAATCATAGGATAGGAAAAAGAGGTTTAAATGTCCTGTAACTTAATCCTCTATCTTTAAGCAAGATTCCATTTGCCATTTATCTACTATTTTATTAAAGTATAATAACTTCCCCACCAAATTACCAGAGCCCTTCTGAGACAGGAACAAACACATGCAATTAAATTATTTATGTCAAATGAAAACTACAAAATTTTACAAGTAAATTTCCAGGGAAGTCTCTTAATCATACTCTGTACTATTGCCATTTTGGTGCCTAACCAAACTATTTCAGATAGTAATGCTAAATTAAATTCAGACAACTGAGAAAAACATAACCCCTGCAAATAGCCCTTTGGGGTATGTGTTCTGTTCTATCCCATTTAAACCTCTAGCACCTGTTTCACACTGACATTTAAGTAGAAGAGAAAGAACACATGGGCTTCCAGCATTGTGAGGAGCATGAAGTATCCCCCAGTAAACATCTTGAACGAGCACAGACAGGACTGTTAGCATAGCAGAGAAATTATAAATTCCAAAGTCCCACTCACCCCCAGAAAAAAAATACCCTAATTTCAAAACAGACATCAAACCTCTGCCCTAGATTTAGACACCACCATTATTAGAAACAAGAGAAAGCACAGCTAAGAATAGAACTGACAGAAAAAGGAGTTCATTCATTCAACAAGAATTTCTGCAGCTCATATTACCAGGAGTATTTATGGGGTAGGAGGGGACAGTCTTTGTCCACAAGGCCATAAAATAATGTAAGAAAGATGAGACAAATAATGCAGTGTGTTTGATATGACAAGTGTCTGAGAGGCACAGATAAAGTACTATATCTATACCAAGGAGGAAGAAAACACTTTCCCACTGGAATGTAAGCTACTTGAGAAAAGGGGTTATTTTATTTTTTGCATATCTGCAATATCTGGCCATAGTAGTATCTGGCACATAGGCGCTTGAAAAATATTTATCAAGAAGAAGGACCTAGGAAGACTCCAAGGACAAGTTTCATTCAAACTAGTCCTTGAGTGCTGGGGAAGAGTTCAATAGTCAAAGATAAAGGAAATACCGTATTCCAAATAAGAGTGCAATGAAGGATAATCTACAGGATCTCTGATCTGCTTTAAACAGAACACTCCATTTTGGTTTAAAGACAAAATTACCACAGGATCATAGATTTTGTATTGGAAGATATATAATAATATTAAAAAGTTTAGCACAGTTACTGTCAGCAAGTGTTATCTAAATGTTAGTTATTTATTCGCTGTTTTGGTAGTCCTTTATTATTTTATACATAAAACCAAGAAAAGTTAAAAGAGACTCACTCAAGCTAGCACACTTAAAGCAAGAGTCATAGTTTGTTTAGAGGCATATGAACGTACTTGAGTAATGGAGGAAGAATTTGGCGCGTTAATGCCACGAATTAAGTTTTTAAAAAAATGTTTAAAGCATGTGAAGAAAAATAGGTTGGATTATTTATGCTGGCTTCCCCCCCCCCTTTTTTTAATCATGTTTTTTGACTCCCACTGGGAATAAACAGAAATTTTGTCAGCCTTATCTTTCTAGGCAGTCACGCTTTTGACAGGGACCAGAGGCTCTCAAGCAGTCACGTGACTGGCACTGAAGGGGGAGGGAAGAAAGGAAGAGGGCGGAGCAGGGAAAAAATGGTGGGTTGGTTTTGGGGTGGGGTAGACGGAGCATCGGTCTTCAGTCTCGGAGAGGGTAATTCCCTGAATACAAAGCACAACTGCCGAAAGGGGAGGAGAAAAACCCGACACCTAGAGAAAGCAGAGAAAGGTGAGCTTAATAGGTAGGAACAAGAAGACAAGCGGCCACCCATTTGCCTAGCCCGGCCACCGACCCCGCTCACCCGCCCCCACATAAGGATTAGGAAAACGTCGCGGTCGTCTGGGCAACCACGCTTCCGTCGTGGCGCGTCCGGGTGAAAGGTCAGAGGCGGGATCATCACGGCCTCCTTTCTCTGCAGTACCTCATCTCCGCCCCCGTAAGCCTCCATGACTTCTCTTCCCTCACCTCACCCGGTTACTCCGAAGCAGGCGCCTCACCGCCAGGCTTGGGGCAGCGGGCGGAGGGGGAACTTGGGAGGGGCCACGGGGGTGGACCCAGCCTCTCTTCCCGCTTCTCCTCTGGTCTTTGGGTATCGCGGATGCATTGCATAACTTGCCCCTTCCGCCGGGGCGGGGCGGGGGGGGGGGTTGATGTCCCTAGGGGGTGGAACGGGATGGGGGCGGGGAGCGCACCCAGGGCCCGGGCTGGAGCGTGGGCGCGGCCTCTGGAGGCTGGCGAAGGCGGAGTCTATGCCGGCCCCGGATCCTGGCAACGCCTGGACGCGGGCCGGACCTTAGGAAGATCAAGTTTACTTGAGCTATGGAAACGAGGCTTTGTTTGGGAACTGGCCAGAGAATTGGGGATAGTCCAGATCGAGGTTGTTTGTGGGTAGGGATGTGTATGTGTCTTGGAGAGAACTCTTCTACAGGTCTTTCCTCCGCCCTACAGGTCGTTGATACCCATCGGGCGAGAGCTCCCAACCATTTGCAAAAAATAATAAAAATTTTAAAATGCAGCCTCCTGGAGCCCTCATCTATGCGTCTTCACTAGGATAAGATGAGGTACGTTCCCTTTCATCCACATGGAACATACCTCTGTTGCTTTGTTAGGGACAGATAGAGAACTACATTGATCCTGCTATGTAAAATCGCTGCTTTGCATAATTTGCAGCCCCTCCTCCCTACTCCTTCGGTAGAACTCTGCGAATATTGAACTTTAAAAGAATTAAGTTGTGAAGCCCTTTCTCAGAATAAACTCTATAAACTACTACTCTAGGTGATTAGTTTCCATCCCATTGGTAAACTAAATCCTAATACATTAACTTGTTTCGTTATTTAAAAAAAAAAACTTCACTTTTTAATATTTCTTCAAATCTTTTTGTGGAATTTGATCATTAGATATGTTTGATGTTCTCACATTTTGGTTTACAAATTGTCCATTGTAAAACCTTTAAAACTGACCTTTCTTTTCCTGCTTTTTCACCTTTTTGCCCTTGAGGATCCTGCCACTGCAACTATTCACTTGGTTACTGAAAATTCCCCTTAAAAAACTCCTATATTTCTACCTCTGGCTTTTCACATGCCGTTTTACACATTAAGAATGGTCTCTCTTGTTCTTTGCTTGTCTTAATCGGGTCCCTTTCCAGGCCTAGCTCAATCTGGCCAGTGTAAGTCGGTACACGTATATTAAGCACTTAGGGACTGGGAAACTTTGCTAGCTACTAGGGAGACCCACTGTCCCTGCCCTAGAGAAGCTTTTATCCTACATGGGTTATACGGTTCATAGATAATTAAATACAGGAGGTATATAAAAGAAATAGACATTGACTTAGAGGGATACAACTCAGAATTGGAGAAACTTGTCTAAGGCTACACAGGCAGTAAACAGAATTTAGATTCAAACTCCAAATTGTCTAATCTGAAATCTTTTGTTTCCATTATACCACATTACTTTCTCTGAACTAATTTATATGTGAACTTTCAATTCTGAGATTTTGTTAACTTTTATAGCATTATTTTCCATAGCAACCACTGGACCCATGTTGCTCTTTGGTTTTTAATTTTTCATTTATGTTTTTCTCTAGATAGTCAGTTCCCTGAGGACAGGAAGTTATATCTTCTATTATGTTGTATTTGTTTGATGTTTTGCACAGTATTTACAACAGGCATTTAATAAATATTTGAATTTTTGTTAGGAAGCAGGCAAAACAATTTCAACTTCAAGGACTACTGTCTAGCAACTCCCTATGCAAGACTGGAAAGCAAAAGAAGATATTCTTTTTTTTCACACCTCTCAGGGATCCTGTCATCTTAGGTTAAATTCTTCTCAGTCATCTTAATCCTCATTTTGGTTTCAGACTGAGGGATGTGGAGTGAAATGGTATAAGTATTGATTTAGATTTACAGCTCATCATATGGTCCTTTGCTGTGACTTTTTTTTTTAAAGAAGAGTGGAAAATATCTCAGTGATATTCCTCTCATTAAACTTTTGCTTCATTTGGAGATATTTTTTGTTGTACTTGAGGTAATTCTCAAGGAGCTAGACAGTTAGGAAACTTTATCTTAAGTAATCTAGTATTTCTTTTCCAACTTCTTATATATTTTATCTGTAAACCTGCAGAAAACACTTAGATTTTGGTTTCATTTTTTAAATCAAATTTGGAAGAACTCTTAATTATATATTTCTTAAGGAATGGCATAAAACTTTGCATTTTTTAAAGTATTTTAATATTTTAAATTATATTCTGGTTATATATGTAAGTGTCTTATCACCCTAATAGATAAAACTTTATTAGGACAGGTAAAAAATCTTCCTGGTCTTCGTATTTCTCATAGCATTTAAAATGTTATTACTTCATAGTTGGTACTCAGTATATATTTGTTGAATGAGTAAATGTAGGGAGTAGAGAGAAAGGGAAAGAAGAGATGTTGTAGATATAAAAACAAGATCTGAAAAAATGATTGCATGTATCAGTGAAGGAGACAGAAACTGTAGATAACACTGAGATTATAAACCTGAGTCACCTGATAGGGTGAGCTCCTTAACAGAAATAAAATAGCTCTTCCTCAATTGGAGAATACTAATTTTTTGCCTTCCATGAAAAAGCTGTTATACATATTTGTGTCCATATAGATCCTTTTCTTTTCTTTAATTACTTTTGGAAGAATAGGCCTAGAAGAGGATCAAAGAATATGTACTCTCCTCTTACACTTAAAATGATTTAATTTATATGGGTATTTCTGGGGAACACTGTATAATATAGGAAAAGTTCAAACTGCACTTCATTTTGGACTATGTTTTCTTTTGTTCAATTATTAAGTTACATGTATAAAATGAGGAGATTTTGATTAAATGATCCATAAGACCCTCTCCAGCTCTGAATTTTAAGATCATATGAATCTTTAGAATTTCTGCTCGCCTACCCCTTTGAAGAATTTTACTGAAGGGGGACAAAAATGACCCACATAAGCTAAACTATTGTCATTAGAAAACCTGAGGGGAGTATATATGGAGTTTGGTCATGTCCTAACTTCAGAATTTGTAATGTTATTTTTTAAATGACTGACTCATTAATGTGGTCTCTCCTTTGGTATATATTGTAATAGATGTACATCTATTTATCCTATATGATTCTATGTTGCCTGTGTTCTTCCTTAGAACTATGTGCAACATGGGTTAGTCCATCCTCTAGCCCTTTTTAACATTTTGTGAATTGGTATCCAGTGTAACACTCGGGCTGTCCAATTATACTCTCTCACTCTCCCTGCCTGTGCCACACCTCTTTTTTTAGTCTTACATTTCCTAAAATCCTTCATACCACTTCTTCTGAATGGAACACCACTAGAAATGCATGACAGCTGACCAAAACTTACTGTTTTCTCTCCATCGCCCTTTGAGTTACAAACCATGCCAACTCTTCAGGATGGTATTCTAGGATTTGCAACCATGCAGCATCGCCAGGAAAAAACTTGTGGAGTTTTTTAAACAAGATTTTAAAAATATCAAATGATTTATTTTGGCACAATCTGAAATGATAAAAGTATATAACAATACAATTTTAATTACTTTAAAATATTTTTAATAATGTCTTCAAATGATGACCTCTTTTTTTTTTCCTCTCAGATTGAGCTCCATATGGCAGGGAAGATGAGACTTTCACCATATTTCTGAGTGAAAAGAATGGGTCCAGATGTACCTTTGCTGAATGATTACAAGCAGGACTTCTTTTTGAAGCGCTTTCCACAAACAGTTCTTGGAGGTGCTCGATTCAAATTAGGCTATTGTGCCCCTCCTTACATATATGTTAATCAAATAATTCTTTTTCTGATACCATGGGTTTGGGGAGGAATAGGAACACTCTTATACCAATTAGACATTCTGAAAGACTATTATACTGCAGCACTTTCAGGTGGATTAATGTTTATTGTTGGATTTATCATCCAGATGACAAGTTTATACGCAAAAAAGAAATCAGTGACTATAGAACGCATGCTGAATCCAGATACTCTGACAAATGAAGATGAATATGAATCTGCAGGTTGTGCAGATCCTGAAACAATTAAGTTTATAATTCCAGGAAAGAAATATGTAGTCAACATTGTTTTCCATTCTGTTCTTGCTGGATTAATTTGTGGACTTGGAACATGGTATCTGCTTCCCAACAGACTAACCTTATTGTATAGTAACATTGGAGGCACTGTTATGATATTTATATTTGGATGGATAACAGTATGCATAGGAGAATATTCATTAATTGTAAATACGACTACTGAGACTGCTACTTTCCAAACACTCGACACTTATGAAATTACTGCTCTCATGAGGCCTCTTTATATTTTTTTCTTTATTGCTGTGGATCTTGCACACAGGTAAAAAATTTATAAGTTCATTTATAACTGAAACTTTTGATGAAATTAGCTCTAATACAGGAAAATGCACTTAATTTCCTACAATTTGTGTAGAAGATTTATTAAATCATAACCATTTTTTGCTTGTTCTCTCCCCTAAAAGCTGACTTATTTCTCAGTTTCTATAGATTGAAGCTTTCTATTCTCCAGGTTAGTGTCCAGGTAGTACTTTAACAAGCACTCTTACATTTTTAGTCAGCAAAAGAAAACAAACATCTAGTATGTTTCATTTTTCAATAGGCATTTTAATTTTACTACATTTCTGAACAAGACTAACTTTAGTATTCAAATAGTCTCATCACTGTAACAAAATATAATAAGTAATGAATAGCTTCAGAAGAAGGCATGTTTACATGTTAATCTCTTTTCTGGTCTCATTTACAAAGTTAGAGTAATCATAGATTATCTAAGGCCAGATAGATATTTAAAAGTTTTGAAGAAATATATTTTAATGTATATATGTGCATCCCATTAACAAAAAAGAAAGGTTTTTTCCCTTCAATTTATTTGAGTTTTTTTCAAAATCACAATTTTTAAATAGTCTAATAACCCACAGCTAGTTTAAAAAAAATAACAAACCTGATGACATACATTTTGATTTTGATTTGGAAAGTCAACTCCCTGTATAATACCCAGCAGAAATTTTTTTGAAGAGAAAGTATAAATATAACTCAGGCACCTTTATACCTTTGCATTTTATTTATTCTTAAATTAACATTAGAATAAATTTTTGCTAGAAATCTAACAGATTTTACAGATTAGGCACATTTCGTTAAAACAATTTCTAAAAATTTGTTGGAAAAGAAAATAATAAAATACCCCATTTACTGTCAGTGGTAAAAAAAAAAACTTACCTAAAAGTTTTTAAAGATTCAGATACATACAGATACATACAGAATTTGCTCATACCTTTTCAAAAGAACATTGCTTTCTTCAGCAAGTCTAATATTCTTTCCGCTTTACCTGGCTGATAATTTTTACAAGATTAACCAGTTTTTCCAAAACATCATAAATATTTTCTCAAGTGAATAAAAGTAAATTTAAGTATTCTACCCAATTAAAGAATTAAAGGACATTATTACAAATAACCAAATGACTGATTTCCCTGTTTTAGTAGACTAGCTCACTTTTGATTAACCATAGAACTACCCCTATTTCCACATATAGAAATGATTTTTCCATGCTATCTTGGGATGTTTTTTTCTTTTAATGTAAATAACATTGGATTGTCATGATTTGAATTAAGGCAAATGTAAAACATGAAATTTTATTTATGGAGAATAACTTTGAACAATATAATAAGAGACATTTCATTTTTTCTACATAGTTATAATCTTAACATTAGCTTGTTTTAGTTGATTTGTGATGTTAGAAAAATAGAGATAATTTTCTTGTACAGATTAGTATCTTTGATTCTAATTGATCTCAGTTAACTGAATTTAATGTTATCATTCATGAATAATTCACATAAATTAGTAATGTTTAGTCTTCTTAAATATTTAGACTGTGCTGTCTACAATTAGTTGTATGTAAGTTTCTTTTTTCTTCATCATGCACCATGGTATAGGAGAAGGATCACTGGAAGATTGGACCTGGGTTTTAGCTCTGCTGTTTGCTGATTCTGTGACCTTTATTAGATTGTAAGCTTCTTAAAGATGGGGACTGTCTTGTCTCTTATTAAATATTAAATATTATTAATATTATTAAATATCCCTACCTCTTAGTGTATAGTCTTATACTATATATATATATGTATATATATATATATATATATATATATATATATAATGAGAGGTTTGGAATAGATAAAATTCCAACTCAATTCAATTCAACAGATATTGTAACTGTCTACTACATGCAGGGCACTATATACTATACTACAGAAGATACAAGGTCAAAGCAGTTCCTAGCCTCAAGGAATTTAGATTCTTCTGAAATACCATGTAATAACTTATTTTTGTGTGATCTAGAATTTTTTTTCT
Organism: Monodelphis domestica; assembly: GCF_027887165.1. Classification (NCBI taxonomy): domain Eukaryota; kingdom Metazoa; phylum Chordata; class Mammalia; order Didelphimorphia; family Didelphidae; genus Monodelphis; species Monodelphis domestica. The sequence goes on from NC_077227.1 coordinate 269,203,204, forward strand.
TGTAGGTTTACAGTTAATTTACCAGCTTTAGAGCAAATCAATCAAATTTTCCACATCTTATTTGTTTTTTTGCCCATTCTGTGGGCAATGGGGACTTTGCCTCCTCCTGATGCACTTTTTCTGTGGGCAATGGAACAGATTTTGGAGTTTGGCCTTGGAGGTTCACCTATGTCAAGCCACCTAAGGTAAATGTTTTTGGAAAATGTTTTTGGAAGTGTTTTTCTTTTTAAAATTTGATTAATTTCTTTTGCTCTATTGCATTTATTTCCAAATAAATATGGACTTTCCCTTGTAAGATTACAGAATTTTTTTTCTTTTTTTCACAGGTTATTAGCTATGTTTCTCGTTTCTGCTGGAACAGCTATAGCATCCTATTTCATTCCCAGCACCATTGGTGTGGTACTTTTCATGACTGGATTTGGATTCTTACTCAGTCTTAACCTAAGTGTGATTGGTTATTCTGAGATTGAAGGCAAAATCAGACAGAGAGCTCCAGCCAAATCAAAGACTCTACATAATAGTTCAAAAAAACTGTTTGGGTGGTGGGAATGCCTTTTTTATTTCATCTTACTTGTTTTAGCACTAATTGAAGCTAGCCTTCTGCATTTCTTCTCTGAGTTTTTAGTCTTTTCTGAAATCAGCCCCCAGACTATCATTAGTTATATTTTGATGGTACTATTTATAGTAACATGGTTGCTTAGGGAAATTCAAAGTGTATATGTGTTTGGAATTTTCCGAAATCCTTTTTATCCAAAGGATGTGAGAACTGTGACTGATTTCTTGGAGAAGCAAACGAGACTTGTGAAAGTTGGTGTTGTCAGACGAATATTGCTAACTCTAGGTAGGAAAATCAATTTAGTAACATATTACTAAATTTCTGAATTTTTCTAAAGTAAAAAAATATTTACTGGCATAATTTCTTAATCAGTTACTTTAATTTTTCAGTTATCTCAATTTACCAAAGTAAGTTATGGTAGAAGGCAATACCTATACCAGAATTTAATTTTTGTTTATTATTATTTCAGTGTCACCTTTTGCTATGATCGCATTTCTTTCACTTGACAGTTCCTTACAAGTACTCCACTCTGTATCTGTTTGCATTGGATTCACAAGAGCCTTTAGAATGGTAATTTTTGTGTGTATTTAAAGTATTTTTCTATTGCCATTTTGAGGAAATGTTTGACTTCTCTAAATATGTGTAACCAGCAAAGTCAAGTGGAATATAATTTTGCTTAGAAGTAAAAATTTGCTTACTAAAAATTGTTAATGTATTTATTACAGGTGTGGCAGAATACAGAAAATGCATTATTGGAAATGGCAGTTGTATCTTTGATGAAGTTGCTCATATTCAATAAAGACTTTTGGTGGAACCAAAGCTTGGACACAGGAATCAAACTTTTATTGGTAAACCTAATTGATTTTAATAATTAATGCATACCCCTTTAATTTTTTAATTTTTCTCAGATGGGATAGACCTTCCACTTTACCTTTTTTAAAAATTTGATGAATCCTGTCTTTGATTTGACTCTAGCTCATTTACTTTAATGCTGGAAGGTTAAAAAAGGTTTAGAAATTATAAACTTTTAAAATTTTAACTAATATGATATCATTGGCTACAGTGAGCAAAAATGAAGTGTTGGGAAGTGTTCAAAAGTAGAGACTGATTTGTAAGTAACAAAAAAGACAGCCACTTGAGTAAACCTCTTTACACTAATACTTTCCATGCCATTGAAAATATCAATTTGAGGTCTTAAGATACCACTGATCACTTATAGTAAGATTATTTATGAATAAATTAATAAGAACTTTTTCCTTTTTTTTTTAAACCCTTACCTTCTGTCTTAGAATCCATACTGTGTATTGGTTCCAAGGTGGGAGAGCAACAAGGGCTAGGCAATGAAAATTAGGTGACTTGTCCAGGGTCACACATCTAGGAAGTGTCTGAGGCCAGACTTGAACCTAGGACCTCTGATCTCTAGGCCTGGCTCTCAGTACACTGAGCTACCCATCTACCCCCATGGCAAAAGCTTTATGTATAAAACCAGAAGTATTTGATTACCATTAAGCTAGAAGGTAGAAGTATTTGATTATTACTCAGTACAAAGACAAAATATAACATATTTTTGGTCACGCATAATAAGTAGACATTTTTTGCATAGAAAGTTTTTTGGTAAGCGATGTTTCTGAAAACATTCAGCTGCTACAGGTAAGTTTGAGGCAATGGTAAAGTTGCATCCTCACTGAAAAATTCTTTGAAGAATCAAATATTTTCAGAAAGAATTATTAAAAATTTATTTATTAAGGGAAGAGATAGAATAGTAAAAACTTCTATTAAAATACAAGGCATTGCTAAATATATTTACATATTTGTATCTTTTATCATATGCATATATATTTATATAAAAAATGAGCAGCCTTGAGTATTTAGCAGAATTGATGTGGGCTTCCAAATTAATCAGAAAGATGAAAGGAAAAAGAAAAATTGTGAGTACTACAATGGGGAATCATAGGGAAAGACTTGTGTATGCAGTTGTGTGAGAGTTGGACTCGATGGGCATTGAGGTCCCTTCTAACTCTCATCCTTAACTCTCTGCCCCTATGTTCCAGGTGTACTATGAAAGACAGTAGGGATACAGTGACAAAAATGAAAGTATGCTTGTACAAAAGGAGCTTACATTTCATTGGAGAGACAACATCTACTTACTTTTAGAATATACATAGGGGTAAATGTATCTGTTGGGAGAGCTCTCACACTTGGTGGGGATGGATAGCACAGGAAAGGCTTCATGTAAGAGGTGGCATCTCAGCAGTTTTGAAGGACACACAATTCTTTAAGAAGGAAGTAAAATGAGAGTAAATTCCTGCCATGAGGGACAACCGGTGCAAAGACATAAGAAATAGGAGATGGAGAGTTATGTGTAAAGTATGAAAAGACCAGTTTGTCACCACCAAGGGGTACCTAAAATGGAGTAATGTGTAATGGGACTTTCTAAAAGCATAGTTTGGGAGCAGGAAGTAAAGTACTTTAAAATCTAAAGAGAGAAAAAATTATATTTAGAGGCAGTAGGAATGTTGAGTTTATGAATAAAGTTATCTTGGCAATTATGTAAAAAAATATATTGTAGAGGTAAGTGCAGAAGTCAGAGAGACTAAGAAAGTATCTCTTAAAAAAAGTCAAAGCTATAAGTATGAGGGCCTGAATGAATGGAGATAAAGGGACAAATGGGAGTGTATATAGAAATAAGATAGGAGTAACAATATTTCACAACTGACTCAGGGAAAATGAGGAGGCAAAAATAAAAATGTCTTCAACCAAGGACAGGTTTGGAGGAAATGTAATGAGCAAGTTGCCCTTGATCTATTCATGTTATTTGGCTACTTCCTTGGTTATTAAAAGATATGGCATATGTAATTGAATGAATATAATAAAAAATGGAATAGGAACAAGGTTGGGAAGGAAAATGTTCCAACTTTCCCAAAAGGAAATAAAACAGAATTTATAAACAGTGAGTCTGACTTTGATTCTGAGATAACTATGAGTCAACATGTTTTCATCCAAGATTAGACTAACCTAATTTTCTGTCCATACTTCTAGTACTTAGAACAATGTGTAATACAGTAAATGTTTAATAAAACTTTACTCACTTGTTGAAAAAAAATGTGCAATTGCAAAATATTATTTTGATAAGATTACTAAACTTAGAGTTGAGAAAATTTAGTTTACCTAGATTTTAGCATATTTTTGCAATGAATGAATATTTATTTAGCACTTACTACATACCACACACTGACCTAAGTACTACAGATAGATCTAAAACAGCAAGAAATATTCTCTGCTATCAATGAGTTCATATTCTAATTGGGAGACAGCACAGAAAAAGGGGTTTGTGTCTTACAGTATTCTTGAGGTGATGAAAAGGTCTAGACTAAATAATAGTACAACTCATTGGATTCAAAATTGGTGGTTGACCAGTCTTAGAGTAGTCTTTAATGTTTCAGTATTCCAGTGAGAATCCCAGGGATCTGTGACTTGAGTTGTGCTTTTTAACATTTTATCAGTTACTTAGATAAAATCATAAATGATATACTCATAAATTTGCAGAAAGCACAAAATTAGGAAGGATAACTAATATTGAGTGACGAATATGGATCCAAAAGGATCTTGACAGGGTAGAGCATTTGGTTGAATATAATAAGATCAAATTCAGTAGGAACAAATGGAATATATTATACTTAGGTTAAAAAAAAAAAAGGAAATTGACCTCGTGAATATAAGATGGAGGCGTGGATAGCCATTCTACAGAAGTTCCAGGGGGCAGCTGGGTAGCTGAGTGGATTGAGAGCCAGTCCTAGAGACGGGAGGTCCTAGGTTCAAATCTGGCCTCAGACACTTCCCAACTATGTGACCCCAGGCAAGCCCCTAAACCCCATTGCCTAGCCCTTACCACCCTTCTGCCTTGGAACCAATACACAGTAGTGATTCCAAGACAGAAGTAAAGGTTTAAAAAAAAAAAAACAAAAAGAACCATTTGAGTGGCCTGCAAGCTAAATAATAGCCAGCAGTAGAATGTGATAGCACAAAAAAAAAAAAGAAAGAAAGAAAATTATTCTTCTACTTGTTCTTTTATTTATGGTTATTTTCTCAATTTCATTTTTTTTGTGTTATCATTATATCCAGCATTTCTAATACTATGTCTGAGTGAAAATGATCAAAATAGACATACTTGTTTGATCCCCAAATATATTGAAATGGATTCTTGTTTATCTCCACTACAAATAATGGTAGCTCTCTTAGTTTACATATATAATACTTACCATTAAAAAAAAAAAAAAAGATTAGGGGGCAGCTGGGTGGCCTAGACACGGGAGGTCCTATGTTCAAATCTGGCCTCAGACATGTTCTAGCTGTGTGACTCTGGGCAAGTCATTTAACCCGCATTGCCTAGCCCTTACCACTCTTCTGCCTTGGAACCAATATACAGTATCAATTCTTAGACAGAAGGTAAGGGTTTAAATTTTTAAATTAAAAAAAAGAAAAGATTTATTTATTTCTACTATATTTCCTATGTAATATTGTGACTTTTAACATTTTTAACAGAAATGGGCATTATATTTTGTTGAAAGCTTCTTCTGCATCTATTGATATAGTTCCAAGGTTTTTGTTGGTTTTGTTATTAATATTGGTTAATTAAGGTTGTATTTTTCCCAATATTAAATTAGCCTTGCATTTCTGGTATAAATCCGACTTGGTCAATTTGTAATATGTTATTTAAATTTTTTCATCTGTTTACAAGGAATATTGGTATATAGCAGTGATGAAGAATCTTTTTGGACTTTTTTAGGGACCTTGTGCCATGCCCCATCCAACCCCAAAGACTGCATGCCAGTGCCCATCCCCCATTCTATGCTATGCCCTGTCCCCAACTGCATGCTTCACCCCCTGACTGTGCAGTGACCCACCCACCCCTACATTCCTGGGGCAGGGCCAGACTACCAGCCCTGGACCAGCTGTACCTCTTGGCTCCTGGGGCCTAAGGGGTGTGGCCACAGCCTCTGCTAGGCTTGGGGGGAGATAGGGGGACTGCTGCTCTCCCTGGGCTGGGCTGAGCTCAGCTGTACTCAGCCCCTATGGTGGTAGAGGGAGGCTAGAATGCCCCAACCCCTGCATTTGGGGGCAGGGCCAGGCTCCTAGCTGGCCTATGGAGAGGTCTCTGCATGCCATAGGTTCACCATCACGAGTGTATAGTTTTTTGGGGGGTTTGTTTTAATTCTCTCTAGTTTATGTTTATCCTTTTATTTATCAAGACCAACTTTTTATCTTAAAAGGAATTTGTTTTAAATGCTTCTTTTACTATTTTTGCAAATAACTTATATGATATTGTAATTAACTGGTTTGAATGTTTGATAGACTTTGCTTATGAATATCCTGAAATATTTTTCTTTAGAAGTTTACTCATGTTCAATTTCTTTTTCTGAAATTGGGCTATTTTAAATTCTCTTATATCTGTTAACTCAAGTATTTTATATTTTTGTAAATATTCATTTATATCATTTAAGTTGTTGGTATTGTTGATATATATATAGTTAGGAGGAATAATTTTTAATAATATGCTCTATTCTTCATTCATTGTGGATTCTCCTTTTTCATTTTGGATACTGGTAATTTGATTTTCCTCTTCTTTTAATTAAATTAGCTAATGGCTTCTCTGTTTTATTGATTTGGTGTTATTCCTACCTCTAACCTCCACACACACCCCAAGTCCTAGTTTTATGTAGATTCAGTAGTTTTCTAATTTTTTTATTTTAATTTTGTTAATTTCTTCTTTAATTTTCAAGGCTTCTCTTTTGCTGTTTACTTTTTAAATTTGCCCATTTGTTGGTATTTTTAGTTGTATTCCAAATTCATTAATCTATCTTTCTCTTTTTTTGTTAATAAAAAAGTATTTAGGGATATGTAATTTCCCATAAGTACTGCTTTGGCAGCATCCCCAAAATTTTGGAATGATGCTTCATTGCCATCATATTTCAAAAATTATTCTTAATACTGTCATTTAATTTCTAATTTCACTCTGTATCTGTAATATTGAATTTTATATCTAAGCCTTTTCCTCTTTGTCCTGATAGACCTAGAAATGTCTTTGCATTCTTTGCCCCAGAGTATCTTCTAAAATTGGGGTAATTAAGAATGAGAAAATAAGTTCTATCCTTATTCCTGTAAACAAATCTGACTCCAACTGAGCGTGTTCAAGGGCACCATGGCTGTATCCTGAATTTCTTTGAACTTAAATATACCTAACTTGATTTCTCCAATTAGATCACTAAGGATATTGGAATCCTGTAATATAGCATGTGACTCCCCCAACCCCAGTTATGAGAAGATCAGAGAGCAACTGAAAAATAATACCACTTCCTCATTAGGTATCCACCAATTATAGATATCTTTGGCTTTTGTGGAAAGGGCTAAATAATGAGCTTTCAGAATTGTATTTAAATGATTCAAGACTCCAGATAAGTTGTCTCTGGTCACTGAGCTCACAGACTTATTGGTTGCTAGCCTTATTAATAAATTAATTTTTCTTTCCTAGAACCAAGTCTTGGAATTTTTGTCATACTTTAATGAAATCATCAGTAGTTTTTAATCTATATACCTCTCTCCCTGTTAATTTCAAGTTATTGCCCTTTATTTTTTTTTCTTTTATCTTTTGTCACCATCTTTTCCCCCAGCTTAAGGTTTTACTTAATATACCTTCCCAAATTTTTTTCAGTCATGTCTGAAGCTTTATGACCCCCTTTGGGGTTTTTGTGGCAAAGATACTAGAGTGGTTTTCCATTTCCTTCCCCTGTTCATTTTACAGATGAGGAAATTGAAGCAAACAAGTTTAAGTGACTTGTCCAGTGTCACACAGCCAGTAAATATCTGAGGCCAAATTTGAATTCAGGAAGATGAATCTTCCTGACTCCAGAACCAGACCTCTGTCCATTGTATCCTATCTGGAACTATCTACCTACTCTATCCTAGATGCCATTCTTATATTTACCCTCATTCTTATAATCCCTTTTCCCTTTTTCTTGTGCTTATCATGTTTCCTTGTTGCATTGAAAGTATCTTACACTAAACTTTAGGTATATATGTATGTAATCTGCCCTCTTTTGGCGAGTTTTTTTTTTTTGTGATATATTTCAGGTAATCCTGTAATTTTTTTTTTAAACCCTTACCTTCTGCCTTGGAGTCAATACTATGTATGTATTGACTCCAAGGCAGAAGAGTGGTAAGGGCTAGGCAATGGGGGTCAAGTGACTTGCCCAGGGTCACACAGCTAGGAAGTGGCTGAGGCCAGATTTGAACCTAGGACCTCCTGTCTCTAGGCCTGGCTCTCAATCCACTGAGCTACCCAGCTGCCCCCTGTAATTCTTAATTCATCTCTTCTTGACCTGGTTTTCATTGATCTATTTTTTAAAATTTATATGAGATATCTTATGTTTTCTTTTGTTTTCTCATTCTTTTGACTTTAAGAATTCTTATTGTCACCTGGAGCCATAATTCCATTTGATCCATTCTGATTTTTAGAGAGTTTGTTGGATGACCCAAATTTACCTTTGTCAGTTACGGTGTGAGATGTTGATCTAAACCTAGTTTTTTCCATACTGCTTTCTAATTTTCCTGGCAATTTTCATCAAATAATGGGTTCTTGCCCCAAAAGCTGGGATCTTTCAGTTTATCAAGAAGTAGCTTGCTGAACTCATTTACCCCAAATCTATCCCATTGATCCAGCCTTCTATCTCTTAGCTAGTACCATATTGTTTTGATGATCACTGCTTTATAGTACAATTTAAGATTTGGTACTGCTAAACCCCCATCCTTCACATTTTTTCATTAGTTCTCTTGATATTCTTGATCTTTTGTTTTTTCAGATGAACTTTGTTAGAATTTTTTCTAATTCTATAAATGTTTTTTGGTAGTTTGATAGGTATGGCACTGAATAAGTAAATTAATTTAGGTAGGATTGTCATATTTATTATATTAGCTTGTCCTACCCATGAGTAATTAATGTTTTTTCCAGTTGTTTAGATCTAGTCTTATTTCTGTGAAAAGTGTTGTGTGGTTGTGTTTTCATTGCATTCTTAAAGACATAGATCATTTTCTTTTCCTCCCCCCCCCAACCCCCCATAGCCGACGCGTAAGTCCACTGGGCATTAGATGTTTTCTTGATTTGAACCCATTGCTTTGTTGATAGTATTTGCATTAGAGTGTTCATTTAGAGTCTATCCTCTGTCATGTCCCCTCAACCTCTGTATTCAGGCAGTTGCTTTTTCTCGGTGTTTCCACTCCCATAGTTTATCCTTTGCTTATGAATGGTGTTTTTTTTTTCTCCTGGATCCCTGAAAGTTGTTCAGGGACATTACACCGCCCCTAATGGAGAAGTCCATTACGTTCGATTATACCACAGTGTATTAGTCTCTGTGTACAATGTTCTCCTGGTTCTGCTCCTCTCGCTCTGCATCACTTCCTGGAGGTTGTTCCAGTCTCCATGGAACTTCTCCACTTTATTATTCCTTTGAGCACAATAGTACTCCATCACCAACATATACCACAGTTTGTTCAGCCATTCCCCAATTGATGGGCATCCCCTCGTTTTCCAGTTTTGGGCCACCACAAAGAGCGCAGCTATGAATATTTTTGTACAAGTCTTTGTGTCCATTATCTCTTTGGGGTACAGACCCAGCAGTGCTATGGCTGGATCAAAGGGTAGACATTCTCTTATCGCCCTTTGGGCATAGTTCCAAATTGCCCTCCAGAATGGTTGGATCAGTTCACAACTCCACCAGCAATGAATTAATGTCCCTACTTTGCCACATCCCCTCCAGCATTCATTACTTTCCTTTGCTGTTATGTTAGCCAATCTGCTAGGTGTGAGGTGATACCTCAGAGTTGTTTTGATTTGCATCTCTCTGATTATAAGAGATGTGGAACACTTCTTCATGTGCTTGTTAATAGTTTTGATTTCTTTATCTGAGAACTGCCTATCCATTTCCCTTGCCCATTTATCAATTGGAGAATGGCTTGATTTTTTGTACAATTGATTTAGCTCATTATAAATATGAGTAATTAAACCTTTGTCAGAGGTTTCTATGAAGATTTTTTCCCAATTTGTTGTTTCCCTTCTGATTTTAGTTATATTGGTTTTGTTTGTACAAAAGCTTTTTAGTTTGATGTAGTCAAAATTATTTATTTTACATTTTGTGATTCTTTCTATATCTTGCTTGGTTTTAAAGCCTTTCCCCTCCCAAAGGTCTGACATGTATACTATTCTGTGTTTACCCAATTTACTTATGGTTTCCTTCTTTATGTTTAAGTCACTCACCCATTTTGAATTTATCTTGGTGTAGGGTGTGAGGTGTTGATCTATTCCTAGTCTCTCCCACACTGTCTTCCAATTTTCCCAGCAGTTTTTATCGAATAGTGGATTTTTGTCCCAAAAGCTGGGATCTTTGGGTTTATCGTATACTGTCTTGCTGAGGTCGTTTTCCCCCAGTCTATTCCACTGATCTTCCTTTCTGTTTCTTAGCCAGTACCAAATTGTTTTGATGACTGCTGCTTTGTAATATAGTTTGAGGTCTGGGACTGCAAGGCCCCCATCATATGTGTTTTTTTTCATTATTTCCCTGGATATCCTTGATCTTTTGTTCTTCCAAATGAACTTTGTTATGGTTTTTTCTAAATCAGTGAAGAAGTATTTTGGTAGTTCAATGGGTATGGCACTAAATAGATAAATAAGTTTGGGTAGGATGGTCATTTTTATTATATTGGCTCGTCCTATCCATGAGCAGTTAATGTTTTTCCAATTGTTCAAGTCTAGTTTTAGTTGTGTGGCGAGTGTTTTGTAGTTGTGTTCATATAGTTCCTGTGTTTGTCTTGGGAGATAGATTCCTAGGTATTTTATTTTGTCTAAGGTGATTTTGAATGGGATTTCTCTTTCTAGTTCTTGCTGCTGAGCTGTGTTGGAGATATATAGAAAAGCTGATGATTTATGTGGGTTTATTTTGTATCCTGCAACTTTGCTAAAGTTGTTGATTATTTCAATTAGCTTTTTGGTTGAATCTCTAGGATTCTTTAAGTAGACCATCATGTCATCCGCAAAGAGTGATAACTTGGTCTCCTCCTTGCCTATTCTGATGCCTTCAATTTCTTTATCTTCTCTAATTGCTACTGCTAGTGTTTCTAGTACAATGTCAAATAGTAGAGGTGATAATGGGCATCCTTGTTTCACTCCTGATCTTATTGGGAATGCATCTAGTTTATCCCCATTGCAGATGATATTAGCTGTTGGTTTTAGATATATACTGTTTATTATTTTTAGGAATGACCCTTCTATTCCTATGCTTTCTAGTGTTTTTAATAGGAATGGGTGTTGTATTTTATCAAAGGCTTTTTCTGCATCTATTGAGATAATCATGTGGTTCTTGCTAGTTTGCTTGTTGATGTGGTCAATTATGTGGATGGTTTTCCTAATGTTGAACCAGCCCTGCATCCCTGGTATGAATCCTACTTGATCATGGTGAATGATCCTTCTGATCACTTGCTGGAGTCTTTTTGCTAGTATCCTATTTAAAATTTTTGCATCTATATTCATTAGGGAGATTGGTCTATAGTTTTCTTTCTCTGTTTTTGACCTGCCTGGTTTTGGAATCAGTACCATGTTTGTGTCGTAAAAGGAGTTTGGTAGAACTCCCTCTTTGCTTATTATGTCAAATAGTTTGTATAGTATTGGGGTTAATTGTTCTCTGAATGTTTGATAGAATTCACAGGTGAATCCATCAGGCCCTGGGGATTTTTTCTTAGGAAGTTCTTTGATGGCTTGATGGATTTCAATTTCTGATATGGGATTATTTAAGAATTCTATTTCCTCTTCTGTTAGTCTAGGCAGTTTGTATTTTTGTATATATTCATCCATTTCTCCTAAATTGGTGTATTTATTGCCATATAATTGGGCAAAGTAATTTCTAATGATTGCCTTAATTTCCTCCTCATTGGAGGTGCTGTCCCCCTTTTCATCTTTAATGCTGTGAATTTTTCATTGCATTCTTATACCACAGTTTGCTTAACTATTTCTAATTGTACCTACTTTGTTTTCAGAGCATAAAATGCTGTTATGAATTTTTTTTGTAAAGAAAGGTACTCTGTAAATATGTGGCTAGATCAGCATTGGGTCAAATCTAACAAGATAAAATTTAACAAGAAGAAATGTAAAGTATAACTAAGCAGCAGTTCTTTGTGTCAAAAGTGATATGACACCCAGCAAAGTTAGTACACTCCTATATAGCAGTAGAGATGCCAGTGATAGGAAGTCAAGTCAACAAGCATTTGAGTTCTTATTAGGTGGCAGGCACTGTGTTAAGTAGTATAGATACAAAGAAAGGCAAAAAATAGTCACCCCAATGAACCCACAGTCTAATGGGGAAGACAATATACAAACAACAACATATAAACAAGATACACACATACAAGACAAATTGGTGGTAATCATTGAGAAAAGAGAGTAGCATGGAGGAAGACTAGAAAAGGCTTCTTGTAGAAGGTAGGATTTTGATTGAGCTACTAAGTAGAGAATCCCAGGTCTGGGTGATAAATAATCCAAGTTGGGCAATGGAGTGTCTTGTTCAAGTAAAAATGCAAGAAGGTCAATGTCCCTAGATCATAGTGTATGTGCAGGGAAGTGAAGTATAAGAAGGCTACAGAAACAAGAAGGAGCAAGTAGGCTTGAAAAGCCAAAGAGAGGATTTTATATTTAATACTGGGAATAATAGGAAGTCACTGGAGTTGAATGAATAAGAGAGTGGAATGGTCATGCCTAGACTGTAGTAAGATCACTTTGACAGTTGAGTGGAGGATGGACTGGAATGGGGAGAGACATAAGGCAGGGAGACCCACCATCAGACTTGGAATAATCCAGATATGAAGACACAAGGGCATATAGCACAATGATGAAAGTAGCACAGGAGAGGCAAGGGCGTGCATAGAAGAGAGATTTTAAGAAGGTAGAAACTACAGGATTTGGCCACCAATTGGATATGAGGGAATGAAAATGAGAAGTCAAAAATGACATGTTGGGGGCCTGGCTAACTGGGGGGATGATGGTGCCCCCACTATTAAAAGGAAATTAGCAAAGGAGAGGGTTTAAGGGAAACTAACCTATTTGGTGAACTGAACCACATTTAAGGAAAGGCTTATAAACTGGAAAGAATCTACAACAATGGTTCTTCACCTTATTTTGTGTTGTGTGAGATAGGAATGGGAGGACCATATCACTATGCCTATTGAAGTCCCATATAAAGCTAGAAGATGGAGAGGAGAGGAAATTCAAACTGGCAATTAAACTCATTGAAGATGGAGAAATGTCCTGTGGATAGTGATAAATTTGGATAGAAGTACCTACTGTCTTCTCTTTTAGAATTAAGCTTCTTGAGAACACTGATGGTTTCATCCATTGTGTTTGTATCCACAGCACCTGGCATATAGTATATGCTTAATAAATTCTAGATTAATTGTTAGGTTGTGCCAGAGAATTCTTGTTCATCTTTGAATTGGGACTCTGAGATCTCTCCCAATTCTGAGATTATGAAATAGAAATATTTGTCTTGTTTTTAATTTTTGCAGGTTGGTATTATTCATGATCGACTATTTCAGCTTATCACCAAATTGCAGTTTGCTATAGCTGTTCTCTTGACATCATGGACAGAGAAAAAACAGCGTCGAAAATCTACTACCACTTTAATTACAGTCAATATCATCTTCTTTCCAGTTGTGATGTTCGTCATAGTTCTTTCTACACTACTTTCTTCTCCTTTGCTTCCCCTCTTCACCCTTCCTGTGTTTCTGGTTGGGTTTCCAAGACCAGTTCAGAGTTGGCCGGGACCAGTAGGTGCAACAGCATGCATTTGTCCAGATACAATTTACTATGAGCAGATGGTCCCAAGTCTGAGTGCTGCACTGGGATCTGCAATGGCAGCTGGTAGTTTAGGTAAGTGACTAAGCTGTATTTGAAGTATTTTCATCTCTGAATTTAATGTAGAATTTAATATGAAATGGAAAGATAATTCACAAGAAAGAAAACTTGAGTCTTTTGATTGTACTGACATATAAAAATTAATTTTTAAAAAATCTGACAGGCCCAAAACAAAAAACAAACTTACTTTATATTCCATTTTGAGTAAAACTTCCAAGGTGGTCAGAATCTTCATTTTTTGTTATCAGGAAAAGTGAGAGTTGGCAAATGAAAAGGGTTCATCTTACTGATTAAAAATAAGTTGTGATTTCTATAACAGTTCAGGATTCTGTCCTGTAATCAAAATATAAATATTTTTTAAAGAATTCCATTAATCTGAGGCAATTATAAATAGAGAAATTCAAGTACAGGGAATAAATAACATTTTTAAGAGAATTAGCATTGTAGATTCAGTTGGTCAGTCAGTAAACATTTATTAAATAACTACTATATGCCAGGTACTATGCTCAGTGCTGGAGATACAAAAAGAGACAAAAGAAAATTCCTGCCTCAAAGAGTTCACTGTCTAATGGGGAGACAACAAAGAAAAAATATGAATAAGCTACATATGGGACAAAGAGGAAATAATAACAGAAGGAAGCATGAGAATTGAGGTATCAGAAGTTGTAATGGTTTTATGTAAGTGAGATTTTAGGTAGGACTTGAAGGGAGCTGAGAGAGAATTTGCCAGGCATAAAGGACTGCCAGAGAAATTAGACAACCAGAGCCAGGAGATGGATTACCCTATTTGTAGAACAAGTAGTCCAGTGTCACTGAATTGAAGAATCTGTGGCAGGGAATTAGGGGTAAGTTAATTGGGAAGGTAGGAGGGATTAGGTTATAAAAGGCTTTGAATGCCAAATAAATAACTATATTTTAACTTAAAGGTGATAGGGAATCACTGGAATTTATCCAGTTAAGGAAGGTGACATGGTCCAATCCGAACTTGGAAGAAAATTAGTTTGGTAGCTGGGGTGAGGAAAGTCTAAAAGCAATCAGACCCACTGGCAGTCTGTTGTCCAAGATGAGGTTCTGCACCATATAGCAATGGCAGTGTCACAGAAGAGAAGGCAGAGTTTTCAAGTGATATTAGATGAAATTGACAGGCATTGGCAACAGCTTGGATACAGAGGGGAAGAGATGGAAAAGAGTCCAGGATGACCTCTAGGTTGAGAGCCCAAGGGACTCAGAGGATAATGTTTCTCTCTACAATAACAGGGAACATGAGGATGAAGGTTTAGGGGGAAAGGTAAGTTTGATTTTGGAGATGAGTTTAAAATGTCTACTACGCTTCCATTTCAAAGTATCTAAAAGACAGTTGGAGATGTGAGATTGAAGTTCTGCAGAAAAATTAGGACAGAAAAACATCAGCATAGAAATGGTAATTAAATCCATAGGTGCTAAGATCACCAAATGAAGTAGTATTGAGGAAAAAGAAAAAAATTTCCAGGACAACCTGTGGGACACCTATGGTTGTATTCTGGGTAAGGAACCTGCAAAGGGGACCGAGGAGTAGTCAGATAGATAGGAGGAGAACCGAAAGAGTGATGATGTCCAGAAAACCTAAGAAGAGAATATCAAGGAGGAGAGAGTGATCAATAATGTCAGAGTATTTCAGGAGGACAAAGAGGTTGCAGGGAGGTCAAAGAATATGAAGATTTTGAAAGGGCTATTGGATTTATCAATTAAAAGATCATTAGTAAGTTTGAAGGGAGTGGTTTTGGTGGAATGGTAAGATCAGAAACCAAACTGTCAGGGTTTAAGAAGAGCAAAAGAGGAGGGAAAATGGAGATAACTCTTTTCAAGGAGTTTAGACATAAAAAGTAGAAGAGATATAGGATGATAGTTAATGGGGATGGAAAGATCAAATGAGGGTTCTGCAAGATAGGGGAATGTAGACGTGTTCTAGGCAGTAGGAAATTGGAAATAAATGATAGAGTAGTGGGGATGATAAAAGGAATACTCTGTTGGAAGAATTAGGATAGAATGGGTAAGTTAAGTAGAAGGTTTAGCCTTATTAAAGGAGGGGTGAAGGAGATAGTGGCAGAGATATATGAGTTAGGAGATGAAGAAGAGGGAGCTCATGCCAAATATCCTTGGTGTTTTCTGTAAGATACCAGGCAAGAAGCTCAACTTGAGAGGGTAAGGGGAGAAAACTACAGGATGTTTGAAAAAGTTTGGAAGAGCCACTATGGAAAATGGGATAGCAAGTTGATAAGATTATTGGAATTAATTAAGCCATAGGGCTAATGAGGACCATTTGGAGTAATTGGGATCGTAGTAGCTAAGGACAAGGTAAAGAATAGTGGATAAGGTTTCTTTAAGGCCAGATAGAATCTGGAAGGTTGCCAGTTGGAATTCAGGGTAGCCTGAGTAAGTTGATTTTCCAACTGCTAATGGACTCCTGGAGGTTTTTTTGCCTAGGAGGAGTGCTGGTGTTTCTGAAAAATCCCAGTGGCAAGTGAAGAAGAAAAGCAGGTTAGAGTTTCTGGAATGATTGTGAGGATAATCAACAGAAAAGAGAAAGAGAGACTGTTTTCTCCTTTGTGTGGCTACTGAGAGGGCCAAGCCATTTTGTGGCTTAGGTCGAAAAGCCTAACTAGGCCCAAAAAGGCTGGCAGTTGACAGAGAGAGTAAATAACTGAACTGATTTAAAGCTGAAATAGATTTAAGGAGGCAGTAAACTTAATTACATAACTGAGAAGATTAGTGTTTTAGCATAGGATATTTAGTATAGACCCGGGGAATTAGTAGTACTTTAAAGAGAATAAGGAGGCTTTGGGGAAACCCAAACAAGAAGCAGATTTGTGAGAATCAGACAGGAGTGGGAAACTTAGCCCCTGTTAGATTTAGGGATCCTATCCTCAACTGTTATTACCTTTCCTCAAACCTTTCCAATATTTATTAAATAGAGGGCAGTTATCCTTGCATAGGCCAAAAACAGTTACATGGAACTTCAGTAGCCACAAACTATTAGACACCTGCCCAATCTATTACAAATAATAAAAGATACTGTATCCAGTTAACATTCCTGGCTATTCTTATTTGTAACTTTCTTATTTGTAACACTCTTATAGATAGATTATATTAACATTCTTGGCAAGCTAAATGAAGATAGAGCCTAAAGAATTGATACTAGTATCCATAACAGATACACAGTCAGGACTTTTTAAAAAGCAATTTTTTTCCTTCACTGTCATCCTAGATGGTACTAAAGAGCCAGTTAGTCACAGCCACAGCCTAGAAGCCTGCTTTTACAAGTAGTGACTTCAGTGAGCAATGTGGTTTTACAACACCATGTACCTGGGGGTTGTAAACAAATTATTTTACTTGACTATTCCTTCTTATATTAAGGGAATAGCATTCCCTAACTGCATGATAGGACTGCTTACCATTATGTTATTGGATTTTTTGAGCTATATACCATTAGTAGTGGGTGTAATACTGTTATTGTTACTGGTGAAGATGGTACTCTCCTACATCTTCAATTTAAAGAATTGAAACTACAGTAAATATGATTTAGCGAATTAACCTTAAAAGTGAATTACCTAGAGTCTATAATACAGAAATATGAGACAGAGAAAAATGGTACCGATAAACAAAAGGGCAAAACTAAATTAAAGAAAGAAAACAGCAGAACTAGAGAAGAGTGTGGGCATTTTTTACGTTTGAGAGAGATTCCAATGATGACCCCTGTCCATGAATTAGTTAATGTAGTTAAAAGACATGCTATTGTCCCAAGTCCTGCAACCATAATCTCATCAATTCCCAGCCAGGCAAAATATTTTTTGTATTTTTATTCTGTAATTTTATCCCAATTACTCCAAAAGGTCCTCATTAGCCCTATGGCTTAATTAATCCTGATAGATAGCTATAGAGGGATTACCTAACAGCAGTGAGGTCCCAGGTAAGATTACATAACATAAATTTGTGGTAGACCCAGACAGAAAAGTCATGTGATTTTCTCCACCTTAGTCTAGTAGCATGTGTGTAAGAATGGTAGGAGTGATCAAGGCTGAGGCTTGACAGGGAGCAATCAGTGAAATGATAATGGGGCTAGGGACATGAGGACATGGCAGAGTTAAATTGGTTTACCAAGGGGTCAAGATGAGGAAAAGATGTGGCAAGTGCAGAAGAGATGGCTTGGGAGAAAAGTAAGTGGTTGAGGGATTGGAGGTAGCAACGAGGAGTAAAAGTGGGGCTTGTAAGGAGTGTCAGAGGGAGCAATAAAAAACCTCTGAGAGAAGAGTGGAAAAGAGGGAACTCCTGGCAAATGGCCTCAGTTTTTTTAAAACCAAGTAGTGCCTTGGAGTCAGGAATATCTAGGTTCAAGCTCATCAAACACTTAACCACCCTGAGCCTGTAGTAACTCATTTTTATCTCATGAGATTGTCATAAAAACAAAGTGAGATTATAGGTAAATGTTTTTCAGATCTCAAAATACTATGTAAACATGAAGTTTTTCATTAGCGTTATTAATAGTAAAGTAATAGGAACCATATATCATAATGAAAAATATCAAAAGTTAATGTTTTATCCACTAACATGCTGATTTCATCAGCCTTACCAGGTTGTTGAAAAATAATGTCAAAGAAACAAAACTTTTTTATGTAACTTTTTCTTTTGTCCTTGCCCTACTACCCACCAAACAAATATAATACTAAAAGTAATGCTTTTCAGGAAGAAAATGGAATATTTGATGGAGGTAAACTTACTCTAAAATAATATGGCTGCATTGCAACTTTTCTCCCTTGTATTAGTTGTTCAATAATTCTCAAGATCATTTTGAAGAAAAGGTATAATCTGGTAGCTGATATGTAATCTCATGTGGTTCCTAAATGATGACTGCTAACTTTCTAGCAAGGAAGAAAGAGTATATGTTCTCTACCCTGGTGAAACAATTACTTGGAATTTTTCTAATTATGTGTTGAAGAAATTTAGAAAAACAATTTTAAAAGAAAAATAAGAACCAACATCACTCTTGGCATTAATATGCTTTCTCTTGAAAAAGGCTGAATTATTTTAGAGTGATTACCTACTTAATTTCTTTTTTTTAATGATACTTTACTAATTCAGTTAATTTCATCCAGTTAAAAAAGATTATCATTAAAATAATTAAATAGCTCCTGCATATCTCCCTTTACCCCCATGCTATTTTAGGTACGGTCCAGTCTGTCTTTAGTGATAGGACTATTAATAACAAAGTGAAAGGGAGAAAAATAAGTATAAAACCCTCTAAGGCACTGGTTTTTAAACTTTATATTGTAATGGTTCCACCTTTAAGCATGCCCTCTCTTTTCACAAAACAATTTATACAAATAATTTATTTTTTTATTCAAATATTTTTTTAATTTTTTAATTTGAATTTTTATTCAAATAAGTGAATAATTTATTACAAGTGTGTCACAAATAAAATATTAAACATACAATAAAATAAGATACATAGATATATATTTGTTAATAACTGGGCAGCTATGTGGCATAGTAGATTAGAGTGCCAGGTCTGAAGTGAGGAAGACTCATTTTCCTGAGTTCAAATCTGTCCTCAGACAGATAATGGGGTGCAACTCTGGGCAAATCACTTAACCGTTCATTTAACCCTGTTTGCCTCAGTTTCTCATCTGTAAAATGAACTAGAGAAGGAAATGGGAAACCACTCCAATATCTTTGCCATGAAACTTCCAAATAGGGTCATGAAGAATCAGAGATGACTGAAACAACTGAACAGCAACAAATTTGTTAATAAAGTCTTTCATGATTTTTATATTTCATATAACAACTGTTGTAAAGTTATTAATATAATAGATTTTTTCCTTCACAAAGTTTCTCAAAATATGTTATATTTATAATATTGCTACTCATAATTCTTTTCCATGTGCTAATTAAGAAAAATATTTTCTCTTTCAAGTAGCATTCAATAGCATAAAAACCCATTTCTCTCATTTTGAAAATCATAAGGAAATATATATTGCTTTAAGTTAGAGAACTAGTTGTTTACCCTTAGCTAAAAATAGTAAGATTATCATATTCAAATGCTTGTTTCAACTTTCTGTCACAAAGTAAAAATTAGATCAAAATTATCATTTATTATTTTGTAACATATCCATAGCAAATTTATTTCTTATCCAGTCATACTTAGAAATATGTAGGTCTTTAAAGTAAAAATTGCTTCTCTCTATCAGTCAAGTGATGACTGATTAGTTCTACTTTCTTCTGTTTCATTTGCAAGTCAAGGAGTTTTAAAATTAAGAATACATTAGCTAAACTCTAACTTTTTAAAAACAGTTATCTTTATTTTGTTAGTTTACAGTATGAATCAGAGGATATTGACTACTTAAAATACTCCCTTTTTCAAAAATATCAGAAGAATTTGGCATAAAATGAAATTGTTTCATCCTTATTATTATTATTGTTTTTTAAAAGGGCATTTTTTCCTTTTGACTAAATAAACTTTGAAGTTTATTTGGCATAAGAAAAGCAGTATGTTTCATAACATCCTAGAAGTGTCTTATGATCTGCTCCCATATTTGCAAATAACCTTCCTTTTAATGCATCATTTTTATAAAGTTTATCATTCCTATAACAACTTTGAAAACTGCAATTCTTCATTTCTCAATACATAAGATTGATTATATAAATCATGCAATGTGTCCAAATTGTATAATAGGCTACATTTTTATAGTGTATTATAAACTTGTATTTCATGCTGACATCAATTGGTAATTCTGTTATTGCATAGACCAATGCAAGTATCCTTTATTATATAATGTTCATTTAAATTCTTAGTCACATTGAAATTTTTTCCTGATTTAGCATTATCAGTAGGTTTTCAAATCAATCCATCAGTAAATCTTTATTGTTTACTTTGTGCTGTGTTTGGGCTACAAAGAAAGGAAAAATATTCCTTGCCATCATAAAGTATATATTCTAATGGGAGAGACAACATGTAAATAACTAGATAATAGACAAGATACATACATATATATACACAGAATATATGGAATGTCATCTGAAAGGAAAAAGCATTAGAAACTAGAGGGGACTAAGGAATGCCTTCTGCAGAATGTGGATCTGAAGATGAATCCTTGAAAGAAGCCAGGGAAAAAAGGAGGTAAGGAGAAGAAACTTTCCAATCATAGAAGACAGATGGTGCAAAAGCACAAAGGTGAGAGATAGGGAAATAGAGTAATATATCTGAGGAAATCCAAGTAAGCCACAATCATTGGATCTTGCAGTATGTGGAGGGGAGTATGTGTAAGAAGACTGGAAATGTAGGAAGGGTCAGGTTATAAAGAGTTAAAGCCTGCTGGAAAGATAAGGAAAGAAATGATGACATCCTGACCTAAGAGAACCTAAATGAGGAATCAGTCAATAAACATTTTCTAAGCACTTACTGTGTGCCAGGCACAGTACCAATTGCTACAGATGACAAAAATTTATAGCCCCTAGCCTCGTTCTAGTACAGAAAACTATGTAAGTAAATAGATGTGTACATGATATGTACAGAGTAGATGGAAAATCAAAAAGGCCTTCTGTAGAAGGAAAGCCTTGACCTTGGCCTTGAAGAACACCAGGAAGCTAAAAGGAAGGGAAAGGTGACCAGCAGGGGGAAAGCATTCCTGTCATTGAAGATAACTATATGAAGGCAGTGAGTAAGACAGGAAATAGATAGATAGAGGTGGGTGCAGGGGAGTGGGGAATAAGGTGTAAGAAGACTGTGGGTAGGGAAGGCCCAGGTTCTAAAGAACTTTAAATGACAAACAGGAATGAAGCTAATAAGGGAACACTAGAACTCATTAAGCAGGGTGTAACATAGACCTATACTTTAGAAAAATCATGTTGACAATCACCTTGGAAAATGGATTCAAGTAGAGAGACAGTGAGAAGGTTGTTGTGGTACTTCATGCAAGAAGTATTGAGGATATGAACTAGAATTGTTGCTATGCAAATGGAGAGGAAATATATATTTGAGAGATGTAGTAAAAGGTAGAAATTTGGTCATTTCTAATTGTTATTTTTCTGGGAATTTGAAAACAATTTCTATGCATAGCATAATAATAATAAATTTAAATCATATTAGTAATATAAATTGTTGAGCTTTCTGTGTTATAAGACTTTAAATTGATTTCCTTGCGCAGAAAATAGTTTTTCACTTTCGATTTTGAGCAAGAGTAGCAGGAATTAAAAGTCATTCTCCAAAATGCTGTCAGATGTGAAGGTTACTCTATTAATGTACCAAAATAAAAACAAACTATCTAACCCCCATGTAAAAATTAATTCACCTTTTTCTACTCAATTTTAGGTCTCGTTTTGCCTGGGTCACATTACTTATGTCGTTTTCAAGATCGACTTATCTGGATACTAGTTCTAGAACGAGGTTATACATATTGCTGTATTAACATTAAGGTCAGACCACTGAAATTCTCTCTGGAGTTGATATATTCAATATAAAAACATTTCTGTGACCAATTTAGTAGCTACATAGGAACTTAGAGGAAATCTTTTTGTTGTTAAATTTGAAAATAAATATGCATTTTAAAATATTTACAATGAAATGTCGTATAGTCTGTTAATAGATAGATAAGTGGCCAAAGAAGTTATTTAGACTAGTCACTTCTTTTCTAAGTCTCATTCTTTTTGCCCAAAGTATGATTCTGTAATACTATTTGGCTTACGGAATGAACAATGTATGCAAAACAGTAAAGTATGAGCTTTCTTAAATATGACTTAATAGAGTGAAATTGTTGCTAAAATTATCACTACAGCCTCATTAATAAGAAAAAGCAGAAAATGTGCCATAATATCAGAATAATTCCTACTTCTTCCTTTTTTGCTATTAAGCCAGTTTGTAGTATTGAAGTATCATGTAATATACCAGTGGGCCCTACTAAATAGAATTTCTTTGACCTTATTTTTGCCAGATAGAACAACTATTTGCATGATTTTATTTTTTATAGCAAAGTGGCAACTACCATTAAAGCTTCCCTACACAAATAGTTTGTGTAGTTTCCCTACACAAAAAGTTAGCAGTGTTTGAAATCAATATATGTAAATAGAAGGCAATGCTCAGTGTGAAGAAAAAAGAAATTTTCAAGTTGGTATATAATGTTCTGGAAATTGAGTTTATAAAAAATATAGTTGGTCTCTTAAATATAGTGTTCTCTCTGGTTGTCAGGTGAGTAATACTGTTATTAATGATTCTCTAATTTAGCACTCTTCAGTTGCCCATAATGACCTATAGTGACATACAGGCAAAGAAATTAGAGCTGAGAGATTAGATGACATGCCCCTAGCCTCAGAAGTAGTAAATTGCAAAGCCAGAATGCAAACCCTGGGTCTTTTGACTCTCCATTGTTCTACTATACCATGCTGCCTCTAGGTTTAAAAGAGAAGCATAGCTCTTGATTAAGAAATTCTTTTTATATGCCATATTTTTTATTAGGGGAGAATACAAAAATAGTCTTAAAGTTACTAACTTGTCTATGTTTAAGTAATTATGATCAATCAGTAAACATTTATTAAGAGTCCGTGGTGAGTGCTGGAGATACAGAACAGAGTTGAAGACAGTTCCTGCCCTCAAGGAACTTACAATCTAAGGGAGGAGTGGGGGGAGTGGAGGGGTGGAGAAAACAAGCAAAAGTAAAGAAATTTGGGTAAAGCAAGCTATGGTTCAAGATATGTGGGAAAATTTTTTAATAAGAAGGCTCTAGAATGAAGAGGAATTGAGAAAGGCTTAGTATAGAAGATGGAGCTGATTCAAGAAGTTTTGGTTTCTTCTTTCAGGGATTAGAATTACAAGAAACATCATGCCACACTGTTGAAGCCAGAAGAGTTGATGAAGTTTTTGAAGCAGCCTTTGAGCAAGAAGAATATGCAAGAGCACTTCCAATCAATGAGCACTTTGGAAATATTTTAACACCCTGTACTGTTCTGCCTGTGAGATTATATTCTGATGCCAGGAGTGTTTTATCTGGTGTAATTGATTCTAATGAACATTTACAAGAATTTAAAGGTGACCTCCTTAAAGTACTTGTATGGATGCTTTTACGATATTGCTATAAAAGATCCAACGCACTAGGGAAAGTTGAAATTGAAAATAATGGTGTGCCACCTCTAATCAGTAAGCCTGAGTGGAATAATTCACAATATCCTCAAGTCCCCAGTGATATAGATAGTTTAAATATAGACACACTTGATGAGTGGTCTGATAATGATGTTTTTGATGATGAGGCCACCATCAAAAAAGATAAAGAAAATGGGAAGTTAAAAGTTTTGCCAAGTACATCTTTACCTATTCCAGGATCAGTAGAATCACAGAGCATATCTGGTAAGTCAGCAGAGACTGTTTCAGAAGACAAACTATATAAAGCAGTTGCATTGGGACTTCCTGCTGTTGACAAAGGGAAGCAAAGAGAGATGACACACCTTCCTCTGTTGGAATTTAGTTGTGCTCATTCACAGCTGTTAAGAATACCAGAAGAATGGCGATCTAGTTGTTTGCCCAAATCCAAAATTAATGAGGTAAAGCAGTTATTTCCAGAAGACTGGTACAAATTTGTTTTAAGTCAATTGGAATCTTTTCATCCAAAAGAAAACCTTTCAAATATACCTGAAGAAATAGCAAAGGATGAAGTTTTGAAAGACTTGTATTTTCACCTAGTGATGTCTTGTTATTTTAGTTTTTTTGGAATAGACAACACGCTCCCTAGCCCTAGCCACATATTTAGAGCTTATAATAGTGGCATTCCTTGGTCACTTGGTTTAGACTGGCTAGCTGAAAAACCCGAACTGTTCCGACAAGCACTAAAAGCTTTCAGGTAAGAAATAATTTTGATTCCTTGTGACATGATATTGATAATTACTTTCCCTGAAGTCCTTTAATTTCTTAGAAAAAAATGATCTTATTTTTTTTGTTTAACATTAGATAGTTCATACCGAACACTCCCAAATTGCTAAGAATATATTCTTTGAAAACATTTACATAATAATGTCATTGCTTATGTACTTTACAAATCACTTTTACAGTTTGCTGATTGTTAGAGGAAAGGAAGGGCATATGCTTGAAACTTTGGTAAAGTGGACCAACTATCAACCAACATAAGAAAATCCAAGTGGGTGAAAAAGTAGAATGTAGAGAGTTAAATAGCGAAAGTGAGCAGATTGTAACACATTATAAATGAGGGGCTTAAATTTGAAAAGCCATGTGTAGAACATAATCAGTAGAACAATTAATACAATGATATACCAATGAAAATCTAAAAAGAATATGCATTTTGATATAATAACAATTCATTTGGAGCAATAAAAGATCTAGAACATCAAAAGAATTAATTGTTTTAAAAAGATATAAGGATGAAAGGAGAATAGCACTTTTAGACCTCCGACTATATTATAAAGCCACAATTTAAAAAGTCATCTGGTAATAATTTAAAAATAGAGGTGGAGCCATGAAACAGACTAGACAAAGGAGAAATGAACAGTGGAATTCAACACCCCAGTGACCAGTAAATCCCAAAACATAAATTCCTTAGGAAAGAATTTTCTATTTGATTAAAAACTGTTTTTTAGGAAAGCAATCTGGCAGAAATGAGACTTAGACCTACACCTTATACTGTATTCCATAATATATTCCAAATGGATACATGACATATTAAAAACCATATTAAAACAATTAGAAGGAAAGCAGATCATATACTTTTCATATAAGTTTTGTATATTACACATATTTTAATACTTTTTCAACATCTTGATCTTTTATGTTTTTTTACTTTTTAATTTTAGAAAAATACTATTTGTTATATGGCATAGTTCTCTAGGGAAGGGAAAGATACTAGAAGAAATTATGGTTATATTAAAAATAGATCTCAAAAAATTTTATTAAAATGAAAGTTATATATTGAATTTATTTTATGCCTTAAAAGAAAAGCAAGTTCCATAGCATGGGAATTTGGAGTTTCATGTGCAGTATTCTTCTATTGTAGAATATATATGAACATGGTCATTTTATTTGGTGTTTTAGTTAAGAACAAAAATGAAACGGAAAAATTTTTTTAATTGTATAAAGGATGTAATCAGAGAAACATATGACCTGAAAAAGAAAGATAGGCTGGTCACATAGCAAAAGTTAAGAAGAAACTGTGGAAGAAGAAGCCTGTTGTTTAGTTGCTTTTCATTCATATCTAATTCTTTGTGACCCCTTTTAAAGTTTTTTTTGGCAAAGATAGTGGAGTGGTTTGCCATATCCTTCTCTAACTCACTTGACAGATAATGAAACAGAGGCAAGCAAGACCTGCCTAGTGTCTGAGACCAGATTTGAACTCGGGAAGATGAGTCTTTCTGATTCCAGGATTGGCATTAATCCACTGCATCACTTAGCTGCCCTGTGAACAGCCTGTGGCCCCTTAAATGGTATATGCTCAATGTCAAAGAAATCAGGAATGGCTCCAGCCAACTCCATTGAATGTGCTTCTTGTGGTATATTCATGACAGTACAGAGAGTAGTTACATAGCTTGGGCTGTGTTGATAGTGGAGGGGGTTTTTTGTTGTTTGATTTTTTCGTTGTTGTTGTTTTAACCCTTACCTTCCATCTTGCAATCAATATTGTGTAGAAGAGTGGTAAGAGCTAGGCAATGAGGGTTAAGTGACTTGCCCAGGGTCACACAGGTGGGAAGTGTCTGAGAATAGATTTGAACCCAGGACCTCCCATCTCTAGGCCTGGCTCTCAATCCACTGATATGGGATAAGAGTGGTCTTTTAAGAGTTGCTTTAAGTAACTCCATTTTTTCCTCTATTTTGGTATATATTACCTCAATAAATATTAGAAGATCTGCTTCCAAATAAGCTTGCTCCCTTTAGCATCTCTAATTACTACAGTTTTATTTTGCAAAGGAAGACTTTGATAGCTCAAGGAATTCTACTTTATCTTGTCTCATACAGGATTTATGATTTTGATCTAGTGCAAAGAGCTGTGCATATTCCTTCTTAATAATAAGTGATAAGCATCCCTTTTGTTTTAACTTCCTCTGCTGCTTTATGACAGACATCCTCTTTGACTCACTTAAGGAATGGTTGAATGGTTAAAGAAATGATTTATTCAACAATTTAGTCAATTCTGACTCATCATGATCCTGTGGACCATACCACTGGAATGGTTTGCCATTTCCTTATCCAGCAGATCAAGGCAAACTTGTCCAGGATCATATAGCTAGTACATGTCTGAGGCCAGATTTGAACTCATGAAAATGAGTCTCCCTGACTCTGGGCCTGGAATTCTGTCCCCTGAGCCATCTAACTGCCCCAAGTGAATGGTAGAATAGTATAGATGTTACCAGTAAAATTATGAGACATCTATGTCCATCAACTACTGATGGAGTGTATCTTATTCTGAATAAATGAACTATAGTTTTCCTCTCCATTTCACATGCTAGTTTATTGACAATGACTAGTCAGGGGACCCAAAGAAAATTTATGCAAATGATGAATGAATTAAAATCTGCATTTTGGTAGGAATACCCACATTAGTGAGATGACAATATTGTTGCTATAGTGGAGTTGAAAAGAATATTCCCTCAAGTTTAAAGTGCTTGAATGTTCCAGATGCTTTGATAAAATTACATTTGATTTGTATTTATACTTTTGGTTACATGAAAACTTTTTTTCATATGACTGAATAATTTTTTTCATTTTAGCTACAGAAGAATAAATACATTCTCTCTAATCTGTATGAAATATATGTAATTCCATTCTAGTCCCTGAAGAGTTGGACTAAATTAATTTTCATTAATGAGATTGATCAAAAGTATGTTAAAAAACCTTTTGATTTCACATTTTTCAGGTATACCTTTAAGCTTATGGTTGATAAAGCAATTTTGGGTCCAATAGAGGACTTCAGAGACCTGGCTAGCTGCTTAAAAGAATATGAGCATGACTGGTACATTGGGTTAGCGTCTGATGAAGAATGGCAAGAAGCAGTTATACAGGAAAAGCCATACCTTTTCTCTCTGGGTCATGATCCTAATATGGTAAGAAAGGCAAAGTTTCAGAAATATTTTGTGGCCTACCTTAAACCTCACCCAAGAATAATTTTTTTCAAATATTACAATTATTTTTTATAGAAAGTTAGCATAATCTAGCCAACTCTCCTTATATGATTATGTCTTTTAAGAATCTCATGATTGTGGTTTTATGCATGATGAGGCCATTTGATCTTGCCTTCTTAATAACAAATTTAAATTATTATAAAGTTAGTCATTCTTATTTGTTTGATAGAACTAGCCATTCATTAAGGTAGCCAAAATTATGTCAACTATCAATCAACAAGCATTTAAGTCCCTACTGTGTCTCAAGACACACTGTTGGCAATACAAATACAATAAAAGAAACAATCCCTACTGACTAGAAACTCAAATCCTAAAGAATGTGAGATTAGGGAGTAGAACATGGATGGGAAATAGAACCACAAGAAGGAAAAGGAGGAGATAGTTGGCAAATAAGAAAAAGGCAAGTGAACAATTGAGAGAGTAAAGCAGATTGACAGCAGTGGATTAATAGATGCTGCAGACTGATGAAAGGAGAGGGTATTGGAGCCAGGTAGAATGGGAGAAATGAGATGGTGGAGTCGATGACTCTTAAGGAAAGGAAATTGAAGAGACATACAAGTTATTGTTTTAAAAATTAGAACTACCTAGCAAAGTTTTAACTAGGTGCTTTAGGTATTCCTTAGTCCACAGTGTAGTGAGTTGATTTTGGTAAACTGTTAAAAATTAGAGAACTATTCATTGTTATATTTAAAAGAGATCTGTGATTTCCATTGGATGTCCCCTCCATAAATTCCTATCCCAACCTCTCCATCCCTTAATAAATAGTCTTCATGAATTCCTTTAAGGAAGCAGGGTTGGGGTGGGGTGAAGGCAGAGGTGTGGAAGGGTGGAATCCTAGCACATAGTAACTAACTTAGGAATTTCCTTACATTTAGCTGGGATTTGAGGGGTGACCGCTTATATGCATTGTGTTTCTAGGCCTGTTCTCAAAATTTTTCCAACTTAATGGACCTGCCCAAATTTGTGCTCTACTGGCATAGCCTTTAAAAATCCAAGGTCTTATCAGTGGCACAATGAGGTATGAGAATAGGATATTCGTGGAGAGACATATTGTTAATAATATATATTAATAATAATAATGATTTGGGGGAGACAGTGCAGTGAATTTTGGATTGGGTTTCATGAAGACTTAGGTTCAGATCCTGACTTTTACAATAGCTCAGGAAATTCTTTCACACTGCAAATTCTAGAGGAGTTGGAATCTACATAGGTAGCCACATTAGGCATTCCCAGACAGCAAAATCACTCAACTCTGATACATTAATATGAGAATTAATTAAACACTTAAATGCTTGTTTTGATTCTCAGGTCTTAAACATAACAAATATTTGTTGAGTTTATGCTATTGCAAGCTTACATTTGGCTACTAAAGGGAAAATTATGTATTTATGCCCTTTGCTTACAAATCAACTCCCCCTCTAATAACATGCCACCTCAGATACACATGGTAAGTTAATGTAAAAGCAGTCAAGGTCCTCAGGAACACACTCATGAATTATTCTTTCCCTATTATGGAAATAAGACAAGAGACAACCAGAGTAGAGTATTGTGTGCATTGTCTGGTGCAGTCACCATATTTTGCTTATATGATTTACTTTGTTATTATAAGGAAGGATTCAGTGTGTGAAGAGGGGTTGAAGTGACTGATTTAAAGGGAAAAAGTACCAATTAGACTTATTTTTTTAATATGATTTCAGGCAAAGGTTGGATAGCCACCTATTGGGTATTTTATAGTGGGAATTTTTGGTTGAACTAGATTAGACTGTCTCTGAGGTCCTTTCCTACTTTGAGATCCAGTGTAGAAAATTTGATGTATACTTTTTTTTAACATAGATCTGTTGACTGTATGCAAGTGTAATTAATATTCAGCATTAAATAGGTATGTTTCAAAGGTACTAGTAAAATGTAAGAATTTAATGATCAATTGTCTTTTCCTTTTTTCCCCCCGTTCTTTAAAGGGAGTTTACACTGGGAGAATTCTTACTCTTCAGGAATTATTAGTTCAAGTTGGGAAATTGAATGCTGAAGCTGTCAGGGGGCAGTGGGCGAATCTTTCATGGGAACTGCTCTATGCCACCAATGATGATGAAGAACGTTATAGCATACAAGCTCATCCAGTACTTTTAAGAAACCTTACTGTACAAGCGGCAGATCCACCCCTGGGATATCCAGTTTATTCTTCTATACCTCTCCATGTGCCTTTGATCTAGAATTCCTTCTTGCACTTGTAATTTTAATATTGTCAAAGAAATGTTTTAATTTTTGAATCCAAGAAGCAGCATGAAGTTTAGATTCCTATAGTTTCAAAGAAATAATTTAAAAACTCATCTGAGAAAAAATAAACTGCATGAAGTTAAAATCCTTTGCCCACAGAAATGATAAAAAAAAAAAACAACTTCATGAACCCAGTAATTTGGAATTTAGAATGATTTATCCAAAATGTGTGACATGTGGACTCTGGTAGTCTTTTTGGAAAATATAATGAAACTTAGATAAGTTTTCTAGAATAACAGCTTTCTACTAGGCTAGATAATGAACTTTTTGTGCTTTCTTAAACATGACAGGTAACTTGCTTTTCTAAGCAAGCTACAGCTTTATCTGTATCAGTGTTTCTAAATGATAATGGACCCTATTGTAGGTGACCAAATTTGTATATATAAAATTTATTTAAAATAAAATTTTGATATTTTATTACTTTGCATTCATGTTTAATTTTTAACCTGCTGTATTTTTACATATTTTAAGTGGAAGCCTTAAACTTAAATTGTAAAATTAAATATTACTGTTAATGGTAAAATTTAAAATCTCTTCCATCCTTTCTGAAGAATTCTTTTGGTAAATGTGAAAGGGAATAATCATGTTTTATTCTAGTGGGTAAATACCTACAAAATTAGAAATAACCAATGTCTTAAAAAAGCAAGTTTTAAAAATGAGGATGGGGAGGGGGGGCAGCTGGGTAGCTCAGTGGATTGAGAGCTAGCCCTAGAGATGGGAGGTCCTAGGTTCAAATCTGGCCTCAGACACTTCCCAGCTTTGTGACCCTGGGCAAGTCACTTAACCCCCATTGCCTAGCCCTTACCACTCTTCTGCTTTGGAGCCAATACACAGTATTGACTCCAAGATGGAAGGTAAGGGTTTTTTTTTTTTTTTTAAATGAGGATGGGATAAAATTTTCATAAAAATTGGTTCTTAGATTCCTAATGAAACCTTAGGTTTCCTAACTGGCAATTCTGTGCTAAAAGAGGAATGCATCTATTATTAGCTAAAAAAAACCCCACATATCCTATTTTGGTTTATTTTTGTCCTATAGCACAGTAAAACATTCTCCTTATTTTATTTTTATATCATATTTTTTTACCAATTAAATGTAATAACAAATTTCCACACAAGTTTTCCTGAGTTAAAAGATCAAACTTATCTCCCTTTCTTCCTCCCCCCCCACCTGATGTTGGCAAGCAATTTGATTTGGGTTTGTAAGTGAGTAAGCTTATAAAACCAAAAACCCCAAACATAAACCCCCGAAAAAATTGAAAAATTAAAAGTATTTATTCTTTTTAAAAGAAATGAGGTGGTATTGGAGAAAAATAGAATACAATGTAGCTGAAAGAGCACCAGGGCCAATCATGAGACCAGATTTTACTTTTAAATATTAGAAATGAGCTGTGGTACCTTGTCCAAATCACTTACCATCTTTGGGCCTTATTTTTCTCCTCTCTAAAATGGATAAGTTGAACTAGGATGATTTCTGAGGTCAGTCAGAGTTCAAAAATTCCATAATCCTTATTCTATGATAATCTATGGCTTATTTTTGAACTGTTATAATCTCAAATTACATGAATAGAATAGTTTAAACCAGTGTTTCCTTCAGTAGATTGTATATCCCTGTATAAATTTTGTCCTGTTAGAATTATATTTACTCATAATTTATTTCTTTAATATTGTTTTCTGCTTTTTAAAGAGATATGTTTGTGGAGGGATAGATTACTTTCAGCAAGTGAACCTCTATTTAAAGTAGAAGAGTGGTTATGGGTAGTGGTATAAAGTAAAAATTGGAAAGAAAAGAAGCTGAACACAAGAAGAATAAATGAGAAGCTATTAAATAGCATTCCAGCATAAATGTTGTTTTGAAGCCAGTTTTGTTTTAGGGAGATAGTGTAACTAATATAAAGAAGGGAATTATTAACAGAAAGGAGTTCAGGCTACAGAGTAGAACATATCTGCAAGTGAGACAGAACAGGGAGTAGAAGCTCCTGGCTTACTTGGCTTAAAGTCTCTAACCTTTCTGTTGTAATCTATTGGTCTAGCAACCCATGCGGTTTAGGAAAGCACTATCCAGGTGTACCTGACTGCAAAATTATGGCTTTATTTGTGCCACTGATTTATCCCCTACTTCCTTCCTATTATTCAGGGTCTAAAGAGAAGCAAGGTACCTCACTTACATCCTCTTCTCATCCCACAGGTTTAGGGTAGTGAGAATTGATTGGTAACCTTGTGGGCTATGGGAAGATCCTCCCCTCCAGCTTGCCTTCTCCTGACCCATTCTGCTGGTTTAGCATAGAGTAATAGAAGCTATCCTTAGAATGGTAATAAGGTATATACCAAGCTTTATGTACAAACATGTCTAAGATATCTCTTCTCAAAAACAACTACAATTTTAACAAACTTCCCAATCTACAAGATTTTTATAGCATCTAGTCATCAAACTTTTTTAAGTTTTCCTAACTATATTGGGTGTCCCAAAAGTCTTAGCTAAGACTTTAAACTGCTGTAAGACTTTTGGAGCACCCTGTATTTTACATCACATCATAGGTAACCATCCAAATGATGTTGGACAAAAACCTTTTTTTTTCTTAATTACATATACACCAGAGCTACTTCAATGCTTTTGGTTTTAGAACATTTTTAATCCATTCATAGATTTAGAAGAATTAAAAAGAGTGAGATGAAACTGAATAAGCAAACACTTTGTTCCTCCTTTATTTTAGTACAAAACTATGAATTCTGAAACTTTATAAAGGAAGAAGTAAAACAAATATTGAAAGAAAATGAAACAAACACTGAAAAATAGCATTACAGGAAGGCAAAGGGCTGTAAAGATGAAAATTTAGGGGAGACTGAGGCAGGTAGATATTAGTTTCTCTCTGCAAGGAGTATTATATTTTTAGAGGTTTATTGAAGATTAATGATTAAAGAAAATACAGGATAAGGAAAACATGCCTAGGCCAGGGAGGCCTAGACAAGACCTCACCTACATTCTGGAAAGAGCCACGTCTGCCCCAAAACGGAAGTCCCAAAAGAGACCTCAAAAGCCTTTGCAATCAGGTTAAATCCCTTTTCAATCTCGGCCCAGCTGAGAATTCCCATGAGATTTCAAAGCATTTTGGGGAAGTGGAGCAAGGACTTGTGGGGATTGAACTCCAGAGTTCAAGTCTATTTTTACATACCTCCATTTGATCGTTATTGGGGAGACAAGTTTCCCCAAAAAGGATCATGAAAACATAATCAACTTAAACATTACAGTAATTTGAGGATAAGAGGGAAAAAAAAATAAAACCAATAATTGTTGAAACGCATTGACAAAAAGCCAGTTAGGGGGCAGTCCCCTTTGACATGAAAGTATACATACAAATAAATGTTCAATCAACCACACCCAAAGTTTATTTTTGTGCACTTGTGGTCTGGAGGCTTCTTCATGGTGGCTTCTCCAACAGTTCAGTTCTGGATTCAGAGAGGTAGCATCTTCTTTACCTAAAATTTTTCTCAAAAGGAATTTAAACTTTGCAATTTAAATAATGATATTTTTACATTTCCCCCATTAACAGGGTGATTGAAAAAAAAAGGATCACTTATGGATGCATGGCTGAGGTATGAGGTATATGAATTAATTGGCAAGAGATATTAAAAAGATATAAGAAAAATCAAAAAGAAAAGAAAAATTTCTGCATGAAAATATAGACTATCAAAGTCTTATGTGTAAAATTCCAAGTAAAAAGAAAAATAAATCTATAACAGGTCCTTCTATCAGGGCCCAATCAAAATGATCTAGGCAATGATGCATTTACCCAGTCTGTAGCCAGGACTACAAAAAGGTACAACACTATGAGAAACAGAAAAGAAAGGGACCAGATTATAGAAGCCAAGGAGGAGCCAAGTTTTGGGGATACTCATCTTTGAGTATCTTCAGAGTGAGTGTGGACACAAGGAAGGCCTACATCTTAACATAAGTCAAGTGTCACAACCCCAAGTCTCACACTAGGTTCAAGACCTTTGTATTGGCCTAGAAGTGCATCAATCCATCCTGGATTGGCTTTTCTTTGGCTCTGTGAAATGGCTCTGTTGTGTATATCTTGTCCTGGAATCAGACAGAATCATTAAGCAAAGTCCCATAATTTTTTAAATAATTAGTGGCATCATTTTTATAGTCACAAGCTTTTTAGGGCATGCATTAGCAAATGTATCTTACACTTGTATTACTGAAAAGTCAAAAAGTTAAAAAAAATCTTAATACTGGTGACGTGCTTCAAATATAAAAAAGAGAGAGAAAAATTAAACTGAAAAAGTATATTGCACATGCAAGAAAAATATAATAATAAAAGAGCTTTAAAAACTTCAAAAATGTAGCTTATAATCATTGACACTCTGTGTCAGCTAAGAAAATATAGAATACAAGGCTTTCTCACCAAAAATGAGATCCATTTCCTCTTAATATCTGGCCATGCTCCACTGTGAGTGAAAGGCAAATGAATTGAACAAGGTTAACAATTTTTCATTTTTAAAAATACAGTAGTACAAATATGTAGATATCAATATCCCCAAAATTCTCAATAGCCCAATTAATTACAATAGCAAACAAATACTATCATATTTCGCATAAGTTGCTGTATGGCATTTTAAAAAAACCTATGAATTGATGGACATTTGTCACAATTTTTTTTTTTACAAACGTAGCAATCTTTCAACCTTGGTAATAAACATATTTTTAAACAAAGTAAAACTCATCTTGGGTTAAGAACATAATCAAGAAATCTATATATCATTCTGGTGCAAGTAAAGTAGTGAGCTGAAGAGTATAAATAAAGGGGTGCTCCTTTTTTAGAGGCTTTTTAGGGGTGCAAATGCCCTGAGATTAACTGCCCAACTTCCATTCACATATTTAGAAATGGGCGAAGGTTTGGGAGTTATAAAATGTATTTCACTTCAGCTACTAGAATGGGCCTTACCTCGTGGTAGGGGCAGGCAAAAATAACCAGAGATTGTTAAAAAAAATTCCAAAAATCATATTTTAAAAAACCCTTAAAATCAGTTGAGATATTTAGCACATTAAATTTTCCAAAGGTTGTTATACAATTATAACCAGTCCTGAAGTCCATCTATGTGATAATTTACAAAGTCAAAATAGAAAGGCTGTTTTTTTTTTAATATGGGCTTAATTACAATAATATTTGTTGAGCACAGTTATAGGGGGAAGACAACAGAATTTCAAAACTCAGTACATTCAAAATAAATTCAATCAACCTTCAGTGTAACGAATATTGAATCCAGTAATATATGAAGTTAAAATCACAAAGTTAAA
The DNA here is from genome assembly GCF_027887165.1 of Monodelphis domestica. Taxonomy (NCBI): domain Eukaryota; kingdom Metazoa; phylum Chordata; class Mammalia; order Didelphimorphia; family Didelphidae; genus Monodelphis; species Monodelphis domestica. Next base: position 269,238,421 of record NC_077227.1, read on the forward strand.
CCATAACAAAAAATGCAATAGAAATACAGAGAGTTTTTATAAACTATTGGAGTCTGAAATGTCTTAGAATATAGCCTCTAGTCTTTAAAGTTCCTTAGGTGTGTTTATCCATTTAAATGTCTATTGTCCGAAGGCAGAGTGGTAAGGGCTAAGGAATGGGGTCTAAGCGATCTGCTCCGGGCCACACGGCCATGAAGTGTCTCAGGCCAGATTTCAACTAGAGACCTCCTGTCTCTGGGCCTGGCTCCCAGTTTTCTGGGCCACCCATTTGCCCCTTCAAAGTTAAAGTTGAATCTTTGGGCTGAGTCTGCTCCCTGACAGGCAGGTGAAGTCAAGACTCAAAAGGTATCCTTTTAAACAACCCATTGCTATTGAGTTTCTGTTTGAAAAATCTGTTTCTTCTCCTCTCCCTTTCTCTCTCCCCTGCTATGATCCCTCCTCCTGCCCCAGTCCACATGGAGCCCAGGCCACCTAAGTGGAGCCAATACCCCCGTTTTATTACCAGCTGATAGAAATGAGTCCCGAGCGATCTGCTCCAAGGAACTGGGTTTGTGGGGCAGGCAGGTCACCAGGTGATTGCAATCTTGGTTGAATCAGGTGGGCCAGGTGAGTGAGAGAAAGATCGTGGGGTGGGCAGGGCCGGGAGCCGGAGCGCAGACAAACAGGGCCGGGAGCTCGGGCACCAGGTGAGAGGCCAGGAGCAGAAGCAGGAGCTGGAGAGGTCCACAGGCAGGAGCTGATCAAGATGGTTTTCTAAAAAGCATCTTGGAGAAACATGGCTTTAAAAAAATCATTATCTAGGCTAAAAAATTTGAGAAGTTCTCAGCCAATCTAGTGGTCGCCAACTGTAAAGATGAAAATTTAGGGGAGACTGAGGCAGGTAGAAATTAGTTTCTCTCTGCAAGGAGTATTATATTTTTAGAGGTTTATTGAAGATTAATGATTAAAGAAAACACAGGATAAGGAAAACGTGCCTAGGCCAGGGAGGCCTAGACAAGACCTCACCTACATTCTGGAAAGAGCCACGTCTGCCCCAAAACAGAAGTCCCAAAAGAGACCTCAAAAGCCTTTGCAATCAGGTTAAATCCCTTTTCGATCTCGGCCCACCTGAGAATTCACGTGAGATTACAAAGCATTTTGGGGAAGTGGAGCAAGGGCTTGTGGGGATTGAAGTCCAGAGTTCGAGTCTATTTTTACAGGGCAGAGCTAGAAAATATCTTAAAGGTCTAGTCTAGTTAGAGAGCCAGGTAATGTGAGAAATGTCCTCAGGTGATGGGGAAGAGTGCAGTCTTCTGGCTTTCTAGTGAATTTTGTGCTAGAGTGGTGGCACATGTGCCCACAAAAAGACTCTGAGTGCCCCTTCTGGCATGTATGCCATAGGTTTGCCACCATGGATCTAGTCCAACCCGTCATTTTATAAATAAACTGAAGACTACTGAGGTTGTGACTTGCCTGAGGTCACACATAGCAAAGTCAGGATTTTAACCTGGATAAATAGATTTTAACCTAGATAAATTGGTTCCAAATCCAGCATTCTTTCAACTGCATTATGCCACCTTATTGAAAGAGGTGCCAAGTATCTGAAATGAGATGGTTACAGTAAGAATATAAAAGAAGAGACTAACGCAAAAACAAAACAAAACACAGTTTGCAAGACTATCAAACTAATTATGTGGAAAGAGACAAGAGTCAAACATGAGAGGATGCAAGGCTAAGAGACTAGAAGGATGCCAGTCATATCAAAATGCAAATATCAGGAGGAGGGGTAAGTTTTGGGGAGAAGAATATGAGAGTTCACTTTTGGACATGTTGAGTTTGAGATACCAGTGAGACATCCAGCAAGTAGTTAAATATAAGACTTAGAACTCTGGGAAGAGGTTGGAGTTTAATATAGAGATTAAGTAGACAATCTTCAAGAAGTACCATGTTCAAAACTATTATTATCTTATGATCAACCTAGTGGCAAGTACTTTGACAGTAAATAGATATGTTCTGCCAGCAATGGTAAGTTTTGTAGACCAGCCAAAACTTGAGAGTTCTGGCATAGTCTGCTCTGCCAAGGACACTGAGGATCCACAGATAGCCTACATTCTATTTGGGGAGACCACATGGACATTTTTTTTGAGGACACAAAATTATTTCTATTTGTTGATAACACGATGGTTTGCCTAGAAAATCCTGACATGTCAGCAAAGAAACTAATTGAGGATAGATTTAGCAAAGCTGCAGGTTATGAAATAAACTAATAAAAATCAATAGTATTCCAATATATTAATAATGCAGTCTAAGAAGCAAAAATAGAAAGGGAAGTCCAATACAAAATTACTATGAAATGCATAAAATATTTGGGGGTCATTCTTCCAAAGGGTACTTAATATGTGTATGTTATATGTGCACACATATGTGCATGCTATATTTATTCACTCACAAAATGCTCCTCAAAAAATAGACAATTTAAAAAGCATAGTAAAATCTGTATTTAAACATCAGTCCTTTTAGACAAAAGGAGAAGAAAAGGAGAAAGTAAATCTTTTCTGTAGTTTCTTCAGTATATTTTATTCTTTCTCATTTCCTAAAATGGATTATGGTACCTAATACATTCATTGTGATTTCTTTTTACCCAAAGTACAGGCTTAACCACGTGGCTAATCTCCCACACTTAATGCACAATTTCTCTTTTCAATTCCTAATTCCTTAGGTACCAAGGGGATTGCTACCCTCACTACCACCATTGCTACTCAGTTCCTTAAGTTCTTGGGCCAAACTGAGGGATATTAACTCCACTCTCAGTTCATCTCCAAAATTTGAAACCAAATCTCATGCCTAGCCCACCTCAAATCAAAGCCTTTTCCAAAAGTTCTGGTGTTCATTGGCATATAAATGGAACACAATATTTCTACTACAGTCTCCTATTTGTTCCTCCTGACTCATCTCTCTTTTTTTCTATCTGTCCTCCGACTTTTATTTGTCATTTAAAGCTCTTCACAGCCTTTCCAGTGTCACATATTACTTCCCTCAACTTCTACTTTCTAACCATAGTGGTCTAATTGCTGGTCCTCACGCATACATCTATGTCCCCTGTCTCTCTGCCTGTGTAACAGCTAACCCCCATGCCCAAAACCAGGGAAACTAGATGGCACATTGGATAGAGCACTGAGCTTGGAATCATCTTTATGAGTTCAAATCCAGCTTCAAACACTAACAATTGTATGATCGTGAGTAAGTCACTTTACCCTATTTTGCCTCAGTTTTTTGATCAGTAAAATGAGTTTGAGGAGGAAATAGCAAGCCACTCCAGTATCTTTGGCAAGAAAACCTCAAATGGAGTCGTGGAGAGTTAGACACCACTGGACAACAGCATGTCTGAAGTGTAGCATACCTAACCTCTCCCTGTTGGAATTAATGGTTTCCTTTAAGGTCCAACTTGTGTCACCTTCTACATGGAGTCTTTCCTGATTTGCCAGATACTGGTGCTTCCCCCCGCCCCCTCAACTGTTCTGTATTTATTTTATTTTAAAATAATATTTCATTTCTCCCCCCTCATTATATGTAACATTTAACTTTTTTTTTAAGTTTTGAGTTCCAAATTCTCTCCCTTCTGACCCTCCTTTTCCCTTTCTCCTTCTCTGCCATCCCCCTCCCTGAGATGGTAAGCAATCTGATATAGATTTTACATGTGTAAGCATGTCAAACATTTCTCACATTAGTAATTTTCAAATAAAGAGGAGGAGGAAGAGGAGGAGAACAAGAAAAGAGGAGAAAAGAAGAGAAGGAGTAAGAAGAGGAGCAAGAGGAGTGGGGAGGAAGGGAAGGGAAAGAGGAGAAAGAGAAGGGAGAGGAGGAGGAAGAAAACAAAATATAGTATGCTTGTCTGCATTTAGATTCCATCAGTTCTTTTTTGGAGGGCAAATGGCATTTTTCATCGTGAGTCACTGGGATTATCTTAGATCACTGCATTGCTGAGAATAACTAGGTATTTTGTGTATCCCTAGCTTTTAGCACAGTGCCTGGCACACAATAGGCAACTATACCAACATCTTTATTGTGCCCCATCCAGGAAAATCTCATGACAGGAAATCTATCATCATGGAGATTGCTTCACCTTTCATACTCACACCTCATCAGTAACCTCAGTTACTTTCTGTCCTTCTGTTTGGAGATCAAGAGAATGGAAACAAAACCCTCCTCCCATAACTTCCTTTTATAGAGGACTCAGAAATCTAACCATTTCATCATTTGCCATCAGTTGTTTTGTTTGGCTCCAAGATTTTTGTTCACTGAAAAAATTAATTTTAAAAATCTCTGACTTTTTTATTCATATATTTCACAATTTCTTCATGTATAAAATGAAGGTTTTGGACAAGATGAACTCTAAGGTCCCCTCCATCTCTAAAAATTTTATTATGTCTCTTTTAATTTTTATATCTGGAAAGGCTGCTTAGGTGTAGCTGGACTTAGAAATGGGCAAAATCTGATTTTGAATCTTGGCTCTGATGCTTAACTATATCATCACAGGTAAATCGATTAATCTCACTGAGCTTTAGTTTTATTTTTCATCCTTAAAGTACAGATAATGTCTGTAATATCACATTCACAGGGTGGTTTGGAAAATGAAGACCCATCAGAAAGCACTTTTTAAAAGTTAAAAGTACTTTTAAGGGGGCAGCTGGGTAGATCAGTGGATTGAGACCCAAACCTAGAGATGGGAGGTCCTAGGTTCAAATCTGGCCTCAGACACTTCCCAGCTGTGTGACCCTGGGCAAGTCACTTGACCCCCATTGCCTAGCCCTTACCACTCTTCTGCCTTGGAGCCAATACACAGTATTGACTCCAAGACAGAAGGTAAGGGTTTAAAAAAAAAAAGTACTTTTAAAATATCAGTCATTAAAAGCTTTGTGCCTTAGATTTCTGTTGTCATTCATCTCTGAGTAGTTTATGTTGTTACTATAATTAAGAGTTAAATTATTTTAGTTCAGTAATGATTATTTCCCCCAATTACATGTAAAAAACAATTTTAACACTTATTTTCTAACGTTTTGGGTTCCAAATTCTCTCCCTCCTGGATGTGGCAAAGTCAGAACATTAATGCATTGCTGGTGGAATTGTGAATTGATCCAACCATTCTGGAGGGCAATTTGGAACCATGCCCAAAGGGCACTAAAAGACTGTCTGCCCTTTGATCCAGCCATAGCACTGCTGGGTCTGTACCCCAAAGAGATAATAAGGAAAAAGACATGTACAAAAATATTCATAGCTGTGCTCTTTGTGGTGGCAAAAAAAATTGGAAAGTGAGGGGATGCCCTTCAATTGGGGAATGGCTGAACAAATTGTGGTATATGTTGGTGATGGAATACTATTGCACTCAAAGGAATAATAAAGTGGAGGAATTCAACGGGAACTGGAACAACCTCCAGAAATTGATGCAGAGTGAGAGAAGCAGAACCAGGAGAACATTGTACACAGAGACTGATACACTGTGGCACAATAAAATGTAATGGACTTCTCCATTAGTGGCAATGCAGTGATCCTGAACAACCCAGAGGGATTTCAATCCACATTCAGAGGAAAAACTGTGGGAGTAGAAACACAGAAGAAAAACAACTGCTTGATTACATGGGCCAAAGGGATATGGTTGGGGATGTAGACTCTAAATGAACATCCTAGTGCAAACACCAACAACATGGAAATGGGTTCTGAACAAGGACACAAGTAATACCCAATGAAATTGTGCGTTCGCCTATGGGAAGAGGGGGGGGAGGGAAGGGAGGGAAATAATGTGATTCTTGTAACCAAGGAATAATGTTCTAAATTGACTAAATAAATTAATTCAAAAAAATTCTCTCCCTCCCTCTCTCCCCTCTGTGATAATAAACAATAATAAACAATTTGATATATGTTATACATCTGCTATCATTCAATACATATTCCCATATTTGTCATGTTGTGAAGATTCACATCCAAGAAAAAGTCCTTTTTTTTTCATCTTGTGATCAACTGTGAAAGATTTGGCTATTCTCAGCAATATAATTATCCAAGACAATCCCAAAAGACTTATAATGAAAAATGCTGTCCACCTCCAGAGAAAGAACTGATGGCGTCTGAATACTAATCAATGAATACAATTTTTCACTTTATTTTACTTGTGTGAGTTTTTATTTGGGGTTTTTGGTTTTATTAGGAGTATTCTTTTACAACACGATCAATATGGAAATATAGATTTTGCATTATCATACCTATATAACCTAGATTAAATTGCTTATAATCTCATGAAGGCGGAGGAGGGAGGAAGATGATTTGGATCTCATAATTTTGGAAAATATGTTAAAAACATATCACAGGTAATTGGAAAAATTATATTTATATTTAAATATTATATTCTATTCAAAAATATTTGAGTCCTTTGAAGTTGTTCTGTATCATTGTATTGCTGAGAATAAATAATTCAGAGTTGACGATTATACAATACTGCTATAATTGTGTACAATGTCTCGTAGATCTGCTCACTTCACTTTGCATCAGGTTCAGGTGGGAAATGATGAAATTTTGCCAATCAGAAGCCCAAACACTGGGCTCCATGGCAGAGTGATGTGATGATAAAAAAAGAAAATAATTCTTGTTGTTGACAGGCAGCCACACTAGTGCACTTTTGATTGGGCTCCACTTAGAAGCTATACTCAAAAAAAAATCATTAAACTATTCATTCCCCTTTGAATGAATGCAACTGCTACTATTCATATACCTCAAAGAGATCAAAGAGATATGAAAGGATTTGTTTGCATGAAAATATTTATAGCAGCACTTTTTTGTTATGACAAAGAACTGAAAACAAAATGGATGCCCATAAATTGGGGAATGGCTAAATAATTTGTGGAATAGGAATATAATGGCTATTATTGCATTGGAAGAAATAATATAAAGGGAAGATTCTGAGAAATTTTGGAGGAGTCCTTATGAATTCAGGCAGAATGAAGGGAGAAGAAACACAATTTCCATAATTATTATGCCACTATACAAAATAGTTTTGAAAAACACTGATCAGTTCAATAAACGGTTATGCCACCATAAGACTGAGGTCATAAGGATACATACTTCCCACCTCTTAACAGTGAATTAATAGACTGTGGTGCAGAATGAGACATATTTTCAAATTCAACTAATCTAGGAATTTGTTTTTCTTGTGTTTACACTTATTTATTATGAGGAAGGGTTTTCTTTTCTTTTTCTTTTTTTGGAAGAGGAGAGAGGAAGAAGATTAAATAATAATAATGATGATGCTCCTCTTTCCCCAAAAAACTGAAAAGAAAGAAAATAGCATTGTTAAAAAAAAAGAAGAAGAAGAGAGAAGGAAGTTGGAAGGAAATGCAAACAAGCAGGAAAAGGTATTACCTTATTAAATATATATATTTCAAAATACATAAAATATATACATATTTTAAAACAAACTGTGCCCAATATTCCATTTCATATAAAACCTTTTTCTTTTTTTCTTCGTATGTGGAAACATTGTCAAATCCATGACAAACTTTTTTAAAGCAGAGAGGGAAAAAAAGATCCTGATCTTCTTGTTATACAAGCCTAAAATGCCTTTTCCCCCTCTCCTTCAAAGTGAAAATTACACCTCTTCCTGTGAAACCAGCTACCCCACCCCAGTCATCTCTTCTCTTTTCTGAATTCCTATTGCAGTTACTATATATATATCAGAATGTGTACCAGACTATCCAACATTTGGGTTGTTCTTATATTGTTTTGAATGTTATAGCCAAGGCAGTTAAATAGAACAGTGCTTTACCTGCAGTAGTATTGGATCTGGAGTCAATAAGACCTGGATTCAAATCCAGTCTCAAACACTTACTAGTTGTGTGACTAGTCACTTAACCTCTATCCATCCATCTCCCTTATAAAATGGGATACTACTAGCACACCAGGGTTGTTGCAAAGATAAAATCTGGTAAAAAAAATAAAGCCACAAGGCACTAAAAAAATTTATTCTCTAATATATCCATTTCCTCTAATATTTCTAACATTAATATTCTAATATTAATCATTTCTAAATATCTAATATTAGAGAAAATAAAAAATTATCTAATAAATATTCTCTAATAAATCTAGTACAATCCCTTTATTTTACAAATAAGGAAACTGAGGCCTAGGGAACTGAAATGACTCGCTGAAGGTCACACAGGTAAATAAGTGTCAGAGGTAGAATTTAACCTAGACCATTTGTACTAATCTAATCTAATCTGTAAACTAGGTGTGTATTTTGCATTTCATTTATGTTTTATGTTATTTATTATATATAATTATATAATAACATTATATCATTATTTATTATATTATTTATTTATATATTTTATATTACCTTTGTTTTTACAATGTGGATAATTTAGGTGATGTCTTTGATTGTGCATCTCACAGAAGAGTCTCCAGAATGCTCTAGGACTTAATGCAATCACCCTAGTATCATTCATGAGCAGGAAGATCTATAAAACTTATAATATCCACACAGAAACTAGGTGGCACCAAGCATGGAACACTGGACATAAGAGCCAAACCTCAGATCAAATCCTACCTCAGACTCTTACTAGCTTTGTGACCCTAAGGAAGTACCTCAACATCTCCATGTCTCAATATCTTCATCTGTAAAATGGGAATGATAAGAACAGTACCTCCCTCTCAAGGTTGTTGGAGGATCAAATGAGATAACATATATTAAGTGCACTGCAAACTTTAGTGCTATCTCAATGCTATTGTTATTATCATCATCAATAGAATTTTTCTTTAATTTTGACTCTACAGGAAATCTTTCTTGACACCTTAGGTGGCCATATATGCCTCTGTTTTATGCCTAGGAGATCACGGAACAGTTCTCTGTGGACATGTCTCTTAGATTCTTGGATAGAAAACACTTTGTAAGAGAAGGAAATTTAAAGGCCTAGGACTGTGCTGGTGAACTTATGGTGTGTATGCCAAAGGGGGATGCTCCCTTCCCCCTCTCCACATGCACCTGAAGACATTCTCACATGACCTGCCCCTCTGCCCAACAGCCCAATGGGAGCTTTTTCTCCCTCCCCTATCTAGGGGGGCTCACATGCAACATGAGGATTGCAGTTTGGGCACTTGGTCTCTATCACTGACCTAGGAGATACATTCAACAAATGGGGGCATGGTTATATTGCAAGGCTATTAGTGGTTTGGAAGTTAACTTGGATTATCTGAATACAAATCACTGCATCTTGGTATAGACAATAATTCTTTTCTCTTACTTTCTTCATGGAGGTGTCTCTCAGAGACACCTTATCTCCCTTTTTGGTGGCAAGCCCCATTTGGAGTTTTTCCTTCCTATCCAGATGACTGTTATTTTTTTCTGTATCAATTATTTTTTCAACTGGAAATAAGACAAAGGCAATTAATTTTTTTAAATTTACTTTTGTTATTATTTTTAAATTATTTTAAAATTTATTTTACTTTTAATACTTCCAATTTTTTGTAGGTTAACTATGTTAACCTACAAAACCTAAAAATGCCTTTGTTACAAATACCAACTCGAGTGTCATATGAATAATACTATCTGAATTAGCTGAATTAGATACATTTTTTCTTTAGTTAATCCCCCCCCCCTTTTTTTAATCAACAAATAATGATACAGTATTCTCTGTACTGTCTGGTGTGACTCTGAATATGTGATATGCTGAAGAAAATAATCTTTCAAGGCTTGTTCTGACCATCTGACAATTATATTAAAGATAGCCTTAATATGTAAACAGACTCTGCTAAATGTCTTTTTTTAGAGGCATAAATTGGTAGTTGCTAATGTCTTGGTCAGATGGTGGTAGAGTGGTTAGAGCTCCAGTTCTGGACTTAGGAAGACCTGAGTTCAAATTCAGCCTCAGACGCTTACTAGCTGCATGACTCTGAGCAAGTCACCACTTGTTTGTGTCAGTTTCCTTGATTGTAAAATAGAGATAATAATAGACACTACTTTGTAGGAGTTGTTGTGAGGATAGAGTGAAATATTTATAAGAACCTCTTAGCACAGTGCCCAACACCCTTTTTAAATATTTATTTCCTTCCCTTCCCCCTTCATCTGGGATGAGGGGAGCTGATTTAAAAGTACCATCTGTGATCTTTTTCTATTCTCTTGGAATCTTCTCTTTTAGATATATTAAAAACTAACCACTAAATTGCCTCCAAGGTTTTATTCTGCACATATATGGTCAGATCCAGCCATTCTTCCTAACTCCATCTTTTTTTTCCCTTTAGAGCAATCATAAAACTCTTTTTAAAATGAAGTACTAAATGGAACAAGCAATTTTTTTGCTTCCCGTTTTCTGAGCAAAATTTCTCTTACATCATTTTGATATCAGTTTAGATTACATGTGGTCATATTTATAAAAAAATAATTATTGTGATTAATACTTAGAAATGTATTAAGTAAAACACAAGATAAGTACAAGGTGACACTACTTATTCTTTTCTATCTTCTCCATCTATAACATTTTGCAAGCAAATTCTAAACCTATTTCCTCCTTGGTGCCCCCTCTCCTCTTGTCAAGGATGCTATCTATTAGATTGTAGATTCATTTGAAAGAAAACTATTTTGCAAGAATATATTTTAAACTGTTAAGGCAATAAAACCAGAAATAACCTTAATTGGGTTTAATAGCATTTGCTATGTTTTACCCTTATTACTGTTAGGTTTGTGTTTGTTTAATCTTTACTAAATTGTAAACTCCTTAGGGGTAGGGAGCAAATTTTAAACATTTTTGTATCTCCCACAACAAGCAGACATCTTGTTAAACAGTCTATGTAAATGCTGAACAAATCAAGGTAAACAATCAATTCACTTTCTTTTGACCTAAAATTTAAGTACATACAGTATTTGTAGCTGTTTTAAATAATTTAAAAAACTAACTTCTTTAGTTTTTCTATCATTCTCTTTATCTTCTTTCCCCTTCCTCCTCCCAGAAAGCCACTGTTTATATATATATATATATATATATATATATATATATATATATATATTTATTTATTTATTTATTTTAAAGTATTTTTTCCACGGTTATATGATTCCTATTCTCTCCCTCCCCTCTCCTGGAGCTGGCAAGGAGTTGCACTGGGTTACACATGTATTATCACTTGATACCTATTTCCATATTATTCATTTTGATTATAGAGTAATCTTTTAAAACCAAAACCCCAAATCATATACCCATATAAACAAGTGGCAAATCATGTTTTTCTTCTACATTTTTACTCCCAACAGTTCAGAAAGCCACTCTTTCTAACAAAGAACCTTTTTAAAGGAAGAAAAGAAATTCAGAAAAAGCAGTCAACACACACAAAAAATCTGACATAATATGAAATGTTACATATCCATGAACCCGATTCCTCCTCCATCTCTGCAAAGAAACAGAGGGAGGTTGTCTTCTCATATCTCATTTGGTGCGAAGCTTGTTCTTTATACACGTGCAACACTAGTTTGAATGTTTTGTGGTGGTTGTGCTATTTTCATTGTTGTAATCATCACATATATTATTTCTTGCCTCTATTTGTTGTTTCTTACAGTTTACTATGTTCCATTACATTTACTTACATATTTGTACAATCTGTTGCTATGCCCCAGCTGATGGATATTTATTTGTTACCACTGTAAAAATGTTTGATTTTTTTAAACTCAAGAATACAAAACATAATGTTCAAAATCTTTATTGCAGTATATATAACAAACATGTGTTTTATGAATCAAGTTACAGAAATACAAACTACTCAAAGTATTTCTTCCATCTCTTCAGTGGGTAGAAAAACACTGGTATCTTTTCAGTTTGTTTTTTTCTCAATGGTTTAAAATAAGAGGAATCTGCATCCTATAATTCATAAATAGTTACATTAATCAAAAGTAATCATTCCACATTTTTCTCACTTCTGTCAATGATGGAGACATTTGGAGGTTAATCCTATAATTTTGCATGGTACTTACGGTCAAACTCTGTTTTATTGTTCACTGGAATGTTTGGAAGAGAAATACAATTTGGGACCCACAAATTTTTTGTTTTTCAGTCATTTTAGTGGTATCCAACTCTCTGTGATCCCATTTGGAATTTTCTTGGCAAAGATACTGGGGTGGTTTGCCATTTTGTTCTCCAGCTAATTTTTTTACAGCTGAAGGAACTGAAAGTGTATGAGATCAGATCTGAACTCAGGAAAATGAGGCTTCCTAATTCCAGGCCCAATACTCTATCCATTGTGTCACCTAGCTGCCTCAGAACCTACATAAATAATAAATCGATAAATAATATAAATAAATAAATAAAGTCTTGGCCAAAATATATTAAGATCAAGTCAAGCTCCTCAGCATCTCCTCCAAAAATAACACTTAAATATGTTAACCAAAAAAGAAGAAGAAGGAAGAAAGAAAGAAAGAAAGAAAGAAAGAAAGAAAGAAAGAAAGAAAGAAAGAAAGAAAGAAAGAAAGAAAGAAAGAAAGAAAGAAAGAAAGAAAGAAAGAAAAGAAAGAAAGAAAGAAAGAAAGAAAGAAGGAAGGAAAGAAAGAAAGAAAGAAGGAAAGAAGGAAAGAAAGAAAGAAAGAAAGAAAGAAAGAAAGAAAGAAAGAAAGAAAGAAAGAAAGAAAAGAAAGAAAGAAAGAAAGAAAGAAAGAAAGAAAGAAAGAAAGAAGGAAAGAAAGAAAGAAAGAAAGAAAGAAGGAAAGCAAGAAAGAAAGAAAGAAGGAAAGAAGGAAGAAAGAAAGAAAGAAAGAAAGAAGGAAAGAAAGAAAGAAAGAAAGAAAGAAGGAAAGAAAGAAAGAAAGAAAGAAAGAAAGAAGGAAAGAAAGAAAGAAAGAAAGAAAGAAGGAAAGAAAGAAAGAAAGAAAGAAAGAAAGAAAGAAAGAAAGAAAGAAAGAAAGAAAGAAAGAAAGAAAGAAAGAAAGAAAGAAAGAAAGAAAGAAAGAAGGAAAGAAAGAAAGAAAGAAAGAAGGAAAGGAAAGAAAGAAAGAAAGAAGGAAAGAAAGAAAGAAAGAAAGAAAGAAAGAAAGAAAGAAAGAAAGAAAGAAAGAAAGAAAGAAAGAAAGAAAGAAAGAAAGAAAGAAAGAAAGAAAGAAAGAAAGAAAGAAAGAAGAAAGAAAGAAAGAAAGAAAGAAAGAAAGAAGGAAAGAAAGAAAGAAAGAAAGAAAGAAAGAAAGAAAGAAAGAAAGAAAGAAAGAAAGAAAGAAAGAAAGAAAGAAAGAAAGAAAGAAAGAAAGAAAGAAAGAAAGAAAGAAAGAAAGAAGAAGAAAGGAAAGAAAGAAAGAAGAAGAAGGAAAGAAAGAAAGAAAGAAAGAAAGAAAGAAAGAAAGAAAGAAAGAAAGAAAGAAAGAAAGAAAGAAAGAAAGAAAGAAAGAAAGAAAGAAAGAAAGAAAGAAAGAAAGAAAGAAAGAAAGGTTCTTATGTGAAATAAAACTTATAGGGGATTGAAGTGATATTGGTCGTGAGCTGTGTTACTGATGTGATAAGGCCTTGAATTCTAGCTGTGTGGACTAGAAAATTTTTCTCTAAAAGATCTGGATTTTCTCACTAAGTGCAGCTCTCTCACAAGGGACAGCCCTACCTCTGGGGACCCCAGGGCAAGGGTAACAGATGTCAATATTAAATTCATCCTTGCTGAGATGTCTCCCTGAACTCTTCTTGCTCATGAGAAAGAAACTTCAAAGATTTCTGCAACTGATTGTTACAATCTTCCTACTTCTCTGAACCACACTGAAGGAATGTGCTCAATTGGTAAGATTCTTGGAAAAACTGGATGAGGATTCCAATGAGAATGATAAGCATACACTCAAAACTCCAGGCTTTAGGCAAAATGTCAGTCTTCTGTAGGGTTGTCATCTAGCCAGTTATGCCATCAACTGTATTGTTGTATTAAGAATAGCAGTTGGCATCTGCACATCCTACTTTTCTGCATCTCTGGCTGAGGGAATTATTAATGTCCGCTCTGACTTGCTAGAGTACAAATGTAATGTTTAATCACTTATAGGGAAGATAGATATATTTGACAAGAGATGAAAGACAGATTAGCTTATTTGCTGGGTTTCAAAAGTAATACTGATAACGAAAAACCAGTAAATGCCTAACAGACAGAATTTGTAGGCTGGTAGAAACACTAAACTTACAATGCAGACCATGCTTTTGATTCCTCACGTGCTAAGATGAATAAAGATTCATGTGAACACTGTATATAGGATACTCTTCCAAAGTTATGCCATCAAGTGAGAGATACAAATTTAAACTTATAAATCTAAATTTAAAATTTAAAGCAATACTTTAATGAAGGAGCTTTATTTGCTTTATTAATTTAATTAAATAAAAATAAATTTAAAGTAATATTTAGTTTTCATCTTTATCTTGCTATTGCCTTTGTTGAGTTTAGTCAAATTATTTATTTACATACTTTTGTGCATACAAATAAAGGGGGGAAAATTCTTGCCCTCAAACTGCTCCCAATTGAATAGATCTTACACTATCATAGTTATCCTCCTCTGGAAGCTCTCCAACTTATTGCCTCCCTTTCTACAATGGAGAGCACATAAGTGAACAAAGTACTCGAAGTGTGGTATGACTTGGGCAAGGTCCAGCAGGCCTATCCCTTCCCTAATCCTAGACATCTCACCTCAATTAATTCAGTCTAAGATTTCATTTGTTCAGTCATGGCTGACACTTACAGGGCCCCATTTGGTGTTTTCTTGGCCAAGATCCTGAAGTGGTTTGCCATTTCCTTTTCTAGCTCATTTTACAAATGAGTAAACTGAGGCAAGCAAGGTAAAGTGATTTGCCCAGGGTCACAAAGTCATAGTAAATGTCTGTGGCTAGATTTGAACTCAGGAAGATGAGCCTTTTGGATTCCAGGCCCAGCCTTCTGTGTACTATGGCACCACCTAACAGCCCATAAGATTTCATTAGCTATCACTGGGCTCAAACTGAGCTTGCAGGTCATCCTATATATATATATCCCCCACATCTTTCCCAGATGTCTCTAATTCTCTAAATTTGTGCTTGTAAAATCGATAAAGATGTTATTAAATTTCTTTGGAGTAGATTCAACCCAGTGTTCCAACCTGTCAAGACTATTTACCATGAACTCTGGCTTTTCTTTTCATATCAAAACCTTGAAATCCCTTTCCCCCTCCCTCCTCTATTCCAGTGTCTACTAATGGAGTAGCCATTCATCTCACCAAGGCTAATTCCTCCTCATTTTATCCCCTCCCCAACTCTCTTCTCCAGCAGATTGCCTCTGAATCATCTCCCCTTTCTAGTCTTCCATTTCCTACCACCCGGCTGCATAAAAATATGATGAAGCCTCCCTGTTCTTAGAATGCCTTCATCACATCCTTCCTGTCCTACCGTCCCCCTCAAGCTATTACTGTTCTATCTCTTCCCCTTTTCTCAGCCAAGCTCCTGAGAAAAGCACCTAGCATTGCCTCTACTTCCTCTCCTCTCACTAATTTCTCAAACTCTGGTTATCTGGCTTCTTGGTTGGAAGACCACATCACTCAACTGAAACGACTTCCTCCCGTGACTAATGGTCTCTCTTTTTTTTCCCCTTTAGAACATTTAAAAATTCTAGACTTAAAACACCAAAAAGAAATCTTTTTCCATATATACAGCATAATATAAAAGGAAGATTCTATATAAAGCTGTCCATCTCCATTTTATGCCACATCTATATGTGTGTAAATATATATGCATATAAATAAGCTAACAAAAATATTTATTACTTAATTATTTATTCTCTTTATTTATTAGTGACTTAACTATATTGCAGAGCCTCTATTATACAAAACTCAGCAATCATGCCTGTCAGTTCTTTCAATACTGTAGGAAAGAGTTCATCTGGGCTCAGTGACAATGGTGACTTCCACCCTTCAAGGGCAGCTAAGTGCTTTCTGACTATCTCCAGATTTCTCTTGGTGCACCTCTCTATGAGCAATTTTATTCTGTCTTTTGATCATCGACAGAAGAAACAGAAGCAAGTAACAGTTGAACAATGCCTTCTTTCATTTGTTTCTACTTTCCCATCCCCAAGAAGTAGTGACATTCCTTCTTTGGTCGTCCTCTTTTTGATGGTACAATTATAAACAATCAGTCTTTATTCCCACTCTCAGATAGCCCTTCAAAGCCACTTTTATTATTGTTCATAGCTTTTTCTCACCCATGTTGGCTCATTCAGGATTTTTTTCATGCCTGACACTATTCTTACAGAAGAGTCACACTTTTCATTCATTCTAAATCCTCTGTATTTTCTTCTGCTTTTTTTGTATGTGTTTAAAAAAAATATCAATGTGTTTTGTTTCCTGTATATGCAGAAAAGTTGCTTTATACAACTTTCCAGTAGCCTCCTCCACAGAATTGTTTCTCTTTCTGTCTTCAGAATAGAGACTCCCACATTCTCATAGCCTCACTTTCCATGGGATAATAATAGCTAATAGCTCGTATTTATATAGAACCTTAAGTTTTACAAAACACTTTAAAATATTATTCTGCCTTTTCCTCACCACAATCCTGGGAGGTAGGTGCTATTATTATCCCCATAATACAAATGGGGAAACTGAGGCAGACAGCAGTGAAGTCATTTGTCCAGAATCACACAAGCTAGTGAATGTCTGAAGCTAGATTTGAACTCAAGTATTCCTGACTCTAGATTTGAACTCAAGTCTTCCTGACTCTAGACAAGCAGTCTAGACACCTAAGTGGCCCCTGTGGGATCTTAGGCCATAGGACACTTCTTATTATCCCTCACAATCCTATGAAATCTTTTCTCCTCAAATCTAAGGTGCTTATCAGACTGTGCCCAGCTTTTCTTTTCTTTTCTTTTCTACCACAAATGCTAATATAGAGCCGTTGTTTCCCCTTCCCCAAGGTTTCCATTGATTTTCACTCCAGTAACCAATTCCTCCTATTAATGAAAATCATATTATGAATAGGAGTTTCCTTTGCAGATTTCTACACTTTTTAAAGGATGTAAATAATCTTCCAAACAAGCTAACATGATTTGGGTACATGTTTGGGGTTTTAGTTTTATAAGATTATTCACTTATAAAAAAGAGCAATATGGAAATATTTGGCTTGATAATATGTGTATAACTCGGACTGAATTTGCTTGCCAGCTCTGGAAAGGGAGAAGGAAGGAGACAATTCAGTAAACGTATGTGGAAATTTGTTATGACATGTAATTTGTGTTTGTAATAGATAAAAATAAAAACAAACAAACATGTTTTTAGAAGCTTTGCTTGAGGCAGAAAGAGAAAGATCTGGCAGATGGAAATTTTAAATTCTCCATGATCACTCTATTATTCTTTCATGCCAAAACCTCTTCCCCTCACTTTCTGTCTAGGAGGTCTTTGGGGCATTTCAGTGGTATCTCTGTTTCTGGCCCCTCTCCCAAAGGGATCTTCAGTTGATGCCTTGTAGTCAGCTCAAACTCAGTGTTTCCAAAACAAAACCTATTCCCTGCCCTCCCCAAACCCAATTCTTTTCTGAGGAAATTCTTCCAGTCACTCAGGTTCAAAAACTCCATCTATCCTCAACTCCTTTCTCTTTTGCATTCCACGTATCTAATCACTGGACCAACCTTATCTCTTCTCCACCGGCTGGTTTTCCTGCATCAAGTCTCTCCTACACTCCAAAACACCCTCCCCGGAGCAGGCAAAATGATTTCCCTAAAGCGTTTGCCCACTTTTCTAGTCACTAACCGCCATGGGCTCCCTATTACTTCTTTGAACAGCTCTGACGAGCATTTAAAGCTCTTCCCAGCTTGGCTCCTTTCTATATGCCTCCTCTACTTCCACATTTCTCCCCACCACATCCCCTGGAGTCTATTCAGTCAAGTCAGTTTACTAATTGCCCAGGTGGGAAGCCATGTCCTAGAAGCTTTTGTCCCAGCTGTTCCCTCGCTCCCCTCTAGGTGGTGCTCTCTCTGCCTCATCCTCCAAGCTTTTGTCCCAGCTGTTCCCTCGCTCCCCTCTAGGTGGTGCTCTCTCTGCCTCATCCTCTCTCTGCCTCATCCTCCAAGCTTTTGTCCCAGCTGTTCCCTCGTTCCCCTCTAGGTGGTGCTCTCTCTGCCTCATCCTCCAAGCTTTTGTCCCAGCTGTTCCCTCGCTCCCCTCTAGGTGGTGCTCTCTCTGCCTCATCCTCCAAGCTTTTGTCCCAGCTGTTCCCTCGCTCCCCTCTAGGTGGTGCTCTCTCTGCCTCATCCTCCAAGCTTTTGTCCCAGCTGTTCCCTCGCTCCCCTCTAGGTGGTGCTCTCTCTGCCTCATCCTCCAAGCTTTTGTCCCAGCTGTTCCCTCGCTCCCCTCTAGGTGGTGCTCTCTCTGCCTCATCCTCCAAGCTTTTGTCCCAGCTGCAGTTTTCTCCCCCTACACCACACTTGGAGCGCTCTCCCCTACACCTCTGGTTTCCTTCAGGAGGCTTAAATATAATAGCATGAAAGTGTCCTTTGGTCCCTCTAGAACTATGGTGGTGAACCCTCTCTGTGGGCACACATGCAGGTGCCCCCCACCACCAGAGTTCATTATGATAAAGCCAGAGGAGCTAAGGGTAAAGGGTAGGTGGAGCTGTTCCCCTCCCCCTCCCCACGTGCCTGAGGTCATTTCTCACATGACCCACCCCTCAGCCTAGCAGCCCAAAGGAGGCACTTTCCTCCTTCCCCAGTCTGGAGTAAGGGCGGGGCAAGGCACTGGGTCTCTAAAAGGCTCCAACATGGCGGAGGCTAGCCTTCCTTCTGAGGGCCACCAGGTCGATTCCCCTTTTTCTTCGTAGCCCTAGAGTTTAGCTCCGTTTGGCAAACAGCTGGTACTTCATAAATGCTAGTTGGGTGATTCTTTCTTTGATTATTCACTTAGTTCCTTTCTCTATTAACATAGCTTTTTATTAACTCTGGGCTTGAATACTGGCGTTGCTACTTGCTATCTGTGTGGCCTTGGGTGAGTGACTCTCAGAGGTTCTCCCTGGTCTGTAAAAAGAGCCCTAGACTACGCAACCAGCTCCCAGTCTCTGAGGCTGTGATCAGACTAGATACAAAGCGTGGTGTTTGTGACCCCTTGTTGCAAGCTTGCTAGAGTCCTCTGCTCCCCTGAAAATGTAGCGTGCAAGGGGGCAGCTGGGTGGCTCAGTGGAGACAGAGCAGGCCTAGAGACAGATAGCAGGTCCTGGGTTCAAATATGACTTCATA
The DNA here is from genome assembly GCF_027887165.1 of Monodelphis domestica. Taxonomy (NCBI): domain Eukaryota; kingdom Metazoa; phylum Chordata; class Mammalia; order Didelphimorphia; family Didelphidae; genus Monodelphis; species Monodelphis domestica. The sequence continues at coordinate 269,257,615 of NC_077227.1, forward strand.
CTTTCTAATTGTGTGATTCTGGACAAGTCACTTAACCCCAATTACTAGCCTTTATCCTTCCTCTGCAGTAAAACTAATACTTTAGTATTAATCCTAAATCAGAAAGTAAGGATAAAAAAAAAAAGAAGAAAACCCTTGTTTATAGCATCATATATATTTTTTCTTAACCTTCTATGTTACTATAATAACAGGGGATTTAGGCAAACCTGTGGGCTTTATTGTTCGGTCACTTTTTATTCGTTTCCAACTCTTTCTGACTACGTTTGAGGTTTTCTTGACAAAGAACCTGGAGCGGGGTGCCATTTCCTTCCCAGCTCATTTTATAGATAAAGAAAGTGAGGCCAAGAGGGTTAAGTGACTTGTTTCAGGCCAGATCAGAGCTCAGGTCCTCCCAAGTCCAGGCCTAGCACTCCCTTAGTCTGCAGAGAATTCTATGTACAGAATAGTACCTCCTCTTGTTCTCAGAACAGTTCTGTGGCATACAGCAAGCAATCCCATTTTAGAGATAAGGAAACTGAAGTTCCAGGACTTTATGTGACTCAAACTCCAACACTCAGAACAGTGTCTGGCCCTTTGTAAAGAGTTACTGACTGACTTGCCCATAATCACATGGTTCCCTGGCAGAGGCAGGATTCAAGCTCAGGCCTCTCCTGGCTCAGCCCAATGCTTCTGTGCATGTTGCCTCTCGTTTCTACTTCAATGCTCATCCTTTCCTTAGGAATGCTTACTTAGCTCTCCCTTTCTCTGCTATAAAATCAGGCTGAAGCACAGGCAGTTGGTGGTACAAGTCACTTTCGTATGCCTGGCCACCTTATTGACAGAGCCAGGACACTCCTAAGAAGTTCATAGCATTATAGTATTTAGAGCTGGAAAAACTCTTAAAAAGTCTAGGCCAGGGGGCAGCTGGGTAGCTCAGTGGATTGAGAGACAGGCCTAGAGACGGGAGGTCCTAGGTTCAAATCTGACCTCAGACACTTCCCAGCTGTGTGACCCTGGGCAAGTCACTTGACCCCCATTGCCTAGTCCTTACTACTCTTCTGCCTTGGAGCCAATATACAGTATTGACTCCAAGACGGAAGGTAAGGGTTTTAATTAAAAAAAAAAAAAGTCTAGGCCAGAGGCAGATAGGTGGACAGAGAGCCAGGCCTGGAGTCTAGAGGTCTTAAGTTCAAATATGGTCTCAGATATTTTGTAACTGTGTGACCTGGGCAAGTGACTTAACTCTGATTCTCTAGCCCTTGCCACTTTTCTGTCTTAGAATTGATACAAGACAGGAGGGAAGGGTTTATTTAAAAAAAAAAGGCTAGGCCAACACTATCATTTTAAAGATGAGAATACTAAGATATAAAAAGGGGAGATGTACTGAATTAGAAAAAAACGTAACAAAGTTCATTTGGAAGAACAAAAGATCAAGGATATCCACGGAAACCATGAAAAAACATGCAAAGGAAGGAGAACTTACAGTCCCAGATCTCAAACTATACTATAAAGCAGTGGTTATCAAAACAATTTGGTACTGGCTAAGAGACAGAAAGGAGGATCAGTGGAATAGACTTGATGTTAGTGACCTCAGCCAAACAGTCTATAAGCCCAAAGATCCCAGCTTTTGGGACCAAAACCAGTATTTGATAAAAACTGCTGGGAAAACTGGAAGACAGTGTGAGAGAGATTAGGTTTGGATCAACATCTCACACCCTACACCAAGATAAACTCAGAATGGGTGAATGACTTGAAGGTAAAGAAGGAAACTATAAGTAAATTAGGTGAATACAGAATAGTATACATGTCAGATCTTTGGGAAAGGAAAGATTTTAAAACCAAGAAAGAGCTAGAAAAAACAACAAAATGTAAAATCAATCATTTTGATTACATCAAATTAAAAAAGGTTTTGTACAAACAAAACTAATGCATCCAAAATTAGCAGGGAAGCAACAAACTGGGAAACAATCTTCATTACAAAAACCTCTGACGGGGGCAGCTGGGTAGCTCAGTGGATTGAGAGCTAGGCCTAGAGATGAGAGGTCCTGGGTTCAAATCTGGCCTCAGACACTTCCCAGCTGTGTGACCCTGGGCAAGTCACTTGACCCCATTGCCTAGCCCTTACCACTCTTCTGCCTTGAAGCCAAATGGCTCCCAGATGGAAGGTAAAGGTTTAAAAAAAAACAAAAAAAAAACCCTCTGACAAAGGTCTAATTACTCAAATTTATAAAGAGCTAAACCAATTGCACAAAAAAATCAAGCCATTTTCCAATTGAAAAATGGGCAAGGGACATGAATAGACAATTTTCAGTTAAAGAAATTAAAACTATTAATAAGCACATGAAAAAGTACTCTAAATCTCTTATAATCAGAGAAATGCAAATAAAAACAACTCTGAGGTATCACCTCACACCTAGCAGATTGCCTAACATGACAGCAAAGCAAAGTAATGAATGCTGGAGGGGATGTGGCAAAGTTGGGACATTAATGCATTGCTGGTGGAGTTGTGAATTGATCCAACCATTCTGGAGGGCAATTTGGAACTACGCCCAAAGGGTGCTAAAAGACTGTCTGCCCTTTGATCCAGCCATAGCACTGCTGGGTTTGTACCCCAAAGAGATAATAAGGAAAAAGACATGTACAAAAATATTCATAGCTGTGCTCTTTGTGGTGGCAAAAAATTGGAAAATGAGGGGATGTCCTTCAATTGGGGAATGGCTGAACAAATTGTGGTATATGTTGGTGATGGAATACGATTGCGCTCAAAGGAATAATAAAGTGGCGGAATTCCATGTGAACTGGAAGGACCTCCAGAAATTAATGCAGAGTGAGAAGAGCAGAAACAAGAGAACATTGTACACAGAGACTGATACAATGTGGTACAATTAAATGTAATGGATTTCTCCATTAGTGGCAATGCAGTGATTCTGAACATCTTTGAGGGATCTAGAGAAAGAACACTATCCACATTCAGAGGAAAAACTGTGGGAGTAGAAACACAGAAGAAAAACAACTGCTTGAATACACGGGTTGAAGGGATGTGGTTGGGGATGGACACTCTAAATGAACATTCTAATGCAAACATCAACAACATGGAAATAGGTTCTGATCAAGGATACAAGTAATACCCAATGAAATTGCACGTTGGCTGCAGGGAAGAGTGGGAGTGGAGGGAGGGAAATTATTGTAACCAAGGAATAATGTTCTAAATGGACTAAATAAACTTATTCAAATGGATAAAAAATTAAAATTAAAAAAAAGGGTCGATGATGACTTACCCTCAATTACTTAGCCCTTACCATTCTTCTACCTTGAAACTAATACATATTATCTTTTCTAAGACAGAAGAGTTTTTTTTTTTTAAAGGCTAGGCTAACACTATCATTTTAAAGATGAGAATGCTATGGTGTAAAGAGGGGGGCTGTCTGTTTAACCCCAACTATTTAGCACTTACCACACTTCTGCCTTGGAACTAATATTGATCTATTCTAAGACAGAAGGTAAGAGTTTAAAAAAAAAAAGAGGGGGCCCTGACTTTCTACACAGACTAACCCAGATCTACCAATTCCAGATCCACTAGGGAAGGGAGCAGGAGGGAAGGCAGTGAGAACAAGGTTAAATTGAGTAATACTGTACTACTCTTCCCAGATTTAATGTCATAAAATCAAAACTAAACATTACAAATGGAAGAGATCTTAGAGACCACCCCTCTCATTTTATACATAAAGAAACAAGAAAGGCCAATTTGGACAACATTAAGGGTATTATTGATATTGCAGAGAAAGAACTATAACAGAGAAAGGGAATTAGTACAGGAATTCATTTAGGGACAGTTTGCAATAAGTCAATAGAAAAGGATGTAAAGACAATATTTTTTACTACTTTCTAGCATGTTACCCAGGCATACTCTACACCGGATTACCTGAAAAATTCTGTTTTAAAGAAATATCAGAACATATTCTCACCAGACCCAGGCATTAGTCACCTATGTATACAGCATGGCTGCTATGGAATGAACTCCCCTCCAGAACAAAATATTGGCCAACCGCCTATATGCGCTACTACCCAGACAATACTCCTGCGCCTGATGGAACTGTGTTGTCCTGATGGTTGAGAAATCCCTCTATTGAGCTGGCCCAGACCTGCAGCCATATCCTCACCCCCACCCCCTGCACTCTCACCTCCTCTCCTGGCTCAGAAAGCAAACCCACTCCATCACTGCTTCTGGGAAAAGCACGTCAATTGACTAAACAATGACTTCACACCACTCCTGTGATTTTCTGGTTATGAAAGTCCTTCTCTCCCTCTCCCATTAGACTATCCCTGGTTCAGGGTGGCCACTTAACAAATGTTTTTTTACTTTTTCATTCAAGAACCAATGAACATGACGCAGGAAATGGCTATAAAACCAACATGCTGATTTTTACAGGACATGTGTACATGCATATGTATATACATAGAGGTATGTAGTCCATACACACATATATATACACATGTATGTGCAAAATAGGAACACACACGATCTGATGGTAACCTATGACTTCGTTACTACTGGGAATTGCCAACAAGGAAATCTGTTCTGCCAATTTAATTAATTCATTTTTGAGAACTGCGCAGGGCACTGAGGATTTAAATTATTTGTTCAAGTCACCAAGTAAGTAGGGGTCAGATTTAGGATTTGAACCCAGGAGATAGACAGATAAACATGAAAATAATAAAACTTGAGAACCATCAAATTCTTTGTATTCTTCCACAATGCTATAGGGGGGAAAAAAAAAATATATATATATAAGACCATACCACTCCATTCTTAAAATTTTCAATTCTTCTGTTGGCCAGCTTGTTTGTGAGCCACCAGGCCCAGGTCGGGGCGTACTGCCAGATATAGCAAACTGTCAAAAATGGTTGTTCTGAAATCCAAACTTCTTTTAGATCATTGGCGATGGAGATCAGCATCAAACGAACGCAGCGACTGGTCGCCATCTTATGCTCCTGACTTCCTACGTTCTCTAATTTCTGGAAAATTTTTAAAAAATTCAATAATTAAGTAGTCATCCAAGATTAGTTATTTATTAGGTTCTATATATTGTACACAGGCTATTTATTTTCTCAGTCATGTATGATCAATTGACCTGTGATAGGGCAAACCTGAAATGGTAACAATTTAATAGGAAGCTAAAAAAAAAGTTCCTGTAATAGAGTAACATTTAAATGTACCCCTTAGCTGGGTAGTTCAGTAGATGGAGAGCCAGGTCCAGACACGGGAGGTCCCAAGTTCAAATCTGGCCTTAGACACTTCCTAGCTGTGTGACTCTGGGCAAGTCACTTAACCACCATTGCCTAGTCCTTACACAGTATTGATTCTAATGTGGAAGGTAAGGGTTAAAAAAAATGTACCCCCTCCCTGAGGGGGGCAATGCTCAATGCATTGAGAACCAGTCTTAGAGCAAGGAGATCCTGGATTCAAATCTGTCCTCATATACTACCTACTTATGTAACCTCTAAGTAATTCACTTAATCCCCATTGCCTAACCTAAATGCTCTATTGATACACTGGTATTTATTCTTAATCCCCATTACCTAACCTAACTGCTCTATTGATACACTGGTATTTATTCTAAGACAGAAGATAAGGGTTTATAAAAATAAAATGTATTTCCTGTGAAATTTCATGTGCTCACCTTCAATAGAATATCAAAAATAGTTAATATTTTAAATTAATTAAAATTCATTTCTACTTAACCTAATCAAGTCAACACTTTTCTTAGATGCCCATATCTTTGGTTTATAAGTTGAACTCAAAGTTAATCAATTAATTAGTTTTAGCTTTGTTAATTTATAAGGATATGTCTGATTATATTCCTTAATTGCCTTAGCACTCAGGACGAGATAAAGAGATGAACCAAAAGCAAGTAACAAAGCTACATAGGAGAACTGGCATCTCTGATTCCAGTTACATTTACAAGCCAGGGCTGGAGTTATAAAATATTCAAAAGTATATCTAACCTAGTAAAACTTCCCGTCTACTTCTATGAAGATAACAATGATACTTATAACTCACATTTTCCTAAATGCAAAAATTCTTACCTTTGAGATGTCTTCAGTAAAGGCGTTATGTACAATGTTTGACTGTACAGGTCCAGGACAAATATTTGTAACGGTTATCTCTGGATATGTCGTAAGTTCAGCTCGGAGACAATTGAAAAACCCCTGACAGAGCACCCCCAAAAGATGTTTTTGTTATTACATATAGATACAAGAATAGTTTTCTTTAATCATTTATAAATCATAATCCCATCACACCTCTTTTACCATAATCTGCTCTTTAGACAATATGTAATAAAATTTCACATTTTAAAAGCAGCAGAGAACTTTTTAATGCTGGATCTTGGGTCATCTAGTCCCACCTGCAAACCAATGCAGAAATTCCTTTAAGAACATTCCTGACAAGTAGGCTTTTGGCTTCAGAATGGGCACTTCCATGTTCTCATGAGACAACCCATTTCAATTTCAGTTAAGCGTAACTTTTAAGAAGTTCTGCTTCCCAATGAGAGGATGCCCTCCAATTGGGGAATGGCTGAACAAATTGTGGTATATGTTGGTGATGGAATACTATTGTGCTCAAAGGAATAATAAAGTGGAGGAATTCCGTGGAGACTGGAACAACCTCCAGGAAGTGATGCAGAATGAAAGGAGCAGAGCCAGGAGAACATTGTACACAGAGACTAATACACTGTGGTATAATCGAACGTAATGGACTTCTCCATTAGTGACAATGCAGTGATCCTGAACAACCCGGAGGAATCTACGAGAAAGAACACTATCTGCATTCAGAGGAAGAACTATGGGAGTAAAAACACAGAAGAAAAACAACTGCTTGATTACATGGATCGAGGGGGATATGATTGGGGATGTAGACACTAAAGGAACATCCTAGTGCAAACATCAACAACATGGAAATGGGTTCTGATCAAGGACACGTAATACCCAGTGGAATTGTGCGGCAGCTAAGGCAAGGGTAGAAGGAGAGGAGGGAGGAATCGAATGTGATTTTTGTAATCAAGGAATAATGTTTGAAATTGATCAAATAAAATAAAAAAAAATTTTAAAGTTCTGCTTCCCTATAAATTCTACCAATGCATTGATCCTAGTACTTCCTGGAGATAAGCAGAGTAAGCACTTCAAATAATCGAACCAATCAGTAAGTGCTTATGAAGTTCTTATTAATTGCACCTATCAATTTATTAAAAGCATCTAGTGCATTAGGCACTGTGGATACAAAGAGAAAAGTGAGATAGTGGCTGTCCTGGAGGAATTTACAATGTATGCTAGCAGGGGAGACAAAGCCTACAGGTAGATGCAAGATAATCTAGGTAGGGAGAATAAGGTATCAATAGCTAGAGGGAGCAGGAAAGGTCTCCCATAGAAAATGGTGCTTAAAATCTTCAACAGAAGCATTTATATTTGATTCTAAAGGTAATCAGGAGCTACTGGGGTTTACTGAAGAGGAGAGTGATGTGGTCAGATTTGTGCTTTAGGGAAATCATTTTAGTGTGGAGAATGGTTTGGATATGTTGGTGTAGTGGCAATGAAGAATTAAGGATAATGCTAAATTTGTAAGCCTGGGAGAACTGGAAGGATGCTGATGCCCTCAACAGAAATAGAGAAGAATGGAAGAGGGGTGGCTTCGATAATGATCCAATACCCAAACTCTATGGGAGTTTGATATAATCTAGTACAACATGTCTAATAAGTGTTTCGTGGTATAACAGTTCAAATTAGTTTCTCTGCTAAAAGTATTATATTTTATGAGGTTTATTAAAGATTATTAGAATTAAGAATTAGAGGAAATACAAAATAAGAAAAGCATGTGCCTAGGCACAACCACTTACTCTACATCTTGCCTGCTAGGTAGAGCAGTGTGTGCTTAGAAGCAGAAGCAGGGAGAGGTCAAGTAGGCGGTACAGTCAGTTTAAATACCCATTGTGTTCTCGCACTCAGGTGAGAACTAAGGGAGATTATAGGGCATTCTGGGAACTAGCAAGGACTTCTGGGGATTGAAGTCTGCGGTTCAAATCTCCATTTTTACAGTGGTGTGGGATTAGAGCTCAAGAGGCCTAAAGTCAGACATCTAGGAATACCTAGGAATCTGGAATCTCCTTCATAGAAACCATCATTAAACCTGTGTGCACCAGTGAGGTCACTGAAAGAATAGAAAAGCCAGTGCTCATGTCCTCCTCTAGACTGTCTTTTCTCCAACCAAATTTCGAGTTCCTTCCAAAAATCTCATCATGCTAGTTGCCCTTCTTTGGACATACTTCAGCTCATCAATGTTCCTCCGAGAGTCAAGTGTACTTATGTGTTATGCATTCACTCAATCAGAAACGATCTTGTGAATTCATCATGATGCAAGGAAGACTTATGGTGAATTTTAATAATCACATCTAACTGTAATTAAAAATTAAAAAGGAGACTCCTACTTTCTTAAAACTATGGTATCACAGAGATGGGTAGGTGTTTCAGGGGATAGATCAATGGGCCTATAGTCAGGAAGACCTGAGTTTGAGTCTTGTCTCAGACACTTGCTAGCTGTATGACCATGGACAAGTCATTTAACTCTGTTAACCTCAGTTTCCTCATCTGTACAAAATGATCCAGAGAAGAAAATGGCAAACCACAGCAGGATCTTTGCCAAGAAAATCCAAAATGGTATCATGAAGAATCAGATATGACTGAAACAAGTAGACAGCATTAAAAAAAAACAAAGAAAATGCCAGCATCTGCTGTGTGTGTGTAAAAGAGAGAAATAGGAGAAGGAAATACTGCCCAACAGAAACTGACATTGTGGCAGAGATGACTCTCCTCTACTTCCCTTTCTCATTTAGCAGTGAATACTTAGTTTCATCAAATATTTCATCTAGGTTGTTAGGGGGCAAATCATGAGTTTCAAAACAAACAAACAAAATTAAATGATGGGCCGCTTAATTCATTTTATAAATCCCTCTGAAAGCCAGAGAGACATAAAGCCACTGTCATTTGGTTAAAAAATCATGTGGAATGAGCAGAAATTCTTCTCCAATCTGTGCTTCTCTGCCTAGTCCTATTTAGTCCCATCATCTACTATGAAATGCTTTATCATGAACATTCAGAACATTACAGGGATGGTATATGACACCTGCAACCCTAGTGGACAGACTGAAAGACATCCTCATCCCATTCTCTGCAGTATCTTTACAGTTAACAAGTTGTGACCAAATCCTTCAGTTTAGCCTATTGAGACCTTAAGGTGGTCAAGGGGTTGGGATTTGGGGCATCCAAAGAAGAACACCATAAATAAATAGCATCATTTTTGTAGAGGAGTAGTATTGCTGTAGTATTGCTACAATTCTTTGATCTATTATCTCCTTAAAGAACAACCAAAGCTGGATTTGGAGTCGAGTGCTGTTGTTGAATTGATTAGTTGTGTCCTCCTCTTCATGACCCCATTTCGGATTTTCTTGACAAAGATACTGCATTGGTCTGCCATTTCCTTCTCCAGCTCATTTTTCAAATGAGGAAACTGAGGCAAAATAGGCTTATGTGACTTGTCCAGGGACACACAGCTAGTAAGTGTCTGAGGCAGGATGTGAACTTAGAACCTCCTAAATCTAGGTCCAGCACTCTATCCACTCTGCTACCTAGCTGATCCAGTGTATCTGGAAGTCTGAGTACCTGGGGTCAAATTTTGCCTTTGCCACCTATAAGCCCTTAAGCAAAATACTCTCTGGGTCTTATTGTTCTTCTCTATAAAATGACACAGTTGTATTAATTCACCTCTGAGTTTCCAGCCAGCTTGAGATCAATGACCCTAAGTTAATTTCTTTATTAATTTTGGGGAAGAAAATTCAAAGTATTTTTCCTTGCCACATAATTTCCATCTGCTAGTGGCCTGTGAGCTGGCACAACTCTAAACCTCTACGATAAAAGGAGTCACTACAACCAGGTGAGATTGTTAACACCTCACTGAAGAAACCCTGGCATTTAAATAACCTCCAGGGGAGATCTTTATGGTTTCTCCTGTTCAGAGTAGGAGGAAATAGAGAGTTTGCTTTTATACTCATCTGTACCAATAAAGAACATGCCTGTTTTGGGTCACTGCTAGGATGGAACCTTGTTCTGATGGCACCCCTGACTGCTGGAATCAGGGCAAGAGCATATCGGAGGAGGTTTCTCATTGCCCATCAAATGGAGGGATTAGACATTGATCCCTGGGGTCCCTTCTAGCTCTAAGCCCCAGGATCCTAGGATCTGTGTTTCTTTTCTTAAACCTTGAGGAAAGTAGAGAGCCAGGCCTGGAGATGGGAGGTCCAGGGTTCAAATCTGGCCTCAGACACTTCCCAGCTGTGTGACCCTGGGCAAGTCACTTGACCCCCATTGCCTAGCCCTTACCACTCTTCTGTCTTGAAATCAATATTTAGTATAAATTCTAAGAAAAAAGGTGAGAGTTTTTTTTTTTAAGTCTGAGGGAGGGAGATGGGTGGTGTATTTCTTTCTGTTCCTGCTGGTACCTAGAAAGGAAATAAGAAATCTGGGAGGGATGAAGACAAAATCTAAAAATACTGCCTATCTTTAATAAGTCAATTCCAATTCTTGGAATGTGAAACAAGCCTAAACACTCATAATCATATTACATTTAAATCATTATCATTGCTCTTTGATATTTGGATTAAGTGAAAAAATTATGCAATGGTTTCCATGATTCAATGCTTCTAGGGCAATATTTTGTACTCAATTTACTTCATACAAACAGTATACTGAATCACCTATATGTATGAATGCTGTTTGCCATGGTAGAATGAAATATCTTTAAAAGCAGGGATCATTTTTTTGAAACAAAGAAAATTACTAAAATATTTAAAATAATATAAATATAAATTTAATTTAAAAATTTTAAATTATTAAAGTAATTAAATTCTGGCTGATCTTTCTCCTTTGGTTTTGTTAGAGAATTTTTTCTGGATCTCTTCTTAAAATCAAAGCTGATCTGAGCTGGAAGGACATCAGAGATCCTATGATTGAATGCCTAGGGATAGCTAAGTGGTGTAGTGGATGGAATGCTGGGCCTGGCACCGGTAAGACTTTAGTTTGGATCCAACCTCAGACACGTTAGGCTGTGTGACCCTGGACATATCACTTAACTTGTACCTGCTTTAGTTTCCTCACCTGTAAAATGGGGATAATAAAACCTACTTCCCAGAGTTGCGGTGGGGAAAATATTTGTAAAGTCCTTAGCATATTAAGATATATGGAAGATGTTTTAATGAATAAAGGGTTTATTTCTTTCTTTACCATGTGCTCTCTGCACTGTTTGTCCTGATAAAATATAACTTCCTTGAGGGTAGGAATCATATTGTTTGGCACACAGTAGATGAACACAATTCTTATGGATCAATTGATAGACCAACAGACCTTCCTCTTTGATTTTATAAGAGAATTTTACCTGGATCTTTCCTAAGGATCAAGACATCTAAGAACTGAAAGGGACACTGAGAGATAACCTAATTAAAAATTCCTTCATTTTCCAGATGAGAAATCCAGGTCCAGAGAAGTGACATGATGTGTACAAGGATTTGTCCTCATATTGTTAGATGCCAGGTTCAAGATTCTTTCCATGAAAAAGGGTTCTCTTTGCCCCTTTCACATTCAGGTAGTATAATTATTTGGTTTTTTAAATTATCTCTCTAGTATTGGATAAGAAGTCCTTTGAAGATAAAGATTGTGTCTTTCATCTTTGAGGCTCCAATATCTAATTGGGACCATATTCACTTTAGGTATTTTATAAATTGTTATTGAATGGAATTGGAAATTTAGCTTTATTACCATCTTGAAAATGACTGTCTTTCCCCTCAAAGCAGTCACAGCACAGGCAATAACCTGCCATTTTCTTTTAAAAAATTATAATTCAGTTGTGAGATCCACACATACATAGATATATACACATACATATAAACACATGGACACAAATAGATATATGCATATATACATATGTGTGTATATATATGTATATACATATATATGTGTGTGTGTGTATATATATAATGTCACACTTACAATCAATCTCTTTTACAGTAACACTAACTACAAATATGAACTAACTTTTCCAAACCACCAACTTGGACATGTTTGACTGCCACATTCCTCTCTCAATCACTGGCCAGCAGGGAGGAAAAAGGTGGGCTATGGTATCCTGGGGTCAATTCTGAATATGACATATTACCTAAGTTCAAAATAACTTACCAGGAAGGCAGCTGGGTGGCTCAGTGGATGGAGAATCAGGCTTAGAGACAGGAGGTCTTGGGTTCAAATCTGACCTTAGACACTTCCTAGCTTGGCAAGTCACTTAATCCCCATTGTCTAGCCCTTACTGCTCTTCTGCCTTGGAACCAATACACAATATTGATCCTAAGAAGGAAGGTAAGGGTTTAAAATAAAACAAACTAACTTACCTGCAGAGCATGTTTGGTAGCACAATATCCTCCAGCAAGGGGGGCTCCTATAAAGCCCAAAATGCTGGACACAGTAACAATTTTCCCTTGCTTTCTTTCCATCATGTGAGGCAAAACACATTTCGTTAAGGAGATGGTACCCAGAAAGTTAAGTTCCATTATCTCTTTATAGACATCCAGGCTTGTGTCCTTAAACAAAGAACGCTGACTCCTTCCACCATTGTTTACCAGAATGTCAATCTTGGGTTAAAAAAATTATAAAAAGACAAAGTAAATACATTAATTGGAAAGATTTTTCATTTGAAGATTACTATACTAAAATTTTAAGTAAGACATCACAATTCTAGTAAAGAACCAAAAAAAAAGTAACTACTTAATAACTCACAGATAAAATTATCATCCACATCCCTAATCCATAGGCTCCATTTACAAATCACTTATAGGTAAATGAGATGGCAAATTAGATAGAGATCTGGCCTGAGAGTGAAGAAGACCTGGGTTCAAATCCAATCTCTAGACCCTTAGTAGCTTTGCAATCCTGGACACAACGTCTCTCAGCATCAATTTCCTCATTTGTAAAATTAGGATGATGATAATAATAGTACCTACCTCCCAGGACTGTTGTGAGGAAAAAATGGGATATTTTATAAGTCCTTTGAAAACCTCTAAGGCACTATATAAATATATAAATATGTCGATATAAACAGAAATTTTTTTTAAATATATAAAACTATTATTATTATAAGCCCTTCAGAATTAAAAGTCCACAATTCTAAAACTGACAAAGGGTAATCAACAAATGAATTAATTTTCATAGAAATCATTTATGTATACCATGTGTATTACTACTCATTGTTTTCAGTTGTGTCCAACTCTTCAAGCCCCCATCAACTATACTGTCCATGGAGTTTTCTTGCTGAAGATTCTAGAGTGGTTTGCTATTTCCTTCTCCAGACAAAGAGAGGTTCAGTGACTTGACCAGGGTTACACAGCTAGTAAGTGTCTTGAGGTCAGATTTGAATTTTTGGAGATTCCTGACTCCAGACCTTGTTTTAACCCCTGAAGTATTTAGCTGCCTCCTGCATACATTAATACATACCTTCTATAAAGAAAGCACAATGGGGCAAGAATGAACCAGCTCTCACTCCTGTACCATAGACCTAATCCTACCTATGGTTTAAAAAAATGTTTTTGATTCATAAAATCATTCCTATCTTTCTGCCCCTTACCATGCCTTCTTGCCTGGGGCTATTTCTTTACTTTATTACTAAGTCTAATTATGTAGCATTCACAGTTTCTGCAGTATAAAGCTGGCAACATTTTCATTCATATTTCAGAAACAAAGGATTTTGAAAAATGCTGAAGCAAAAGTCCAACTAACTGACTCTCCCTTGTAGGTTGCAGTTACTTTTTAAAAAAGACAATGTCAACTCAAAATGCAACTTACGTGGCCAAACTGTTGGAGAACTGTTTTTGTGGCCTCTTGATGTGAACTTCTGTCAGTCAAATCAAGGGGTAAAACAAGGATATCCTTTTCTTTCAAGTTGCTAATCTCTAAATGAAGAGTTTGAAACACCTAAATGATGGCCAGATCACTGCTTGATCACATTCCCAACAAAACAACTCCATCCCACCCTTAAAAAAATGCACAGCACTAGGGTGCAGTTTTCTCTCAGTTTCTAAGAGGTGTCCAATATGTATATCTTCGGACGGTAGAACAGCCACTTTATTGGGAAAATATATTGCTTGGATTAGCAAAGAGTGGGATATACCATTTCCATAGGCAGAAGTCCAGCAGTGGGGGATGAAGAAATCATATGGAAGTCCAGACTCTATTATTAAAGTCTGATGAGGATGAAATCAGATTCAGGACAACCCTATGGAAAACACAAAAGTACTACATAGTTCCTATTTGGCTCCAAAAAGTATAGTGTTTAACACGAGCAAGACGTCCCAATCAATTTTTCAGAGAATATTCTCTGCAGAGGTATTTGTGAAATGCAGCAACAATGTTTGAAAGGGAAGGAGTAACAGCCAAATGACCCCAAGAGGCTCAAAGAATAATAAACTGTGAAGGCAAATAAGCAGCTGGCATCCAGATAAGTGTGTGTTTCCGCTTGCTATCAGTTAAGATCAGGGTCATTTCTGCCAGGAGAGGACAATAGAGAACTTACTGATGAAAACAAAAATGATAGCCAGGTGGTTCTGAAAGAAACTTAGAGGTCTAAGAGGAATCAAATGTTGGATTGTGATTGGTGATCTTTTACCTCTTATAGACCCACAATTTCTGATTTGGCTTCTTTCACTACTAATTCTCAAACTGTATTTTTGCAAATCTCTGAAATCATTCTTTTTTCCTAGAAAGATTGGGAGGATCTGATAGAATTGCATAGGAAGCCCAAAAAGCATGCAAGTTTTCATAGTGGCCAGAAAGAGTGGTAAATAAGGCAAAGTAAGAATTGGCCATAAAAGATTCTTTGACCCTACCTCACCGTTAACTTGTCAGCCTCTTTTCAGGATGAGCACATAAGTCAAGCAAGTTGAAGAAAGAATTTTAGAAGGATTGATTGAATACAATAGAGTTCTTTCTGTCTTATCACCAAAGCAAGAGTATGCTTACAGATGGAACAGAAACGTTTCTAAGAAAAAATCTGAAATTCTCAGAATTGGGAGCTTGAATTTTCAATAATATTAGCTAAGTACTTGTGACAGACTGACTTACCTTGACACTACTTTAAGGTGTTGTTAGAAATATTTATTATTATTATTATTATTACTGTTATGATTACCTCTGGTGGACTATCTCTTTACTTTGTAGAGTATGAGTTCTAGGGGGCAAATGCATAAGAAAGAACCAAAGAGTTCTGAGGAAAGAGAAATGAATTACAGATAGGGAGGGGAGGATCAGGCAAGACCATGTAAGTGTGCAAAGTATAACAAAGTATGGGGAATGACGTTAGCAAGGTGGCATCATGGTATGACATGTGTAACTGCTCTGGTTGGAACCCAGAGCACAGGGACGGGATGAAGGGGGTAGAGAAGAATGAGATGGTAAAAAAGGCAACATTTGGGTCCAAGCACTCAAATCATGGATGGGGGAACCCTCTCTCACAAAAGAAAAAAGATTCTACCAAATTGTCAAAATTGTGTGTGAGTTTAGACTTTGCCTAGAGCAGATTCATGTATAAAGGAAGTACACTGGCAACTTTACTTACCGAGACATTTATTTTTCACCCTTTCTAGTTCATTGGCTCTTCTGGATGATAGCACAAGGGATGTTCCCAATTTAGACAACTGGTAGGCAAGTTCCTCACCGATTCCACTTGAGGCTCCAGTCACCCAAACAACCATATCAGACAACTCCCATTCTGTTCAAAGAAAAATGGGGGAAAAAGGAGTATATTATTATGTTAACATGTAAATGAATGATAAAAACTCTATTCCACTCTCCAAAAAATAACTGTAACACAAAAGACAAAGGCATCACCTACAAGGAAAATATAAAAATCAAGTCTTCAGAAAAATGTTAATGTCATGTTGAATGATGAGGCAAGAAGGCAGAATACAGGAAAATTGTAAGGGAAGGGATCAAGGACACAAGTAGAAGTTTTTGGCCTTAGGCAAGAAGGATCATATCTTTTATCAGAGACTAGGGCAAAAGAGGAGAGAATTGGAGGGTTATTTTGAAGGTTTTAAGGTGCAGGATGAGGATAAAAAGGATAACTTTTATTTTTTTTAATAAATTTAATAAAACAGGATCCTTTGCTGAAAGAGACTTGGGGAGGAGATGATATAAAAAGAGACTTAAAGGAGATAGTTAGGTGATGCAGTGGATTGAGTCAGGCCTAGAGACAAGAAGTCCTGGGTTCAATTCTGGCCTCAGACCCTTCCTAATTGTGCAACCCTGAGCAACTCACTTAACCCCCTTTGCCTAGCCCATACTGCTCTTCTGCCTTGGAACCAATATACAGGCAGTATTGATTCTAAGATGGAAGGTGATAAGGGTTTAAGAAAAATAAAAACAATAAGTTGGTAATAACTGGTGTGGAAAATAGGGAGTCAATTAGGGAAAATTATAAGGTGGTTGTGTGGCAGTAAAGGCCCAGTTAAGTAGCAAACTTTATTGTGTGGCTAACTCTAGTGGCACAAATTTAGGAGAGCAGAAGGGGAGGGTAGAGGTAGCCAGAGCTGGGTGATAATAAAGCATGAGCAATGGATAGAAGAAGGAGGCAAGGGATGGAAGAGTAATAATAATAGGCAGTGTATAAATGAACTGACAGACTCTAGCCAGTACTTCACGTCTATGTGGTGGGGGAATGAGACAAATCTGAGGAGTTTCTTGCATTTGGAGCAAATCATTAGGCTTGAAAAAGCCCAAGTACCAGTTGAGGTTCTGACAACAAGAGGTCTGGGGTTCTGGACCCTGGTTCTGGTCAGATTCCTGGAAATGAGAGTTCTTAGGTTGGCGAGAGAGGCAGTGAAGAGGGAACACTGTCCTCAGTGGGCCCTGGGCGAGGAAAGGGAACTCTGTGAGTTGTGGCTGTGAATCAGGGCAGAGAACTAATATATTACAGGCCTGTGGGGACTCGTAATGCAAATCCATGCCCTGAGCAGTCTGAAGCCAGAGACGTGGCTCACAGGAAGACACAGTCCCAGATCCTTCTCCAGAGTGGTTATTGCACCCCTGTTCCTCCCAGGAATGTTCAGTGGAACTAATTCTCCACTTCCTGACCTGTGGCAAGGACCTGCCCCTGACAATGCAAAGAAAATTAAAGGTTGATCCCCACCACTCCAAATTTGATCTGACTCAGATGTTCCTCAGTCTGACATTGATGCCTCAGATGATATTTGCTCTGCCCTACGTAGTTCAGAAAATTCTTGTGGGAATAAAATGCAATACATGATGCCAAGTATTTTGCATTATTACCCAACACGGATCAGGAGAAGTAAAATGTTGTCAGTTCAATCAGATAAAAGGAAGGATTTATAATCTCCCAATAGGCAAATCCATTTACCACTCTCAACACCCAAGACCTGAGAAAAACACACAGGACAAAAGTGAAATCTTTCTCCTATTGATAGATGGTCCCATGAAAGGAACAGCTCAGCCAAGCTCACATTTTGTCATCTATTCTGTTTCTCTAATGCTATTAAAGTTGTGTTAAGACAGTGAACAAGATAAAAGCTACCAGTCTAACTTCAGGGGACTATTAGAAAGGCTTTCAAAAATGCTCAATCAAAATGGGGACGGTCCTGTTTGTATGAAAATATTTATAGTTGCTCTCTTTGTGGTAGCAAAGAATTGAAAACTAAAGGGATGTCCCTCTTTTGGGAAATGGCTGAACAAACTGTAGTATATGATGGTGATGGAATACTATTGTGCTCTAAAGAATGATGAACAGGATGATTTCGGAAAGAGCTGGAAAGACCTAGGTGAACTGATGCAGAGTGAAATAAGCAGAACCAGAACATTATACACAATAACTGAAATGTTGTGGAATGATCAATGTGATAGACTTTGTTACTAACAGCAATACATCCAGGACAATTCTAAGGGACTTATGAAAAAGAATGTTATCCACCACCAGAAAAGGAAATGTTGGAGTAGAAAAGCTGATGGAAGTATATGATTTATCACTTGTTTATTTGGGCATATATTCAGGAAATGTAAAAAAAATGCTCAAACACCTGTTGGCTGGAAGCATGGCTCTACCTTCGCTATTAGAATTCAAAGGCCCTTGGGGTGGATCATTCATTTTTTCCCACTTATTTTGGGTAAGGCAGAAAGAGCATGGATTGGGAAGTCGGAGATTCTTTGTTCAAATCTCATCTTTCACCCGTGGGATTGGGGCAACTCACAGATGTATGCAGAGAGGATGTTAGAAAATGCAAACTAGGGGGCAGCTAGGTGGCTCAGTGGATTGAGAGTCAGGCCCAGGTCCTGGGTTCAAATATAGCTTCAGACACTTCCTAGCTGTGTGATCCTGGACAAAACACTTAATCCCCATTGTCTAGCCCTCATCACTCTTCTGCCTTGGAACCAATACATAGTATTAATTCCAAGGCAAGGGTTTAAAAAAAAATGCAAACTAGCAAAATGAATTGCCTTTCTCTGAACTTCGTAAAAAGGATATTTGCATAACAAAGTATGAAACAGTAATATCTACGGGCACCCTGGGCAAGGTTTACTAAGCATAAAGGATAAACGACCCTCATCTTTCACATCAAGTTAAGTAAGTGGGAGTAACTCCTTGAGTTTGCAGAATAATAAGCTTTCTGATGCTAAGGAAACCAGAATGGGATGAAGAGCAGGAATGACCAGGGGAGGGGCCATCCCAGATTGATGACTTGAAAGCAAAAACTCCACCCTCTAGCCAAACAATGGGGATTCTCCAGTCTGGAAACTCTTCCCCATCTGGATTTGACTGGAGGCGTGTCCCAAAACAACAGGCAGCGAGTCCAAACCCCCAGCGCGTTCCTTCCCAGCCAGAATCCAGAGCTTCCCAGAAAGTCAGAATCCCCGATCTCTCCTCCCTTTGGAGAAGGGTTGCCCGGGCGCTGCACAGTCCTGCTTTCTGGCTCTGCCAGGAAGCGCCAGCCGCTCCACTCGGAACTCTTCCAGCTCTGGGAAGGATGCTTTTATTCTTCACTAGAAGCAGGGCGGAGGCCGCTCCCCAGCCACCAAGGGAGGCCAGCAGCAGCCACCCCCACCCCCGGAATTGAGTCACCCGCCAGTCCCTACGGCGCCCGAGTAAGGTCCTCACCTGGCCGGCGTCCTTGCCACTCTGCCCACAGCAGAGTCAGGTCGCCGTCCGCCCGCACGAAACGGACCAGCTGCACCCCTAGGTAAAGGAGCACGCAGACCAGCAGCAAGGACAGGAAGAGGTCCCAGCTCATGCTCACTGCGTCTTGCTCAGCTCCCAAAGAAAATGCAAACGTAGTGGCCGCCTCCCTCTTTTCCTGGGCTCTGGCCGAGCAATCCGGAATCAGCACAGGCGCAAATCGATAAGCTACTTAGCCCCGGGACCTCCACAAGACTCTAAATATATTTTCTCAAGCCCCGCCTCCTGCCCCGCCTGCAAACTGGTTCCGCCCTGTATGTACTTCTGCCAAGGGAGGAGGAGAGAAAGGACTTTAGAGATCACAGCGCAAGGTACACGGATATCCGAGAAGGACTTTAGAAGTCATTTAGTTCGGCACTCTCGTTTCACAGATGAGGCTACTGAATCCTAGAAAGGGGAAGTGATCTGTCCAAAGTCCGACGGGGGGGTGGGGGCAGGTAAGGGAGGGGGTAGGGGGTCGGAGGGGAGGGGAAATTTGAACCTAAGTTTCTCTTACAAATCGATACTCTGGCTTTCTCTTTCTGCATCCTGCGGCTCCAACCTCTTGGGGCGCTATTTTGAAGTGTGCACACTAGGGGGCTGCCAGGTGACTGGATTGAGAGGCAGGCCCCAAGATGGGAGGGCTTGGGTTCAAATGTGGCCTCAGACCCTTCCCAGATGGGTGACCCTGAGCAAGTCACTTAAACCCCATTTGCCTAGCCCTTATCGTTATTCTGCCTTGGAACCAATGCACAGTATTAATGGAAGGGAGGAAGGGAGGGAGGGAGAGAGGGAGGAAAGAAAGACAGAGACAGAGAGAGAAGAGAGAGAAAGAGAGAGAGCAAGGAAATTATTTGTTTTGTATCATTAATCGGAAGGCAGTTAGGTGGCCAAGTGGATAGAATGTCAGATCCAGAGTCAGGAAAACTCATCTTAAGTTCAAATCCAGTCTCCGACAGGTGCTGTGTGTGACTCTGGGCAAATCGCCTCAGTTTCCTTATCTGTAAAATGAGCTGGAGAAGGAAATGGCAAACCACTCCAGTATTTTTGCCAAGAAAACCCCAAATGGAGTCATAAACAGTCAGACATAACAAAACAACAAATAACCCTTGAGAAAGGTCAGGCAAAGTCGAACAGAGTCTGATTTCTAGGTACTTGCTCCCTTGTTCCCACTTTCAAAGCTCTGGTAGGATACACTCACACTGGACACTCAGAAGTGTTGTGATGTCACTACAAGTTCCACTCTATTTCCTGCTTGGTTAGGGAAGGAAGAAGCAGAAGGAAAGTCTCCTCCTCTTCCCCTCCCCCCCCCAACTCCCAGGAGTGCATTAGTTAATATTTTGTTTACCATCTAATTGCATTTCAGGGCTGCTGCTCCAAAATGTATGTGCTGACATAAACTAGACAACCCCAAGCTGTTTCTTCCACTTGTTTCTTTCCCTCTGTACACCGAAAAGAACAAGGATCTTGAGATAGACTTTTGTGAGGTGGCTACTCTAGGAATTCTTGATTTTCTCATTTGAGGATGACTGGAAGCAGATGCAACTATGGAGAATATAAGCACCAAAAGAAAGATGAGCCTGAGTAGCCCTGGCTTGCTAGAAGACAGATACTGAAGGAGCTGTTTGGTGAGGTAAAAATAAAATCAAAAGTCTATGCTAAATGCTCCATGGTTAAATATTTTAAATATCCTAAAAGTATAGTAGGGATTATCAGAAATGGTTAATGGTTTAAAGCTTTGTCACTTCATGCTTAAAAATCTTTTGTGGCTTAAAAAATTTCTTTTGTGTGAAGGAAATTAATAGCTGGCCTATATTCAATCTACCAGTACTTTGAGTCCCTTTCAAATTTCTTTTTGCTGTGACACCGAGACTTTTGAAATAAGACAAACTTTTGGCTCAGGAAAAGGGAGATTGTATGCATTAAAAAACCAGATATGCTCTTGTGACTAGCTTTTTGAAAGTCAAGGACTAAGATCTCTATGGGGAGTGACCCTACAGCTTTTATGTACCTTCTGGTACTGTTGATATGTGGCTGCTTTTGTGGTACAATAAATTATAGGTATCCCCTCCACACCTCAGGTTAGGCGCCTTCAATCTGGAAAAAACATGTCCAATTTTTTGGCTCTGCCATTGTACCAGAGAAGTCTGAACTTGTTCTTTTTCTTTTGTGGGGTGTTTATAGTACTTTATTTAAAAATTTGGGTTAAGTATTTGGTCATAGGCTATACAGAGGTCAGTGTTATCTCTACACTGAAGCCTTTTGTGTCATTTTTTTCTGACTTTTGAGTTCTTTTTTGCAAACTTTAACTTTTTACTTATTTTAACTTTAAAAAAGAAATTTTGTATGTTTATGGTATAAAAAGATAAATTTTTTTAGAAAATAGGAAAATGTTCTTATTATACAATGCTATACATGTATTTCATGCATTTCTGAGTTTCTAAACTTTTTAAACCCTTACTTTCCATCAAAGAATCAACAATATAGGTAGAAGAATAATACAATCTTGTGAGTAATAATGCTGATGAATCAAAAATGCTGAAAGTTTGGTTCTAGGTTCCTCACTGATGTATGTCCTTCTATAAGCTTAACATATCAGTTCCACCTACTGTGTTAGGGATCTCTCTCCAGTTCTTGTCACATTTCTTGGATACCTGCAGAGCACACTTTATTGCTCTTGCTCTGTAACTGGGCCAACTTCATTTCTGGTCATAAATGTCTCTGATCATAACTGTTATATTTTATTGGTAACAAGATTATGCCCATTATGTACTTCTCTGTAGCAATTTGAGAGATTCTCAACTCCTTAGAGATTATGAAATTCCATATTCCATGACTCATAGTAATACAATATCATCAGAGGAATATTGAGAGTAAAAAAGTGGGCCTTCCTCAACTCCCAGGTCACATATATAAACAAGATGGAAGACCAGACATATTCTTTGATTCCCTTGACCACTCAAACCTCTCTAAAATGGAAATTATACATCAAAGATCAAAAAACTTCAGCTGTCTCCATGACTGAGGATACTCAGAATCCAAAAGCATTGAAAAAACTCCCTCAAAAGAATTACTTTCTACACTGAGCTCACTCAGCATGCCTGCCCCAGGCCCCACACAACCTCCTTCTTTCCAGTATCATGTAAATCCCAGACTGAAGACCACTGAAGTCTACTCAGGTCCAGGCAGATAGCCAGATCTACAGTGCTTCAGATTTTGGATGTTCACTGGGGCTACATAGCCTGCAGCATCTGTCTGCCAACAGATCCCTGCAGAATATCCAGGAACAGAGGGAAAGGGGCAGTACTAATTTCTGGGACTGAAGTAGAGCTCAATGCCACCTCCCCTCTCTCCTCCAAGAACCTCAGAATCCTAAATGACAAAAATTAACCTGAAGCATGGCAACTCTCTGAATCACCAGTGCTGGACCAGAGAACTGAGGATCAGAGAAAAGAAAAGAGGACACCAGGATGGGACGCAGTCTGGGGGAGAGGATGGCACTGCACTAAGCATGAGGGAAAATACTCAAGACACAACTAGATTCATTTCTATCCACCTCAAAGTCACTTTGGGGCAAAGACAAATTACCCAGAGTCAGAGGAAGCTGAAATACTTTGAGACTGAGCTCCCAAGGAGAGTCAGAGAGTCAGAAAACAGAGACTGAGCAATAAAGGAAAATAAGGGGGGAAATACGGAAATTAGAAAACTTGAAGACTTAGAACATAAACAGATATATCAACAAGGAAAACGTTATCAGCAGAAAGAAATGAAATGTAACCTTCAGATTTAGTAAACAATTTCAAGTATCTATGAAAAAATATTATAAAACAATGGAAAATAATCCAAAATTTGATGAGACAGAGGATTCTATGGAAGCTGAGGATAATATGGGAAAATAACGTGCTGTTTCTGAGTGGTTGAGAAGAGAACTGAGAACTATGGGAGCAGAATTCATGGCCTTCACAGCAAAAACAGAAAAAGAATAGAAAAACTGGAATCTGCAATAAGTCCTTCCAAAGAAACAAGAGAGAACAATAGATTAGGAATGCAGATTTCTTAGACAGAAGGAAAATATTGAAGGAAAATACTGAAGAAGAGAAAAAACATTAAAAAGAAAAATGATCTATCCTTAGTCACTTCCTAGCTGTGTGACCCTGGGCAAGTCACTTAATTCCCTTTCCCTAACCCTTACCACTCTTCTGACTTAGAACCATTACATAATATTGATTCTAAGATGGAAGGTAGGGGTTTTAAAAAGTGAGAGAGAAAAGGGAGACCTTGAAATTCCAGTGAGGGTTATAATGAAGAGATGGGTCTGGAGCATTACGGATGGAACCTAGCTAAACTCTGCCTTAAAGAGAATCAATGTTTTATTTTTTTTTCTAATTTGATTGTTTTATGGAACTATGTTATAACATAGGAGGGTGACTGAAAGGAAAGGAGGGAATAAGGAGAATAGAAAGGGATGTGTGATGCAGGGGAGTTAATTCAAGTGTTAGTAATGAGGGGATGGTGACACTGAGTGGTCTGAGGATGAGAAGAACCTGCAGGGAGTGGGAGAAAAGAAGGGCAGAAGGATTGAAATAAACAGAGGAAAAGAAGACAAGCCTTGTTTTAATAGTGAGGGGGTTCTATTGATGAAGACTTCTATAGGTAAAGAGTTGTATCATGAAAGATGGAACCTTGTTCTGGGTGTGACCTGGGTTATTTGGTGCTTGAAAAGACCTCTTGACCTAACTTTGGAGGGATTTGGATGTGTTGAGACCACATGAACCCATGGAAGAGATTTTGAGGCAAAAGAGGAAAAGAATGTATTGAGGGAGAGGGTATAAATCAGTGGTGGACTCCATAATCAGAGGCAGAGTTGAAGGAGAAGGGTTCTACCATGGAAAATATCTTCTCTGTCACCTTCAGGAACTGACTCTTCTGGGAGTGAGGAATAATGGAAAAAAGGGAATCCCTGAGGCAAGCTCTACAAGGCAGTGGCAGAAGCTCCCAAGAAAGGAGAGCCCAGAATGGATACCATGGAAATAATTCCATGAGGAATACAGAGAATAGATAAAGATAAGGTAATTATAAGAATGAGTAACCAGAGAATAAGGGTCTAGAATAGACAGAAAAAGAAGATACATAATGAAAAGCATGAGAGAAACCCTTTCTGGAGATGGGCACAAAAAATAAAATAAAATAAAATAATGAATATACCAAACTAATTGAAAGGGGGAGAGGAATCTGGAGTCTACTTGATTGAGAGGAAAAAGGAAGAGAAGAATTAAATAACCAGATAAAAGCAGGACAGAAAAAAAAGAATTAGTAAGCAAAACTTAGGGAAGGGGAAAGAGTATAGTAAAAGAAAAGGATTAAGGATAGGAGAAGAGAGATATTAGAAAAGATCCATTTTTAAAAAGAATAAGCTAAAGTAACTGATGGAAATTTAGTACTGTATTTAAGGCAGAAGAAGGAAAAGTTATATTTAAAAAAGCAATATTAGAGACAAGTGAAAGAAAATACCAATATAACTCATAACTTTAGGTGTGGATGAATTAAATAATCCAATAAAATGAAAAAATAATAGTATGGATAAGAAAGCAAAACTTTCATCTGTTACTTACAAGAAATATATTTTAAAGATAAAGTCACAGAAAACAAAACTGAGGGTTTTAATTTGATTTTTATTTTATTATGCATCAAATAAATCCAAGAAAGCAGTAGTTGTAATAAACAACAAATATCCCCAAATATAAAGGGATAAGCAAGGAGACTCCATTATGGTGAAAGGAATCATGGAAAATAAACCAATATCAGCATAATGAACATATTCTCCAAATGCCTTAGCATACAAATTCTTAAAGGAAATAGATATAACACAATGGCAAGACAATGCAATATCCCTTCCACATTTTTGGATAAGTTTAGCAGAAAGATAAACACAAAGGAAAATATGAAATTGAACGAATTGCTGGAAATATTAGAAATAAAAGACTAATGGTAAATTGAAAGACTAATGGTATTTTCTAAATTGGATGGCAAAAGAATTTACATTTTTCTAGGTCCCGCATGTACAAGATATTACAAACAAATGTAAAAAGCCAAAGGAGTTGATAAATTCTTTACAGGCCATAACTCAATAAAAAAATAGTCATTGGTTCTGAGACCATGAATAAAAAGCATAAACCTAAATGGAGATTTAACAATCAACTTAAATAAGGAATAGAAAACGAACAAATTGGGGGCAGCTGGGTGGCTTAGTGAATTGAGAGCCAGACCTAGAGATGGGAGGTCCTGCGTTCAAATATGACCTCAGATACTTTCTAACTGTGTGACCCTGGGCAAGTCACCTAATCCCCATTGCCTAGCCCTTACCACTCTTCTGCTTTAGAACCAATACATACATAGTATTGTTTCTAACACAGAAAGCAATGGTTTAAAGATAAATAAAATAAGAACAAATGAAGGAAATAATAAATAATTATGTGAAAGTGATTTTTTTTTAATTTATGGAATTATTCATCAAATACGGGAATGAAACTACCAGGGAATTCTTCCGAGTCAAAATGGGGCAGGTATATCCAGTTCTTTGGATATTTGAGGGAAAAGAACATAATGGCAGTGAGGAGTCATACCTCAATCATATTTTAATAGGGCACAGAGAGTTCAGGGGCAGATGGCACAGAAAGTACAGAGGCAAATTATGCAGGAATAGAGGTGAACTGCAGGAGGATGGGGATGGAATGATGGAGGAAGGCAAGCAGCATGGGGCAGAGAATGGGGAGAGGGAGAGCTACAGAGTCACTTTTATGACCATGGATTGGCATTGGGAGCACTTAAGGCAACAACCTTTAGGAGATGGAAGAGTGCTGGGGGTAGGGGGAGAAATCTGGAATTCTCATTGTAATATGGTATTAGTGGGGGATGGTCTAACTCCTTTCCATGTTACCTTGGAGTTAGTTAATTAACATATCCACATCATCTCAAAGTTATCAGCAATATCTGGTTTTCTGCAGGTCTTACTGCCCATGTCTGGAAGTTTATCTGAGACTTAAAGACTATTAGCAGTTAGCAGGACCAAAGGGCTCTTACAACACGCCTACCCGGCTTCCCCTGATTTAGTCCATTATCTCAGAATATGACTTTTAATTAACTTATGATATATAGTTGTTAGTAACCAATATGTCCCTTTGATCTTTTAGAATGGGCCAAAAATAATTTCTAGGTTCCCCTTTGCAATCTTACTTTCTTCTATTATTACTTTATCCTTGCTACTTAGAAACTTATTTACTATACTAACTAGAAGGGGGAAAGGTGGTCAAAGGGACCAATATAAGATAAAATTTTAACAGAGAAAGAAAATCATGAGGATAAAATAATATACCCAAACTTCTAGCATGCAGTAAAAGCAATCATTAAAGGGAAATTTATAACTGCACAAATATACATTAACAAAAGAGAAAAGAGAATATTGATGAACTGAATAAACTTTTGTAAAAAATGGAAAGTCAACAAATAAATCTAAAATAAGCATAAATTACTCTAAGAAATTATAAATGAAAGGAAAAGCTGATTCTTTGAATAAACTAATGAAATTGATTAACTTTAAACTAATCTTATTAAAAAGAAGAGAGCTGAAAATCAAATCAATAAAAATAACAAATGAGCAGGATGAAATCACAACAAAACCAGAAGAAATAAAAAGGATAATCAGAACATATTATGCAGTTACATGCTAACAAAACTGAAAAAAAAAAAGAAATAATGGATTAATGTCGAAAAGATAAAATACCAAAACAATAGGATGGCTAGATAGAGGTCTTAAATCACTCAGTCTCAGAAAATGAAATAGATCTAACTATAAAGGAACTACCAAAGGGGGAAAAAACTCCTGATCTTAATGGATTCAATGGAGAATGCTATCAAAAATTTAAAGAACAATTAGTACCCATACTTAACACATCTTCCTCCCAAATTGAGAGAAATTACTCTACCAGAATCCTTTTATGAAACAAATATATAATAAAAATAATAAAAATTATGAAATATATAACATAGAATGAAAACCATAGGTCAGTGGTCATTAATGAATATCAACTCAAAAACATTAAATAAAATCTATCAAATTCTAGCATTGTACCCTAAGGAATCATTCATTGTGACCAAGGAGGATTTAAATTGGGATGCAAGGATGGTACAACATTGGAGGGGGAAAAGAACAATTAGTCATATTAAAAGCCAAAATATCCCAACCTGTGTGCTCTCAGTAAGTGCAGAAAAAGCCTTTCACAAAGTATAGCATTCTTTTATGCTAAAAGCCCTTCAACATCTAGACAAAGAAGGACCTTTTCTTTAATTTCATTAAAGCATTTATATAAAAAACAAAAGGCATCCTTCATTACATGCTATTAGGATGTTCTAGAACCTTTTCCAATGAAGTGAAGGAAGGATGCTTCTCCCCACTATTGTTTGATGTTGTTCTGGAAATACTAGAAACAGTAATAAGAAAAGAGAAAGAAATTAAAGGCATGAATATTGGTAAGGAGGAGATAAAACTATCCTTATTTGCTGATGATATAATGACATACTTAGAAAATCTTAGGGAATCAGCAAGGATACTAATTGAGATAATTAGTAGGTTCAGCCAAGTTACAGACTATAAAATAAACCCTCAAAAATCAACAGCATTTCTAGATAATAAAAATCAAACCTAAGAAGCAAAAATAGAAAGGGAAATTCTATTCCAAATAACTACAAAATATATAAAATATCTGGGGACCAACCTACCAAAGCATATAGAATACCTATATAGATTCGATTACAAAGTATTCCTTAAATAAATAAAGAATAATTTAAATAGGTGGTGGAATTCATTCAGTAATCATGGCTAGCCTATGCTAATAAAAATGAAAATACTTCCAACGTTAATTTATGCTATACTAATGAAATTACCAAGGGAATTCTTTATGGAACTTCATAAAATAATAACAATTCATCTGGAAAAACAAAAAATCTAAAATACCAAGGAAAATAGTGAAAAAAAAAGTTGAAATTAAGGAGGAATAGTACCTTTAGACTTCAAACTGTATTATAAAGTAGCAATCCTCAAAACTATCTACTATTGATTAAAAAATAGAAAGATACAGATTTGACAAGGGATAATCAAAAAACAATGGGACTCAAACCCAGGATTTGATAGAGAGGAAAACAAATGGTCTAGGACTAAATTCCTTCTATGATGAAAATTGCTAAAGAAAAACCTGAAAAGCATTCTGGCATAAATTAGGTTTAGGCTAACATCTTATACTAGTAGTGTCAAACAGAAATGGATTCCTGTGTGCTGTCCTTAGTGTAGAAGGTGTGTGGGATGGGGAGCAGAGTTCTGAGTGACCTCTGGGTCAATGAATTTGTTTTTTAATCATCTGATTCTGAGGGTGGAGACAGCTGAAGTAGCTTTATCTTTGGGGCATAATTTCTATTTTGGAGAAGTTCAAGAGGTCATGAGGAATCAGAGGGAAGTCTAGATTTCCATTTTGTTGCTCATGTGATCTGGATGGAAGGAGGAGGTATATTCTTTTTTAAAAATTTATTAGTTTTAAACATTTTTTAAAAAATTGAATTCTGAATTTTCTCCCTTCTAAGACTTCTTCACCTATTGTGAAGGCCAGAAATGTGATCTCAGTTATACATATGAAATCATAAAAAACATATTTCCATATTAGCCATCTTGCAAAAGAAAAAAAAACTAGAAAAAGTTTAAAGTGAAAAAATTAGATTTCAGTCTGCATTCACACTGCATCAGTTCTTTCTCTGGAAGTAGATAGCATTTTTCATCTTAAGTCCTTAGAAATTGTATTGTAAAGAACAACTAAATCATTCACAATGGATTATTTACATTGTACAATATTGGTAACACTGTATATAGTATTCTCCCGAGTCTGCTCATTTCTGTTTGCATGTTCATATACGTTCCCAAGTTCTTCTGAAATCATCCCCCCTCGCCATTTCTTATAGCATATTAGGATTCCATCACAATCATATACAACTTGTTCTATCATTCTCCAATTTATGGATGTACCCTTGATTTCTAGTTCTTTACCTCTACAAAAAGAGTTGTTATAAATATTTTATACATATAGGTCCTTTTCCTTTGATCTCTTTGGGATATATACAGTAGAGGCATTGCTGGGTCAAAGGAAATACACAGTTTTATAGCCCTTTGGGCATAGTTCCAAATTGCTCAAGCAAGTGTATTCTCTTATTTTTTTAACAGTTTACTTTTCCCTTAATTAAATAAAAAAACAATTTTTTAAGTTTTCATTTTTAAAAGTTTGAGCCAAATTCTCCCCTTACCCTTTGCCCCTCCCCGCAGACAGCAAGCAATCTAATATAGATTTTACATGTGTAATAGTGTAAAACATGCTTCCATATTAGCCCTTTTGTGGAAGAGAACTTGAAAAAAAACAAAAGAAAAGTGAAATATAGCATGTCTTGGTCTATACACAAGATAAAAAGGGAAATGGCCACTGGGAAAAAGAACTTTTGTTTTGGGAAAAATATTCCCACTGAGTTTATATGATAGCAATTGCTGATGAATTGAAGAAACAGACTGATATCACGGGAACTTGCCCTCCAGATGACCCCCTAATGCATTCCTTATCCCAAGAACTAAGATTGACATGTCCTTATTCATGTAGTACCATAAGACTATGTTATCTCAGAACTTCAGGTTTCACTGACCTGACCTAGGTCACCATGACCATATATGTTAAAGAGAAAGAGCTGGGTAGCAGAGACTAAGACTGACGCACCTTCCCTTTTGGCGCCTGGGTTTCAGGACAACCCCCCTTCTATATAAGCCAGGTCTAGGAAAGGCTCGAGGTCTTCCACTTCTCGTGGAGGCCCAAGCTATAGCTTGAATAAAGTACCTCTTGTGAATTGCATTACCGTGTGTGTCTCCTCCTTGGAATCTGAACCAGAACTGGACAGAACATTGTGGGGCTTGTCCAGGATTCCAAAGGTTTGGACCACACAATGGTAAAGGTACTTGAATCCCTGAAGGGAAATCTGAGTGTGTTTGTCTGTGTGAATGTGTATGGGGAAGGGAAGAGTCTGGATCACAGCATATAGCTAAGTGGCTGGCAGATTCTGTGCTCTGTGGATTATATGGAGACAGCTTATGGCCAAGTTGGATCCATTAAGACCCCCTTTCACCTGTTTCTGAGTGAGGACCTGCCAAGTATGCGGTTCCCGAGTCCCACAAGGGGCTGGGCCAGAACAACCAGGAAGTGGAAGTTTTGTTTTGAGAGACTGAGAGATTTCCCTTCTAGAGGATTTGTTAAGAGTACTCAGTAGGGGGGCAGCTGGGTAGCTCAGTGGATTGAGAGCCAGTCCTAGAGATAGGAGGTCCTAGGTTCAAATCTGGCCTCAGACACTTCCCAGCTGTGTGACCCTGGGCAAGTCACTTGACCTCCATTGCCTAGCCCTTACCATTCTTCTGCCTTGGAGCCACTACACGGTATTGACTCTAAGATGGAAGGTAAGGGTTTAAAAAAAAAAAAGAGTACTCAGTTGGAACTTTGGGGTGGTTAGAGGCCCCCTGCCCAAGTTGGAGTTGGGACAGGGACCGGATCCCTGTAACAGAGGTTCAAGTCCTCTGAGGACCCAATGAGTCGTAAGGAGCACCGTTAGATGGTGAGTATGAAAAATTTCCACGCTGGCAGACATGCCAAGGAATAGGATCTCTAAGATAAGCCCCTGGGTTTGGGGGAGTGTAAGCTTGCCTGCCCCAAAACCTAGTGAAAGTCTGTATCTCTGTTGTTTGTCTTCCACATCTATTTGTTGTCTGGATTTTACTATTTGTCTCATGTGTCTTTCTATATTTGGGTCTTTCATCATCCTCATGGGCCAACAAACATCTACCCCCTTAGATTTGGTCCTGGCTCACTTCTCCGTCTTTAAGGAGCGAGCCCAGAATCCCTCACTGTTAAGAAGGGACAACTTGTCACCTATTGTGATTCGAAGTGGCCTACCCTTGAGCTTGGATGGCTGAAGGGAGGCACCTTTAACTTGGGGGTTATCTCCTTCCTCAGTTCCTGCATCCTGGACCCCAGACTCTTTGGTCACCCAGATCAGTCCCCATATATAATCACCTGGCAGGATCTGGTTCTGAACCCACCCTTGTGGTTGCAGCCTTTCCTACAACCTTTGCAACCTTCCCCTTCCCTACCCCCCACAAGGCAGGACTCTCCCCAAGTTCTAGTCTTCCAACTACAGGTGACCACTTCTCCCCCTTCCTCACCCAAGAAACCAGTTCTACAGGCTTCAGACAATAGCCCCCCTGATCCTTCCCCGCCTCCTTATGCCCCCTTGTATCCTGATCTAAATCATCTTCCGGAGGAGGCAGTCACCGCAGCTAGCTCCCACTCTAGTCTCCCAGCAAGTCGCACAAGGGGAAGAGGGAGGGTGCCAACTCTTGAGCCCAAGATTGAGAAACCTTCTTCTACTAGTGCCATCTTAACTGTGTGGGTCATGGACCTGTCAGTTCCAAGGGCCCCCCGACTTTACCAATATTGGCCATTTTCCTCCAGTGACTTCTATAACTGGAAGACCCAAAACCCTCCTTTTTCCTAGGAGCCCCCCAAAATAATTGATCTATGAGAGTCTATTATATCCACCCACAATCCCACTTGGGACAATTGTCAGTAGCTTTTGCAGGTCCTTTTCACCCTCAAAGAGCATGAATGCATCTTCATGGAGGCCCGCAAAAATGTGCCTAACGGGGTCGACGCTGTCCCATGACCCAGCAACACCTCATCGAAGAAGCCTTCCCTCTCACTCGTCCCAATTGGGATTTTGAGCAACCTGAAAGTAGGGAACATCTCCATGTCTATTGCCAGATTCTCATGACTGGTCTCCAGGTTGCGGCCCGCAAGCCCACTAATTTGGCCAAGGTTAATTTAGTTAGACAAGGGGCAGATGAAAGTTCAGCAGCCTTTTTAGAACATCTGCAAGAGGTATTCTGGCTGTATGCCCCCATGTACCCCCAAGCAGAAACAAGTCGGGCTGCCATTCTTTTAGCCTTTGTTAACCAAGCGGCACCAGATATTCACCGCAAGCTCCAGAAGAAGGATTTAGGGAACCAGAGTATATCTGACCTCTTACGAATTGTGGAGAGGGTTTTTAACACCCAAGACACTCCAGAAGATAGGGCCAAAAGGAAGGATCTGGAAGAAAAAGAGGAGAGAAAAAGGAGAGAAGAGAGGGAAGAGAAACACAGGCAGGAAGAGAGGCAGAAAGACCATAGATGCTAAAGAGAGGTGACCCACATCCTGGCAGCCAGCCTGGTTCAGACTCCTCAGACTCCTCCAATGGGTAATCCAAAACCTCAGGGGATACCTGATAGACCTGTCCCTCAAAGGCTACCAGGGTGGAGGAACAGGTGTTTTTAACTGTGGAGAAGGGGGCCATTGGGCATTAAATTGCCCTCAACCCTGCCTGGGGTGGGGATGTGTGAGAAAGAAGGTAAAATATCCTTACCCTTCAAAGAGAGGAGGATTGAAGAGGATGGGACTTGTCATCCCTCCCCGAGTCCTGGGTAGCTGCTAAAGTGGAGGGAAAACTGGTTAAATTTTTGGTAGACACTGGAGCTGACAAGTCCATCCTTAGGAACCCCTTTGGAGATGTTTATTTGCAGGCTAGTTGGGTCCAAGGGGCCACTGGAACCCACCGCTATAATTGAATTACGAAACACATTGTTAATCTAGGATATTATCTGGTGTCCCACTCTTTTTTTGTTATTCCAGAGAGTCCTACTCCCTTATTGGGCCAGGATCTCTTGCACAAAATTGGGGCCCACATTCATTTTACAGATTCAGCAGTTTCTGTCACAGACAATACTGATGCCCCCTTACAGGTCTTGACTTTAACCATCCCAGAAGAATACCGCCTCTATGAGCCCCTCTACTCCCAACCACCAGCTTCCATCCATAAGGTTGTCCAGTTGTGAGTGGATTGGGCCCCTGGGGTATGGGCAGAACTCTCCAAGGTAGGTCTGGCCAAAAACAGACTCCCGTCATTGTCACCTTAAAACCAGGTGTAACGCCTATTCGGATTAAACAATACCCCCATGACCCTGGAGGCCTGAAGGGGTATCACCCCTCAGATCAACAGACTCCTAGGTTTGGGTATCCTGGTACTTTGTCACTCCCCCTGGAATACTCCCTTACTACCGATCCAGAATCAGGGAGGGATAGAATAACGCCCAGTCCAGGATCCAGGGGAAGTGAATGCTAGAGTTGAGGACATCCACCCAACTGTGCCTAACCCCTACATCTTGCTCAGCTCTCTCTCTCTCCCGACTTGACCTGGTATACTGCTCTAGATCTGAAGGACACTTTCTTTACCTTACCCCTGGTGCCCTCCAGTCAGCCAATTTTTGCATTTGAATGGTTTAATGAAAATACTCAGACATCTGGGAAACTCACCTAGACTAGACTACCCCAAGGGTTTAAAAATAGCCCCACACTGTTCAGTGAATCCATGGCTCAGGACCTTCAAGATTTTCAAACTACCCACCCTGAGGTCACCCTCCTCCAATATGTGGACGACTTTCTTTTGAAGGCCTCCTGTACCTCAGATGATTGTGAGCAAGTCACCCTAGATCTTTTAAAGACCCTGGACCACTTAGGCTACTGTGTAAGTGCCAAAAGGCATCCCTGGTCCAGTGGGAAGTCAAATTCCTGGAGTATAAACTGAAAGGTGGCCATAGATGGCAAACTCAAGCCATGAAAGACACAATTCTGCAGATTCCAAGGCCCTCCACAGCCAGGCAACTCAATGAGTTCCTTGGCTCTGTGGAGTATTGCAGATTGTGGATACCCTCCTTTGCTGAAATTGCATAGCCCTTATACAATCTGACCAAAGAATCCCCAGACTTGGAATGGACCCCTCAGGCCGAAGAGGCCTTCCAACACCTTCATAGGGCCATACTTGAGGCACCAGCCCTAACACTTCCAAACCCCGAAAAACCCTTCCAAATCTTTATTGAGGAGAAACATGGGGTTGCAAAAGGGGTATTAACCCAAAGGTTAGGACCCTGGAATAGACCAGTGGCATATCTTTCAAAATGCCTTGACCCTGTAACTGCTGGGTGGCCCCCTTTT
The DNA here is from genome assembly GCF_027887165.1 of Monodelphis domestica. Taxonomy (NCBI): domain Eukaryota; kingdom Metazoa; phylum Chordata; class Mammalia; order Didelphimorphia; family Didelphidae; genus Monodelphis; species Monodelphis domestica. The sequence goes on from NC_077227.1 coordinate 269,292,052, forward strand.
TTTCTCACTGTAGCCTCAGCTGCCTTGTTAACTAAGGATGCTAACTAATTTATGGACAATCTTTAATTCTCTCTACCACCCATGCTATTGAGGGGGTATTGAAACAGCCGACGAGCCACTGGTTTTCACATGCCAGACTGGCACATTACCAATCACTGTTATTGGATACTTTATGCATCTTGTTCAGGGTCATCTCTTCACTCAACCCGGCTGCCCTACTGCCCAATCTATCTCCTACCAATCTGGCCCCTATACATGATTGTGGAGAGGTTTTAGCGGAAGCGATCACTGCTCGACCCGGGTTATAAGATGAACACCTACCAAACAGTGCTAATCCTATTCATGGATGGCAGCAGCTTTCTTGAAAATGGGCACCGCTTGGCCTGGGCGGCCATCGTGAATGCAGCAGGTGAAACTGTGTGGGCAGCAGCCTTACCCAAAGGAACCTCAGCCCAAAAAGCTGAGTTGGTTGCCCTAACGCAAGCCCTTAGGAAAGCAGAAGGAAAAGAACCACAGTATATATGGATAGCAGGTATGCCTTTGCCACCCTGCATGTGCATGCCCCGATATATTGGGAAAGGGAGTTTGTTACCTCTGTTGGAGCCCCAGTCCATAATCTTCCTGAAATCCAGGATCTCCTATTGGTGGTCTGGGAACCAAAAGCAGTGGCATCAAAAGGGAGACTCCTTGGAAGCTGTAAACCTTAAAATTTCTTAGACTTATAAATGTTGGAAATTTCACCATTGGGAAATTTCATACTTGAAAATTTCCTACTGATAGTCTATTGGAATGTGAACCCCCCCTTGGCATGGGAGGGTCCTTCTCCTCCCTACTTAAGATTACTTTACGACAGAAATCTTTTGCTGAACAATGGAAAGGGCTTTGACCTATGCTTAAGCATAGAACAGGAAGTTCTTTGAGTCATGATTGATTTTAGAATTGATACAATAGAGATACTTGGAATGACAGAACCAGGTCTTGGAACTTCCAATCTCCACCCTACTCAGGGTAACAGGATTTAGGAAGGGCTGCAGCAAAGGATCAAGATTTAATTATTTGAGAATATGACCTTCAACAGACATGTGCAAAGCCACAGACCTCTGGGCGGTCCTGGGTTAAGCTAGAGCCACCATTGGCACAGGGAAGACATGGACAGTGATTGGTAGATGTGAGAACTGAGGGGAGGGAACTGAGATGGTTTCCTTAAAGATAGAGGGGTCTGAGGACTGAGGGAGAGTTGGAGAGGTTTTGCTCTTAGAGGTTGTGCTCTGAGAAGCTTGCTCTGAAGGAAGCTGGAGGTGGAGGCCCCTGAGACTGTTTCTCCATTTTGGTCACGTGAGTGATAGGGACTGATCTCTTTTCTTTGCCTCAGCTATCTAAGGCTTGGGCCTTTTGGCCCAGCCTAAACAGAGGGGGTATTTAAGCCCTATTCCCTTCTCTCTCTCTCTCTCTCTCTCTCTCTCTCTCTCTCTCTCTCTCTCTCTCTCTCTCTCTCTCTCTCTCTCTCTCTCTCTCTCTCTCTCTCTCTCTCTCTCTCTCCCTCTCTCTCTCTCTCTCTCTCTCTCTAATACCTTTCTTCCTCCTGTTTGTAATTAAACTCCATAAAAGGTTGACTGCTGACTTGAGTTTTCATTAAGGAATCACATAGCTGAATTCCTTGGCGACCTTAAATTAATATATATCAGTCTTTTAAAGTGATTTCCTTGTCACAAAGCCTGAGGGAACAGATTGGCAGATTGGGCAGCCAAACAGGCAGCTCGGGGACAAGTCACGATCCTCACCACAACTACCATCCCATCACCACCAGATGGAGAACCCCAATATACTGAGGAAGACATTACTTAGATCAAGTGCCACCTAGGACAAACAGAAGGAGTGTGGTACCATGACCCCAATGGGAATCTGCTCCTTCCAGAGGCTTTAGGGAAGCTCCTTACTACCCACTTGCACCACCTCTCCCACCTAGGAGACCAAAAACTCACACAACTCTTGGACGAAGGCAAATTCAAGTATATAGAGAGAAGCTGATTCCTTTGCTGACTGGTTGATTTTTGTACAACATGCCAGCTCCTTCGGGCAGCCAAACCTGACAAACACATTGGGCAGAGGATAAGGGGACAAAGGCCTTGCCAACATTGGGAAATTGACTTTACTGAAATAAAACTGGGAAAGTTTGGGTTTAAATATCTCCTTGTTCTAGTTGACACCTTCTCAGGATGGCCAGAGGCGTTTCTGACTAAGACCGAAACTGCATTAATAGTTGCAAAGAAGCTTCTTGAAGAAATCATCCCTCGGTATGGGTTACCTGAGACCATTGCCTCAGACAATGGTCTGGCTTTCATGAGTAAAATTACACAAGGGGTGGTCACAGCTCTGGGGACAAATTGGAAGTTGCATTGTGAACATAATCCCCAGAGGTCAGGCAAGGTAGAGAGGATGAATAGAACAATTAAGGAGACTTTAACCAAATTGGTCCTCGAGACTGGCATAGACTGGGTGATCCTCCTTCCCTTGGCCTTGTTCCAAGCCCAGAACACCTCAGGACCCTCATCCTTAACCCCTTATGAAATCCTGTATGGTTCCCTATACCCCATTCTTCCCACACTCCCAAACCCGAAGGGAAGAAACATACCTCTTGAACTATGGCTTATGCTGTTGTGTCTAGCACATTTTCAGAAGAACCTTTGGCCTCAAGTCAGGGACCTCTTTCAACCTGCCCCTTATGACCCCCACCCTTACCAACCTGGTGACTGGGTGTGGATTAAAAGACATCAGAAAGGCTCCTTACAGCCCCGGTGGAAGGGTCCCTTTGTAACCCTCTTTGTTACCCCCTCAGCACTCAAAGTGGACAGGATTGGACCTTGGATACACCATTCCTAGATCCAGAAAGCAACACCTACTGACTTTCCACCCACAGACTCCTGGACTATCCATAAACATCTATCCAATCCACTCAAGCTCTGAGTGACCCATAGAAATAAGGTTCCTGCTGATCCTGTACTTCTTGCTCTGCCAACCTCTTAATTTGGTACAAGAATCTCCTAATCCCCATCAATCCTGGCAATGGACTCTGCAGAGATGGGAAGACCAAGTTGTCGTCAAGTTGGTCGCTACATCAGGGGCCCCTTCCTTCACAGCATACCCTTGTGATTTGGCCCCCATAAAACCTTACCTGAACCAGCTCAGATACTATCTCTGCCCCACTTCAAAAGTGGGTAGATCTTATTGCAATGAGCCCCATCACTATTATTGTGCTTATTGGGGCTGTGAGACCCTTGCCACCAACTGGGTCCCTGGGGTCCCTGACCCATGGCTCACACTTCAGTGGGGCCCTTATGGCTGTACCCCATGTAAGGTTGATGGGACAGGGCACACCTGACCATTAAAATAGGGAAACTGCCAATACCTCAACCTCACTGTAATCTAACCCACCCATGATGGTTGACGGGAAAAACTTGGGGATTCTGTTACTATTTAGATGGATATGACTCAGGAGGCCTTTTGCTCATCAAAAAATCACCTATACCCAGAACCCCAGCTGCAGTCATGGTTGGACCAAATCCTGCCTCAGCTGGACCGAATCCTGCCTTGCGACCCCTGGCCCCCAACCTTCCTATTATCCCCCTGCTGTTCTTAGCCCCCTGTGGCCCATAGTCAAAGAATCTTATCATTCCCTGAACAGTTCCTTCCCCAACCTTACTTCTCATTGCTGGCTTTGCCTGAGTGCAGCTCTACCTTACTATGACGCCATAGCCCTAAATACCAGCTACAACTCCTGCCAGAGTGATTCCCCTCCTGAGTGTGACTGGGGAGACCGGAAGGTTGGCCTTACCCTCCAGTCTATCACAGGTTCTGGCATCTGTGTTGAGAATCTTACCCTAGCCCCTTCTACTTGCATCCCCGATACTCCTAAGTCCTAGGCTAAGTATCTCATTCTACCCCAGGGAACCTGATGGGCTTGCTCGAGGACTGCCTTACGCCCTGCATTTCCATGGCTTCCTTATCCCAGGAATACTGTCTGCTAGTTATGGTCCCACCCAGGATCCTCTATCACAGTAATGATCAGTTCCTAACCGCTTGGCAGAAACTTCTACACCTCCGGGAATGCCGTGAACCAGTCCTAGCCATGACCCTCACATCTATTTTTGGTTTAGCAGAGTTAGGAACGGGGATAACTTCTCTTCTTTCCTTTAAAGTAGAACTAAGCTCCCTACATGCTGCAGTTGATACTGATCTCCGCTGCATTGAACAATCCTTGAAGGCCTTAGAGAAATCCCTTACTTCCCTCTCGGAAGTAGTGCTTCAGAATTGGCCTCCAAGAAGGAGGCCTATGTGTTGCACTTGAAGAATGCTGCTTCTACACCAATCACACAGGGATTGCTAGGGAATCTCTAGCAGAACTTAAGAAAAGCCTTGACCAACACCAGAAAGTGCAGATTGAGGCGGGACCCTGGAACCAACAAATCTTTAATTGATCCCCCTGGCTCACCCTGATCTCCCTGATCTCCACACTTGTAGGACACTTTGTCATTCTCATCCTCCTTCTGGCTTTTGAGCCTTGTATACTCAATCACTTGGTCCAGTTTGTGAAATACCAGATTAACACAGTCCAACTCATGGTCCTAAGACAGAAATATCTACCCTTAAACAACATCAATGCCCCTACGAGGACCCTATTCCCATGAGTAGGATTCCTCATTTCCCTAAAAAAGAAGTGGGGAATGAAGAAACAGACTGATATCACGGGAACTTGCCCTCCAGATGACCCCCTAATGGATTCCTTATCCCAAGAACTGATTGACGTGTCCTTATTTATGTAGTACCATAAAGATATGTTATCTCAGAACTTTAGGTTTCACTGACCTGACCAAGGTCACCATGACCATATGTTAAAGAGAAACATCTGGGTAGCAGAGACTAAGATTAATGTGTCTTCCCTTTTGGCGCCTAGGTTTCAGGACAAACCCCCTTCCCTATTCCATCTATATAAGCCAGGTTTAGGAAAGGGTCTTCCACTTCTCATGGAGGCCCAAGCTATAGCTTGAATAAAGTACCTCTTGTGTATTGCATTACCGTGTGTGTCTCCTCCTTGGAATCGGAACCAGAACTGAACAGAACAGAATAACTCTATCACAACACAGAAAATTCCAAAGGTTAAAACCTAGGTTTTATTATCCTTAATCACAGGTTTTGAGTTCCAAAAATGAACTCTGAACAAAGCTTTATACAGAGAAAAGTTGTCAGAGAGATAGAGAAATAATTTTTGATCTATAGCAATCTTAAAATCTTCTTAGACCATAGTCATACTAATCAAAACAGAATCATAATCTTGTGCAACTATAAAACTTACATATTAAAATTAATTCCTGATCCAACCATTCTGGAGGGTAATTTGGAACTATGCCCAAAGGGCACTAAAAGGCTGTCTGCCCTTTGATTCAGTCATAGCACTGCTGGGTTTGTACCCCAAAGAGTTAATAAGGAAAAATACATGTACAAGAATATTCATAGCTGCACTCTTTGTAGTGGCAAAAAATTGGAAAATGAGGGGCTGCCCTTCAATTGGGGAATGGCTGGACAAATTGTGGTATATGTTGGTGATGGAATACCATTGTGCTCAAAGCAATAATAAACTGGAGGTATTCCATGTGAACTGGAATGACCTCCAGGAATTGATGCAGAGTGAAAGGAGCAGAACCAGGAGAACATTGTACATAGAGACTGATACACTGTGGTACAATCGAATGTAATGGACTTCTCCATTAGTGGCAATACAGTGTTCCAGAACAACCCTAAGGGATCTATGTGAAAGACCACTATCCACATTCAGAGGAAAAACTGTGGGAGTAGAAACACAGAAGAAAAACAACTGCTTAATTACATGGGTCGAGGGGATATGATTGGGGATGTAGACTCTAAATGAACATCCTAATTCAAACACCAACAGCATGGAAATGGGTTCTGATCAAGAACACATGTAATACCCAGTGGAATTGTACATCGGCTATGAGACGGGTGGGGGGAGGGTAGGGAGGAATAGAATATGATTTTTGTAATTAAGGAATAATGTTTGAAATTGACCAAATAAAAATTTTAAAATGGAAAAAAATTAATTCCAAAGTTCAGTGTTTACAATGGTCTAAGTGGAAATTTATATTTCACAAATTAAAATATAGATTTTGAGCCAGGAGGGATCTTTCCAGAAATAAAGCAGATTACATTACTTTGGGAAGTCCTAGATCTCTTTTGACTTCCTATCTCAGGAATTTAAAAGGTTTCAGTCAGCCAAATAATCTCCTAATAAGGAGAAATTGCTCTGAATCCCATTAATAAGATTAATAAGAGAAAATAAAAAATTGTCACAATACTTTATAACAAATTTGATAAGGGAGATATATAAATTTATAATTATAATGATAATTAATACATATATGTAAGAGTAATAGTCATTCTCCATGACATTGAACATGACATATGTAAAAGACTTAAGAAAGAGAAGCAAAGAGGTAGAATTTGAGGGAGATGGTACATGAAAGCAAAATACAAATTCTGAATACATATATTGAGTCATTAGAGCTTCAACTGCATGGTGAAAGTCATATCTCTTTCTCACACACAATATGTCCCTTGATTCACATATCAAATTCATCCCTTCTTCCAACAGTTGATTCTTCTGTTGAGATCTTTTCTTGGTTGAGATGAGATTTTTATCTCCCTCCTGAATCAGAGCCCATTTACCCTTGTATATTCTACCTCTATCTTCACTCGCCTAAATATGTTTTAATTATTATCCATGATTGTCTTTTTGGTAATGAGCATTTGGTGAATGGGAGCTAAACTGGCCGACAGTAAGCTGTTGCTCTTCTTTTAGAGTGACCATGGGAAGTAGGTTTAATTCTGAACTCCAAAGTAGAACATCATTTCAACTTAGACTGCAAAAATATGTTACGTGTAATTGATAGATATAATTCTAGTACAATATCACACTTGGAAATTGGTGAAGGGAAGACACAAGTGCACAGTCTTGGCCCTTCTCTTGCTCCCCACTGAGACTGAAATCATGTTTTAATTATTCCCCCCTCAAAAAACCCTTAACTCCTATCTTAGAATCAATACTAAGTATATTGATAAGATAAGACTAAGGATTGATTTCAAGGCAGAAGAGCAGTAAGAAGAGCTAGGCAATTAGAGTTAAGTGATTTGCTCAGCACAGCTAGGAAGTGTCTGAGGCCAGACTGAACCCAGGATCTCCATCTCTAAGCCGGGCTCTCTTTCTATTGAGCTACCTAGTTGCCCCCAGAAATCTTATTTTCTCTTGGAGATGCAGAATGAGGTAATCTAGACCTTATCTATCTAAATATATTGCTGCAGTGAAGCCCATCCAGAGTCCCTGTGACCACAGTCAAATGAATATATAGTATCCTTGGCACATGGCACAGTTTCTGACACATAGTAAGTTTTTAATAAATGCATATTGATCAATTATAAAATGATATCTTTAAAAAAACAAACTACTGAGGGCAGCTAAGTGGCTCAGTGGATTGAGAGTAAAGCCTAGAGATAAGAGGTCCTGGATTCAAATCTAGATTCAGATACTTCCTAGCTGTGTGACCCAGGGCCAGTCACTTAATCCCAATTGCCTAGCCCTTACCACTCATCTACCTTGGAACCAATATGCACTATTGATTCTAAGATGAAATGTAAGTGTTTAATAAAACAAACAAACAAACAAACAGCTCTGAAAAAAATGCATGCATGACATACTTTCAAGCTTAAGCTGCACTATTAACATTTTCTTGATCACTTTTTTAAAGTGTAGATAATCAACAAAACAACAGATCAATCCTTGATTCGTAGCATTAGCCAGTTTCTGAGATTATAAATGTTACTGTTGAAAATTTGGCTTTTGTGACTGGTTTGAGCTGCCTCTAGCATAGCCTCAAAAATATTCCAGAGCTCTATTCTGAGCCCCTTCATCCTCTATCTATATAGTCTCTTTCATTGATTTAAATTCCTTTTAAATCTATCATCTCTACATAGATGATTCTCAAATCTATAAATTTAGCCCACATCTCTTTCCTGAGCTCCATTCCCACATTTCCATTTCCCATCAGTATCTCAAACTCAGCATGTCCAAAGCAGAAATCATCTTTCTCTATAGCTGTGCCCTTTCTAACTTCCTTAAATCTACTGGGCAAATCATCATTATGCCAGTCACTCAGGTTCACAATCTAGTTGTCTTTGATTCTTCATTCTTCCTTCCCTCATAAACAATCAGTGGTCAAGTCTTCATAAGTTTCACTTCTCCAGTAGCTTTCTCATGGGTTTTCTTCCCCACCTCCCCATGAGTCCAGGACCTCCTCACTGCTTCTCTGGACTACTGAAATATCCTCCTACTTGTTCATTCAACACTCAATCTTTTCCTCCTACACACATATTTCTACCAAGGAAGTATTCCTAAAGCACAGGTCTGACCATTTCATTCCAAACTTTGTGCCTTCTCATAAGCTGTTACTCATGCTCTCCCCCTTCACCTCTGTCTCATGGAGACCTTAGTTTTCTTCAAGCACTGTCAAAGTCAAGAAGACCTGAGGTCAAATTCTGTCTCAGATAATTATTGGCTGTATGTTCCTAGGCCTGTGATGGCAAACCTATGACATGTGTAGCCATTTTCGATGACATGGGGCCTCATACAGGCTCAACATTCTTTGCAGCCCATCAGGGAGCCATGCACACCCACAGCCATAGCCACGGCCATGCCCCAGCCCGGTGGAGGGGGGGGAGGGCTGCTCCACTGTTGGCAGCTGGGGCCTATGGGGCTCCCAAAGGGGTGGGAAAGAGGAGTATGCATGCAGAAGTAATGCCCTTAGGCAGGAAGGCTGGAGGGCAGCAGCCCCTGCTCTCCAGGCATCAGGTTGGGGAGGGCCAAGGCAGGGTGGGGCCAGGTCTGTGGAAGATTGGGTGGGACTCTGGCCCATAGGCAAGGGAGGAATGCCTGGAACCAATTACCAGACACTTTTAGCACCCTGAAAAATATAGCAATGGCTTACTCACAATTTATCCCTCTACGTACTTTTGTGATACTTTATTCTCAATGTTAATTAATATCAAAACCAACAAAAGAAACAGATTGGCAGATGAGGTTAATAGCTCTTGCTTGGGCTTGAAGTGTACAAAATATCAACCTTCAATTGAAGATTTAGCCAATGAAATTCAGCAACAAAAAAGTCACTAATAGGCAGGTTAGTTAAAAAATCTCCCCTCCCCCTCACTTATCTTAGTTCACAGCACCCCACACAAGTTAAATAATATCAAGACCAACAAAAGAAACCGACTGACAGATGAACAAAGAAGTCACTAAGCAGGTAAGTTAAATAATTAGTTTTTGGTTTATTAAATACAGTTATATATTATAATTATACATTTTTGTTATTTAAACTATAAATATCACGAAATTATCTTTTTTTTCTCAAAGTGACACACCACCTGCGTTATACTCAGTTTTTTGGTGAATTTTGACATACCAAGCTCAAAAGGTTGCCTATCACTGTTCTAGGAAATTCATTTAACCCCCTTTGGCCTCAGTTTCTTTATCTGCATAGTCAATAAGTAAGAAGTATTTTTTTATCTTGAGGGGGTGGAATCAAAATGACAGAATAGAAAGCTCAAACCACTATGAGAATACTCTCCAACCAAACTTAAAATAATGCCTGAAAAAGAATACTGGAGTGAAAGAACCAACACAGAGATGAAATGAAGTAACTTCCAAGCAGAGAACAACTTGAAAGGTAGTCAGAGAGGATCTGGTTCACCAAGAAGTACCAAGGCAAGCCAACAGCAAGCCCCACTTCCCCACATTTACTGTTCAAGGTTCTGAATCTAGGCCCAAGCCAATGTCCAAATTCTGAGACTCTGCCTAAACTTATAGCAACGCAACACCATATATACTCCTTAAAGTTCCAAGTCCCAGCCAAAGCCTGCAGTAAGGTCCAGAATCCCAGCATGAGGCAGTTTGTGCAGCATATCTGGTCTGTATTAAATCCAGAGAGAGGCCCTGAGCCCAAGCACAAGATAGTCCACAACTTGTTGGCCCATGTAAGCCCAGAATGGGGGCTTAACATAGGCCCAGAACTAGCTCAAGGAGAAGCTACAAGCCCCCGAGGCAAGGCAGTCCACAGTGTATCTGATCAGACTAAGCTCAGGGTGAGAACAAAAGCCCCTACCAGAGCCTGAGGCTAGACTTTGAGCCCCAATACAGAATAGCTCACTTGTTTTATTTATTTATTTATTTATTTTTAATTTTTATTTGGTCATTTCCAAACATAGAATAGCTCACTTGTGCTCTGAGCTCTGCAAACTTTCAGGGGGCAATTGAATCAGCTGAGGGAGGCAGCTTTCAGAGCTCTCAGCCCACAGGCCATCAACCTTGGAAGTACTGAAACTTGCAGAAACCCAGAAATAGAGCTAAGGGTAGCATCAACGAAAAACTGAAGTTTAATAAAGTGCCCTCTCTACCCTGAGATCAGAGGCCACCTTTAAGATGAAAGTAAGAATCAAGAAAAAACCTGGGAAAATGAGTAAACATTAAAAAATCCCTAACCATAAGAACATTTTTATGATGACAAAGAGCAAGACACAGACACAGAATAGGACAATGAAAGTAAAGCAAATACATACAAAACTTCAAAGGAAAATGTGAAATGGTCTCAAGCTCCAAAAGAGCTCAAAAAGGATTTAAAAAACCAAGAAAGGCAGAGGAAAAATGGGGAAGAGAAATGAAAGCAATGCAAGAAGAAAAAAACAATGGAATTGGCAAAATGGAAAAAGAGGTTCAAAAGGTCATGGAAGAAAATCATTTCTTAAATATTAGAATTGGGCAAGTAGAAGCTAATGACTTCACCAGACATCAAGAAACAATAAAGCAAAAAAAAAAAAACAGAAGAAAGCATGAAATATCTCTTAAAAAAAAAACTTGGAAAATATATCCAGGAGAGACAATTTAAGAATTTTTAGATTACCTGAAAGCCATGACTTCAAAAAAATCTGGATGACATAATACAAGAAATTATTAGAAAAAAACTGCCCTAATATTATTGAACTAGAGAGTAAAATAGAAATTAAAAGCATCCTCAGATCACTTCTGAAAATAAATTCCCCAAATAAGAATTCCCAGGAATATTATAGCTAAATTCAATAACTTCTAAGCTAAAGAGAAAATATGGCAAGCAGTCAGAAAAAATCAAATATCATGGAGCTACAGTCAGTATTACACAGAACTTAGAAGCTTTGCTATTAAGGGATCAGAAGGCTTGGAATATGATATTGTAGAAGGCAAAAGATCTAGATTTACAACCCAGAATCAGCTATCCAGAAAAACTGAGTATATTCTTTAAGGTGGGAAAATGGTCATTTAACAAAATAAAGGATTTACAAACATTCCTGATGAAAAGATCAGAAATAAATATAAAATTTGATGTACAAAGACAAGACCCAAGAGAATCCTAAAAAGGTAAATAAGAAAGAGAAAATTTAAGAGATTCAATAAGGTCAAACTGTGTGTATTCCTACATGTTAAGATAATATTTGCAATTCATGAAATTATTTAAATGAGTATTAGAATATTTAGAAGGAATATACATAGATAAAGGGTGTGGCAATAAGTTGATTAGGATGATATGATGTGCAAAAAAACAAGGGGTGAAAAAGAGAATGGGAACAAGAGAAAAGGGAAGGAAGACATGGAATGGGGTGAATTATCTCACCTAAAAAGGCATGAAGACTTATTATAGTGGAAGGGAGGATGGGAATGGTAATGGGTAATGCTTAAACCTTACTCTCACTGTAATTGACTCAGAGAGGGAATAACAACCATATTTATTTAAGTATAGAATCTTATCTTACCCTATAGAGAAGTAGGAGGGAAATAAAAAAGGGGAAGTAGGGAAATAGAAGTGGGGAAGAAATAGGGAGTGGTGATTAAAAGCAAAACATCTCTGAGAGGGGACAGGAAATAAGCAAGATCAAAAGGAGAAAATAAGATGGAGGGGCAATACACAGTTGGTAATTATAACTGTGAATGTAAAAGGGATGAACTCACCCACAAAATGGAAGAAGATAGCAGATTGCATTAAAAACCAGTATCCTGCAATATATTGTTTACAATAAACACATTTGAGGTAGGAAGACATACACAGAGGAAATGTAAGGGGTTGGAGAAGAATTTATTGTGCATCATATGAAGTAAAAAAAGAAAAAAAGCAGGAGTAGCAATTATGATCTCAGACAAGGCAAAAGCAAAAAAAGAGATCTGATTAAAAGAGATAAGGCAGGAAATTACATCCTGATAAAAGGTGTTATAAACAATGAAGTAATATCAATACTACACATATGTACATCAAATGATATAGTCTCTAAATTTTTTTTAAACCCTTACCTTTCATCTTGGAATAAATACTATGAATTGGTTCCAAGGCAGAAGAGTGGTAAGGACTAGGCAATGGGGGTCAAGTGACGTGCCAAGGTTCACACAGCTGGGAAGTGCTTGAAGCCAGATTTGAACCTAGGACCTCCCATCTCTAGGCCTAGCTCTCAATCTACTGAGCTACTCAGATGCCCCCTCTAAAATTTTAAAGGAGAAATTAAATGAACTTCAGGAAGGAATAAACAGTAAAACTTTATCAGTGAGGGACCTCAACTTCCCCTTTTCAGGTCTAGATAAATCAAACCAAATATAAATGAGAAAGAAGTGAAATGAGAAAAGGAAGTGAATGAAATTTTAAAAAGTTGGCACTAATAGATCTCTTGAGAGAACTGAATAGCAATAGAAAATAATATACCTTCTTTTCAGCAGGAAATGGCTCCTACCCAAAAATTGATCATGTATTAGGGCATAAAAACTTTGCAACCAAATACAAAAAAAGCAAAAATAACAAATGCATCCTTTTCAGACCATAATGCAATAAAAATTATAATCAATAAGGGTCCATGGAAAGACAAAAATTAATTAGAAACCAAATAATCTAACACTAAAAAAGAGGTAGATCAAAGAGAAAATTATAGAAACTATTAGTAATGTCATTTAAATAAAATGACAATGAGGAGGCAACATATCAAAATTCATGGGATACAGCCAAAGCAGTAATTAGGGGGAAATTTATATTTCTAAACACTTACATCAATAAAATAGAGAAAGCAGATCAATGAATTGGGCATGCAACTAAAAAAAACTACAAAAAGAACAAATTAAAAATCTTTAATTAAAGACTAAATTGTAAATCTGAAAAATTAAAGCAGAAATTAATAAAATTTAAAGTAAGAGAAACATTTGAACTAATAAATAAGATTAGGAGTTGGTTTTATGAAAGAAAAAATAAGACAGAGCATTGATTTTATTTCAGAAAAGAAAGGAGAAAATCAAATAATCAGTATAAAAAAACGAAAAGGGTGAACTCACCACCAATGAAGAGGAAATTAAAGCAATCATTAGGAATGATTTTGCCTAATTATATGCAATCAATCTGACAAGCTAAGTGAAATGGATGAATATTTGTAAAAAATATAAATTGCCCAGATTAACAAAATAGGAAATAGAACATTTAAAAAATCTCATCACAGAAAAAGAAATTGAATAAATCTTCAATGAATTCCCTAAGAAAAAATCCCCCAGGGCCAGATGGATTCACAGGCAAATTCTGTCAATCATTTAAAGAACAATCAATGCCAATACTATACAAAATATTTGGTAAAATAAGTAAAGGAGTCCTACCAATTTTTTTAATGAAACAAATATGGTACTGTTACATAAGCCAGGAAGAGCAAAAACAGAGAGAGAATGTTATCAGCCAATTTCATTAATGAATATAGATAAAAAAAATACTAACAAGGAAACTACAGCAATATATCACAGGGATCTTTCAGTATGACCAGGTGGGATTTATACCAGGAATGTAGGACTGGTTTCCTATCAGGAAAACTATGAGAATAATTTACCATATCAATAACCAAACTAACAGAAATCCCATGTTTATCTCAATAGAAGCAGAAAAATCTTTGATAAAATACAATATCCATTTTTAATTTAAAATGCTAGAAATAAATAGGTCATTCCTTAAAATGATGAGTAGTATCTATCTAAAACCATCAGCAAGTTTCATCTGCAATGAGAATGTTAGAATCATTCCAAAGAAGATCAGGAGTGCAGCAAGGATGCCTATTACTACTACTATTATTTAATATATTAGAAATACTAGCTTTAGCAAAAAGAAAAGAAAAAAGGAAAGAATTAAAGTAGGCAATGAGGAAACCAAACTGTCACTCTTTGCAGATGGCATGATGGTATACTAAGAGAATACTAGAGAATCAACTAAAAATAGTTTAAATAAATACTATCTTTGGTAAAGTTGCAGAATATAAAATAAATCCACATAAATTATCAGCATTTCTATATGTTACCAATGAACTTTAACAGCCAGAGATAGAAAGAGAAATTCCATTTGAAATATCTCTAGACAATATAAAATTCCTGGGAAGCTACTTCCCAAGACAAACCCAAGAATCATATGAACACAATTACAAGACATTTTCACACTAATAAAGTCAGATCTAAACAACTAGGAAAATATTAATTGCTCATGAATAGCTGAGCTTATGTAATAAAAATGACAATTATACCTAAATTAATTAATGTATTTAGTGCCATACCAATCAAACTACCAAAGAATTATTTTATGGAACTAGAAAAAATAAGAACAAAATTCATCTAGAAGAACCAAAGGTCAAGAATATCAAGAGAACTAATGATAAAAAAAAATTGTGAAGGAAGGAGGTCTAGAAATAATAGATCTCAAATTGTTCTATAAAGCAGCAGTCATCAATACAATCTGGTACTGGCTAAGAAATAGAAGGGTAAAACAAAAGAGTAGATTAGATACATAGTGCAAAGGGGTAGCAACTTAGTGTTTGATAAACCCAAAGATCCCAGCTTTTGGAATTAGAACTCACTATTTAACAAAAATTGCTGGGAAAATTGGAAAACAGTATGGCAGAATCTAGGTATATCTCATATACTACACCAAAATGAAGTCAAAATGAATATGTTATTTAGATATAAATAGTGATACCATAACTAAATTAGGGGAATATAGAATAGTTTACCTGGCACATCTTGGAGAAAAGAAGAATTCATGACCAAACAAGAGATTATTATAACATGTAAAATGAATAATTTTGATTATATCAAATTAGCTCTTTTACAGACAAAACTAAAATAACCAAGAAGAGAAGGAATGCAACAACCTGGGTGAAAAAACTTATAACAAATGTCTCTGATAAAAATCCAATTTCTCAAATTTATAGAACAAAGACAAATTTATAAGACTACAAGCCATTCTCCAATTGACAAATGGTCAAAGGATATGAACAAGCAATTCTGAGATGAAAAAATTGAAGACATCGATAATCGTATGAAAAAATGTTCTAAATCCCTCTTGGTTAGAGAATTACAAATTAAAACAACACTGAGGTACCACCTCACAACTATCAAATTGGGCAATATGGCAGTAAAGGAAAGTGGTATATGTCGTAGGTAAATATGTGGAAAAATTGGATACTAATGTATTGTTGTTGGAATTGTAAACCAGCCCAACCATTCTGAAGAGCAATTTGGAATTATGCCCCCAAAGCTATAAAACTGTGTATGTCCTTTGATCCTGTAATGCCACTACTAGGTCTGTATCCCAAAGAGATAATAAAAAGGGGAAAGGACCTACTTGTACAAAAATATTTTTAGCAGCTCTGTTTTTGGTGGCAAAGAATTAGAAATTTAGGGGATATCCATCAGTTGAGGAATGGCTGAACAAATTGTACATGTTGCTGATCAATACTTTTGTGCTATAAGAGATGATTTCAGAAAAAAACTGGAAAGTTCCACATGAACTGATACACAGTGGAATAAGCAGAACTGCTAGAACATTGTACACAGTAATAGCAATAGTTAGGATGATCAGCTATGAAAACTTGGCTACTCTCAGTAGTGCAATGATCTGGGTTAATCCTGGAGTATTTATGGCAGGGAATGCTATCAAACTCCAGAGAAAGAACTGTTGGAGTTGGATGCAGATCAAAGCATACTATCTTTCACATCAGTGTATTTATGGTTTTATTTTGGGATTTTGGTTTTGTATGAGTGTGCTATTACAACAATGACCAATATGGAAGTGTTTTTTGCATGATAACAAAAAAAGAGTAAAACAAACCTTTACCTTCTGTCTTAGAATCAATATTAAGTATCAGTTCCAAAACAGAACAGTAAAGGCTAGGCAATTGGGGTTAAATGACTTGCTAGAATCCTTTATTTATTTTTATAAGACCCTTACCTTCTGCCTTAGAATCAATACTAAGTGGGGAGATCAGTAAAGGTTAGACAACTGATTTGCTCAGAGTCATAGAACTAGGAAGTGTCTGAGGCTAGATTTGAACTCAGGACCATCTTATATTCAGGCCTGGCTCTCTATATACAGAGTCACCTAGCTGCCCTTTGGCAAGCATTTATCATGTGCTTGCTGTGTGCTAGGTACTGTGCTAAGTGCTGGGGTTACAAAAAGGGGCAAACAAGACAATTCCTTCTCTCAAAGACCTGAAGTTGACAATCTAATAGGGAAGATAATCGACAAACAACTATGCAGAGATAAGATATACAGACCATCATTCCCATTAAGAAGATTGGGAAAGGCTTCTTCTTGTTTTTGTTGTTTGTTATTGTTATTGTTGTTGTTGTTGTTGTTGCTGTTGCTGCAGAAAGTAAGATTTAGTTGAACTTTGAAGGAAGCCAGGAATTCCAGGGAGCAGATATGAGAAGAAAGAGAATTCTGAGCATGGAGGTCAGCCAGTCAAAATTCACAGAACTGGGAGATGGAGTGTCTTGTGTAAAGGATATCAAGGTGTCATCCGGTGTCATTGGATGGAAGAACAAATGGCAGGACATAAAGTGTTAGGAAAACTAGAAAGACAGGAAGGGGCCAAGTTAAGAAGAACTTTAAAAGTCCAATAATTTGAACCTGGAAGCCACTGGAGTTTACTGAAAATGGGTAGGAGAGGATGGCAGGGAGTAATCTAATCAAATCTGTACTTCAGGAAGATGTGAGGCTGTACCAGGGTGGTAGCAATGTCAGAAGAGAAATGGGAGATTAAAGAAGATATGTTGTTTAGGTAGGATCAATAGGACTTGGTAACAGATTATCAAGGTGAAAAAGTAAAGTTATTGGACTTAATAATAACATCTACCTCAGAGGATTTTTTTGAGGATCAAATGAGGTAAGGAATGTAAAATGCTATAAAAGATAATTATTGTTATTCCAGACGGAATCAGGTGCCACTTCCTTCCATCATTATTTCTTTTATTTTCTGGATTTACTTCTCTGTGTACCAGTTGCATCTCCCTGTTAGAATGTAAGCTCCCTGAGGGCAGAGACTGTCCCATTTTTGTATCTGTACAGCTAAGGCAAGGCACATGGTGGGTTCTGAACAAATGAATATTGATTGATAGATTGTAACTTTAGCATCCTCCCTGTAATCTTATAGACAATTTGTTTAGCTAGTCCTTTCCCTAAAAGCAAATGAGTCTATCCCTCTATGAATTATTAGAAATTTATAAAATATTAATTATAGATTATTGATTTATTTCATTAAGCCTTCTGTGGGTATGTATGACAATCTTTGTCCAAGAGAGACTTTTTAAAGTTACCATTGTACAATATTGCTGTGTCCACAAATGAGTCTACACTGCCCTCTACTGGAAGGATTATATGCATTAATCAGAGGCTGACTAAAAACTGATTAAAATAAAAATTAAATTGAATTTTAGTTTCATTAAGAAGGTGCTTAGAGCTAGCATTAGGGGTCAATAATCACCTGGCAGCTACATTCTAGTGAGCTATAAAATTATCTATTGATTGAATTACTGTTTTCAAATCTCCTCTTAAAAAATCACCTTTGTCAAAAGGATCATTAAATTCTTCAAAGAAATGTCTTATCAGAATAAGCAGTTATCTTTTCCCCCTGCACTTTGGGACCATCCTAAAAGTGTAAAGTAAATGCTTTGTTAATGACATCAGCCATAGATTTTATGAAAATGATGCTACTTCCATCACATTGAATGAACTTTGTATTTTCTTGGGGTAATATTTAAGCAATCAATCAATCAATATTTAGTCAGTACCTACTGTGTCTCAGACACTGTCCTAAGCCCTGGGGATACAAAAAGAGTCAAAAGACAGTCCCTGCCCTCAACGAGTTCAGTCTAATGGGGGAAGACATGTAAAAAATATGTACAAACAAGCTATGTATAGGATTAATAAGAAATAACAGAAGGAAAACACTAAGATTAAGAGGGATTGGGAAAGACTTCCTGTAAAAGATGAATTTAGTTAATTTGTGAGGTTATTTATTAAGGATCTGCCCCCTGCTGTTAAAGCCTCATATTTTTATTCAAAAAGAAAGATTTCTGTTTTGCCAGGAGTCATTCAGCATGATAGTTTACACAAAATGATTATAGTCTCAAAATGGGCTGAAGTGTATCTGAATTGTTGACTCAGAAGTAGAAGAAAGCATAATCTGTGTTTGAAAGACTCATTGTAAAATTATATTTCAGGAGTTCACTATTAAAAAAAAAACAATATAAGTGAAAGTTGAGTAAAACTACATGCCAGCAATGTACTATATCAGGAAACACATGGGAAATTATTTAGACTACGCCAGGCTCAAAATATGAATCTTGAAGCATCCTATGAGTCTCTGAATATGCTCTATACAAAAATAACATCAAACTTCTTGGGATTCCCAAGATCTGAAGGATGTGTACTTGAGTTAAAAAGACAAATCTATAATGTTTATCAAACTATAAACCTAATTAAACCAATAACACAATTGGTTATAGTAATAAGCTAAAGGAAGGCTGTCTTCGATTTATCAATGTGCTATGTAATAATAAAAATAATGCTTTTGAAGTGTGTTTATAGAATGCTTTGTATTTGCAAAAATATATCAATATATATTTATGTTTGTTTTATATTTACTCAGGAAGCTAGTGGCACAGGAGATAGAATGCTGGGGCTGGCTTTAGAAAAATCTGAGTTCAAAGCCAGTCTCAGATACGTATTAGCTATGTGATTCTGGATTAACCCATGTTTGCCTTCAAATGTGAAATAAGGATAATAACAGCACCTACCTTGTGGGAGTTGTGATGATCAGATAAGATATCTGTAAAATGCTTCCTAGCATACAGCACTATATAAATATTCCCTTCTTTCTCCTCCCAATCCATTTTACAGATGAGAAACTGAGGCTCACAAAGGTAAATTGGCTTTCACATGTTCATGCAACCAGTAAGTAGCAGAGACATCTGAATCTTGAATTAGTTGGTTATCCAGAACTTGGAATATATCTCTCCATAGTCACAATGCTTGTGGTTTATGGGCTAGCCCACCAATTCTCATTTTTTGTTCCTGTAGCCTCAAGCCAGAAGCTCTGACAGCATACCCTTCCTGATCTTCTATGAGCCCTTACAGCCAGTCAAACTGGGTTGACACTCCAGTAGCTGAGTAGCTCATGAGATAATTTTGGGAAGTGCACTGGTTGCAAGGTTGGCAGGGGTTGAAATGACCACTTTTCTCAGCAGAGGCAGTGAGTGAATCAGCAATTGTCAAATGTATGAGCATAAGAAAATTGTTTCTAAGTTGTGTGCTTCTCTATGTAAATTTATCCAAACAAATTCTTGGCATGGTGGATAGAGAGGATGGCTTAAAAGTCAGGAAAACATAATGTCAGAGGCTGGGATACTGGAAGCAGATAAAGAATAGCTAGAATTAACTTCTCCAAAGGCAGATTGATCTGAAATTCTAGTGTGGGTCTGAAAGCCAGCGTTAATTATTGGGCTTGGGCTTTTTAAACAAGATGAAACTTGCCTACATGCTGCTTTGTTGGGGTACTGAGTGGGACTGGTCACTGAGTATATCTGATGATGGACTAAAGGAATTTTTGTTCAGATGTTCCTCTAAGTAATTGTTCACCTGAAGAGCAAAACTGGCCTTTGTGCCATTCTTCATACACAACAGTCCATTCCAAACTTTTTACACTTCCAAGTCTGGAATGTACTTTATCATCACCACCTCTTAGAATCCTTTGGTTTCCTTGAAAACTCAGCTTGTGTCAACTTCTACTTGAATGTTTCCTAACTTTCTCCCCATTTTCTTTTTACCTTTTCATAACAATGGATTTGCTATTGTCCTGGGGGACTGGTACGCCCTCTTCCACTGAGGATGCCTAAGTTCTCTGTTGTGGTGGGTACCAGGTTCAATACTGAACACTGGCTTCTAAAAAGAGATCTATTTCCCACATCAGTTGTTTTTCCAGTGAGGCAGTTTAGATTTTCTTCTATTTTTTCATTCTTTTGAATTTGTCTTATTGTTTCCTGATATATTATGGAATCATTAGCTTCCATTTGCTCAATTCTAGTTTTGATGGGGTTATTTTCTTCCTTAAGTGTTTGTGTTTCCTTTGGCCCATTCTAGCCTTTAGGAAGTTGTTTTCTTCAATTTTTTGCCTCCATTTCGCCTTGTCCCATTCTAGTTTCCAAGTTATAAAATCTATCATTTCTTTTATTATTTGTTTTTTAACTTCTTTTCACGTTCTTTCAGAAGGTCTTTTGGGATCTGACATCCTTTCTCACATTATTTTGAGGCTTCATGTTTTCTTTTTGCCATTGTTGTCTTCTGAGTATATATTTTGATTTTCCTGGCACTAAAGTAACTTTCTAAGATTAGGCTTTTTTCTTTGTCTTTTGCTCATTTTTCTAGTTATTATCCCTTCCTCTCCCTCATTTACCTTGTTTATCTATTGAGGTTCTTCTCTATTCTTGAGGCTGATGGAATGCTGTTCCAAGCTTGCATTGTATCCTTCTATGGTGTTTGGGGGTAGGTCCAGCTGTCTTTGGGGTCCCTCTGTGTGCACTTCCAGGGAATGACTATCTGGCTTCTTGGCCAAAGGCAAAAGATAGTCACTGCCCTCTTGGAGTTCATAGTCTAATGGGAAAGACAGCATGTAGACAAGTATGTGCAACTACTCCCTCCATAACTCATGTTCCTGGATAAAAAGAAGGAGCATCAGGACTGGGACCAGCAATTTTGTGTGTCTTCCTATAGCTCATTTACCCTTTCTATTACCTCAAGTAGTTTTCTAGAACTATAAATTATAGATAAGTTATATATCTGAATGAGAAAAGGGAAAAAGAAATTTAACAGAGTATGGTAGGTAAGGTGGCCATTTTGAGTACAGAGAACAACATGGTCAGAGTCAGAAGAGAAAAGGAATGAGTGAGGCATGTATAGAACAATAAATAGCATGTAGCCAAATTGGATGAAGCACAGTACATAGAAAAGATAACTGAAAAGATAGTGTGGTGCCAGGTTGTAAAAGACTTTGAATTCTAGGTTAAGGAGTTTGAACTTTACTCAATAAAAACAATGACTGGAGTGTTTTAATAGCAAGAGAGTATAATTAAATTTTTAGCCTTTTAAAAAAGATAATAATTTGATAACCGCATTTTGAAAACATATACGTAGGGTATCTACCTTGAAAATGACATGAATGTTTTATAGATCATAAATTGGGAAATATTTTATTGAGAAACTTTGAGATATACTGAGAAACTCTTAAAGTCTAAAACCTTTAAGATAAAATTTTGAATGCTAATGAGGTAATTTCAGGGTAGTAGGGAAAGGGGTACCTTTAGATAAGTAGATTCTCACGCTTTTTTCTTTTTAAATATCAATTATTTAATTTTCATTGTGATTTAAAATGTGATACATGATAAATAAAAACATGAAGATGTCTTGTACAAAGAACAAAAAAAGAGAATTGTATGTGATGTAAATCACTTTCACATGCAACTTGGTCTTTAAAAAATATATGTAATAGATTTAATATGATAATTTCAATAAAACTCTGCTTTTTCTGTTTACCCTCCTGAAATTTTTTCTCTTCTCTTTTGTGTACTTTTAAAGTATTTCATTAACGTTTTTCTTTTGATTTGGGGGTAAGAAGTATCACTATCACTATCCCCAATTCCTTTCACCTCAACTCCAGCAAATAAACAAGTAAAGGTTCTCTTGGAGCAAATAAGTATAGTCAATATTATAATTAAAATTAATCTTGGAGACTTTATATCAAATTTATAATTATTTATTAGTAAAAGAGAGAAAGAGTGAAAGAAAAATATTGTCAGGTGTTTCTAACTAGTGTAGTCTCCTGGCGGAGATGTTTCTTTTAAGTCCCAGATTCCTAACCAACCCTGACCCATTTGACAAGTAGCCACAAAGGGACCCACCAAGCCACATGGTCAGGCCAGATAAATTAAGTTGAGATAAGGTTGGGCAAGGAGAGGGTTTGCATTCAGGAAGGGACTTGAGCAAAAAAAAGACTCTGAGTTCCCACTCGCCCCAGCATTGCATCTACTGTACCACCAACCTACCTCCATAAGGTTTATGTTCTTACACACCCCCAATTTTTATAAAGGAGCAAGGAACAGTTGAGAAATATGCATATTCCTATCTATTCTCATTAAATAATTTCCAAATTTCTAGTATATCCAGCTTTTCAGTAATTCTACACATGTCCTTAACTATTTTATCTTTTTGTTAGATTTGGAGTATCTAAATAATAGAGACAAGTAGGTAGCTGAATCCACATGTCATTTAAAAAACAACCCTAACCCCAATGACCTTCCATGGTCCCTGAAATTCTCACTAAAGGCACAGCCCCTTTGCACTGTGGTCTTATTATCTCTAGGAAGACCTTGTAAAATTGTTCTCTTAGTTCTGCTTAATGATTAGGGGGTGTTAACTACTACCACTCATGAAATCATGTATTCATATATTGGATTATTCCTGAAAATAGAGAATAGGACCACAAAGGAATAAAATACAAATTATTTTTGAATGGACTATTAGGACTGGGTTGAGTGCAGGATCTTTGATTGAGACTTTATATTTCTCATTTGTAGATTGAGGAGATTAGACTTGTTGACCACTCAGGTCCCTTTCAACTCTAAATCTACAATCCTACAATAGGGAACCAGCAAAAGGATACTTTGTTCCAAGGATATTGATGAGAAGTGGAATTCCAAAGACAAACAACTCCAACTTAACAATAAAGTCTAGAGACATTGAAGCTTGTAAAAAACCAATCTTCTTACTAATAGAGACAATTTAAGAGTCATTAAAAACTGGGTGATTCAGCCTCTTTCAGAAAAGTTAACCTCGGCATGTCCAAAACAGAATATAGTATCTTCTTCTCCACTCGGCTCCACCCCTAATCAGCCCACCCCTCTTCTGAAGTTTCCTATTTCTACTGAGAGTATCATCATCCTTCCAATAGTTCAGTTTTGCTATTGAGTCATCCTCAACTCCCCTTTCTACTTCTTCCCTCATATCTTATCAGTTGCCAAATCTTTTCATTTCTCTCCACATAAAATCTCTCCCATTTGCCCCCTTCTCTGTGCTAGCTAACATAGCCAACCACCCTATTTCAGGGCCTCCAAAACTTCTAGTCTGAATTATTGCAAAAGTCATCCAATTGGTCTCTCTGCCTCAAATCTCTCCCCTTTCAGTTCTACTTTCCACACAATGACCAAAAAGGTTTTTTCTGAAGCACAGGACTAGGACATTCACCTACTCAATAAAGTTTGGTGGTTCCTTATTACTTCTTTTTAAAACCCTTAACTTTTGTCTTAGAATTGATTCCAAGGCAGAAGAGAGGTAAAGGCTGGGCAATGGGGATTCAGTGACTTGCCCAGAGTCACATAGATAGGAAGTATCTAAGGCCAGATTTAAACCCAGGACTTCCCATCTCTGAGCCTGGCTGTCAATCCACTGAACCACCTGTTGTTCCTACCCCATTTCTTTGAAGATCAAATATAAACTTTTCTGTTTAACATTTAAAGCCCTTTGAATGTTTACTCTAATCTGCCTTTAAAGTAATATTATACATGTCTCCACTTTATGCACTCTTTGATTTAATGGAATTGTCTTTCTTTTTCTCACTCACGACATTTCATTCCCAGGTCTCTAGGCCATTGCATAGGTTGTCCTCCCAGCCTGGTCTAAAAATTAGAAGCATTGCTGGGCCAAAAAGATTAGGGCAGTGAGTTGATCACACTTCCACTAAATAGCCCCTTTGTTCGGGACCAGACTTAGCCTTGGGAGAGTCTGTCCATCTACCTAAATGAAAAAGACAAAGGCCTTTTTTCATACTCTGTGCCTCATTATGTCCCCCATTTTAGTGCACCCGGAAGGCTGGTTAAGGTTTAAGTCTTTGACTCATGTCTAGGACCTCACCATAGGGGCAATTAGAAGGATTCTCAATGTATAAAATGAATCAGATATGGAAGAGATATTTCGTATGTACAAAAGAATTCTAAACAGAAAACACTTACAAAAGCACAATGAAAGAAAGGTCAAAAGCAGGATTCATCATAACTTCTAATTACAGCTATACTACTCCAGAGGTTGATATTTAAGTCAACAAAAGATAAAGAAGTCTATAGGACTACAGGGGAAGCATTTTAGATTCTAATGGTTCTGCGCCATACCTTTCCTGGAAAGAAGATATTTTCTGACAACTAGACTAAGGTTTGAACTACTTCTCTACTTGGCGGTCAACTCCAAGAGTACTGGATTAATTGCTGGAGACTGTTTCCCAATTAGCTCTGACCAAAGGACTTAAAACTACCAAGCCTCTCAAACTCATAAAGTTGACTCCACGCCTAGATGTAGCCATCTTGGGATCAATATTTGTTTACTTAAGAGAAATAAAGAGCAAATAAAGAAAAAGCAACCTAAAAACCAGGATCAGATTAACCTAACAGGACATGGGCTTTAGCTGGCATATGCTTTACAGTTTTCTATTTCTGTTGAACTAAGGGGAACGATAGATCCTCCCCCCAAACTCCAGAAGGAAAAGTTCCTTGCTACACAAAGAGTGGAAGGGAGAAGAGAGCCAACAGTGGATATGTTCCCTTTTTAAAGGCCCATTGAGTCATCAATTCTTCCTGTTCAGTAGCCAAGAAGGGGCCAGCATCTTCACTCTTAGAACACTCTCCATTGTTGAGATACCAACTCTAGCCAGGGTTTCATCACCCCCAAAGTATACTAGCACCAATCAAATACACACATAGTCAGCTGGAAGCAGAGAGAATTGCTGCCCATTCTTTATGTAATCTCCAGTTATATTAGAATTCACTTCTGCTTACAGAACCTTTCCTTCCCTTCAAAGTTCAACTCATCTTTTCCATGAGTTTTCCTAATCTTTGCTGATTGAGCAATATCAGCATCAGTTTAAACCTGAGCCTATGGTGAAAAGATAATATTAGAAAATAAAAGCAGACAAAGAACTGATCTGTTTCTCAGCACAGAACATTTTTATATCACATGACCCAAGCCACTTTTATAAAATATGAAAATGTCTTTTAGATCAAGAATAGAAAATGTCTATTAGATCAAGACACCAGAAAACAGCAGAAAGGAAAAAAAGGAATAAGATCTCTTTTCTTTTTATCCCTTCACATCCTATCCAAGAAAGGACTTTCCCTTTGACAGCATCAGTGAAGAAGAAAGATTAGTTCAAATCAAAAGCCAAAATCCTCTGTGGATTAAGGTCTGGAAAATTCTCATTTTTGTAAGGATTTCATTGTATTTGCTCCCACCAAAGTGACTGTTCAATGGCCAGGGTTAGCATTTAGGAGATTTGGTGATGCCCCTTTTTAATATATTAGTTCACGTAGGAATTGAACAGCTTTGGGACCCTGAAAAGGTTGCAAATCCCTGGTCATGATTCAGAGGAAGGATGGGCAGAATCCCAGGTATTACAATTCTAAAGAGAAAACTAGCTCAGAAAGGGCAAAATAAAAAAAATCAAGAATTCAGTTCTGAAGCTACAAATAGAAATCATCCCAATGATGAAAAAGTAAGTGTCTAAAAAAACTCATATGCATGTCAAGGAGTTCATCAACCAATTTAGAATTTTTAAAGATTTACAAAGAAGATAGAAATCAGGTTAGGTAAAATAGAATAAATAAAGGGGGAGCTTTTTGGCTCAGTGGATAGAGAACCAGGTCTAGAGATGGGAGGTCCTGGGTTCGAATTTGGCCTCAAACACTTCCTAGCTATGTGACCCTGGGCAAGTCACTTACCCCCGATTTTCTAGCCCTTAGTGCCTTGGAATCTATACCTAGTATTGAGTCTAAGACAGAAGGTAAGGCTTTTTAAAAAACAGAATAGAATGAATGTAACAGTTTGATACAGTTCAGTAAAACTAAAGTCAATAGTGTTAAAGTTAAGAATGAACAAAGGCTGGCAAGAGAAACTAAAGGAAGAAAAAGGGTTTGTTTTGGTTTCTTGGTTGTTTTTTTTATTCTATAGTTGGGGGGATGGGAAGAGGGTGATCGAATAAGGGACATGATTATTGCTGGGGGAAAATAGGATTATCAAAACTGACAGGAGGTAAAAGGCAAAGCTTTTTTATTCTCTTTCAAGGAGAATGGCCTTTGTGCTAGAAATATTAGAGGTGACAAACTATAGTATGAGAGAACCTAGTTGCGAATTTGAGTCACCTAGAACTAAAAGAACCAGCAGATGTGTAGAGTTCTGAAAGATCATGGGAAACAATGGACTACAAGATTAGAAAAGGAAGAATCTTAGACCAGTTTTCAAAAAAGAGAAGAGAAGAGAATCTCTAAACTATAGGCCAATAAGCTCGGATTAATTCCTGGTGAAATTCTAGAATTGATCATTATGGGGAAGGGAATAAATAGTATTTTTAGAGTGACTGCTATAGATCAAGCACTTTTTGAAAATATTATTTCATTTATACTTTTCAATAACCCTGAAATGTAAATATGACCATTACCCCTACTTTACAGTTGAAGAAATTGAGACAGAGATTAAATGATTTGTTCAAAATTACACAGGTAATAAATTTCTGGGGCAAGATTTGAACTCAGGTCTTTCTGGCTCTACACCTGATATTCTGTCTTCCACATCACTAGGTGCTCCTGCTGCTTTAAAGATATGATTAGCTGATATCTAACAAAAGAAGTGGTAATTCCAAAGAGCCAGCATGAGCAAGTCATGCCATATTAACTTTATTTCCTTTTTTGGCATTTAAAGGTCATCACTACCTTACCCTTCCCTACATTTCTAGTCTTATAAACTCTGCTTCCCTCTATACCGGTTAGACCAGCTATACTGCACTGGCTCTAGTTGTTTCTTCTCAAATATTTCCCTCTGTAACCGACTGCCCTGGCTATGTCCTAACCCTGGAATACTTACTCTCTCCTCACATCTGCCTTTGACTTCCTTTGAGACAAGGTACAAATGATACCTTGTACAGAATGATTTTCCTGGTCTCCCAACTACTAGAGCCTTCTCCTCTAACGTTATCCCTCATCTATTCATTTTCCTTTTTCGTGATGTTCAATGGCTATTGTATTTGTGTCCATATTTATTCCTATATTGTCTTCTCTATTAGAATGTAAACTCCTATTTTGGCTTTTCTTTGTATCTTCGGAACTTAATACAATGTCTCGAACTTAAGAAGTACCTAAATGTTTCTTGATTGATATGTATAAGATTACAATGTTGTTATATATGAGGAATGTCATAGATATAGTTTACTTGGATTTTAGCATAGCATTTGATAAAATCACTCATACTATTTTCATGGAAAAGATGGAAATATGCAGATGATAATACAATGGACTTAAAACACATCAAATGGCTAAACTCAATGGAGAGTAATTAATGGTCCACTTAGCTTCCCTGTAGGTCTCCAAGGAAATACTCCAGAGATCAGTGCTTGACTCTATGTTTAACATTTTTATTAAATGGGGATGGGGTAGAGCCAATATGGTAGGGACTGACCTGCTAGATTTCTACAAAATTACCCTCCAAACAATTTTGATATTAAAGCAAATTCTGGAGTGACAGAACCCACAAAAGGACTGGGTGAAACAATTTTTCAGGCCAAGATAACTTAGAAGGTTGGCAGGAGGTATTTGCTGCAAACCTGACAGAGTATATCTTATATACTCTGTATAGCATAGGAAGGCAGGTCCTGCCTTGCAAATCAGTGCAAGCCTTGGGCTAAATCAGTTGCAATGGCTTCCAGAGTTCTTTGCCCTAGATGGTAAGGTAGGTTGGATAACTGGTCAGAAGGAGATTACAGGAGTCCCTTTGCTGGTTCTGGGTGCAGGCCTCTGTTGCATTGCATAGCCCTGATCCAGGTCACAAGTCCTAGGGCAACAAAGAGACTAGCACACACACCAGCACTTGTGGCTGGAGGAGAGCAAGGAACCTTGGCCACAGTTCCAGGGTGGAAAGGAGTTGCTCACAGATGAGAGCACAGGCCAGGAGAGTATTAAACACACCTCTCCTTAATCATACAGCCTTGGAAGATCTGAAAACATATAGATCCCCAGAAGACAGCTATGCAAAGAATCTAACGCTTGGGACAATGTCTCCTTCACAGTAACAGACTATCTATAAAAGTTTGTTTGTTTTTTAAGTTAAAAGACAAGAATAGGGCTGGAAAATGAGCAAACACAAAAGAAAAAAGAAAAAAGAAAGAAAGCAAGAAAGAAAGAAACTCAACATGGAAAATTATTTTGGTGACAGGGAGGACTAAAACACAAACTCCGAAGAAGGCAAGGTCAATACTGTTGTATCCAGTCTTCAAGAAAAATATGAATTGGTCTCAAGCTTAAAAAGAATTACTGGAGGAATTCAAAAAAGATTATAAAAATCAAATATGAGAAGTAGAAGAAAAATTGGGAAAAGGAATGAAAGTGATGCAGAAAATCATGAAAAAAGAAGAGATAGGATAAAGGGGGAAAATGGGACAGAGTAATACATAGTAATCATAATGATGAAAATAATTTTGCATAACAAGTATCTCTAATAAAGGCTTCATTTCTCAAGTATTTTGAGAAATGAGTCAAATGTATAAGAATATGTCATTCTCCAGTTAATAAATGTTCAAAGGATATTGTGAATTTCAAAACTACTCAACCCTGTTCAAACCATTCTTTAGAGGATGGGATTTGGCTATTTCCTGATCAATAACAATAGAGATACTTGGAATAACAGAATCAGGTCTTGGAAACTACAATCTCCACCCTACTCAGGGTAACAAGATTTAGGAAGGGCTGCAGCAAAGCTCAAGATTTAATTATTTGAGAATATGGCCTTCAACAGATATGTGCAAAGGGGACAGACCTCTGGGTGGTCCTGGGTTAAGCTAGAGCCACCATTGGCACATGTGAGACAGAGGAAGTGAGGTAGAGGACAGCTGAGGAGGGCTTCTTTCTTCCTGTGTGGGAGAGAGGTGGTTTTTGGGGCCTGGTACTTGGAGTGGAGGCCTTCAGACTGTTTCTCCATTTTGGTCATGTGAGTGATAGGGACTGATCTCTTTTCTTTGCCTCTGCTATCCAAGGCCTTGGGCCTTTGGCCCAGCCTAAGCAGAGTGGGTATTTAAGCCCTATTCCCTTCTCTCCCCTTTCTCTCTCTCTCTCTCTCTCTAATACCTTTTTTCCTCCTGTTTGTAATTAAAAACTCCATAAAAGGTTGACTGCTGACTTGAGTTTTCATTAAGGAATTACATAGCTGAATTCCTTGGCGACCTTAAATTAATATATATCAGTCTTTTAAAGTGATTTCCATATCACAATATTAACAGGCAGTTTTCAGACAAAGTAATTAAAATTATCTGTAGTTATGTGAAAAAATGCTCTTAATAACTATTAATTAGAGAAATGCACATTAAAACAACTGAGTTATGCCCTGCACCTATTGGATTGGTTATTATGATAGAAAAGGAAAAACAACAATGTAAATGGGGGGGGGGACCCATAAATGAAGGAATCAAAAATAAACAAAGTAATAAAGATCAAATAGGACACAAATGACGAGATAGAAGAAGACATTCCCCAAACTATCTTTTTGTGGAAGTTTGAGGTGCACAAGTGTTACACATTGCACTTGTTTTAACATTTTTTAATATATTGATCAGTTGTGCTGACTTTTCTTCTCCAAAAAATACTGTTTTCCTATGGGATGGCTCTTTGAGAGGGGAAGCAAGAGGGTACATGGGATTCTATGGTGACATAGGAAATGAAAAGAGCAATAAAAATGTTTTTTTAAAAGGAGATAGAAGAATTTTTATAAATTTTACTTAGAGTTAGCCTTGAACCCAGGAAAGGAGAATGAATCTCTCTTCTTCCCTATTCCCCCTCCCTCTTATACATTATACATCACTGCTTCCAGGATCCAAATTTCAGAAAAGTGCTCTAACAGATATATTATATATTAAATCGACTTTCTTTCATTTTCTTGGGAACCTGAGTACAATTTGTAACATTTTTCCTAGGGGGAATATATCCCTAATTCCACACAAAAATTTCACTTTTGGAATACAACCTGCTCACAACCTACATATGTGTCCTGAATAATAAATTATTTCATAAAGCATCAAGCATGAAACTTGTAACTAAGATGATGATAAATAAAACATTCTAATTTGCTGTATCTCTTAAATCCATACCACTTATTTGGGTGCTTAAGCATATATTATTGCACATTGTTGTTTAACTATTGAGTATACATGTGTCCTATCTTCCCAAATATATTATAAATAGAGACAGACAGGCAGTTAGAAAAAGCATTTATTAAAGGTTTACTATATGTCAGACACAAATAAAAAAAAAAGCAAGATGGTCCCTGCTTTCAAAAACTTTACATTCTAATGGAACAAAGCAACAAATGAAGGGGACGTGGAGATCATGGGATGGGGAGTTGGAGGGAAGACAAGTGTCTGAATGGGGGCAATGCAGGAAGTGAGAAAGATGAGGAATCTGGAGAGGGAGTCCAGATATGAATGGAGAACACATGGCTGTGGTCTTTCCTAAAATGCTGGTCCCAGAAAAGGAGTCATCAATTAAAACAAGAAGCCATAGATTCTGACTTCTTTGAGGTCAGAGACTGGATCTCTTTTGGGGGGATGAGGGTATACCAAACAGCATTCAACAGAGTTGGGCACAGAGTCAACTGCTGAATTGAATAATGCAGGACAATCCCCCCCCCCAAGCCCTCACTCAAAATCCCAGATATATATATACACACACACATATAGACCTTTACATGTCTATATAAAATGAATACATTTTTTATTGTTTGGAGAACAGCAGTGTTCTGAGATTGTTAAAAAGCAGGAATCCCAGGAAATCCCTGTACAGAAATATCCACAACTACTTTTCCCTGTGGTTTGCTTAGGTAACATGATAGCTTAGAGGTTTAAGTGTATTGTTAGCTTTTTATGAGTCAAAAAAAAAAATTAATGCCATTTTGGTCTGTATTGATAGAAGTCTAACCACTAGGTGTCACTGTTTCATAAAATATGTGTATGCATATATAATATGTGTGTATAGAAATAAAATTAGGATTAGAGTTAGGAATATTTGTGGCCGGTAAATTAAAAAAAAAAAAGGAAGGAAAGATGACCCTTTCTTACTCCTTCCCAAATGAAATATGGGAGGATCTCCTCTTACAAACCCTTCCCAAGGCTACTCTAGGAGCTTATAAGAAAGTCAGAAACGCTAGTCACAACAATGGAAGTTAAGTTCTTTTCATGGAGAAACTGGATGATGAATAGGCTGGAGTTCTCTCTCTCTCTTTTTTAAACCCTTATCTTCTATCTTAGAATCCATCCTGGGTATTGGTTCTAAGGCAGAAGAGTGGTAAGGGCTAGGCAATGGGGGCTAAGTGACGTGCCCAGGGTCACATAGCTAAGAAGCATCTGAGGTCAAATTTGAACCCAGGACCTCTCATCTCTAGGACTGGTTCTCAATCCACTGAGCCATCCAGTTGCCCCCTGGAATTCTCTTTTAAAAGTTATTTTTCATTCACAGTATAAATGCCCCTGATGGCAATTAATTTTGGCAAGAGAATATTATCTTTGTACTCTATTCTGCTGATATATTTTCAAGGATAGAATGGAATTGTCCTGAATTATGCTAAAACTATCGGAAAAGAGTTTATATGGTTTGCTGGGTCAAATGTTTCCAACTTAAAGCTATATTATTTCCAATTTCAGCTACTTTTGGTCATGTAATGCAATTTATACTTTTAAAATTTGTAATATTTTGTTATTTTAAAAAAGTTTTTTTACAGTATTTGTATAATGACTATTCTCAGTGAATGGAATAAATGTATACTTTTAATATAAAATAAATCTATGAAAGTTACAAAAGTTAGACAACTATATATCTATGCCCCGATTTAGAGAAAAGGAGTCTCTAACAATGGTCTGTATATTGGAATCCCAGGTTTGCACAAAAATTTAATATCTTAAATTTTTAGAGCTGTTCCACCACACACACCCCTTGAATCAAGAGACACAAGAAAACTCAAATGCAAGTTAACTACACTGCACTAGAGGAAAAGAACAAAATTCAGTATAAAGGAAAACAGCTTTGTTTATATCACAAAAACAAATGCAAACTACTTTTTGTTAATAAATAGTAAGTGGAGAAAGGAAGTTAGAGTCAGTTCAATTCCTTCACATTTCCTGCAATTTGGTGACTCTGACTTGCAACTTCAACCACACAGATGAGCTTCCATGATATATAGAGCAGTTTCCCTTTGCAGCAGCCCCCATTGTCTTTCTTTCTTCTCTCTAGAGTTTGGGAAGAGAAATTTTATCATCCTGTTTTTCTTGCAGCTGCCTTAGTTATCCTCTACTCTTTCTATCAATGTTATTTTACATTATGATTCTATCAAGATCTGAAATTGCTTTTTTCAGGGGGGGGGGCATGCATTTAATTCTGAAGATTAATGGTAATAGACTCTGCTTATGGGGTGTCTGCCAAGTGATACAGAGAACAATGTTCAGGGCAGGGGAGGTCTCTATGTTCTCTGTCCTACATTTCATCTATAGCAGCATTGGTGAACATTTTTGAAATCATATGCCCAAACTGCACTTTCAAGCTGCTAGGCAAAGGGGAAGGGCATGTGAAAAATGTCCTCAGGCACTAGGGAGAGGGGGAACAGAGCAGTTCCCCCACCCCTGCACCTGGGCATCCATGCTTCACCAACACAGATCTATAGGATCATAGTTCTAGATATAAAAAGGACCTCAGAGGCCATCTAATCTAATGTCTTAATTTTACAGTAGAGGAAGCTGAAGCCCAGGGAGATTAAGTAACCCCAAGGTCACATAGGCACTATTGGAGATGAGATTTGAACCTAGGTGTTCTAGCTTAAGATTCCATGCTTTTTTACACTGAGCCAAGCTAAAGTATTGTGTTCAGTACTGAGTGCCATGTTTGGGAAAAACATTGATAAGTTGGGGAGGAAAGGGATATGAGTTAAAAGTGACATTCCTGACTTCAAGATGAAAAGCTATTGTTAGAAGAGGGCTCAGGCTTGTTCTGGTTGGCCTCAAAAGCAAAACTAGATGCAATGGATAGAAGTTAACCTATGAGATCTGAGGTTCTGTTGTTCTATGATAAAAGTGCCTTTTATTAGTTTTTATCCCTATTATTATTAGCTATAGTTTTGGTTAATCTTTTTGAATGCCATTCTTCCTGATGATTATATCCTTCTTTTTATTTTTTTAACTGGAACTTCTGTCTTAGAACCAATACAAGTATTGGTTTCAAGACAGAAGAGCAGTAAGGGCTAGGCAACTGAGATTGTGACTTGCACAGAATCACACAGCTAAGAAGTGTCTGAAGCTAAATTTGAACCCAGGACCCCCTCTTTCTAGGCCTGGCTCTCAATCCACTGAACCATCTACCTGCACCAATTATACCCTTCTTTACATTGCCTGCTGTCATTTGAAAGATTGCCTTTGATGAATCTTGTCTTTGATCTTCTAAAATCTTGTCTATTGATGTCTTAGGGGAAAGGAATTAGAACTGTGATTTGATTGATATAGGGAACTCTCAAGTGAGGAAACTTCCTCTACCAATGTAGAAGGGCACCTTCTTTGCAACTTAAAGTCTTAAAGAGAGAGTTACCTAGAGCACTAAATGGTTATATGATGTGCCCAGAGTCATTGGCCAGCATTTGTTAGACGTAATGTCTGAACTCATCTGCTTGACTTTGAAGATAACTCTCTTCATTATGCCATCAATTTAGCTGTCTATGTCTATCCTTGATATCACATGGTCCACAAGACGAAATATACCATAGTTCTTGTAGGCAACATTTTAAGAAGATCAAAAGCTAAGATGCCCCCAAAGGAGGATGACCAAGTAGCAGAGAGAAACATTTCAGCTTTATATAGGGAAAAGCTTCCTAACAATTAGAACTCTCTTCAAATGGAATGGAGGAGACAAATGGTTCAATTGTTAGTTTAATTATTTTTACTACAGCATGGAAGTAGCATGATATGGAGTCAGAAAAACCTGACCATTAAGACACTTAATTTTAGCTGTACAATTCTGGGCAAGCCATTTGGCCTCTGCCAAGTTTCTCTTTCCTTATTTGTAAAATAGGAGTAATAATAATAGCACCTACTTCAAAAACTTGTTGAGAGATTAAATGAGATAATATTTATCAAGTATCAGTAAACTTTAAAGAGCTGTATACATGTTTGCTCTGATTATTAGTAAAGTGATTCTATGGCTTCAAATTATATGCAGATATAAGTAAATTATAAGTACACAGACTCATATTTAACCAACCAGCCAAGCAACAATTTAAAACACAAATCAGTATATTTCAGGCCCTACTCCTTAAGCAATATCTGAGCTAGGATTACAAAGATGGGCCAAAACAAAAGCCACTCCTCTGGTTAACAGCTTGTAGTTAACACTAGTCAGCTTACCTCCTTCTTACTGAACACTGGTTACATGAAAGACCATGACAAATTGTGAATCGAGTTCAAACTCATTTATCTAAGCAAATAGTAAATGGAAATTGAAGAGGTTATGCAGATTATAATATGCCAGAAAATATGTATGGATATGTTGACTCCTTATATTAAACCCACTCTTACCCAAAGGGAAATTACCTCTCCAAAATCCTTAGGGAAGCAGGTTGGAAACCAAGTACATGTTGAGATATAGCTTCCCCTATATATCTGCAGCTTCCAAAGTCTTTTTTTTTTCCTCTCTGAAGAATGTATTGAACCATGAATATCTCTCCTTAAAGAAGTTCTAGTAACAACTTTGTTCCTTACATGGGTCTTCAGTGTCATATCTGCCTTCTATCCACCAAAGTCACATCTTCTTGTATATGCAGCAACATAGAAAATACCCCAGACTTAGGTGAGAGCTCAGCTACTTCCAGAGAAATTTATATGCTTTTAATAAATAAAATAAAACTTAAAAAAAACATATCTATGGCATAAAAAGTATTTCTTGTATCGTATAAATGAAGAGCTCCTCTGGACTACTTCCTTAGCTTGGAATTCCTGTTTGGGTTCTTCAGAGAATGTATTCCAGGGTTAAGATACTTTAGGAATCTATACTCCTAAGACTATATGTAAAGTGCACTGCCTCTTTAAGCAAAACCAAACTTTTGGTCCTTTTCAAATAGAACAGTTAATGATGCAAAGGGAAGAAAAAGAGTTTTTTGTGCAAAGGAAGAGACTTTTGTGAAAGAATACAAAATATTGCTATTATTAAGAACATTTTGAAACCTAATAAAAGTGGGAAATAACTAAGAAACCATTTTCAGACAGGATTTTACAGTTTTAGAGAGAAGATCTGAAGTATAGATTTTAGGACTTGCTTATGTCTAAAGAGAATAAAACAGAGAAAATGAGAAATCACATAAATATTTGGAGCCTGGAGTATGATTTTAAAAGGACTATCAACTTGAAAGAGGAAATATGGAGAATTGTGACTTTTGAAACCTTAATACTTTCATTTAAGCCTTTGAACATAATTAAAAAGAGGCTGGAGAAAGAGGCATCACACGAGATTGGGGTGGGATGGGATGGGGGGATGAGGAACCTCAGTTGAAGTTGCTCAGTTAGAACTGTGGCAGTTAAAGGCAGTCAGCAGAATAAAAAAAGGTTTCAGATGAATGATTCCTGATGGGTTGGAGAGATTTGAAGTCATTCACTAAAAGTTCAAATGGCAGCTACTGCCCTTCAGTGTCACCTAGAGCTGGAGAAAGGCAAAGCTTTTTATTAGGATTTGTGCCTGTCTGCGGCCACCTCAGGCGTGAACAGATATGAATTCTGTTCTTATCAGGACTTTACCCTGGATGAGTGAATAACAGGCTAGAGCCCAGACATAACCAGGGTGATGAAGTTGAAAAATACCATTTTTTTCACATTAACAGCTAATACTTTCTTTTTTTTTTTAATATATTTTATTTGATCATTTCCAAGCATTATTTGTTAAAGACATAGATCATTTTCTTTTCCTCCCCCCCACCCCCCATAGCCGACGCGTAAGTCCACTGGGCATTAGATGTTTTCTTGATTTGAACCCATTGCTTTGTTGATAGTATTTGCATTAGAGTGTTCATTTAGAGTCTATCCTCTGTCATGTCCCCTCAACCGCTGTAGTCAGGCAGTTGCTTTTCCTCGGTGTTTCCACTCCCATAGTTTATCCTTTGCTTATGAATGGTGTTTTTTTCTCCTGGATCCCTGCAAGTTGTTCAGGGACATTACACCGCCACAAATGGAGAAGTCCATTACGTTCGATTATACCACAGTGTATTAGTCTCTGTGTACAATGTTCTCCTGGTTCTGCTCCTCTCGCTCTGCATCACTTCCTGGAGGTTGTTCCAGTCTCCATGGAACTTCTCCACTTTATTATTCCTTTTAGCACAATAGTATTCCATCACCAACATATACCACAATTTGCTCAGCCATTCCCCAATTGATGGGCATCCCCTCGTTTTCCAGTTTTTGGCCACGACAAAGAGCGCAACAGCTAATACTTTCTAAATACCTTTTAAGGGTAAGGGCTAATTGAAAGATCTTATAACAACTATGTTTGAGTAGAAAAGAGAAAAGGATATATATATATATAAGCTAGAAAGTGGTGTAGTTTAAGACTCAAGAAAGAGCAGGAAAGCAGTTTTGTATGGAGCAACTATTATTGATTTGACCAAAAATTATGAAGTCTGCAATCTAGATACGAATTATTCTATCCTCTATTCATGTTCCTGTTAGAGTTATTCTAGTCCATCAATTTTCCTCCCTCATGTTTCCATGCTAGGTTCCTATATTTTTTTAATTTAAAAAAAATGATCTGAGAAATGCAAATTAAAACAACTCTGAAATACCAACTCACACATTTCAGATAGTCAAAGTGGATAGAAAAGGAAAATGGAAAATACTGGGGGGGGGAGGGGGAGATGTAGGAAACAAGTATGCCAAGACACTATTCATGGAGCTGTGAACTAGTTGAACCATTCTAGAGAATAATTTGGAAGTGTATTCCAAGATCTATAAAAATGTGTGTACCTTTAGACCACGCAATATTGCTTCTAGGTCTATACTCCAAAGAGATCAAAGGAAAATGACCCACATACAAAAAATATTTATGGCAGCTATTTTTGGTAACAAAGATTTGGATACTGAAGGATGCCCATCAATTGTGGAATGTTTGAGGAAAGTTATGGTGTATGTAATTATTATTAGCTTATTACACAGAAAATAATGAATAGAGGCTCTAGAGCTAATGTAGAGAAAGTATTTTTCTCCTCAATGAGGAGATCCCCAGGATTGTGAGAGGGTCTGAAAATAACCTTGTTGTAGTGGTCTAGTTCTGGGAAGTTATTCTTGCTAACATTGGAGTAGGATGGAAGAACGAGCCAAATTCGGATAGCAATGGTGAGACTTGTGAGGCCCCAAGTCCTATACAGTGCTGACTATTATACCTCCATGTAGTACCCCATTAGTGTTGTTACGTCCACTTCTCCCTTCCTACCCGTACTATGAGTTTATCTAGAGGATTCATGACATAACTCAAGAGTCTGCATGTACAGTTCAGATGCCTAGATTCAACCACTTCTACCAAAAGCTGAAAAGGTCCTATTTTAAATGCTGGATTTAGCCCCTGTGCTTTCCCATTCAAAGACTTAGCATTTGTACCACAGTCTAAGGCTTTCCCTACCACTGCAAGTGTAAGTGTAGAGGTCATTGAGTGGATCAATCAATTATCCCTCTCCAAAATGTGATAAGATGCTGGTGGGCCTGGTGAACTAGAGCTTTACAAAATCACCCCCCACCCTAGTCCCTTGGGGGGAGACACAGTAGTTATGCTCTAGGAACGTGACTTGCCAATGCAAGTGGGGATTGGGAGAGTAGCTTGAGAGCCTTGCCGTACAAATTTAGATAGTTTTCATTTGGAAGGTAGTGAAGCTTTCTGAGATTTATAGACTCAAGGGACTAAGACTTCAACCATTGGCTTAGCCTTCTTGGTCTCTCCCATACAAAATAGTCAGAATCAAAGAGGTAGAGCTCTTCCCTCAGGACTCTAACTGAAATCTAGTAGGAAGATCAACACTAGCACAGAAGAGCCCAGCTAAAGCAAGGCTACATGGTAGAGGAACGTCTTTTCAGTTTTGAAAGTCCTTCCCCTGCTAGGACTATGTCACTTTTCTTTCATTTACATCATCCAGCTGTACCGAATACATATACCAAAAATGTCTTAATTCATTCTTATTTTTGACCTAAACTACCAGGGAGATGACCTGAGTTAGTCCTTGCCCATGACATTTGGTGATAGTTGTGCAGGAATGGAGACAAGAAAGGAATGTATAGACAATGTGAGGAAGGTAAACCTTGATTGGTCTCTGTGCTTCTGGTACTGCCTCTCATAATGATGGTAGTTTATCATGAGACTTCCTTGATCCCTTGGAGAGGGGAGGGAACTTAGTAAATAAATTGTTTATAGCTATTCAGCAGGGAGAGATTGATGTAAATATAGCTTGTGTAACTTAAAAAATGATATCCTAAAAGGTTACTATAATTAACCATTATTAGTTGAATTTGTATCATTTCTAGTACTTGCAGATAGTAGTAATCTCCATACTTACTAGGTTTTTTGGCCTTGGGCCTTCTAGTCTGGTAATTCAAGCCTCCTGCTAAGGTATTTTTAAAGAATTCAAAACAGAAGGAAGGGACTGAAATCTGAGAATAACAAATATTCCCAGCAGAAGAAGAAAAAGGATGAAAAATGAGACTTCACCTTGTCCTTGCTGGAACCATTAGGAGCTATAACTTGACCTTCCCTAGGAATCCTGAGACCTTTCCTGAACTAGGGATATGTACAGAAGGGTGGGCTACATCAATTAAAAAAGTTTTAAAAGAAAGTTAATTTCTACAAGTCAATTGTTAACTAAATCTCTCTCTCATTTTCAAAGTAATTGTATTTTTTTTTAATAATTTCTTGATATGGTAAAAGAATTTTACATTGCAATCCAGGGAAGCAGGGGTAGGATAAGGATTAGAGAAGTTGGGTTGGGGATGTCAGAACAATTCAATAACAAAACAATAACAAAAAAAAGCAAACAACACCAAGAAACACATGGTATATAGAGAAAAGGAATCTGGGGACAGAGGCAGGATCAGGAGAGACCCCAATGCTCTCTTTCTCTCTCTCTCTCTCTCTCTCCCTCTCCCTCCCTTTCCCTTCTCTTCCCTCCCTTCTTCCCTCCATTAAAAAACTGCACTGGAGCTCGGGCTGCAGATATCCTCCTCATGCCTAGCAGACATGGCTCCTGTTTGCCCATGGCAGATGAAACACTAATAATAACTTAGAGAAGCATCTGTATCTTCTTGTTTTTGAAGGGAGAGGTATTGCTTTTCCTGAGTATAAGTAGGTAATCCTGAGCTAGACATTCTTAGCTTCAATGGCAACAATGTGAGTTTGCCCAAGCCTTGGCAATATGGAGCAGTAATTGACCCTAACATATTAGGATCCAACAGAAGTGATGATAGGCATTGGCCAGGGCCCTGGTGAAGTGGGCAAGGGAAGAAACCCCAGGAGCAAGAGGAGTGCACAGAGATATTTAGCCCAGTATAATGAGTATTGGCATAGGTAGTGGTTAAGATAGACCCTGTCTACAGTTCTTTGGTTATGGTAATCTGGAGCTGATTGGCCCCTCCACCTTGTTCATAGTATAGTACTCTACATTAATTGGACATTTCCTCCCCAGGGAGACCTTGGAGGATCAATTGGCATTGTTGGGAGGTAGAATGATTTCTAGAGAGAAGAGGATTGTCCAAGTGTCTATCCAGCCAGAGGAAGAAAAATGCAGTCTCTTAGAGGGTTCAAGTGGGCAAAGACTTTATATCTTATCCTTCCCATCTCATGGGGCTCCTAGAAAAGGGAAGATCCTGTGTGGTAGGCAAAGAAA
The DNA here is from genome assembly GCF_027887165.1 of Monodelphis domestica. Lineage (NCBI taxonomy): Eukaryota > Metazoa > Chordata > Mammalia > Didelphimorphia > Didelphidae > Monodelphis > Monodelphis domestica. The sequence goes on from NC_077227.1 coordinate 269,332,485, forward strand.
CATTAAAGGAACAGTGATATAGGACGATTCTTGGTATTGACCCTGGTTCTATGGATTTCTCAAGCTTAACATATTCAAAACAAAATGAATTATCTTTCCCTCCAAACCCTTTCTTCTTCTGAATTTCCCTATTATAATTAAGGATACTTTCATCCTCTCAAGTATCTAGTCTCACAACCGTTATCCTTAACATAAACTTATCCCAAATCCTGTCATTTCTACCTTCTCAGTATCTCTTGTATATATGCTCCCTCTCTCCACTTTTAAAGCCATAACCCTAGTTCGGACCCTTATTACTTGCCTTCGGGACTACTTTACTACCATTCTAATTGGTTTCCCTGCTTCAAATCTCTCCCCTTTCCAAATCACCCTCTATTAAATTGCCAAGGCAGTTTATCTACAGTGTAGAATTGTATTCTCTCCCTGATCAATCAACTCCAGTGGCTCCCTATTACCTCTGGGATGAAATATGAAGTCCCTTATTTAACACCATAAGTCCTTTACAATTTGGCCCCTTCCTCCCTTTCCTTCTTTTCTTACTTAGCCCCCTTCATGCACTCTGCAATTCAGCTTCTTAGGCCTACTTGCAGTTCCTCAAATGACACATCTTTTGTCTTTGGGTTTTTGTATTGGTTGTCCTTCATGCCTAGAATGCTCTTCTCTGTCCCCTCTAGATCTTAGTTTCCCTGCCTTCCTTCAGGATTTACTTAAAATCTTACCTTCTGCAGGAGGCCTATCCTCAGACTTTCATTCAATCTTTTAAATTATTGTATTAGATATGACCCTGGTCTATAATAACAAGTAATGTTTTATAAGATGAATTCATTTTCACTATGTAGCCCTGGTGTTCCTGGCATTGCTCCAGTTGGTGATCTATTTATACTGAGAAACTCAGGGTCTGAGTCAGAATCAATAAATATTTACTAAATCCTTGAATTGTGCTGAATGTAGGAGATACCAAGATAGGTAAGCATAAGACAATTCCTGCCCTCAAAAAGTTCATAATCTCTTGAGGAAAAAAAGGGACATGATAAGTCCCAGGGACGGAGGGTGCTGAGGAAGTAGAAGTTTCAGTTGGTTTCATGATGAGTTTCTGGAGATCTAAAGATCTCCCATCCTGACCTGCAAAGATTTGACATCACTCACCACATAGACCAAATTATTTCATTTTGAGACTCCATCTTTCTGAAGGAGGAAGATAAAGTCCAGGGTTTGGGGTTTTCATTATCCCTTATTATGTCATTGTTTCAGGTGATGTGTTTGTTTTTCTATCTTTCTATTTTAGTTTTTATTTGCTTTTTTTTTGCTACCTATCCCAGGCTTCTTGTATTTCTGAGGTCATAGTTGTCCATATATATGGATATAGATATTACATATATACACACATATATATAATGTGACTAAAGGCATTTTAGTGTTTAAAGGTGTCCAAAAAACCTTTAGGAACTTACTATTAGTGGATGAAGTAAGATGGAAGAAATATCCTAACCACCTTGCCTCCTCCCACCACCCATTTAAATTGGGGCTAGTTTTTCTTTTAAAATATTGAAAGTGTGCATGACATTTAGTTGGCTCAAGGGACAAAGATTCATATCACTGATGAAACTTCTTGTTCACTTGGGTACAAAAGCCAAGATGCAAAGGACTGACTGGAGGTCTTTCCTCAGGCCTCTGACAAAAGTCCACCAGTCTGATTAATAACAGAAAATCTATGCTTAACTCCTCTATATAGCTTAAGGTTATATATGGATTGATAGCCCTTCTCTTATTTTTCTCCTAGTTCTGCTTCTGTTTCACCAAGGTTTCACTACCATGGCTCAATTTCATCCCAGAACTTTCCTCCATTCCTGGAACTTTTCCATCCTGGAATAGCCTTCTGCCATGCTGGTTTCCTTTTCAAACTGGAATGAGTCTAGGCTGGTTCTTTCCCCTCCCAGCTATGTATCTGATTCTCCTGGACTTTGTCCCTATGCCCCTGCATAGTGTACCCTGCAAGGGTATATACTATAACCTTCAGAGTACCTCACCTCATCCTTTTTGTGTATTATTTTCCCCCAATAGAATATTCACTCCCTGAGACTTTCTTTTTGCTTGTAGTTGTATTCTCAGTATTTAGTATAGTACCTGGCATACAGTAAATGCTTAATAAATGCTTCTGTTCTTACCTTGCCCAGCCTCCTCTGCTCTGAATGCCTGTCTATTGCAATGTCTATGTAAGACTTTTGTTAACCACTGAATGGACTATAAATGTCTCATATTGTTTCAAGTTTGGGCTCAAACTATCAAGAGACTAACTTGAGTCAGACCCACCCATGTCAGCATTTCCCCCAGAATTTCCCTTACATGGCCTCTAGGGGAGTCACTGTCTAACAAATTAGAGAAGAGGGGTCATGCCACACACAATCTCTTATGCATAGCAAGATTAAATGGCATCTAATTACACTCACTTGTAGGTCACCAACATGAGCCTGCCTCTTGACTCATTGCTAAATACTTAATTTTATCCTCCTGAGCTCTGAAGTAATCTAGGGGCATATTAACTTATTTTTCATGAATGAAATCAGCTCAAGCCCCAACTCAAGGTCATACAAATTATTTAATGAAGCCTCCTTTCCCATAGTAATTACTCTTATTTTTCTATATTAAAACTATTATTTAACATGATTTGAGATAATTAATAAACATGACATAATTATTCATAATACTTTGGATATGATCAATATCACAACTCAATGTCACTTCACATTCTCAATATTAATGTCGATTGACTTTTCACTTGTAAAAACTATTCTTATAACATTGTTTTTCTTCACAGAAAACAGCATGAATCATAATTTTAAAAATCTCTTCTGACTTTTAAAAATAAAGTAGAAAACAGCTTCATCAGGAGAGAAAAAATATTTCTATCTCCTTTATTGGTCTTTATCACCTTTTCCCCAGGAAACAATCTCCTCAGCTTCTCTCAAGCTACCATTCTTAGAATTCCTTTCCAAGGTTTATCAAGGAGATTCTCATAGATAAAATGCACATCTTCTTTAATAATAGTCCTGAAGAGGAATGTTTTACATAACCTTTCTCCATGTCTTCTCCATAGATTCTTCATAGTGTTCTTCCTGGATTGCAGATGCACTACACACCTTCATCTCAGGGAGAAGTTTCTCATAATAAATCATTTTCTCACCTGTATTTTCATAGATTTCATGGATCACTGGTAAAAGATATGCCTTATCCCTGATTCCACAGGAACCACTTAAAATTGAGTTATTTTTTAAGCTGACTTTTTCAAATGCCAACGCCAGCTGTTTCAGCATTCCATTTAAGACTCCTTAGCCTTTAGCTACAGTAATAATATCTGTAGTCTCTGTGAGTGATGCATTTAAAAGAAGCACTACATCTGTCTAATCATTTGGGAACTTGGCAAGCAGCTCCTGTTGCTTCCAACTTGGTTTCCAGTGAAGACAGCAACTCTTGATCCTTTGATGACTTCTTTGGAATATGGTTGCTTATCACTTAGTGGTATAGGATTTTGATCCCCACCACCTCCTTGAAACTTGTAGGTCACTAGTAGAGCTGTTGAGTGTCTAACTGAAATTAGGTCAGGCAAAGAGAGAAACTCAGAAAGTCATTAGCCACCCTGTTTTCCCTTTGCTTCTTCTTCTCCCTCAAAATTGGTGTGTTGGCTATATACATACCTTTTAACTCCCCCTTTCATCCTCCCACCCCATCCCCATATTCTTTTCTGCTCTTTTTGGCTTGTTTCAGCTTTATGGGCATGGCTTTCTGGAGATACAAGATTTCTACAGATGGAAAATATAAGAAGCCTGCTAATTTGAGAGGCCTTGGAGCTATTAAATTAAAATATTTACTAAGCATTATGGGCTTAATCACACTAAATGATAGAGATACAAAGATGATGAAAAAGGGATAAAGAAAAATTATATAATCCCTACCTTTAAGGAGATGACATTTTAGTAGGAGTTATATACAAATAAATTAAAGTGATAATTAGAAAGTAAATAGAAAGATCTGACATATTAGAAAAATGCAGAATTATTACACTGTTTAACTTCTTTTTGGAAACTTGCGCAACTTTAGGCTCTGAATAAAAGTTCAGGCAAACATCAGGTAAGCAAAATACACTTACCTAGTTGTCTTCTTGGGCCAGTTCCTTGTATGTTTTCCTTAATAAAGTTTTTTTTTTTTTACCAGCAAAAACATTCATCTAAGGAAGGTGAAACTTTCTAGAACCAGACTTTGACCTTAAGTACCTATAATGCCTAATTAAATGTAGCTCACCCTTTTGTATTCCCTCAAAAGGACATGGAGCAAGGACAATCAGAAACAAAGCAGCCTGCTGGCTATTGGGCAAGTCCCCTTTCCAGGTCCTTCTAAGCTCTGAGAGGTTCCAGATTTTACTTGAAGGAAAATTACCCAGAGAACTTTTTCTTGAAACCTGACCCTGATATGGGTAGAAAAAAAAAGTCAACCAAGTCAGCTACAGGGAGAAAGAAACAAGCAACAAAGGACAAAAGAGTATGACATGATTTAAAAGGTAAGAATGGTGAGGTATTGGAGCCACAGCAGCATCCCAGCTGAATTTTATATGTTGTACTCTGCCAATGTAGGTTGAACCAAGGACTATCAGACATCTCTCATCTCCTGTAACAGAGAGAAACAATGTGGACTCCAGAACTGAATCCCAGAACCCTCCAAAACCATTAAAGGTTCAAGAATGGAGTGTTAAGACTACCATGCATTGGTTTCTCCAATCCTCTTTCCCCATCCCTGAATGCTCCTGGAAGCAGAGATCCTCCAACTTATTAGATACCCTACCTCCCTACCACAAGCACACACACACACACAAACACAAACACACACACTCATGCACAAACACATTCATACTCCCAAGCTATAGCCTTTCCCTAAAGGAGTACCAGATTCCATGACTCGCTTCTCTAATCTTGTAGCAATGACTATAGTTGCTCTTCTTCTTTTTTTAATGGCTGCTCTTAAAACTGCTTGTAATCCATATTATTTTAAGGGTTTTCTCAATGTGTGCATGTGTATAGATTAAAATCTGGATGACCATTAAAAACAAAGTTAATTTGTATTATTAGTTCAATGATAGCTTTAAGACTGGAAACTGAGAGAGGGAGGACCCAGGGAGGACAGTAGATTTAAAGTATGAGTTAGGGCAGAGCCAAGATAGCAGAGAAAGTACAAGGACCCACCTGATATATACCAAATTACCCTCCAAAAATCCATGTTATAACACCTCAAAACGAATTCTGGAACAGCACAACTCACATCAGATGCAGTGCAGACCTAACACTGTGGCCACAGGAGAGCAAAGAACCCTGGTCACAGTTCAAAGGGATAAAAGAATGCTTGGGGTTACTCACAAACTAGTGCACAGTCTGGGAGACTATTAAACATATCTCTCCTTTCATTATAACTCCTTGAAAGAACTGTAAGCAGATTGATACCCAGTGCTAGCTCTGAAGGCAGCTAAGAACCTGAACCTTGTAATTGTGCTCCCTTTGCCCTAGTTAAGGAGCCCAACTTTAACTAAAAGAAAAGAAAAAAGCAGAAAAAGTCATGCAACAAAAAATGAAGCTCAACATAGAAAATTATTTTGGTGACAGGATAGAGTCAAACTTTGAAGAAGACAACTTAGTTAATACTACAGTATCCAAAGCCTCTAGGAAAAATGAATTGCCCTCAAGCCCCAAAAGAATTAATGGAGGAGCTCAAAGAGGATTTTAAAAAGCAAGTAAGAGAAATAGAAGCAAAACTGGGAAAAGAAATGAGAGGAATACAGGAAAATAATGAAAAAAATTAACAACTTGGTAAATGGACCAAAAAATTCTAAAGAAATTAATTTCGCTAAAAAAGAAAAGGGAACTATATGAACACAACTACAAAACACTTTCCACACAATTAAAACTAGATCTAAATAATTGAAAAAACATTAATTGTTCATGGGTAGGATGAGCTAACATAATAAAAATGACAATCCTACCCAAACTTATTTACTTATTTAGTGCCGTACCCATCAAACTACCAAAAAACTTTTTTTACTGAATTAGAAAAAAACTCAACAAAGTTCATTTGGAAGAATAAACAATCAAGGATATCCAGGGAAATAATGAAAAAAAATGTGAAGGAAGGTGGCCTAGCAGTCCCAGATCTCAAACTATGCTATAAAACAGTGATCATCAAAATAATATGGTATTGGCTAAGAGACAGAAAGGAGGATCAGTGGAATAGACAGGTTAAGTGACCTCAGCAAGATAGTCTATGACAAGCCCAAAGATCCCAGCTTTGAGGACAAAAATCCATTATTTGACAAAAACTGTTGGGAAAATTGGTGGACAGTGTGGGAGAGATTGAGTTTGGATCAATATCTCACACCCGATACCAATATAAACTCAGAATAGATAAATGGCTTGAATATAAAGAAGGAAACTTTAAGTAAATTAGGTGAATAGTATGCATGTCAGATCTTTGGAAGGGAAAGATTTTAAGATAAAGCAAGAGTTTTAAAAATTACAAAATGTAAAATAAATAATTTTGATTACATTAAATTAAAAAGGTTCTGTACAAAAAAACCAATACAACCAAAATTAGAAAGGAAGCAAAAAATTGGGAAACAATCTTCATTACAAAAACCTCTGACAAAGGTCTAATTACTCAAATTGATAAAGAACTAAACCAATTGTACAAAAAAATCAAGCCATTCTCCAATTGATAAATGGACAAAGGACACGAATAGGCAATTTTTGGTTAAAGAAACCAAAACTATTAATAAACACATGAAAAGGTGCTCTAAATCTCTAATAATCAGAGAAATGCAAATTAAAACAACTATGAGGTACCACCTCACACCTTGCAGATTGGCTAACATGACAGCAAAGGAAAGTAATGAATGGCAAAGTTGGGACATTAATGCATTGCTGGTAGAGTTGTTGATCCAACCATTCTGGAAGGCAATTTGGAACTATGCCCAAAGGGCACTAAAAGACTGTCTGCCCTTTAATCCAGCCATACCACAGCTGGGTTTATACCCCAAAGAGATAATAAGGAAAAAGAACTGTATGATAATATTCATAGCTATGCTTTTTGTGGTGGCAAAAAAAAAAATTGGAAAATGATGGGATGCCCTCCAATTGGGGAATGGCTGAACAAACTGTAGTATATGTTGGTGAAGGATTACTATTGTGCCCAAAGGAATAATAAACTGAAGGAATTCCTTGTGAACTGGAATGACCTCCAGGAACTGATACAGAGTGAAAGGAGCAGAACCAGGAGAACATTATACACAGAGACTGATACAATGTGGTACAATCAAATGGAATGGACTTCGTTATTAGTAGCAATGCAGTGATCCAAAAAAATTCAGAGGGATTTATGAGAAAGAACACTATCTACATTCAGAGGAAAAACTGTGGGAGTAGAAACACAGAAGAAAAACAACTGCTTGATCACATGGGCCAGCAAGGATGTGATTGGGGATGTAGACTCTAAATGATCACCCTAGTGAAACATCAACAATATGGAAATAGGTTTTGATCAAGGACATGTAATACCCAGTGGAATTGCATGTTGGCTGCAGGAAGGGTTGGGGGAGGGGAGGGAAAGAACATGATTCTTGTAACCAAGAAAAAATATTCTAAATTGACTAATTAAATAAAATTTAAAAAAATAAAGATTATAAATTACCATTGGGGGAAAAAAGAATAGGACAGTTGGCAAAAGAGGCACAAAAAAATCTAAAGAAGAAAAGAACTATTTAAAAAGCACAATTGGCCAAATAGAAAAGGATATAGAAAAATGCAAGGAAGAGAAAAACTTCTTGAAAGACAGAATTGGCCTTTTGGAAAAGGAGCTATAGAAATTTATTGAGAAAAATAACTATTTATAAGGTAGAATTGGTCAAATGGAAAAGAAGGTACAAAAACTCACTCAAGAAAATTGTGTCATAAAAAATTAGAATTGTGAAAGTAGAAGCTAATGACTCCATGAGAAATTAAAAAAAAAACAATAATAAAACAAAGTCAAAAGAATGAAGAAATAGAAGAAAATGTGAAATATCTCATGGGAAAAACAAGAGATTGGAAAATAAATCTAGGAGAGTTGATCTAAGAATTATCACACACAACCTAAAAGTCATGATTTTAAAAAAAGCTTAGATATCATCTTTCAAAAATATTATCAAGGACAACTACACTGATATTCTAGAACCAGAAGGCAAAGTAAAAATGGAAAGAATCAATTGATCACCTCCTAAAAGGGACCCCAAAAGGATAACTCCCAGGAATATAATAGCCAAATTCCCAAACTCTCAGGACAAGGAGAAAGTATTGCAAAGAGCCAAAAAGAAACAATTCAGATTGCCTCGGGGGCGGAGTCAAGATGATGGCTTAGAAGCAGCAGAAGTTCAGACCTCTGAAAACCCTTACCGATCACAAACTGAATGCTCCTAGGGAACTTAAAATCAAACCTAACAACAGGACAGTGCCAAGGAACCCACCTGCTGGACTCAATCCAAAAGGCACGCCCTCCCCCCCAGTCGGAATCTGAGAATACTTGGGTTTAAGGGGAAGGCAGAAGGAAGGTCCCAGGACCCCTCCCCACCCCCACCTAGAGAGCTAAGCAAGCCTCCAGCGGCAGTGGGAACTTCGGGGTGGGCAAAGGCGCTGGTCTGGAGGGAGTACCTTGTGGGCAGAGCTGTGCCAGGCTCAGAGTGTTGAACAAAGATGGAGGGGAAGGAGCTGGAGAGGGAGAAAAGAGCAGGCAGTCTTGTCACAGCAGCTGAGACCCTCCATATTGCTCCAGCTTTCCGGAGGTTTTCACCTAAGGGCAAATCCTGCCCAGCCCAGATGAACTTAATCCCATCAAAAGTCTTCAGAGGTCTGGAATCACAAACTTCAAAACCCTGCCATCACAGACTGCTGAAGTTTAACTTAATCCAATCAAAAGCCTCCAGAGGACAGGGAAGCTCAAACTCCAACACCCCTTCCCCACAGACTGCAGGGAGGGATCTTCTGTCAAAGCTCCAAGAGAGGAGACTGACAGAAACCCCCAAATCCAAAAAAATGAGAGGAGCAAGAGTACAGACAAATACGGGGAGCAAAGAAGGGGTAAATATGAGCAAACAACAGAAAAAGAAGAAAGAAATCACAATAGACAGCTTCTGTACAGGCAACGAACAAAGAGCAAACAGAATAGAGGGGGAGGGATCAGCAAATGATAAATCAGAAATCCCAGCAAATTGGATACAGGCTTTGGAAGAACTCAAAATTAAATTCAAAACACAATTAAGAGAGGTTGAAGACAATTGGAAAAAGAACTTAAAAACTAAGATAAGTAATCTGGAAACAGAAAATAGTGTCTTGAAAGCCAAAATCAACTAGCCGGAAAATGAGGCAAAGGAGATGAGAGATGAGGCAAATGGGATGAAAGACAACCTCCAAAGAAAATCAGACCAGAAGGAGAAGGATGCCCAAAAAGCCAGGGATGAAATCCAATCTTTAAGAACCAGAATACAACAAGTAGAATCAAGTAACCTCACATGGCAGCAGGATACTCTAAAGCAAAATCAAAAGAATGAAAAAATTGAGGAAAATATGAAGCATCTCATTCACAAAACAGAAGATTTAGAAAATCATTCAAGGATAGACAATTTAAGAATCATTGGTCTACCAGAAGACCATGACAAAAGAAAAAGCCTGGACATAATACTACAGGAAATTATTCAAGAAAACTGCCCTGATATTCTAGAACAAGAGGGAAAAGTGGAGGTGTAACAAATGGACTGATGGGGAGGGAGACAGTAAAAGGGAGGGAGAGGGTGCAGGGTAGTTTTAAAAATACTGCAAAGAAAATAAGGGGGGGAATAAGAAGGGTAGGGGGTAGAAAGGGAAATAAAATAAGGGAGGGAACTAGGGGGACTAATTAAAAACAAATATTGGTGAAGAAGGAAATAGTGAAAGAAGAAAAGGCAGGACTAGAGTAAATATCAAAATGCTGGGAAATATACAGCTGGTAATCATAACTCTGAATGTGAATGGAATGAACTCACCCATAAAATGCAAGTGAATAGCAGAGTGGATTAGAATCCAAAACCCTACCATATGCTGTCTACAAGAAACACACATGAGGAAGGTAGCTACGCATACGGTGAAAGTAATAGGATAGAGCCAAATCTATTGGGTATCAACTGAGTAAAAGGAGGCAGGAGTCACAATCATGATAGCTGACAAAGCCAAAATAAAAATAAATCTAGTTAAAAGAGACAGGGAAGGTAAATACATCCTGATAAAAGGCAGTATAGACAATGAGGAAATATCAGTACTCAATATGCATGCACCAAATGGCATAGCATCCAGATTTCTAAAGGAGAAACTAGTGGAGCTCAAGGATGAAATAGATAGAAAAACTATACTAGTGGGAGACCTGAACCTTCCTCTATCAGAACTAGATAAATCAAACCAAAAAATAAATAAGAAAAAGAAGATAAGTGAATGAAATCTTAGAAAAATTAGAGTTAGTAGATATGTGGAGAAAAATAAATAGGGACAGAAAGGAATACACCTTCTTTTCAGAAGCACATGGTACATTCACAATGATTGACCATGTATTGGGTCATAAAAACATGGCAAACAAATGCAGAAAAGCAGAAATAATAAATGCAACCTTTTCAGATCATAATGCAATAAAAATAATGATCAGTATGGGTACATGGAAAGCCAAATCAAAAATTAATTGGAAATTAAATTATTCTAAAAAATTGATTAGTTAGAGAACAAATAATAGAAACAATTAATAATTTCATTGAAGAAAATGACAATGATGAGACATCCTTTCAAAATCTATGAGATGCAGCCAAAGCATTACTCAGGGGGAAATTTATATCCCTGAGTTCATATATTAACAAATTAGGGAGAACAGAGGTCAATGAATTGGGCATGGAAATTAAAAAAACTAGAAAGTGAACAAATTAAAAATCCTCAGATGAAAACTAAATTTGATATCCTAAAAACCAATGGAAAAATTAATAAAATTGAAAGTCAAATAACTATTGATTTAATAAATAAGACTAGAAGCTGGTACTTTGAAAAAACAAATAAAATAGACAAAGTATTGGTCAAATTTAAAAAAGGAAAGAAGAAAAACAAATTGACAGTATCCAAGATGAAAAGGGAGACCTCATCTCTAATGAAGAGAAAATTAAGGGAATCATTAAAAACTATTATGCCCAATTATATGGCAACAAATATGGTAATCTAGGTGATATGGATGAATACTTACAAAAATATAAATTGCCTAGACTAACAGAGGAAGAAATAGATTACGTAAACAACCCCATATCAGAAAAAGAAATTGAACAAGCCATCAAAGAACTACTTAAGAAAAAATCCCCAGGGCCTGATGGATTCACAAGTGAATTCTATCAAACATTCAAAGAACAGCTAATCCCAATACTATACAAAACTATTTGACAGAATAAGCAAAGAAGGAGTTCAACCAAATTAATTTATGACACAAATATGGTACTGATCCAAATACCAGGCAGATCAAAAACAGAGAAAAAAAACTACAGACCTATCTCCCTAATGAATATAGATGCAAAAATCTTAATAGGATACTAGCAAAAAGACTCCAGCAAGTCATCACAAAGGTTATTCACTATGACCAGGTAGGATTTATACAAGGAATGCAAGGATGGCTCAATATTAGGAAAACCATCCACATAATTGACCATATTAATAAGCAAACTGACAAAAATCACATGATTATCTCATTAGATGCAGAAAAAGGATTTGATAAAATACGATACCCATTCCTATTGAAAACACTAGAAAGTATAGGAATAGAAGGGTCTTTCCTAACTATAATAAAGAGCATATATCTAAAACCATCAGCAAACATCATCTGTAATGGGGATAAACTAGAAGCCTTCCCAATAAGATCAGGAGTGAAACAAGGATTTCCATTATCACCACTTTTATTTAACATTGTACTAGAAACACTAGCAGTAACAATTAGAGAAGAAAAAGAAATTGAAGGTATTAAAATTGGCAATGAGGAGACCAAGTTATCACTCTTTGCAGATGATATGATGGTCTACATAATGAATCCTAGAGAATCAACCAAAAAGCTAGTCAAAATAATCAACAACTTTAGCAAAGTCGCAGGATACAAAATAAACACATTATCAGTCATCAGCATTTCTATATATCTCCAACCCATTTCAGCAGCAAGAATTAGAAAGAGTAATTCCATTTAAAATCACCCTAGACAATATAAAATACTTAGGAATCTGTCTACCAAGACAAACACAGGAACTACATGAACACAACTACAAAACACTTTCCACACAATTAAAACTAGATCTAAACAATTGGAGGAACATTGATTGCTCATGGGTAGGATGAGCTAACATAATAAAAATGACAATCCTGCCCAGATTAATCTACTTATTTAGTTCCTTACCCATTGAACTACCAAAAAACCTTTTTACTGAATTAGAAAAAAATATAACAAAGTTCATTTGGAAGAATAAAAGATCAAGGATATCCAGGAAATCATGAAAAAAAAATATGCAAAGGAAGGAGGACTTGCAGTCCCAAATCTGAAAGTATAGTATAAAGCAGTGATCATCAAAATAATATGGTACTAGCTAAGAGACAGAAGGAGGATCAGTGGCATAGACTAGGGGTAAATGACCTCAGCAAGACAGTCTATGATAAGCTCAAAGAACCCAGTTTTGGGAACCAAAACCCAGTATTTATAAAAACTGCTGGGAAAATTGAAAAACAGTATGGGAGAGATTAGGTTTGGATCAACACCTCACACCCTACACTAAGATAAACTCAGAATGGGTGAATGATCTGAATATAAAGATGGAAACTATAAGCAAATTAGGCGAGCACAGAATAGTATACTTGTCAGATCTTGGGAAAGGAAAGACTTTAAAACCAAGCAAGAGCTAGAAAAAATCACAAAATGTAAAATCAATAATTTTGATTACATCAAATTAAAAAGGTTTTGTACAAACAAAACTAATGCATTCAATGTTAGAAGGGAAGCAACAAATTGGGAAACAATCTTCATTACAAAAACCTTTGACAAAGTCTAATTGCTCATGTCAACTAGAAAAAATGCAGAACTATTAAATAGTCAAAACACTCTTTAATCAAGGGAAAAGTGTTTAGCACTATTAGGTTAGGACAACAGAGCTACTTCCTGAGACTGCACAGAGTCTGGATACCCTGGTCACTGACCTCTGGGAGTGCCACAGACTCAGGATGGACCCCAAGAGTCCTATATAAAAGAACTTAAACTTAAACTTAAAGAACTTGGGGAATCTATATACCACTCTAGATGATCTGGGGGGGGGGGGGTAGGATTAGAGGGACATTTGATTGACTTTACAATGGTAAGAAAGGAAAATGAGGAGTTCCAGGCAGGAATAACAGTGAGGGGCTGATGCCTTACAATGGACACAAAAGGGGAAGTCCCAGCCCAGGGCTGGGCCTGCTTGGCAATGGACCTTAGCCTAGGGGGAGAAACCATAGGGACAAAAGAGATACTTAATATTGGATGGGATTAGCTGCTTCCACCCAAACTACCAGGATGTTCATTGTCTGGTGAAGAGGTACCTTCCCTCAGGGGGAAACCTCTCCTGTGACAAGGTCAAAACCTAGGGTTTCTACACTCAAACTAAATAAACTGGGGATTTCTATATTTCCATGTTGACACTCAAATTTATAAAGAGCTAAACCAGTTGTACAAAAAATCAAGCCATTCTCCAACTGATAAATGGGCAAGGGACACGAATAGGCAATTTTCAGTTAAAGAAACCAAAAGTATTAATATAAGCACAGGAAAAAAGTCCTCTAAATCTCTAATAATCAGAGAAATGCAAATCAGAACAACTTTTAGGTATCCCCTCATACCTAGCAGATTGGCTAACATGACAGCAAAGGAAAGTAATGAATGCTGGAGGGGATGTGGCAAAGTCATTAGGACATTAATTCACTGCTGGTGGAGTTGTGAATTGATCCAAACATTCTGGAGAGCGATTTGGAACTATGCCCAAAGGGCGATAAAAGATTGTTTACCCTTTGATACAGCCATAGCACTGCTCAGTTTGTATCCCAAAGAGATAATAAGGAAATTGACATGTATAAAAATATTCATAGCTGTGCTCTTTGTGGTGGCAAAAAATTGGAAAATGAGGAGATGCCCTTCAATTGGAGAATGGCTGAACAAATTGTGGTATATGTTGGTGATGGAATACTATTGTGCTAAAAGGAATAATAAAGTGGAGGAATTCCATGGAGACTGGAACAACCTCCAGGAAGTGATGCAGAGTGAGAGGAGCAGAACCAGGAAAACATTGTACACAGAGACTGATACACTGTGGTACAATCGAATGTAATGGACTTCTCCACTAGTGGCAACGCAATGATGGTGAAGAACTTGGAGGAATGTATAAGAAAAACCACTATCCACATTCAGAGGAAACACTGTGGGAGTAAAAACACTGAAGAAAAACATCTCAAAAAACAACATGGGTCAAAGCGATATGGTTGGGGATGTAGACTCTAAATGAACATTCTAGTGCAAACAATATTATTGAAATAGGCTCTGATCAAGGACAGAAGTAATACCCAATGAAATTGGGCGTTGACTGCAGGAAGGGTGGGTGGAGGGGAGTGAGGGAAAAAATAAAGTGAGTATTGTAACCAAATAAAATAAAATAAAAATTTTTTAAAAAAGAAACTATTCAAATATTGTGGAGATACAGTTAGGATAACACAAGACTTAGCAGCTTCAACACATTAAAGAACTGAAGGCCTGGAATATGATATTCTAGAGGTCAAAAGAGCTAGCACTTCAACCGAGAATCCTTATCCAGCAAAACTGAGTATAATACTTCAGAGGGAAAATTGGGTATTCAATAAAATAGAAGACTTTCAAACATTCCTGATACAAAGACCATAGGTGAATGAAAAATTTGGCTCTCAAATATGAGTCAAGAGAATCATAAAAAGATAAATAAGAAAGACAAATCAAAAGATATTCAATGAGGTTAAACTGTATACATATCTAAATGAAGAGATGACACTTGTAATGCCAAAGAACTTTCTCATTATTATGGAAGGTAGGAGTATACATAGACAGAGGGTGAGGGTGTGAGTTGAATATGATGGGATGATATAAAAAATAAAATAAAATTAAGGAATGAGAAAAATGAATGAATTGGAAGGAGGGGGAAGGGGGAAAAGAATGCATAAATCATCTCACATAAAAGAGGAATAAAATAGCTTTTACTGTGGAGGGGAAGACACAGGAGGTAGGGAGGAGAGCATATGAACCTTACTGTTATCAAAATTGGCTTAGTGAGGGAAGAACATATGCAATCAAGTGGATATAGAAAGCTCTTACCCTACAGCTATAATAGGGAACCTATGGTATGCAGAGACCTCTCTGCTCTCTGTGGGTATGCTTGTCTCCAGCAGAGTAAGTTACTAGAAAGATAAAGGCACTCTGGTAGGGCTGCTCCCCTCCCCCTCTCCACCATGCTTTCCTGCCCCTCTGTGTTTCTTTCTTGAGTGTGACCTTCAGACCACTCTGTTCCTTTTCTCTCTCCCCTGCCTGGAGTAAGGTGGCAGGGAAGAGGGGGAAGGGGGACACTTGGTCTCTGAGGGGGTAGAGCACTGTACCCAGTTGGGGGTGGGGTGGGGCATAGAATGCAGTGCAGGGTGGGGCAAAGCACTGTCTCTAAAAGATTCTACCATCATTGCCCTACAGGAAAGGAGGAGAGGAAAGGGGATAAGAAAAGGGGAGTTGAACTGTTGGAAAAAAGGGCAAATTGGGGGAAGTGGAGGTCAGAAACTAAGCAGGGATAAATAATGTGGAAAGTAATATACAGTAAATATAATAGTGCAAACATTTTTTACAAGTATGCATCTAATAAAGGCCTCATTTCTCAAAGGGATAGAAAAATTAGTTGAATATAAGAATACAAGTCATTCCCCAATTGATAAATGGTTAAAGGATGTGAACAGACAGTTCTCAAAGTAATTAAAGTTCTCTATAGTCATGTAAAAAATGCTCTAAATCACTATTAATTAGGGAAATGCAAATTAAAACAATTCTGAGGTACCACCCTATACCTATCATTTGGGCTATTATGACAGAAAAGGAAAATGCTAAAACTTGGAGGGGATGTGGGCTGGGACATGAATGCCTTGTTGGGGGTGTTTTGAATTGATTCATTCATTCAGGAGAGCAATTTGGAACTATGTCCAAAGGGCTATTAAACAGGACATACCCTTTGACCCACTAAAACCATTACTAAGTTTGTGTCCCAAAGAGATTTAAAAAAAACAATTAAGGGAAGGATCTATATGTACAAAAATATTTAAAGTCACTCTTTGTAGGGGGTGCAAAGGTTTGGAAAATAAGGGGGTACCCATCAATTGGACAATGGCTGAGGAAGTTATGGCATATGATTGTAATAGGACACTATTGTGGTATAAGAAATGACAAGCAGGAAGAGCTCAGAAAAACCTAGAAAGACTTAACATGAACTGAAGCAGAGTGAAATAAACAAAAGCAGGAGAACATTGTACACAGCGACAGGAATACCTTACAATGAACAACTGTGAACATCAGCTATTCTCAGCAATACAATAAAAATAACATCTGCTTTCAGAGAAAAAGATCTGAGTCCAACTGTAGACTAAAGTAAACTTTTTTCACTTTCTTAATTTCTTTTTTTATGTGAGTTTCTTTCCACAAAAGGATTAATATGGGGAAATGTTTTACATGATTGCACATGTAAAATCTATATTAGATTGCTTACCATCTCAAGGGAGTTGTGGGTGGAGGGAAGAAGAGAGAGTATTCCAGACTCAATATTCTTTGAAAAATGTTGGAAACTATTTTTACATGTCATTGTGTATAAGGGGAATAAAATAAAATTAATACCTTAAAAAATAAAGTATTGGGGTTTTCCTAATATAAATTAATCCAAATCGGGTTCATATGAATACAAGTTAATGTTGCCCAAGTGAAATTTCTGACCAGGTACAGGCAAGTCATTTTGTTTCTTTGTCCTGAAAGCCCAATCTTGGTGGGAGATCCCTTCTGGAAAGAGACAAATAGAGACAGAGAGATAGAGAGACACAGAGGCAGAGAAACACACACAGAAAGAAATAGAGATGACAAGTAAGGATATGTTCATTCACTCCTGGCTCAGTGGGTGGATGACAGCTCAGCTGGTTGTGCTTATCAGAGCCACCTGGTGGTAATACACATACAAATCTAAACAGAAGTTTAAAGGACTTTGAGGAGAAAGGAACCTCAACAAAACATTAAACTCATCCTTTCATTTTATCCAGGAAGACACTGAGGCCCAGAGAGGTAAAAGGTAACTTGCTCAAGATAATACAGGAAATAAGTAGCAAAACATGGATTAGAACCCAAATTTTCTTATTCCTAACCCAATTCTTTCCATCACATTATGTTTTAATTTTGGTATTGTGTTTCAAGTACTCACATTGTTCTCTAACCTTTAAATATTTTTGTTGCACTTTATAACACAAAAACATTTTTGGGTAACTTTCTTGTATCAGATTTCAATGCTTTTTCCCCCTGGGATATATTATACAATGCCAGTTCATAAGCTATACAAGATATTTGTTTAAGGACCTAATAATTGAAATAAAAAACATAATCTAAACAAAAATGTCTTTTAAAAAAGCATAACACTAGAGTTGACATGGATGAATTGAGCTACATGAAAAATATCCATCACTTTTGCCTACAATATACAATTTGTAGATTATACTATAGTAATTATTTCAATAATGAAACATTTATTGAATTCCAATAATATACTACAGCTATGTGAGATATCAATCTTTCTGAGCATGTTTCCTTACCTGTTAAATAGAGATACTTTCCCAGGATTATTGTGAGCAAAGTACTTTTGAAAGTCTAAAATGACAAAGAAATATATGTTATAATTGCCATTTAGATTTTTACATCTCTGTTCCCTTCTTGAGTCTCTAAGTATCATTGAGTACTTTGGTAAATCCAAGATTTTATAAGTGTGAATACTCTCATCACTAGTCCAGATCACACCTTCATATCTGCTTCTGCATTCTTTCTTGTCTTTTCATAAATTCATAGGGCCACAGGAATCTGAATTATTCCAAGAAGTCTTGGAGTTTTTAAAAGAAGACAACTTGTTCATTTGTCTTAAGAGGACTGCCCACTATTTAAAAAACAAACAAACAAACAAACAGACACTGTTTTAAAACAGCAGGGATTCCTCAATAAAAACCCTAACAAACATTATAAAATAGAACAAGTTAACAGAAAGGGGAGGTATTTTCTTTAACTTTGTCAATATTAGACTAATGTCCAGACTTTTGATGCCTATACATAATGATTTAATTACATTATTGTGGTCATTTTATATTGTTCTTTTTTTTATTTAGTCAATTTAAACATTATTCCTTGGTTACAAGAATCATATTCTTTCCATCCCTCCCCTTGCCCTCCCCCTCCCATAGCTGATGCACAATTTCACTGGGATCTTTGGGTTTATTATCATCTGTTTTGCTGAGGTCACTTACCCCAAGTCTATTCCACTGATCCTCCTTTCTGTCTCTTAGCCAGTATCATATTGTTTTGATGACCACTGCTTTGTACTATAGTTTGAGATCTAGGATTGCAAGGCCACCTTCCTTCACATTTTTTCCCATTATTTCCCTGGATATCCTTGATCTTTTGTTCTTCCAAATGAACTTTGTAATTTTTTTTCTAATTCAGTAAAAAAGTTTTTTGGTAGTTTGATGGGTATGGCACTAAATAAGGAAATAAGTTTGGGTAAGATGGTCATTTTTATTATGTTAGCTAGTCCTACCCATAAGCAGTTAATGTTTTTCCAATTGTTTAGATCTAGTTTTAATTGTGTAGAAAGTTGTGTTCATATAGTTCCTTTGTTTGTCTCGGCAGATAGATTCCTAAGTATTTTATATTGTCTAGGGTGATTTTAAATGGAATTTCTCTTTCTAATTTTTGCTGCTGAGATATGTTGGAGATATATAGAAATGTTGATGACTTATGCGGGTTTATTTTGTATCTTGCAACTATATTGTTCTTTTCATTTTCTTCAATATTCATCATTTCATATGTCTTTCCCCTAATTTCTCTTATTTTTGCATATTTGTCAATGCCTCAGACAGAGTAGCATTCCATTATAATTACCTACTATCATTTATTAAGTCATTTCCCCAATTATTAGGCATATTTTATTTATACTATTATTTTTATCACAAGTAATAGTGCTATGAACATTTTTTCCATTGGTCTTTTTTGTTATCAATAACTTCTTTGGGATATAGACCAAGAAATAGAATCTCTAAGTCATAGTGCATAAAAAACTTAGTAGCTTTTCTTGAACAATACAGATTGTTTCCCAGAATATCCATACTCATAGTGCCATAAACAGTGAATTAGCATGCTTGTTTTTCCCCAGCCCTTCCAAGAATGAACTTTCCTTTTTAAAATTGTTTTTGCATATTTACTAGCTTGACAAGTGCCAAGTGATACCTTATGTCATGTGCTAGGACTGACTCAGGCCATTCCCCTGGTAGTTTGGATCAGAAATTAGGACAAAATGAGACACTAGTAGTCTAACAATGAACAGAAATAGGCTCACTTAGCTTTAGCAGGGGAAAGAAAGTCAGAACAAGGAAGGGATGTTCATTAGGGATATATAGCCTTGATTCAGCTGAGCACAGCTCTTCTAAATTGGTGTTGGTCATCCCTTTAGTCTTCAGTCAGAGGCCTAAGGGAGGGGCTCATGTCCTGGCTCTTTTAATACTCCAACCACCAGGAAGCTTCATGAAAGTCTGAACTTTATCCCCTGAACCAAACACATCAAGAAGACTGATTCCATACCTTTAAAAGAAAACAGCCTAGCCTGCACCAGGGCAGGGCCTTAAGAAAAACTAGTCCAGCCTATTTCACCAGAGCCCTAGGAAATCTTGCTCCTACCACACCTTGGGACTGTTTTGTTTTCAGGTAGTTACAGTGTGTATTTTTTCTTTTGAAAACTAGCTATTCCTACTCTTTGACCACTGCTATTGGGGAACAGTTTTTAGTAATATATTTGTGTCAATTCCTTATAGACTTCAGGTGTGAGGTTTTAAAAAATAAGTAATTTAATTCCTTCTTATTCTAGTTGCATTAATTTTTGGGAAGAGCTTTTAAATTTTATGTAAATAAGACTCCCTACTTTGTCTTTTATGATAGTTTCTATTTCAATTTCTTATTATGAATTTTCCCCTTATATCAGAGAATTATATCCAGGAGTTCTATGGACATGGATGGGGAAAATTATATTTTTATTTCAATATGATTGATTTTCTTTTCATATGCATTTTATTTTATGTGAGGAAAAAAACATCATTACTCTGGGATAAAAGGGTCTGTGACGTAAAAAAGGTTAAGAATCCCTGCCCTCCTCTCTCATATGAGTGTATACATATAGTAACTGTAAAACATGTAACCTTTCATTTTTTCTAATCTTTTATGTTGTCACCTTATATTCAGTGTCTGTATAATTGTGTGATATAAGGCATAGAATGCTAACCTAAATCTATTTTTCCCTAAACTACTTTGTAGCATTCTAGGGCTTTATAGATATACAATGTCATCCATGAATTATGAGGACTTGGAAAACTTCATCTTTAATAAGGAATTCTTTTGTTTGAATTTTGCACAGCTTATCTTCTATGACACTGACAAATAATTCTTGACAAAAATTCTCAGTAATAAATAAGACTTTATATTGAAGGACCAATGTATGGAATATGCAAATTTATCATCACATTTCCATGAGCAATAGGGCAGGATTTTTCCTTGTGATGATGCAGTGGAAAGGTTTTTGGATTTGTTAAGTCAGAAAATGAGTTCAGATCCCATTCTGCTGCTTAGCTGGGCAAATCAGTTAATTTCTTTAATTCTAACTTCCCTCATCTGTAAAATGAAGTAGCTGGACTAGATGATCTTCAAAGTTACTTCTAGTTTTAAATCCCATGATACTTATTCATAGGCAAAGCTTATCTTCAGTCAGCTTTTTTTTTTGTGCTCTTTTTTTCCTTCTCTGGTTTCTTTCCTCAACCCCCTTCTATTCAGTAACCTTTTGAACTTTTTCTCTCTCCTATTAAAAAAAAAATGTATCTGAATTCACAGGCAGGTGTTTGCATTTTAGTCAGAATCAAAGCTTTAAGGTTTTTAGTAAAATGTCAGATACTATCTATCTGATATGGGAGGTGTTGTTTATTTTGTTTTGTTTTGGAGGGACCAAATTCCCAACCCAGTAAAATCACAAAGAAGACAATTCTACTCCTCCTAAGTTCTGGGCAACTCTGATTAAGATAAATATTAGTTGTTCTGTTTTACAGATGGCTCACCTGAAGCTTATAGATGACTAGTGATTTTGCCCAAGGTTATTTCATGACTCACTCATGAGTATATCTAAAAATAGAGTGCACAAAATGAAAATATGACTCCCAGTCACATGTTCTCGCCATTGGACCATACTTCTGCCTAAAAATGTAAACACTCTGACTCTCTTACATCATCTGAAACTGAAAACTAATTTTCTTTCTCTTTGCAAACATAAAATTGGCAAAAGGGAAGTAATAGACTGCATACCTAAAGTACAGTATTATGTTCTGGGTAGAAAGGTGACAAATTGTAGAGTATCCAGAGGATGGTGAAGCTCAGGGGAACCATGCCACATGAAGATCAATTGAAGAAACTAGTATTTTTAACCTGGAGGAGAGAAAATTTGGGGAGCACATAATCATTATTTTCAAATATTTGAAGATGTATCCTATGAAGAGGTATTCCGCTATTCTGCTTGGCTCTATAGGGTAAGTCCAGGAGCAAAAGGTAAATATTATATCAAGGCAGTATTTAGTCTGATACCATTCTAAACAATTAGCATGATTCCAAAGAAGAATAAACTGTTTCAGGAAGTAGCTGGTGTCCTTCCCTGCAGCACTTCAGCTGAATACTGAATGAATGAAAAATCCTTTGGAAGGTACATAGGAAAAGGTATGAAAGAAAAAATCCTTGATAATTGATAGGTTGGAATAAATGATGATTGTTTTCCTTTTCTGAGAGTCTATGATATATCTAGTCATTTCTACTTTATAAAATAAAAGTGACTATTCACTTCAGAGTTCCCCTTTACAAAATTCTTTTTTTTTTTTAAATCCTTACCTTCCATCTTGAAGTCAATACTGTGTATTGGCTCCAAGGCAGAAGAGTAGGAAGGGCTAGGCAATGGGGGTCAAATGACTTTCCCAGGGTCACATAGCTGGGAAGTGTATGAGGCCAGATTTGAACCTAGGACCTCCCATCTCTAGGCCTGGCTCTCAATCCACTGAGATACCCAACTGCCCCCCCCCCTTTAGGAAATTCTACATTTTTATCTAGTAGAAGTCCATGTTTAGCAAATCTTAAAGAAAATCAATTTAGATTTTAAATTAGGAATAAAATGAACAGCTTCCAAATTACTATTCTTTAAATATAGGTTTCACCATGTTGGGGCAGCTAGTGGCTCAATGGATAGAATGCTAGGCCTGGAGTCAGTAAGACCCAAGCTCACTTAGTAGCTTTGTGATCCCGGGTAAGTCACTTAACCCTGTTTGCCTCAGTTTCCTCATCTGCAAAATGAGCTGAAGAGGGAAATGGCAAACAAGAAATGACAAGAAAACCATAAATGGAATCATGAAGAGTAAGACACAACTGAACAACAACAAAACAACAAACTAACCACTTTACTCTCTAGTTTAAAAAGTTTCAATGGCTCCCTATTCAATGGCTCCCTAGGTCAAAATGAAAACTCCATTTCACAATTAAAACCTTTTACTGTCTGCTCCAACCTATATTTTTAGACTCATTTTACATTCTTCTTCATTGACTCTGTGTTGCAGTTAAATTGATCTTGTCTTTGACTCCTATACCTAATATTCTGTCTTTAATATCTTTGCCTTTTTGCAGGCTGTCCTCCATGCCTGGGTTATCCCATCTCTGGAAATCCCTTACTTCTGTCTCAAGGATTACCTCCTAGGTATAAACCCTTCCCTGAGTCCTTCACTTGCTAGCAATTTCTAGCTTCTATTCCCAAGTTACTTTATATTTACTGGGTTTTCTAAAGGGAAATTCTCAAATTAATATTCAGTTTTTATTAGGTCATTTATTGTCATTCTGTATGTATTGTTTCCCCCAAGTAGAATATAAACTCCTTGAAATTAGGAACCATTTTTGCTTTTATTTTTGTAGCCCTAGTATTAAGCACAACATCTGCTTAATGAAATTTTCTTTGAATTAAATTGACTGTTTTGGATGGCAAAGTGAAAGCTGACTTTGCATTTAAATAATCTCACTGGTAGGGAAGGTTAAACTATCTTCATCAGGAAAGGATCAACAGATTTGGGAAAAAACAGAACTTAGTAATAACAATAGCAGCAACTAACATTTTGAAAAGACACTTGACTCACAACAATCCTGTGAGGTATATGTGTAATGAGGAAATATAGAGAGTTCCAGAATTTGAGATAAAACTTGAAAATAAGGGATATCTTGATTTTTGAGAGGCAACCTTGATGTGACTCTGTCAGACCTGTTAGTCTTATAATACCGGATGCATTCTGTCCAATTTTTTAGTTGTGTTATCTAAACTATTTTATTTTATTTTTTAAATTTTATTTGGTCAATTTCAAACCTTATTCCTTGGTTACAAAAATCATATTCTATTCCTCCCTCCCCATCCCCTGCCTTCCCATTGCCAACTCACAATTCCACTGGGTATTACATAGGTTCTGATCAAGTACACATTTCCATGCTGTTAATGTTTGTACTATGATGTTCCTTTAGTGTCTATATCCCTCTCGACCCATGTAATCAAGAAATTGTTTTTCTTCCGTGTTTCTACTCCCACAGTTTTTCCTCTGAATGTGAATAGTGTTCTTTCTCATAGATCCCTCTGGGTTGTTCAGGATCAATGCACTGCAATTAGTGGAGAAGTCCATCACATTTTATTATACCACAGTGTATCAGTCTCTGTGTACAGTGTTCTCCTGGTTCTTCTGCATTCACTCTGAATCACTTCCTGGAGGTTGTTCCAGTTCACATGGAAATCCTCTACTTTATTGTTCCTTTGAGCACAATAATATTCCATCAAAAACATATGCCACAATTTGTTCAGCCATTTCTCAATTGAAGGGCATCCCCTCATTTTCCAATTTTTTGCCACCACAAACAGCACAGCTATGAATGTTCTTGTACAAGTCTTTTTCCTTATTATCTCTTTGGAGTACAAACACAGCAGTGCTATGGCTGGATTAAAGGGCAGACAGTCTTTTAGCACCCTTTGGGCATAGTTCCAAATTGCCCTCCAGAATGGTTGGACCAATTCACAACTCCACCAGCAGTGAATTAAATATCCCAACTTTGTCACATCCCCTCCAGCATTCATTACTTTCTGTTGCTGTCATGTTAGCCAATCTGCTAAGTATGAGGTGATACCTCAGAGTTGTTTTGATTTGCATCTCTCTGATTATAAGAGATTTAGAACACCTTTTCATGTGCTTATTAATAGTTTTGATTTCTTTGACTGAAATTTGCCTATTCATGTCCCTTACCCATTTATCAATTGGAGATTGGCTTGATTTTTTGTACAATTGATTTAGCTCTTTATAAATGTGAGTAATTAGACCTTTGTCAGAGGTTTTTGTTATGAAGATTGTTTCCCAATTTGTTGCTTCCCTTCTAATTTTGGTTACATTGGTTTTGTTTGTACAACTTTTTAATTTGATGTCATCAAAATTATTTATTTTACATTTTGTGACTTTTTTTGCTTGGTTTTAAAAATCTTTCCTTTCCCAAAGGTCTGATGTGTATACTATTCTGTGTTCACATAATTTACTTATAGTTTCCTTCTTTATATTCAAGTCATTCACTCATTCTGAGTTTATCTTGGTATAGGGTGTGAGTTATTGATCCAAACCTAATCTCTCCCACACTGTCTTCCAATTTTCCCAGCAATTTTTATCAAATAGTGGATTTTGGTCCCCAAAGCTGGGATCTTTGGGCTTGTCATAGACTGTCTTGCTGAAGTCACTTACCCCAAGTCTATTCCACTGATCCTCCTTTCTGTCTCTTAGCCAGTATCATATTGTTTTGATGACCACTGCTTTATAGTATTGAAATCTGGGACTGCAAGGCCACCTTCCTTCATATTTTTTTTTCATTATTTCCCTGGATATCCTTGATCTTTTGTTCTTCCAAATGTACTGTTATGGTTTTTTCTAATTAAGTAAAAAAGTTTTTTGGTAGTTTGATGGGTATGGCACTAAATAAGTAAATAAGTTTGGGTAAGATGGTCATTTTTATTATGTTAGCTCATCCTACCCATGAACAGTTAATGTTTTTCCAATTGTTTAGATATAGTTTTAATTGTGTGGAAAGTGTTTTCTAGTTGTGTTCATATAGTTCCTGTGTTTGTCTTGGTAGATAGATTCCTAAGTATTTTATATCATTTAGGGTGATTTTAAATGGAATTTCTCTTTCTAATTTTTGCTGCTCAGATGTGTTGGAGATATATAGAAATGCTGATGACTTATGTGGGTTTATTTTGTATCCTGCAACTTTGCTAAAGTTGTTGATTATTTCAACTAGCTTTTTGATTGATTCTCTAGGATTCTTTAAGTAGACCATCATATCATCTGCAAAGAATGATAGCTTGGTCTCTTCATTGCCAATTTTAATACCTTCAATTTCTTTTTCTTCTCTAATTGTTTCTGCTAGTGTTTCTAGTACAATGTTAAATAAAAGTGGTGATAATGGGCATCCTTGTTTCACTCCTGATCTTATTGGGAATGCATCTAGTTTATCCCCATTGCAGATGATATTGCCTGATGGTTTTAGATAAATACTTTTTATTATTTTTAGGAAAGACCCTTCTATTCCTATACTTTCTAGTGTTTTCAATAAGAATGGGTGTTGTATTTTATCAAATCCTTATTCTGAATGTGATTTTTTTCAGTTTTCTTATTAATATGGTCAATTATGTGGATGGTTTTCCTAATATTGAATCATCCTTATATTCCTGGTATAAATCCTACCTGATCGTAGTGAATAACCCTTGTGATGACTTGCTGGAGTCTTTTGCTAGTATCCTGTTTAAGATCTTGGCATCTATGTTCATTAAGGAGATTGGTCTGCAGTTTTCTTTCTCAATTTTTTACCTGCCTCGCTTTGGAATCGGTACCATATTTGTGTCATGAAAGGAATTTGGTAGAACTCCTTCTTTGCTTATTATGTCAAATAGTTTTGTATAGTATTGGGATTAGCTGTTATTTGAATGTTTGATAGAATTCACTTGTGAATCCATCAGGCCCTGGGGATTTTTTCTTAAGGAGTTCTTTGATGGCTTGTTCAATTTCTTTTTCTGATATGAGATTCTTTAAGAATTCTATTTCTTCTTCTGTTAATCTAGGAAATTTATATTTTTGTAAATATTCATCCATATCACCTAGATTGGCATATTTATTGCCATATAATGTTGGGTATAATAGTTTTTAATGATTGCTTTAATTTCCTCTTCATTGGAGGTGAGGTCTCCCTTTTTATCTATGATACTGTTAATTTGGTTTTCTTCTTTCATTTTTTTATTAGATTGACCAGTACTTTGCCTATTTTGTTTGTTTTTCCAAAATACCAGCTTCTAGTTTTATTTATTAATTCAATAGTTCTTTCACTTTTGATTTTGTTAATTGCTTCCTTAATTTTTAGGATTTCTAATTTGGTTTTCTTCTGGGGAGTTTTAATTTGTTCGCTTTCAAGTTTTTTGAGTTGCATGTCTAATTCATTGACCTCTAGCCTCCCTAATTTGTTAATATTTGAACTAAATGATATAAATTTCCCCCTGAGTACTGCTTTGGTTGCATCCCATAAATTTTGAAAGGATATCTCATCATTGTCATTTTCTTCAATGAAATTATTAATTGTTTCTATGATTTGTTCTCTAATCAATTTTGTAGAATCATATTTAATTTCCAATTAATTTTTGATTTGGCTTTCCATGTACCCACACTGATCATTATTTTTATTGCATTATGATCTGAAAAGGTTGCATTTATTATTTCTGCTTTTCTGCATTTGTTTGTCATGTTTTTATGACCCAATACATGGTCAATCATTGTGAATGTACCATGTGCTTCTGAAAAGAAGGTGTATTCCTTTCTGTCCCTATTTATTTTTCTCCATATATCTATTAACTCTAATTTTTCTAAGATTTCATTCATATCTTTTACCTCTTTCATATTTATTTTTTTATTTGATTTATCTAAATTTGATAGTATTAGGTTCAGGTCTCCCACTAGTATAGTTTTACTCTCTATTTCCTCCTTCAATTCCACTAGTTTGTCCTTTAGAAATTTGGGTGCTATACCATTTGGTGCATACATGTTGATTACTGATATTTCCTCATTTTCTATACTCCCTTTTATCAGGATGTATTTCCCTATCCCTTTTAATCAGATCTATTTTTACTTTGGCTTTGTCAGATATGATTGCAACTCCTGCCTTCTTTCTGTCAGTTGAGGCCCAATAGGTTTTGCTCTAATCTTTAATGCTAAACTTGTGAGTATCTATCTACCTCAGGTGTGTTTCTTGTAGACAACATATGGTAGGATTTGGGATTCTAATCTTCTCTCTTATTTGTGTACGTTTTATGGGTGAGTTCATCCCATTCACATTCAAAGTTATGATTTCCACTTGTGTATTCCCCAGCATTTTGATATCCTCTCCTAGTTCTATCCTTTCTTCTTTTGCTGTATCCTTTTAAACCAGTGGTTTACTTTTAATCAATCCCCCTAATCCCCTCCCTTAATATGCTTCCCTTTCTGGCTCCTCCCTTTTTGTTCCCTTCTTGTTTTTTTAGGATATGTTAAGTTCCCTCCTCCCTTTCTTTCCTTCCCTTTTTGTACTCCCTCCCGCAACCCCCCTTAGTTTTCCCTTCTCATTTTCCCTGTAGGACAAGTTAGAATTCAAGACCCCAATGGATCTAGATGCTCTTCCCTCTCAGAAATGATTTCACTGAGAGTAAAGTTTAAATATTACCTATTAGCACTCTCTTCCTCTCCTTCTTATAAGAATATTCTTCTCCACCCCTTCCCATGTGTATCTTTGTGTGATAAAGATTATCCTATTTATTTTATTTCTTCAAGTATCTCTTGGTGCCATCTTAGATTCCTCACCTTCCTTTTTCTTTTCTGCATATTGTCTTATAGCCCTTAATGCCCCATTCTCTTCCTGTGAATGATTCTTCTAATCACTATAATAGTGAATATAATTTTTGAGAATTACAAATAAATAACATTTTCCTCATATATTTGTAGTTGAGGCAGAAGCACAAGGGTTAAAGCCCTCCTCTTCTCCCTGCTTGGGTTGCATAGTCAGGGTTGTGGGTTGAACTGTGTACGACCTGCACAGCTGTGTGCTCAAGGTTGGAGTAGCATCAGAGGGAGGACTGATAAGGTTTGTGAGAAAGAAACTGCAAGGTTGGAGTGGCCAGCAAAGGGAGGATTGATAAGGTTTGTGAGAAATTGTGAGAGACTGTGGGAAAGGTGCTTGTTTGGAATCCTCTTGGTTCTTCCCTGTGCCTGGCAGGTAACGTCATGAATTCCTATGAATCTGCCCAATTATTGGTTCCTGCTGTTGCTGGGCGGTAATATCATATCTTCCTGTGTGTCTTAACCTATATATGCTTTGTGTGAAACCAATAAAGCTTTGTTGCTATGCATTTTCATATAGCGTCCATTCGTTACTCTTCATTTCGTTACCCCAAGTGAGGTCACACAGGGCTGGCCGACCCTGGCGAAGAGCCTTACATATATTAATATATATAATTTGATCTAATTGTAGCCCTTAAAGAAGAGAGTTTGAATAAAAAAACATTTTTCACCTTTTCCCTCTCTTTCTTACTTACCTTTTCATGTTTCTCTTGATCTTTGTCTTTGGATATTAAACTTTCCACTTAGTTCTGGTCTTTTCTTTACAAATACTTGGAAATCTTCTATTTTGTTGAATGCCCATACTTTTCCCTGGAAGTATATAGTCAGTTTTGATGGATAGGTGATCCTTGGTTGAAGACCCAATTCTCTTGCTTTTCTGAATATCATATTCTAGGCCTTGTGGTCCTTTAGTGTGAAAGCTGCCAGGTCTTGTGTGATCCTGATTGGTATTCCTTGGTATCTGAATTGTCTCTTTTTGGCTTCTTGTACAATTTTCTCCTTAGCTTGAAAGCTCTGGAACTTGGCAATTATATTCCTGGGAGTTGTCTTTTGAGGATTTAGTGTAGAAGGTGTTCTATGAACTCTTTCAATGTCTACTTTGCCCCCTCATTAAAGGACACCAGGGCAGTTTTCTTGGATGATTTCTTTTAGTATGATGTCAAAATTTCTGTTTATTTCTGGCTTTTCAAGTAGACCAATGATTCTCAAATTGTCTCTCCTTCCTCTGTTTTCCTGATCTGTCATCTTGTCAGTGAGATATTATATGTTTTCTTCTATTTTGTCAGTCTTTTGACTTTGCTTTATTAATTCTTGCTGTTTTGCAAGATTATTGTCTTCCATTTGCCTAATTCTGATCTTTAAAGACTGGTTTTCCTTTTCAGTTTGGTCTATTCTGCTTTTCATGGCTTCCAGCTGTTTCTCCAATTGGGAGTTCTTGTCCTTTGAACTGTTATTTTCTCTTTGAACTATTTCCCACTTTTCTTGCCAGAAAACTTCCAACTTTTTGATAAGCTCCAATTTCAATTCTTCAAGAGCTTATGGACAATTTCCATTTTTTTGGAAGGTTTTGGTTCATTTGAATTTCCTCCTCTATTTCCTCTGAAGCTTGGGTTTTTCCTATGTATAAATTTTCCAGGTTCAATTCCTTCTTTCTGTTTTTCTTGGAGGGAGGTTGTTGCTCTTGGGCACAGTTTGCCATCACTGTGGAAGTTTTTCCTTCCCTTTTTAGTCAGAAATCTGAGTGAGATGGGCAGGTTCCCTGTGTAGGGAGTTAAGGAGAAAGGATTTTGTCTGAGGCAAGCTCTCGAATCTCCACAGCTTCTTCTGTTTGCTGCCCTCCTCTGTGTTATCTTCCCATGTTCTACACTCTTCAGCCTGCTGGGGTTTCAGGTGTAGCTGCTCTCAGGGGTAGGTCTTTGGTGGTCTTAGTCAGCTCCCAAGGATGTAGAGGTGCCCCTTATTCACTCTAGAGGTGTCTCTCGCTTACTCATTGATTCTGGCATGTGCTGGCTCTGACTCTGGCTTCATAGACGGGGTTGGGGGGAGGGTAGATCAGTTCGCATTTTGATGGGTGCTTTTTCACCCCCTTATAGTGTGGAAATGCCCAAATCTCACATACCTTCAATGCTCTGCCCTACTGTAGAGTCCTTTTGTTCTTATGAATTTGGGGTTTTTTTTTTTTTGGTCTTTTGTGGTAGTCTATATCAGTGGGTGCTGAGGAGAGGAAGAGTTTTGGTCTAGACTGCCACCATTTTTACCCAGAAGTACCCACTAAACTATTTTAGATAAAAGTGTATGCTAGGCCTGTCCCTGGATACAGATCACTAACATATCTGTAAGTTCAAGACTTTTCTGGAGCACTACACACTTAAATGACTTGCCCCATATCATGTAGCTAACAAGAGAGCTAAGACTCAAACTTTGGTCTTTCTAGCTCCAAGACATGCTCTCTATCCACTATGCTCTGCTGCTTCCTTAATATGCTTGCTTAGGTACTAAAGTAACATATTTCTACCATCCCTTCCTTTCATTTAAGAACATATATTTAAGAACATATGCCATCTAGGGAATGTCTTCTTTTCCTACCACCTCCCCTCCCAATTATTTTTAGTGACATATGGAACATGGATTGATAAGGGGTATTTTTGTTGTTGTTGTTGTTGACGCCTATATTAGTAAGATAGTATCATTACCAATGTTAGACTTTGAAAACCCAATCTATAAATTATTCCCTAGGCTAGGTTTTGAAAAGTCAAAAACAACACATTGCTGATATGTCATGTAATATTGTCATCTGGAGAAGCAAAGAGAGAGTCAGAAAGAAAAAACATGTTATTATAAAACATATCTAGGGGCAGCACAGTGGATAGACTGCCAGACTTACAGTCAGGAGGATCTATGTTCAAATATGGCCTCAGACACTTGCTGGTTGTATGGCTCTGGGCAAGTCACTTAACCCTGATTATCTAGCCCTTGCCTCTCTTCTATTTTTTTCTATTTAGAATATTTTTCCATGGTTACATGATTCATGATTCCCCCCTACTCCCCTCCCCAATTCCCCACTCCCTTCCCTCTCCTGGAGCTGACAAGTAATTCCACTGGGTTAAACATGTATCATTGTTCAAAACCTATTTCAATGTTATTCATATTTGCAGTAGAGTCATCTTTTAACATCAGATTTCTAATATCCCTATCAAACTATGTGATTGATCACATGTTTTTCTTCTGTGTTTCTGTTCCCACAGTTCTTCCTCTGACTGTAGATAGCATTCTTTCTCATAAGTCCCTCAGAATTGTCTTGGGTCATTGCATTGCTACTAGTAGAGAAGTCCATTACATTCCATTGTACCACAGTGTATCAGTCTCTGTGTACAATATTCTCCTGATTCTACTCCTTTTGCTCTGCACCAATTCCTGGAGGTCTTTCCAGTTCACACAGAATTCCTCCAGTTCATTATTCCTTTCAGTGCTTCTTTTCTATCTTAAAATTGATATTAAGTCAGAAGGTAAGGGTTTAAGAAATGGAAAAAAAAGATTCTATTGGGTTTAAATTCATCCTGAGAAATATCACATTTTATTTACATCAGAAAGAAGTATAATATCTGGATAAGACGATTCACAAAACTTTAAATAAAGAAATACAAACAAACCAGAGGAGGTAGTCAAATTAAGAAAAAGCATTTGGGTCTACTGTGTGTCAGTCACTGCACTAAGAGCTGCATTTCCTTTCTGAAGTTTGCTGTTCGCTATTTTCCAGTCAATTCCTATTCAATGGCAATCAATCCTACTCCTTAGGACTGCTAGCCAAATTCATTCAAGTGTTGGTTTTTTTTTCAGGAAAAAAATGTGAATTATTACAATTCTTATAGACTTCCTTTCTATATGGAATTCTTCTCATATTGGGTTTCTGGAAGATTAAGTAGAAATATAGAAGTAGCAAAATGAATACCTCTAAGGTAGTGATGGCAAACCTATGGCATGGGTGACAAAGATGGCATGCAGAGCTCTCTCTGTGGGCACTTGGCTACCCTCCCTCTCCAGTCTCTACCCCAGAGTTCATTAATAGAAAGACAAAGTGACTCGAGTGAAGTTGCACCCTTCTCCCTTTAGGCTTGATGACATTTTTTCATATCCCCCACCCCTCTTCCCAAGAGCCCAATGGGAGTTCATAGGGGGTAAGGTGGGTGGCTCACAGGTAGCAGAGCTGGGGGGAAGCAGAGCACTCTGGCCACTCCTTTCCCCTTCTCTACACTTGCTGAGCACATTCCTCACTTCACCCAGCCCTCTGTCCATTAGTGCTTCCGCAGCGTGGGGTAAGAGAGAGCGGGCAGTGTGGAGGCAGACCAAGCATAGTGTCTAGGGGGGCAGGCATGGCACTCAGTCTGGGAGGTGGCGTGTGAGAGAGGCCCAGTGCTCTGTCTCTAAAAGGCTCACCATCAGTGCTTCAAGGACTCTTCTAGATTTAAATCTGATAGTGCTATTGTACCTGGGCTATCCTCATATCAGATTAGCCACACCAGATTCAATGTATTCTATCTACTTCAAAGGTATTTTATTCAAAACCATAGTTTATGAATCACTACCAATACACTTATGGGTTTGTAAGCCATGGAACATAGTTTTAAAGCAAAGGTATTTAATAGCATGGTAAAAAATGTCACCCTCGAACATCACTTCAAACTCCTAACCAAATTTTCATTATCCTGGGACACATAGAGATCATAGATGGAGTAGGTAACTCACAACTCAGACATTGTCTTCTGATGATGTTGCCGGGCCTCTTCCCCATGGGGAGTGAAATCCCCATTGGTTTGCATTTTTTTAATTTAATTTTTTATTTTCAGTGCCACATTCTCTCCTTCAACTCCCTCTCCCTCTATAAGACAGGAGAAAAATATAATGCTTATCCATATATAGTCATGTAAAACATATTTCTACATTAGTCATGATCTGAAAAAAGAAAAAGAAAGGAAAAATATGCTTTAATTTGCCTTTTGAGTCTATCAGGTCTGTCTCTAGAGGTGGGCACCATACTACATCATGAGTTCTTTGGAATTGTGGTGAATCCTTGTACTGAGTAGTTACCAAGTCTTTCACAATTTATTATTATTATTATATTGCTGTTATTATATAGATGATTCTGGTTCTGACTAATTCACTTTGTATCAGTTCATATAGGTCTTCCCAGATTTTTCTGAATCCATTTCCTTTGTCATTTTTTACAGCACAATAGGAGGATCTCAGTTTCCGACTTCTTATCACAAAGAGACCCAATACAAATATTTTTTTTACCCCTTCCTTTTTCTTTTATCTCCTTGGGATATAGACCTAGTGGCAGTGTTATAGCACTTTAGCCATAATTTCAAATTTTTCTTCAGAATGATTTGGAATAGTTGAGAGCTCCACCAACAATGCATTAGTTTACCAGCAGTACCCCAAGTTCCTTCCACTATTTGTCACTTTATTTTCTTTCATCTTAGCCAATGAGATGGTACCCAAGATTTGTTTGAATGGGCATTTCTCTAATTATTAATGATTTAGAGCATTTTTCCATATGGCTATTGATAACTTTGATTTCTTCCTTTTGAAAACTGCCTATTAACATTCCAATTAGTAATTGGAGAATGACTGCTATTCTTATTAATTTGGTTCAGTTCCCAAAATATTTGAGAGATGAGACCTTTATTGGAGAAACTTGCTGCAAACATTTCTCCCAGATTCCTCTTATTTTGGTTACATTGATTTTATTTATATAAAAGCTTTTGAATTTTATGTATTCAAAGTTGTACTATTTACCCTCCTATGAACCTTTTTATCTTTTGCTTGGTCATGACTCCTTTACCTATCTATATAGATCTGAGAGGTAATTTCTTCCATGCTCCCCAAATTTGCTTATATTATCACCTTTTATGTCCATATCATGTATTGTGACAAGGAAATCACTTTAAAAGACTGATATATATTAATTTAAGGTTGCCAAGGAATTCAGCTATGTAATTCCTTAATGAAAACTCAAGTCAGCAGTCAACCTTTTATGGAGTTTAATTACAAACAGGAGGAAGAAAGGTATTAAAGAGAGAGAGAGAGAGAGAGACAGACAGACAGACAGACAGAGAGAGAAAGGGAGAGAAAGGGAAAGGGAGAGAAAGGGAGAGAAAGGGGAGAGAAGGGAAAAGGGCTTAAATACCCACTCTGCTTAGGCTGGGCCAAAATGCCCAAGCCCTTAGATAGCTGAGGCAAAGAAAAGAGATCAGTCCCTATCACTCACGTGACCAAAATGGAGAAACAGTCTCAGGGGCCTCCACCTCCAGCTTCCTTCAGAGCAAGCTTCTCAGAGCACAACCTCTCAGAGCAAAACCTCTCCCACCTCCCTAGTCCTCAGACCCCACTATCTTTAAGGAAACCATCCAAGTTCCCTCCCCTCAGTTCTCACATCTACCAATCACTGTCCATGTCTTCCCTGTGCCAATGGTGGCTCTAGCTTAACCCAGGACCACCCAGAGGTCTGTGGCTTTGCACATGTCTGTTGAAGGTCATATTCTCAAGTAATTAAATCTTGATCCTTTGCTGCAGCCCTTCCTAAATCCTGTTACCCTGAGTAGGGTGGAGATTGGAAGTTCCAAGACCTGGTTCTGTCATTCCAAGTATCTCTATTGTATCAATTCTAAAATCAATCATGACTCAAAGAACTTCCTGTTCTATGCTTAAGCATAGGTCAAAGCTCTTTCCATTGTTCAGCAAAAGGTTTCTGTCCTAAAGTAATCTTAAGTAGGGAGGAGAAGGGTCCTTCTCCCATGCCAAGGTGGGGTTCACATTCCAATAGACTATCAGTAGGAAAATTTTCAAGTATGAAATTTCCCAATGGTGAAATTTCCAACATTTATAAGTCTAAGAAATTTTAAGGTTTACAGTATCTATTTTGAGTTTAATCTTGTTAAAACAGTGTGAGATGCTGGTATATGCTTAGTATCTACCAGTCTACTTTTCAGTTTCCCCAGCAGGTTTTTATTGAGGGGTAGGGTGTTATATAGTGAGTTCTTACCCAGGAGCTGGGATCTTTGGATTTATCAAATACTAGACTAGTACGCTCATTTGTATCCAATCCATTCATTTCATTCCACTCCATTCCACTCCATTCAATCCACTCTATTTCATATCCAGTACTAAATTGTTTTCATGATTATTGTCTTGTAATCTAGTTTGAGATTTGATACTGCTCTCCCCCCACTTCCTTCACATTTTTTTCACAGATTCCTTTGATAGTCTTGACTTTTTGTTCTTCCAGATGAATTATTATTTTTTGCTAGCTCTTTAAGTAATTATGTGATAATGTAATTGGGATGGCACTGAAAAGGTAATTAATTTAGATAGCTTTGGCATTTTTGTCACACTGGCTTAGTCTACCCATGAGCAATTCATATTTCTCCAGTTATTTAGGTTTTGGTTTTTTTTTTTTATTTGTATGAAGTGTTTTTTAATTGTGTACCTGTAGTTCCTGGGTTAGTTTTGGAAGATAGACTCCAAAATATTTTTTTATTTTCGGCTGTTCTTTTAAATGGAATCTCTCCATATCTTCCTGCTGGGTTTTGTCATTAATATATAGAAAGGCTGACTTGTGTAAGTTTATTTTATATTCTACAACTTTGCTAAAGTTGTTAATTATTTCAACTAATTTTTTTGAGTTGACTCTCTGGGAATTTTCCAAGTATACCATCATATCATCTGTGAAGTGATAGTTTTGTTACTTCATTGTCTACTCTAATTCCTTCATTTTATTTTTCTTCATTTATTGATATAGCTACCATTTCTAGGACAACACTGAAGAAGTGATGATAATGGATACCTGTGTTTCACCCCTGATCTTACTGGGAAGGCTTCTAGGTTGTCATTATTACAGATAATGCTTGCTGATGGTTTTAGATAAATAGTATTAATCATTTAAAGGAAATTCCATTTATTCCTAGGCTCTCTAGTATTTTTAATAGGAATGGATATTGTGTTTTGTCAAAATCTTTTTCTGTATCTTTTGATATAATCATATGCTTTCTGTTGGTTTTCTTGTTGATATAGTTGATTGTGCTTATAATTTTGATAATATTGAAACAGTCCTACATTCCTGGCATAAATTTAGCCTGGACCTTATTAATCTCTCTTTCTTCCTTCCTTCCTCCCTTCCCTCCCTTCCCTCCTTCTCTCCCTTCTTCCCTCCTTCCTTCCTTCCTTCCTTCCTTCCTTCCTTCCTTCCTTCCTTCCTTCCTTCCTTCCTTCCTTCCTTCCTTCCTTCCTTCCTTCCTTCCTTCCTTCCTTCCTTCCTTCCTTCCTTCCGTTCTCTTTCAAATTTATTTATTTGATTAATTTAGAATATTTTCCCATGATAAACATGATTCATATTCTTTCTCTCCTTTCCTCCCTCCCCATTGCCAATGAGCAATTCCACTGGGTTTTACATGTATCATTGATCAAAACCTATTTCCATATTATTAATATCGGTAAGAGTGAAAATTTAGAGTCTACATTCCCAACCATATCCCCCTCTAACCATGTGATCAAGCAAATGTTTTTCTTCTGTGTTTATTCTGTGTTTTCTTCTGTGTTTCTACTCTCACAGTTCTTGAAGTGGATAGCATTCTTTCTCATAAGCCCCTCAGAATTGTCCTGCATTGCTGCTAGTAGAGAAGTCCATGACTTTTGATTGTGCTGCAGTGTATCAGTCTCTGTGTACAGTGTTCTCTTGGTTCTGCTCCTTTTGTTCTGCATCAATTCCTAGAGGTTGTTCCAGTTCATATGAAATTCCTCCAGTTCATTGTTCCTTTGAGAACAATAGTATTCCATCACCAACAGATGCCACAATTTGTTAAGCCATTCCCCAATCGAAGAGCATCCCCTCATTTTCCAAATTTTTGACACCACAAAGAGGGGGGCTATAAATATTTTTGTACAAATCTTTTTCCTTATTATCTCTTTGAGGTACAAACCCAGCAGTGGTATGGCTGGATCAAAGGGCAGGCATCATTTAAAGCCCTTTGGGCATAATTCCAAATTGCCTTCCAGAATGATGGGATCAATTCACAGCTCCATCAGCAACGCATTAGTGCCCCAATTTTGCCACATCCTCTCCAACAATTATTACTTTTCTTTGCTGTCATATTAACCAATCTGCTAGGTGTGAGGTGATACCTCAGAGTTGTTTTGATTTGCATTTCTATAACTATAAGAGATTTAGAACACTTTTTCATGTGCTTATTGATAGTTTTTTTTAAATCTAAAAACTATCTATTCATGTCCCTTACCCATTTTCAATTGGGGAATGGCTTGATTTTCTTGTATAACTGATTTAGTTCCTTATAAATTTGAGAGATTAGACCTTTGTCAGAGGTTTTGTTATGGAGATCCCCCCCCCCTCAATTTGTTGCTTCCCTTTTATCTATTTTTTCAAATGATTTCTATGACATTATTTAGTAATTATTCTTTAAATGACAGAATTTTTAAAATAAATTCATCTAGTCCTAAAGTTTTCTTTTTTCCTCTTCATTATTGAGCTTAACTTGCTTGATGTCTTTTTCTAAGACAGGATTACTTACATGTTCTGTTTCCTCATCTATTCATTTAGGCAACTTATATTTTTGTAAATCTAATTCATTTAGAGTATCAGTTTTATTGGCATATGGATAGGTAAAATAGGTCATAATAATTACTTTAATCTAATTTTTTTGTTGCAATTGCTTTTTTCATTTTTGATACTATTTAGTTTTTTCTTTAAAAAAATCAAATTAGCAAAAATTTTATTTCATTGTGTTCCACCACCATGAAACCAGCTTCTAATTTTATTAGTTCAATTTTTTAAACATTTAATTTTGTAAGACTCTTCTTTGACTTTCAACATTTCCATTTTGATGTTTAATTAGGAAATTTAAATTTCTTTTTCTAGTTTTTTATAGTTGCATGCCCAATTAATTGATCTGTTCCTTCTCTATTTTTTATTGACATATGTTTAGAGATCCAGATTTCCCCCTAAATATTGCTTGGCTTAATCCCACAAATTTTTGTTTGTTGTGTTATTGTTGTCATTCTATTTAAAGAAATTATTGATTGTTTCTATGATTTGTTTTTAATACACTCATTCTTTAGGGCTGGATTCTTTAGTTTCCAATTAAGTTTTAATCTATACTTCAAAGGCACTTTATTAAAAGTAATTTATGTTATGGTCTAGAAAGAGAACATTTAATATTTCTGCTTTTCTGCATTTGTTTGTGAGGTTTTTATGCCCTAATACTTTGTCAATTTTTGTGAAGTTGCCTAGTGCAGCTGAGTAAAATGTTTATTCCTCTCTATTCCCATTCAATATTCCTTCAGAGGTACATCATATATAACTTTTCTAAAATTATATTTATTTCCTTAACTTTTTTTGGTTTATTTTATGGCTACTTTTTTTCTAGAGGTAAATTGAGGTTCTCCATTAGAATATTTTTACAATTTCCTCCTAGAAATCAATTAATTTTTCCTTGAAGAATTGGAATGCTATATGCCATTTTATTGTAAATATATTCAGTACTGATATTAACTCATTATCTATGGTACCCTTTAGCAAAATGTTGTTTCCCTAATTATCCCTTAATCAGATCTATTTTTGCATTTGCTTTGTTCGAGTGTGATTGCTATCTTTGCCTGTTTCACTTATCTGAAGCATAATACATTCATTTCCAGCCCCTTGTTTTTTTTTAACTGTGTCTTTCTGTTTCAAGTAAGCCTTTTTTTCCTCGCATTTCCCCCTTTTTAAAATTTAGAATGTTTCCATGATTCCATGATTCATGATCCCCTATCCCCACCCCACTTTTTTCTCCCCCTCCTGAATGTGACAGGCAGTTCCACTGTGTTATACATGTATCATTTTTCAAAACCTACTTCCATGTTATTCATATCTAATGCATTTCTGTCTCCACAGTTCTTTTCCTGGATGTGGATAGTGTTCTTTCTTATAAATTCCTCTGGATTGTCTTGGATCATTGCATTGCTGCTAGTAGAAAAGTCTATTACATTTTATTGTGCCACAATATATCAGTCTCTGTGTACAATGTTCTCCTGGTTCTGCTCCTTACACTTTGCATCAATTCCTGGAGGTCATTCCAGTTCACATGGAATTCCTCCAGTTCTCTCTTCCTTTTAGCACAATAATATTCCATTGCCAAGATATACCACAATTTATTGAGCCATTCCCCAATAGATGGACACCCCTCATTTTCCAATTTTTGCTACCACAAAGAGTGTGGCTATAAATATTTTTGTACAAGTCTTTTCCCCTTATTATCTCTTTGGGGTACAAACCCAGCAGAAGCTGGATCAAAGAGTAGGCATTCTTTTAAAGCCCTTTGTGTATAGTTCCAAATTGCTCCCCAGAATGGTTGGATCAATTCACAACTCCACCAGCAGTGTATTAGTGTCCCAATTTTGCCACATCCCCTCCAATATTTATCACTTTCCTTTGCTGCTGTATTGACCAGTTTCCTAGGTGTGAGATGGTACCTCAGATTCATTTTAATTTGCATTTCCCTGATCAGGAAGGATTTAGAACACTTTTTCATATGCTTATTGATAGTTTTGATTTAATCATGTGAAAACTGCCTATTCATGTCTCAAGTAAGACTTTTCCAGACAACATGCTCATTCTTGCTATCCTCTTCTATTTTATGGTCAAATTCATCCCATTCATCATTATCATTGTTAACTGTGTATTTCCCTCCATCTTATTCTCTTCTATTTATCCTTTTTAAAAATTCAGTCTCCTCTTAAAAAGTCCATTTCTGACCATTACTTTCCTTAATATAGTCTCCCCTTTTTCTTAGCCTTTTCCCTTCCTTCCCTGTTAGGCAACATGGCTTTCTATATCCAACTCTGTGTGTTTATTATTTCCTCTTTGAACAAGTTCAAATAAGAGTAAGGTTCAAATGTTGTCTAACCTTCCTTTTTTCTTATTGTAAAAACTCTTCTTTGTGCACCACTTTTATGTGAGATAAATGTTCTCATTCTCTTTTTTCCTTTCCCCATCTCCTCTTTCTCACCTTCCATTTTTTGGGAGATCATCTCAACATAATTGATTCAAACTCTTGCCCTCTATGTAGACTCTTTCTGATTACCCTAAAATGTACCATTTTTTCATATAGGAATATAAATAACTTTATGATTTTTTTCTAATGATTTTTCTTTCAAATTAACCTTTTTATGCTCCTCTTGGGTCTTGTATTTAAATGTCAATTTTTCTTTTCAGTTCTAGTCTTTTCACCAAAATTGCTTAAAAGACTTCTATTTCACTAAATATCTATTTTTCCCACTGTAGTATTGTACTCAGTTTTGTTGGGCATGTTGTTTTTTGTTGTTATCCTAGCTTCTTTGCCTTCTGGAAAATCACATTCAAAGCCCTCCATTACATTGGTAATTATTAAATCTTGTGTAATCCTGACTGTGGCAACATGGCATTTGGATTATTTCTTTCTGGGCTGCATTTAGTATTTTCTCTTTCACCTGGGAGCTTGGGGATTTGACTATAATATTCCCAGAGGTTTTCATTTTGGCATCTCTTTTAGGAGGTGATTAGTGAACTCTTTCAATTTCTCCTTTGCCCTCTGTTAAGATTTAATGGCAGCTTTCTTTTATACTTTCTTGAAATAGGCTCCTATTTTAAGCATAGCTTTCAAAGGGTCCAACAATTCTTAAATTATATCCTTAATCAATTTTCCAGGTCAGCTATTTTCCCTATGAGATGTTTCACATTTC
The DNA here is from genome assembly GCF_027887165.1 of Monodelphis domestica. Taxonomy (NCBI): domain Eukaryota; kingdom Metazoa; phylum Chordata; class Mammalia; order Didelphimorphia; family Didelphidae; genus Monodelphis; species Monodelphis domestica. Next base: position 269,373,659 of record NC_077227.1, read on the forward strand.
CCCCTATTTTTTAATTTTTTGACGTTGTTTTATTATTTCTTGATATCCCATGGAATCATTAGTGTTTATTTGATGTAAAGATTAAAATTTAGGGGAGATGGGGAGACTGAGGCAGGTAGAAATTAGTTTCTCTCTGCAAGGAGTATTACATTTTTTTAGAGGTTTATTAAAGATTAAAGAATATACAAGTAAGAAACATGTGCCTAGGCCAGAGGCCTAGACAAAATAACCTCACATCACGCAAGAGACCGCCTGCTCCAAAACGGAAGTCCAAAAAGAGCCAAGAGAGACCGCCCAAAAGCCTTTGAATCAGCTTAAATACCTTCTCCATCTTGGCCCAGGTGAGATTACAAGGCATTCTGGGGAAGTGGAGCAAAGGCTCGTGGGGATTGTAGTCCTGTATTCGAGTATTTTTTACATTGACCAATTTTAATTTTTATAGTTATTTTCTTCAGTGAGGTTTTGTGCTTCTTTTATCACTTGACCATTCCTAACTTCTAAGGAATTATTGGGCCTCTTACTAAATCATTAATTTTCTTTTCATAATTTTCTTGCATTGCTTTTATTTCTTTTCCAAAATTTCCCTTTACTACTCTTGTTTGATTTTTACAATATTTTGCTCCTTTTTAATCTCTTTCTTTAGCCCTTCATGGAATTCCAGGTGGCTTTTGTCCAATTTGCATTTTCTTTGAAGTTTTGCTTATAGTTTTTCTCAAGTCATTGTCTTCTGAGTTTGTGTTGACTTTGTTACCATAGTGAGTTTTTATAGTAAGGATTTTTTGGGTTGTTAGCTCATTTTTCTAGACCACTTCTTGACTTTGGACTTTTATATTAGAAATGGACTCTGCTTACCACTGTGGGTAGGTGGATGGTAGGAAGGGTGAATGGACTGAGCTTTAGGCTTTTATGTCCTGCTCTTTTCACAACTAGATCTAGGGGCCTATAAGTACTCACTGCTTCCAAAGTGGCATGATTTGGGGTTTGGTTTGGTTTCTGGTCTCTGCCCTCCTAGTCTGCTCTCTAGTACTTACCTAGATATGACTCCTGCTCTCTTGTGACAAGAATTATTCCTCTAAGCCCAGTAACTGTCACCTGAAAATGGACAATGGAGCTGCTGAATAGAACTTGTTTTTTATACCAGTTCAAGGTTTGACTATAATCTCTTTTCTGACTAGATATTCAGTCACCTTATTGACTCTGAGTATTAGGCACACCTGGTACTGGTGCTGCTGCCTCCAAGGCCCATAGTCATCTGCTAGACCAGTGATGGTGAACCTATAGCATGAATGCCAAAGGTGGGCATGTAGTCTTTCCTATTCCCCCTGCCGAGTTTGTTACTAGAAAGGCAGAGGGACTCAGGTGAAGCTATTCCCTTTCCCCTTTCTACCATGTCTGATGATATTTTTTAATACCACATCTCTCTGCCCAGCAGCTCAATGGGAGCCCTCAGTAGGTAATGTGGGCAGCTCAAAGGTTGGAAGAACTGAAGGGGAGCACAGCACTTGGGTTACTCTCCTTCCCCTCTGAGGACATTCCTCACTGCACACACCCCTCTGCACAGCAGCCCAATGGGAGTGCTTTCTCCCTTCTCTGTGTGGGGTAAAGTGGGGAGCAGGGTGCACCTGGCACTCAGTGGGGGAGAGAGGGGGAAGGCATTCAGTTTCTTTAGGGACAGATACTTGGTCTGATGGGTAGGGTGGGGGCAGGGCCCAACTCTCTATCTCTAAAAAGTTTACCATCACTGAGCTACACCATGCTTCTAGTTAGCTCCCATCCCAGTATCTGTAGGCCTTTCTTTTTGTCCTCCTAATTTAAAAAATTAATTAAAAATTAATAATTAACATAATGTTTCAACAGAGTTGGATAATGAATTTTTTGGTCCCTTGATTTTGGTTTGAGGTGGGGCAAGTTAGAATATCTTCAGATAATCAGACCAATTTGTCTGTCTGTATAAATTCTGTCAATTTGTTCAAAGTACTTATTGAATGGCAGATAGGAACACTTTAGTTGACGCTGTCCTTGCTCACATCAAATTATCATGAGCAAAATGTTTATCTCAAATTAAAAAAAGGTATTTTATTAAGGAAAATCCATTTCCCTTTTCCTTCCATTCCCCCCACACCCACCCATTGGAAAAAAAATCATTATAAATAAACATATATGGCCAAATAAAATGAATTCCTACTTTGGTCATATCTCCTTTCTCCCCAAATGTCTCAATATGCATCTGAGTCCATGACCTTTTTTATCAGGATGGTGGGTACCATGTATAATCATGAATCCTCTGAAATTGTGACTGGTCATTGTGTTGCTTAGAGTTCCTAAGTCTTATAAAGTTGTTTTCTTTGCAATGTTGTTGCCATGGTATAAATTGTTCTTCTCAATTTACTCTGTATCAATTCATATAAGTCTTCGCAAGATTCTTTGAAGGCATAAATTCCTTTTTTAAAAAAATAGCACAATACTATTCCATTATATTCATCCATCATAATTTGTTTAGCTCTTCATCCTTTATGGGCTTTAGTTTTTAGTTGTTACTACATAATTACTATATCATCTATCTAGAAATTACTTTGAATCTATGTTCTATATATGTTTTACTTAATTTTTTGTGTAATGCATTTCCCCCAATAGAATCTAAGCTGTTTTGAGATAGCAACTGATGTTTTATCATCTTTTATTTTCTATACCTATCATAATACCTCCTGTATTTAGATGTCTAAAACTTAATTGTTGAGAAAAGTTGCAGATAAAAGGCCACATTCTGAACTTAAAGGTCATTAAAGTAAGATTTCAGAAAGTCTCTACCTTTTGTTGGGGAAAAAAAATCATATTCCACGTTTTCCTAAAACAATGTAGAACAGCTTCATTCTAGGGCTATAAAGTTATTAAAATAAAAAATTTCAACAAATTCCTTGGTAAGTACCATAAAATTGATTGAAAAATGTACATTTGGTCTTCTAAAACAGGAGTCTGAACCTGGGGTCTATGGGCTAAAATCTTTTGATAAATGTATTTCAATATAATTAATTTTCTTTGAAATCTATTAATTAACTTTATGTATTTAAAAGCATTTGACTTAACCAGTTTGACAAAGAAGTCTGTGACAAAAAAGCTGAGAAATAATTTTAAATTTAAAATCTTTTAAAAATATCTAAACAGAAATTTAAGACTTAAAAAGGTGATATTTACCCACAAATATATTACTCAAAAAGCAATAAGTTGTTTAGCTCTTAACCAAAACTATTAAGTTTTTAAATTTCTTGATTTACACCAAAATTTTCTTGAGTCATATCCAAAGATTCCATTGAATTAGCAACATATTGTCTCAGAGTTTTAAAATTTCATTGTTTTCTTATTTTTTCCCTCATGCTTGAATTTCTTATTCCTATTCCCCTCTTTCCCACTCCTATAATGGTTCGTGATTCCTCTAGATTACAAGGGTATTGGATAAGAGAGATTTCACTGCATACTACTTTAATCTTTAGGATTACACAAGAAAGGTTGTTCTGGTTTGTCTGATTGATACAATTACCTTTTTTTAACCTCTTCCCATGAATCCTATATGGTCAAGATTTACATAACATCAATGACATTTTGTTGCTTTTCTACTTGCCACTGTACACAGCTTTTAATTTTTTTTTTAACCTTTACCTTTATAGAATATTCTTAACCAGTCTGACAAAGAAGTTTTGGAGGCGGCAGATAAGTATTTAGTGCTATGGTGCAGAATCCAATCCTTGGAAATAGGAGATAAGATCAAGAGGGAATATTGCTGCAATTATTATGGCATAGATTTTGTCTTATGGAAGTTGGGTTTTATGAGTAATTTCTCACAATGACAGTTTTATTGCCATTTGGCTCATGAGCCCAGTATAGTGGTCCTAATCATGTGCTCAAATTTTAAATTGGGTAGAAGCTCAAGAATATTGAATACATTTTTGGGGGGAGCAGCTATAAGGAGAAACAATTGGGAAATATGTTCTTAGAAAATGTTGGTGCTGGGAGATTAAGTTGTATTTAATTTATTTTATTTTTATTATTGGATTTGGAAATTATTTTTATCACTCCAAGAAATTCTAATCCCCAAATAGGTCACACAAAGGGAGTATTGTGTTTTTTTTAAATATTCTGGCTACAATTCACAATTTGATGATTTGGAGATCTATCTTCAGGAGTTCTGAAAATAGAGGAAAGCAAGACTGTAACATTAGGAAATAATGTTACCAAGAGCATTAAAAGTAACTGATAATGGATTGTTTTGGTGCAAGGTTAGAGTGTCTAGGTAACAAAGTAGTTTTAAGCAATTACAGTGTAGCAGAGCACAAAGTACTCTAATTGGCAGTTGAGGCAAAATGAGGAGTCCATGGAAAATAAAATCATAATCCTATTTTTAATTTATTTTTATTTTTATTTTTATTTTTTTAATATATTTTATTTGATCATTTCCCAAGCATTATTCGTTAAAGACATAGATCATTTTCTTTTCCTCCCCCCAACCCCCATAGCCAACACGTAAATCCACTGGGCATTAGATGTTTTCTTGCATAATCCTATTTTTTATGTTTGGCTTAGAAAAATTTAAAATTATTTTCCAGGGCATTCCTTACTTAAAATGTAATATTAATTGTGGCACAACTTTTTTTTTTCCTTTTTTGAAAATTTTATTTAATTATTCAATTTAGAACATTATTCTTTGGTAACAAGAATCATATTCTTTCCCTCCCCTTCCCCACCCTTTCCTGTAGCCAATGCACAATTACAGTAGGTTTTATATGTGTCCTTGATTAGAACCTATTTCCATGTTGATGTTTGCACTAGGATGATCATTTAAAGTCTATATCCCCAATCATATCCCCCTTGACCCATGTAATCAAGCAGTTGTTTTCTTCTGTGTTTCTACTCCCACAGTGTTCCCTCTGAATGTGGATAGTGTTCTTTCTTGTAAATTCCTCCGAATTGTTCAGGATCACTGCATTGCCACTAATGGAGAAGTCCATTACCTTTGATTGTACCACAGTGTATGAGTCTCTGTGTACAATGTTCTCCTGGTTCTGCTCCTCTCTGCATCAATTCCTGGAGGTCATTCCAGTTCACATGGAATTCCTCCACTTTATTATTCCTTTGAGCAAAATTGTATTCCATCACCAACATATACCACAATTTGTTCAGCCATTCCCCAATTGAAGGGCATCTCCTCATTTTCCAATTTTTTGCCCCCACAAAGAGAGCAGCTATGAATATTCTTGTACAAGTCTTTTTCCTTATTATCTCTTTGGGGTATGAACCCAGCAATGGTATGTATGGCTGGATCAAAGGGCAGGCAGTCTTTTAGTGCCCTTTGGGCATAGTTCCAAGTTGCCCTCCAGAATGGTTGCATCAATTCACAACTCCACCAGCAATGCATTAATGTACCAACTTTGTGTGGTACAACTTCTAAAAAAAATTCCTATGCTATCTGCTATGTATGTCAAATGAAAAGATTAAGCCACTGGCAGAAAAGGGCAAGATAAATTAACCAATCAAAGCTTATTTTGGTAATGTAATGCTTTTGATTTTTGATTCATTGGCCAATGTCCTTGACATCTATATATTGCTTCTTGAAAACAACATAGGTAAAGTTTTCCATAAGTATTATTAGAACTAGAAATTGGGAGATTGCAAGTGTAGTTTCAGTTTAGTTCTTCCTTAAACCTTAACAAAAGTAGTTGTTCGTATTTCTGTCCTTTCTTCAGATTTAAAAATCCCCCCTTCCTAAACCTCAGGATTTTGAAGTCCTTTGTTACACAGACATGTGACTAACACAAATAGAATTTGGAATTTCACCTGCTTCAGACATATCCACTAGGAACTCATTTGTGCCCAGTTGTGAAGGGTTAGAGGACTGTATTACGTTTTCTATTGTTGTTCAGTCACTTTCTACTCTATCTGACCCCATTGGGGGTTTTCTTGTCAAAAATACTGGAGTAGGTTTGCTATTTCCTTCTCCAACTCATTTTCCAGGTGAGGAAGCTGAAGCAAACAGAGTTAAGTGACTTCCCCAGGGTCACATAGCTAGTGTCTAAGGCTGGATTTGAACTCAGGTCTTATCGACTCCAGGCCCAGCATTCTATTGCCTGAGCCACCTAGCTACCCTATATAAAGTTTAAAGGGGTATAGCTATTTGGGAACTAATGGGAGATGGGTCGGGATGGAATAAACAAGGTGAGTAACCCAGCATGACCAATTGAGGAGGGGGTATTGAGGATCTACACTGTAAATTCTACAGGGTCAACTAAGGTCTTGGGATAGGTGACAATGCTGGGGGACTTGTAAAACTGGTTATCTTTCGTGCCCCAACTGTGTGGCTATTTTCCATTTTGTGTTTATATTCAGAAAATCACTTGGAAGAGGTTAAGGAGATTAAAATAGGGGTGATTGCATAGGATGTGGGTACTTACGGTTTCTTTGGGTTTCAGATCTAGCTTAAAAGATAGGAAGGCCTAATGTGGGCGGTTACAATTCATGTAGTTTTCATCAGAAACCAAGCTCTGCCTACAACCAGACTTCTGAAGGGCTATTTTGGGACCACATTCTACAAGGCTTAGAACAAAACATGCACTTTCTCAACCACATCGCGATCAGGAGACGATGCTCCTGGCCAGGAAGTGTGCCACGGGGCGTGGAGATGAAGAGGGAGCTGGGGGAGGGGTATATGCTAAGGTAGGAGGGATTCTTCCTTCCCGCGCTACCCCATCCCCACCCCCCACGCGAGCGTGGGCGAATTTTTATTCTCTCTAGTCTATTACAGGGTGGAGGAGAGGAGGAGGAAGCCGAGTGAAGAAGGGGTAGAGGGATTATGTCATTCCTACAGCCCCTCCTCCATTTTATCCTTGCTGCAGTTCCAGCCCAATGACATCCGGGTCTTTCCAGCTGCTACAAGGCGCTGCAGCTGAGGAGGGGGGAAAGGAAGGGGAGGAGGAAAGAAAGAAGGGGGAGGGGAGGGAGAAGAGGAAGAGGAGGAGGGAGTGGGGCGTGAACGAGACTGCGCGCGTGCGCACTGGAGGAGGCGGAGGCGGCAGCGACATTAGAGGCGGGAGCGCGCTTGGAAGCGAGACAACCGGGTCTCGGCGCTTTCTCAGCCCCGAGATCGGGGACTCGGCGGCGGCTGGATCGCAGGACCGGGTGGCTGGGGCGGGGGTGGGGGGAGGGGGGCGGAGAGACCGACCCAGGGCCGGCCGGGCCCGCCAGCGATGAGCTCGACGTTTGCTTCCCTCCGGGACCCGCTCCGCACCCCCGTCCCAATGCCTGCGATGATCTGAGCGGCGGCGAGGGCGCCACGAGCCGGGGTCCCAGACACGTTCCGCCTCTTCCCTTCCCTCTTCCCAGACAGACCCGGCCCGATCCGGCCCGGTCCGCGACGTGCGGTGACCCCTTCCCCCCTTCCCTTCCCTTCTCCCCTTTCCCTCGCCCCTCCCCAGCTGCGCTGCCACCGCCGCCTCGGACCAGGGACCCACTTCTTCTTCGGCCGCTTTCGGTAAGCGCGGCGCTTGGCGGTGCAGGGCCCGGGAGGGAGAGGCCTCCCGGGACTGAGCGGTGGCGACGACGGCTCCTCTGGACTGGTGGAGGGCGGGGGGATGGGGTGGGGAAAAGGGGGGGAAAGAAGGAGGAGACGGCGGCAGCACCAGCAGCAGCCGCAGCGGCGGCGGCCTCGCCAGGCCCGGGGCCTGTAAACAAGCTGGGGCGGCTGCTCGACACTCCCGGGAACACCCAGCAACCCCACCCCCTTACCCGGCCTCCCCCTCGTCTCGAGCGGACGGAGGAGCTCTGGAGGCGCCCGCGGGGAGAACCTCGAGGGTTAACGCTTCCTCCTGGGGCGGGGAGTGTTTGTGTCTGGGGAGGAGGAGGAGGAGAATAAAGAGAAGGCGACCCTCCCGACCTATCCTTTCTCTCCCTTACCTCACTCCCTCCTCCCTGGCCTCTGCTCTCGGACCCCGCGGGGCCTCCCAGGGTTTTGACAGGAAAACCCGGGCTTGAAAGGAGGACCGAGTTTTTTTTAACTGCCCGCTCCTAAAGGGGGAGATAGAAAGATGCTAGATTTTGAAATGGCTCATATCCCCCCTCCAGGAGCCCTGCGCCTGGGCCTCCTGCACCCCAACTCCTGGGGAAAAGAAGTGGAGAGGTTTTGACTGAGATGATCAGAATCCAAAGGTGGGAACAATTTTAATATTGGGGGCAGGAAGTATGTATGACTTTGCTTCTGGTAGTTAGTTGATTAAGCCGTAATTGCCCTGCAGTTTGTTTTGGGGAGAGGCTGCTGAGAACATTTAGAGGATTGAAAGGTGGCTGGGGAAAGAAGTAAGTGAATTATGGGTTAAATTTGAGTCTGTTTAGTGAGACATTTAAATTTTGACCTGTTATCGCTAACTCCACGAGAACCAATTCTATTAAAATAAATTGTATTGATTTTTTAGTTTTTAATTCCTGAATATAGAAAGGGGCACTATTACTGTGGTTGCAGTCTGATCGGTGCATCTTTGTGTATTTTAAACATTATTTAGGACAGTTGCCTGTGGGAAAAAAACTGAGTACTCCTAAAACCCCTGTTTTTCAGATTCTGAAAATTTGATCTAGTAAGCACTCCTCTTTCTTCACTCCTGTTCTAAACAAGGTTTAAAAAACTTAAATATTTTAAATTGTTCAGTTCGAGAAGCCTGCTTCATTTTGTGCATTTGCCCACTAAGCCCATAGTTAAATAATGAGCAGGATATGTTTGAGAGGTAATTTGAATGTATGTTAGTACTAGAATAAACTCATATTTTTCCCCACAGTAAAATATCTTTGAGTCCTTAAATGGGCTTAGAAATTTCAGTTTTTCTAAGAATTATTTCCTAAACTTTGCCAGATTTTAACTTTGTATGTGATCAATAATACTGAAAATAATGTATCTAAAAACAACATGATTTATATACATTTTCATTTAATCTTAGTAATCTGTAGTTGGTTGGTCAGTGGAGAATGCTGAATTTGGAGTCCCAGGTTCTGGGTTCAAATAGAACCTGGGCCCTCACATAGAATCAGTGTGATCTTGGACAAATCATAGCACTTCCTGGGCCTTTATTTTCCTTATGTTTCAAAATGAAGGAATTGGATTACATGACTTCTAAGATCCTTTTGAAATATAAAGCTGTGATTCTTTGTCTTCAGGTTCAGAGAGCTTTATAAACTTGGAAATTTTTAAAGCTGAAAGAAACCTTAGAAATCATCTAGTCTAGTATTCTTATTCTGTAGATGAGAATATTAATTCAGAGAGCAGTTTCTTAATAAATCCTTAAGAAAATGTCAGTAACTTATCTAACAATTTTTCATTTGATACATCAAGAATTTTACTTTTTCAGCTGAATACATTCAAATCCAAAACTATAGCCCTTTTATGATCAATAATTAAATTACACAAAGAAAAATTTTAATTACAGCATCATAATGTCAAGTCTTTCTTGTTTAGCTCATATATAGAGAGCACATTTTTAAATCTTGTTAGGAATTGCCTCATCAGTTCATATATTTTCAGTAGTAGTCAGAATTATAGAACTTTTCAAAGTTCCTAAAGCATTAAAATAATGTGATTAGCTATAATTATTATTTTTCACCATATAGTCTGAGTCTGGAAGAGGTTGAAAGTTGATATGCCTAAAATTTTGAGGGAATTTGGAGGTTTTTTTGAATAACCATAATTGCTTTTTCAAGGATTTTATCTAAAGTATTTCAGGATTATGCTCTCCATTGAGTGTTATATGAAAGTACTTATCCTTCATACATACAAACATACCTCCTTTCCACGTTGTATTTCTTTGGTATTCTGAAACTAGTGTGTGATTTGTTCTCTGGAAGAAAGTATTCCTGTAGAGAACCTTTGCTGATTCCCCTCCTCCCCTTCCTCTTGGGAAATCTAGGGATATTGCTGTGAGAAACTTGTGAGGAGGATGGAGGTAACTGGAGAAAAGTTAGTTGAAATTACAGGTCTGAACAAGTAACTTACACTTGTTATGAATGGCATTACAACAGCACATATAAAGGTTTTTCTGCCAATTCAAGTTGGCTCTTGCTTATCTTCACTAGATTTACATATTTATTAAATTTCCTATAATTTATCATTGACTTAACTATTAAATAACAAAAGTTTACTTGAAGCTTTAGTCTTCTGAGGTTGGTCACATTAGCTTAATGCTAGTATACAGGTAAAAGTAATTTTTAAGTGATACATTCTTGCTGTAAAAAAGGCAAAATAGCAACAATAACAAAACTTGTGGTTAATGGGTTGTGACTTAGTATTTTATGCCCCAAATTCAAAGAGATAATGATCCATGAGTAATCTGGCTACAGTCTATTTAGTACATATTAATTTAGTGTTCAGTGTATGAGCGCTGGACATGGAATCGGAAAGACCTGAGTTCAGTTCTTTCTTTAGACTCCTTCTAGTTGTGGTGCTGGGCATATTACCTAATTACATTAGTTTCTTTGTCTATGACGTGGGGATGATAACAATACCTACTTTCCTGTGTGGTTATTAGGATAAAATGAGAATTTTTTTTTACAAACATTAGCCTTTGTAAACCTTAAATTGCTATGTAAATACTGTTGTTATTACTACTATCATTAGTTGTTCAGTTGTATCTGACTCTTCATGATCCCATTTGAGGTTTTCTTGGCAAAGATACTGGAGTGGTTTGCCATTTTCTTCTTCAGCTAATTTTATAGATGAGGAAACTGAGGCTAACAGGTTTAAATGACTTGCTCATGGTCATACTATTAATAAATGTCTGAGGCCAGATTTGAACTTAGGAAAATGAGTTCTTGACTTAAGGTCTAGCACTTATCTACTGTGCCACCTAGATGCTTCATTTACTAATAGTATTTTGTTATTCCTATTCACCCATTTGGCAGTCTAGGGATGCTGTCCTCACCCAACACATACTCTTCCATATGTACCTTTGCTTGCAGTGTGTTTATTCCCCATGCCTGGGATGCATATTCTTTCCCCTCTCTCTGCCTCTCAGAATAGCTAACCCTAGTTTCTTTCAAGACCAAGATTCAGCTCAGACTTCATCTGCTCTATAAAGACCTTATGATCTGTCCCACTTTCCCTCCCATTCCAGTTAGTAGCACTACTTCTACTCCAAATTACCTGGCGGATTTACTTTGTGTGTATATATATATTTTATTTGCATCAGTCAAAATTCATTTATTAAGCTCTTGATACATGCCAAACACTATGTTAACTCCTGGAAATGATATATTGGTGTAAATTAAACAAGCTTTACCCTCAGAACATAAATTTAATAGAAAAAGATGACATGGTCCCATAGGTACATTACAAATTAAGGTCTTAATCTGTATACTCATTTACCCCCTCCCCACTCTACCAGAATGCAAACTGCTTGAAGGTATGTGTACTCTTGATTTTTGTATCCTCAGCAATTTATAAATACTTGTTCATTAATTAACTAGAATCAACTCAGCCAGAATTGTGTAAGAGTTGAGCAATAAGGTGAAATAAAGTGTGCCATTGTCAAATACATAAAGAGAAGTATAGTAAGACAACTAGGTAACCATTAAATGGCTTTATATCCTCAGAAGTAACATAATGGGAAAATGCATTCTTTTTCCATCTGAAATAATTTCTATGAAGTAATCTTATAACTTAGGTGATTAATTAGCCTGTAATAAACCTAGACTTTTGTTTTTTCAGCCAATTATATTTATTACTGATGATACTGAGTACAAAGTTAATTTCACTCACATCCTTACCACCATCTATATCAAATAGCTGTCTTGACTTTTCCATGATCAACTTCTAGAGATTCTGATCATTGCATGTCCTAGTTATGTAGTAGATTGTCCATTACTCAGTTTCCCTGTTGCTGAAGTGGGAGGATCTAGGGAGAATGAATATGAAATATGTGCTACTGTTTTTACCTTCTCTAAAATGCACAAGACTTCAAAATCCTAATAAAAGGGAGGACTGTGTTACTATATGTTGTATTAATCTCAGAAATGGATTTAAGAATAATGAATGAATTAAGGACAAATATATCTTAAGTCTTGTTTGAGTACTAATATTCTTATATTCTATTGACTGCTTTATATTAATATTTCTATAGTCCTCATAGTCATAGTTTGAATTAACTGAATATCATAAAAATTCTGAGCTTAATGATGCAACTATGTATAACACTTTTCCCTAACACTCTTCTGAAGTATTTTAAATATTTCATTTTAGAAATGAAGAAATTGATGCTAAGAAGTTAAACGATTTGCTTTATAGTCAGGTCTCATATCTTAGGTCTTTTTGACAGCCAAGTCTGTTACTCTTTCCTCTACACCTCTGTACTACTCTCTTGTACAAATTTGAAGGACTATTAGAGTCAAGATTAAAAAAAATTTTTTTTCTTTAATGGATGATCTTTAGTATTATCCTGTGATGCTTGTTGCTGCCTCTTTAACACAAGGAATCTTTGAATTTTAGAAAATAAAGAATGGGCTAGAATTAAATGCTTTCCACCATATATCTGGAAGTTTTAGAAAAGATTTTTACCTTTGGAGGTTGGTTAGGCTCCGGATCCCCAAAAGTCTTCTGGTTCTGATTCTATGATTCAAACAAATAGCACAGAATTTGCTCTAAAATTTATTTTAGAAATAAAGGTTAATTAGGAAAAAAATAATATTTTGTAATTTTTTCTTTTAAAATTTGTGCAATCTTGCTGGGCCTTAGTTTCCTTACACTATTAAGGGAATCAGATTAGGTATCCTTTAAGCAGCTGTAAAACTCTAAATCATGATCTTATGCTTAAAATGGTATTTTTTCAAATGTAAAAAATATGAGATGAAAAGAAACGTTTGACCTGATGGATAAATGGTTTTATCTCCTTCCCGTTTCTGTACAACTTTTTAAAAGGTTAGATTAGGAATGAGGATTTATGAAAAAGAAGAAATTACAATATTTTATATTATTTGGTTTATTATTCTATATTTGATTTAATATTTGATTAATATTTGATTTATTAATTCTATAATCTATACATAAGGCTTTAAGCCTATCTTTAGATGTCTTGAAAGAGAAATATTTAGCATCCATTGTGTGGAAAGCCTTGTGCTAGGTCCTAGGTAATGTATGAAAGTTAGATAGAAATTGCATATAGCTTATGGTCTACTACGGGAATGGGACAAATACACCAAACATTAATATGAGAGTGTGAGATCCTTTTGGGAAAAGGTCATTATTGACTTGGATTAGGGAAACTTTCGTGGAGGAGGTGGTATTTGAGTTGAGTTTCTTAAATATAATATCATCACTAGCCAACTTTTATATAACGTCTACTATGTTCCAGGCACTTTGCTAAACACTTTATAAATATTGTTTTGTTGGAAACCCAAGGAGCTAAGAGCTATTATCCTCAGGCAAATGGGTTAAATAATTTGCTCAGGGTTTGCTTTTTTAGGAAGTTTCTTGAGACTAGATTTGAATACAGGTCTTCCTGATTATAGGTTTATAACTTGATTCACTGCACCACCAAGTTGGATCCACTGGAATTCACTAGATATAGGGCATTACAAACATAGTGATCAAAAGAACAGAAATTAGGGTATGGCAGGGAACATAGAGTAAGTACTCCAGTTTGGTGAGTGTTGCATATGCAATATTAGAGTAGTCTGAACAGGTAGGGTAATAGCAGGTTTTAGAAATTCTTGAATTCTAAAGTCTGAACTTTATTGAGTAAGCAATAATCAATCATTGGAAGGTTTAGAACAGTGATATTACTAGCATAAGGAACATTGGGCTGGCAGGTGTTTGAAAGTGAGTGGATTGCTGGAGAGAATACAGTGGAAGCAGTAGGACTTGTTTGATTATTCTATTAGTCTAGGTGGTGAAAACCTTTAATGGTGGCATTTTCAATAGAAATCAGGGGGAAATCTCCACTGGTTGAAATCTTCCTCCCTAACTTATGTTCCATCTGATTCACATAGCCTTCCTTAATTCTTCCATCCCTCAGCCCTCTTTTTCAAATTTCTCATAGTTCATTACCTGGACCACCTTCATGCACTTAATTTAGTCTTCTTTGTGTCCTAGTTAGTGTACATGTCTCTTTCCATGAGATTGAGAATTAAAAAGTGAAATAAGTAGAAATGAAATGAAGTTTGACTTTAGAGGCAAAATAAATGATGGGGGTTTCTGTGTCTTCTCCCTCTGCAGGTGCACTGCCTTCCCCTCACCCCCATATAGTATTTATACATTGTTGTGGGAGAGATTCTACTCCAGAGCTATAAAAGAGGTCATCAAATCTATCTCTCTCCTTTGACAGATAAGAATCTGAGGGAGATTGCGTGAATTACCTAGGACCTTATTGCTAGTGAGTGAGTGTCTGAGGTGGAATTTTAACTTAGGTCTTCCTGTCTTTCTCTAGTACTATATTCACTATACTAAACTGCTTTTGAAAAATAATATAATTGCATTCCCTCATCTATAATATGATGGGTTTGGCTAGGTGAGTTCTAAGGTGCCTTCTAGCTAACATTCAGTGTTTCTAAAAAATCTTTGAGGATAATTTGTAATTACATGGAGGCTCATAGAATGTTATGTTTAGGGGATGACTAACCAGCCAGTACAACCAGATTAGAATCGTGAAAGGAATAGTAATATGAAATAAGGCTATAGAAAGGTAAGTAGAAGGCCTTATGCCATATAGTATTTTCAATGTCAGGATGAGGAGTTTGTATTTTATCCTAGAGTCAATAAAGAACAATTGAAAAATTTTGAGTAGGGATGACATGTTCAGATCTATGTTTTAGTAATGCCAGTTTGGCAGCTGGTGGGGTCAGGGAGGAGAGGAGAAAAGGATAGATGGGACAAAAGAGATATTAGAGTCTGGGAGACCAGTTAGGAGGGAATTGAAGGAGTCAAGATGAGAGATGATATGGAGGTCTGAAGTGGGGTAGCGATTGTGCAGGTGGATAGAAAGGAACAGATGTGAGAGATGTTTTGAAGGTAGAAGCAACAAGACTTAGCAGTTGATTAGATTTGGGGGTTTGAAGTTGTGCAGTTGAGTGTACTCAACAAAAATAAAGGAAATGTGGGGGAGGAATGGGCTTGGGAGAAAATACATAATGAGTTCTATTTTTGAATCTGCTGAGTTTGAGATGCCTAGCAGGCAGTTAGTAATGTAGGACTGAAATTCACAAGAGAATTGAGGGCTGGATATAAAAGAGCTGGTAATTATCAGAATAGAGATAAATGGACAAAATAGTAGTTGAGGTGGTGATTATCAAGAATGTAGAGAGAGACTAGAATAGGATCTAGGATATAGTCTTTTAGGATTTCCATACTTGTTGGGAGGAAGGTAATTATCTGGCAAAAGAAACTGAGGAGGAATGATTAGGCAGGCAGGAGAACCAAGAGCATTGTTACTAAAGCTGAGGAAGGAGATAATAATGTCCTGGAAGGTAAACTGTTTCAAAATTTTGCAGGGAGATTTTAGTTAATAGTATTGGACAGCTTAAACTATCATTCTTGAAATTCAAGTTAGGTTTTCAAATTTAAACACCTAGAAGGGTATTGTAGTGTGGTAGCGTTTCAAATTTCTGTGCACCTTAAAGTTTATGGAAGAAACAATATAATTATCATCCAAAATATGGAAGAATTGGTGTAAGTATTAAGTTCGTATTGAGAGAGAATGATGGGAATGGGCTTATGGTACTTTGGAGAATAGTTAATTTTGATGCAAGAAAGATTTCTTGAGTGACAGTAGAAGAAAAGAATATGAACCGGTTGGAAGGGATCTGTGTTTTGAGACTTTGATTCTTGCAGAACAAGAATGTTATACATTCAGCTAGCTTTTCTTCTTGTAGGAATTGGTCAACTCATGAAAAGTGTCTTGAGATGAATGGGATAAAGTTAGATTATGAACAAATATTTGCTCCTTATATTCTTTGTGAACCCTTAACATCTATGTGCCAGATACTGTGCAGAGCTCACGTTCTAATGAGACAAACATGTAAGTAATTAGATGTATACAAGATATGGAGAGTAAATGGAAGGTAATCTCTGAGGTGAAAACACCAACAGCTGGGGGGGAACATTGGAAAAGAACTTCCCTAGAAGATGACTCTTGACTTGAATTGTAAAAGAATTCATGAAAACTGAGGTGGAGGTAGAAAAGTAGAGCATTCCCTACATATGGGGACAGAAAACATGTAGTTATGAAATAATATGTCAAGATAAACAATAAGATAATTTAGCTGGATCTTAGGGTGTGTTGAGATATGTATAGGTAAAAAAGACTAGAAAGATTGGAAGAGGTCAAAATTTTTTTTTTTTAAGTAAAACCCTTACCTTCAGTCTTGGAGTCAATACTGTGTATTGGTTCCAAGGCAGAAGAGTGGTAAGGGCTAGGCAATGGGGGTTAAGTGACTTGCCCAGGGTCACACAGCTGAGAAGTGATTTTGAACCTAGGATCTCCCGTCTCTAGGTCTGACTATCCACTGAGCCACCCAGCTGCCTCTATAGTGCTTTTGAATGCCAGACTGTACAACTAATATATGATTCTGGAGGTAATAAACAGCCACTACAGCTCATTAAATTAAGGGAATGAGGTGGTTAGATCTATGTCTTAGGAAAATCACTTTGGCAGCTGAGTAGGAAGAGATGTCTGAAGCAGAGAGTGATTTCAATAGTCCAGGAGATAGATGATAAAAGCTTGAATTGGAACTAGTGGTTTTTGAATGGAGAGAAGAGGATGATGTATAGGAGAGACTGAAAGTATGAATTAAAAGATTTAGCAGACAGTTGGATATGTGAGGTGAATCAAAGTAAAGAAATGAGGATGACACCAATGTTATAATCCTGGGTGTCAGGGAAGTTAGGAAGTTGGCAAGAGTGGGGAGTTTGCTGGGGTGGGGTAGGGTGGGGCAGAAGATAATGAATTCTCTCTCCCTTTTTTAACCCTGTCTTAGAATTGATACTAAGTATTGGTTCCAAGACAGAAGAGCCATCAAGAAGGGCCATCAATTGGGGCTAAGTGACTTGCCCAGGGTAACAAAGCTAGGAAGTGTCTCAGGCTAGATTTGAACCCAGGACTTCTCATCTCCAGGCCACTTAGCTGCTCCATGAGTTCTGTTTTGTACATGTTCTTGAGATACAAGAGATAGTCTAGATGCCAAAAGGTAGTTGATAATAGATTAGAGCGCAAGAGGGTGCTAGATATTTAGAACTAGGAATCATTTGCATAAAGGTAATAATTGAGCCTCTTGGAGTCACCAGGCAAGATAATTTAGAGCCATGGTGGCATCTGTGCCACTGAGTGCCAGAGAGGACATGTCATGCACCATCATCCACCAGAGTTCTTTACTAGAAAGCCAAAAGGAGTCTGGAGCCAAGCTGCTTCCTTCCCCCTCTTCACCTTGCCTGAGGACATTTTTTCACTTCACTGGTCCCTATGCCCAGCAACCCAATGGGAGCTCTTCTTCCTTCCCCTTTCTTGGGGTAAGGAGGAGAGGGAACACAGCACTTGGACTCGGTGGGGTGGGGCATGGCATTTAGGCTCTAAAAGTTTGCCATCATTGATACAGAGTTCAGAATGGGATGCCCAGAACTGGATGGTGTAATATGGATGAAGAATCCAGGAAATAAGACTGAGGAGGAATTGTCAGATAGGCAGGAGCCAAATCAGAGGAGAATAGTGTTGTGAAATCCTAGAGAGGAAAGAGAATCTAAAAGGAGAAAGTCATCATGTCAAAGGCTGACATAAAGGATGACATTCCAGGAAGCACCATCAGATTTAGCACCATCAAGGAATTATTAACTTTGGAAAGGGCCTTTTTAGTTGACTGGTGAACTTGGAAACCAGAATACTGATGGGTTAAGAAGAGTGGAGGAAGGGGAGGCCCATAATGTAGGCTTTCTCAGGAGTTTTTCCAAAAAGAGAAGATATCAAGGAAAATAGCTAATGGGGATTATTTATTGAAGGAAGGATGGAAGAGACATGGGCTGTTTGTAGGCAGCATTACACAGAGAGATTGAAGATTTGAGAGAGTGGTGTAAAGGTGGGGCAATCTCCTAGAGAATATAGAAAATGGAATCAAGGGGGCTTGTAAAAGCAAATGAATGGCCTTTGCCACCCCTTGCTTCAATAATTTAAATGGAAAGAACACTAAAAGGAAACCAGATTATAACATTATAAAAAACATTCTTGAAGAATAGGTAGTGAAATACACCACCTTCTCAGCTAAGGTATGAGGAAAATGGGGTGGGGAATGTTAATTTATGTTGTCAGATAAAGTCACTCTGGTTCTATGAACAGTTGGTTGTGTTTTTTTTTCTTTATTGTAAGGGGTGGGGGGTTAATTCTAAGATGAGTATTCAGAAATGAATGAAATTAAAACAAAGCCTTTTATTAAACATATATAAAAATTTAATTCTATTTTTGGCAAAAAGATAATTAAAATAAAATAAAGCAGAGAATTAAAGTGCTCCATCACTACCTTATATCTCTACCAGGCTTACATATTTGCTGAACTCCATCTTTTTTTACTTTCTTTTCAACTGTTGTATACTCTGACAATATTTTTTTGTTATTACTTGTTGACCAAACAAATTCTCTCCATCATACTCTGCCCATTCCCTCATCCCTGGTAGTTCTGGATTTTCTCATAAGCATATTTTTTCATGCATTGTTACTCTGTCCATCTATCCCTTATCTGCCGTGTTCTTTTTTTTTTTTTTTAAATAAATGCCCTTCTAGGACTGTATTCCATTGTGGACCTCATCCTGCCAAGATTCAGTGGTGCTAATTAAGTCAAATATGTCTCCATTTCCTTTCCTTCTCAATTTTCAACCGCTTTAAATCTTTTTTTTTTTTCATATGGAATTATTCTTACCAATGTAACCAGCTTTCTTTAGTTGCTAACCCCAATGGCTTTCTCTTACCTCTCCAACTTTTATTTTTTATTTTTTTGCCTCTGTTACTCTTGACATAGTTGATTACCCTCTTCTTGTTTGAAACATGGAATCAGAGTTGGAAGTTACCTTTGATATGATCTGGTCCAATTCAATCTTTCAATGTTAGACTCTCTTATCTGTCCCTGGCAGATGATTGAAAGCCAAATCAGCCCATTCTATCATTTTTTAAAATTTCACAGATATCTGAAGTTAAACAAAATGGGAAAATCTTAACCTTTCTTTGAATCTCTAATGGTCTTTTGATGAGAGACAGATGCATACAACTTCTTGTGAAATGATAGCATGATACAAAGCAGGAATTCTTTTTTTAAAAGTTGGTCATTTTCATAATAATCTTTTAAAACCAAAACCCCAAATCATATACCCATATAAACAAGTGATAAATCATGTTTTCTTCTGGATTTCTATCCCCACATTTCTTTTTAATGTGTTCTTTCTCATAAGTCCCTCAGAATTGTCCTGGATCATTGCATTGTTTTTAGTAACAAAGTTAATTGCATTTGATTGTTTCAGTTACTATGTATATTGATCTAGTTCTATTTATTTTACTCTGCATCAGTTCATGTAGGGCTCTTTCCAGTTCTTATAGAAATCTATCGATTCATCCTTCCTTATAGCATAAGTGTCCCATCACAGTCATATACCACAATTTGTTCAGCCATTACCTTATTGAAGGACATCCCCTCATTTTCCATTTTTTTTTTTGCTACCACAAAACAGCTCTAAATATTTTTGTACAAACAGATCCTTTCCTATTTTTTAAAGTCTGTTTGGGATGCAAATCTGGTAGTGGTATTGTTGGATCAAAGGGGATACATTCTTTTAAAGCCCTTTGGGCATAATTCCAAATTGCCTTCTAGAATTGGTTGGATCAATTCACAACTCTACCAGCAGGGCATTAGTGTCCCACTTGTGCCATATCCCCTCCAACATGTATTATTTTCCCTTACTGTCACACAGCTTTGAAGTGTCTGAGGTCTATTTGAAATTAGGACCTCCCGTCTCTAGTCCTGGCTCTCAGTCCACTGAGCTACCCAGCTGCCCCCAAAATTATTCATTTTCCATCTTGTAATGTCCTCTATTTTTTTGCTTGGTCTTAAATTCTTCCCTTCCCCATAGATCTTACAGGTATACTATTCCATGTTCACCTATTTTACTTATAATATCAATATTTATGTTTAAATCATATATCCATTTTGACCATTTCTTGGTATAGGTTGTGAGATACTGATCTAAACATCATTTTTGCCATACTGTTCCCCAATTTTACCAGCAGTTTAGTCAAATAATTCTCATCCCATCTCTTTGGGGATAGTGAACACTTTTAAGTTGCTGAAGTCATTTGCCTCTAGTCTGTCCCATTGATTCACCCTTCTATCTCTTAGCCAGTACCAGATTGTTTTGATGATCACTGCTTTATAGTACAGTTTAAGGTCTGGTACCAAAGCAGGGATTCTTAACCTGGTGCCCCCATTACCTTAGTAAAATATTTTGATAGTGCTCCCTTTGGCAGCACATGTACTAAAGCATTTTGATACCTTATTTGTTTCCTTTGTAACTTTATGTATTATACACTTAAACATTATTCTGAGAAGGGGTCCAAAGCCTTTTACCAGACTGCCAAAAGGTTCCATGACACAAAAGAGTTTCAAAACCCTTGGTATAGAAGAAAGTACTGGATTTAGGGTTGAGAGATTTTCAAAACTGATTCAGTTGCTAGCTGTGCAACCATAGTCAAGTCACCTCTGAACCTCCATTTCTTCATCTATAAAATTGAGTTACTTGCTCTGCCTACCACATAAAGTTGTTGTGAGAAAAGTGCTTTCTTCCTAAAGGTTCTCCTTTTATCTGTTTTGACATTCTTTTCTCTTGTTTAT
Organism: Monodelphis domestica; assembly: GCF_027887165.1. NCBI lineage: Eukaryota > Metazoa > Chordata > Mammalia > Didelphimorphia > Didelphidae > Monodelphis > Monodelphis domestica. The sequence continues at coordinate 269,394,527 of NC_077227.1, forward strand.
CCTTCTGCCTCTCTGATGGCTGTTTGGTCTCCCTTATTGTATCATCATCTATGTCCTGCTTCCACCAAGTAAAGATGTATCCTCAGGACTCTTTCCTCTGTGCCCTTTTACTCCTAGGGGCAGGCTCTGTTGTTTTTATGCAGATCACTCCTAAATCTGTGTGTCCAGCCCTCATCTCTCTTCTGAATCTTTAGATGCCTCTAATTTAGCATGTCTGAAATAGAGATTATTATCTTCCTAACTCAATCACTCTTCTCCCTAATCCAATTCATTAATTAGCTTTGTCAGTTCCATTTCAACATGGTCTTATATATGTCCTTTTCTATTCACACAATAGAACAAAATGCACACTAATTTGTACAATAGAAAAGCCTTGTACAATCTGGTTTCACCCTACCTTTGTATACATATTTCATGTTATTCCTCATTCATCCTACATTGCAGCTAAACTGACCTACTTGCTGTTATAATATTACAGTTCCTAGCTCTGTGCCCCTGCACAGAGGTCTGGCAACTTTGCCTGTTAGAATCACTGGCTTCTTTTAAGGTTCAGGTTTCATCTCATACACAAAACCTTTCTCATTATTTAGTTAATGACCTCCTCTTGAAATTGTGTTTTTAAAACTGGGTCTCTCCATCCCTCCCTAGTTCGAAATGCAAGACGTATTCATGCATGGCCAGATCCATTACTGATCAACAAGAGCTTTGACATGGGCCTTATTTGTTTCCCCTAAGGCAACTAGCAGCTCTGCTTCCAGAAGCTTATCATATTGGTGCCAAATTTGGACACCCAGTTGATATCCATTTGAGCTCAGAAGAACTCTCAGGCTTAAGAGCTGTCCCAGCCAGTCTCGGCTTCAGCATCTAGGTAGCTGGGATTACCAGAGTGAGCTGTCACATTCAGCCTCTAAAATAGTATTTATTTATCTTGTGTTTTCTTACCTTTGTACATGTATCCTCTTTTCTCTGTTCTCTCCTATAGAATAAGCAACTTGAAGGTGGAATCTGTTTTCTTTGTTTTTGTATCACCAGTTCTCTCTTTTCTGTTTTTTCTTTAGAAGAACTGTGATTTCTTGGACAAAGAGCTCTTGGTTAGAAATTTTTTCCCTCCTTACACATTGGCAACTTCCCTGAAGTTGTGTAATCTTAATTGATTAGGGCACTGGGAAAAAAAGTACAGGCAAAAATTGAACCCAGGTTTTCTGATTGAGACCAATTCTACCCAGTAAACCTCTTTGCTGCTTTGCATGTGGTAAGCAGTTAAATTATTTTTCCCCTTTAATTAAAATTGAAAAAGGATGAAAAAAGAATATAAATGATGGTAGGGTATATGTTTGAGTATTAGTGGGGACTTATAGAAACTAGCAGATTTCCTTGAATATCGATATGTGAAGTTTTGTTACACTTGAAGGAAACATTGAATTGTGATTGTGTAAATTGACTCTAGCAGCGATGTGCCATAAGTAATCATGAGTTGATATGGGAGTAGGCTTATTATCATGGCCTGGCTTATTATTTTTCCTTTTAAATTGCCTTCTTGCTTGCCTCTGCTTTTAAAAGAATGTTACTGTTTTAAAAAAAAGAAAAAGTTGGGACATCTAGATGGCTTAGTGAATTAAGAGCCTGGCCTAGAGTTGGGAGGTCCTATGTTCAAATCTGGCTTCAGACACTTCCTAGCTGTGTAATCCTGGGCAAGTCATTTACTCCCTTTTGTCTAGCCCTTAACACTTTTCTGCCTTAGACCCAATACCACAGTATTGATTCCAAGATGGAAGGTAAGGATTTAAAAAAAATGTTACTGGAACCACTTTTCCCCTAACTCCCTCACCCCACAGTTTAGGAAAGGAAAAGGAAAAACAAAATCCTCATACTAAATCTGCATAGTCAGAAACAAATCCATACATTGATCACTGGAATTTATTAATGTTAGAAAGAAGTGTCTATACTTGGGTAATATTGGTGTTGAAAGATTGTTTTGATTTAAAATTTTAAAGGACAAATGAAATCGTGGCATTATCCATATAATAGGAAGATTTAAGGGAGGAAAAGTTTTGTTTTTCTCATATATGATTCCAGATGGCAGCAAGATATTCAACTAAATGGCCCTCTACATAGAGATAGACAGAGCCAGGGTTGAAAGCAAATCATTCATAAATAGTAATAGAAGTCTTGATAACAGGTGAAGGAAGTGGAGACAAAGAGGAATTCAAAAAAGGAACTATTTAAAAAGTAATTAGGGAAGTAAAAAGAGAACATTGCCTTCCAAGTCATCTTATCTAAAACTCAAGTGTGACTAATAATTAATATCAGTTTTTCAGTGTATAATTACATTTTTTTCTTTCAAGCAGATCTCTTTTTATCAGTGCAATCTCTTTTAGGAAGATAGCTAATGAACCTAACACCTTTGACAACAGAGTTTTAAAATGATAATTCCTGCCCTCAAGGAATTTACAATATTTCTGCCAATTCCTTCCATCAATACTACTAAGACATAAGAGCCTTAAAATTTATTGATACTTTATGTACTTTATCTCATTTAATCATCACAACTCTGGGACAGGAACTGAAGCTATTACTGTCCACATTTTAGGAATGAGGAAACTGAGTCTTAGAGATTTGGTGACTTGCCTTGTCTGTGATCATATAGCTAGGACATGTTAGAAACTGGATTTTATTCAAGGTATTCTTTAATCCAAATATAGTACTCTTTGTCTTCTCCAATATACTGTGTACCACAGATGAGGGTAGTAAGTGCAGAGAGAAATTTAGACATCATTCTAGCAAAACTTGAGAAAGAAATCATTTTCAGCTGGGAAAAATGAGGGAACACGTTATTGAAAAAATGGAAAAATGAGTGTTTCATCAGATAAAAGTAAGGAGGAATATGCATGCTAGTCAAAGGGATAAGAAAGAGATTGAGGAGATGTTTAGACCAGTCCTTCACTTCAGTGCTTCAGGGATCTGTACATTGGTGAAGGATAATACCAAGTTGCACTCACTTAAAAAAAAGATATTACTTCTATTTGTAAGTCACATTCAGATTATTTAAATCAGGGAAATGAATGTGACCAGCCATCTGGTAATAAGTCTTTCTTTACTCAAGTCATCTAGTCATTTAGTAGACATATCCAGCTCGTCCATTGATCCATAATCAAAAGCCTTTCCTACTTTCAAGTTCCTAAAGTAGCTTGTGCTTTATTTGTACAGCCTTCAGGAACCCAGAGTCTGTTCCAAGCAAGAATGAAGCATTGCAGTAGGCCTCCACATTCAGACTAATGGGGGTAAGAAGTTATAATTATATAGCACTTTAGAGTTAGAAATACTATACTTAGTATACTGAAATTTTAATTTATTATGAGGAAGTTGTTTTTAGGAGTGGTTTCAGGAAAGTTGAAATTATAAGTCAAGAAGCCAAACCAGCAAAAAATCAGGTAGAAGAGACAGTGAATAAAATGGGGATAAATAGCATGCTAAATGAGTTTGGATATATTTGGGATACCCTTATAAGAGAAAGGAATGTAGAAATGTATTATTTTTTTTTAGACTGAAGATGGGTATATTTAAATGAAGCTGGCAAGGAGCCTTGGATCTGTGATGCAAGGATCGAATGACATAGTGAATAGAGTTCTAGACTGAAGAGTCAAGAAGACCTGACATTTCTTTGTTATGAACAATATCTTTACACACACAATGTTTTACAAATCTTAAAGTACTATATAAATAAAAGTTAACTATTTTATAGGTATGAATGTGAGAAACAGGAAGAATAATATTAAAGAAGAGATGGGTAGTAGCAGCAAGAAGGATGGGGGTAAATATTGGTATTTTGAGGAGAAGAGAAGAGATAGTTTTTGATAATAACTGGGAGAATGTGCTATGGGAATGGATGAAAAAAGGAGGTCCTTAGTTTTTGATGGCCTTAGTTATGAATGTGAAGTCTTCACATGGGGACTTGGGATTTTAAGGAGGTGATTTCAAAGGAGAGAAGGATTTTTATGAATTTTGAGTCACTTAAAATTGAATAATTATTATCATCTCTGGCTCAAACATTTATTTATTTAGATTTGGATTACTGCAAGAATCTCCCTTCAAATCTCTTTTGAATCTATCCTATATGCTGCCTGCTGCTAGATTGTCAAATTTCCTAAAGCACTGCTTTCATCATTTTATTTCATTCAACAAATGTTTAAGTACCCTACTATGTGTGATGGTTTGTACAAAAAGTTCATTGTCTGAGGATTGTCAGTTTTTAAAAGTTCTGCCATTTTATTCTTACCCCTCTGCCCTTGAAATGAAACCAGGGACTCTGCTCTCTTGCAAGGGGCCCCAAGACTGTCCCCCACTCCCAGATCTTCCTTTGATTAGCCATCTCACTCCCACATCATCTATGGGGCAAAAGTTCCCCAAGCTGAGGCTATAACCACACAACTTCCTGTAGGACTTGCTATTTATTGACTCTGCTCTACGTACAGGCCAAACTACCTACCACCCAAGAGGATGGATATTTCCTAACATCCTTCCAAATTATCTCAGGCTAAATATTCTTTTACCTTGACTTTTAATTATTTCTGTTCTTCTAAAATTCTTTTTAAGCCATTATTTTAGGTTATAGTGGGGAGGCGGGATTTGGGAGAGCCAGGTTTTCCACAGTCTTCCAGTAATTTCTTCAGGATTTACAGACTTATCAATCAGTAAACATTTGTTAAGTGTCTACTGTGTGCCAGGCACAGTGCTAAGTGTTGGGGATACAAAAAGAGGCAAAAGACAGCCTTGCCCTTATTAAGTAAATAGCTTACTATCTCCTGAGTGAAACATTAAAAAAAAATAGATTAAGAATCCCAGAATACTCACATATTCATATTGTGAATGCCCGTTTGGGTTAGGGAACCAAAGTGGAAGCTTATTAATTTTTTTAAATATAGCTTTACAATGCTGCATGGGAATACTTCCTTAAAACTTTGTAATTGAATCTAGGTCTGCTCAATAAAATTATAATTTTCCTCTTAATTTTACACATGTGACTGTATAATGAGATTCTACAAGCAAAGTAGTCCTATGTCACATGGTTCCCTACTACTTTGGAATCCATTGACAGGAATTATTTGAATGTTCCTAATATTTAGAAAATAATCTTCCTAATTTTACAATATTTTCTTAATTAAGAAGCTGTCCTTTGGGCAAGATGGATTATAAATTGTTTTCCTTTATAATTAATTGAATATAACTTGTTTGTTTTCAGTTTCTTAGTATTACATACTTAGGAGAGAACAACTAACCCAGGATTTCAAAATTTATATCGGAGCCTTTAATCAATTTTTTAATACTTAGAAATATCTAACTATAAATGATGGTTTAAGAATATTAGTATAACTAATTGCTGTTTTCTTTATTCCATTATGTAGACTTAGTTAAGGAAACATTTATTAAAGTATAGATGTGAACTAAAACAGAGGGAAGCTCAGGTTTTTCGGAGACTTGTGCCTTATATTAATCTGAGACAGTATCCTCTATTTTCAGCAGAAAGCAGAGAAGAATTTTCAGCAAGAAACATTAAACATCTTGCAGAAATTAGACAGTTTTCCATGTTCCTTCATCAGATCATTTGCTTGGCTTCATAATCTTGTTTGAAAGTTATAATGTTTGGAGTATGCTCAGATTTTTATTGAATGTTCTAGAAACTCATAGTAATTTACACTTACATGAAGTTTTCATCCTTTGCATTGACTTATGTCCCATACCCATATTATAAACTCCACCAGAGCAGGAAGAGTTTTTTCCTCCTATCTTAGCAATAATCAACATGGATAATAAAAAACTAAATATGAGATTTTGTGAAAATATCATAGTGATAGAATTTTCTTGCCTTTAGTAGTTAAAAGATTTTTTAAAAGAAATCTTACATTTTTTGAAGCAATGATAGAGAAAATCAATTTTTGTTTGTAAACTAGCAACTCAAAATTTATTAGATCTCAGAAATATCTTAAAGTTCTGTTAACTTCAGGAAGACATCTGAAATAGTAGAAATGGAAAGTTTCTTTTTATTTGACAGGAGTAGATTGATGAGTTTATAGGCTCTTTTTATGTTTTGGGGGAAGTTTTCATTTTGAGGGCTTACCAATTCTCATCTCCTTTATATTTATGGATACCATCAACCTAAAGTGAGTAAGATTCTTGTACTTGAAGATATTTTTGTTAACTAGCTATATAGTTAGCTGCATATATAGTCAACTAGTTTTTTTGTTGTACAGAATGTGGTCAATAGAATGAGTAACTCCCAAGTACAAATGCAATTAAAAAAATTTGTACAGAAATGAAATCTGAATTTAGATGAAATAAATTTTGTACTACTTTGAAATACAACTTTTTAAACTCCCACAAACTGTCAGAAGTTAGATCTTGATATTTGAAAATGTATAGGTCATAAGAATAGTCATAAAGTGTTTCCTCACTTCACTCATTCCTATAATTTCTTGGAATTTTTATTCAGTTGGACTTAGTGTAACAAATATGCTTAGTCTTTTTTTGTTCAAGTCATTAAAGTCAAATCTACTCAATTCTGATTTTGATTCTCAATTATGAAGCTTTTTGAATTTTTGGTACTTAAGTTTCACATTAGGAATGAATAGTATTACAGAAGTGTATATAAATGAATATGATATTTACAAATTAGTTAATATAAAGATATTTTTGTTGGGTGAAAGAGGGATCTCTATAATAACTGACATCTTATATAATGCTTTATAGTTTGTGTAATGCTTTCCTCATGGTCTCATGAGATTAGTAGTACAAGTGTTATCCTCATTTTATAGATGATGAAACTGAGGCTCACAAATTGATTTACATAGGGTCACATAGAAGTAGTAAGGATTGGAGCCAAAATTTGAACAAGATTTTTTCAAATCGAAGATTACCAAAAAAAAGTTCTTTCACACTGTTAAGTTTCTATCCTCATTGAACTAAGAACTGGGGGTGATTTAGTAAGTAATAGAACTATATATCAGAGGCTTACATCTGTTAGCTTTAGCTTTGTGGCTTTTTAAACTTGACTGGTCACTTAATCTCTGTATTTTAGCATAGTGACACACCTCTAGGCCAAAGTACACTGTGAACTAACACTGCTTAAAATTTCAGAATACTTTTGTACTTTGTGGTATCATAGAGTCCAATCTGAATAATATTATGGAAAGAGCTTTGTCCTTGTAAACAAATGTTTTTCAAGGATTTTTCCATTTGTGACGTGCTTGTTTTTTTCCATTTGTGACATGTTAACATATACAAAGTACCTAGAATCCCCCAATATGTATTTTAAAAATCATATCATTGATTTAGAGCTGGGAAGAACTTTAGAGGCCATGTTCCAAACCTTTCATTTTACAGATGAGGAACTGAAGCCAAGAGAAATTAATTGACTTATCCAGGGTCATTTAGCTACTATATGTGTGAGGCAGGATCAAAGGGCAGGTCTTCTTTACTCCAGGTTGTTGCCTCTGCAGTATGTTTGCATTTCTTCCTTGCTTCAGTTTAAATTGGATTAATGATAACTTTGTATGATGTTTTCTAATTTTTTTAATAGCATAAAAAGGTGAATTGGATGAGGGAGGGGAAGAGTTATTTTCTAGATCATTTTACTTGATTTTATGGATTCCCTCCATTCACTACATCAGAGATGTCGAACTCAAGGACTGGGTCAAATGTGACCATCAGAATGTAAGGGAGGCCTAACTAGTTTAATATGTAATTGGAAACAAAATAAATAAAAATATACAGCAAAGATGATGTTAATTTGTGGTTTATAAATCAATATGTGGCCCAGAGGTATCCCTTTCTATTTAATTGGCATCACTGCATTATATACCTCATTGCAAAACAAACATTTAATATACTTCTCAACTAGTATATAAGTAAATAAAACTACTGTTTTGAGATTCTCAGCATATGACAGAAATTGTGAATGTTGGAAACTCCCTAGGTAATTTTTAAAGAAGACCAGAGCTACAGTGGCTTAAAATCTTTTCACAGCTGTTGTTGGTACTGTAACTGTTTTGAGAGAAAATAGATTAGCCTTTAGTTTCTCCTGTAACTAGAAACCTCCTAAACTAATTTTAGTTTGGAAATTCTCAGCCAGTAATACTTTGAAATGACTGCATAGTACACCTTAATAAACATATTGGAAGGGAACTTTATAAAGAACTATGATCATTTCAGACAAGAATATTCAGAATACTTCTAAAAGGAACCCAGGGATCTGTTAATTTCTCTCCACTCCTATAAAATATGCAGTCCCTTTATACCTTTTCATCCTATAATTCTTATCTCTGCCTTTCATAGTTTGTACAACTTACCAGAGGAGGCTGCTCCCTTCCTCCTCTCCATATATGCCTGAGGACATTTCTCACATCACCTGCCCCTCTGTCCAGCAACCCAATGGGAGCACATCCTGTCTCCCCTGTCTGGAGTAAGGTGGAGGGCTCAAATGTGTCATGAAGATTGCAGTTTGGTCACTCAGTGTCTAAAAGGTTTGCCATCACTATTCTAACTCATGATCAGTTTTTATAAAGGTGCTTGAATGGCATTTAAGAATGTGTAGACTTAAAAATTCCCATTCATTAGTTTCCAGAATTCTAATTTTTATACAGTGCTATTCAAGTCCTTCTTTTTGTTAGATTTGTTTAGTTCTGAAGTGGGGCACAGTGGGGTTTCCAACTATTACAGCTCTATTGTCTTTTATTTCTTGCCATTTGTTTAACTTAGCTATTCAGTTCATATATATATTAAGTATTTATCTCAAAATGCTTTAAAAATGTAGTTTTTCTGCTTATCTTTTCAACTATGTCTATTTCTCTTCTTACCTTGTCTGAGATATGATTCCATTTCTGCTTTGAAAAATTTATCTGAAGCATGAATTCTGCTCTATTGCCTCATTTTAATTAAATGTTATTCTTTGTTTCAAGAGTGTCTCATAAACAGTACAATTTTTACATGTTTTATATAATTTTTTCTGCTACCCTGCCCTATTTCATTTGTAAATTCATCTCACTCCTGGTTAATGATTTTTATTTTTTTATTTCCTTCAAAATTTTTACTTTCTTCTTCTTTGTTCCTCCATTAGGAGTGAAGTTGAAGTATATTTTATTTTGTTCCCTCCCCAACTGTATTCTTTCTGTCCTTGCCAGTTTCCATGTTGTATTTCTACAACAAATTTTTTGTGTGTGTTCAGTCCTCTTTAGGCCACTTCGTAATAGTACTTTCTACTCCATCCATCCTTTATGGTGAAATAATAAATTCCTTCTTCATTTTCCTATATCTAGTCCTTTTAAAGACATCATTAAAAACCCTCATGAATAAAATAAAGTGGAAAATGGTATATTTTGATCTGCATTCAGATGCCATCAATTCTTTGCTGGTGATATATAGTATTTCTTGTCCTGAGTTGTCTTGGATCATTTTATTGCTGATAACAGCTAAGTCATTCATAGTTGATTATTGTACAGTATTACTGTTGTTGCTTACTTCACTTTGACTGCATCAGTTCCTATAAATATTTCCAAGTTTTTCTGAAATCTTTCTGGTCATCATTTCTTACAGCACAATAATATTCTATTACAGTCATATACCACAGCTTGTTCAGCCATTCCCCAATTGGTGGACATCTCCATAATATCACCATCTCAAAAAAAAATTTAAAGCCATTCCTTCCATCTTAGAATTAGAATTAATACTGTGTATTGGTTCTAACATAGAAGAGTGGTAAGAGCTAGGCAATGGGAGTTAAATGACTTGCCCAGGGTCACACAGCTAGGAAGTGTCTAAGGCCAGATTTGAACTGAGCACCTTCTGTTTCTGGCTATAAATATTTTTGTTAATAGGTTCCCCCCTCCCCTTCTGAATGGTTTAATTGATATTGGGGCCCACCCTCTGCCTCAGTCCCTAGATTATTTCTCAGCTTTTTGATAGTACACTACAAATTCATTCTTCCTCAGTTGGCTATTTTCTCTTTTCCTTTGTGTGATCTTTAATCTGGAATCAACACTATTCCTTGCCCTAGACTATAGATTCTGAAATGATATTGGAAATTATCCTTGAGTTTGACCCTCCGAGTGAACTTCCCAGTACTGGTACCCAGTCTTACTGAACTGGCCTTATTTCTTGCTTTGGCTCCCATTGCTCAGAATAGTACATGGTTGGGCCCTGTCTTTGAGTACTGTGATCCTTGAGGGGCAAGCTAGGAACAGGAAGGTGACATAGAAATGGTGAAGATTTCCTCTTAGCCCTGAAATGTTGGTATATTTTCAAATCTATACATCTTGATATTTGTTTGAATCTTTAAAAGGATTTTTTATCTTTACTAAAGGATACCTTAAAACCAGAAATTCTTAATCTGGAATGCATGGACTCCCAGGAGATCTGTGGGTAGATTTGGGGGTGGAGGGTCTATAAACCTGGATCAGAAAAGTTACTTATTTTTTTCACTGACTTCTAATTGAAATTTAACATTTGCTTTATTTAACTGTCAAAAGGGTCCATGTTGGGAGAAAAGGTTAAAAATTCTGGCTTTAGTTCAGTGATAGCAAACCTTTTAGAGACTGAGTGTCTAAACTGCAACCCTCATGCCATATGTGAGCCCCCCTCCCCTGCCTTACCCCAGACAGAGGAGAAAGCACTCCCATTGGACTGCTGGGCAAAGGGATGGATCATATCAGAAATGTCCTCATTTGAGGGGAAGGGGAGTAGCCCACTCTGACATGCTTTAGCACACTGATGGCAAACTTTTTAGAGACAGTGTCAGGCCCCACTCCCCAGACCAAGTGCTGTGCCACACACACACACACACACACACACACACACACACTGCCATGCCCCTTCCCGACACCAAGTACACTCTGTCCCCACCCCACATGTAAGGGAGAGATAAAGCTCTCCCATTGGGCTACTGACACTGCTCCCACCCCACCCCACACATAGGGGAGGGATAAAGCTCTCCCATTGAGCTACTGGGCAGAGGGATGGGTGAAATGAGGAATGTCCTCAGTGTAGAGAGGGGGAGAGGAGTGGCCCAAGCTCCTTGCTCCCCTCCAGCTCTTTTGCCTGTGCATTGCTCACCTTATCCTCTGTGTTGACTCTGATCCTCTGTGTGTTGGCTGCTGGGCAGAGGGACATGGGATGAGGAGAAATGTCATCAGGCTCAGTGGGGGGGGGGGGATGGGACATGTGCTCACAGAGAGTGCCCTGCATGCCATCTTTGGCACCCATGCCATAGGTTTGCCATCACTACTCTAGATGCTTATGGTACAAAGAAAAGACCTGGAGCCCCAAAACTTTAGGTTCAGCATCTACCTATGATGCTTCTTGCCTTAGACCTTAGTTTCCTTATCTTTAAAATTAGGTTATAGTAGATGACCTCTAAGGCCCCTTCTCACATTATCATAGTATATTTAAGCATTTAACAAATAAGTTTTATATTTCATCAGAATAGCAGAACAGGTATATCCCTTCTATATTGTAGGGGTTAGGGATGTGGTACCCCCATGAACTGGAAAATTTTGTGTGAAATTTTTTGGCCCTCCCTTCATACCAGAGAAGTCTGAATTTTTTTTTCTTTTATGGGATATTTATAGTACCTTACTGTAAAATTTGGGTTAAATATTTGGTCATAGGCTACCTCGACATTTCTAACCTTTGTCATCTGTAGGCTTTTGTGTTCTTTTTGCAAACTTAACTTTTTACTTAATAAAACTTTTAAAAAGAAATTGTTTATATTTATGGTATTAAAAGGTAAAATATGTTGATATTATACAATAATATACATATATGTTATGTATTTCTGATTTTCTAAACTTTTTTGTCATCTGCTGGCCTTGCCATCTGTAGCTTCATCAAAACTTCTAGAAAATTTCCATTTAATTTCTCATGCCAATCCATTGTGTGTGTGGTGTGTGTGTGAGTGAACTCTTACCTTCTGTCTTAGAACCAATACTGTGAATTGGTTCCAAAGCAGAATAGCAATAAGGGCCAAGCAATGGGGTTAGGTGACTTACTTGCCCAGGGTCACACAACTAGGCCAAATTTAAACCTGGGACCTTCAGTCTCTGGTCCTGGCTCTCAATCCACTGAGCCACCTAGCTATGGCATTCTGCCTCCCCTCTCCCCTCCAATAATATTGAAACCATTATGGTGAAAATTGATATGTGGAATGGATACTTGTGCAGTGCATTAGCAATCACTGAGCCCAGTCTATAATTGTAGCAGAATTCATGCTACAGCATTCCTGAAAAAAGTCATCTAACTTTTCATTTAGAAACATACAATAAAGTGGAACCTATCATTTCCTGAGGCAGCTCATTCTATTTCATTGTTAAGGCTTTCCCTGCATACAACATAAATCTTCCTCTTTATGTCTTTTGCACATTGTTCCTACTTCTGCCTTGTAGGGCTGAAAAAAATAAGTTAAATTACAGTTGCACATAATAGGCCCTTCAAATGTTGCTCTAAACTTTCTCTGGACTAATCCTTATTCTTGATTTCCTTCAAATGATTCTCATGTGGCACCATCTCAAAAACTCTACCATCCTATTGTCTTCTTCTGCACATTTTCCATCTTGATGTCTATCCTAAAATATATCACCTGAAATTGCATTCTAGATGCAGACTGAGCAGAATACAGTGGGACTTCCATCTAGCTCATTCTTTTTTTTTTTTTAAACCCTTACCTTCCGTCTTGGAGTCAATACTGTGTATTGGCTCCAAGGCAGAAGAGTGGTAAGGGCTAGGCAATGGGGGTCAAGTGACTTGCCCAGGGTCACACAGCTAGGAAGTGTCTGAGGCCAGATTTGAACCTAGGACCTCCCGTCTCTAGGACTGGCTCTTAATCCACTGAGCTACCCAGCTGCCCCCCATCTAGCTCATTCTTGACATTGTTTATCTGAAGTTTAAGAGTACTATAGCTAGGGGCAGCCTGGGTTCAAATTTGGCCTCAGAAACTTCCTAGCTATGTGACCCTCAGCAAGTCGCTTAACCTTGCCCTTCTGTCTAAGAGCTGTTAACCAAGACAGAAAATAAAAGTTAAAAAAAAAAAAGATTAACCACCTTTTCTTGGCGGACCTATCCCTGGTCACACCTCCCTCCCATTTTGCATTTCTAAAAAAATTTTTTACACTTAGAGAACTTTGGTTTTTTCCTACTAAATTTCAACTTGTTACATTTATCCTAATGTTCCTGTCTTTTGAGAACTTTTTTTGTCCTGACTAATATTAAGCAGGTTACTTGCTTTACTAGCTTTATGTCACATACAGATTTGAAGACTAATGCCATCTATTCCTTTTTCTAAATCATTGATAAAAGCCCACAGGTCAAGAACAAACCCCTCTGAGGAGCTCTACTAGCACATTTCTTACCAAGATGCTATTGACCCCATTAATGAGTACCTTTTGGGTATAACCACTTAACTAAATACCCATAAGTGCATTTTCAACTAGCCCATATCTCTTCTTATATTTATAAAGGATAGCAGGAAAGAATCTGTAGTATTTTGCTAAAATCTAGATAAACTGTATACAATATATATAGCATTCCTCTGATCCACGAGTTTAGTTACCTGCTAGACAAGTGAGGTTAGGATATTATGACCTGTTAATGAATCTATGCTGACTCTGCACAGGGTTATTTATTTGAAATGCTCTCTAACCACCCTTGTAATAATACTTTCTAGAATTTTGCCACACATAGAAGTCAGACTCATTGTCCATAGTTGACAAATTCTCACTTTTGGTTTAAACACTGGTACAACCTTCTTTTCTAGCCCTGTGAAATCTCTAGAAAAGAGCAATATTAAATGCTTTCTCTCTATTTGGTAAAGGCCCTTTTCTCCTTCAGGAGTTCATTAATCCAATAAAATTACAGGTTTAGACTATCCCCCAACTCCTATTCAGTTTTTTTTTTTAAATTTTAATTTTTGTCTTCTCTGCCACATTCTTATATCTTTTGGTTTTCTGATGCAAATCAATTTCCCTCTCTCCTTATTCAGGTCTTATTTCTTTTTAGTTTTTATTTTGGCACAACTTTCTTCCATTTTCAAAGAATAATTCATTCTTTACTCCCTCTGTCTTCATTTTTAGGAGGGAGGTTAGCATGTACCTTGAGCATGGATATTTATTTGATTGTCACTTGTTTTATGTTGCTCATTGTGAAATTTGCCTTGCCCTTTATAGTTTTTGAAACCATGCACCTTAAATCCTTTTTACTATCTGTAACCAACTCCTACATCTTTCACAAGTTGTCATTTGACAACCTTTCCATTGTGTACCTCTCTGAACTATAATTTCCAGTTTGTTTCTTTGGCACAATCTCAAGTCCCTTCCCCAATGTGATTGCTCTTCTCTAGCTGTCTTCATGTTGTCAATGAGCATTTTAAGAATGTTTCATAGAGAATTGAGCACACTATTCTGTGTTATATCCCCAGGGCAGAGAATAAGAGAAACTTAAGGCTAATAATGAATGAAAATAAAGTAACACTGAAAAGATAGGGGCCCTAGAGAAAACATCTGGCCTAACTCTCATTTTATTTGTAACAAAAGTATACATTTTTACTTCTAATACTTATGTTGAGGCTCAGTGTAATAATGAATATTAGGCCTATTTTTACCACCAATTCACCAAAGCTACATCCCCAACTAATAAGTGCATATAATGAATCCCTAAAGTGGTTGCATGTATTCAAATTTTCATTCTTCAAAGTTACAATTATTAAAATAAGGAACCTGGTTCTAGTCCTAGGAAAACAATGCAATGCATATTTGAATAATCTAACTTCTTCAGGGAATTCTTTCTTCTAACTACTCTGGAATTAGTTGTATATAAACTTAGGCAAGTTGCTTTGCTGCTCTGGACCTCAGTTTCTCATGTGTAAAATAAGTAATTTATGTCACCTAAGCTGCTACTGCTTTAATGACCTTTGGAGGAGAGCTTTCAGAATCCAAGTTAAGTGGTATCAAACAAAGCTTTGTTGTGGTTTGTTGAAACAAATGGAATGAAATCTTCCTAAGTGTATTACTTGCAAAATGAGACTAAACTGTATTCTGTAGTGTGAAGTACACCTGGAATTGCTAGTGCCTTCTGATTCTGAGTGCAATAAACGTTGATTCTGATTGTAGAATTCTGTGGCTTAAATACTTAACTGTCTTAAAAGTCATGTCTCAGGTCTCTTCGGTGTGCTTTCAGGGAGTTTACGTTTCTAGGCTTGAACTTCTGGGACTAAAGAGTGTCTGCAGTCAAGGTTTGTTAAATCTCAAAGCCAGGATTAATTTGGCTGTTGAGTTTTTTTATAACTGTTTCCATTCTTAACCAGTGATACAGCCTATCCTATACCAATGGCTGTTAGGGAATTTTACTTTATCCCCTTTTCTCTACATTAAAAATAGGATTAGTCTTTAGTTTTAAAACATTCTTAGTTGATTTGAATGAAAAGTTTTTCTAGGTATTAGCACTGTAATTTTTTGGGTAAATGTGAGAGTCTGGGAATAAGAGTTTTATCTTTTCCTCTTGGCTTTTGTAGTCCCTTAGCTAAATTATAAAATCATTTATAAAAATATATATGTATTAAGCTTAATATTGTGTTATAAACACAAATGTTTATACTTTTTTAATCTTTAAAGGAAAGATAATTTATGAGCCTAGAAAATACTTCAGATATGAATACAATATTGTCCAACCAAATTGCTTCTAGAATGGGTCTTCTCATTCATCTTGTTTTCTTGAAAAATTTGTGACAAGAGTTGTATTGACAATTTAATGTTGGTGAAACAGACTTGAAGAGAATGTTCATAATTTATGGGATCATATATTTAAAGCTAGAAAAGGATCTTAAAAAGCCATTAGACCAACCCTTCATGTTTCATAAAGTTGCAGCATCAAAACCAATATTCAAATTGAGGTCTTATAACTCCAAATTAGTACTCTTGACACCATATCAGACTTTTCTCCCTGGTGAAATAGAACTAATATTATTAGGAATCCAAATTTTAAACTGACAGAATCATCTCTCTGTGCTTAAGAGTCTCTTTAATTTGCTCACAAATTGTGGTTTTATTCTCTAAGAATAAATGAAATGAAATATAGGATGGTTATTATTAGCAGCATGTTATTACTAAAATATTTATCTAATTTACTTCTTGCTGTCACCTCTGGCATTACAAATTTCCACGTTTGTCCTGCTTATTATTAATGGGTCCTAAAGATTTTCTTCATAGGCATCATTTCCAAGGTCATCTCTATCTTGGTTTTCAGGCAAGTTATTTTGCTTTCTGAGACTCAATTTGTTCATCTCTAAGATGAAGGGATGAGATGTGATGATCTTAGAAATTAAAGATCTAGAGCTCAGAGGCCATCAATTCCAACTCATTTTACAGATGGGATAATTGAAGCTGAGGGAGTGCAGTAATTTACTGAAGATCAAATGGGTAGTAAACTGCAGAGATGGGATTAGAACCCATGTGTTCCCTGATTCTAGAGCCACTGATTTTTCTTTAAACTGCCCTGTGATGCTGAACTCTGAATAACTAGTTGCATGAATATGAATTTATTTCATAGCACGAAGAATTGGTGTTTGTTTTAGAGAAATTTTAAAGATTCTTTTTGCCTTTCTTTCTCAGGTTATTTTCTCTTTAGTCAGTACCATTCCCAAGATATTTATAAAAGTCTTCCTATATAATTAATCTAAAAATAAGCTTTTTAATGAACACCTTTAAGTTTCCTATTTTCACGTTTACAGATTCCTTTAGATCTGGAATTCTTTACCTGGGGTCTTATTTTTTTTTTAACTTGGATAGCTCTATTTCACCATAATTGGTTTCCTTTGTTATGATACTATGTATTTTATTTTATACATTTAAAAACATACCGAGGTGTCAGTAGGCTTTAGGAGACTGCTTAAAGATTCTTTATCTAACACAGAATATATGGGTCGAAGGGATATGGTTGGGGATGTAGACTCTAAATTAATATCCTAGTGTAAACAACAACATGGAAGTAGGCTCTGATCAAAGACACAAGTAATACCCAATGAAATTGTGCATTGGCTATGGGAAGAGTGGGTGGAGGGGAGGGAGGGAAATAATGTGATTATTGTAACCGAGGAATAATGTTCTAAATTGACTAAATAAACTTATTCAAATGGGAAAAAAAAGTCTTTAAATTTAACACAAAAAAGGTCAAGAACCTGTGTTACTATGAACATAATGTTATTGCCAAAGTGTAGGTACCCTTTATTTTTTGTTGTTAACCTCTAGTGCTGTTCACTATTTTTAACCTCTAGTGCTATTCATCTATTTTTGTCTCATTTGTTAATGGTGTGTGAATTTGTCAATAGTATATTATAGTGTATCTCCACTAAAATTTAGATTTTTCTGGTGGCGTATATATAATAGTTAACACATCATAACTTTTTAAGTAGTCTCATTTTTGCAACTATGGATCTTTACATGTAGAGAAATTATAGCTATGATTTGAATTTTTTTTCAAACTTAGATGACTATTTCAACATACATGTAGAAGAATTATAGATATGATTTTTGAACCATTCAATTACAATATAAACAAGTGTGATAAAGATGAAAACCTTTAGTTAATTAGCCTAGAATGTGCATATTACAGAAAGGTATTTTCAAAATTATGCTAGAAGTAATATTCTTTAAAATATTTTAATTTCTTTGTAAACAAAGAAAAAAATTTAAGCATATGAACAAAAATATTTTTAAAATTTAATTCATTGATTATAAATGTGTATATGTACATTAATATACATACACATTTATGTATACTTCTCTTGTTTGCCTATCTGTTTAGATAAACAAATAGCATGAATTAATCTTTAACAAGGTGGTAAAGGAGTTATTCTATGTATTTAACATTCATTTGTTGTTTAATATCTTAATTTGTTTACCTAGTTGAAAATACTTTTGGTGGGGCGTTCTATTTCCTTCCACCCTAAATCTTTACACATATTTTTTTAAGTCTTCATCTTTGTCATTTTTTGTCACAGTATTCCATTCTATTTATATCTCATAATTCATTCCCCAGTACTGAACACAAAATTGGTTTCTAGTTTTTTACTATTATAAATAGTGCTGCTAAGGATTTTTATTTTTTATTTTTATGGCCAAGTCTTATTTTCTGTCAATTATGACCTTAGGTTATAGGCCTGGATCCCTGGATCAAAGGCCATAAATATTTTCACAGTTCTACATTACTCTCCAAAAACTAATTTACAATTATACCAGCAGTGCTTTAGAGGCTTGAACTAGCTTTGAGTTTTACTAGTCTTTATAATTGTCATCTATTTGAGTATAAGGTGAGGAGTTTAAAACATTTTCATTTTTATGATTATTAGAGTCTTTGAACCTTTTTTTTCAAATGCTCATTGATATTTTTGACATCTTAAACTCAACATGTCCCAAACAACTCATCTTTCCTCCAAACCTTCCTCTTTTCCTAACTTCCCTATTGCTATTGAGGGTACCACCAAATTTCTGGTTACCCAGGCTTTCACCCTAGAGATCATCTTTGATTCCACACACATTCTTAACTCCCCATATCCAATCTGTTGCCAAGGCTTGTTGATTTTATTTTTCTTATATCTTTCTTGTACACCTCCTTCCCTTCAGATACTGCCAACACTAATGAAGATCCTTATCATTTCATACTGAGACTATTGCAATAACCTGCTGGTTGGTCTTCCTTTCTTTCTCTACTCCAAACCATTCTCCAGCTACCAAAGTGATCTTCCTAAAATGCAGGTCATATCCCCATGCCCCCTGCTCCCTTAAATTCCAAGAGCTGTCTAACATCTCTAAGATGAAATAGAAAATCCTTTAGAATTGAAAACCATTACCCCCTTAACCCCATAACCTGACACCTTATGTTCTACATAATCTGAAAGTTAGTGATGTTGGCTTCCTTGCTATTCCTTGAGCAAGACATTCCATCTCTTGACTCAGAGCATTTTCACTGGCAGTTCTTCATGTCTAAAATGTTCTTCCTCATCTCCGTTTCCTATCTTCCTTCAAATCCCAGCTAAAATTGCATCTCCAGGAAGCCTTTCCCAATCCTCCTTAATTCTAGCACCTCATTTGATCCATTACCTCCCATTTATATCCTATATGTAGTTTGTCTGTACACAGTTATTTATATATTGTCCCCCTCTTTAGATTATAAATTTCTTTGAGATCAGGGATTGTCTTTTCCTTTTCTTTGTATTATCTGTTGGCACAGTGCTTGGCACATAATAGGTTCGTAATAAATGTTTATTGGCTTAGATGTTTGTTTATATCCCTTGATTCTATTGGAGAATAGGTCTTTCCCTTACACATTTGTATCCAGTTCCTTGTAGATTTTGATTGTTATTTTTTCATCAGAAATGTTTAAGGTACCCCCCCCATAACTTTTTCTAGTTTTAGAAAATATTTTTATATTTTCTTATTTCATTTAAATCACAGCTCTTTGAGAAGTTTTCTCAAGCCTCTCTCTTCCATTCTCTCTCAACTGAAGATCTTGCCTCTTACTTCACTGAGAAAATTGAGGTCAGTAGAGCTCTCTTTTCTTTCCAATTCTTTAAGTATGAACTCCATGACATTCTACATTCTCTTCTTTTTTCCCAGTTTCTGAAAATGAGGTGGTCCTTCTTGACAAGATCAAACCTTACATACATACCCCTGAAACTATCCTTTCCTGTCTTCTCTAGGAAATTACCTTATCAATCATTTTCCCTTAATACTTTCAAGCATGTCTGTTCCCATCCTTAGACTGGAGGCAGCTATAGATGGCTCATTTGGATAAAGGGCCAGGCCTGGAAGATGGGTTCAAATTTGGCTTCATATACTTCCTAACTGTGATCCTGGACAAGTTACTTACCTCCATTGCCTAGCCTTTACTGCTCTTCTGCCTTTATACTTAGTATGGATTCTAAGGCTGGAGGTAAAGGTTTTTTTAAAAAAGTCACTTGACCCTACCATCCCTTTAAGCTATCATATTCTTATCTCTCCTCCCTTTCAGTCAACCTCTTGAAAAAAAGCTGACTATACCTATTTCACTACATTTATATTTTCTCTCACTCATTCTTCAACTCCTTGAAATTTTCCAATCTTATCAACTGAAGGATTAATATGCAAATCTGATAATCTTCTTCCAGTCTTATTCCTCTTGATTTCTACAGTTTTTAGCACTACCATCTCATCTTAGGTACTCTTTCAAAATCTTTTGGGCATTCTTTGCCTTTTACCTATGACTTCTCTTACTCAGTCTCCTTTGATAGTTTATTTTCCAGATCATTTTTCATAACTGGATATTTCCATTCAGGTGTTTCCATACTTCCTCTAAGATAAAATATAAACTTATTTTTAGCTCTTAGAAACCTTTACAACTTGGGCCTATCTTTTCAGCCTTATTGGACATTATTCCCCCTCTCCAACTTTGTGATCCATCAACTGCAAATGCACTCTCTCCCCTGTGCTTTATTGTATCTTGCTACTTTGCATATATTATTGTTATAGTTTGTACATACTGACTTCTCACTTTTGATTATAAAGTGGTTTTCACAGGATGCAAATTTTCTGGTGGAAGTGGGGAAGGGAGGAAAAGAAGCAAGAAGGGGGCTACACCCCATGGGAGATGGGTTTACACATAGTTCAGGGTCATGTTGAGGGTCCAAGACCAAGAAGGGAAATGAAGAACATATATGGCTGCAGGGCTACACACAGAAACATGATGGACATGAAGAGAGACAGGAGAGGATAGGTTACAAATGGGAGTGAGGGACAGACATGCAGGGGACAGACACCCAGGTTGGGTAAATCTCCTGTATGAGCTATGGTTTCTCTATATATTTGTTCTCCTGCTTTTACTTGGAGGTGTTTTTATTTATTTATTTTTGTTTGGTTTGTTATTTTTTTGGTGGGGGGTAGGAAGCTTTCAAGGTAAGGGGCAGAGGCAGGGAGAGAGAGAGAGCATAGTACTTACTCATACAGAAATATTAACATATTAGCTGTTTTTTTTTTAAGTATTTATTTTATTTATTTTTTAATTTTTATTTGGTCATTTCCAAACATTATTCATTGGAAACAAAGATCTTTTTCTTTTCTTCCCTCCCCTCCCTCCCACCACCTCTCCCATAGCCCACACGCAATTCCACTGGGTATCACATGTGCTCTTGATTCAAACCCATTTCAATGTTGTTGGTATTTGCATTAGAGTGTTCATTTAGAGTCTCTCCTCAGTCATATCCCCTCCACCCCTGTAGTCAAGCAGTTGCTTTTCATTGGTATTTTTACTCCCACAGTTTATCTTCTGCTTGTGGATAGTGTTTTTTACATCCCTGCAAATTGTTCAGGGACATTGCATTGACACTAATGGAAAAGTCCATTGCCTTCAATTGTACTACAATGTATCAGTCTCTGTGTACAATGTTTTCCTGGTTCTGCTCCTTTCCCTCTGCATCACTTCCTGGAGGTTGTTCCAGTCTTCATGGAATTCCTCCACTTTATTATTCCTTTTAGCACAATAGTATTCCATCACCAACATATACCACAATTTGTTCAGCCAGTCCTCAATTGAAGGGCATCCCCTCATTTTCCAATTTTTGCCACCACAAAGAGTGCAGCTATGAATATTCTTGTACAAGTCTTTTTCCTTATTATCTCTTTGGGGTACAAGCCCAGTAGTGCTGTGGCAGACAGTCTTTTGTTGCCCTTTGGGCATAGTTCCAAATTGCCCTCCATAATGGTTGGATTAATTCACAACTCCACCAGCAATGCATTAATGTCCCTACTTTGCCACATCCCCTCCAGCATTCATTACTTTCCATAGCTGCTATGTTAGCCAATCTGCTAGGTGTGAGGTGATACCTCAGAGTTGTTTTGATTTGAATCTCTCTGATTATAAGAGATGTAGAACACTTTTTCATGTGCTTATTAATAGTTTTGATTTCTTTGGCTGAGAACTGCCTGTTCATGTCCCTTGCCCATTTATCAATTGGAGAATGGCTTGATTTTTTTGTACAATTGATTCAGCTCTTTGTAAATTTGAGTAATTAAACCTTTGTCAGAGGTTTTTATGAAGATTGTTTCCCAATTTGTTGCTACCCTTCTGATTTTAGTTACATTGGTTTTGTTTGTACAAAACCTTTTTAATTTGATGTAGTCAAAATTATTTATTTTACATTTTGTGACTCTTTCTAAGTCTTGCTTGGTTTTAAAATCTTTCCCTTCCCAAAGATCTGACATGTATACTATTCTGTGTTCACCTAATTTACTTATAGTTTCCTTCTTTATGTTCAAGTCATTCACCCATTCTGAATTTATCTTGGTGTAGGGTGTGAGGTGTTGATCCAAACCTAATCTCTCCCACACTGTCTTCCAATTTTCCCAGGAGTTTTTAATCAAATAATGGATTTTTGTCCCCAAAGCTGGGGTCTTTGGGTTTGTCATAAACTGTCTTGCTGAGATCATTTACACCAAGTCTATTCCACTGATCCTCCTTTCTGTCTCTTAGCCAGTACCAAATTGTTTTGATAACCACTGCTTTATAGTATAGTTTGAGATCTGGGACTGCAAGTCCTCTTTCCTTTGCATTTTTTTTTCATGATTTCCCTGGATATCCTTGATCTTTTGTTCTTCCAAATGAACTTAGTTATGGTTTTTTCTAATTCAGTAAAGAAGTTTTTTGGTAATTCAATGAGTATGGCACTAAATAAGTAAATTAATTTGGGTAGGATTGTCATTTTTATTATGTTAGCTTGTCCCACCCATGAGCAATCAATGTTTTTCCAATTGTTTAGATCTAGTTTTAGCTGTGTGGAAAGTAGCTGTTGTTTTTTTATAAGTTTTTTGGGGGGATGCAGATTTCTTTAAACATTATTTAGGTAAAATTGAATCTGCATAACGTAAGAAAGTTGTGGTATATGATTGTAATAGAATACTATTGTGCCAGAAGAAATGATGAGAAGAGAAGTTTCAGAAAAACCTTGAAAGACCTTTTATGAAAAGAGGCAGAGTGAAGTGAGCATAATCAGCAGAACATTGTAACAGCAGTATTATATAAACAATTATGAATGACTTAGCTGTTCTTAGTAATACATTGATTTAAGACAATCCCCAGGGACTCATGATGAAAAATACCATTTACCTCCAGAGTCTGAATACAGACTGAAATATACTATATTTTATTTTCTTCTTTTTTTAAGTTCTCTTCCACAAAATGATTACTATGGAGAAATGTTTTACATTACTACACATGTAAAAGATATATCTTTCTTGCCTTCTCAGGAAGAGGAAAGAGGGAAGAGATTTGACTCAAAATTAAAAACAAAAAACACAGGTTAAAAATAGTTTTTACATGTAATTGAAGGGGGAATTAAAAAACAGAATGAAGTGGTTTGAGAAGGCTTATCATTATTATTATTAGCAAGTTGGTAGTACTAGGATATAAAACTTTGACTCCCTTTGACACCAAATCTAGGACTCTTTCTACTGCATTTTACTTTACCTCCATGAACCTCAATTTCTTCATCTGTAAGACAGTTGTAGTCTTATTCAAAGGGTTATTTTGCAAATCAGATATGAAATATCTCATAAACTGAATGGGCTATATTATAAATTTCAGCTCTTAATAACTGGTTCTGCCTGGAATTTAGAATTCAGTAAACAGTACTTATTTTATAGGACAAATGTTATATTACATGATTGATCATTAATATTGTACTATGGATTGTTCAGTTTTCATTTTTGAGGTCTGTACCAAAACTATTTATTTTTGGTCTCAAGTAAATCTTGCTATCTGATAGACCTATGAGTTGGAGATATTTTTTATTCTAAGGGATTTTGATGTTTACTTGAACTGAATATAGAAAGAATAACATTGCTGATTCATGGGTAGGTGAATTGTGAAACAACTGGGCAAAAAAAGGAATGAAAAATTCTGTTAAAATTCTCTGAATGTTCAAGTTGAACAATAGACCTAAATGAAGTCTTCTGGCATCATTTCCACTTCTATATATGTTTATGTCAATGAACAAAAGTACTCACTATGTTCTAGGCACTGTTCTAAGTGCTGGACGTACAAAAAAAGGCATCCCCCCTCCCCCCAAACAACAACAACTAATCTCTACCCTCCAAGGAGTAACATTAAGTGAGACCTAACATGCATCTTCTTTTGGGGATGAAGGGACAGGGGAAGGTACCTTAATTTCTTTTTCCATAAAATAAGGGAGGGAGCGGACAAAACAAATTCTTTTAAGTTAGAATTTATCTCAGTTCTAAAGTTAAGCTTTCTAGACTATTCTTAACAGATGCATTTTTTTGGATCCTTTGTTTATTCTAATTTGAATGTTTTGCAAAATAATTTTTTGCTTTTTACTAATTGCTTTTTTTGCATCAGTACTAATATGGGCATGTGTTTTGCATGGTTTCACATGTATAATTGGTAAATTGCTTGCCTTCTCAATAGGTGGAATTAGGGACTGGAAGGAGGAAGAAAAATGTGAAACTCAAAAAAAAGTTTAAAAAATTTTAAAAATAAATAATAACATTTGGGGAAAGAAGACTGTAAAGCATGGTGGTACTTACCGTGCTAGCCCCAGAACCAAGGGAGAAGTGCACAGTAGAGGACAATTGTATGCCTTAGCTAGTTGTCACTTATTCCTGAGATTCTGTAGTTACATGTATAGGTTATTGTTTTTTAAATAGACTAGTAGGTTTTCATTTATCATTGATTTTATTAAATCTCAAATTCATTTACTAAAATATTCATTAGAACTACAAACGAAGAAGCATTTATTAAACTATATTACTATGTTCAAAGCACTATGCTAAGTGTTGAAGGTACCCAATAGTAGTAGTAGTAGTCTCTCGGTAACAGAGGATGACTATTGTCTTTGTGTGTTTTTGTGCACAAAGACACTTGTGCATGAAGATTTAAGTGGAAAAGTCGATGCACAGAGACAGTCCCACTCTCTCGGCGTTGGAAGCCTGGGTCCAGTGGCATGAAAAGTTGTTACATCTGGAGACTTCCTCAGCTGCATTGGATGACCGTGTTGTCTTTTGTGCTCCAACACGCCCTAAGCACTCCACAGTGCCTTGCTGCGTCACCATCTCAGCTGTTGAAACTTCTTATTGGTTTCTTCCATCTGTTCAGCCAAAGCAGTCTTCACATGCTGGGTGAGCAAAGCCCTAGTTCACCAGAAGTCAACGACCCAGTGGCTACCCTCACAAGGTTTAGCCGGCCTGTCGAAGCCGTTGCCCGGGGTGTGGCCGCTGCCGCATGCTAGCAGTTACTAGGAGCCACAAGTGAGAGCTGGGTGTCAGGTGAGGGTCAGAGGCTAGAGAGCTGCCCTAGGAGGGCACGACAAGCTCTCAGACATACCAAAGATATTACTCCTCCCTGAGCACCCCATACACCCTGAAGGTACCCAATAGAAAGTAAGAAAGTCCCTGCCCATAAGAAACACATATTCTAATGAGATGGGATGCAATAACATACTTAAATATATACATACACATAAATATGTTTATATAAATAATACACACATATATCTATATGTTTGTATGTACACACATTTTAAGCTTAAAATTAAGATAAATTCTGAACCTGTAAGATCAGGGCTTGGGGCTAGAAGAGACCATAAGAATTTATCTTGTCCAATCCTCCCTGATGAGGAAAATCTGGAAATAAACCTGAGATTTAGAGGATGTTACCTCTAAGAAGAAGAGGTGAGGAAGAGTAGGAATTGAAAGACAAAATGTCCTCTGTGACCAGCATTTAGGAGGACCATAGAATGAGTGAAAAGGAATGATGTATAATAAGTTGGGAAATAGGGTGGAACCATAAATGTTTGGACTAAACTGAATTGAATCTACCCTGTTCAAGTTTAGAAAAGTACCATCATTTTCTTATACAGTATTTGAGTAATCAATGTTTTTTATCTATGCCATTTAAGATTTTATCAGTTTTGATCATATCTTCTGTCTTTCAAGCCTTGAGAGTTGAAAATCCCAAGTCTTTCTCTACATTGGTATTATTTAAGACATTCAGAATCTTATTTTGTTCACAGATATTAGAAAGAAAAAAGAATATTAGAGGATTAGCTAATCTAATTCTCTCATTTTCTTTGAGGAAGTTAAAGCCTTGATAATGTGAAAGGATTTTCCTCCAGTCACAGAGCCAATTAGAGCTTTGAGATGTAGAGCAAATGATACTCAACATAAAATTTCATGTACTTAAAAAAACTAATAAATCAGAGTTTAATATAAAAGTGGAAGTGTTTTCTGTTTAAAGAAATCTATTTTATTGATACCTGTGTTTTTTTTTTCATCACTTCCATTTCCCATATCTTTCTCCTACTCCCCTTTAGAGAGCTATACCTTATAATAATGAATGAAAAAAAGGAGGAAGAAAAAAAAGTTCAGCAAAGGGAGCCATCTTGTTGAGGAATATGATTCCTCATTTCTGTAAAGAAGAGGGGAAGTGTCTTCCCTTTCCTTTGGGACCAAGATTGATCACTAAAATTTCATAGCCTTCATTTTTATTTGGGACTTTGAGGTGAAGTACAATGTTGTTTTCCTAGTATTACTTACTTCATTCTGAATTTGTACATATGCTTTTTAATGTATCTTTTAATAATGATATTTATAATTAGTCATGTATTAATAATAATGACAATGGTAGCTAGATATATAGAATTTTGAGACTCGCAAAACACTTTACACATCTCATTTATTTCTCATAATAGCTTCATGATATAGGTTCTATTATTATCCATTTTACAAATAAATTTACACAGAGAGGCTAAGTGATGGTCTAAGGTCACATAGATGAAGTATCTCAGGTAGGATTGAAATTCAGGTTTACCCAACATCCACTATAGCATATTTATTGTTTCTTATAGCATATTTCCTTTACATTTTACTTGCCATAATTTATTTAATCATTTCCTAGTCAGTGGGCATTTTTTTATAGTTTCCATTTTTTTTTCTGCCACAAAATGTGTTATTGAAAGTTTTTTTTTTGCTCCACTTCTCTCCCTGTACTGTTTCTTTTGGTGATCTTATCAGATCCCATAAGTTTTAAATTAGTTGATTCTCTGATCTATTTAGCTAGCCCTATCCTAAGTTTTAGTCTCTTATTGCCCAACTCCCTCTTGAACTGGATGCCCAGTACACATCTTAAATTCCATATGTCCAAAACAACTTAATATCTTTTCTCTACCCCTTTCCCACCATCTCATCTTTCTAATTTTCATATAATTGTCGAGGACACCAATATCTTTCTAGTCTGTCAGTCTTAGGGCCATTATTTATTTCTCTCATTCTCACCCCATATATCCAATATATTGCCAAGTCTTGTTTTTGCCTTCAAATCTCTTGTTTAATTCCCTTTCTGCTTAGAGCTGCCATCCTGATGTAAGCTGTTATAACTTGGTTCCTGTACTGTTGCAGTTGCCTACTGGTCTCTGCCTTACGTCTCTCTCTCTCTCTCTCTCTCTCTCTCTCTCTCTCTCTCTCTCTCTCTCTCTCTCTCTCTCTCTCTCTCTCATTAAATTCAATGACTACCTTTTATACCTCCAAGATCAAATATATTTGCCTTAAAAAATGTTATTTCAAGATTACATGTCAAATTTTTTAATATGTTTTCTGGTATTTTCCAATTCATGTTATTTCCCTCCCTTCTACCACTCCTC
This sequence comes from Monodelphis domestica, assembly GCF_027887165.1. Classification (NCBI taxonomy): domain Eukaryota; kingdom Metazoa; phylum Chordata; class Mammalia; order Didelphimorphia; family Didelphidae; genus Monodelphis; species Monodelphis domestica. The sequence continues at coordinate 269,422,242 of NC_077227.1, forward strand.
CTTCCCCAAGAAGGCAGGTAATGTGGTATAGGTTGCAATATATTATCATAGAATACATATTCCTCTGTACATGTTGTGAAACAAGACACATTGCTTACACTAGAGAAAAATTCATAAAGGAAATATAGTGAAAAATGGTGTTTCAAATTTCATGAGTTACTTGGAGTTGTCCTAGATTCTTGCCTTGTTAACAATAGTTATAAGTCATTCACAGCTGATCATCATCTTTGGGCATGGTTCCAGATTGCTTTCCAGAATGGTTGTATCAGTTCACAGTTCCCACTAACAGTGAATATAACATTATACATGTAATTAGTTGTGTATTAATGTCTTTTTTTCCACATCCTCTCCCACATTTATTATTTTTCTTATATTAGCCAATATGGTAGGTTTGAGGTGGTACCCTCAGAGGTGTTTTAATTCGCATTTGTAAAATTAATAATGATTTGGAACATTTTTTATATGACTAAAGATACCTTTAATTTCTTCATCTAAGAATTGCCTGTTCATATATCCTTTGATCATTTGTCAATTGGGGAATGCTTTGTATTTTCATATATTTGACTCAGTTCTCTATATATTTGAGAAATGAAACCTTTGTCAGGGAGACTTGCTGTAAAGATTTTTTCCTCCCACCTTATTTGCCTTTTAATCTTGGTTGGACAGATTTTGTTTGTGCAGAAACTTGTCATTTTTGCTTATTAATAACTTAGAACATAATTTGAATGGTTGTTAATAGCTTACAGTTCATTTGAAAACTGTTTATGCATATTCTTTGACAACTTCTCTATTGGTGAGTTTTTGTTTTTTTTTCTTAACACCTTTCTTTTGGTTGACCAAAGTATAAATCCTCAGGTAATAATCCACAATGATCCCTAGATCTTTTTTCCTTAGGTCTCAAAACCCTTCATTTTACCATAGTTTGGATGTTTTATTTCTATATGTATGATTTGGATTTTTAAAAAAAATTCTAAGTGTATTATCATACATGGATCACATTAAAAATTATTTACTGCTTTTGAGTACCACTTTGCTTCCCTTATACAAAATGGTGAAGATCTTTCTGTAGTCCCTTTTTATGAGTTTGTCTCTTCCATAACTTGAAGAGTTTGGTATCATCCACAAATTTAGAAATTTGGCTTCTTCCTTCGGATAATATTTGAAGGATTTTAAAATAAGACAAATCACAGTATGAAAAAGGTCTTGAAGAAACCTGTCTTTTAATTACTATAAGGGTTTGTTTATACCACGCTTTTTGTTTTCTTTATATTGAAGAAATTTGTAATCAAATACATTACCCATTTCCCTTAAATCCCTTTGGAAGCATAATTTCCACTAAGTGCTACACAAAAATAAAACACCTTTTACATATCTTTTATGTACTTTGAACAACTTGTTTTGAGCTTATCTGTAAACATCCCTTAAATTTCTATATAAATTATTGGTTACTAATTTATCCTTGTTTAACTCCTATCCCTCAATATTCCCAATGGGAGAGTATAGGATAGGTCCTTAATTAAATTAAATGATGTTGTAAAGTATAATGGAAAGACCATTGGGTTTTAATTCCAGCTCTGCCACGAAATAGTACAAGCTTCTAAGCAACCAAGGGAGGTGGTAACTTGGTATATATACCAGTGAATAAATAGTCCCGAGTTTAGGTTCCAGCCCTGTTATTGACTACCTGTGTAATCTTGGGTCAATCACTTCATGCTCTGAATCTTAGCTTGCAAATAAGTAAAATAAGAGAATTAGGGGTTCTTAACTTGGGCTAGACAAATTTGGCTTTTGTTTGCTTGTTTTTAATACTTTGATTACTTTCTTTTTAACTGATTTCCTTTGTAATCCTATATATTTTATGCATTTTTGCATGAGTGGGAATTCATGAGAATTACTAGACTGGCAAAAGGATTCATTACACGAAACAAAAAGACTAAAAACCTTTAGACTGAATGATCTTTGAGATCTCTTGTAGCTAAAAGTGCCCATTTTATGTTCTTAAAATCCAAAAGAAGAGAAAGTGGCAAGATTTATCTTAACATTTTTAAAATGAAAATTTTCTTTTACCATATTCTTTTCTTGCCCCTTTTAAGGGCTCAAATAACACCTGTCTCTCTTGTCCAATTTTTTATAATGATAAAATCAGGTTAAAATGAATATCAGGGACTGTGTTGAAAGGAAGAGAAACCAAAAACATTCACTAAGAGCTTATTATGTATAGGCAATGTGCTCCTCTTTAGAAACACTGATTTAAAAAGAAACAAACAAGCCATGTCTTCAAGGAGATTGGTGTGGGGCTTTTGGAGACAGAATGACAACAACTTAGAGAATAGGTACAAAGTGAATACAAGTTAATTAAATTATAGCTTAGTTTCAGTTAACAAGCATTTATTTTATATATATATATATATATCCCCTTTCCTTCATTAAAAAGAAAAATAAAACCCTGTGAAGATATTCACAGACGAGGAAAACAAATTCCCCTGTTGACCGTGTCTTTGTCTGAAGGTGGTAGTATGCTTAATCATCTGTTCTCTGGAAGTCATGTTATAAAAAGAACCTCATGTAAAAGTCATGGTGCTTGAGCTAAGAATTGAAGGAAGTTAGGAATTTTAAGAGGGAGATGAGAGGAAAGAGTGCATTCCAATCAAGACAGGTGTGTTCTATATTGGATCTTGAAGGAAGTCAAAGAAATTTAACCAAGAGAGGTATGGAGAAAGAATATGGTAAGCCAGTGCAAGGCTTGGATATAGGATATGGAATTTCACATTCAAGGAACAATAAATAGAACAGTTTGACTGTAGAATAGAGTGCATGAAGTAGAATAATGTGTCAAAAGCCTGGAAAGATACTTAAGGACTATTACTTTATCAATTGTGTGGAGGATAGATTCTCTAGAGAGAGGAGAGACTTTAGCTAGGAAAACCAGCTAAGAAACTTGCAGTAGTTAAGGTGAGATATGAGGTTAAGATGGTGACCATTGTTTGAGTGGATGGAAGAGAACAAATACAACTTATTGGGTGAATGTGATGTGGATTGGGGGGGGGGGGTAAGGGAGAGTGAGGAGCCTAGGGTAATTCCTCATTGATTGGAGTGATGGGGAGGTAATTTATGAAAATAGGAAAGTTCAGGTGAGGGGTAGTTTTTTTTGGGGGGGGGGAATAACTCAAGCTATTTGAATTCAGAATGTCTATAGAATATCCATTTGGAAATATCCCATATGCAGCTATGAAGTGGGGCTGGAGCTAAGAAGAGAAACTGCTGGATATAGAATCTGGGAATCATTTACATAGAGATAATAATTAAATCCTTAGTAGTTGATCAGAACCCTGAGGAGAATGTAGAGCTGAGGTTCTTAATCTGGGGTCCATGAAGTTGCTTTTTAGAATATTTTGATAACTTGTATTTCAATGTAATTGTTTCTTTTGCTTTATTTTTGTGCATTTAAAAACATCATTCTGAGAAAAGGGTCCATAGGTTTCACCAGAATGCTGAAGGGATCCATGACAGAAAGGAAAAAAAAAACATTATTCATCCTTGCCATAGAAAAAGAAGAGGGTCCAGAACAGGTTTTAGAGATTCACACAGAGGATCTATATGAATTTGAATGATATCCAGTAAAGGAGACTGAGGAGTGACCAGATGGATTAAAAAAAAAAAAACCCTTAAAGAAAACTAATCCCATTAAACCTAGAGTGTAAGAGTGAGTATCTAGGAAGGAGGAAGTGGTCAACTATATCAAGTGTAGCAGAGAATTCAAGAATAATTTGGACTGAGAAAAGTTCATTGAATTTGGCAGTTAAGTGACAAAACATTTTTGGAGAGTAGTTTCTATTGAGTGATAAGGTTGGAAGCCAGATTGCAGGAGTTTTCAATTATAGAGAGAGTAAAGAAAGTGAATGTAATGAATGTCAGTAGCTTTTTCTAGGCCTTTGATGCAAGAGAGAGACAAAGAGATAGCTTGGGAGGATGATGGCGTCAAATGGCAGTTTAATGCTGGGCAAAACCAAGATATATTTGTTGATGGATAGAAAAGAGCTATTAGATAAGGAGAAATTGGGGATAAGAGGGGAAGTAATTTTGGGGACAATCTGTTAGGGGATGGGTCAGCAGAAGAACTGCCTCATAATTAAAGGTTAGAGTAAAGGAGAGAATAGAGGTTGTTGACAAAGGGGTTTTGAGATGTAGACTAGGAGTAATGTCCTCTATCTTCTCAGTAAATGATGAGATGAGAAGTAGTGAAAGAGTAGTATGGGAGGCTTGAAGAGGGAAAATTTAGAACAGCAATTGTGGGGAATGCCATAGTCAATTAAGGAGGCATAAGAAAGCATTTCCTGGCAGTATTATGGAAATGGGAAAAGTCATTCATTCATACTCCTCTTTTGCCTTTTACTTCTTTCTCCCCTCCTCTTTTTCTAAGCCTTTTTTGGATTCTGGCTCTTAGAACTAGCCTTTTCTGTCATATACTCTTTCTCCACCCTTGTGAAACTATCCCTTACCTGTCTGGGCACTATTAAAACCTGGGAGATTATAAATTGGTAGGTTCCATGTTTCTGAACTGATCAGTTAGATCTGGGAGTCCAACCCTATGTTTTACTAATTAAAAAACTGTAGGGTGGGGTTAGCCCCACAGAAAATTGTAGAGTAGATGAAGTAACTTCCATTACTACTTATATCTAATTAACATGTACCATAATTATTATGCATATCATTAAATTGTTGGATTAAATAATTAAAGCCCATCTATTCATAGGATGAGTATGTTGTAGGCTTTTCATAACTTAAAATTGAATGAATTCATATTTTAAACCATTTTTATGTGTTGAGATAAGGTGAAACCATATAAATATATAATTAAAACTGAATATCAGGACCAGCTCTTTGGATTAGTGGAGTTCATCACTACTGTTAAGAGACTCAATTCACAGAGCCTAGCCAGAGCAGTGAAGGAAAAGCCTCCTTCCAAGAGAAGGGAAGCTCCTGTGCAGTCGTCACTGGAGTTAGGTGATAGGAAAAGAGGAGAGGAGAACTATTCCTTTAGCCAAGATAGCTTCTTAATCCTTACCAAGGAAGATGTTTCTAAGTTGGTAGGATCTGAATAGACCAATAGAGCTACTACTGAGAAATGTTATCCTTATAATCACATTCAATCTTCCTTTTATGTTTTTTAACTTTTACTAAGCAAAAGTTACAGTTCTTTTCAGCAAATGCTTTTTATTGTTTCTTTTAACTATATCTTTTTTAGCATCTTCAGTACTTTGGTAGTTTGGAGGTAAAGTGAAGAATTAGCTCCTATGGTGGTTAGAGTAGTACATATAAATAGTAATTTGGTCTGTCCTTTTAAAAGAAAATTACTATACTATTGTTAGGGTATGTCTTTTAATTTTTTACTTGGCTTTCCTTTTTCTTGTCAATATGTATGTATGCATGCATATATGTAAAGTGTAAGTGTGTGTGTGTTTGTGTATGTGTTGGGGATGGGGAGAGTACCTTTAATTAATCACAATGTCTGACCCAGCTTGTGTCTCCCCACCTTGGCTAGATGAAATTTTAATACCATGGAGAAATTAGCATATTTTCATGCTATTTAAAATTCTAAATGAAGAGTTTACAGCATTGTCTAGTAGTATTCTTGGTATTGGAGATCTGGGGCCCATATCCCAGTGATGCCTCTGAGGCAGCAAGGGGCATCATAGTGAAATAGAAAGGACACTAGACTAGGACTCAGATCTTGTTTATATCTCCATTAACTAACTGTGCAACCTTGTTAAGTCTCTTAATCTATCTACTCCTGATTTTCCTCATCTATGAAATGAGGAAATTGGACTAAAATGATTTTGTATCTAGTAATCTATGAATTTAGTGTTGATTTCCTATTCTTTTAAAAGCTTCCCATTTCTCCCCTTAATCATGATTAGTTAGGACCATTTATTTAAAACTATATACATATCTGTGCTCCCCACAGTCTTTGATTTTGCTGGTTCAGTTAAGGAGCCTGGTAGTTCTATACCACAAAAAAAGCATGAAGACCTAGTCAGATTTAAAAGTTTCTTTGCAAAAACTTTTAGTTAAAACCATATTTTGTTTGTAAGAGCAATTATTTGATAAGTATCCTAATTGCATTTTCTCTTCTTCCTCAGAACTAAAGCTCCAAGACATAATGGGGGCATTTTTAGATAAGCCAAAGATGGAAAAGCATAATGCCCAGGGGCAAGGTAATGGACTACGCTATGGGCTAAGCAGTATGCAAGGTTGGCGAGTTGAAATGGAAGATGCGCATACAGCTGTGATTGGTTTGCCAAGTGGACTTGATGGATGGTCATTTTTTGCCGTGTATGATGGGCATGCTGGTTCCCAGGTTGCCAAATACTGCTGTGAGCATTTGTTAGATCACATCACAAATAACCAGGATTTTAAAAGTTCTGAAGGACCACCTTCAGTGGAAAATGTCAAGAATGGAATAAGAACAGGTTTTCTGCAGATTGATGAACATATGAGAATAATATCAGAGAAGAAACATGGTGCAGACCGAAGTGGGTCAACAGCAGTGGGTGTCCTGATTTCTCCCCAACATACATACTTCATCAACTGTGGCGACTCAAGAGGTTTACTTTGTAGGAACAGAAAAGTTCATTTCTTCACACAAGATCACAAACCAAATAATCCTTTGGAAAAAGAACGTATTCAGAATGCAGGTGGTTCTGTAATGATTCAGCGTGTGAATGGCTCCCTTGCTGTATCTAGGGCACTTGGAGACTTTGATTATAAATGTGTCCATGGTAAAGGTCCTACAGAGCAACTTGTCTCACCAGAGCCAGAAGTCTATGAAATTGAAAGATCCGAAAAAGATGATCAATTCATCATCCTTGCGTGTGATGGTATCTGGGATGTTATGGGAAATGAAGAGCTTTGTGATTTTGTAAGATCCAGACTTGAAGTCACTGATGACCTTGAGAAAGTATGCAATGAAGTAGTGGACACCTGCTTATATAAGGTAGCTAGATTTTTAAAAATAGAGAAGCTGTTTCATGTTATTTTAGTTATAACACATTGTTTTCAGTTTAGAATCCGCATGTCTCAGAAATTGTTTTTAGTACAGTTTGGGGCAATTACCTCCAACTGCTAATGTTAAAATTTCAATGTGGTTGTCAATAGGAGAAATGTAGCACCATAATTTGCAGTAATGTGATAGTAGAGTGTTTAGTTCTCAATAACTACATTTACTTGGGTTTTAAAATTTTATGTAAAAGCATTAGTTTTCATGTAGCAAATAAACTCTGTTATTGGTGCAAGAATTTTAGCAGATGATCTAAGGTAAAAGAATAATGACTGCACAAGTTACATTAATACCTTTCAAAAGCAGAGGCTAAACTTGAAGGAAAAACTTTTTTACTTGCTCATTTTTTTTTATCTGGATATCTTTATTAGAGATATAATAAAATTATTTCAGAATTCTCAATTAGATTTTAATATCAGTGGTTCTTACTAATGATTTTGTAGATTTGCTTTTAAAATACCTATTTTGCAGAACTATTCTGAGATGGTATATGGTTTTCTTTTAACATGCAAAAACACATCAATATAATTTTTAAAAAGTTATTAATTTAAAAGGGACAGTGTGGTATAATGGTTAGAGGACTGGCCTTGGAATCAGGAAGATTTTGATTCAAATCTTCCATTCAAATATACCAGCCCTGACCCTCGATAAGTTATTAAATTCTCAGTACACCCAACAACTCTCCAAGACTGTAAATTACCACAGTTTCTTCACCTAGAGGAGATTCCCCATCCCAATGAAATCATAGGTCCAAAAAATATTAAATACACACACAGACTCTTTATTTGTTCTAATTGATTTTTGATTTAAAGAACTTAAAACAGCCGATCAAACTAGTGTGTGTTTGAATTTTAAATAACACCTGATGATCTACATGCCTATGCCAATTATGAATTTTTAGCTTTTGATGAACATATTAAAATTAAAAAAATTTAATGCAACAACAGCTTGATTAGGTACTTATTGGAGTCTGGATCTGGGTTCATACTTCAACTTTGTGACTATGGTCATATCATTCAATCTCTCTAGGTCTCAAGTTTTTTAATTCTATTTAAAAAGTAGTCAGTATGTCAATTTCCATGTTCTCCATATCTGTTGAAGTATTTTCAAGGGTATTTGGCTTAAAATAACAATTTTCTTTACATTCATATTAAGAGCCATTTTTCACATATGATTGGACTAATATTTTTATTTTAAAATTTTAAAAATGATGGGTATGTTGAGGAAGCTCATTGTGGAGTATACATTTTCTCTTTAATATAAAAAATAGGCTTACATAAATGTTGCTACTTAAACTAGGATGTGTTTTCCAGAACTTAAACCAACCATTTAAAAAGTCATGAACTGGTTTTTCAATTTTTAGTTAATGTCATCCACTTTTTAGCCTCAGTATTTTGCTATATTGGCTATAACTTTCAGCAAATTTATAGCAATTATATGTCTATAAAAAAGATCTTCACATTTATATGTGATTTCATATCAAGTCTTGTGATAATGAATGCTAATAAGCTAAGTTCTTTCCTGATGCTATAATTTTATTAGAGTGTGAAAGTTTCTTTTTATCAACTATTATTTAAAGTAAGCCATAATATAGGAACTTGGATCTTTTCATAATATGGGGTTTTAAAAATGACTAGTTTTATTGGAACTTAAATCTGTAATACTTTTTGCCAATGTCTTAGGATTCATTTGAGGAAAAACCAAAAAAGATTACTAATGAGTAGCATAATTTACTTTTTTGTTTTGAATATAATTATATTGACATAATAATAAAGTTTCATAGAATTATGAAACAATTACAAAGAAGGGGAGGGTGGGAAGGAAACAAGAATATTTTCTCAAACTCTTTTCTCTCCCAGGGAAGTCGAGACAACATGAGTGTGATATTGATCTGTTTTCCAAATGCACCAAGAGTATCACCAGAGGCAGTGAAGAAAGAGACAGAGTTGGACAAGTACCTGGAAAGCAGAGTAGAAGGTGGATCATTTAAAAAAAATAAGTAACTTTATTAGAGAGAAACCCTACAACAATGAACCTTTTGACACATTAGCTTTTAATTAAACCTTTAAGTGCTATTGATGTCTAGTGTACATCAGTGAAACAAGGCACCTATGTAGTAGTCATGTAGATGTATGATATATAAATATATATATATTTATATATATATATCCTTCTAAAATACTTCTAGAAATAAGACCACAGCAACTGTGACCCTGGAAATTGTTTAGGATGATTTTTTTCCCCCCTCTTGAGGCTAAAGATGTACACATTTCAGAGTTCCTTGTGAATTCATTAGCAGAAGTAACTATCAGTAAAATCTGACTTTTGGCATAAGTTAAATAAAAAGTAGTAGGTGAATTATAAAGATGGTAATTCAAGTGCCATTTCTCTGTGAAAAGCTATGTATATTAATATATTTCGGTCAACTAACTTAAAAAAAAATAACTTAAGGATCATAGCTTTGTTACTAAAACTCCAGTTAACCTGCAAGTGCTACTATATTTTAAAGTATGTCTGTTTCTATCTCAAACTGTATTTCAGGGTTTCATAGCATAAACTGCCTGACTTTAGATAAACTGGGTCTCTGCCTGGCAGTAACATGAGTATTTGTGTGCCTTATATTAATATTTGTTTTCATTTTTAGTTGAAATAAGTTGAGATTTCAGGTGCATTTTGTACTATAAAATTGCAAATGACTTTGAGACCACTAATGAACTGCTTGTAACTTGATTAGTGCCTTTGGATATTTAAAGACTCTAAATTTTTTTTAGTTACTGCAATTTGCAGTTTAAGTGAATATTTCCCCAAGAACACTAATTACTGCATATATATGCAACATATTATATTGATCATAAAATATCCTCTAAGTAGACAAACTGCCTATGGAATGACTATATTAATGTAAAAAAAGCCATTTGGGGTTCGTTATAGTAATCACTTGCATGTTAAAGGTCTCTAATAGCATGTAAACATTGAAATTGATAACACTATTCTGTTAGGTTCTATCATGTCCACATTATGAAAATTATCATGCATTTTAGTTTCATTTTCTTTTTAACTTTTTGACAAAAGTATGGTCAGTCTGGCATTTTAGTAATTGTAAATTTCTAATGTTATCCAATTTAAGGCTGCCATTTATCTTTATTGACTACTTTCTTGATAGTGGTAAATAACATGTATGCACTGATTGCTAACTCAGTAAGTAGTTCTTGATACAATCCAGTGAGTTTATTTCCTCACCAATAAGGTCCTTGGTTTTTAATCCTTTAAAAAATATAAGTATGGTTTATTCCTACATAATATGCTGACCTAATATGTGTAGAAAATACTCAATTTGAAATCAAGTCATATTTATTTGAATCACTGATTTAAGGGAGGAGGGAATTAAATTATAAAAATTATGTGCTTATATAAGAATAATGTCAAATTTTAATTAAGTTACTGGCTTTTTAAAGGGGAGACCAGAATTTTGCTTATTCTGAGAAATTGAATTTTGATGCAGTATGAAGTATAGACAAATTTCAGATAGGCATTGCTTGCTTTCCATTCATTGTTTACTTTGTTTCAAAATAAAATTGCCTGATACTCATTTTAGATAGATTTTTTATGCTATAATGTTAGATCTTATTATTACCAAGCAAGAAATGCAACGTAGGATATTCATGTTCATATCCGATAAATACTTTGAAATTTTTTATTGTATTAAGGTTATTATTTTATTATTAAAATGTAGATTATTTTATATTCTAGCTTAAAATTATATTTTCTACCAAGGTAGAACTGATGAGGCCAAAACATAGCTACTATGGCAAATAATGCAACTGCTGCTACTTAAAATGCCTTAGAAAGAGTGAAACTGTCAAAACTTCACTTGAAAGATAAAAAATATTAAAAGATATATGGAGTTTTTTAACCAACCTAGAAGATAATTTCAGGATAATACTTGGCATGATGCAGAATATCTGAGTTTAAATAACAAGCTCTGCATGTGACTTTGGGAAAGCCATTTCACTTCCCTTGACTTCAGTTTTCTCATCTATAAAATGGGATTGGGGACAGGTTGGGCTAGTTGGCTTCTTGAGATCTCTTCTGGCTCTAAATCTTATGTTTTTTCTTCATTAATTTTATCAGAGGAAGGTACTCTGAAAAGTAGGGAATTTCATGTCTCGGTTGAACACAGTAAATTTTTAAATCTAAAGCATGCATTAGAAAGCTTTTCTGGCATATACTAACAATTGCTATGAAATGCTAAACTTTATTTGAATTACTTAGATGAGACTCTTTAGACACCTCTCAAAACATGAGAAAATACTTTTGAAAAGGCTTCCAGAAAGACTTCTTGGACTTCTTTTTAATATACTCTCCATTGCTACTAAATATTTAATGGTCCTAGCAGTCAGCTTTTTTTGTTGAAAATTAACTTTCTAGCCAGAGGTACAAGAAATTCACACTAAGCCCCTACAATCTTTTAATCTCTTAGTAAATTTAAGTGTTATTTTTGTAATGTTTTGCATTTTTTCTGTTATGAATCAGGATTGTTGTAATATTTCTACTCTAGTATCTAGACTAATATTTTGGACATTATTATTGTTTTTATTTAAAATGACTTGACAACTCTGCCTCAGGTTTGGGGGTAGGATGGGGAACATCTATCAATATCCATGCTAAAAGGAATATTTTTTTTCTGCAGTACTAATTTGAGTGTATATTTTAGGGACTGGGATTAAAGGGATGCTACTTTAGAGACTTCATTCTTGGTCTTTTTTTTTTTTTTATGAAAAAAATTAACAAGGTTTTTATAACACTAAGTGTCAAATAAGTTAAGTCTTTCCACTTTGAACAGAGAATAATTAGCCATGTTTTTCAACTTTTTATTTTTTAGAACTTGTTTGTTTTACTGTATTTTTTGCACTTTATAACAAAAAAAGTGAATACAAGTTACATTGAAACATTAGGTGATCTTTATTTTATTTTATTTTATTTTATTTTTATTTTTTATGACTGAAACCAACAGAATGGTTCAATTTGTCATCAGTGTTATTCACATTGTATCTATAGTTATCTTTCCAAATAATTGTATTGACTTAGTGGAGATTGTATGTTAAATGTATCAGGTTGTGAAATTGTGTAGTTTAGGTAAACACTAAATCCATTTATTTTTGTATGGCAGAATTTTAGAATTAGAATTATGTAGACCATATTAGATGTTAAAGATTATACAATAAAGGACTTGGCAAACCAAATCTGAACTCTTTGCTTTTTATTCAGATTTAAGAATGGTAGAAAATTCTGGACAATAAAAGTTAGATGGTAAAATTTGGGCTTTTACTCTGAAATAACAGTTCACCACTTAAATCATGTGAGTTACTGAATCTGGTGATAAATAGAATTCTTCTAAAATGTAGCCCTAGTGTTAGGAGTTTGATATTTTGATCTACAAACTTCATCTGATTAAAGGAAATAAAGAGCTTTTGTATAAATGGCTGCTTTCAAAGGTATTCCTATTTTGGCTAAGAACTAAGATGATGATTGCTTTTTCTTCTAACAATACTGCTTACTAAGAGAAAAACTTTATCTCTTGAAGAAAACTTGCAAAAACATCTAATGTCTTTATATAACTGACTTACTCAAATATAATATGCAGTTAAATATATGTAACATATTTGACATGGATAATATACATACATATTGCCTTTGGCATGGATCTGCATTTAGAATATTGTTAGTAATCAAAGTGAACACTTCTCATATTTAAAGAACTTATTTACTGTCCTGTGTGCATTATTTTTTCTTTGGCAGTCTATGGTACAAGTGGCAAAATACATGCATGCCTCACATTGTAAAAAGTTCATAATCATTAGTGTACTCTTTATTGGAAAGTTTGATGATCAGTGATCTTGGTTTATTATTTCTTTGAGTAGTATAAGAAAAATGCCTTTTAGTTTGGGCCATTTTCACATAAAACACATCATTATAATATGTTGGAAGCTCATTCTTAATTAGCCTTACTAAACCAATGTTACAGAACATGTGGCTTGTGAAATCTTTAATTGTCTTTAGATGACGCATATAAAAAGTGGAGTTTTAGCATGTAGAACCTTGACCTTAAAATGGTTGTGTGCTGTTTAACATTGTCTTTGTGTTACTATATTAAGTATCAAATGGTTATAGCTAAGGTTATGAAAAAATATTTTAAGGCAATTACAAATTATTTCTTTGATTTTTGTAATTTTAAAAACTCTGCTGTGCAATGTTTTTGTTTACAGGGAAAAGTTCAGTAAACATGTTCCAGTCTAAAGAGAGGAGTTGGTCTACTCAGAAGTAACTAGTTGACATCTTAAGAAGATGTTCCTCCCATTTGTATACAAAAACCCCTGCTTACGTAATATGCTAATTAACATGAAATATTTGTGTATTTTTCTCATTTTAATCTTGATCATTCTTCTTTAAACTTTATCTAGAAAATAACAGTTTAATGCCCTTTTCCTTCTTGTCATTTTGTGCATTTACTTGTCATAGACTTTCAAAGTTCATCATGAATTTCTTCCTTTTGGCACCAGCATAGAAAGCCTCAGATATGATAAATGCCATTTTAAGAAATATTAAGCTATCTTTGATTGTTTCAGTCTTTTAAAGTTCAATGTGGATAGCACTTACAAAAAAAGTACTTCTGATTCCCAGAAATCATAAAGAAGCAGGGGGAAGGCGTACCAGACTTAGTCCATGTGATGCGCACATTAGCAACTGAGACCATCCCAAACCTCCCTCCAGGGGGTGACTTGGCAAGCAAGTAAGTTTTATATTTTGTATGTGTTGATCCATGATCACAATTTAGAAAATACTTTTTATCAAAAGTTGACAAGATGGCAACTATTTTTAAGATTGATTTAGTTTATTAAATGACATGTGTGTAAGAAATTTTTTCTGAGCCCTTTGATTTTGGGCATTTTGTTATTTGATGAAACATTACCTTTTGGAGATGTTTTGGTTTTGATACTTGCCGTTTACACTGAAGAATGTGGTCCATAGTGCTCAAGTAATGACTTAATTTTAAATATTATTTGAAATGATGTGTTTTAATGGCCTTTCTGAATTAAAGTAGTATACAGACATAAAGCATTATTGTCATATTTTCTAACAGTCCCACAAAATTTACTATCCCAAGTTGAGTCTGTTCACTTGTTTGACCCTGTTCCTTTCCAACTTCTTTGGAATCTATTCAGATTGTGTTTTCAAAGGCCTGGTGGCCATTTTCCCAGGTACTTTGGCCAATGACTTTGAGCTACTTACATAGATATTTAAATACTGAAGTGGAAAATTCAGATACTAAGTCTCTTTTATCCTAAAATCTCCACTTAAATTGACACAAAAGGATACATTTGATTCTCATTTCTATTCTTTCTTGTCCTCTTTACAACACTACTAAATTGATCTTCCTTATTCATATATCTGATCACATCAGTAGGTAGTCTGTTTAAAACCCTTCAATGATCCCCTATTGCTTGCTGAAAAAAAGTTTAAACTCTTCTGCCTGATAGGCCACACTAGTTTTTCCTACCTTTCCTTGTGTTTCTGTTTCATGTATTCCATGCTTCAACCAAACCAGATTACTTTGAGGACTCTGTACATGCTCCACATTTTGCTGCCTGTTTCTTTGATCATATTCCTTATGTCTGGAATTCTTTCTCCAATCTGCCATGTGTTGACTTCCTACCCATTTTTTTCATGATTAATTCAAACCCTTATAATAAATGCCAATTCCTCCAGGAAGTCCAGCAGAAACCACATGTTGCAGCAGAATGAGCAGTAATTTTGGAGTCAGAACCTGAGTTCGAATCCTGACTATTATTTATTGCCTGTGTGACTTTGGGCAAGTCATTTGATCACCCTAAGCATTAATTTCTTCATCTGTAAAAGTAGGTGGTTGAACTAGAAGATCTCTGAGGTCTCTTCCAGATATAATCTATGATCCTTCCCTGCTTCCTCTAAGCTAGTCAAGAATTTTTCTTGCCTTGGACCTGAAATAGCATTTTACTTGTATTTTTCTTATATGCTTATCTATTATTTTATATAATTACTTGTGATTTATCACTGCCCGTCACACTCCCCTATATGGTCCTGAAGGGCAAGTATTATATCTTGGAAGTGATCCAGCTTCTTTAGCATTGAGTACAGGGGAGCCTCTTAATAAAGGTTTGTTGAATTTACATTTCAAATTTCTATATTTGATTTTGTTCCTGTAGCTGAGACTTTCTAGTCAGATAGTAACAATGGATCAAAAGGATCCAAATTTTCTAGATTATTTCTATTTTAAATCTTTATTATTATTAGACTTGTAAAAACTGTTGCAGAGTTAAATAAGCAGAACCAGGAGAACATTGTACATAATAACAGCAACATTGTACAGTGATCAACTGTGAATGACTTAGTCATTCTCAGCAAAATAGTGATCAAAAACAATCCCAAAGGACTCATAATGAAAAAATTTGTTTCCAGAGAAAGAACTGATGGAATCTGAATCCAGGACAAAGCATACTTTTTTTTACTTAAATTTTTTTTCTTCCTGTTTCCTACCACAAAGGGGGGAAATATGGGTAAATATTTTGTATACTTGAACATGTAAAATCTATATCAAATTGCATGCCATCTCAAGTGATAGGGGAAGGATTCAAGGCTCACATTTTTAAAAATGTCTTTGCATGTTCTTAGGATAAAATAAAATATCAAATTTAAAAATAAAATAAAAATGCAAGGGAAAAATGATATTTTAGCCAATACTAAAGTTTTTTCAAGTAATTAAAATGTAAATTTAATGGATTTTTTTATGGTATGCATTATTGCAACAAACAAGTATTTAAAAGCAAAATTAGTACATATTTCTTGGGTTCCTATTTCAGAACTGTTATCTCCTATTTTCCAACTATTTTAAATCTACATTTTTATTTAAGTTGTTTAATTTTAGGAATTTGGGGATAATTTTTTTACCTTTTTGAGTAATTTTGATTTTTGTAACAGTTGCTGGTTTTATGTTGAAACATTCAAATAGGACATTTGCCTATCTCTCAAATCCAAGGCTAATTTTGAAGTTTAAATTTACATTTTGTCTTCATCATAAAAGAGCCTAGAAAATGAAATCTAAAATATTTAAACTTTATCATTAAATTTTGCAGCTGTGTGGTGTGAGGCATATAGAGTTCTAGACTATAGTCAGGAAACTCTTGAGTTCAAATCCAACCTCAGAAACATACTAATTTCATGACTGGATAAGTTACTCAAACTCTGTCTAATTCAGTTTCCTCATCTATAAAATGTAATTAATAGGATCTGTTCCTCAGAGGAAGGATAACATTTTTTGTGTGGACAAAATGGTTTTTTGTTTGTAAAACTCTTTGCAATCTATACATAAATGATCATTTAATATGATTAATCATATCTAAGCCAAAACTAACATGGAATTCGTAGCTAGTAAAAATTTCTGTTGTATGGTAAAGACTATAAAATCATTCCTTGATTCTTAAAACAGGTGTTTTGCACCTTGACTTTTTTCGCCTTTTCTCCTTTTATTAAGAATCCCACATTCTACATGTAGATTATTTCTACTTCAAATAGTAATCTGTGGTATTGAAAATCAAAAGTGGTCCTTAATTTATTAAAGGTAAGGAAGTAGGAAATTATACTTAAATGTAAAATCATTTGCCTAGTCAAAATATTTGTGCCAATTGTTTTTTTAACATGGTTATTGAGCAAAAGTTTATTTTGTTTCTTTTGCCAAATAAGAATAATACTTTTCTGCCTTTTTTAAAATTTAGGCGGAGTATAATTGAAGCCGTTTACAATAGACTGAATCCTTTCAGAAATGATGACACTGTAAGTACTGTCTTTCCTCCCACTACATCTTCCCCTCCTCTCTAAATGCATATCCTTCCTACCTGTTTTTGCAGAGCTGTTCACTGCACCCATTCTCTTACACACACCCCTGATTGATTGCTCTGAATTCTGCTTGCTCTGATCTCTGCCTGAACTACAGTTCTAGTGATTGAGGACATAATCATGGTGAGTGGCCACCTCTCCAAAAAAGAGAAAGAAAGAAGGGAAGAAAAGTCTTTTGTGAATTCTTCTTGGTTTGCAAACATCCTTGACTTCATACCTTCTGAATGTTTATTTCCACCATACATATTTAATATTAGGGAATAACGTCCTTACCTTTAAAAAGGGCATTTTTGGTGGTTTTCAGTTTTAATTAAACTTGATTTGGCATATGCAAATATTTGAATTATGTTCACATTTTTTTAAACATTCTAGTGTTTTCAAATACTAAAAATCCACAGTTACATACCTCTAGCAGGTTTTTTGTTGACATTGCATTCTGATTTTTCTTTTTTTTTTTGTTAGACTTGAACAAATTAGGATGGATCTATCTACTTTATTTTCCTCATCTATGAAATGAAGGAAATTTTGGATTGAAGTATTTTCCAGGTCCTATATTTCTCTATAATCAGATTATACTATGATGTTTTTCTATTAAAAGTTTCAGATTTTATGAAGGTTTTAATTTTTCCTTACATTACTAAGGCTTATTAAAAATGGTGGCATGAAGAGAAATTAGGGCTTAATCAGAGAATCAAGGTAAAAGTATTTACCATCCTTTTAGTTTATAAAGTCTTTGGTCTAAACCCAGCTTCTTCCTTAATGTTATTTATTACAAAACAGAATCTAGCATAGAATGTTTCATAGGAATCCCATTTTTAAAAACTTTTCCTTTCAAGATTATTTCAGAGGGTAATGTTTGGCAACTCTAGATCTTAAAAGGTGCCTTTTTTTCCTTCATAAAGGATTCAACATCAGCTGATGATATGTGGTAAAAACTTCTCATCTAGCCTGGAGTTTACCTTCATCCTCCCAAGGAAGTACAGCGCAACTTCACTGAACCTTCTTAACATCCATCTTCAATATTAAAGAAGGGGATACTATAAGGGTGAGCAAGATGACACCACAGAACTACAGCAGTACAACAACTAGCCCAGAACTGATCCTTTTTTTATATAAAATTGAGACTTATGTAAACGTGATTTCAAACCATAATTCATGTTGTAAATCAGACTTCAGCAATTTTTGTTGTATGATTTTTTTTTTTTGGTAAAGTGCAATTGTCCTTGTACAAAATGCTCATATTTAATTATGAACTGCTTTAAAAATCCCTATCAAAGTTTAAAATGTTTGGCTTGTGTGATGCAAAAGATAGGTTGGTAGCCCTTTAAATTCATGTTGTGTTTTGGATCAGGGGTGGGGGTGGGGGGAACGGCAGCCTGGCCAACGAGATGCTCAAAAATACACGCGATTATGAAGAATAATTTTAAAACTCTTACAGAGATGAACATCCATGAAGTTATTTCAAACACCCTTAATTTTCTTGACAGTGGACTAGCATAAGAATATAGCTAGTTCATTCATAAAATTCATTCAGGATGGTTTTTTTTCCTTGTTGCCACTTATTATTGCAGGTAATAGTGTATTTCATAAAAATATCATATTGATCTTGGGGCTAGAATGCCTTGATTCTTTGCACCTCTTTTGCAAAGTCCTTACATTAAATTAATTACTAATTGAAAAGGAACAGCTTTCTACATAGAGTAAGTAGGAATCTGTAGCATTTTTACTATCATGATTGGCTGGGCCTGCTGCTGTTCCTAACAAAATATTCTGAACTCCATTTTATCAATAAAGCTTGATTTTAACAAACAAGACATTTAATCATGTATGTGTAATTCCTCTTGCTTTTTAAAATGTCGTGTCATTGTAAATGAGGGGTTTCAGATATTGAGACATGAAAACCCATTTTAAAAATGGACCACAGTGTTGCCCAAGGCATAGATGGAATTTCTCCCCACCATTAGATGGACTAGAGGCTTTAAATAACTGTTGTTCCTTAATCTATTTTAAATGGGTTTCTTTCAGACTACTTATTTTTCATTTAGAAATGCATCAGCTTGAATTTAGTCACCATTTAATGAAAATGTTAATTGAAGCCTGATAATCTAACACCTTATGATGTGTGTGTGTGTTTATGTGTTTTAATTGACCCACTTAGTTAGAATACTTGTGGTTAAAATACATTTGTGATTTGAATTAGAGCATGTTGACCACATATAAACATTGGTCATTAAAAATAACTTTCAAAAGTTATGGAATTATAGGTATTAAAATAAAATTATCTTATTTTAGGCTTACCTTCTTCTCCCTTTGATCATATGAAAGTAAGTTTTCAAATTGGTCATGCTGACAGACTGCTGTTTTGTGCTCTTTTGTATTGTCTCTTTAGGTTGAAAATATTGTATTACCAATATGTAGTTTTAATTATTCTGTAGGCAGGAAAGTAAGATTTTAACCCTTCATCTAATACAAAATCAAAACGTGGTGTAAAAATGTAGTATGATGCTCTCTATTTACTCTTGTATTTTCCCTAATTTGGAGAGATACATATTTGTGTATGTATACATATATGTAACCGTAAAATTATTTCAAGGTTAAGGAATATTGGACAAAGTAATTTAAAATGTCTCAGATTTAAATAGAGTTAATATACCAGCAAAATCCTTCCTTTATCCCTCTCTTGTGGGGTGATTAAATGTAAATTGTCTTTTTGTATTCTGTATCAGCATGAATGAAGAAAATATAAATACTATTTGAATTTCTAAGTTTAATTTGGGTTAAAGACCACTTCCTTACCTAATTTCTAATTCCATTATAGAATGAAAACTTATAATGTCCCAAGTTATGCCTTTGTACTCCTGCACAAAATTAATGTGTAGATAATATGGCAAGTGATTCTGACTACCAGTGTAGAAAGCTGAATTCTTAGGACAAGCCTATTCTTTACTGTATAGACTAAAGTTTAGCTGTAGAAACAATAGATTTTTAAACTGGACTATGGAAACTTTCTGAGATGTAAAATATTAAATCACAAGTAGAATTGTGGCAGAAAGCCATATTTCAAACCATAATGACACAGTGTGTCATGATGAAATTTCTTTTAAAACCATTTTAAGAGGCCCTGCCTAAAGAATGAGGACATGAAAACATTCTTCTCTTACAGTTGCCAGTGCTTCACCTAGGGTGAAAGAAATGTCTAAAAGTCATTTATTCTGGCTTTGTGTTCAGTACTTATGGTCTGAGAACACTGAATCTATTATCTGTGAATAAACACTGCCGTGCTAGGTACTAATTTTGAGTATGAAAATACATGCAATGAGTATGTATATCTTCTTAGAGCAATGGACTATATGTTTTTACTATTCCCTGAAAAAATATCCATACTTTTAAAGGCACTTTTTGCACCTTTGTTGTGTTTTTCATTTATTGTACCTATTCAGTTTTGTGTTGTGCTAAAAACTTTAGCACCTCAGGGGCTGTGCCACATATTTTTGACATGTCACATGCTATTTCCCTTTTGGGGAAAATTCTTGTGTGGTAACAGTGTTGTAATGTGGTATTCCAAATGTAGTTTGATTTAAATGTTCTAATAGAATGGACCCAGTTTACCTATTTAAAAAGGAAATGGCATGTTGTATAAAAAACTACTTTCATAAACCATACAGATATGTTCCCTTTACCTTACTTACCTTCACTGGTTCATCTTTTTTTGTGAGTACTGTCAGCCAGATAAAATGTCTTAATTGTTATTCTGGGGACATGTACCTTTTAATAGGTAACTGTTAATGTTCTGAGCAGTTTTCAATATTAGCATTGACTTTTAGAAATCTATCTATCTATCTATATATATATATAAACATATTCTTTATTTTATCAATTCAGCATTAAAGATTTATTAAATGAAACTTTTATTTTAGTTATAAAATATTGTGTTGACCTGCTCTTGTTGTAGTGTTAAGAACCACTGCAGAAATTGCTCATTTTATTTCCTGATTTCACATAGTAAAAAAAAAAATCAGGATTAAAAAAAAACAAACAAACAAATGAATGTATATAATTTAGATATTCTGAATTACAAGTGGTTTCATTACTATACTACAAACCCTTTGGTGGTATTTTGTATCCCTTAACATAGCTTTCCAGTTAATATTTATTGAGCTCCTTGTATGTGCTGGGCACCATGGAGAATTCAAACAAGAAGCTTTGAGTGCAGTAGAGAAGCTTAACTTTTGTATGTGGTTTAATGCTACATGCCAATCAAATTAAGCCATAAAATTGATATCATTTGCCCTCTATCCTTCCTCTCTCTACCTTTTCCTATCCCTCAAATTGAAATCTTATTTAAAAAAGTTTGTACTCAGCATAGGGATCTGAAATTTGGTATATTGAGAATTAAGTTTATTCTATGTACTCTACAAATTTAACTAAGGATTTATAGTAACCTTTCAGAAGAAAACCATGAATCAGAGGCCCTAGAATATATTTAGGGCTTGAGCATTAATTTTTAGTTCTGTCCAAAATGTTTTTTTACAGCTAGTCTCATTATTAATTAGCAGCTCAGTGTCTTTTATGTTTTTTTCCTTTTCAGCAAAATGACTTTGTGACTTAATTGTAATTTCACTTCTAATTATAAACATATTTATTTAGGAATTCAATATTTTTGTGTTAGTGTGCTATTGAATAACAAATATTTGTTTTTGTTTTGTTCTTTAACAATTCAGTAGAAAGTTTAAATTAGAAAATTTAAGGACCTAATATTTTGATTTCTAATTGTACAGTATTAGTACGGAATGTGGTATTAGTATAAACATTTTCATGTTAAATACATCAACATATAAAAACTGTTTCAGGTTGTTATAGTTTTATGCTTTGAAGGGACCCAAAGCCTTCTTATAATTTGGTTTCACAAACTTTGCAAGGGAAATGACCATTTTAGTTGATTAACAGTGGTCCAGTTTTCTAATGGATTTGTTTTCCTTTAGGTATTGGGAAATTTGTGGTTTTCTTTATCTATTAAAAAAATTCTTAATAGTTAATAGCTTTAAACTCTAGATATCTGATTCTCCTTTGTATCTTTCAGTAATATGCCATTATAATATATGCCATCTATTTGTGTTTATTAAATTGAGGCCCTTCTTTTTAAAAGCAAACATTTCAGAGGGCTAGAAATACTTTTTAACAATATCTTCCAAATTTTAAATGTGGCTTATTAAGGGGAAAGACCTTTCTTTATTAAACAACAAATATTTCTCAAATACTCTGAATAATAAAAAAATAAAATGAAATTTGTCTTTTCAAGTGAGCATTTTCCATTTATATTGACTTTGGCATAGCTAGATTCTTTTCCCCCTTTTACCTACTTGCTATTTTAAGCTGTTTGCTCATGGCCCCATACAATTTCTAGCAGACGCTTAGATGAAAGTATTCATTAGGATAATTTTAGCTGACAATGAAACTACTTTGGCCACTTAACACTTTTATTTCATAACTGAGAACAAGAAAAAGAGGTGGTTTATTCCATCAATTTGCTGGGTATGTAGCAAACAGATAACAATGTTTCCGTTGTCCAGCACAAACTGCTTTCTCTGCTTTGCTCTAGTTTTTCTTCCTTTAACTTTAATGATTGATTATCAGGCTGAAACAGGCCATTTGAGTTTGTTTGGCTAAGAATGCTTGGTGTTCAGCCTCATTATTACAAGAGAAGGCATATTTAAAGGTGTCTGAATGCCTAATGACTTTGGGAGGCAAGGTCTGAATTCAATTTCACTGGAGTAGAGAACTCTCCCTGTGGAAGCTGCCTCCACTGTTAACAGACTTCTCTGCAACTTTATAGTTTTAGTAGTTATGTGGGGGTCATTGACAGGTTGCATAATGTGTCCATGGTTCTGCTGCTAGTTTGTGTTAAAAAGACAGAATTTAAACTAGGGTCTTCCCCAAGACCAGCCCCCTATGTATTAATGGCACCATGCTGCCTCTTATTGGATGATATATTAAAATAAAATGAACATAAAAGAAGTATCTAGGGAACGTAGGAGGTGTAGAGATGAAAAGAGTGGACCTTAATTATTTTAGTAGTTGTAATAGGTTTAAGTTCCCAATATAAGTCACTAATGGTGTTCTATCCATGTCAGGAAAATCCAACCTTAACTTCAGCCAATGTACCATTTTGCTGTGAGAAATACTTAATGATAAAATTTATTGTTCCAACATAGAAGTAACTTTTAAAGACTTAATACTAATATAGTTATTTATATTTTTCCTGATCTCATCTGATAAAAATAAAAGCAGTGTTTATCATAAAACTCTTTATCTTAAACATTATCACTGCACCAAAATCCTTTAGTGATCTCAATTCTATGGGTCATTTAAAGTTTTTTGCTGATTACTTTCTCATCAACTTTAAATTTTAGAAAAATTGTGTAGAGCCTTTTCATTCTTTTGTGCATTGATTGTACCTTTTGATCATCTTGGAAATTACTATTTAAAACCATTTGCAAGTATCTTTCTTGAAACAATTTAGATTTATGTACATAGTTGATTCTTCAGCTACTTTCCTAATTCAGTAATAGCAGGTATAATCAGCGGGTGCCAAAAATACCATATACATAGTATATTTATATAGTGGTACTATACTTATATATAAAATAACCAAACCCAACAATTATTAGAACACAAGATGAACTCGGTTTACTTTAGGAAAGTTTTTAAGTATTTTTTTTCAGAGGCTTGGGGACAAGAATTTAGTGAGTCTGAAATGAAAAGTTTTCCTTTCTCAAAATAACTAATATTTGGGCTTTGTTCTCTATAGACTATAGATTTTTAAAATTATATCTTGTAGGTATTGAAAGGTAAAAGAAAAGGTAATGTTAGGACCAATCTCTCTCTCTCTCTCTCTCTCTCTCTCTCTCTCTCTCTCTCTCTCTTTTTTCTGCGAGGAGATCTAATCCTTTTCTAAGAAGATTTGGCCCGGGAAACTTAACTGACAAAAGATTAAGTAGAGGTTTTTTTTTTTAAAAGGTTTGTAGTAAAAACAGTGACCTAAATAAGGAACATATAATGTAGTGCTTGCCATGCATACTTTATTATCCACATAATTTAATTGTCAGATGTTCACTAATTTTTTTAACCCTTGAATATTAGCAGACTAGATTTCTGATATTCATCTCATTGCTGGTGTTAGAGTCCACTAAACCTTATTCAGGCCGTCTCAGATTTCACAATATGAAAGATTAAAAAACTAATAGAGAAGAAATTAATATGGTGTCCAACATTTCCAGCCACCAGTGCCCAGAGTTAATGACATTTCTTCCAAAATATATGTCCAATAAAAAGGTTTGATTATTAACTGAAGTTTGGATTTGTTCTCAGTTATCAGGTGTTTTGGTTAATCTTGGACCCGTCTCTAATTAGTAGAAGACCCATTTGTATGCATTTTGAAGTAGAAAAATCACTGTTCTTTCACCTAATGTCCTTTATTAGCTCAGTATCTTCACATGGAGAAAACATGTAGTGACATGCAATGCTGATTGTTTTAGCTCCTAGTATAATCAGATTTTCTGTGAAAGTGTAATCTTTCCCTTGAATTTGTATTAATATATGAATGAAGACATGTAAGCTTAAAAAGCATGTTTGCAGAATGCTTAGCTTTGTTATAAAATTTATAATTTTGAAACTAAGATACAAAAGCAGAGCTATTTTCCTTAAATACAATGTATAATATTCTCCACAGTGATTACCCACTATTTGCAGTTTATGTGATCCAAAATGTGTTTACAACAAGTTCAATAAATGTATATTTTGTACTGTGTACCAGTTTCTGGTCCCAAAGAAAATGTGTGAATTTAGTTTCTAATTTTTTAAGATGTACTTTCTGTTTGGACTCCATTGAAGAATTGCATTAAGCTTGTGAATGGCTACAGATTGCATATGGGAAATGAAACTTAGAAATAATTTATAGTTTGTCCCCCAAAAAGGTGCCACTAAATAATAAATAGGCAATTGCATAATTTGTGTATATTTATGATTGTTTGGTTTTGTATGGAATACTTATTTAAATATGAGGGTCACTGTCATTGTTTTTTTTTCCTAGGAAAAACCTGAATAACTTGAAATTGGCTGTAGGTCTGTATGAGGAAGAAAGTGTTGAGCATTTTTTGGTTCATTGCTTAGTATAAAGGTAAATTTGAAAGTTGCCATTTAGAATTACAGTGCTTTTATTTGTTTTTGGTCAGGAACCATGCATTGTTATGGTTTTGTCAAACTCCTCACTGATACTTTCCAGTTTCTTGGGATATGGATATGGAGGTGGAATCCAAGAGATTGCCCTAAATGAAGTCTATAGAGTTCTTCTAAAAGGACAGTTGGTCAAATTGGATCTTCTCAGTTTGTCTCTGATCAACTACATAAGCCAAATAGTTTTCAACAGTTACTTATACCTTAAGTTTGGTTTAATGGGGGAAACAAATTCCAACATACATTAAAAGACTTGTATTAAGTTCTGCCTTTAAGGTAGCCTTTAATCAGTATCTTTGTTTCTTCTGTGAGTGATTTTAGAACAAATGAAATTATGGATGAGACATGTGAAGCAATTAGAGCTTCTAGAAGCCTTCTGCTTTTTGAATTCAGGTAGTTAGCAAAATGGAACATGAAGTGTTGTTTATACTAATGATGAATCCTGATTACCAGAGCAATATAAGAATGTGATATTGGTGGAACAAAATAGGATAGTATGTATTCAACATAGAGTTAATCATCTCTAGAATTTTTAAAATTTTCCTATATTCCTCAAGCTTTTCTGTAATTTAAAAAATATTGGTGGTAGGAAATCATTTGAATTTTTACTTTCACTAAACTTCAAGACAATTTGATACCTCCTGAGAAATTTCCATAGAGAGACACTCTTCCTTAAGTTTTTCCCTATCTTCATTTATTCAACAAGTTAAGGTTATTCAAATTGCCTCAGAGTAGGAAATATTGTTTCTAATAAAAATAAATGTGACTGTGGATATGGGAACCCCAGTAAGCTTTTAAAAATTATATGTGTGATTTCATTGGTTTAGGGAACTTTCTCAACCAAACAACAGACATTTATTAAGTGCCAAGAGCTGTACTTGGTAATGGGGATAGTAAAGACAAAGTGAAAATAAGCCATACCCTCAAGAACTTCTCACCAGGGTAGGCATAGGCATATATAGTGATGAACAAATAGATACAAAATAATTTGAGAATGAGAAGAAGGTTTCTAGGGTGATAAAGATTTCATGTATAGAAGGAAGTATGTGATCTGAACTAGAGATTCTCATAGACCAAAGGTGTGGAAGGGAATGCATTGCGGATATGGGAAACAGCCAATGCAAAGGCATGGATTTGGGAGAGGAAGGATCTTCTGCAAGAAAACAGTAAGACAGCCAGTTTGATTTAACTGTACCTCACATGAAGAGGATATCTATGTATGTTAAAGCCAGAAAAGAAGTAAGAGTTTATATGTAATGTTTAAAGTAATAGAGATCCACAGTTTTACTAAGAGTTCCAAATTGGAAAAATTAGAGTGGTACATGTATTGGAATAAGGAAAGATAAAGAAGGGAGAATAATTAGGAGGCTGTTGCAGCATTTCAAGTTACAAATGATGAAAAGTCTAGAGTATTAGCTATGTAAGATAGAAAGAAAAGGGAATATGCAAGAGAAGTTGTACAAGTAGAAATGGCAAAGTTTGGCAACTGATTTGGATATATGGAATGAGAGAGGGGGAGAAGTTAAGCATGACACAGTTTATAAACCTGCAGGACTGGACTAGGATGATGAAACCCCTAAGGAAATCAGTCATCCAACATTTATTAAACATGTAAATATGTGAAATTCAAAAGTTATGTGTATTTTGGACAGATGGCATTTAAGGTACCTCCAGGACATTGAATTCAAACTGGCAGCTGGTGATGCGCTATTGTAGCTCAGGGAGGAAAATAAGATTGTATAGTTTGAAAGTCACCAGCATAAAATATAAGTTGATAAAATCATTTTGAGGGAAGAGAAGGCTTTGGATAGATCGTTGGAATAAATTAATATAGATGATGTTCCAGCAAAGGAAATTGAGAAGAAGCAGTTAGAAAAGCAGGAGAAAGAAAAAGTGCTGTCATGAAAGCCCAGTGTCAAATAATGCAGCTATATAATATATACTTAGTTGCCCTGGTTCATTACAAAGTGATATTATTAGACTACAATTCTAGGCACTTACTGTAGCAAGGTAATAATTTTATTCCTCTCTGATTCCCTACACCCATTCCCACAAAAGCTTTTCCATACCTTTTCTCTCCTTCACTCTCCCCTAAACCTTTACTTGGTTGAGAATTTCATGTCCTATTGAAAAAAATGAGGCAATATGCCTTGAACTCTCTCTCTTCTTTTTTATCTTAAAATCTCTTGACACTGCCCTTACTTTGAGTTTTCTTATTTTTTCCTCTGGTTTTTGACATTAGACAATGTGCTGGTTTTTGCCAAAGTTAGTCCCTCTACATGTATCCTTGAGCCCATTCCCTTCATCAGACTGCCCCTTTTAGTATGCCCCATTTAGACTGCCCTCTTCAATACTCTTTTCCCTGTTTATTTTCCTTTATTTGCCTTCAAATGTACCTGTCTCCCTCATCCTTAAAAAAACAACACAAAAAACCTTACTAGATGCTACCCTCCTCTTGACATCATGTTATTTCTCTTTTTTTTCTAAAGCTCTGAAAAATCTATATTGCCTCTACTTCTCCCATCACTCACTCTCCCTTCTTTGCATTCCACCTTGCAGTTTCTTCATTTGACTGAAACTGCTGTCTTTAAAGTTCCCAATGATTTCTAATGGCCAAATCTAATATTCTTAGACATTCTGTGTGACTTATCACTGAAATTTCAATCTTCTCTGAGCCTTTGTGGCATTATTATCCTGATTTTCCTCCCAATTTTTCTCTTTCTCAGTCTCTTTTGCTGACTCATCATCTGTAGCATACCACCTTACTGAATATTTGCCAAAGCACTGTCCCAGCCTCTTTTCTCTCCAAAGCCTCTTGAGCCTTGCCCTCTTTCTACAGTTTTCTGGTGCCTGTCCTTCCATCTATATGTAAATGACATATAGATGTCACAGCTCTGTGTATCCAGCTTCTTTCTCTCATGTGAGCGTCATCAGCTATCTGTTGGATATTTCAAACCAATTGTTCCAGAAACAACCAAACATATTTAAAATAGAACTCATCTTTTCTTCTTGTCTTCTCCCACCTCAATCTTATTATCAATCCCACCTATTTCTCTTTAGGGTACTATTCTTTCAGGCTCCTATTTTTGTAACGTTGATGTTCTCAATCCTTCACTCTTACTCATCCTATTATTCAACATGTGTCATTGATCAAGACCTATTTCCATATTATTAATATTTGTACTAGGGTGATCGTTTAGAGTCTACATCCCCAGTCATATTCCCATTGACCCATATGATCAAGCAGTTGGTTTTTTTTTTTCCTGTGTTTCTTTTCCCACAGTTCTTTCTCTGGATGTGGATAGTGTTCTTTCTCATATGTCCCTCCGAATAGTTCTGGTTCATTGCATTGCTACTAGTAGAGAAGTCCTCATCCTATATATTCAATCAGTTACCAAACCTTGTTGCTATTATCTTCATGATATCACTCCTATCCTATCCCTTCTCTCTATTCACCCAACAACCACCTTATTTCAAACTAGACTCTTCCAGTAGTTTCCTCAGTGGTCTCCCTCACCCAATTCTTTCTCCAATCCATCCTCCACACAGTTGCCAATGATTTTCCTTAGGCATATATACCTAAATATTTCTCTGCTTAGTAAAGTAGCTCCTTAGTTTCTAAGATGAAATATAACTTTGCTTGTCTCCAACTAATCTCAACTTCTTTGTAATTTGACATCTAGCTAAATTGGATTTCTCTTTGTTCCTCATACTTAGAACTCCCTTCTCTATACCTTCCACTGACTACTCCATGCTCAACTGTCCCTCATAGAATCTTTTTCTGAACACAACTCAGGCAACCTCTTTTGAATGAAGCCTTCACTTCATTCAGAGCAACTTGTTGGCATCTCCTCTCTTTAACTAACTTATATTTCTTTTTATTCCTTAGCCCTTTTAAATGTATTGCTGCTGTCTGTACAGATAATTCATTGAACATGGTGATTACTTCATTCTTTGTATCCTTAGCTCTTAGCACCATGCCTGGTACTTTATAGGTATTTAATGTATGCTTGTTGTTGACAATCCTTATCTAGCTGAAGTGGAGTTAAGGAGTAAGACCCCATCTGAGGAACCAAGAGGTTAGGTTATTTGAGCAAATAACATATTTACTGAGGTACTCTAGTGTAAAGGCAAGAATTAAAAGCTGTAAACCAGGCACTGATCTCTTTGAGAAAGGAGGAAGAATGACTGGTAGATAACTCGCAGGATATAGATTGGGTGATAATTTCCCATGAAGTGATGATGATGGCAAAGGGAGTGTCTAGAAGAATCAATGGAGAAGACAGAGAATTCTGACATCCCAGAATGTGCTATGTTGCATATTCCTTATCCCAAAATGCCTTTACCGTACATACTTTCCATACATTTAGTTTCCATAGAACTAAATAGGAACTACTTTTTTAAAAGCTTTGATCATTGTCTCTTAAATATTGAGGAATTCTTTTTCTACTATAGGTTCTTTAAAACTTCTTAAGAATTTAATAGATTTAGATTCCTAAGGTTGTGTGTTTAATATTGGTACCTGCACTTTTAGCTAAGAAGTAGCTTATCTAATCAAACATTTTATATTTATACTAGATAGACATTTGAATCATCCAGTCCAAAAGAGCTTCCTTGGTTGTTTTTTTATTAAAATTATAAAATATTTTTTCCAGATATTTTCCCAAATTGGTTCTTTTGAATTAACTAAAAGTCCAGGTAAATACTGATGCTTCTTAAGTTTGTTACACATTCCTATGTTTGTCTCCTTAGTCTGAATTCCTCTGTAGTATATAATGTTTTTTTTTTTTAGAGAGAAAGTCTTACCCAATTTGTTCTCTTTAATTGATATTTAGCCTAGTGCCCATTTTACATTAACAAAAAATGTTTGATACTGTAATCTTTTGTGAAATATACATATTTTGAATATAGGATTATTTCTTACAACTCATAAAAAATTACTTAGGAAGAGTTATTTCAGTGAAAAGGAAGTTCTTAAAACTGGAATTGCCAATTGTTAGTGGCTAACATTTAGCAACTTAATTTTGTATGTCATTATGCTGTTTGAACAATAAGATTGTACTTCTCACGCAGTAAACATTCAATTTTACTTCAGCAGGAAGTGGGGAAAGAATGTGAAGGCAAAGAAGAGAAGATTAGGGGGAAATCATTGATTTATTTAAAAGAAATTATGTAATTAAATGAGAAGTTATATTTG
The DNA here is from genome assembly GCF_027887165.1 of Monodelphis domestica. Lineage (NCBI taxonomy): Eukaryota > Metazoa > Chordata > Mammalia > Didelphimorphia > Didelphidae > Monodelphis > Monodelphis domestica. The sequence continues at coordinate 269,452,658 of NC_077227.1, forward strand.
TTATGTTGACAGCTCATTGGAATTGTCCAGGATCCTAGTATCATGACTGAACAATTTTCTGAATGGTATACTTGTTATAAAAGGCAATCATACCTGAAGTTTGGGGAAATCTTTTTGTCCTAAAATAACAATCAAAACGGACTTAGATTACACTGATGTACTAACTTTAAATCTTGAATATGTTTAGTTCATTTCCCATGTTCTCTCCTTAGTTTATATTTCTATAGTGCTTTATATTTTACTTAAATGACTTTGGGCTTAAAAAGTTTGGGGCCTTCCCAATGTTAATACCAAATGAAGTGAAAACTTATGATTCCTAAGGTAATGTAATTATTGAAAAAAGAAATTTAGTAATTATTTGGCTCCCCCCCGCACCCCGGACTCTGATGAAATTGGCTTTTGTTATTGTACTATTAAGTCATAAATTAGGGATGTTTGAAACTGTTTTCCCTTCCCTAATTCTCTGTATTTTGGTACTAGAGTAGTGCTACTACATATTTCCATTTGGAAAAAGAAGCATCTTTTTCACCTTTTTAAAGATATCTTCAGTTAACTTATCCTTTAAGTTTCTTAACTGTTCCTGTTATCTGAAATTATTGAATGGGTTAACAAAGTTTTTTACATAAGTTAGAGCACTGTATAAATACTGACTATTTTTACTGTTATTATTTATAGAAATGATTTGTTCATTAAGGCAACTATATTTTCAGAATATTCCCCATAAAATGTCTTTTGGTTAAACTAGGGGATGCATGGAAAAACCTTACTTATAAGAGACATCCAAGAAAAAGCCCAGTGGAACTATATCTGAGCTAAACTGTTTTACTTGAGACTCTTTATTTACTTGTTTTAATAGCTAGTATAATACTTGAATCATTAATCATTAATACTTGAACACAACTAGCCTTTTCTCAGGGATCCCCTAGTGTTGAATAAATACAATGAAATGTGTAATCCTTCTTATATCACAGAAGGGTAACTTCGTAGACATCTTTCTTTTTTTTTTGGTAGGATGGAAGTAGGAGTAGTTGTGATAACCTTAATGTAAATACAAAAATGTGGCTGATAATTAGAGTTCTAGGACTAGGATACAGATCTCAAGATGTGTCCATCTGTTACTTGTATTACTTGGGGCAAAAAAAAAAAAGAAAACATTTTCCTTTCTGAGTCCTTAGTTTCCGGATCCATAAAATGGGAAGTAGGACTAGGCAAGCTCTTAAGATTCATTCTAGTGATAGTTATGAACCTAGGATTAAGTTGTGGGAATTTGTTTTTATTCATTTTTTATATGAGCTCATTGACCAAATTTCCCTATAGGGTTTCTGTCATCAGTTTAAAAAAAAGTCTTAAGGCTTTCCAAGGAGTTGGGGTTATGCGCTTTGACTTGATTTGGGGGGGGGGGGATGGGGGGATTTTATTAAATTAGTTAATTTAGAATATTTTTCCATGGTTACAAGATTCATGTTATTTTCTTCCCCTCCCCCCAACACCCTCTCATAGCTGATGTGCAATTCCACTGGGTTTAAATGTATCATTGATTAAGGCCTATTTCCATTATTATTGATGTTTACACTAAGGTGATCATTTAAAGTCTATATCCCCAATCATATCCCCATTGACCCATGTGATCAAGCAGTTGTTTTTCTTCTGTGTTTTTACTCCCACAATTCTTCCTCTGAATGTGGATAGCATTCTTTCTCATAAGTCCCTCCAAATTGTTCTGGATCATTGCAACGATACTAGTAGAGAAGTCCATTACATTCACTTGTACCACAGTGTATCAGTCTCTGGGTATAATGTTCTCCTGGTTCTGCTCCTCTCTGCATCAATTCCTGGAGGTCGTTCCAGTTCACATGGACTTCCTCCACTTTATTATTCCTTTGATCACAATAGCATTCCATCACCAACATATACCACAATTCATTCAGCCATTCCCCAATGGAACGGCATCCCCTCATTTTCCAATTTTTTGCCACCACAAAGCGTGGCTATGAATATTCTTGTACAAGTCTTTTTCCTTATTATCTCTTTGGGGTATAAACCCAGCAGTGCTATGGCTGGATCAAAGGGCAGACAGTCTTTTAGCATCCTTTGGGTATAGTTCCAAATTGTCCTCCAGAATGGTTGGATCAATTATTTTCCTTTGCTGTCATGTTAGCCAATCTGCTAGGTGTGAAGTGATACCTCAAAGTTGTTTTAATTTGCATTTCTCTGATTATAAGAGATTTAGAACACTTTTTCATGTGCTTATTAATAGTTTTGATTTCTTTATCTGAAAATTGCCTTTTCATGTCCCTTTCCCATTTATCAATTGGGGAATTGACCTGATTTTTAAAAACATTTATTAGTCTTGAAATTCTGCACTAAGAATGGTACAATTAAATATATTCTTAATGATGTATATTCATGCAAGTATACAAAAATTGAAGTGAAAATCTGTCTTACTAGGGTTATACTTCCCTTTTCTGACCTTAGAATTATTGACCTGTCTCAAAACCTGATGATATTTGGCATCTAACAATGCCTGTGTACTCTCCACCTAAATGGATTACAATAGGATTGCTCAATAAGAAGCTTTCTAGAGTAAGGGTTTCTGCCACTTAAGGTAAGGAAGAATATGACACTTATTTATGATGAGTTCCCAATTTGTTGCCTTCAATCCATTGGAAGTATGTTTTAGAAGAGTTTCCCAGAACCTGAAGATCCTTTTTAAAGATTCAATACCTCTTTAAAGAAAAGCTATTTGGACAAGTGTAAAAGCTAAAATTATATAATTTTTATTACTCTGAAAAATCCTTTTATATAAATACCCTTACTTGCCCAAAGTCTCATAGGTAGAAGTATCTGACCTTGAAATACAATGCTTTGGGAAAGAAGATGGAAACTATTCAGGTGGTGTTTTTTTTTTTAATTTAAAAATTAGTATTTCTTATTATTTAAAAATAATTCTCCTGATGACAAAACTCAAAATGTCACTAGTGAATTTTAGAAACCATGTCATCTATACATATCATGCCATTTCCTTCCTATTAACTAAAGAATTATTGACCCATAAAGAATTTATATTCTTTGTCCAGAAATCTGTTCAGCCCTTACTGATTCAGTATTTTTTTAATATAACTGTGCTTCAGATTTCAAGACTAGCCATTTAGTTGGTTTATTATTTAAATCCCTTCCAAATATTGATTATGAACCTTTTAAAAACTTAACATGTCATGGGTTAAAAGATGATCAAAATGAGATTTGTAGTTCTCATTTATAATACCAAATTGTGCCTCTGTTCCAGATAATTGGGATTTCACAGTATCTACTCCACTGTGCTTTGAGGTAGATATTAGTGGGAAGGACTAAAAAGTATTCTAAACTTCAGGAGAATGAAGTATTACTAACTAAATTCATTACTGTTTAGATTTATTGCATATCTCAAAGATTCCCATTAAGCTAGGGTCAGAAGGAATCTTTGTAGAATTGGAAAGTTCCTAGGAAGATATTAGAACAGCAAAGTAGTTCCTTCAGTATTTCTAGACAAGAGACATCAACAACTGCTGCTTAACTTCCTCTGACCTTTTCTGTTACCTAACAGCACCAGGATTATCACAGAGAACTGGCAGCTATTTTCTTAGACCATTCAGCTCTCTCTACTCAAATTTATTAACTCCCAAGTGTTCAGTAATTTTTTTGTCCCCTTCTCTGTATGTGATTCTTCTACCTTCTTAACATTTAAAGATACCCCAAAGTGAAATGGGTTGCCTCAGCATGGTAGCAGAACCCTTTATCAAATAACTTCAAATACAGGCTAAATAGCTACTTGTCATGTGTGCTATAGAGGAGATTCTTGTTCAGGTCTAGATTGCAAAAGGTAGTCTCTTAGGACTCTCTTGACTTTGCGTGATGTGATTCTGATTTTGTGAAATGATCTGACTTTCATGGTTTTTGTATATTAAACAATGAATGCACACCATTATATCTGTTATATGTCTGGAATGCTTTTCCCCCCCACATTGAATTATGGAGGTTTATTCCTTACACCACCCTGCTCCAATTCCACCACCATTTTTTATTCTGGGTAAGAGAAGAGGATGGGTTCACAGCTTGGCTCATTTTCTGTTTTTCTTTCTTTTTTTTTAATTAATGAATTAATTTGTTGGTCACATCAAAATTTCCAAATATCTTCCTCTCCTCTCTGCACTAGAGGAGGCATCATTTGTCAAAAAAAAGTATATATATATTAGATGTTCATAAATTATTCTTCAAACATTAATTCTCTTGGTTCTATTAATTTTCCTTCTCATGATTTCATGTAAGTCTTTCCATTAAAAAAAATTAACCTGCTCATCATTTCTGATGGTGCAGTTTTATATTCCATCACAGTCATACCCAGTAGTGTTCCATCACAATCATATGCCACAGTTTGGTCAGCCATTTCCCAATTGATGGACATCCCATCATTTTCAGTTCTTTGCCACCATAAAGACAACTACTATAAATACTTTAGAACATGTATTTTCTTTTTCTTATCATTTTGCGATACAGATCCAACAGTGGTATTGCTGGATCTAAGGTTGTGAAGTTTTATAGCTCTCTGGGCATAATTCCACATTACTCTCCGAGTGGTTGGAGCATTTCATAGTTCCACACCAACAATGTATTATTAGTATTCCATTTTACTACTTCACTTTGTTGGCATTTAGAGCCTTTTGTGCTATAAGGAGTATGAGAAAAACAGTCATGTCTGACAACATTTGTTGGAACCTGAGATCTAACCATTTTCTGAATTTCTTATTGGAAGACATCATACTAACATTTATATAGCACTATATATCAAGCATTGTACTAAGTGCTTTACAACTAATTACTATCTCAGTTGTTCCTCAAAACAACCCTGGGAGGTAAGTGCTATTGAGTTTGAACTTGAACTCCGGTATTCCTGATCCCAGGCCTAGTGCCCTTATCTGTTGTACCACCTAATGACATTAACTCATACACATTTTTCTTTTAACTGAGGCAAAGAGGGTTGTGTGATTTGCCCAGGGTCACACAGCTAGTAAGTATCTGTGGCCAGGTTTGAACTCACTTCATATTCCCTCTCTTCCCCTTTTAATAAATCCTTACTTCCATTTTCCCTAAGGAACACTTCAGAACCTGGCATGTAAAGTCATTCCTCGAATTCCTTGATCTTATGATTGGGATAGGGAAAAACAACTTATACTCAGAGTACAGTCAGCATTTGTGTGTCTGCTGTGCCACTGCACTGTAGCAGAAATACATATATTATGCCTATTATACTTGTGACTACAAAATCATCCCTATATGCATTCCTATTTTTAGCCTTTTAAAAACTATCAGCAGATTTTTACACTCCATCCTGTGAAAATTGGATTTTGCTCTCCTCTGATTGTAACAATGAAGGTACTTAGCTCTTCCTTGATTGTGAAGATTTGTTGATTTAATCCCCAGAAATGTAAGCACAGTACATGAAGTTGATTGGGAAGATCTGCCCATGTTAGATCTGATTTACACCAAGAGTGTAAATCTCCCACTTAATCAAGAGGTGGGAGGTCTGTGACCCACCTGTGCAACAGAGGGTAATGAATTAGAATCTACTAATTGCCTTCTGGGGGGTCCTAGAGCAGAGTGTCTACTGTGATTGTTAGACATGAAATTTAGGGGAGGTGACACAAGAGAAAAAGATATTTAAAAGATGACCACCTAAGGGAAAAGGATCTGCTTGGAGTTGGACTGGAGTATCGGTCTCTTGAACTTGGATTCGAGGGGAGATCTGACTCAGAGGTGGACTGGAGGAACTCGTGCTTTCCTTTTAGAAGGTCACTGTTGCTGAATGAAAGGCTGACTTAGTGACCCTGCCTTTCTCAGAGGTGTAAACCTCCAAGAAAGGCCCATTGTCCTGAGAATTTTTCCCCTGGCTGGGGCTTAGAAATTCTAACTGGTATCAGAAGAAGCCAGAGTGCACATGCTCTGTCTCTCTGTCTCTCTATCTCTCTCTGTCCCTGTCTCTGTCTCTGTCTTTCTCTCTTCCCCCTCCCCTTTTCTCTTTTCCTTAATATCATCCCTCTATTGATAAACTACCGTAAATTCTATTTATTTTAGTAGTTCATTTTGGGATTTTAGAAATTAAACCCCTGGTGACCACCTATATAAATATTCAGAGTCCTTATGTTCTTCATAGCCAATTATCTATTACCTTAATAACTTCACAGCCTCACACAACTTATGTTTTTTAATTTCAACAATTCCACAGCTACTAGGCACACTATTTCCCCTGTGCTCTGGATTTAACTTCCTATCTGTTTCATCAGTGTGCCATTACCTACTAATGAACTATAAATTTCCTTATCCTTGGGTTTATTCTGCCCACCTTTCCTTATAGGTTACCTTTTCCTTTTATTTAAACCTCCTCTTAAATCTTTACTCCCTAATTTTCCATAAGCATCCCCTTTACTCAAACAAAAGAAAAAATGTAAGAAACTGCAAATAGAATCTAAACTTGGAGATTGCACTTAACAGATTTCCTTATTCCAGTCACCTATAAAATTTCTTTTTCCTTCCAACTTTTTCCCTTCCTTTTCCCCACTGAAGTTAGTAAATGAAAAAGTCTATATGATTGTAATGGAAGGAACAAGTAGAAAGCAATCTGAAGTCCCTCTCCAAATCCTATAACAGTGAAAAAAACTGAATTTGGAAATCTAAGATTGAATTATAGCCCCAATACTTTTATCAGCATATCCCTTCTAAACTTTGAAAAATGGAGGGATTGGACTAGAAGACTCTTTCCTGCTTATATAGCTATGATCCTTAATCCTTTATAGAAAACCTGCTGTGTGCCTAGTACTGTGCTATGTACTGGGAGAACAAAGAGAAAAATGACACTCCTTGCTCCCTAGGAACTTACATTCTATAAGCATTAGTTTATCCTTAAGAGTTCTCATTCAGGAGGTGGAGTCAAGATGGCAGCTAGAGGCAGCAAAAGTTCAGACCTCTGAAAATCCTTCCTTACCAATTACAAACTAAATGCTCCTAGGGGACTGAAAATCAAACCTAACAAGACAGAGCCAAGGAAACCAACTGGTCTCAAGTCAAAAGGTACGCCCTACCCCAAAAGCAGGAATCCAAGAACACTTGGGTTTAAGGGAAAGGAAGATGGAAGGTCCCAGGATCCCTCCCCCACCTATAGCGCCAAGCTAGTGGAAATCTCTGGACAGGCAAAGGAGCTGGTCTGGAGGGAGTACCTTGCGGGCAGGGCTGTGTCAGGCTTAGAGTATCAAAGATAGCTGGTAGCGAAGGAGTTTGAGAGGGAGCGCAGAGCGGGCAGCCTGGTCACAGAGGCTGAGATCCTCCATATTGCCCCAGCCTTCCAGGAGGTTTTGGTCTCAGGGCACATCCAACCTAACCCAGCTGAACTTAATCCCAACAAAAGTTTTCAGAGGTCAGGGAAGGTCAAAACTACAACACCTCTCCCCCACAGACTGCTGGACTTTAATCCAATTAAAGCCTCCAGAGGATAGGGAAACTCAAGCTCCAACACTCCTCCCCAAGAGACTGCACTGAGAGATCTCCTGACAAAGCTCCAAGAAGGGGGACTGACAGAAAACCCTAAAACAACAACAAAAAAAAATTAGAGGTGTAAGAGCACAGATAACTGCAGGGAGTGAAGAAAGGGTAAATATGAGCAAACAACAGAAAAAGAAAAAAGTTACAATTGACAGCTTCTATACAGGCAATGAACAAAGAGCAAATGGATCAGAGAAGGAGGAGGGAAGATCAAGCAGTAAAACAGAAAACCCAAGGAATTGATTACAGGCTTTGGAAGAACTCAAAACACAATAAAGAGAGGCTGAAGACAATTGGGAAAAGAACTTAAAACTAAGATAAGCCATCTGGAAACAGAAAATAGTGTCTTAAAAGCCAAAATCAACTAGCTTGAAAATGAGGCAAAGGAGATGAAAGATAAGGCAAAGAAGACAAATGATGAAGCAAAGGAGATGAGAGATGAGGTAAAAAGAATGAAAGATGACCTCCAAAGAAAATCAGACCAGAAGGATGATGACCAAAAAGCCAGGGATGAAATCCAGTCTTTAAGATCCAGAATACAACAACTGGAACGCTACAAATCAAAATCAAAAGAATGAAAAAATTGAGGAAAATATGAAGTATCTCATTCACAAAACAGAAGATTTAGAAAATTGTTCCAGGAGGGACAACTTAAGAATCATTGGTCTACCAGAAGACCATGATAAAAGAAAAGGCCTGGACGTTATATATACTATAGGAAATTATCCAAGAAAACTGCCCTGATATTCTAGAACAAGAGGGAAAGGTGGAGATTGAAAGAATCCACAGATCACCTCCTGTACTTAATTCCCAACTGGCAACACCCAGGAATGTTATAGCCAAATTCAAGAACTATCAGACCAAGAAAAAAAAATTATAAGCTGCCAAGAAGTCATTCAGATACCATGAAACCACAGTGAGGATAACACAGGATCTGGCTGCATCCACACTGAAGGACCAAAAGGCATGGAATATGATATTCCAGAAAGCAAGGGAACTCGGTCTACAACCAAGAATCAACTACCCAGTAAAACTGACTATATTCTTACAGGAGAAAGTATGCTCATTCAACAAAATTCCAAGCATTTGTAAAAGACCAGACCAGAACAGAAAATTTGATGTCCAAGCACAGAATTCAAGAGAATCATCAAAAGGTAATTAAAAAAGAGAGGGAAAAGAAAAAACAAAAAACTTGTTTAAGAGACCCAATAAGTTAAAATGATATTATTCCTATAAGAAAAGAGGTTATTGGTAACTCTTAAAAATTGTTATTATCACCTGGGCAGTTAGAAGAATTACACTTAGAGGGAACAGTGACAAACTGTATAGGATGAAATGATGACATAAATATGTATATAGATACATGTATGCATAAATACATATAGATGTATATGTATATATACACACAAACATATATGTATATACAAGTAGAGCTGAAAAAGAGATTACTACTAAAAAATGGGAAAAGAAAAGGGGGTAAATTTATGTCACAAAGAAGCTCATGGCAGAGGTGGGTGAACATCAATACAATGGAAGGATAAAGAGGTTGGAGATAGGAAATGCTTGACTCTTATGTGCATTGAAATTGACCCAAAGAGGGAAGAACAGTCCATTGGGGCAGAGAATAGATTTGTGCCCCAAGGGAAGTAGAATGGTAACAAATGGACTGGTGGGGCGGGAAGCAGTACAAGGGTGGGAGAGAGTGGGGGTGTCTTTTTCAAAATACTGCAAAGAAAATAAGGGGAGGAATAAGGGTGGGGGGTAGGAAGGGAGGTAAAATAAGGGTGGGAACTAGGGGGACAGATTAAAAACAAACATTGGTGTATAAGGAAATAGTGAAAGAAGAAAAGGCATGATTAGGAGTAGAAATCAAAATGCTAGGAAATACACAGTTGGTAATGAATGTGAATGGAATGAACTCACTCATAAAACACAAGCCAATAGCAGAGTAGATTAGAATCGAAAACCCTACCATATGCTGTCTACAAGAAACACACATGAAGAAGATAGATACACATAGGGTAAATGTAAGAGGATGGAGCCAAATCTATTGGGCATCAATTGATAAAAAGAAGGCAGGAGTCACAATCATGATATCTGACAAAGCCAAAGTAAAAATAGATCTAGTTAAAAGAGATAGGGAAGGTAATTACATCCTGATAAAAGGCAGTATAAACAATGAGGAAATATCAGTACTCAACATGTATGCACCAAATGGCATAGCATCCTAGTTTCTAAAAGAGAAGCTAGTGGAGCTCAAGGATGAAATAGAGAAACTATACTATTTGGAGACCTGAACCTTCATCTATCCGAACTAGATAAATCAAACCAAAAAATAAGAAAGAGGTGAGAGAAGTGAATGACATCTTAGAAAAATTAGAGTTAGTAGATATGTGGAGAAAAATGAATAGGGACAAAAAGAAATATACCTTTTCAGCAGCACAGAGGATACATGTTATATTTAAAATAGTTGACTGTCTTAAACTGGCAGTTAAAAGAGTTGGGGTCATAAACTGTAAGAGTTAAAATAGTTGAGGTTATAAACTGTAGCGAGTAAAATAGTGGAAGATATAAATTATAGTAGATATGAGTGGGTGAATAAATTGTGACCTCAGAAAATGTTTTCACTACAGTGTCTTGTTTTAAATCAAATATAAGGTGGTCGCCAGGGAAATATTCCCAATTATGAATATACCCAAGTCAACTGGGTTTTATAGAGACTTTAATTAATAATACAATGAGGAATTAAAGAAAAGAGAGAAAAGGGAAATAAGTATGAAGGGCCTTAAGCCAACATGGCCTAGACCTGAGTCTTAAGAGAGAGAGATCAGTCAGTCAGTCTTTTATCACTCACCACAAGGTCTGTCCAAGCAAGGATTCTAGTGACTTTCTCCTCAGAGAGAGTTCCAGCCAGAGTCCTCCTCAAAGAGCCTTCCAGCCAGAGACTGTTTCAAAGGGCCTCTCTCAAGAGCCTCCAGAGGGACAGAGACCCCTCAGAGGAGCTCCAGCGAGACCTCCTTAGAGATTGTCCTGCAAGAGCTTCCCTTCTCCAGAGCCTCTCTCAAGGATTCTCCAAAAGGGTTGTTTTTTTTTTTCAAGAGATTCTACTTTTTCTTATATAGGGGGTTTTCTCCTATGTCACCTCCCCTAAGTTCTTCCATCTACCAATCACAGTAGACGTTTTCCAAAGGACAACTCATTCTGAATTCACTGCTGGGTCGACTAATCCCTTTAGTAAGTTTGTACCAGAAAAAACTTTTGAATAAGTTTTCACCTCTTTGCTCCTGGCAAGTTTACAAGTTGCCTGACCTTTAATAGGTACTTAGCACCCCATTGTATTACTTCTAAAAAATAGGCATGGCTTAAAGAACTTTTTGCCTCACTATAAGTATGGGCCCTCATTGTTTAGCAAGGAGTTTTTTCCCCTAAAGCAGTCCTAAGTACCTTGGAGTAGAGGTCCTCCCATTTCTGATCCAAGTAGAGTTCTCACATCCAAATGTGGAATGTTCCCAGTAGGGAATTGTTCCAATTGAGAATTCCCCATGGGGAAATTTTTAACATTCACAAGTCTGAGAAATTTCAAGATTTACATACATTCGCAAAACGGTATTTTCACAAAATTCAAAAAATTGACCATGTATTCGGGCATAAAAACATTGCAAGCAAGTGCAAAAGAGCAGAAATAATAAATGCAAGCTCCTCATATCACAATGCAATGAAAATAATAATTAGTAAGGGTACATGGAGAGGTAAATCAAAAATTAGTTGGAAATTAATGATTCTCCAAAACCGGTGAGTTAAAGAACAAATCAGAAACAATAATTCCTTGAAGAAAATGACAATGATGAGACATCCTTTCAAAACCTATGGGATGCAGCCAAAGTAGTACTTGGGGAAATTTATATCCTTGAGTTCCTATATTAACAAAAGTAGACAGGGCAGAAGTTAATTAATTGGGCATGCAAATTAACACTGCCCAAAGGGCCCTAAAAGACTGCCCTTTGATCCAGCCATAGCACTCCTGGATTTGTACCCCAAAGAGATAAGGAAAAGTACATGTACAAAAATATTCATAGCTGCTCTCTTTGTGGTGGTAAAAATTGGAAAATGTGGAGATACCCTTCATTTGGGGAATGGCTCAACAATTTGTGGTATATCTGTTGGTGATGGAATAATATTGTGCTCAAAGGAATAACAAAGTGGAAGAATTCCATGGGAACTGAAACAACCTCCAGTAAGTGATGCAGAGTGAGAGAAGCAGAAATAGGAGAACATTGTATACAGAGACTGATACACTGTGGTACAATTGAATGTAATGGACTTCTCCATTAATGGCAATGCAGTGATCTTGAACAACTTGGTGGAATCTAGGAGAAAAACCACTATCCACATTCAGAGGAAAAATTGGAAGTAAAAACATAGAAGAAAAACAACTGCTTGAATACTTGGGTTATGGGGATATGGCTGGGGAGGTAGGCTGTAAATGAACATCCTAATGCAAACCCCAACAACATGGAAATAGGTTCTGATCAATGACACAAGTAACATCCAATGAAATTACATGTTGGCTAAGGGAAGGTTGGGGGGAGGGGAGGGGAGGGAAATAATGTGATTATTATAACCAAGGAATCATGTTCTAAATTGACTTAATAAATTAATTTAAAATAAAAATAAATAAAAATTTTAAAAAGAGTTCTCATTCAATTAGAAATCTTGTTTCTGATATTACCCATTAAAATTATTTATTTATTAAATTAGAATATTTTCCATGATTACATGATTCATATTCTTTTTGTTTCCTCTTCCCTCCTCCCTACCCTAGCTAATGCGCAATTCAGCTGGGTTTTACATGTATCATTGTTCAAAACCTATTTCCATATTATTAATATTTGCAATAGAGTGATCTTTTAGAGTTTATATCCCCAGTCATATCCCCACTGAACCATGTGATCAAGAAAATGACATTAACTTCTTAAAACTCAATACACATTTACTTGTTCCTGATTTCCTAGTTTTTAGTGTGTGTTGACATTTTAAAAGACACTAAAAAGAACTTTCCTCAGGGTCATGCATCACATTGATAGTCGAAGTTTAAACTTGTGGCATCCTTGGCTTCACAGACAGCTTGCCCATAGTTGGTGGATTCCTACTCCAAGATTATGACCTGAATATATATGATGTGATTAAGCAACCATGTAAAAATTCTTGTCAGTTTAATTACTAATACATTTTTCTGCTTAGGAATTTTATTTTTATAAATAGTAATTGCCCTAAATGAAAATCAAAAGGAAGACAATGTTATTTTTTAAATCTGAATTATTTGAATCTTTTAAAAAATTTAAATTATTTTAAAAAATTAAAAATATACCCTGTGATTGATGACTTCACAGATGTTGTTATCATTAAGATATATTAGTTTACTTTTGATTATTTTCAAAATGAGAAACAACTCAGAGATTTGAATTTTTTAAGAATTCACTAAAATGTTTGGCCATTTATGAAACTTAATTGTCTTTAAAAAATTACCTAGCTTTTAAACTCCCTCCAACCCCTAGTCGGGTCCTTTGAGAATGTTTAAATTCAGTCTCCTCATTTTATAGATGAGGACATTAAGGAAAAGAGCACTGGCAGCTAAGGCTTTTTAAGTAGTTTGAAATCTCAAAAGAAAAGACATTAGCTAAATTCATTTTTTGAAGAAACTCAGGGTATTTAGAGCAAGTAATGAAACTTCCTCTTCTCCCTGTAATGTGCTGGGACTGGAGATAAAGAAGGGAGAAATCCCCAAGAGAAGAACCATCTCTAACTGAATCATCTCAACTGAAATTTTTGCTAGCCAGGATATTTCATCTGCCACTCTTGATTACAATATTCAAAACAAAACAGAACAAAACAACTTTGTTAAGGTTCACATGCTTGCCTTTTTCTCTTCCTAGCAATCTACTTTATATGGTATCTGACTAAATTTTTTCCTCTTGTCTTTTCTATCAGCAACTTCTCTACAAAATTTATGTCCCATTTCTTTTTTGGGGGGTGGGGGTGCAAGTGTGACTTTTATTTAGAGCCATGTCCCATTTCTACAGAGTACTTGGTAGCTGACTTTTACAGATATTGCTTAGGCACTGATAGACTGGACCTTTTTATTGAGTCTGCTTTGTCTTGGGTTTAACTTTAGCACCACAGTGACACAGAAATATAGGTGGATTCCACTTTTGTGGCCACTAGAGGTTAAATGTATTTAGGTTAAAGCAGATAAACTGTTCTTGTTGCATTATATTTCCTGAAAGTATATTTCTCCTAAAGGATATTTCCTTTAAACTTTAAGATCTTAGTGTAGCCTTTCTAATTTTTTATTTCATGGCTAGAAAGTGGTTGTGAAAAATTGACTAAAATTAGACTTTGGCCTTCCTTAGGAACCATTAAGGATGAGGTTTCTCATGGTACCAATAGTGTTTTCCTGAGTGTTCTCTTCAGGATATCGGTAAACTGAACATCTAGGCCTTTCTGATGATGTTTAAATGAGATTAAGGAAGTTTTTCTAAGACTAATTCTACAGAACAAGATACAGGCAATATCACATCAATCTTTCCCTTGCACTTTTATTTATTTTTATTTTGGTCAATTTCAAACATTATTCCTTGGTTACAAAAATCATTTTCTATTCCTCCCTCACCTCTCCCCACCCCTCCCATAGCTGATGCACAGCTCCACTGGGTATTGCATGTGTCCTTGATCAGAACCCATTTCCATGCTGTTGGTATTTGCACTAGGATGATCACTAGGATGAGTCTACATCCCCAATCATATCCCCTCGACCCATGTCATTAAGCAGTTGTTTTTCTTTAGTGTTTTTACTCCCACAGTTTTTCCTCTGGGTGTGGATAGTGTTTTTTTCTCCTGTAACCTTCTGAGTTGTTCAGGATCAATGCATTAACACCAATGGAGGAGTCCATTACATTCGATTGTACTACAGTGTATCAGTCTCTGTGTACATTGTTCTCCTGGTTCTGCTCCTTTCACTCTGCATCACTTCCTGAAGGTTGTTCCAGTCCCCATGGAATTCCTCCACTTTATTATTCCTTTGAGCACAATTGTATTCCATCACCAACAGATACCACAATTTGTTCAGCCATTCCCCAATTGATGGGCATCCCCTCGTTTTCCAATTTTTGGCCACCACAAAGAGCGCAGCTATGAATATTCTTGTACAGGTCTTTTTTCCTTATTATCTCTTTGGGGTACAAACCCAGCCGTGCTATGGCTGGATCAAAGGGCAGTCTTTTATTGCCCTTTGGGCATAGTTCCAAATTGTCCTCCAGAATGGTTGGATCAATTCACAACTCCACCAGCTATGCATTAATGTCCCAACTTTGCCACATCCCCTGCAACATTCATTACTTTCCATAGCTGTCATGTTAGCTAATCTGCTAGGTGTGAGGTGATACCTCAGAGTTGTTTTGATTTGCATCTCTCTGATTATAAGAGATTTAGAGCACTTTTTCATGTACTTATTAATGGTTTTGATTTCTTTGACTGAAAATTGCCTATTCATGTCCCTTATCCATTTATCAATTGGAGAATGGCTTGATTTTTTGTACAATTGATTTAGCACTTTATAAATTTGAGTAATTAGAACTTTGTCACAGGTTTTTGTTATGAAGATTGTTTCCCAGTTTGTTATTTTCCTTCTGATTTTGGTTACATTGGTTTTGTTTGTATAAAAACTTTAATTTGATATAGTCAAAATTATTTATTTTATATTTTGTGGCTCTTTCTAAGTATTGCTTGGTTTTAAAATCTTTCCCTTCCCAAAGATCTGACATGTATACTATTCTGTGTTCACCTAATTTACTTATAGTTTCCTTCTTTATGTTCAAGTCATTCACCTATTCTGAGTTTATCTTGGTGTACGATGTGAGGTGTTGGTCCAAGTGTAATCTCTCCCACACTGTCTTCCAGTTTTCCCAGCAGTTTTTATCGAATAGTGGATTTTTGTCCCCAAAGCTGGGATCTTTGTGTTTGTCATAGACTGTTTTGCTGAGGTCCCTTACCCCAAGTCTATTGCACTAATGCACCTTTCTGTCTATTAACCAGTACCGAATTGTTTTGGTGACTGCTGCTTTAAAGTATAGTTTGAGATCTGGGACTGCAAGTCCTCCTTCCTTTGTATATTTCTTTTTCATGATTTCCCTGGATATCCTTGATCTTTTGTTCTTCCAAATGAACTTTGTTATGTTTTTTCTAATTCAGTAAAAACGTTTTTTGGAAGTTTGATGTGTATCGCACTAAATAAATAGATAAGTTTGGGTAGGATGGTCATTTTTATTATGTTAGGTCATCCTATCCATGAGCAGTTAATGTTTTTCCCATTGCTCAGATCTAATTTTAGTTGTGTGGAAAGTGTTTCGTAGTTGTATTCATATAGTTCCTGTGTTTGTCTCGGCAGATAGATTCCTAAGTATT
The DNA here is from genome assembly GCF_027887165.1 of Monodelphis domestica. Classification (NCBI taxonomy): domain Eukaryota; kingdom Metazoa; phylum Chordata; class Mammalia; order Didelphimorphia; family Didelphidae; genus Monodelphis; species Monodelphis domestica. The sequence continues at coordinate 269,468,687 of NC_077227.1, forward strand.
TTATATTGTCTAAGATGATTTTGAATGGGATTTCTCTTTCTAATTCCTGCTGCTGCGATGTATTGGAGATTTATAGAAATGCTGATGACTTATGTGGGTTTATTTTGTATCCTTCAACTTTGCTAAAGTTGTTGATTATTCCACTAGCTTTTTAGTTGATTCTCTAGAACTCTTTAAGTCGGCCATCATATCATCTGCAAAGAGTGATAGCTTGGTCTCCTCATTGCCATTTTTAATACCTTCAATTTCTTTTTCTTCTCTAATTGGCTACTGGTAGTGTTTCTAGTACCATGTTAAATAATAGAGGTGATAATGCGCATCCTTGTTTCACTCCTGATCTTATTGTGAAGGCTTCTAGTTTATCCCCATTGCAGATGATGTTTGCTGATGGTTTTAGATATATACTGTTCATTGTTTTTAGGAAAGGCCCTTCTATTCCTATTCTTTCTAATGTTTTTAATAGAAATTGTTGTTTTATTTTGTCAAAGGCTTTTTCTGCATCTATTGAGATAATCATGTAATTTTTGTTGGTTTGCATGTTGATATGGTCAATTATGTGGATGGTTTTCCTAATATTGTACCATCCTTGCATTCCTGGTATGAGTCCTATGTGGTCATAGTGTATAACCCTTGTGATCACTTGCTAGAGTCTTTTTGCTAGTATTCTATTTAAGATTTTTGTATCTATATTCATTAGGGATATCGGTCTGTAGCTTTCTGTGTTTTTGACCTGCCTGGCTTTAGAATCAGTACCATATTTGTGTCATAAAAGGAGTTTGGTAGAACTCCCTCTTTGATTATTATGTCAAATAGTTTGTATAGTATTGGGATTAGCTGTTCTTTGAATGTTTGATCGAATTTACCTGTGAATCCATCAGGCACTGGGGTCCTTTGCAGTTTTAAAAGTAAAAGCAAAAAATAAACTTTTATTTTGGAGAACATTTAATTTTTATTAGTTCCTGACCACCTTCATTCCATGGCTGACATTGAATAAATTCACCCAGCAAAGCTTCTCAGAGAAAATGACAATTTCCAGCTACAACCCAATGCCAGGCATGTATTCCTTCATCACTTCTGTCTCTTGGAATCTCGAGTTTTCATCAGAATTGAACTTATGTACCACCTTCTTTCTCACCATATACTATAGCACTTTTCTGCAAAACTAAATTTATTTGCAGTATGCTATGTATATTCTTGTGTAGATGTTCTCAATAGAATGTAAGCTCCATGAGGGCAAGGACTATTTCTTTTTTGTCTTCTTATCTTCAAAACCTAGCAGCATCTGGCATATAGTATATACTTAATAAATACTTGTAGATTGGTTCAAAGTAATCAAAATAGAATTTGGAAGAAGAAAAAAAGGGCTGCTCTTACCTCTCATAAGATGTTCAGAGAAAGATAGTCAATAACTAAAGTGAATTTTTATACTTCATAACTAACATGTAAGGCTACATGGTTTCAAAGCCCTTTGCAGATGTTTCATTTGAGCCTAGTAACTATTATATGAAATAGATACTATTATTAGTCCCATTTTACAAATGAGGAACCAAACTGCAGCCTGAAGTTTAAACTTTGTAAATTCCTTGCAAGTCGGGATTGTTTCAAGGTGCTTGGAAGGTTGTAGAAGTATTTTAACATATGTTCGTTGTTGGATTACCTTACACAAGGGCCACATAGTGTTACAGATAAAAGAGTGGAGGCATAAACTGTGACTGTGAAAATATGGTTTCAAGACAGTGTCTTGAGTTAAATCAAATATAAAGTGGTCACCAGGGAAAAGTTTCCAAATATGAAATATACCCAAGTCAGCTGGGGTTTTATGGAGATTTTAATTAATACAAATAAGGAATTAATGAAAGAGAGAGAGTATGAGGAAACAATGAGAAAAGGGCTAGACCAGTCCAGACCAGCCTAGACCAGTCTAGGTCCAAGCCTTAAGAGAGAGATCAGTCAGTCTTTAATCCACTCACCACAAGATTTGTCCCAAGCAAGATTCTAGTGTTCAGAGAGACCCCCACTTCAGCTCCTGAGCTCCACTTCATCTTTCAAGACTGAATCTTTCATCTTAGCTTTGGCAAGCTGAGTCTCTTCAGGGAGAGTTCTCAGAGAGAGTGCTTTAGAGAGAGGTGTTTTTTTTCTCTCAGCTTCTGACCTCCTTTTAAAGAGAATTTTCTCTGATGTCACCTCCCCTAAGTTCTAACATCTATCAATCACAATATACGTTTTCCAAAGGACAGTCCATTCTTCACATCTTCTTTAGTTCTCAGCTTCTCTGGGTAGACTAAAACTTCTGAGTAAGTTCACACCTCTTTGCCTCTTGCAAGTTTGGAAGTTGCCTGACGTATAGGTACTTAGCACCTTTTTGTATTAGATCTAAAAATAGACTTAGCTTAAGGCTTTCTAGCTTACTTTAAGTATGGGTTAAGTACTTTTCATTGTTCAGTAAAGAGTTTACAACTTTATCTTCCCCTAAAGTATGCTTAAGTATGAGTGGAGTAATGTTAGAGTTCTCACATTCCTGATCAAGTACCTTCATTGTTTAAAATGGGGAATGGTCTTAACCAAATCTTCTGAAGTAGGGTCTGAGAATTTTTAAGATTCACAACAGCTAATAAGTGTCTTGGACAAAACTGAGCTCAGGACTGTATCTACTATGCCATATTCCTTCCCTTTGACCTACAATATACCTACTATGTGTTCTCATTACTACCTTGACTCAGGAATACTTCTGGGTGTTTGAACTGGAAGGGACCTTAGGAATCATTAGTTCAGAAACCCTCATTTTACAGATACGAGATGAGATCCAGAGGAATTAGATTAATTTGTTCAACATTTCACATAGCTAATTAATAATGAGCCAGTACTAGAACTTCAAATTCTTCTGACTCCTAATCCATCATTTCCACTATTGTAATAGAAAGTTGGCTACAATTTCTTCTTTTAAAAAACTTTGAATATTTGCTTACATTTTCTGTAATTAACACACCCTTGTTTTTAGCCTGTCATTGAATGTTAAAAATATCTGTTAATACAAATTTCTCCTCATTCTTTGCCTCAAAGAAAGTCCTTGCTCTGCCAACTGGATGGTTTTGAAGGGTTTGTGACCCTCAGCAAGTCACTTAACCCTAGTTGTTTAGCCTTTCCTTACTGCTCTTCTGCCTTGGAACCAATAATTAGTATCAATTCTAGGCTCACTGAATTTGCCTATATCCTGGGTTCTGAAGATGAGGCCTAATCTAAAGCTATTAACAATTACTACTTCGAACATTGTCCCTTAAAGTAGAGAAAAAGGTACTGAATTCACTTATTCAAGGGGGATTTGACACATTGCACAGTTTCTATGTTTTGCAATGTTCTGTGTGGTTCTGTGATAAAAGGAGCCAGTGTCCAAACAGAAACCATCTTCCCCTCCTCCCCAAGCTTGGTCACTATCAATGTTTGATAACATAACTTTTTTCTGTTATTCTTTCCCCATTATGATAACAATTCTCCCTAAAAACATTGCTAGTCCTCGGTTTTCACATTCTAACTACCAAAGGGTGTCTCTCCCCTTTCAGCCTTCCCTGGAATGTCAACAGGACTTTCAAGTATAAAACAGTTAGTATGGAAACTTGTGGAAATCTAAGGATGCAACCTACATTGCACTCAGTACAATTCTAAAACATTAAAAAAAAAATCATTGCTGGAGTATGTCCTCCTTCTATCCAATATCACCTCTTCTAACCCTGATCTTTAGAATTACTCCACATATTTATCTTTTTTTCCACCCTCCAGGCCTGTCTCTTCTGTTCTACTAGTTTAGTGGCTCTCCTGGCTCTGACCCTTAGACTCATTTCACCTTCTTAATAATTAACTCTACTTCCAACCATAAGCCCAGCCAAATTCTCTCTTAGCTCCCTAGGTCTCTGGAAAAAAACAGTAAGTATCCATTTTTTGCCTAGGTCTCAGATCCATTTCCCTTGGCCTCTGTTCAAAACAGCTCCCTTTGTGAACCCTTGAACTACTCATTTGGAATGAAGATTTAGAGAGAAAGGACTTTGCTATAGGATAGTCCTATAATTGAATGAGCAATACCGCCTTTTTTTTTCTTTGTAATATTTATTCTTTGTAATCCAACCTCAGACATTTATTAGCTGTGTGATCTTGGACAAGTTCCTTGAGCAAGCTTCTCTTTCAGTTTGCTCAATTGTAAGGACAGGGGTGATAATGACACCTATCTCCCAGGGTTGCTGTGAGAAATAAAAGTGATAATGTTTGTGAAGTGCTTAGCATACTATAGAAATGTTACTGTTATTTTATTTAATCCATTCTGTTACCTGCAATTTCATATGAATGCATTATGTGGACTACTCAGGCAATGTCTATAAATAAATAGCATAAATAAACAAATACTCACAGATCCTGGTACAATGGAAAGAACACTGTTTTTGGAGGAAAGGGTCCTGAGTTTTGGTCCTGGCTTTGCCTCCACCTGTGTGACCTTGGGCAATTTACTTCATCTCTTAGAGCTTCTGGCCTCAGGTATAAAATGAGGAAGTTACACAAGATGACCTTAGAGGCTTCTTCTGACTCTAAAGCTAGTGACCTTTGATGCCTGTCAAGCTAAGAAAATCAATGTCGTTACTGGAAATTGGGACCTATAACTATTGAGAGACTTATAGGACCTTTGAGTGGTCTAAGAAGAACTGGTAGAGGGAACAGTCCAGTCTTTGACATGTTTGTCTTTGGGGACAAATGTATGAAATGGAAAAGATGGCATATGGCAGGAAGGAATTATCTACTTTCCTCAATGAATTTTTGAAAACTTCTCTTTTGTTTTTTTTTCCTAACCTATAATTCCCAATTATCTCTCTCTCCCAGAGAGACATACTTTTATAACAAAGAATAAAAAGGAGAAAACAGATGAGTAAAACCAGCCAACCCTTGAATTAAGCCTAACGTAGTTTCCACATCTGTAGAGCCCTACCCATCTCTTCCCAGAAGGGAGAGTACATACTCATATCTCTTCCTTGGGGCCAGTTTTGGACATTATAATTACCCAGCATTTTATTGTTATTTCCATTTATTGGAATCATTGTAATATATTGTTTTCCTTGATTATTTACTTTGTATAACTTCAGAGGGGTTCCTGCTTTTCTGTATTCATCATTTTCATTGTTTATTATAGCACAATAATAGTCTGTTAGATTGATGTACTAAAACTTGTCTATTTACCAGTTGCAGGGTAGTCACTGTTTCTAGTTCTTTGCGCCTAGAAAAAGTACTGATATCAATATTTTGGTGTATATTGGGGTCCTTTTACCACTGTCCCCCTCCGTGGGGTGGGGCGACTAGATAGTTCAGTGTATTGAATACCAGGCCTGAAGTCAAGAAAATCTTGAGTTCAACTCCAGCTTCAAATACTTACTGAGGGAGTCACTTCATCCTTATTTGCTTCAGTTCTTCATTAGTAAAATGGGGGCCCAATGGAGAAGGAAAAGACAAACCACTCCAGTTTCTTTGCCAAGAAAATCTCATGGACAGATTCCATGGGGTCGTGTAGAGTTGGCCATGACTGAACAACAACCTCCTTGGAATATATGCCTGGCAGTCCTTGAATACCTTCTTTATTAGAACTTCTCCCTTCCCCCACAAGCTGATAGGAGGCTCAGAGATTGATAGCTGGTTTCTACAGTGACCTAGAAGTAAAATCAGGCACAAAGCGACTTCTGCTTAAAATGTCAGTGCAAAGTCAGTGGATAGGAACAATTTAGCCTAATGCCCACACCTGTACTCCAGAAAAGAGGCATCAAATTGAATAATGAGTAAAAAAATAGAAGCTACAGAACGAACCTTAATCCAGGCTAAATTGAAGCACTAAGGATAGGTCCTAGTCAGAGGAGCCATGGGGAGATAGCAATCATAAAGCTGAAAGCCCTCTAACTAGGAACCCCTTTGGAGTTTCCCATCCAGGAAACCTATATACAAAGAACTAGAAGACCAGAATGCTCTAGGGAGGAGGCCAGGTTTTAGTTAAGCACCTGAAGAGTAGGCCAAACTCTGGAATGGGAGGGAGCAAGGCTCCTACTGAGAGGATAGCGGTCATATTCAGGGTTCTAAATGTTTGCAGCAAACCAACATGAATAATTCCTAATATATCCTTGAAGAGCTCAATATTCTATACTTGAAAGATACAAATAAAAACCTATGATTGGTGAGCATTTTGTATATAATAGACGCCAACTGAAAGGAGGGCTGCCATCTTCAAGATCCTAGATAATAAAGATTTATAAACTACCATGACATCCAAGTGTGCAAGAGTACTTAGAGCCTAGTCCTAAACAACAACAACAACAACAAATTCAAGAAGTAAAGCTAGAAATATGAATAAAAGATAAGTGTTTGGGTCTGGGGATGTCCACGGAGGAAAAATCCCGAAGGAAGAAAATATCTCCATAAAGATTATGGACAAAACCTCAGATGAAGTCATGACTTGATTTCAAGGTCTATTCAAGTGCATAGAAGACATAAAACAAGATTTTAAAAAAAGATGCTACAAGGTGGCAACTAGAAGGTTCAGCAGATAGAGAGCAAGACCTGGAGACAGGAGGTCCTAGGCTCAAATATGGTCTTGGATACTTCTTAGCTTTGTGATCTTTGGCAAGTCATTTAACCAACATTACCTAGCCCTTACTTTTTTTTTCTGCTTTGGAATCAATATGCAGAACTGATTTTCTATGGAAAGTAAGGGTTTTTTTTTTTTTTTTGTTCAAGATACTATAATTTAGTTTTAGAAAAAAAAATTGAAAAATGAACAGCATATTATAAGCAAGTTCTAAAATGTTACTCAGATAACAGAATCCTTAAACATTAAAATGGCCCAAATCATTTAATGAATCCATAAAACAATAAGTATGAGAAAAAAACACATTTCATTAGAAACGATTGATCGAGAAAATAGAACAAAGAATAAATGAATTATCTGACTACCTGAAAATTATAACCAAAAAGTCTCGATACCATAATTCAAAAAACAAAACTACTGTAAAGAACTATAAAGCAAAGGGGGGGGGGGGGGAGTATTCACTGGTTACTTAAAAGAAATCCTAAAAGGAAAATCCCCAGGAACATCATAACCAAAATCCATAGCTTTTTGTTTAAAGAAAAAATATTATGAAGAGCCCAAAAGGAGTTTAAGAATCAAGTCAGTCCTTGTAAGAGGAAAACAGGTTTGTTCCCTATAAAACAGGTTTTCCAAGAGCACAGTGGGTCTTTATCTTTAGAGTGGTTCTTGAGGGGAGGGATTGAGGGAGAAAGGGTCTGGCAGTGGAAGATTTTGGCAGCTAGGAGGTGCACTAAACAGCTCTGGACCTGGAATCAGGAAGACATCTTGAGTTCAAATCTGACCTCAGACAATAATTGACCCTGGGCAAATCATTTAACCCTGTTTGTCTCAGTTTCCTTATCTGTAAAAAGAGCTAGAGAAGGAAATGGCAAACCACTCTTGTATCTTAGTCAAGAAAACCCCAAATGGGTTTATGCAGAATTGAACACAACTGAAAAATGATGGAAAATAGTGGTAGTCTCTCGGTGACCGAGAATGACAAAAAAAATGGAAATAGAGGAATAGAAAACAATGAATGATGTTATGTTGGGAATCAGAATCTAGGAATCATAACCAGGAAAGATTAATTCACCTTAAATGAAAGCAAGTGTGTTACTTGCTCCCCACAGAATAGGGAGGGTGTGACCAGGGCAGAGTTTGTTAATCATTGAGGAATTAATTCTGGAAGATTTTCCTGGTCTTTATGGGCTTAGGGCAGAGTTCCCTTTGGGCCTTAGGCAGCTCTGGTAAGGAGGCCAGTGCTGGGAGCTGCCTTCCTCTAAGGCAGGAGACCTTTTGGGATGAATAAAATACAATGTTTTTTCTCATTCTCCCTAAGGCAGGAGATTGGTGAGAGATAAAATGACCTTTCTGGTTTTAGCTACTTTCCCCCCCCCCCCCCCCCCCAGGATTTGATGTACTGTTTTATTAATTATTTAAATTTAAGAGAGTGATAGAGAAAATGTGAATAAGTAAAAGTGTATTGAGCGTTGTTGTTGTTTTTTTTTCAGAGAGCCGATTGTTAAACATTTACTGCACATCCCTGCCTGGATTAATTTGTGGGGAATTTTGGGGTCATACCCATCTCCTTCCTTTAGTCACCTCTGTTTCTTTATGATTCCACCCCCCAGAGATCTAGCAAATATCTTTTAAACAAAGGTTAAAATTGGGTTCTTGTCTAGGATCTACCCAAAAGAGAACAGAAACATATTTAATGTATTTTACAAAGTAGATCTGGCATAGGATAGCTATTTATTTCCTCTACACAAAAGAAATGTTTATATAAGAAGTTGTCTAGCTGATCTCTTCATATGCCATTGAGCTATTTGATTTTTGCTTTTTTAAGATTCAGAATGTATATCCTGCAAATGAAAGTCTTTACTTCTATACTTCAATCTCTCCATCTTTTAGTCCTTCAAGTCTCATAGGGCACCCAATCTTACATCAAAAATACAAACAACCCTGTGATGTATATTAAATTAAAAGCACCATTACCCAAACGGGATTAAAACTAAGAGACCTAGTGAATTTACCCAGCTACTGTCACAGCCAGATCTCCAAATCCAATCGATATTCCTTCCACTGTCACTCAGGCTCTCAGTTTTGTCCTAAGGGGAGGAGTAAAGTAAGCATTGTCTCAAACAAAAACTTTTTAATAAAAGAAAATAAGGGTCAGGAATACTATAATTCTAGTAATCTGCATTGGTCTACTGACAATAGTTGGAGTGTTTTTGAAATGTTTAAGTATCCTATTTCTCAAGACTATATAGATCTGATTTATATTTCAGACTGATGAGTCTTTAAAAGGACATTTGTCAAAGAATTTTACACTTTACCCTTGCAACACAGTAGATGTTATGACAAGCCTGAAGCCAGGAAGACTTCATCTTCCTGGGTTCAAATCTAGCTTCAGATTTAACATCTATGTGACTCTGAACAATTAATTTTAACCTTTTTTGCCTCGGTATCCTCATTTGTAAAATGAGCTGAAAAAGAAAATGGAAAACCACTCTACCATCTTTGCCATGAAAATCCCAAATGGGGTCACAAAGAATTGAATACAACTAAAACTATTTTTAATGGAGAAGGGTTCATTACTGTAATACAGGGGTTCTGAACCTGGTAGGGGAGGGTGTTATATTTTTTAATGTAACTATTTCAATATGTTTTATTTACTTTGTAATTCATTGCATTTTATTTTGTCTTTAAAAGCACTATTCTGTGGAGTCCATAGGTTTCACCAGACTACTTAAAAGATCCAAGATACAAAAAAAATAAGAACTTCAGAAATCAAGTTGATTTGCAAATTCTTTATTTTTAAACCCTTACCTTCTGCCTTAAAATCAATAGAGTGTATTGATTCCAAGGCAGAAGAGCAATAAGAGCTAAGCAATGGGGATTAAGTGACTTGTCTAGGGTCATATAGCTAGCTAGGAAGTGAGACCAGATTTGAACCCAGGATCTCCCACCTCTAAGAATTCTTGGCAGTTGGTAGGTGTAAAAATAATAAGCAATGAATTGATTGTGGATTTATAAACTAATTTGATACTCTGCTTGATGTGCTTATAAAGTATCTTCAGTTTATATCAGTGAAGTGAAGCTCATAAGTGAACTTCTCTTTAGGGCTGGGTGCAAAGATGCTAAGGAGACTTGCTATATAAAAATAGACTTTATTGAGAATATAAGTATTAAAAAAAGATTTCTAACTAAGGGATTCTAACTCTACCCAAATAAAACTCCTTGGTTCCGCAAGGAACCACTTCTCCTGTTTCCACAGGCTACACTGATCCTTCCTGATCTAACTAAACTGAATTTTCCCCATTTCTACAATAAACTAAACACTATTATCCTTAAACGAAGTATATAATTCTTAACTTTGTCTCCAAGTTATAAAAATAACAAAGGCAACCTAGCTGAGCCTCAGCAAGAACCAAGTTAGGACTCTGAGCCTTAATAGAATCAGAGGCAAACCAAAGACCAGATCTTTCTTTGGTCTTCTCAGATATAAAAACAAGTTAAGAAATAGCAATAGATAGTCACTAGTGTTTCCCTAGTTGGAAAAGGAAGATCACTTAGCTCCTTCAGGTTTTTCCCTCCTTTCCTTCTACCTCAGACAGTAAGGAGAGAGAGAAAAGATGTCACCTGTTATCTGCACTTCAAGAGAGAGTGTTAACTGCTACTACCTCTCAGAGCATAACTGCCACTCCCAGAGACCAGCTGTCACAGAAAAACCATTAAAACTCCCCTACACAGTCAACATTTGAAACTGACACTGTCTCAAATCTGTTTTAAACGCAAATTCTTTCTTAAGCTAGTTTCTCTACTTATCTCTAAACTAATATAACAAGACTTAATTTTTAATATCCTTATAATTCCTCCTTTCGAACATATGGAGAGAGAAAAAAATCTCCTGTATGCTTGCTATTCTATGTAATGCTAAAGCTCTGCCTAACATTATTATACCCCCCCCCCCCAATAATCTTAACCATATGTTTATCTTAAAGTCCTATTCTTATTGCTACACCTTGTCTATGATAACCTGCACTAGGGTTATAAATCAAAGAAAAGAAAATTTCAATGAAAACAAAAATCAATGACAGCATACTTGCATAAATGCAAGTGCAAAACATAAAATTATAGAAATTCGAAATGCAAAATACAAAGTGTGAATTTTTGAAAAACTTGAAACAATAAAATATAGTTACCAAATAGGGAAGACTATATTTTATCTGGTATGTATTTAAGAGTTGACTGGGGGTTAGAGGAAAGCTATTCTTCTATTCAGCAGGGTCCAATAAGAATTAGGAAATGGTATTTAGTCATTTTCTGCCCTGACCATAACCCCTTTGGGGATTTTCTTGGCAAAGATACTGGAGGAGTTTGCCATTTCTTTTTACAGATGAGGAAACTGAGACAAACAGTTAAGGGACTTACTCAGAGAGTCATATAGTCATTAAATGCCTGAGGTTACATTTGAACTCAGAAGCACCTGACATGGTGCTTGTTACTCTATCCACTGTGCCACCTAGCTGCCTTTAGGGAGAATAGTGGTCCATAATTATATCTACCAAAGGAACAGGGTCTTTCTCCTTTTTCCCTTGCCTCTTGCCCCATGTCACATGTCACCTTGTCACTCCCCACAAACTCTACTATTTAGATTAGAACCCAATTCAGAAGGAACTAGGACTGAACCAGAATTTGAACCCATCATTAAGAGACAAGGGTTCTTTGTGATTTCTTACTATGAATGAAGAACCCCCTCTAGAGAAAATACCTTTTTCTGTCCACTCCACCTCACAAATGGTAAGTACCAGGATCCTGAAGTAACTAGAGAAATGTAAAAATGTGGTAGCATTCTTCATGCTTGATACATAGAGTAGGTCACCACTATACAATGAAAGCAACAACAATAATTCCATTAATGGAAAACTGGACAAGAACTAGCCTGTTATCAAGTGTTGACGTGAGGCCTCTAATTCATGTAAGTCCTAATTCCCCAACTTGAGAAGTTATTTCAAGACATCTTGAAAAGCTGTGTCCTCTTCTATGAGGGATGTGAGAGGATACAACTAGGGGAACATACATATGGAATGCCTTTCCTAATATGACCACGTGAGACACAAATGTTAAAGATATTCTTTTGTGGTTTTCTCCTTTGTTCATAAACACCTTGGTAGAGCGCTTACCTAAAAACAAGTGATCACTCATCCTCCACTTGGATAGTGCCATTGATGGCACTCGTTACCTCATAGGGTAGCCCATTTCACTTTTGGGGAGCTCTAAATATGCTTTACACACACACACACACACACACACACAGACTGACAGGTACACAGATAGAGACATTATTTGGCAACTGGTCCTCATCGTGACAAAATCTGCCTTCCTAAAAGTCTCATCCAGTGATTTTAGTTCTACCTTCTCTGCTCAAAAAGATTTAAGAATTAATTGTAAGATTAAAGAATTTATTAAGTACCTATTATTCACACATATAAAGAAATCCCTACTCAATGAGCTTATATTCTAATGGAGGAGACAATTAGTACATATATAAACAAATTCAGTCAACAAAATAAACAAATTTTGTATATATACAAAATAAGTGTATAAAGATGATATATAAAGCTCAAAATTAGTGACCCTATAATCCTTTGGGAAGAACAAGCCTAAGGACAGAGCCTGATGATATCATGACTCTTCTATAAGCAAGATCCCCATCCTCTTCCAAATGGAGAATTTCATGAGTAGCTTATTGGCCAGTTCCCCATTACAAGAGCACTAATTTTTTTTTTTTTTAAGCCTACTCCAAGCTTTCTTACAGGTAGCTGGACTATATTCTGCTGAGTGGCCCTAATTGCTCTATTTCTCAGGATCCTTCTAATCACTTAAGCTACCCAATTCACCAAGATTGAAAGGTTTTGCCAGGATAGTCTAAACCTCCTTGTGACCTACCAGACCTACACTCCACACTGATACTTTCTGACCTTAAGCAAGTCATTTTTTACTCCTCTGGTCCTTAGTTTTCTTATCTGTAAAAAGAAGAGATTGGACTAATTGATTTCCAAGTTTTTTCCCACCTCTAAAGTTTTTTAATACCTGTGACTTTTCCGCCTCTTTCTTCTCTTTCTCTTCTCTCTTTCTGTTCTCTCTTGCTTCTATTAAACAATCTATTTTCTACTTTCCCATAGTCTGAGGGCTTCAATTTTTCTGTATCATTTGTTCACTATCATAGTGTATAAAATTATTAAGATACAAATTATGGACAGCCCAAATGCTTTTGCCCTATAAGCAGGCTCAACCAGACCCTTGATACTTTGTACCTCACTTAAATCCAATTCATGGGCAAGTCATTACCTATTGGTTCTCTTAAAAAATGAAGAACAAGCATTTATTAGACATGACAGGTACACAAAACAAAAATCCAAGGTGCATACATTCTACAAGTGAGCTTACATAACTTCAGGAAGTGGGAAATAGCAATAATAACTAAAGACAGTTCCATTTGACTGGGTTTTAAATATAATATAAACATAATTAACCAGCATTTATTAAGCGCCTGCTATGTGACAGGTACGATATGATTAGGCACAGGATCTACAGAGTCAAAAACTAATAGTCTTTACTCTCAAGGAGGTAAAATCCTTTTAGGGAGACATAAAATGTGTATATACAAGTATATATAGGGTGTTCCAAAAGTCTTAGTGCAGTTTTAACCTACTAAAGCATACTGCACTAAGACTTTTGGGATTCTCTATAAAAGAAGGAGGGAGAGAGGGCACTAGCATAATAGTCTCTTTTACCCATCATTCTCTTGTCAAGTTGTGCAAACACTTTGAATCTTAAACTAAATAGGGAAAAGTTTAATCTACTTTCCTTTCTCCTCCCATCCACTTTCTGCTTTCTACTTGGTGAAATCTGAGACCTGCTGTTACTCTCAGCTATAATGGCAAATGGGAGTCTCTTGAGGGTGGTTTCATATGTACTGTCCTTTACTTTGTAAGAAAGGAGGAAAAGTCAGTTATAAAAAAAGTATATAGAAGAGTAAGTAAGGCTTCTGGCCCTCTAGAGTCATAAGATTATAGGTTTAGAGCTGGATGGGAACCTCAGAAGCCATTTTGCACATTGAGAAATTGACACTGAGAAGTGACTTTCCCAAATCACACATTAAGCGTCAAAACCAAGAGCTGGACCCACAACCTCTGATTCTAAACCCAGTGCTTTAGTCACTGCATCATGCTGCCTTGTCAAGCTTGGATTTCTAGCTTCTATTTCCTTAAACTTAATAGAGTTTAATTGCCTACAGCTGTAATTTGGTTTTGAGTGTCACTGGTGAGCACTCAGGGTTGATGAGTAGTCAGAGCAAAGGACCATTTGGTCTCTACTCTCCTAACTCCATTCACCTTTTCATGGAGACAGGCCTTTCTATCCCTGAAGAACCCTGCAATTAATTCCGTGCAATCACCTGCAGTGTATTTTTGTTCCTTGGATAAATTCCATTTCCTTTTCATTGTCTCATGCTGTTTGGTGATGTAACAGGACACTCATAGGAGGCTACTTTTAAAAGGAAACATCAGTGAAGGTTAGCAAATTACCATTCATGGTTCCATGAATGAGAAAGTCACAGGGGATGGCTGGATGAAATGCACTAGTATAAGTAATTACATGCTTGAAATTTGGGCTAAGTGGGAAGGAGGTTTGGAAAAGGATTTAAATAATTGTTTGGGATTAGATCACAGGGATTGGGGGGTGAGGGTGGATCAGAGCAAAAAACATGTGCTGTTAAAGACATTGCATAGACAAAACTCAATCTTACCCAGTCCTCCAACCTTTTTCTTTACCTATTCTTCCCTCCTTTGGTCCTCTTACCTCATCTCTTCTCAGATTTCTTTGCCCTGCTTTGAGAAATGAAAACCATAGGGTTTCTTGAAAACCTACATACTTTAGATGGTATACTTTCTCCTTCAGCTATGTTCTCTGATTTTTAAGCTGAGACTGCCAATAACAATCTAGAAGTTTATTCTGTCAGTAGTCAGTAGTCTTAAGTAAGATATCTTAAGAACAAATGTTACTAAACATTTACTATATTATGGTGACATCCCCATAAAATAAGTACTTATTTTTCCCCATTAAGTTCAATTTGAACAGATAATAACTATCATATAGTACTTTCCTCTATGTAAAATGAAGGGACTGGATGAAATATAAGAAGAAGAACCATTGCTATGTCCAGGTGGTCTAGGGTACTCCTCCTTTCTCCAGCTCTTGACCCACTCTCTTAGACTTAGTTCAGTCTGGGGAGATTCTGACTTCCAAAGGTAGAGGTTTCAGGGTCTTTCTTCTAAGACTCTTGATTCCTTATGCTATTATCCTAGAATCCCAGGGAAAATTCTTGAAAACTTAGATTTTACTCCTGGGGTCTCCCCAAAAGAAGGGAGTAGAAAGATACTTGATATATAGTATAAATCAGATATAGGACAGCTATTTATTTCCTACAGACAAAAGAAATATGTAATAAAGGATACTCACAGTAACTGATAACAATTGTTATATTCTCCTGGCATGTTCAAGTTGAGGCAATTTGAGGAAATGCTAAGTGAGCATTTCACATTTCACCTTAACTGCACTTTCCAAAAGATTCCCTCTAGATCTGTGTCTTCTTGTAAGCCCAACCCAAGGAATAGACTCCTTACTAGTATAGTGTTCCCTCACCTATCGTGGGAGTTACGTTCCAGAGATTCCCATGAAGGGTGAAAATCCGCAAAGTAGTGGTGTTATTTTTATTTATATTTTAAGGCTTTATAAACCCTTCTCACCTATAAACTTTTCCCACACTCTTACTAACCTCCAGTTACTGAGCCAATCAGCAATCAGGTTACAGAACACAGTGCTGTGGTTGGTCGCCTTTCATTCCATCAGCCAGTAGTGTACCCTGATAGGTGTAACTCCATGATACAGATTTAGATGTATATTTTTTTAAACCCATGATACAGTGAAGCCTCGATAATTGAACAGCGATATAGCGAGGGACGACTGTAATTATCTTATCCAAAAACACTGTAGTCGTTGCCTACACTTCTCATTCTTGTACTGGTGCATCGACTGAGGGACCCAAGATCTTCAGCCTTTTGATGTTTTGCCTCCAAAGCTAGAAACATCCATCTCAGGATCACTGTTTGTTCACCTATGCTCAGAGAAGAAACATGAAACGGAAAAAGCATCCTGAAACTTCCAGGCCCAGCTCAACGCTTCTATTCAAGCCCTCACTTTAACTGCCATGAACTCATAGCTGTCATTCTATCGAGGTTGGGAAGAAAACCATTTCTGGCTCTCGTCCCTCCAGACAAAGAGGAAAAAGAGGCAGAGGGCAGTGCTACTCCCTCATGAAAGTCCATTAAGCCAATGATTTTTCCTGTTCAGTGACCAATAAATGCCAATGGTAGCATACCAGGTATGTTAGCATCTTGAAAGTATGATTGGTGTATTGATATTGTATCTTATGTGTTCATATACCAGACTCATGGTCATGTTACTTATTGATTATTGTATTTCCAAATCTTCAATCCAAAGGACGGAGGAATCCCTGGGCAGGACAGTATTTGCCACAGAGTCCTAGCTCACACCTTTTTGGACCACGTTCCTTGCCAAGTCACATGTTTGTTTAACCTCCTCCTCTTTGATAATGTGATTGTCAATTGAGCCAGTGTTAAAGCCTCTGCCATGTCACATGTTCATTGGCTACCTCCCATTCCACATACCTAAACTCTTCAATAAAAGTTTGAGGGCACGTGTGGAGCTCCCTCTCAATTCCATCAGAGGGGCATGGCAAGATGTAGCCCATATTTTTAACTCCTTGTCTCTGAGTCTTTATTCCTTTGTCTCTCTCTTTCTCTCTTCTATCCATTTTCCCTCAGTTTCCAATCTCCTTCTCAGGTGTCCACCCACGAGAATTTTAAGATGTAACTACAGGAGGTTACACCAGCCCCACCTCATGACTGTGTCATATTGTTAAAGGTAAATTAATTTCCATAGAGTTTATCAATATTTACGTGAGTAAAAGAAGGCAGACAGATTGAAGCCTATTCTCCAGCTAGTCCCGTGGGCACTCCTCTCATGGCTGTCTCAGCCCACATCCTTTCCCCACCATGTCCAAGGGAATAGAGAGAGCATCCTTCCCTGTCTCAAACCTTTTAACCTCCCCCTCCCTTCTGGGTCAAACTCAATCATCTCCATATCAAGTACATGGGCCACAGTCCTGTGACCTGCCCCGGAGCCCGCGGAAGCAGGTCACACCCAAATGCATGATCCTGGGAGGGGGTTCCCTTCACCCAATATGGATCCCCAACAGTGCCAGGGAAACTCCAACATAAGGTCCATGACACAGCCCTTATTAGTGCCACCCATGTGACATATAAAGATATGACTCCCCTGTATACAAACACATTTTATTGCTACCACAACCCAGAGGTAGAAACCAGAGTCATTATCAACCCCATTTTATACAGGAGGAAATGGAGGCCCAGAGAAGTTGAGTGGCTTACCCACAACCACATAGATCGTAAATGATGGAAGGAGTCTTCAAAATCAAACTCAATTCTCTAATTGAGAATTGATTCTCCTGTTCTCTAAATCCAACCAGCCTTTTGCCATACCATGTTGCTTCAGTTGAAACAAAGTATGAACTCTCTTACTCTCCCAGAAACAAAGTTGCCTACCTTCATTGTTACTAGATTTACTGAAAGTGGTAATGACTCCTGGGGATTAGCCAATGGACATTTGTAAAAGTGGGATGGAAAAATAAAGCCACTGAACAGTTAGCTTAGGATTTAAAACATAGATTTAGGGAACATTTGGCCTAACACCTTAATTTTTTTAAAATAACCCTTACCTTCTGTCATGGAGTCAATACTGTGTATTGGCTCTAAGGCAGAAGAGTGGTAAGGGCTAGGCAATGGGGGTCAAGGGACTTGCCCAGGGTCACACAGCTGGGAAGTGTCTGAGGCTAGATTTGAACCCAGGACTTCCCATCTCTAGGCCTGGCTCTCAATCTACTGAGCCACCCAGCTGCCTTAACACCTTAATTTTACAAATAAGGAAAAGGAGACCTGGAGAAATAAATTACCCAGTACCACAAAAGTTGTGAGTAGTGGAGCCAGAATAAGTTTTTATTTTATTATAGAAATAATTTCCTTTTGGAAATGAATAGAATTAATATGACAACATTATATGATAATACACAGGGCACAGGAAGTAGGGAGGTGAGGGTTAAATATATTTCTTATTAGTTTGACAGCTGTATGGAGGCTAGATCAGAGAAGGGAAAGTCTCTTTCCACTAATCCATATTTTGGGGTATAGGTTTTGCAGGAATTCTGGGCCCTACTGACCCATATACTAGCTAAGGTTTGTTCTGAACTGAGTTGCTTGAGGCTATTTTGTATTCAAGCAGTCAGGAAATGATGTCAGCATCCTGAGCCTTTGGTCTCCTGAGCCAACCAAGTCTTGAGGATGGTCTTAATATCTTTTAAGTAAAAATTGGCTTGAATGGGAACAAAGTTAGATTATTATTCCTACGTAATACATTCTCTCCATGGCCACCTAAAACCCTGACCTTCTAGAAAGAGTTGTCAAGAAAGTACGATGACATAGACTGAAATTTTAAGTCTATTACTGGTGTGGATTGTGAAATTTAACCGATGAATCAAACTTTAAATGGTAGGGAGTGATCTAGACAACATGCTTTAAAAACATTTGAGGAGTGGAAACAAAGTGGCTTGGGGGATAGAGCCAGCCCTAGAGAGAGGAGGTCCTGAGTTCAAATGTGATCTCAGATACTTCCCAGCTGTGTGATCCTGGTCAAGTCACTTAATCCCAATTGCCAAACTCTTAATGCTCTTCTGTCTAGGAACCAATACTTAGTATCCATTACAAAGCAGAGGCCAAGGGTTTAAAAGGGAAAAAAACCCAAAAACATTTGAGGAGAGGGAAAGAAGGTTGTCATGGAGAGGGGGATGGATCTGAGGAGGGAGAGATAAGGGAAAGCCACAATGAAAAGATAGCATGGGTTGAAACTTTAAAGGAAGAGAAATATTCTGGGAGGCAGAGATAAGAAATACTTGTACCCCATACCGTCTATAGAGGATGTTCAACAGAGTCCATGGAAGCAGAAGAAGCAGAATGCTGGACATGAGTAGAGGAGGAGACCGCTTGAACCTGCTCACTAGAGCAGATTGTTTAAATTTCAGTGTGAACATTTACAGCTTGGAAATTAGTAAATGTTACAAATCAGAGCTTAATGTATTGTTTAAGAATTAAGAAAATGATGGAGAAAAATGTTGATAAAGTAGATTAAACTGAAAAATGTGTTGTGCATATATATATGCATATATATATATATATTTGGAGGGGAGCCTGTTGTTAAACATTTATAAGCATATCTAGCTAGTAGCAATGGTTTGGTTGAAATATAGAATAGGTGAAAATGAATAAAGCTAGAGATAGATTAGTGCCAGACTGTAGAGAGGCTTAAATGTTAGACTAATAAGTCTATGTATTATCCTAGAGGTAATAGGGAGCTCTAGAAGGTTTTAAGCTAGTAGGACAAAGGCAGCATGCTCTAGCCAAAAGAGCTTAGTTTAGAAAAATAGTAGACACATGGGCAGATAGGTAGCATAGTGGATAGAGTATCAAATTTGACCTCAGACACTTACTAGTTGTGTGACCCTGGCCAAGCCTCTTAACCATGTTTGCCTCAGTTTCTTTATCTGTAAAATGAGCTTGAGAAGGAAAAGGTGTCTTTGCCATGAAAACCTTAAATAATTCTGACATTTACTAAGTTTCTGACTATGTACAAGTAGGTCTTGGAGTCAATACTGTGTATTGGCTCCAAGGCAGAAGAGTGGTAAGGGCCATGCAAAGGGGGTTAAGTGACTTGCCCAGGGTCATACAGCTGGGAAGTGTCTGAGGCCAGATTTGAATGTAGGACCTCCTGTCTCTAAGCCTGACTCTCAATCCACTGAGCCACCCAGCTGCCCCCAAGTTTCCTCAAATGTATGAAGCTAAAATCCTATGGTATATACTCTGCAAAATTTTAATGTGCTCTATAGAAACCAACTCTTACTAGATTATGTATCTGTTGAGTGCAGCACAGCTTAGCCATATTTGGGAATACTTATCACCAGAAAGCTGGCTTAACCAAGTGGTGAATTATTTTGGCCATAGCAATTCATATACACAAAGGGACTGTAATCTGCCTTGGTTGAGTCTGTACTCAGACCGATGAAATCATGGAACCTTAAAGTATTTTTCCCAGTAAATGTTAGTGTATTTTTTCCCTCAAACCTTCCATGTAGAAACAATTTTTGGCTTTTGTTTTCTAACATTTTGCCATCCAAATTCTCTCGCTCCCTCACCTCTCTCCTCCCCAAGACAATATAGAACCTCAAAGTAGTAAAGCCTACTCCAAGGCGTATGGAATAGCTTTTATAGATATAGATGCTTTTTTATAGTTTTAGTTTGAGAAGTGATTTAATACTGAATGGATGAAAAGTTCTCAAACGAGATAACACATGCAAAATGCTTAAAGCATTATTTAAATGCAAACTAGGATTATTATTAGCTATTAAAGCTACTTCTTCTTGGGAAATGCCCCATCTTGCTCGGTCAGTTTGTTATTCAGTAAGCATTAAGAACCTACCATGTGCCAGGCTTTGTGCTAAGTACTGGGGATTCCAAGAAAGGCAAAAGACAGACTCTGGCCTCAAGAAGTTGACAGTCTAATGGGGGAGACAACGTGTAAACAACTGTTTACAGATTAGCTATATACAACATGGATGGAAAAAAGCCAACAGAAGGAAGGCACTAGAATGAAAGGGGATCTAGAAAGAAAAATGCAGGAAGGGACATTTTAGTTAGGACTTGAAGGAAGCCAGGAAAGGCCCAAACCAGAGATGTAGTCTAGTTCTGGAGGACAGCCAGGGACACTGAACCCCCAGACACCTCGAAAAATGTGTCCTGCCAGCTATGACTTTTTACCATTCTTAATTATTCAGTTGTGTCTTCATGGAGCAAAGGCAAGCTGGTGAGACTGTGGTGATCCTGTCCTTTCTGGCAACATAACTTAGTTTTTATCATGCTCTGTTTCTTCCTATAACCATTAAGTCAGTTTAATGCAGCCACACAGCAGCCAACCTGGTTTTCCCTGGGGCGGAGGATCTAATGTCAGTATAGCAAAATACAATTCACATTGAGTTGGATGCATTAAATCTTTTTACTTAGGGTCTTGTCAGGAAAAACCAATCTGTCTGCTATCGGTTGCCCTGAGAACACCCTTGCCCGAACAGTTGTGTGTGTGCACTGATAACAGAATGGGCTGGCACCTGCTGCTTAGGCACAATTGCCAAGGTCAAAGTCTCTGATCTCCTAAAACAATAACAAAAAGTGGATTATATCAGAATGTGACCTTTAAAAAAACCCTCCTCTTTAAAGGGTCAAGTTAACTGCAACAATAGAAAAGGAAAACGTGCTTAAAAATACACACATGTTCTTTTCCCTCAATTAACTCATTTTAATTTTCTTTCTACAAACATATCCAAAAGCCCCAGGAAAAGATGAACATATGGATTTTAGCAGCAGAAGTTACTCTGGCTCATTAAAATCCCAGGGATTCAGATCAGGGACACAAATGGAATGAGGAAATGTTTTCTAATAAAAGCAAAAATATCTATATCTATGTCTTTGTCTTTCTTTAGTAATTTAAAGACTGTCTCTTCATAAAGTAATTAATTAGTCAGGACAGCTCGGTGGCACATGGGAGAGAGCATCTGGCCTGTAGTCAAGAAGACCTGGGTCCAAATATGACCTCAGACACTTCTTACATGTGTTACTTTGATCAAGTCACTTAATCCTATCTGCCTAGCCCTTGCCCTTCTTTCTTAGGGTTGTTAACCAAGACAGAAAGAGAGGGTTAAAAAGAAATAGTCATTCAGCTACTTGGTACAGTATTGAGGCTAGAATCACTAAGACATGGCTTCAAATATAACTTTAAATACTTATTAGCTTTGTGACTCTGCAAGTCATTTAACTTCAGTTGCCTCATCTGTAAAATGGGAATAATAATAAACCCTCCCTCCAAGGATTGTTTTGAGGATAAAATGAGATAATATTTGAAAAAAGAATTAATATTAGCTATTATATTATTGTGTAATTGATTAACTGTTATTAATATTTAATTATTAATTATTAATAATAAAGAGGTTCAATGACACTCAAAGAATTAGCCAGCACAGCGCTCAATACCACCAAAAAGAAAAATTTTTTTCCTTTGGACTATGGCCCTAGTGCTTACAGATTACTAGTATAATAGACATGGCCAATAAGAGAAGTCCTAGGGCATGATTGCTCAGGGTGCTTGGGTTCAGAGGGCAGTGCTCCTAGGAAAAAGTTCCAGACTTCATTTCCCAGGATATCTGGGTACAGGGAAGTTTTATCACAAGAGGAGGATTCTGACGCATTATAAAAGTGTGAAAAAGGTGGGAGGTGAAAATACTGTGGTAAGATGCTTCAGTTGGTGTAAGCAAGGTGACAAAGATGTGTGCAAAACTCTTACGACATCTTCCAGTCCAGGAGTTCTGGCAGAATCCTGACAGCCCCACAGAGAAAGCCACAGTGTCTGACTGCACCAGAGAGATTTCAGCAGAATGAAAGATTGTCAGCTGTAGGGAGCAGAGAGAGAAATAGAGGCACGGATACTCATGCTTAAAATGTTTTCTAGCTTTGACAGAGGGCAGATTTCACAAAAGTCTAAACACTATGGGAGTCTATAAGAGACTATATTCATTTGTGGATTGGGACTGAGAGTCTTTTTGGCTCACTTTTCTCTCTTCCTTTGTAATTCTTAGCCAGTTAAGTAGTTTGCTATTTCATTTACAATGATTCTTGTTTAGCTACTGGAGAACTAAGCTTGAGCTTAATTTTGTTTTATGTAATTACCTTCTGTCTTAGAATTGATAACAGGTATTGGTTCTTGGGCAAAAGAGTGGTAAGAGTTAGGCAACTGGAGTTAAGGGACTTACAATAAGTCTGAGGCCACATTTGAACCCAGGACCTCCCATCTTCAGACCTGGCTCTCTATCCATCCACTGAGCCACCTAGCTGCCCCTGATCTTAACTTTAGAGGTCTGGTGACAAGTTTGAATATATATGTAACAACAGATTCTCAGGCTCCCTTTGTGGATAGATTTGTGATGGAAATGGGATACCTGAGCAGATAGATGCTCCCCCAGAATCACCAGTTTACCGATGTTTTGTCTGGAAGCTTTTAAGGAAGGGAAGTTTGTCTAGCTTTTGTAGAAGGAAGTGCTCCTGGAGAGTCAAGCTTTCTGGGACTCGCCAAACCTCTCCTGATATTCTGCAGCTGGACAAAGGCACTTGGAAATGCCTGTGCCATTTGATTAGAGGAAGAAGAGTCAAATCTGGCTTCAGGTCAATGATCATTTAAGTTATTTTGCTTTCTGGTCAGGTTCCCTCATCCCACCCCCGACTCTCCAAACCCTACGTAGCCTATCTGTCCTGTGTCTAACGGGAAACAGTCTAGTGGCAAATCAAGTCATTGCCTGGTTGGTAGAGAGTTTCAATGAAGCTTAAACACTTTAGACTTATGACTTTTGTTATCACCAGCTGGGGTGAAATGAGATGGGACAATTTCTAATGCAAAGGAGAGACTATAATAGAGAGCCAATTATATATCTATAATGTTATATACATGCCCCTCGACCTTGCTGACAAAAGCTCTTGAGACAAATATGAGGCTACTTAACCCAAGATAAGCCCACCAGGTGGTGTTTGTACTCCATAGAACTAAGTAAGGTTACCCCTTAAATCTCTCTTACATATGGTGCAAGTTGGATGACCAAACTCTTCTAGTCTGTTTTTCCCAGAAGCCCCCAAAACCAACTTTGGTGAGATATCCCCAAACGGATTCATTCTGGGATGGCATCTGCTTGAATTTCCCTTCTCCAGGGGAATGTTAGGCAAGGGATAGAACTCAGAAATTCAAGATTGCATTGAAGATATCTCCAAGTCCAAAGATCATTTGATTGGGATATGTATTAGACTATCAAAACCCAAACATCTATTGAAGGCTCCATCTAAGGAGACAGCAAGGAGAGTGCAAAGTGTGCTAGCTCAAGAGATCTAAATTCAAATCCTATCTTTGACAATTACCCTGAACAAATCAAACCTCTATCAGCTTCCTCTTCTATAAAATGGAGACAATAACTACACTGGTACTTAAAGGATTGTTGTATTTTGTAAACCTTAAAGTATAGTATAAATTATGCTAGCCTTGTGAGCTTTGATAATATTCACAGTGCCCTATTCTAGAGTATTATTAAATGACAATATTTTTCCCAACAGTTCCATTCTGGGAAATAAGAATTTGGAATGAGAATTGGTAGGATTTTCCTTAAGAACAAGAAAAACCAATATGGCTTCTTTTCGAATCTCAGTGCAAAAATACCAATTTTGTCTCCTAGCTTTTCCTCCAGGTTAAATTCTAGGAGATATTCTACACTACTGAATGTTTTGAAACCACAGAATTGTTCCTGCCCAATAACTGGTTAATTCGCATGAGAGGTAAAGTCATCTTTTCATGTTGGAAAATGTCATAAAAGCAGAGGGCTTGAGGTCCCTTAACCCAAGATCACAGGAATATAGAAGAGCTACAAACAGGAACAAGAGGCAAAACAACCAGCTCTCTGAGGGAAGAAAATGATACCAATAACACATTTTTTATTTTAACATTACCTTCTGTCTTAGAATCAGTACTGTGTCAATATTGGTTCCAAGCACAAGAGCAGTAAGGGATAGGCAATGGGGGGTTAAATGACTTGCCCAGGGTCACACAGTTAGGAAGTGTCTGAGGCCACATTTGAACCCAGGATCTCCCATGTCTAAGCCTGACTTTCTATCCACTGAGCCACCTAGTTGACCCCCAGCAACATACTCTTAAGTTCCCCACTGCATTATTAATATTTTACCCATCATTTTTTAAGGACAAAAAAAATCATGAAATAATAAATCAAACCATGACTTATAGTTTTAACTAACTTCAAAAGTGAAAATGACCACACTGAAAATTTAACCATTGGCCTGTACAATCTGGCTCCAGCACACCTCTGGCCATAAAGGACCTTAAAGATGATCTATTTCATTGAACCAATGCGAAAACTGAGACCCAGAGAGGTTAGTGACTTATCTAAGGACATACACATAGCAGAACCACAATCTGAACCAAAGTCTTCTGATTCCAAATCTGTGTCTTTTTCTATTATAGGACCACAACTGGCTTCCTATCTTCCTTAGCAAGGGGAAGTTGTTTTTTAAAAGCAGAGGAAAATAAAATAAAAGCAGAGAAAGAAGTAGGGAGAGATTCCATAGTC
Organism: Monodelphis domestica; assembly: GCF_027887165.1. Lineage (NCBI taxonomy): Eukaryota > Metazoa > Chordata > Mammalia > Didelphimorphia > Didelphidae > Monodelphis > Monodelphis domestica. The sequence goes on from NC_077227.1 coordinate 269,493,706, forward strand.
TCCTTATAATTATTCCAGTGTTGATCAAAGTCCCACTACAAGAAAGCTTTTCTGAATAAATAAATTAAATAATTCCCTGGGCAGTTTGGGCTCATTTCATCTTATTTTGAGAGCAGATGGCTACTCTTCTGGGAAAAAATCCCTCACACAATTCAAAGATGATTACATAACAAAAATTCTTTTCACTCTTCTCCAGACTGAGGAAGCTTGATTCTTTTAATCTTATTCTCATAATTCTTACTTTCTATTTTTTTAATCATTTAAAATTTTTTTTCCACTTAATTTCAAATTCTTCCTCTGTCTCTTTTACTAAGAACTCCAGAAGTGCATATACCATTCTAGTAAGGTTCTGACTTTCAAAATAAAGGGCATTTATATCTTTCTGGATATTTTTATGGAGCCATTATTTGATTGATTCCCTCCATCAATGCAAAGTTTTCATATTCTCTGAAGTTCTTATCCTCTCTTCTTCTCTTTCTTTCTTTCTTTCTTTCTTTCTTTCTTTCTTTCTTTCTTTCTTTCTTTCTTTCTTCTTTCTTTCTTTCTTTCTTTCTTTCTTTCTTTCTTTCCTTCTTTCTTTCTTTCTTTCTTTCTTTCTTTCTTTCTTTCTTTCTTTCTTTCTTTCTTTCTTTCTTTCTTTCTCTTCTTTCTTTCTTTCTTTCTTTCTTTCTTTCTTTCTTTCTTTCTTTCTTTCTTTCTTTCTTTCTTTCTTCTTCCTTCCTTCCTTCCTTCCTTCCTTCCTTCCTTCCTTCCTTCCTTCCTTCCTTCCTTCCTTTCTTCCTTTCTTCTTTCTTTCTTTCTTTCTTTCTTCTTTCTTTCTTTCTTTCTTTCTTTCTTTCTTTCTTTCTTTCTTTCTTTCTTTCTCTTCTTTCTTTCTTTCTCTTTCTTTCTTTCTTTCTTTCTTTCTTTCTTTCTTTCTTTCTTTCTTTCTTTCTTTCTTTCTTTCTTTCTTTCTTTCTTTCTTCTTTCTTTCTTTCTTTCTTTCTTTCTTTCTTTCTTTCTTTCTTTCTTTCTTTCTTTCTTTCTTTCTTCTTTCTTTCTTTCTTTCTTTCTTTCTTTCTTTCTTTCTTTCTTTCTTTCTTTCTTTCTTTCTTTCTTTCCCTTATCATCTGTCTTAGAATCAATACTGTGTATTGGTTCCAAGGCAGAAGAGCAGTAAGGGCTAGACAGTTGCAGATAAGTAAATTGCTTAAGGTGTCTGCTAGGAAGTGTTTGAGGTCAAATTTGAACCTAAGACCTCCTGTCTCTAGGCCTGGCTCTCAATCCCCTGAGCCACCCAGTTGCCCCTGTTTTTCCTTTCTTGTTAGATGATGGACTTACCTCACTTTCTGGTTACGTCTGCCCTTTATCATGTCTTTTATTACACTTCTCATGAATAAATCAATTTGCATGATGTAGCAGTCTACTTATTCCCACCATGTTTTTTTACCTTCTTCACTGGGCTATTTGTGATCATAATTCTTCTGAGATTGCATGGCCTATGACCATAGAATGGGGAAAATTTTGCAGTTAGAATAAGATACTTTAGCAATGAGGAGTCTGAAGTCATTGAAATTATTGAGATCATTGAAAGCATGAAGCATTTCCCCAACTGAGATCTAGCTTGTTTACTAGCTTATGGGTTTCCAGTGCCCATTCAAGAGGATGGGCAACATACATTTTTCATCTGCTTTTATTTTACTGGGTGGTTAGATCAGCAGTTCTCAAAGTATGGTCTGGGGGATCCCTGCTGATCTCTGAGACACATCCAAGAAGTCCTTAAGGTCAAAACTATTTCCATAATAACACTAAGATGTTTTAATTTCCAATACAGTAAATATTGACAGGTAACACATATGCTAAATATGGATAGATATCATACATATAAGGGAAGCTCTTTGAAGGGTCTTTGAATGATCTTTAAGGATGTAAAGGAGTCCTGAGACCAAAGAGTTTGGTCAATTCATCTGGATATAGTTATAAATAATCCCAGATCATTGTGTATTTTGGAGGTATGGGGGAATGAGAAAAGGTTTTGCCAGTTTTAGTCTAATAATGAGTGAATAATATTTTGTCTTGTCATTATTAAGCTTTCCTAAGCATCAATAAGTATGTGAGGTAGTTAGGTTGTACCTAGATAGAATACTGGGCAAGAGTCCAGCAGATCTGAGCTGAAATCTGACCTCACACACACACACACCAGCCATGTGACCTTGGGCAAGTCACTTAACCTCAGTTTCCTCATTTGTCAAGTGGGGATAATAATTTTTTTTCTTGCTTAGCCATTTTTCAGTCGTATCTGATTTCAGATTCTGGATTCAGATTCAGATACTGGAATAGTTTTGTCATTTCCTTCTCCAGTTCATTTCATAGATGAGGAGACTGAGGCAGACAGGGTTAAGTGTCACACAGATAGTAAATGTCTGAGGTGGGATCTGAATTCAGGTCCTCTTGACCCGAGACCCTCTGTTCTATCCACTATGCCACCTAGATGCCCCTGAGGATAATTATGACACCTACATTTCAGGATTGTTGTGAAATTCAAGCAAGATAATATTTGTAAAATGCCTACACAATATTAGCTCATAGCTCTTCATATATGCTAGCTATTATTATTATCTTTTAATCAAACAATTCCTATACCTTCTTGCATCTCCCATTTACAGATGATTAACCACCTGCAAGCATATTGCATGATTCCTGTGTACTTGAAATAACTCAGCTGAATCTAAAAGTTGGGTCAGTGTTATGAACTATAAAATCAACAGAACCTTTGACATTTCAGATATCACCAGGATATAGAAAATTGAATTTCCACTTTGATGTTTACCTCAGGACTATCACTATTATTTATCATCATAGTCAAAAGCATAAATAAACTAAGACAAGAAAATATCTTTTGGCCGAGGAAGCTCAGATTTGGTTTCTTTGTTGATTAGAGGAGAGGCTTGACATCTGAATGACTTTTTCTGTCAAGGAATCTCTTTTTAGTGTTCATTAGCAATCATAAGAGCAAAGTAAAGTTGTAGTTTTCTGTTATACTTATATTAGTTTGGCAGATAGATTTAGAAAATGAATCGTGATGCCTGAGTCTGAGTCACAAAGAATTCCTATTCCAATTTATACTTTACATTTGCAGAATGGAAACATAATTCACTAGCATGGTACACACCCCACAGATTCCTCTATTGAGTAGAGAAAAACTCCAAGCCTTTTCAATTAATCACCTGCAGGTAGACCCAGTGCTGACAGCAAATCTAGTATCCTAAGGAGACCTCAGGCCAAAGGGAGAAAAGGAAAAATAAATTCTAAAGAATAAGCAAAGATATAAGAATGAGAGCAGCTAGATGACACAGTGGATAGAGCATTGGGCTGGAGGCAAGAAGATCTGAGTTCAAATCTAGCCTTGGATACTAGTTGTATAACTCTGGGTGAATCATTTAATCCTGTTTGCCTCAGTTTTCTCATCTGGAAAATGTGCTTGAGAAGAAAATGGCAGACTATACCAGTATCTCTGCCAAGAAAATCCCAAATGGAGTTCCCAAAAAGTTGAACACTACTGAAAAAAAAGACTAAACAGCAACTGTAAGGAAATCTACTTGTATGAAGGAAGAGAGAATAGTTTAAAAAAAAAAACAACCCAAGGTTATTCACCAATGAAGATCTTGTGAACCTATGGTGTTAGATATTAAATATAATGGATATTTCCTACTGCACAAGAAACAAAGAAATCACCATGAAATTTTTTTTAAACTCTTACCTTCTCTCTTGGGATCAATACAACGTATTGGTTCCAAGGCAAAAGAATGGTAAGGGCTAGGCAATGGGGGTCAAGTGACTTGCCCAGGGTCACACAGCTGGGAAGTGTCTAAGGCCAGATTTGAACCTAGGACCTCTTGTCTCTAGGCCTGACTCTCAATCCACTGAGCCACCCAGCTGCCCCCGAAATCATCCTGGATTAACTATAGACTGCACTGAATTTTTGCTTGTGGTTGTCTCCCAGAGGTCATCCAATGTGTGTGGAAAAGCAAAAGAATCATCTCTATTGAGAATCATTCAAAATTCAAGTTTTGCTGATGGTGGAATGGTAGGAATATTACTATAGGAAAGAGCACAAGCAGTTGATGTCTTCTTCAGAGAGCAGCAATGGTGAAGTAAAGGAAATAAGTTTTGTCAAAGTTAACTCATAGATCTTGGCATATAGTTGAAGAGTAAAGCTTGGGTGGCCCAAGGCAAAATTCAGTTATGTGTTCCTAACAGACAGACCAGTAGTCATGATGTCAAGGTATTAAGAAAAGCTTTCAAGGAAGCTTCTTCTGGAACTGGGAATATACAATGTGATTGGTGGGTTGGGGCCTCTGTTTCTCTTTGTTTCTATTCTACCATGCTAAAAGTACAACTATGGATTTGCTGAGTCAATTCCTGAATGTCTCCTGGAATGAACTAATCATCCCCAAATAATTTCAAGTCAAGCAATTGAGCAATTTGTTGAAAATTTCCTATGTGTCCAGCATATTGCTGCTGCCCCTGCTACTGCTCCTCCTCCTCCTCCTTTTCCTCCTCCTCCTCCTCCTCCTCTTACTAGTTAATATAGTGCTTATTATGTGCTGGATGGTGCAGTGGATAGAACACGAGATCTGGAGTTAAGAAGACTCATCTTCATGAGTTCAAATCAGGCTTCAGACTCTAGTTGTGTGATCAGAGGTAAATTGATTAATCTCAGTTTCCTCATCTGTGAAATGAGTCAGAGAAGGAAATGGCAAACTATAACAGTATCTTTGCCAAGAAAAATCCAAATGGGGTCATGAAGAGATGTGACTGAAAACAACTGAACAACAAATCTGGATAGTAGAATAGATACTAGAAAGTAAAATACAAGAAGAATGGAAAGGCCAGATTATAAAGAGGTTTAAATTTCAAACAAAGTACTATGTATTTGATCATGGAGGCAACAGAAAACCATCAGATTTTATTGAGTAGAGTGGATAGCATGTCAAATTTATGTTCTAGAAAAATCATTTTGTCAACTACCTATAACTGTAAAAATTAAAATTAATATACAATAACTCCAAATATTATATTTTATAAGATTTATTACTAATCACTAGAAGTAACAAAATGTAACCACGTGCCCATGGCTGATCTACCTGCTCAAACAGCCTGCTCCACCAAAACTGCAACCTAAGAAGGAAAAAGGCTAACCATGGAAGACCACCCAATTTATCTCCTGTCTATATCATCACATAACAACAGGAAGTCAGTGGGCTCCTGGGAAATGTAGTTCAAAGGCACAAGATTCCAATTACACATCCCCCCCCCCCACCCTCATAACCCCAACTTCCTCACCCCTCCCCAATCCCCCTGTGGGGAAAATTGCACAGAAAGGGTTTGGAATGTTGGAGAAAAGATTAACAAAGAAGGCAGTTGGAGGGGGGGAAGGGAGAGACTGGGGAGAGTAACATTTGCTCTCCTGAGGACTCTTTCCTGGACCTGGGGACTGGAAGGAGCTCTCTATACCTCTCTGGATAGAAACTACCTCTATTCTTGGGATTTTTCCCAACTGTTTTCTCTACCTGGATTCTTGTGGATAGTGCCATTGAACTAAAGGATTTAAGGGGAGCTGCTTTAACTGTAATGCTGGTCTTTAGGGGCATTAGCCTGAAGAGACAGGCTAACCAGCTCTGAAAGTCAGAATTTCTTTTACTCTTGCTGTCTACTGCTAAAGACTTTGAACTTAAGAAAGCTTGCATAGATATAGTGTAGAATAGGAATATAAGAAATGCTCCATAAGCCTGGGAGGCCTGGATTCATCTCAAAAGCTGAGAGAAACTTGAAAACCAATCTGTGCTAAGGTATAGGGCAATCCCTACTTCCCTCTATCTTGATACCTTCCATTCTGGACTTGTTATTAAATCATCTTTAGTTAAATAAATGCAGTCAGATGATCTTTGTAAGGGTGTGGGGGGCTTGAAGAGAGAAAGGGCTTCTTAGGGGAGAAGGTTCTATGTAGCCTCAAGTTACACTAAATCTTGGGATGCCTATCAGTGCCTCTCCCCCTTTTCACCCTGATTTAATATCTGTAAGTAGAGTTTTTTCTTAGACCCCTGAGATCACTTGGAAGACTAGTCTCTCCAATGGATCTTGTAAACATAAACAACTTTAAAATTATAATAATTTGGGGATAAAAGCAAAAGAGGACAAAACCAATGATTGCTAGGCTCATTGACACAAAGCCAATTAGGGGGAAGTCCCCTTCAGCATAAGAGTATACATAACAATACAAATGCATTCAACCCCCCACAGTTAAAGTCACTGCATCCCAAAGTTCACTGTGGATCTTCTGGTGCAAGTGTGTGGTTTCTGAAGGCATCTTCCTGGTGCCTTCTCCAAACAATTCACTTTTTGGATTCAGGGAGGTAGCATGTTTCTTATCCTAAAATTACTCTCAAAAAGAATTTAAACTTTGTATTATAAGATAATTACACATTCCCCCTTGAGGAGGATGGTGATAAACACAGATATCACTCAGGGATTTATGGCTATGAGGTATAGGAATCAAAGGGCAAAAGAAAATAAAAAACATTTAAAAAATCCAAATAAAATAAAAAACAACTTGTGGATGAAATGTAAAATATCATCATTTTATAAGTAAAAATTCTAAGTAAAGAAAAAATAAACCTATAACAGGTCCTTGAATCAGGGCCAAATTAAAGTAATTTCTGTCCCACAAGTCAATAGGAGAAAATGCAGTAATATTGCACTTACCCATTGGCAGCCAAGACTACAGGAAGTTGTCATATTATAAGAGAGAATAAAGGACTAGATTCTTATGTGAAAGGGAAGTGCCATTCTCTGGTCTGATTTTACTTGCACTCTCAGGGATAGCGGAAGCCAGGATGATAGTTAAACTGTGCTTTTCTGAATATGGGACAGGGAAGGCCTGCGTCTGACATATGTCAAACAATCATAACCTCGAATCTCAAACAAGCCCTCTGTCGTGGCACAGATTCTCATCAATCCTACCAGGATTAGTTTGGTCCTTTTTTGACCGTGTACTTCTAGGCACTGTGCATTCTCATCAATCCCATTGGGATTAGTTGGTCTCCTTGACCTTGTGCTTCTTTGCACTATATGATGGCTCTTTCGTTTCCTTCTCCTGGAATCAGATACAATCATTAATCACAATCCGATAACATTTATCAGTAAATGGCAGGTTTCCATAGTCTAAAGCTTTTGGGTATGCATTAACATTATATCAAATATATATTAAAATTATATTACTGCAGAATAAAAAAAAGATAAATATTGATTATGTATAACTTAAGTTCAAGAAATAAGAAGGGGAAAGAATCAATTATTCTTTTAAAAATAAAAGGAAAAGCAATAATAAAATAAAAATTCAGGAATTCAATGTGTTCCCCAAAACAATGTCCACTTGTCTATGGACTTTTATCTCCAATGCATTTGACAGGATACAGTCAATCAGTTTCAATAGAAGGTACTCTCTTTACATGTGAGCAATGAATTCAAGAATTCTTTTCTCCAATTTTTATAGCTGTTGGAGTTATTAACAATATTTGAAATAGACCTTCCCAGGAAGGCAGAGTTACTCCAGTATGCTGAAAATTCTTTATGTACACCTTATCTCCTAGGTTCAGGTCATAAAGTGAAAAGTCTATTGGTCTGCTTGTACTGCAGCTCCCAATTCATGGAATTCACACAGTTTGTGCTGCAATTCAATTAAAATGAATATATAATAACTCCAAATATTATATTTTATAAGATTTATTACTAATCACTAGAAGTAACAAAATAAAACCATGTGACCATGGCTAATCTACCTGCTCAAACAGCCTGCCCCACCAAAACCATGACCCAAGAAGGAAAAAGGCTAACCATGGAAGACCACCCAATTTATCTCCTGTCTATATCATCACATAATGACAGGAAGTCAGTGGGGTCCTGGGAAATGTAATTCAAAGGCTCAAGATTTCCAATTACACATTACTGCCTTTAAATTTCCTCTATCTTTAAACATTTCTCACTACATCCCACTGCCCCTACTATCATTCCATATCTGTCCTCCCTTTTTTAGTTCTCTATATTCAGCGACTATACATCTTTCCTTCTTATTTTCTTTTTTCCTTGATTTTGGCTTCTAACCTCATCACTCAATTGAAACTATTCTCAACAAAGTTGCCAACAATCTCTTAATGGCCAAATTTAATGGTCTCTTCTTAATTTTCCTCCTTGACGTCTGTTTAGTCCTGTTGAGTATCTTCTCTTTAGTACCCTCTTATCTCTGGACATTCATGATTACACTATCCTGGTTCTCCTTTCACTTATCTGACCGCTCCTTTTCAATTTCCTTTGTTGACTCATCATCCATGCTATCCTTTCTAAGAATAGGTGTCTCCCTCTGTCTCTTACCCAGGTTCCTATCCTGGGCTTTCTTCTCTTTTCTCTCTCAACTTTGTCTCCCTAAATGACCTGATCACATCCCATGGGTTAAATGATCATCTTTCCTATAGGTGACTACCCAATCTATATATTCTGCTTTTGTCCAACTCATGAGCCCAAATCCACAATCACAAACTTCCCTGACATTTTGATCTGGAGATTCCATGGGTATCCCAAATTTAACATGTCCAAAATAGAACTCATTCACTAACAATACCGCTCCACTGTCCCACCCCAACCTATTCAATTTCTAACCCTTCCTATTAATTTCTTCTTTAAAAAAAAAACAAAACACCTTATCTTCTGTTTTAAAATTGACACTAAGTATTGGCAGATTATCTTGGCAGTTGATTCAGAAAAACTCAAAAAAATATAGTTGGGAGAGAATTCTGTCTAGCACCTCAAAAATTATGCTCTACATTGGATCATGACATATGGGGATATTGTATTGAGAGATAACAAGGCATAATAGATTGTGTATTATACTCAAGTTAGAAAAGCCTCAGTTCAGATTCTATCTCTGACAACTAGATAATTGTAGTCAATTATATTAAACTTTTATTAAATTCTAACCTTTACTTTCCTTCCTATGAAACAAGAATAATAATACCACTGGTATATATACACCTCTTAGGATTATTGTGAGGTTCAATCAAGATAATGTGTATAAAGTGCTTTGTGAACTTTAAAGTGTTCTATAAAAGCCAGTGGTTTCTATAGTTATAACCTTTAATGATTGACAAACATACACTAGTTGGACTTGAACTTAGGAACATTCTAGTTCAACCCATGAGACCAACTGTAGTGGTGCTTAGGAAACAATGAAATTCAGAGTAATTACCCAGAAACTTGGAAGCTTTCTATTCTGGGACAAAGTTCCTGTAGATATAAATAAACAAGATTCGCGTCATTACAAGTGATAATGCACAGATCATAAAGCTTTTCTATTAACTTATTACAATGAAGGAAGGGAAGGGATGGGAGTGGAAGGGAAAGGAAGGAAGGGAAGAAGGAAGGAAGGGAAAAAGGAAAGAAGGAAGGATGGATGGATGGATGGATGGATGGATGGAAAAGGAGGAAGGGGAGGTAAAGAAAAGGAGAAAGGAAGAGAAGAAGGAAAGAAAAGGAGAAAGGAGGGAGTGGGGAGGAAAGGAGGAAGGGAAGAAAAATGGAAGGAAGGAAGGAAAGAAAGAAAAGGAAGGAAAGTTGGTAGGAAGGAAAGAAAAAGAAGGTGGGAAAGAAAAGGAGAGAAAGAAGGGAAGCAGGAAGGAAGAGAGGGAAAGAGAAAGGAAGGAAGGAAAAATGGAAAAGATGGAAAGTAGGAAAGAAAGAAGGAAAGGAAGAAAAAGAAGGGGGGAAAGGAAGGAAGGACAGATAAGAAAGAAAGAAGGAAGAAATGAAAAAACCTAGACCATGTAGGGCTGTGAATATGATTGCAAGGCTGATCCACCTAGTCCATTCAGTAAGTCAATCAAAAGCATTTATTAATGCTCTTTAAAATTTTTTATTTATCAATTTAATTTATTGAGGGTTTGTCATGTTTTAAGACATTGTGCTAATTATTGGTAACGTGAAGAAAAGGCAAAAACAATAATAATAACAACAACAAAACAGTGCCTGCCCTTAGAAGCATTCATTCTAATGGAGAAGTCAATATGCAAATAAGTGAGTATATAAAAGAAATATACAGAGTAGAAGGAAGGTGATCTCAGAGGGGAATCCAAAAGTCTCTAAGGAAGCCAAGGAAACTAAAAGATGGGAATGAAGGGGCAGAGCATTTCAAGTCATATTTGTTCTCTCAGTATCCATGCTGCACTTTGTTCTCTTTCCACTTTGGGTGATCAGGAGATAGCTGTTGTACATTATGTACCTCTGTGTGATACATTATCTATTAGCTTCCATTATTTCCATTATGGGCAAGTAGTTGGGAAAGTCAGGCGATTACAGAATTTGGGAATTATCATCTGATAGACTGTGTCACCCCATTGGGAAAATTTGAAATGCTCATGAGGAAGCAAAACAATGGGGGCTGTTAATGTCTTTGTTGTATCTCAGAACAAAGAATGAGAAAAAGACTTTGGAAGTTTTTTTTTAAATGATTAAGTATTTCTCTCCTCAGTGAGGCTAAATTACACTACGTGTATTCTTTCTAGCATTTACTATCCAGTTACAAATGTTCCATTGTGCATTCTTCAGGTAAAACAGGGGAAATGGAAGCAAGCAATATTCAGCCAAACATAGTCTTTCATTTTTCTATTAATGGACCAGATCAGACTTCATCTTTGTACAAAACAACTAGTTTGAATATTGATTTACTCAGAAACAGAATCTTTTTTTTAAAGCACTATTTTTTTTTAAACCTTTCTATACTTCTTTCTTTTAAGCTCCTTCTCCCTTTTAATCTTCAAAGATTGATTTACAAATGCCTTGTGGCATTCTGAATGGAGAAATGTTTCCACCACAGAAAGCTAAACAGAACAGTCCTTACAGGTGACATTCTACTATAAAGCTTGACCATAGTTGGGATAGTGGTGGAATCACATATTGAAGAAGGAACAAAGCAGTTTTAAGAGTAATAGATTAACCAGCTCTCTGTACTGTTTTCATCCCTGGACACCAAGAGGCAATCACTAGGGTAGCCTCCCTCCATATCCAAACACTAGAGGGCTCCAGTGTTTCTTTGGAATTCACAAACATCAAAAACTAAACTAAACTAAACTAAAACAAGTAAATTGCACAGAGGAAAAATAGATGTAATGTTTTCACAGTGAAGCTAAATGGCAGAGATGAGAATAAGGTTACTGGGAAAAATATGTTGTGACTTTGCTAAATAGTAAGAGTGAGAAGATTTTTACCGGCTCTAGTTCATCATTCCCTCTCCTCTCCCCTCCCAAAGGTCCCTCTATCTTCAGTATGGGCAATAGAAGTATTTTAAGCAAATATTCCCAAGAAGAAATGTTGTGGAAGACTCAGCATAGAATAAAGAATAGAGTGATATACTTGGCCAGGAAGACCTGGGTTCTAATTCTGACTCTGATACTTCCTAGCTAAATAAATGACATAATCTCTATGAAATATAGGTATCTCTGTAAGACTATTAAAGTGGTGGGTGGACGGAATTCCCACACGTATGGAATCACAGGTCCTGGAATACTGACAAATTTGCAAAAGTAGAACAATTGGCAAGTATTTGCAATGCCTCCATATAGGCAATGTGACAGTGGAAATAATGGCGGATTTGGAGTCAAAGGCCATGGACTCAAATTCAGCTCTCCTCTTGGACCTTAGCTTCTTCTTTCTCCTTCTTTTTCTTCTCCTCCCTCTCCTTCTCTTCTTCCTCCTCTTTCTTCTTGTTCTTTATCTTTCCTTACCTTCTGTCTTAGAATTGATGCCAAGTATTGATTACAAGACTGGAAAGTTTAAGATGTGGCTCAGCCTTCAAGGTTTATTAGCTAACTGGGAAAAACCAACACTAATATGAACAAACTAGAGAAAAAAGATTCGGAGCTAAAATGTGTGGCATAGATTCAAAATACAATTAGATGATGCGATAGACCTTGGGTTGGTCTATTGAGTCAGGAAAACCTGGGTTCAAATATAAACACAGCCACTATCTGCATGATCCCTGGCAAGTAATTTAATCTCTGTTTGCCTCAGTTTCCTCAAAAGTATAATGACGATAATAATAACAATTCACTTCCCAGGTTGATGTAAGGACCAAATGTGATAATATTTGTAAAAAATGTGTAGCACAGTACCTAGCAAATAGTAGGTAGGCATTGTGGATCTGGATATTTTATTGTGACTGCAATAGGTGTTCAGAGAAGGAAGAAGTCAGTGTGGATTTGAGGGATCAGGGAAGGCTTCTTAGAGGAGCTAGAGATTCAAATTTCAGACTTAAAGGAGAAGGAGATTAAGATAGACATTAAAAAATGATATGGAAGGCATTTAAGACTGTGAAAACAGTATAAGTAATGAATGTGTGTGTAAAGTGTATGTGTGTGTGTGTGTGTGTGTGTGTGTGTAGAAGTGAAAAAGAGACGACCTTGATTTGATAACAAGTTGTTTCCTTTCAGTAGCTCCTTGATGGCAAGGACTATTTTTCATTTTGCAGTGCCTAGCAGTGCTTTGCACTTAGTAGGCACTTAATAAATTTTTTCAATTTAAATTTTTTCCATAGTTCCATGATTCATGTTTTCTGCCTCCCATCTTCCCTCCCTCTTCCTGGAGTTGACAAGCAATTCCACAAGGTTATATATATATATATATATATATATATATATATATATATATATATATATATATATATATATATATATATATATATATATATATATATATATATATATATATATATATAACATCACTCTTACCCATTTTCATATTATTCAATAAATGTGTGTGTGTGTGTTTTACTGGATTAGATTCTATTCATTGAAGCATATACGTTTGAGGAAACAAAACTGGAGGTAGGATCAAATTACTGAGGATTTTGAATGGCAGGTAGTGGAATTTGAATTTAATGTAATATAGAGACAACAGGGGGACACAGCAGATTCTTCAGCCAGGGAGTAGCTTGGGAAAAATGATATTTTAGGAAAGTAAGATGACGCTAGTCCACAATATGAATTACACAGGACAGAAAATAGTCAGGAAGACTTAACTTTTTTAAATGTCAAAGTTATAGCAAAGTAAAATCAAAGAATAGTTGTTTATGACTAAGTTATTTATAATAACAAATGAGAGTCTTAACTTAATTGAACAAGAAAATAAAGGCCTATGGAAAATATATACATTTATATCTATGTATATACATATTATGTGAAATATATTTATATATTATACACACACACACACACACATACACAAATGTCCTGTACACTAAAACTTCTAGAGAATTTTGTCTATGGTCTCCATTTTTGAACCTCTATTGAAATTTTACATTTGAGTTTTTCAAACACTATTTTCCTCACCAGACTAGCTTCATGGCAAGTTTGCTTAAATGAGATTTAATTGCTTAAACAAGGTTAAGGTACTGTGAAGTTTGAGTATAGACTCTGGACTTCTTATGTTTGTACAGTGTCAAAAGATAAATGTGGTAACACTTCATCATCCCAGAGGTCACTTAAATAGAGGCTTCACCTATCTGGAGCACAGCCAAGAACCTGGGAGTGGTAAAAAAGGTACTTAAACAGCAAAACTGGATGTTACAATGACCATTCATTAAACGAATTTTTCATTCATAGAAATGGTCCTTCAGTCCCTCACTGAGAAACTCTCTATTTTTATTTCACGTATAATTTTCACTTTCTGGGTTATCTGGATTCCTTGCCCTCTGGGAATTAGAAAAAGAAAATCTAAAGGGAAGTAGGTATGAGAGGGATGGCAAAAGACACACAGAAACATGGTCCATTGTATACAAATCCAGATAATAATAACTTTGGGTCATATAACATTTTAACATCTATAAAACATTTTATATACATTATCAAATTTTAACTTGATAACCCAATGAGATTCTAACATTATTATCCCTACTTAACACATGAGGAAGTTTAAGTGATTTACTCATACTTGCATGATTAATAAGTATCAGACCTTGGTGTCCATTATTTGGAGAATGACTGAACTAATTATGGTGTATAAATGTAATGTAATACTTGTGATGGAATGTAAATTCTTGTGTTGGAAGAAATAAAGAAAGAGATGATTTCAGAGGAACCTGGCAAGATGTGTATTGAGTGATGCAGAGTGAAGAGAGCAAAAACAGAACAATTTATAGAAAAAAATATTGAAAAATTTTTTGAAAGACTTAAGAACTCAGATCAACATAATGATTAACTAAGATTCCAGAGGACAGATAATAAAGAATCCTACCAGCCTCCTGACAGAGACATTGCAGAATGAGACATTTTTTAAAACCCTTAAATTTTGTCTTAGAATATATCAGGGGTCCCCAAACTTTTTACACAGGGGGCCAGTTTACTGTCCCTCAGACAGTTGGAGGGCTGGACTATTAAAAAAAACCATGAACAAATTCCTATGTACATTTCACATATCTTATTTTAAAGTAAAAAAGCAAAAACAAATTGGAAACAAATATGATATTCGAAATAAAGAACAAGTAAATTTAAATCAACAAACTGACTAGTATTTCAATGGGAACTATGGGCCTGCTTTTGGTTAATGAGATGGTCAGTATCTGGTTCCATATTTGTCACAGCTTCCCGTAACATGTGATGCAAGTGTGCATCAGTTAGTCTAGATCTGGTTGGAGATTTCAGATGTTTCTTTCTGGAAAAAGTCTGTTCACAGACATAAGTGCTGCCAAAGATGGTTGCCATTTTGAGTGCATGGTTCCTGAGATTAGGATATGTCTCAGAGGGGAGAGATGCATAGAAATTAGGCAAGATGCTTGATTTGAATGCATCTTTCAGAGAGTCACAATTCTGCAGTTCAGCCAGTTCCATTTGATAAATTGTATCCACATTTTCAATGTCAATAGAAAATGGGTTATGGAAAAGCTGTCCTATTCATGGAGATGAAGCTCTTTAAATCTGAATTGGAACTCCTTTTGCAACTTTTCCAGTAAATCCACACATGTTTCTTTTGGGAATGCAATCAAGGGTTTTTCTGCTAACAGATTTTGAGTTATGGGGAGATGGCAGAAATTTCCCTCCTTCACTTGTTTGATAAGGAGGCCTAATTTTACTTCAAATGCTTTCACATGTGATTGCATATCACAGATGAGCTTCCTTTTTCCTTGAAGTTGCACATTGAAACTGTTGAGTGGCTCTGTTACATCTGTCAGAAAGGTGAGGTGCCATTTCCATTCTGCATCATTGAGTTCTGGTACTTATTTGTTTTTTGAAAGCACAAAAGCTGTAATCTGTGGAAGTAAGTCATAGAAATGTCTCAAAACTCTCCCTCGATTCAGTCAACAAACTTCTGTGTGGTACAGAACATCTTCATAGGCAACATTTAGCTCAGATAGAAATTCCTGAAATTGTCGGTGGTTTAGTGAATTAGCTCTAATGAAGTTAACACAAGATACCACAATTTTCATAACAGAGTCCCACTTCAGTGATTTACTACCATAGAAGCACTTGTTGGTGGATGAAGCAGTGTATGGCTATTGGATGAGAATGATTACATTTGTCCATCTCTTGGTGAATGCAAGCAATTACTCCTTTATTAGACCTCACCATGCTAGGAGCACCATCAGTTGTCACACTGGCTAATTTAGCCCAGTCCAGCTCCAAATCCTTCACAGTTTGGGAAGCCTTTTCATAGATATCCTCTCCTGTAGTTGTTCCTTTGATACTTTGCAGTGTAGCAAGCTCTTCCATGACTTCAAAATTATCATTTGTCCCATGAATAAAGATTAGAAATTGTGTAGAATCACGAACATCATTGCTGTCATCAAGTGCCAAGGAAAAATAGGAAAGTTTTCTTGCAGAGTTTTGCAAATGCTGATGCAAATTGTCTCCCATTTCTTCAATCCTTCATGTAATTGTAGATCCTGAAAGACTAACTACTAAATAAGTCAGCCTTTTCTGCACACATCTCTTTGTCAATGCAAATTGTATTATTTGGACACAGACACTATATTCTGACATATCAAACAAAGCTCTTTCCTTGTACTGCATGAAAAAGTAATCCTAAATCCACTGTTCTTTGAATATATTACACTCTGAGTCAATTTTTCTCTTTCTTGATGTCATTGTTTCCTAGACATTCCAAATTTCTATTAGTAAAATACATACATACATACATACATATATATATATATATATATATATATATATATATACACACACACATATATGTGTACAGCCCTACAAAAACAATATATCAATAATTTTGCCCACACAGAGGCATACAGACCGCACAGCCCATCAATGCAGTCTGATCTGGTAAAAGAGGTAAGACCCATACAATCAGATTCCATGGCAGGAAAAAAGAAGGCACAACATTAGTCTGTGTCCTCATGGGGTCCATATTTATGGATCTGTAATGATAGACCGTAATATGAAAAACACATGCCTTACTTCCCCCACATAGTACAATGGCAACCATACTCCCCCAGATGTACAACATAATGGACCCTATAACCACCCTTTGCCCAAAAGTCTCTCCCCACATTACTACACAGTACAATTAAAGGGGTCATTATGTTGTGCATCTGGGGGAGTATGGTTGCCATTGTACTACCATGTTTCCCCAAAAACAAGACACTGTCTTATATTAATTTGACCCCTAAAACAGGGGGTGTCCTATAAAACACCCAGTGGCAGTGGTGGGCTTCTCAGAGTAGAGGCCCACTGTTGATGTCACCCCTATCCAATGTCTGTATACAGTACTGGAGGTGGTACTGGGCCTGTGACACTATATACCACTGTCAGGAATAGTGGAGGCTGAAGCACTGGCTGTGATGGGCCTGTCACACGCCACCACTATACAGGGCAGCACTATACACAGTGTGGAATCCTCTTCCCCAGATCGCTGCTCACCATGCTGATGTCTTCCATTGTGAAGCCACATAATCCTTTGTGCAGAGCCGCGTTCTCTTTCAGTTCCCCTCAGAACAAGGTACCACGCAAAGGTTATGTCACTGGAAGTAGTACGGTACATGAGTGCCGCTGCTCTTTGCGATGCTGCCACATACAGTACTCCAGGAGCACCAATTAAAGAGGTACTCCTTTTGGAAATGCAGTGGGTGCCAGAAAAATTGCCTCAGGGGGCTACATGTGGCTTGTGGGCCATAGTTTGGGGACCCTTGGAATAGATACTAAATATAGGTTCTAAGAAGAAGAGTAAGGGCTAGGCAATTGGTGTTAAGTGACTTGTGTAAGGTCACATAGCTAGAAAGTGTCTAAGGTCAGATTTGAACTCAGGACCTCACATTTCCAGGCTTGATGCTCTATATACTGAGTCACCTAGCTGCCCTGATATTTGTATGTGTGTGAGTGTAGTTATGAATATATAAACATAGATAGATGTGTGTAGCTGCTTAGATGTGTATAAATATAAACTTGGCCAATAAGGGAATTTGTTTTGCTTGGCTATATTGATTTGTTAGAAGAGATTTCTTGGTTTTCAAAAAAAGAAGAGGTACAGGAGAGAAAATAAATGCTTGATAACTGAAAATATTTTATTTAAAAAAATCAGATCTGGGATTTAAACTCAAGTCTTCCTGACACTGGGGTCAGTTTTGCCAAAGGCATTTTCCTCACAACTACTTTGAATGAAGCTAGCTAAAAGATATAATTGTTTATACAATTTTTTACATTGCCTTCATTTCCTCACTTCACTTTGATTCAATTCTTGAAAGAGTTCATAGAAAACCCTCTACATTAAATCCTCAAAAGACAATCCCTAGGGATATAATTGCCAAATTCAATAGCTTCCAAGCTAAGTAGAAAATATTGTAAAAAGCCAAAAAGAGAAAATTCAGATATCAAGGAGCACCAATCAGGATTACACAGAATCTGGCAGTCTGTACACTAAAGGATCACAAGGCTTGGAATATGATATTCAGAAAGGGAAGAGAATTGGGTCTACAACCAAGGATCACCTACCCATCAAAACTGACTATATATTTCCAGGGCAAAGTATGGGCATTGAACAAAATAGAAGATTTCCAACTATTTGCAAAGAAAAGACCAGAACTAAATGGAAAATTTGATGTCCAAATACAAAATTCAAGAGAAACATAGAAAGGTAAACAATAAAGAGGGGAAAACATTTTTTTAAGGGCATCAGTAAGGTCAAATTGTTTATATTCCTTTTTGGAAAAATGATATTTATAACTCAAAAACTGTATTAACTACCACAGTAGTTAGAAATAGTATTCGTAGGTAGTGGGTGGGGTACTAAGTAAGGTTTAAGATGATATGTAAAAAACGAAAGGGAGGAAATAGAAGATGACACCAAGGAAACTTAAAGGAATAAGAAAAATAGAATAAATTATACTACCTAAAGAGGTGCATGGGAGGGGGGGGAAGGGAAGACTACTATTATAAGAAGGAGAGGAAGAGAGTGCTAATAAGTAATATATAAATCTTACTCTCAGTGGAAGCAACTCTGAGAGGGAATAGCATCTAGATCCATTGGGGTATCAAATTCTGTCTTACCCTACAAGGAAGTAAAGACGGAAAACCCAAGAAGGGGAGTGTAGAGAATTTGTATCCCTTTGTGGTTGCCAAAATGTAGATTAAAAAATTAATATCCAAAATACTCCAAATATTATATTTATAAAGTTTATTAAAAATAACTTGAAGTAAAAAGCCTGAGTAAAACCAGCCTTCCCAGCTGTGCCTGAGGGAAAAGAGAAAGAGGGAGGAGTTACCAAAACTTATATATAAACATGACTATACAAAATGGTGGAGAAAGGAAAGGGATGTTGGTAGATGAAAAAGAATTCTGGAAGATGGAGTTCAAAGGTACCAGATTTCTAATTATATAGGAGTTGGGTGGGGAGTATCAAAAGGGAGGGAAAGAGTGTGCGTGGGGGGGGGATTTAATAATAAGAGGGAAATAAGAAGGGAGGAGGTGGGAAGGGAAGTAAAATAAGGGTGGGGATTAGGGAGATGGATTAAAAGCAAAACATTGGTATAGAAGGCAATAGTGAAAAAAGGAAGGGCAGGATTTGGAAAGGCAATCAAAATGATGGGGAAAACACAGGTAGTTATCATAACTCTGAATGGGAATGGGATGAACTCACCCATAAAATGGAAGCAAATAGCACAGTGGATTAGAAAACAAAATCCTACTATAAGTTGTCTACAAGAAACACACATGAGGCAGGCAGACACACACAGGGTAAAGGTAAGAGGATGGAGCAAAATCTATTGGGTATCAACTGAGAAAAAGAAGGCAGGTGTTGTAATCATGATATCTGACAAGCCAAAGTAAAAATGGATCTGATTAAGAGAGATAGGG
Source organism: Monodelphis domestica (assembly GCF_027887165.1). NCBI lineage: Eukaryota > Metazoa > Chordata > Mammalia > Didelphimorphia > Didelphidae > Monodelphis > Monodelphis domestica. Next base: position 269,513,089 of record NC_077227.1, read on the forward strand.
AAGGTAATTATATCCTAATAAAAGGCAGTATAGACAATGAGGAAATATCAGTACTCACCATGTATGCAACAAATGGTATAGCATCCAAATTTTTAAAGGAGAAACTACTTGAGATTAAGGAGGAAATAAATAGCAAAACTATACTAGTAGGAGACCTGAACTTTCCTCTATCAGACCTAGATAAATCAAACCAAAAAACAAATAAAGAGGTAAGAGATGTGAATGAAATCTTAGAAAAATCAGGGTTAATTGATATATGGAGAAAAATAGGGACAAAAAAGAATACACCTTCTTTTCAGCAGCACATAGTACATTCACAAAGATTGACCTTGTACTAGGGCATAAAAACATGGCAAACAAAAGCAAAATGGCAGAAATAATAAATGCAACCTTTTCAGATCAAAATGTAATAAAAATAATAATTAGTAAGGGTACATGGAGAGGCAAATCAAAAATTAATTGGAAATTAAACAATATGATTCTCCAAAATCATAGAAACAATAATTTCATTGAAGGGAATGACAACGAGGAGACATCCTATCAAAATCTATGGGATGCAGCCAAAGCAGTACTCAGGGGGAAATTTATATCCCTGAGTACATATATTAACAAATCAGGGAGGGAAGAGGTCAATGAATTGGGCATGCAAATTAAAAAAACTAGAAAGAAAACAAATTAAAAATCCTCAGATAAAAACTAAATTATAAATCATAAAAATTAAAAGAGATTAATAAAATCAAAAGGGAAAGAAGTATTGAATGAATAAACAAGACTAGAAGCTAGTATTTTGAAAAAACAAATAGATAAATTACTGGTTAATCTAATAAAAAAAAAGGATAGAAGAAAACCAAATCAATAGTATTAAAGATGAAAAGGGTAATCTCACCTCTAATGAAGAGGAAATAAAGGTAATTATTAAGAACTATTTTGCCTAATTATATGGCAGTAAAATATGGCAATCTATGTGATATGGATGATTATTTACAAAAATATAAATTGCCTAGTTAACAGAAGAAGAAATCAAATATTTAAATAATCCTATATCAGAGAAAGAAGTTGAACAAGCCATCAAAGAATTCCTTAAGAAAAAATTCCCAGGGCCAGAAGGATTCACAAGTGAATTCTATCAAACATTTAAAGAACAACCAACTCCAATACTATACAAGCTATTCAACAAAATAAGCAAAGAAGGCGTTCTACCAAATTGCTTTTAAGAAACAATATGATACTGATTCCAAAGCTAGGCATATCAAAAAAGAGAAAGAAAACTATAGATCAATCTCCTTAGTGAACATGGATGCAAAAATCTTAAATAGAATACTAGCAAAAAGACTCCAGCAAGTGACCATGAAGATTATTCACTATGATCAGGTGGGATTTATACCAGGAATGCAAGGATGGCTTGCATTATTAGGAATTAGCAATATTAGGAAAACCATCCACATAATTTACCATATCAACCACCCAACAAACAGAAACCACATGAAGAAAAAGCCTTTGACAAAATACAACACTCATTCCTATTGAAAACATTAGAAAGTATAGGAATAGAAGGGCCTTTCCTAAAAATAATAAACAGTATATATTGGAAACTATCAACAAGCATCATCTGCAATGGGGATAAAATGGAAGCATTCACAATAAGATCACAAGGGACTCAAGGACATTCATTATCATCTCTATTATTTAACATTGTACTAGAAAGTCTAGCAGTAGCAGAGAAGAAAAAGAAATTGAAGGAATTAAAATTGGCAAAGAGGAAACTATCACTCTTTGCAGATGATATGATGGTCTACTTAAAGAAGCCTAAAGAATCAACTAAAATGCTAGTGGAAATAATCAACAACTTAGCAAAGTTGCAGGATAAAAAATAAACCCACATAAATCATCAGAATTTCTATATATTTCCAATACATCTTGGCAGCAAGAGTTAGAAAGAGAAATTCCATTTAAAATCACCCTAGATAATATAAAATATTTAGGAATCTATTTGCCAAGACAAACACAGGAACTATACTACAACTACAAATCACTTTCCACACAATTGAAACTAGATCTAAACAATTGGAAAAATATTAATTGCTCATGGGTAGGATGAGCTAATATAATAAAAATGACAATCCTACCCAAATTAATTCAGTTCCATACCTATCAAACTACCAAGAAACTTTTTTACTGAATTAGAAAAAAATATAAAAAAGTTCATCTGAAAGAACAAAAGATCAAGAATATCAAGGGAAATAATGGCGGAAAAAGGGAAGTATGGGGGCCTAGTAGTACCAGATCTTAAACTGTACTATAAAGCAGTGGTCATTAAAACAATATGGTACTGGCTAAGAGATAGAAAAGAGAATCAATGGAATAGACTTGGGGTTAATGACCTCAGTAAGATATTGTACAATAAACCCAAAGATCCAAACCTCTGGGACAAAACCCCACTATTTGACAAAAACTGCTTGGAAAATTGGAAAACAGTATGAGAGAGATTAGGTTCAGATCAACATCTCACACCCTATACCAAGATAAATTCAGAATGGGTGAATGACTTAAATATAAAGAAGGAAGCTATAAGCAAATTAGGTGAACATAGAATAATTTATCTGTCAGATCCATGGGAAAGGAAAGATTTTAAGACTAAGCAAGAGTTAGAAAAAATTACCAAATATAAAATGAATAATTTTGATTACATTAAATTATTATGGTTTTGTACAAACAAAACCAATACAACCAAAATAGAAGAGAAGCAACAAATTGGGGGAAAAATATTTATACCAAAAACCTCTGACAAAGGCCTAATTACTCAAATTTATAAGGAGCTAAATCAATTATACAAAAAAAATCAAGCCATTCCCCAAATGATAGATGGGCAAGGGACATGAATAGGCAATTTTCAGATAAAGAAATCAAAACTATCAATAAGCACATGAAAAAGTGTTCTAAATATCTTATAATCAGAGAAATGCAAATCAAAACAACTCTGAGATATCACCTCACACTTAGCAGATCTGCTAATATGACAGCAAAGAAAAGTAATAAATGTTGGAGGGGATGTAGCAAAAATTGAGATATTAACGCAATGCTAGTAGAGTTGTGAATTGATCCAACCATTCTGGAGGGCAATTTGGAGCTATGCCCAAAGGACTTTAAAAGACTGTCTGCCCTTTGATCCAGCCATAGCACTGCTTGGGTTTATACCCCAAAGAGATAATAAGGAAAAAGAACTGTACAAAAATATTCATAGCTGTGCTCTTTGTGGTGGCAATAAATTGGAAAATGAATGGATGCCCTTTGATTGGGGAATTACTGAACAGATTGTGGTATATGTTGGTGATAGAATACTAGTGTGCTCAAAGAAATAATAAACTGGAAGAATTCTATGAGAATTGGAATGACTTCCAGTAATTGATGTAGAGTGAGAGGAGCAGAACCAGGAGAACATTGTACACAGAGGCAGATACACTGTGCACAATCAAATATAATACCCTTCTCTACTAGCAGCAATGCAATATTCCAGGACAATTCTGAGGGTCTTATAAGAAAGAAAGCTATCCACATCCAAAGAAAGAACTGTGGGAGTAGAAACATGGAAGAAAAACAGCTGCTTGATCACATGGGTCGATGGGGATATGATTGTGGATATAGATGCTAAACTATCACCCTAGTGAAAATATTAATAATATGGAAATAGGTCTTGATCAATGACACATGTAAAACCCAGTGGAATTGCTTGTTGACTATGGGAGTGGGGAGGGAGGAAAGGAGAGAAAGAACATGTTCATGTAATCATGGAGAAATATTCAAAATTAATTAAATAAATAAATAAACTTAAAATTTAAAATAAAAAAAAAGCCTTACTGCAAGAAACTGGAATGGGTATCTTTAAAAAAAATCTTATTGCCTAATTTGGCATTCAGGATTTTTACTAACCAAGTTGGTGAGGCAGGATTAACAATTAGGGAAGTAAAAAGTTCTACAGAGCTATGAAGGTCATTTTTGGTCAATATTTACCAGTTGAATCACCATTACCTTTCTGAGCAATATCTGATTCCAACTGATCCTATATTTCAAAGTAATTATCTGATTTCTGGTTATTCTTACCTCAACTTCACCAATTTTAGGCATCCACTTAGCCAACTCACAATCCCCTTTACACTGCTTATCTTTGAGGTTCCAGGAAGCAGCTTTGCTCAGCTTTGAGAAGGAGAAAATAGAGTTGACTTTGGGAGTCAACCTGGGTAATGAATTATATAAAAAGCTAACTGAAGTCAAAATCTAAGTTCAAATCAGACACTCAATATGCAAAACAAATCCTCTGTCTTGGCATAGATGCTCATCAATCCCACAGGGATTGTTGGTCTCCTTGACCTTGTGCTACTTTGCAGTGTGCAATGGATTCTTAGGAATCCTTTCTTCTTAAATCAGACATGCTACTTTTATTTCCAGATATATGACTAGCAATCCAATATTTATAATAAAATGTTTAAAAATATAGAAAAAAAGCAATTTTGCTGAACTATTCAGGTATCTATTGAGTCAGAGTATATGCAATATTTTATACCTCTACAAAGGAGAGAAAAAGATGAATTTTCTCATCATGAATCCTGGCTCTACCATTTACTTTTTGATCTTCATCTCCCTAGACCAATTTCCTCAAGTGTAAAATGAAAGAATTGGACTTTAATGACTTCTTAAAATACTTTCAGCTCTAAATCTCTGAATTTCTTGGGTCTTATGTATTGATGTTAGTTTTCTACATGTTATAATATCAGATTCTTATCACAGATATTTGATGCAAAGCTTTTTCTTTTTCCTTTTTTAAGAATTGACTAGGGAGAACATGTTTGAAAGTAGTAATGGAGGGATCCAATAGACAGGAAGATCGATGGGGCATATGAGAGTTAGAAAATGGATTGTAGGCCCTCTAGAATGAGTTTCTGTGTCCCCTCCACCCCCCCAAAGGAAAATCAATCAACTGCTGATTGATCATCTGAGGACAGACACAGGCTGTTGGGTTCCTATTGGAAATCTTTCCAGCAGGATAGGGCTTGCCAGATCTTGTCCTCCAATGGTCAAAACCTTTGAAACTCCAAGCATTAACTATAGACTACCATGAAGCCTCTGAGTAGAATTTATTTTATTTTATTTTTATACTTATAAGTAGAATATTGATGGAATACAATTCCTTAAAAATGTTCTGAAAAATGGGAAAAAGGGAAAACCGCAAAAATATTTTTCAAATTGAGTATGAAATATTGAGTGAACTCATTCTGTTGTAAAATTTGTCACATTGTAAAAAAAACATGAGACTTATATATTTTGTAGTTTAGTAATCAATTAATCTATAAGTACTTATTGAGCATTTGCTATGTGCCAGGCACTGTGCTATGTTAGGAATACAAAGGAAAAGCAAAAATAATTCTTGGCCTTGAGGAGTATATATTCTAAAGGGTGAGACCACATAAAAAGATCAGAACATGCAAGATAAATTATAGAGGAAATTTCACATAATGTGGAAAATAAAGAAGTTGTTCTAGAATCATTGAACTTACTGATATTATCATCAAATTTTCAGATGACAAAAACTGGGAGAGATAGGAAATATAGTATATGATTGAGCCAAGTTCCAAAGGAATGCATTGGACTAAATATAATAAAATGAAATTCAACAGTTGCAAAGTCATATAAAGGCTAAAAAATTAACATCTCAAGTGCAGAATGAGGGGAGGGGGAATAAGTATCTAGACACCAGTTTTGTATGAAAAAATCTAGAGGTTGCTGCACACCCAATATGAATCAATAGTATGATGTGATATCCTTAAAAGCTAATGTGATCTTTAGCTGCATTAAGATAGATATATCTTATAGGAATAAGAGGAATGCCGGTACATATCTATTATCCCTTCTCCTTAAGAAGTTGAGGCTAGTGGATTGCTTGAGCTCAGGAGTTCTGAGCTACAGTAGGGCTAAGAATTGCACTATCATGTTGAACCCTCAGGACCTGGGGGGAAAGGATGGTGGGGAGTAGGAGCACCAGACTGCTTAAAAAGGAACAAATTAGTGCCTGGTCAGAAGAGAAGGTCAAAGATTCTTTGACCAGCAGTGAAGGTGGGCCCATGATAGACTGCTGCACTTCTACCCCAGGTGAAATTGGAAGACCCAGTCTCAAAAATAAAAATAAGAAGCTGATAGTCAATCTATACTCTTCCTTGGCCAGACCATATCTTGAATATTTTGTTTAGTTCTGAACACCATACTTTAAGAAGGATTTAATTTAAGAGGACAGCAACATTGATGGTAAAGGTCCGGAACCAGGAGTATTTAACTTCAATGAGAGCTATAAAAGGGAAAATGATGGCTGCCTTCAAATATCTGAATGGCCATCACGAGGAAGAGAGATTAGACATGGCCTGTTTGGATGTAGAGGACAGGACCAGTAGCAATGGGCACAAGTTATAAAGAAGTAAATTTAGACATCATATCTGAGGAAAAAAGCAAAAATGAACATAAAATTTCCTGACAATGAGAGCTATTGAAAAATAGAATGTGCTGCCTTAGGAGGTGATGGACTGCCCCTCTTCATTAGAGGTCTCTTCAAGCAGAGGCTAGATGAGACTTAGAAATGTTATAATGGGCTATCCTTTTGGGATATTGATTAGACTGGATGGCTGCTAAGGTTTCTCTCAAATATAAAATTCCACGAATGTATATTCCATTCCTTATGTTTCAGATAGGTTCACATCAATGAACTTTTTCTTAGTTAAAACAGCCAGGAATTAACTCATATATTTCTCCCCACACCAAAAATGAATTACTTTGCTTCTCCTTATGTCCTTATTTCTACCGGTAAGGTCCAGTCCTATCCCTATGTCTCAGTGCCTAGAAAAGTATCTTGCACATAGTGGGCACTCAGCATGTGTTTGCTGGTTAAACCTGAATATCTTGGAATTCACTTTTTTTTTTTAGAAAATTATTTGCACCATCAAAGTGTTGCCACCCTTGTGCAGTAACTAAGAATTTCACAAATGCATTCTATTCCAATGGCACCACCTCTTTAGGGCCTTTAAGACAGGCAGGGAATGGAGCTGATTGTTGAAGAAGATTTCAGTGAAATCAATCCTAGAAATGCAGGTGCTGAAAACACCTGTTTCCTCCTCCCTCTCACCTCCCATTCCTTCATCTGTAGGTTAAAATAATTAACTTACCCTTTTGGAAGGAAAACCTATGAGAGTCCAAAGAACTGCTAAAGGCAACATGTCTCCTTTCTCTGTCCTGTCAGGATTAAGAGATCCAAAATAAAAAGGCTCATGGGTGGTCCACAAACAGGATAAAAAAAATCTTTCCTCCCCTTAAAAAAAAAAAGACAACTCAAGTAACAAGGAAGGCATTGTATCCCTCCCACAAATCAAATGTCATGCCTGGTTTCAGAATTCTACATGTGCTTTGTGAAAGACAGCAGCTCAAGAATATGAAAAGCCCAATTTAAGGGATGCTTGTGTAAAGAAATCGAGGGGAAAGCAATTTTGTCTGACCTGCTTCTTGTAGGGACTTGGGAACTAATATTAATCCTTAACAACCAAAGTTAAAATAAGGGAATATTCAGGATTTATTATGGATTTAAAAAATAATTGAAATAACCTTACATTAGAATCAAGTCATTTTTAAAGGGTTTTCTGTAGTACTTCCAAGTCAGATCTGGTCTTTGAATTTCTCCCTATCTTTATTCCCCGCATTGTAGTCTATTAAGATTAGAGACGAATATACTCTCTAAAATATCTAGAGAAAACAGAGGGGTTAGTAATTTTATTTTGAAGGTGGCAAAAGGTCTCTCTCATCACCCATGACACACAAATTAGAACATTCTGAGGACTGAAATTGGAGTCTCTATTAAAGAAAGCCATGAGAGTTTGAAATGACGGAAATGGGAAATGCCATTAATATTTTAGTAATTGGACATAGACCAAAGATGGGGGGGCGGAGGCAGGGTGAGATTCACACACTATGAGCTAGTACGAGTGACACTGCTCCCTCTCGTACAGATTGTTGCTTATAAAAAAAAATAATTTCCCACCACGAATTCCATATACACAAGCTACCAATGAGCAGGCCCTTGATCTTGTAGCATGAATTATTTATTCTGTCCCACTGGACACCATTTTCTTTTGCATGTAATTTATAAAATCACTAAATAAATATATGTGTGCTGAAGTCTATATTTCTACACAGATGCATTAGCTGTGTGGGTTATGCCTACTAGATATTATCATAAATGGAAGCTGCCAGCAGATGGCAGAATGTGTATGCCCTGTTCCAGAATCCAAGTTGAGAATTATTTGAAAACTAAGTGATGTGTGAAAATGGTTCCATTTATTAAGAAAATGCTAAGATTTAATTCAAAGTTCATATTAATCCTTAAAATATTAACAAGAACAATAACCCTACTTATTCTCAAAAGTAAAAATATGACTAACACTGTTGTGGAAATAGTTTTAACCCTGACCCAGCCATTTCTTAATCATTGGGAAAATCTCAGGTTCTGTAGGACACGGGGCTGGAAAAGACTGTAGAGATCTTCTAGTCCAACTGCCCCACTTTACAGATGTGTAAACCGATGCCCTGAATAGGCAAGTGATTGCCTCAAGTCCCTTAGCCTTACTGAATCTCAGTTTTAAGATAGGGACCTTTAAAATAGGAATAATAATGTCAGCTCTGTCTACCTCAAGGGATTGTTGCGGGGATCAAATGAGCTAATCCATGTCAAATCACTTTGAAAATGAATTTCTTACACAAAGACAAGGTTTGTTATAAAATATCAATCAAATTATAAAGTCACAAAAATTAGAAATAATTTTTTTCTTTTCTTCTTGTATTACAGTCAAGTTTTATTTTCTAAATTAATATTTAATTACTGTTGGGTTGAATCCATCCCCCAGTACCCCCTACACACAAATAAATCTATATAGGATTTGACCAGATGCTACATTGGTGGCTAGATTGCATCTTTCTGTGCCTAGGATGGTCTTCATTAAGTCTTCATTGATTCAGCGCAGGTGTTGAAGTCCTCTCAGCATGGCATTCTGGTTGGTTAAGCAGCATCCTGTTTCCATGCCCAGGAACTGCTCCCGTCAGGTTAAGCCCCTTTCTAGAACTAGGAGCAACTCCCACAGCTCAGCAGGGTTCAGAGAGCCAATTTAAAAGAGCTATATCCAGGAGCCCCTTCCCTCCGTCTGCCCACCCATCAAGCTGCTTCCACCCCTTTCCAGGCTACTTATTATTCAAAGGTCCAGCAATTTAAAGGAACTGTAGCCTTGAGCCCCTAAAGCCCTTGTCTAACACCTTAATCATCTACCTCAGTCCCTCCTGTGGTATTTGAAGAGAGTGATTTAAAAGGGGCACAAAGCAACTTGTGCAATTCATTCATTTCTCTGTTTGTTTATTCATTCCTTTACTTGTTTATTCATTTATTAAGCCTGGGTCTCCCTGTGTTTCCTAGACAGGAAGTACCTCCTAACATTCACAGGCACCACTCCATTGCCCATCATGCACAAGCATCTACCTGCTTGATTTGGAACCTGGGTTAGTTTGCCCCACCTTAGGCAGTCTGGTGGGCACTATCCCCCATCCCTGGGGTACAGGGTGGGACTGAATTGATTCTGGACTTCATCTGAAGACCTCATTGACTTTAGCCTTACTACTATAGTTCAGCAGTCCCAAATTCAAGCATTTCACCAGCCTCAGCCGCCCCGAGAGTAAGGATTATTGATCTCCATGAGCCTGACCATAAATTTATCCAGATAAATGCATACAGAAAGAAAGAAGTCTAAGTTCTCAGGGTAATAACACACACTAGCTACGTAGTGACCCAGAAAACTCAAAGATGAGAGTTCTTAAGCTATTTTTGTATCATAGACCACTTTGGCAGTGTGGTGAATCCTACAGACCCCATTAAAATAACGATTTTTTTCAAAATACATCAAAAAGGGGGCAGCTGGGTAGCTCAGTGGATTGAGAACCAGCCCTAGGGATGGGAGGTCCTAGGTTCAAGTCTGGCCTCAGACACTTCCCAGCTGTGTGACCCTGGGCAAGTCGCTTGACCCCCATTGCCTAGCCCTTACCACTCTTCTGCCTTGGAGCCAATACACAGTATTGACTCCAAGACAGAAGGTGAGGGTTTAAAAAAAATACATCAAATAAAATACAAAGGAAACCAATAACATTGAAATATAGTTATTGAAACCATGTTTAATGTTTAAAGGACCTCAAGAATCCCTGGCCTATGATTCTTGTTCTCGTTGAGTCATTTCAGTCATTTCAGACTCATTGTGACCCTATTTAATTTTTTTTTTAAGGCAGAGATACTGGAATGGTTTGCCATTTTCTTCTCCAGCTCATTTTATAAATGAGGAACTGAGGCAAAAAGAGATAAGTGACTTGCCCAGGATCACAGCTAGTAAGTGTCTATGGCCACATTTGAACTCATAAAGATGAGTCTTTTTGTTTCCAAGCCCAGGACCCTATCTACTCTGCCCTCTGGTATACCTGTTCCATAGATAACAAACTTATCACTTCCTTTTCCTTTCCTTTCATTTGCTAGCTCTTACTAAAACTAGCTCCCTCATAACAATATAGCCCCTTTTAAGCATTGGCTTCACTAATTCTCCTCTGCTTATTGGCTAAGATGAGGAAGTTGGGATATTCCTCATTCCCCATTGTAACTTCTAGGTTCTCCCTCCTCCTCCAGCAACTAGTAACTTTTTTCCTTTTAGGCTCCTGGTACTCAGTTAAAACCTTGGTAGCTATTGTCTATACTCCCCCAACCCAACATTCCCCTCCCACCCCTGCCAGGTCATTTCCCTTATTTCCTTAATATCTTTGGTCCCTGGTTCAGAATTTCTCTCTTCTCCACAATTCCTGCACCAGAGGATGGAAATATACATATTGACTCTTCCTCTTCATTGAATGTCCTAGCCATTTGTCAACCTACTCATTTCTCATGATCTACTCCCTCCATCCCACCTAATCACACCTAAAGATGATCATACCCTTAATCTTGCCATCACCCACAAATGTGCCATCTCTGTTCAATAGTTCTGAAATATATCTGATAATATTTTATTGGTTTTTCACCTTTCCTTCTTCCTTCTCTTATAAAACCCTACTCTTTGTCTATGTTATAACTTCCAATCTCTTGATGCTGCAGTTTTTTCCCCAGGCCATTTCCCCTATACTAACTCTCCTCTATTCCCCATCTTGACCCTAGAGTGTACCAATTTATTTTATATTGTTCTACTCTCTTGAATCCTTAGCCCCTTATATCACCAATTATACCTAGTTAAAACATGAGAGTAAAGAAAAGTAATGAATGTTAGAGGGGATGTGGCAAAGTTGGGACATTAATGCATTGCTGGTGGAGTTGTGAATTGATCCAACTATTCTGGAGGGTAATTTGGAACTATGCCCAAAGGGTGCTAAAACACTGTCTGCCCTTTGATTCAGCCATAGCACTGCTGGGTTTATACCCCAAAGAGATAACAAGGAAAAAAAACTTGTACAAGAATATTCATAGCCATGCTCTTTGTGGTGAAAAAATTGGAATATGATGGGATGCCCTCCAATTGGGGAATGGCTGAACAAATTGTGGTATATGTTGGTGATGGAATACTATTGTGCTCAAAGGAATAATAAAGTAGAGGAATTCCATGGAGACTGGAATGACCTCCAGGAATTGATGCAGAGTGAAAGGATCAGAACCAGGAGAACATTGTACACAGAGACTGATACAATGTGGTACAATCGAATGTAATGGACTTCTCTATTAGTAGCAATGCAGAACAATTTGGAGGGACTTATGAGAAAGAACACTATCCTCATCCAAAGGAAGAACTGTGGGAGCTCAAACTCAGAATAAAAAGAACTGCTTGATCTCATGGGTCACTGGGATATGATTGGGGATGTAGACTCTAAATGATAACCCTAGTGCAAACATCAACAATATGGAAATTGGTATTGATCAAGGACACATGTAAAACCCAGCGGAATTGCATGTCGACTACAGGAGGGGGTGGGTGGAAGGGAAGGAAAGAACATGACTTTTATAACCAAGGAAAAATATTCTAAATTGACTAATTAAATAAAATTTTAAAAATATACATAGCCAAACCTTTTTTTTAAATAAACCCTTAACTTCTGTCTTGGAACCAATACTATGTATCATGATCTATTCCCTCCATCCCACCTTAGTCACACCCAAAGATGATCATACCCTTAATCTTGCCATCACCCACAAATGTTCTGTCTTGGAACCAATACCTGTACCTCTTTCTGTGCATTAAGAAAAGGTGTTTATGATAGGTACCCCCACTTTTTCTTCTCCCCCTCCACTGTCTTTTTAACCTTCTACAATCTCACCTTATCATTACACCAAAAACTGCTCTCTCCAAAATTACTCATGATCTCTTAGTTCCCAAATCAGAGGACCTTTTCTCAACCCTCATTACCTTTGATCTCTTTGCAGTCTTTAACACTATTGATCATTCTTTTCCTCTTTCATACTCTTCTTTCTAAGTTTTCTTTTAAGTATTTCATTCTTTCCTGACTCTTCTCCGACATATATGACTGTTCTTCTCTATCTTTTTTACTGGATCCTCATCCAAATCATGCCCTCTAACTATGGATATCCCCCAGGGTCCTGAACTGGCCCCTCTTCTCTCTTTAAACTTTATTTGGTGACTTCACTAGCACCTATGGATTTAATTATCATCTCGATGCTAATGGTTCTCAAATCTACCTATCCTGACTCAAACTCTCTATCTACTTTCACATCTCTGACTTCCTTTCAGATATCTTAAAGTCAATATGTCCAAAACAGAACTCATCATCTTTCCCCCTAAACCCTACCCTCTCTTTATCTTCCCTAAGGGGACAATGCCATCCTTCCAGTCCCATTGGCTCACAACTTGGGAGTCCTCTTACATTTTTCACTCTCTCTCATCCCCTATATCCAAGCTGTTGCCAAGACCTATTAATTTACCTTTGAAAAAAATCTCTCTAATATACCCCCTACTCTCCTCTGAAATTACCACTACTCTAGTATAGACCCTCATCACCTTACAACTTGATTATTCTAATAGCCTGTTTATGGGTCTGCCTCCTTCAGGTCTCTCCCCACTTGGATCCATCTTCCATTCAGTCATGAAAGTGATTGTCCTAAAAAACAAGGCCATTCGACCCCTTAGTCAGTCAATTCCAGTGGCTTCCAAGTGCATCTAGGATCCGTTTGGCATTCAAAGCCCTTCATAACCTAATCCCCTTCTACCTTTCTATTCTTCATATACTTTATTCTTTAACATGTACTTTTCAATCCAGTTACTCTAGCCTCCTGATTGCTCCATGAATAATATGCTTCATCTCTTGGCTCTGAGTTTTTCTCTGGTTATCTCCTGTGCCCTTCTCAGCTGCAACAGCTGATCTCTTTGGTTTCTTTTAAGCCCCAGTTGAAATTCTACCTTCAATAGGAAGCCTCCCCCAAGCCCTTTCAATTTCAGTATTTTCCCTGTTAATTATTTCCTATTTATCCTTTATATAGCTTGCCTTGTATATATTTATTTGCTTATTGTCTCCCCCATTATTAAACTGTCAGCTCCTTGAGGGCAAGGGCTGTCTTTTGCATCTTTTTTGTAGCCCCAGCACTTAGCACAGTGCTTGGCACATAGTAGGAAGTTAATAAATGTTTATTGATCGATCAGGACTGAAAGGCTTTGAGATAATATATCAATCCCCTTTTGGCAGCTGAAAGCTCACTTCACGAAACTTTAAAAGGGAGTGCCCACCCCACCCTCTGCCCTCTATTTTCTTTCCTTTTCTGTAGATCTTGCCAGAATTATTTAAGCCTTTGCCTAAAGGGGTGAGGAAGAAGGCTGGTGCCCTTTCCATATGAGAGCCAGGCCAAATGGCAACTGGGAGTACATGGAATCTATAGAATATGTCTTGTCTAGGCAAGCTGTAGTGTGGACCTAAAAGTCCTTTCCTCAGCACAGGTAACTCCATATCAATCCCTAGACAGACCAGTCCAGGCTTGGAGGCAGCCTTATAAGTTTGAGAAGTTGGGAGATCCTGGATCATCAGTGAATGTATACTCTATATCCATGAATACATTTCTTGAAGAAGAAACTGTCCACCAGCAGAAGGATGAGCCTAATCCCAGACTAACTTGCTAGAAGACATTTACATTGTGAAATAAAAGTTAAATGCTGTTCACTAGACTTCCAAATGATCATCTTCATGCTAGATCTCAACCTCCCAGAAGAGAAAGGGAAGGAAAAACTTGAAGTTTTTCTGTCTTTGTCCCCTCTGGAGTCTTTTGTATCTAACATTTCTTTTGTGTATACGAGATGATCATTCTATAGCTTTGATACCTTTCTGCTCCTACCTTCTGGGAAGATCCTAGACAGAGTCAACTGAAGCACTAAGAAACATTCTCTGGGAAGCTAGGGTAGAAATACAAAAAGCCAAAGAGGAGGTTCATTCCTTTTTTTCCAGTTACACGTTCCTCAAGGGTTGAACTTGGCTAACTCTCACCTGAATCTTGAGCAGAGGGGCACTACAGTGGAGAGAGAGAAGGCAAGGTGCCCCAGCTCTTGTGCCCAGGTCATAGTGTTAAATATACCTATGGACAGCAAACCTCCTCTTTCTCCTCTGCAGCAAAGACCATTGTACTTTTTTGTATTTATACTTCCAGCAGTGGCGTAGCACCCAGAACACAGGAGATAATAAATAAATGCTCCTTGCTTGATTGTTCTACGTGACTCTCAGTTTCTTTAAAAAATGAGGGTGCTTTCTTTATCCATTACTGCATTTCTTGGAGCTGAGCTTTGTTTTTCATTTCCTATTATAAGCTCCACATATCAATGCAAATCGTATAATTAAATAGTTAGGCAACCTTTCCAGCTGTGTTCTTGTCCATTTGCTATTGTACTACACTATGCTTTTTCTCCTTGGCCTCAGTTTTTTGCTTAGAGTGAAATCTATGCAAGACACTAATTGCCACCCATTGCCTTTCCTTGTTTTTCTTTTTATTCATGTTATGCGTATGCACCCAGAGAGAAATACAACAGTAGAAACCAATAAACAAAAACAGCAGTACAATCATTGATGCTAATAGACACCATGGTGTTTTAAATGCAAAGACCTATGTGTGCTAAGATGTATGTGGATCAGAAATTGTCTGTTGTTACTGTTGTCCTTCAGTGTTTTTCAGTCAGATCCAACTCTTTGTGACCCCATTTGGGGTTTTCTTGGCAAAAATACTGGAGTGGTTTGCCATTTCCTTCTCCAGGTTATTTTACAGACGAGAAACTGAGGCAAACGGGGTTAAGTGGCTTACCTACAGTCAATCACACAGCTATTAAACATTTGAGGCCACATTTGAATTCAGGAAGTTGAGTCTTCTTGACTCCAGGCATGGTGTTCTATCCACTGCACTGTCTAGCTGCTCCTATAGAATAGTTATTCTATATACTGGCTACCCAACTTCTTTTATTTTTTCCAATTTTGCCAATTAAATACTTAGTAACCACCACTACCACCATCAAAGCACTTAAATAAACAAATGTGTAAAAAATTAGGTGCAAAACCACAAACTCCACACTGTTTACAATTTGTTTTAAATATGTAAATTATATATGTGCTAATATAAACATCCTCTGCTTTTGAATTTCCTTTGGACTTGTTTTCCTTTGATTTTTTTTTCTCTTCATTTTGTGGCTGTTATTTTTAAAAATGTAAACATAGAATGTGTTACTCTCTTTTCGTCTCTTCACATATTTTCCTCATTTTCTTTGTATTTCCAATATTTGTTATTTCTAATAACATAATGCAATTCATTACATTCAAGTATCTCAATCTATTCATCCGTTTCTCCCAAACATTGCATCTGTTATTTTATCATTACAAAAAAACTTCCCTAAATATTTTCATACATAGCATTTTATTCTCTCAATCCTATTAATGGGATCCCTAGGTCAATGAGCATGAAAAGCTTTAGAGCTCTTAATGTATATTTCCATCTTGTTTTCTAAAAAACAGTTTGCTACTGCTCTAGCAATGTAATATTATTTCTGTTTCTCCATGTCTCTATCATCATTTGATTTGATCAACTTAACTCATCTGACTCAGAGTCAACATACATTTCCAGGATCATATTTACTTGGATTGATCCCTAAGCAGAAGTTACAAGTTGTTTCCAGGACCATACTCTTCCTAAAACCAAGTTTTTCTGGCTTAGTAATAGGTAATTCCAAAGCTACAACCCCTCAGGAATACCTTTTCAGAATGTTTATGCTCTGTAAACCATTCTTGTCCTGCCAGAAACTATGTTTGAATTATGTGTATGCTTGGGCTTAGATCTACCAATCCCATATAGGTATGCGTGGGCTCTCTAGATATCTATTACATTTAACTTATCTAAAGTTCTATTTATCTCCTTAACTTCTTTCTTTCTTTTTTATTTTGGTTAGATTTATCTAGTTCTGAGAGGGAAAAATGAAAGTCCTCCCTACTATTATTTTATCTATTTCTATCTATATTTCATTTAATTTTTCCTTTAAAAATCTTTAAAAATTTTATTTTATTTTATTGGTTACAATACTCCCTTTATTTCCCTCCCTCCCCTCTACCCACCCTTCCCACAGCCCACAAGCAATTTCATTGGGTATTACTTGTGTCCTTGATTAGAACCTATTTCAATGATGTTGTTTGCAATAGGATGTTCATTTAGAGTCTACATCCCCAACCATATCCCTTCAACCCATGTATTCAAGCAGTTGTTTTTCTTCGGTGTTTTTACTCTCATAGTGTGGGAGTAAATGTGGATAGTGGTTTTCCTCTGAACATGGATAGTGTTTTTTCTCCTGTAACCTTCTGAATTGTTCAGGATCAATGCATTACCACCAATGGAGGAGTTCATTACATTCAATTGTACCACAGTGTATGAGTCTCTGTGTATAATGTTTTCCTGGTTCTGCTCCTCTCACTCAGCATCAATTCCTGGAGGTTGTTTCAGTCCCCACGGAATTCCTCCATTTTATTATTCCTTTTAGCACAATAGTATTCCATCACCAACATACACCACAATTTGTTCAGCCATTCCCCAATTGAAGGCATCCCCTCATTTTCCAATTTTTTGCCAACACAAAGAGCATGGCTATGAATATTCTTGTATAAGTCTTTTTCCTTATTATCTCTTTGGGGTACAGACCCAGCAGTGCTATGGCTGGATCAAAGGGCAGTCTTTTAGTGCCCTTTGGGCGTAGTTCCAAATTGCCCTCCAGAATGGTTGGATCAATTCACAACTCCACCAGCAATGCATTAATGTCCCAACTTTGCCACACCCCCTCCAGCTGTCATTACTTTCCTTTGTTGTCATGTCATGTCATGTCAATCTGCTAGGTGTGAGGTGATACCTCGGAGTTGTTTTGATTTGCATTTCTCTGATTATTAGAGATTTAGAGCACTTTTTCATGTGTTTATTAATAGTTTTGATTTCTTTATCTGAAAATTGCCTATTCATGTCCCTTATCCATTTATCAATTGAAGAATGGCTTGATTTTTTTGTACAATGGGTTTAGTTCTTTATAAATTTGAGTAATTAGACAGAGGTTTTTAGTTCTTTATAAATTTGAGTAATTAGACAGAGGTTTTTGTAATGAAAATTGTTTCCCAATTTGTTGCTTCCTTTCTAATTTTGGATGCATTCGTTTTGTTTGTACAAAAGCTTTTTAATTTGATGTAATCAAAATTATTCATTTTACATTTTGTGGTTTTTTTCTAGCTCTTGCTTGGCTTTAAAGTCTTTCCTTTCCCAAAGATCTGACAAGTATAATATTCTGTGTTCGCCTAATTTGCTTATACTTTCCTTCTTTATATTCAGGTAATTCACCCATTTTGAGTTTATCTTGGTGTAGGGTGTGAGATGTTGATCCAAACCTACTTTCTCCCATACTATCTTGCAATTTTCCCAAAAGTTTTTATCAAATAGTGGGTTTTGGTCCCCAAAACTGGGATCTTTGGGCTTATCATAGACTGTCTTGCTGTGGTCATTTACCCCTAGTCTATTCCACTGATCTTCCTTTCTGTCTCTTAGCCAGTACCAAATTGTTTTGATGACCACTGCTTTATAGTATAGTTTGAGATCTGGGACTGCAAGGCCACCTTCCTTTGCATTTTTTTTCATTATTTCCCTGGATATCCTTGATCTTTTGTTCTTCCAAATGAACTTTGTTATGTTTTTTTCTAATTCAGCAAAAAAAGTTTTTTTGGTAGTTCAATGGGTATGGCACTAAATCAGTAAATTAATTTGGGCAGGATTGTAATTTTTATTATGTTAGCTCATCCTACCCATGAACAATCAATGTTTCTCCAATTGTTTAGATCTAGTTTTAATTGTGTGAAGAGTGTTTTGTAGTTGTGTTCATATAGTTCCTGTGTTTGTCTCAGCAGATAGATTCCTAAGTATTTTATAATGTCTAGAGTGATTTTAAATGGAATTTCTCTTTCTAATTCTTGCTGCTGAAATGGGTTGGAGATATATAGAAATGCTGATGACCTTTAAAAATCTTGATGCTATAACTTTTTGTGCATACAGGACCAATATTAATAATGCTTCATTATCCATAATATCCACCAACATAATATAATTACCCTGTTTAATCCTTCAATTTATGCTCATTTTAGTCCCAACTCTGTCAAAGATCATGACTGCCTTCTCTGGATCAGCAGATGCATAGTATATTCTGCACCAGCCCCTCTCCTTTACTCTTTGTATGTCTCTCATTTTCAGTGCATTTCTTAAAAACAACATATTGTCACATTTTTGTTTTTTATCCTTTTTGCTATTCATTTTCTTCATATAGGTGAATTCATCCCATTACCCTTAATGTTAGAGTTACTAGCTGAATATTTCTATCTATTTTATTCCTTCTTACTGTTTATGCCCTTTTCCTTCCCCCCCCCCCACCATATTCCTCCTCAGATGTCCAATTTCCTTTGATGAATATTCTCCAATTCACAATTCTTTCCTCAAATCCTTCCTTTTCCTCTGCCTTTATCTTCCTACTTCCAAATTGGCCCACCTTTCCAAAGGTCCTTCCCTTGTCCCTTTCCCTTCATCTTCTAATTCTTATTCTAGCCACCTTTCTAAAACTCCCTTCCTTATCCTCCCAACTGGATGCTCCTGCTTCTTGATATGAGTTCAGTTCTAAAAATCCCTCCTCTCTTTTGCCCTGAGTACTTCTGTTAGTCCCTCACCTTAACCCCCCCCCCCCCACCTCTTGATATGTATATCCCTCTAGGTATTCCTCCATGCCCTCCCTTTTCTTATTCCCTTGCCTTCCTTTCTGTTAACTGGCCCTTCTTTAATTCCCTCAATTCCCCAAGGGGACTCCCAGTCCCTCTCTTATCCCATCCCCCTTCCCTTCTGTTTCTCTTTACATTAAGAAGATTTTTATTGTCCTAATTGTGAATGCTATTCTTTCTTTATCCCAGGTCTAACAAGAGTAGGGTTCTTCAGCCTTCTACTCACTTCTCCCCTTGTTTGTGGCACTTCCTCCACTCATTCCTCCTCCATAAGAGATAGCTATTCCATTTTACTTCCTCCTGGTCTACTCCTTTACCATTTTTGCTCCTTCTATTACATTCACCTCTACCTTGAGTCTCCCATCCATACATGCCCCTTTAAAGTACCCAGACAACCATGCCATTCCTAGGGGTCATAGATGACTTTTTCCCATACCAGAATCAAACAATTTGATGTTTGGGGTTGCTTGTGATTTGTCTTTGTATAGTTGGAAAATCTTGAACCCCAGGACTACGTTCCCCAGAATTCTTTTTATTACCGAACATCCCTTTCCCTGTGTCCTCACATTTGTGTTGTTACATTATTGGTTATAACTTTCTGGGGGCTTGGTCTTTTCTTTTTTCTTTATTGAGATCACGGTTTGAGTTAGTGAGTTCCCTTTTAACTCTAGTTTTTATTTTAATAAATCTTATAAATGTAATACTTGAGTTATTGTATATTAATTTTATTTCTCACATTTTTCATTACCTTTGTATATTTCTTCAAATTTTTTTTGCTGAGTTCTGAGTGTTCCTCCAGGAATAGTGGAAACTCCTTTAGTTGATTAAATATTCACTTTTTACCTTTTATAATTTTGCTTGTCTTTGCTGGATATGTTATTCTTGGTTGTAAACCCAATCATTTTTCTCTACAAAATGCTATGTTCCATGTCCTGCATTCTTTTAATGCTGTGGCTATTAAGTCTTGTGTTATTCTGACTAGCTCCACAGTATTTAAATTGCCTTTTTATTTGTAGTATTTTCTCCTTAGCCTATTTGCTATGGAACTTAACAATGATGTTCCTGTCCACTTTCAGCTTTGAGTCTTTTTGAGGTTGTAATCAGTGGATTCTTTCAATTTCTATTTTGCCCTCTGATTCTAGAATTTCCAGTCAGTTTTACTTGATGAGTTCTTAGAGTATGGTGTCTAAACTTTTTTTTTTTTGATATCTTTCTGGGAGTTTAACTATTTGTCTCTCCTTGATATATTTTCTAGGTCAGTTGTTTTTGTGATAAGATGTTTCATATTCTCTTCTATTATTAAATTCTTTTGATTTTGCCTTATTATGTCTTGTTGTTTTAGGAAATCAGCAACTTTCCTTTTATCCAGTTCTAGTTTCTTCCATATGTGTCTGGATCTCTTTTTTCATTTGTGTGATCTTTCACAATTTTCTTTATTTTCTTTCATTGCTCTTACTTTTTTCCCCTATTTTTTCTTCAAGCTCTCTTTTTTGGTTTTTGAGGTCTTTTAAAAGCTCTTCCTAAAGCTCTTTTTGTATTTCTTTGCTATTTTTGAAGTGGGTGTTTTTGTTTCTCTGTGCTCTGAGTTTTTGCCAAGATCTTCTCTGTCTCCATAATAGCTATCAATCATTGGCTTCTTTCTCCTTTGTTTGCTCATTTTTTAATTTTTAATTAAAAAAAAATTAGTGGCTAGGTCAATAGACTTAACTGTTCATTTATTTATTTATTCATTCATTCATTCATTCATTCATCAATTTATTTATTTATTTTTTGCTGGAGTTCCATGGTTCCTAAGGTGTATTAACACAAGTTTCAGGATTGTGTGTGTGTGTGTGTGTGTGTGTGTGTGTGTGTGTATGTGTGTGTGTGTTTCTGGCACTCCAACCAGAGCCCATAAGCAGTTCTGCCATTGTATTTGCAAGCAATTAGTCCACCTCTCCCTATAGCAACAACCAGGGACTCCACTCTCCTGAGAGTGACCACAGCTGATGGGGCTCCAGTCCCTTAGCAGTCACATGCATTGGCACATATTCCCTTCTCATTTCTCCTTTCCTACTGTCATAGCCCAGGAGAGAACAAGTGTCCAGTCTGTGTTCCTTGGGCCTCTAAAGTTCCTCATTTGTTAGTATAGAGGCTTGAATTCCTGTTTGTTGACTCTATGGTATCTATTCCTTTAATCCCCAGTTGTGGGTCAGCAGGGATCTCCAGAACTGAGGCAGGAAACATGGTTGCTCCCAGCTCCCTCTGACTAAAGATTCTATCAGTATCCTCTTTCCTCTGGGACACAAGATCTAGGGCTTTGCAAATATGGTGAGGTTGTGTCCTGCCCCCTAATGGATGCCTTGTTGATTATATTCTGTTTGCTCTGTTCCTGCCCCCAGGGCCTGTGGTAGTGGGACTGAGGCCAGAGAAGTCAGAAACTTTCCTTCCTAGTTGTCCCTGATTGTTCAGCTTTACCCCCAACTCATGTTTGTTTTTACTATTTTTAGCTTTGATTCTATGGCTATTTTTGGCTTTTTTTTTTGAAGGGGTGAGTATTAAGAGGGTGAGGATGTTTTGTGTCCCACTCTACCATCTTCCAACAGTGCATCTTTAGACTGGTAGGTCTACCCAACTTTTAATGCAAAACTACGTTATCCCTAAATGTTCTCGTGGGGTAACCAATGGCAAATGATTATGGAATTATCTCATGAGAATTTATCAGTCAATAAGAATTTAGTAAGGTAGGTGCCAGGCATTGTAGGAAGCACTGGGAATATAAAGAAAAGCAAAAACCTGTCCTGCCTTTAAGGAACTTATATTCTAATGAAGGTGATAATATGCAAATAATTATGTATGTTTGCCACCTGTACAATGTAAATGTAATATAATCTCAAGGGGAAAGTGAGGCCTGATCAATGGCTCAAGTGGGGGACCATTGGAGTAGAATATTGTTATTTATGATCAGATTCAGTTGATGGAAGGCTGGTTTTGTGGAATTACTTTTGTCCCCTCTCCCCTTTTTAAAACCTTTACCTTCTATCTTCTAATTAATACCATGTACTGATTCAAATGCAGAAGAACTGTAAAGGGCTAGACAATGGGGGTTAAGTGACTTGCCCATGGTCACACAGCTAGGAAGTATTTGAGGCTATATTTGAACCTAGGACCTCCCACCCCCGAGGCTGACTCAATCTACTAGCTACCTAGCTACCCCTACTTTGTTCTCTTTAAAGTTTTTTATCAAAAGTAATGACTTGCTGGGCAGAGTATAGGGAGAGATATAGACGACGCTGTTATGATTTCATAAGTATTTTTTCCTGAGTCAGTATCACACTTGCAGGTTACCTAAATGTTTGAATGAAGGGCAATCACCAAACTGGGTGAAATTGAAAACATTTTTTAAATATTGAAGAAAATGTATTATAAAAAAGTCTTTTTTTGTGTGTGGTGAAGAAAGTCCAGACCTGTTATTTTATCTAGGTAAGGACTCCTGATGTGGGAATTCCCTTTGTAAATTGGCAAGTCATCTTAAACATATGAGAGTAAATAAACAGTTATGTGTATGTCAAAGGCACAACTGAATTCCATTCCCCTGGCTCTGAGGCTACTATACCAGGATTCTTCTCATCTAAAAAAATTATTTTTATCAAATAAAAAACGTCAACTTTCAACCTTTGGTCAGTGCATCCCTGTGATTTGTTTTGTCATTTATACAGAGAATCTTCATAAGTTTTACAAGTAAAATATGGAATATTCAGTATCCAAATCATTTATAATTGCTGATATTGCTATGAAAGTAATTTTATTTTTTCTGTGTGGTTAGATTATGCAACCAGGTATCCTTTGAGAATACAAGAAACATGAGTTCCATTAGCTATCAATTACAGGTTATAGGTTTTGAGTTAGAAAGATCCTTAGATGCAATCTTGTCTACTCCCCCCCTCCCCTTTTTTTTTACTGATAAGGAAATTAAAAACCAGGGAGTTAGATGACTCACCCAACATCATATAGTTAGTGTGTAGCTGGTCCTAAATCCAGCATTCTCTCCTTGCATGATTTTATTGTAGATAAATACCATATGATTTACGTTCCAAAGATCACAACTCTAGAGCTGGAAGAGGTATCTAATTCCCTCATTTAACAATTGATAAAAAACTGCGAATTGACTAATGAGGTTAAGTGACTTGCTCAGGGTCACAGGTGAGAAGTGGGCATAGCATGATTTGAATCTAGGACCTCTGACTTTAGAAACAGTACTCTTTCCACTGTTCCACATTAATTCTGAGTGTAATTTCTGGGACAAAATAGACAGAATTATTCTTTTGCTCATTTATTTAACATTCATTCAATGAACATTTATTAAGCATCGACTCTGTGGGAAGCATTTTGTTTAGTGCTTGAGGAGACACATTTAAATGCAGCAGGGTCGCTGAGCAGAGTTCACAAGTCAAGAAAAATTTCAACCTAAAGCCACTTATTTAAGAGCTAAAGGCTTTCAACATAATTTTCTTAAATCCCTACATTGTCCCATGTAAGCACATACGCTCTCCATGGCTGGTACATCATTTACCTTTCTGAGGCTGCAGGGAAAAATAAAGATGACAGTTTAACATTTTTGCACACTGACAAGAAGCTGTTTGTGTTCTGAGAAGAAGGATGCAGACATCCTTAATGAGGACATTTCACGTAGTTTTATTCATCTCAAAAGGTAGAGTAAATGTCATGGGAAAAGAAATAATTGACCTCTTTAGGTAACAGCAAAATTATCTAGTGCATTTAAAGCACACACTCACACACGCATGCACACACATTGTGGCTCTTGCTAATTAATTTGGGGGGGAGGTGAACTCCTTGTACAAAAAAGGTAATATTTTGACCAATTGTCTGAAATAACACATAGTTCCATTGAAAATGGTTAATTAGGAATTGAGCTCTGAAGTTAATTTCTCGAAGGTCAGCTGCTGCTCTATTGGGTCCTGTGACCCTGTCTCAAGTAATCACAGCATTAACATACAAGGTTATAGCTTTCCTTTCAGTTGATGACATAATCTCTTTAATTGGTGTCAGGAGGCATGCTTATGAAAGAACCATGGAAAACACCTAGAGACTATAATTTTGCTCTCTCAATTCACAGGACAAATGAAACAAGCCTTAAGAATGTACTAGAGACTCATTACCACGCCTGGGGTTGTCAACACAAAGCACATTTCAACTCAGGGCATTAGGGATGATCAATTCTATTTACTTCTAACTTCTCCTGGTGAACTATTAACCTTCCCAGTCAAACTTGTGAATAGTAAATGTCAGATAATCCTTGCGGGAAAATTTAAGAGGGACAATTTGAGGAGGAAATATTTTTATGTAAAAAGGAATATTGATAAAGCAAAAAGAGAAGAACCCCGGTACTTCTCTGTATTCTTGAGAAGATGCTGAGTGGCAGTAGTAGAATCAGAATATTTTTCAATCAACCAGCTTTCATCATGCCAAACACTGGAGAAACAAAGAGCAGAATGAAACAGTCCTTGCCCTCTAATCTTTTCCACATCCTTCTTCATAATGGTGCTCAATAAAATCATTTATGGCCAATCACAGAGGTTCTATATACGGCCTCAGGTTTTTATTTAAGAGTTAATATTAACCTTTGGAAGAAACAGAGCTCTTGTTAGGTCAGGGTTACTGAGAAAATGGAAACTAGTTGCTCTGAATTCTCTCTTCTTCCCTACACTTCATCTCCACTTTATCTCCCTTTTTCCCCTCTTTTTTCCCTCCTTTTTCTCTTTTTATCTTCAACCTCTAACAATGAGATATTCCTTCTGCCAAAACCAGTCCCTCTACATGTACTTAGGATCCCATCACCTCCTGCTTTCTCCAGCAGATTGCCTCCGTTAAATTCCCCTCCCTGACACCTTTTGATCTTCAACATCTCCTGGTTCCTTTCTTGCTACCTTCAACCATGCCTGTCACTCTGATCCATAAAAAGACCTTTGCTAGACTTCCCCTCAAGCTTTTGTTCTTTATCTCTCTCCCCTTTCTCAGCCAAACTCCTGGCCTTCCACCTTACTGCCTTGGTTTCCTCTCCTCACTCATCTCTTTGCAGTCTGGCTTCTGACTTCATCATTCAACTAAAACTTCTGCCTCTAAGTTACCAATGAATGCTTACTTGCCAAATCTGCTATGTTCTTCTTCCTATTGCTTCCTGACCCCTCTGCTTCATTTGAGTCTGTTGACACCCTTCTCTTCCTACTTACTCTCTCCTCTCTGAGTTTTGATGACCTTTTTAATCTCTTAGTTCACCTCTGACTGGTCTGTCCCCTCCTTCATTAACTGTATCATGCTCCTTAAGAAGAGGTGTAACCCATCTACCCAACAGTGGATGGACCTTTTGGGGTTCCCTCTTCTCTACATTTTCTTTTTAAATTCTTTCTCCTGGTGACCTTATCAGCTCCCATGGGTTGAATGATCAAATCTACGCAAATGATTCACAATCCCAGCTCCTCTCCTGAGATCTAGTCCACATTGCCAACTATCAATTGAATTTTTCAAACTGGATTTAGAAGGAACATCTCAAACTCAAATAGCCAAACAAAACCCATTCTAGCCTTCCTTCTAAATTTTTCTATGTCCCTATTTTTTGTCCAAAAGTCTTTGTCCAGTTTCCTACATGTCTAACCTTACAGTTAGCTGCAATTCTCACTCTCCCCCATGCCACATTTCCAACCACTTGCCAAATTTCAATATTTTTATCTCTATAACTTCTCTCAACTCATGTAGCCATTATTTGAATTCAGGTCCTCTGCACCTCTTTCATGGACTATTGAAATGACTTTATATTTGGTCTCTTTGCTTCAACCTTCTCCTTGTTTCAATCAGTCTTCCAGAGTGATTTACCTTACAGGCATATCTGACCATGCCATTCCCTTACTCAGTCAACTCCAGTGCCTTCCTATATTGCCTTTAATATCAGCTATAAACTCCTCTGGCTTTTAAAGCCTTTTACAAAGTTGACCCCAACCTATATTTCCAACCTCCATTAGTCCCCTTCATATATACTTTTTGGTCCAACCAAACTGGACCTTATTCCATTCCTTTCACACCATCTCTCATCTCCATATCTTTGCACTAGCTGTCCCCCATGCCAGTAATGTACCTCCTTTTCACTCCCTGATTTATACAGTATAATCTCTAATTTCCTTCAAGATACAGTTCAAGGACTAGACTAAACTTTATGCTTTATGATCTCCCCAACTGCTATAGCTCTCTCTCCTTAACTACTTTGTATTTAACAAATTTTAAAAATTATTCTGAATATGTTTATTTTTTCTGTATATGCTATGCTGTATGTGTATATTGTAATGAACAATAGAAAATAAGCACCTTAAGAAGAGGAGTTATTTCATTCTTTTTTATCTATGTAGTACTGGTGCCTAGTACATAATAGACACTAAGTTTTCATTTATTGGTTGGTTGAAGGTTATTGATAATCTACCATCTCCTATATCGTTTTGCTTTTGAAGGAACAAAAATTACCATGAAGTCACCTACAAATACTGATCTTTAACCACCTATTGTGAATCCTTTTGTGTTTTTTTTTTTATAATGGAGGTACATGTTTGCTTCACCCATTGGTGCACATTACAACAAATGGGGAAGTTTGACCCCTTTTTGATTCAGCCAATGGGTCTTTATCAGTGAGTAAGAGAAAATTCCCAAATCTTTATTTGGATGGGAAAAGAATCCCCCGAATGAGATATGTATGTTCATAAAATTGCAAATGACCAGTTGGGTCTCATAAGTGTCTTTGCTGGAATGGAGGAATAAAAAGTGGATGAATGAAAAATAATAAGGCCAGAATGGCACAGAAGAGAATAGAAAGAATCATTAACTCTTGTTATGAAAAGAAAAGGAAGTGAGCTCCTTTGCTTCATCAGCTTTGGTTTGTAACTTACTGGGGACCCTTCTTCCTGTCATTTTTACTGTCCTTATTTATGCTCTCTTAGCTGTGTAGCCCCAATAGTATTCTCCCACTCTATGCTTTCTATAGTGGTTTGTTTATTTATTTGTTTTTAATTAGATCATCATTTCAGAAAAAGAAGTTATCCCATAGATGACTTGTCTATATGACTCTTGTTAAGTGT
The DNA here is from genome assembly GCF_027887165.1 of Monodelphis domestica. Lineage (NCBI taxonomy): Eukaryota > Metazoa > Chordata > Mammalia > Didelphimorphia > Didelphidae > Monodelphis > Monodelphis domestica. Next base: position 269,540,553 of record NC_077227.1, read on the forward strand.
CATCCAAGTGGGGACTAATCTATGGAATAATGACAATAATAAATGCAAACCAACTTTTGGGATCTACTTTTCCTTCACTATAACTTTTTCTTAGTTGCTGATTATCCATCAAGAAATATATGGTGAAATTCAGGTATTATTTTAGTCAGTAAATATGCTTGCTTTCTTGAAAAATGCACTTGGAAATCTCTATATACAGAAGAGTAACAGCTTTATGTTTCTCTCTTTCTGACTTTGTCTCTGTGTGACCAGGGATTTGACCTATTTTTACTCTTGGATTTTGGTGGGGGATTGTGGCAGAGGGATGGAGAAGAAGGTGTTAGAGAAGAAAAGGTACATTTTACCTTCTGAATTTTTGTATAGAAAAGCAGATTGGTTAAATCAGATTCAATGAAACCATTAAAACAAGTCCCAAACATGGATGGTTTTCAGGATTGTATGTGGACCTGGTGACGTTCAGGAAGTAAATATTAAAAAAATAATAAATTTAAAATTAACTGTTAGACTTAACTATTCTAATTTAGGCATTTCTACCACATTTTTTCATTAGAAAAAATGGTAATGATGAACCAACTCCTATTATAAAGTATGATTTAAGAGCCTTTCCTGAGTATGTTGCTCTATCCCTGTCTCTGTCTCTCTTCTAATCATTCATCTGTCTGAATCTTAGTCCCTTCCATCTAGGCCATTTATCTGAAATATTCAACCACCCAACAAAAACAACTCTTCTTTCTCCCACCTGGTTTTCACTATGGTTATGCCATATATTTGGAATCTGAAGAATATTGTACAACTTAAATGGTGAGCCACTTGAACCAAGGACTTTGTCTTCCTGGGATTCCAAGCAACTTTTTCCTCAATAAGTGGCAATCAATAATTAATAAAATCAAAGTGCTTTGAACAACTTTCTCAGTGGAATCTGGGAGATCATTTTTTTCCTCCATTTTTTTCATGTGGAACAATCTTAATTCTTACCCTTTACAGTGTAGAAGTCCAGCCATTGCTAGGAAGGTCCCTGCTTGCCTATCAATCTCTATTAATTCCTTTAAAAGGTTGGCTTTTTGAATAGAAAATTGGCCACCAAGTGATAAATTTTCACTTTGGCAATCACAGCTCATGAACGTCATCTACTAAGGTATAATGTGGTTACAATTTTTGTTGATGTAACCCACCCAGGAAATGAGTCTCCCCAAAACATTACTCACTAAGACTCTCGAGAAAGAAAACAAACTAAGCTTGGCTATTGTGGCAAGAAGGTTAGCTATTTGATCCTTTCAGGTTTCTCTGCCCCTTCAGCTTAGTTGATCGTTCAAAGCCCAGCCTATGTTTTAACACACATATTTGAGACAGTGACCGAGATTTAACTAGCAATTTGCAGCCTCCCAGCAGAGGACCCTGAATCACAAAATCAAGAGTTTTCTCTGTCATTTGTGTCCATTTGTTGTCTCAGAGAATGGCCAGCCATCGTCTGCGTGCCTTCAGCAAAGCAGGCATTTATGGCAGAAACTCTGAATAGAAGTTTTCCTGTTTTTTTTTTCCTTGATCACTTGTTTAAGTTCTGAGTAGAGAGACCTGGCCATTTTGTTATAGAATGGGGTGTTTTCAATGCAAAGAAAAATCACAGTTTTGAGTTTTTACAATGTTTGCCCCTTTTCCCAGCAGGGATGTGTTTTGAGTGCCAGGAGACAAAAAGTGTGGCCTCAACAGCAGAATTCTAAAAAGAACATCATTTTCATTATGTAGTCAATCTCAATTACAAGCAAATGTTTTCTCTGTGGAGACTTTTCCCTTTTCAGAGCATTATGCAAGCCTCTTTTGTGGATGGAGAGAAAGGATCAGTGGTCAATAGGGAGCAGAGTGTTGTGTACAGTGGATTTTTGTATCCTTCAGTCGACTACATAATGCGTTTTGTCAGGAGAACAGCCCAACATCCTGAGCAGATTTGCTGAATTAAAGAGCGCAGCAGGGATAGGAAACTTGTTGCTAGGTGACTGACAACTGCTACATGTCAGTATCTCTGTGCCCCAGGTTACCCTTTCCTTTTCTTCTACTACTTAATCTTGCCTTTTAATCTGCATCTATAATTAACTCTGTTAATACCTCCTATCCATTTGTTTCTCCCCCCCCCCCCCTGCACTTCAGTCAGACAATTTGCCATTATTTAGTCTTCAAACTCAGAGTACAAATAATTTTTTTTGGCTCCATTAGCTTCATAGGAGGTGAAAAGCTCCAGACCTAGACAGACATGCACCTCCTTTTTTTTTTTAAGAGATACTTTTTGCTAATCTGAATGGAAAATGAATTGTAGAAGAAATGTTCTATTTTCCATTATTTCTACAGCTTGATTGTGCCTGGGTAATGCATTGAAATCTTCTTCCCTGCTTGAAGTCTCTAACTTTGAAAATTCTCTCCAGGTTAACATGACTGAACAATTAAAAATGCCTTTCTGTCTCAGATGTTTACATAACTCTGTCACCTAAAGGAACTTCCTTATTTGGGGCTCAGTGGATTGAGAGAGCCAGGCCTAGAGATAGGAGGTACTGGGTTCAAATCTGATTTCAGACACTTTCTAGCTGTGTGACCCTAGGCAGGTCACTCACCCCCCATTGCCTAGCCTTTTTCTTCCTGGGCTTCGGAAAAAAATCATACAGCCTCTACCTTTGTGTAGACCCTCACCATCTCTCACCTGGATAATTGAACTAGCCTTCTCATTGGTTTCCTTACCCTAAGTCTCTTCCCACACTCTTCCCATTCTCTACTCACCTCCACAATGATTTTCCTAAAACACAAGTCTAACCATATCAGTCTCTCCCACTCCTCCTTTCAGTAAAAAAAAAGAAAGAAAGAAAGAAAGAAAGAAAAGGAAAAGCAACTTACTCCTTCAAAGATCCTTACAAGAAGTATTGTTTGTGTTCTCCACCAATTCCAAAATTGTCTTCAGAAAAAATTGGAAAACTCTCCCCAGAGATTTTCCCTGTTATTCAGAAGGCTTCCATGATGCCTATTCCATGGGAGAAGTGGCCCATTTCATCATTCAGGCAACTGAAAGCAGAAGTGAACTGAATTAGATTCCGACTTATTCTATACTTTTGTTTCTTTTTTGTTAATACTTTCTCTGGATTAAAGAAAATAGTTGGTGTTTTTTTTTTTTAAAGCAAAAGCCATCAGAAGAACATTAGTGTTTCTAGTGTGGATAAAATGTTTTTGACAATCCACAGCTAAGGTTCATGAAGAAGTTTAAAAGGTCCTGGACTTAGTACCCAGTAAGGGATGGGGGTGGGTTGGGTAGGAATAGATCAGAAAATTAAAGGTCTAGCCCAGGGATCCCCAAACTTTACACAGGGGGCCAGTTCACTGTCCCTCTGACCATTGGAGGGCTGGACTATAAATAAAACTGTGAACAAATCTGTATGCCGCTGTCTAGGATAGCGGAGGCTACAGCGCTGGCTGTGATGAGCCTGTCACACCTTGCACAGGCCCATCACTGCCACCACTATACCGGGCAGCAGTGTACACAGTGCGGAATCCCCTCCCCTAGATCGCCATTCACCTTGCTATGTCTTCCATTGTGCAACCACATAATCCTTTGAGCTCCACCTCATTCTCATTCAGTTACTCTCAGAACATGGCGCCACTCAAAGGATTATGTCACCAGAAGTAGTACTGTACATGAGTAACGCTGCGCTTTGCGGTACCATGACATACAAGGCTCCTCTCACTGACCACCAGTGAAAGAGGTGCCCCTTCCGGAAGTGCGGTGGGGACCGGATACATGGCCTCAGGGGGCCACATGTGGCCCAACAGCCGTAGTTTGGGGACCCCTGGTCTATAGCTAGTAAAAACCCAAGAGATCATTACATCTAACTCTCCCATTACAGAAATAAGGAAAATGAGGCCTGAAATGGCTGGCTCAAAATCAATTGATCAATATTTGCTTTTTAAAAAACCTTTGTCTTTTGTTTTAGAGTCAATACTAGGTATCAGGTCCAAGGCAGAAGAGTGGTATGGGCGAGGAAATGAGGATTAAGTGACTTGCCCAGGGTCACATAGAAAGATTCTGAGGCCAGATTTGAATTCAGGACTTTCGCTTCTCTAGATGTGGTTCTCTATTCTGGAGCCACCTAGCTGCACCTCAAACAACTGTTAAATGTTTACTATATACCAGGCATTATGCTAGGTACTAAGAGTAAAGAGACAGAAATGAAATAGTCTCTGCCCTCAAGGAGCCAAATATTCTGTCAATAAAGAGAATGTGTATATATACAATTCAAGAATATATATATATATATACATGTATATATATTGTGTATATGTATACACATACATAAAAGAGAACACACATATATAAGTACATTCAAAATATACACAAAATAAATACCTGCAGCTGGGAAACAAAGAATAACTTCATATGGAAAGTGGCTTTTAATCTGGTATTCCTAAGAGGTGGAGGTGACAAATGAGTATATTTTGGTAATGAAAACCAAAGATTCAGAGAAAGGAGATGGAAAGCTATGTATGGGGATAATAAGAAGGCCAGTTTGCTTGGAAGGTAGAGTTCATGAAGGGGAGGGGCATATAATAATTCTGAAAATATAGGGTGCATTCATGTTGTGAAGAGTTTTAAAGCAGAAATAGCTCTTATTTGGTCATTTTATTCAGTAGGGAGATGACATGGTCACACTTACACTTTATGAAAACCAGTTATGTGAAAGATGGAGTGGAGTGGACAGGAACTTGAGGAAGAGAGACCAATTAGGAGGTATGGAGGTTGGAGATAAGAGCCTGCATTAGTGTGGTGGTATGCACATGGGGAGAAACAAATGAATACATGAAATGCTGTTGAGGTAAATAGCAAGATGGTGGGTGTGGGAAAGTGAAGACAATTTGGAGGTGGTGAATCTAATAAACTGGAAGGATAGCATTGCCCTTGAAAGAATAGGGAAATTCATAAGAGAGGTGGATTGGAAGGAGAGGATATAATTATTTCTGTTTTGGTCATGTCAACTTTGTAATATCTATAGAACATTCTGTTTTGAATGTCCCATTGGCAATTGGAGATGGTTGATGGAAGCTCAGAATCAAAATTAGGACTAGGTATATAGATCTGAATTATTTGCAGAGAGATGATAATTGAACCCATGAGAAATGATGAGGTTACTAAGATTGAGATGTGTGAGAAGTGGAGAGGAAGCAGAGAGACTCAGACAGAGAGAAGAGGACTCAAGATATGAACTCAGATAAAGCTGACAGTCAAGGACCTGAAGATGCAGAAGGAGAGAGTATCTAGGAGGTGATGGTGGCTAATAGTATCACATGTACAGTGAAGTCAAGAAGGATGAGGATTGGCAAATGTCATCAGAATTATGAAAAAAGAAATACCTAGGGGGCAGCTAGGTGGCTCAGTAAATAGAGAGCCATGACTGTAGATGGGAAGTCTTGGGTTCAAATTTGGTCTCAGACACTTCCTTAACCTCCATTGTCTAGCCTTTACCTTTCTTCTGCCTTGGAACCAATAAACAGTATTGATTCTAAGATGGAAGGTAATGGTTTAAAAAAGATAAGAAACAAAGAAATCTCTGTAATCTGGGGGAGAGAAGTGTTGAATTGAATGATTGGATCAGAAGCCATATTTCAGAGGACCAAGAAGTAAATGAAAGAAAAAGATGAAGTCTATAAAATGAGTTGGAGGAGGTAATGGCAAATCACTTCAGTATCTTTGCCAAGAAAATTTCAAATGGGGTCATGAAGAGCCAGTCATACATGACTGAACAAGAATTTTTGCTGAATGGTGGGATGGGAGAGAACAACATGGTTAGACCTGTGTTCTAGGAAAATCATTATAGCATCTGAGTAGAGAATTAGAAGAGTGTGGGAAGAGACTGGAGGCAGTTGGTAGAGTTCGGGCTAAAGACTGGTTAAGATATAAGGTTAAGAAAAACGTCTATGATGACATTATAGTTGAATGTATGGGAGCTGATGAGATCACCAAATGAGACAGGGAAAAGTGAAGAGGATTCCAGACAAAGACTTAGAGGAAACCTATGGTTAGTGAGTGTGATCTGGATGAAGACCTAAAAAGGGGCTTCTAGAAGTAGTAGTCAGAGAGGTGGAAGGAAAACCAGGAGGAAAAAGATCAGGAAAAACTAGAGGAAAACATATTTTGGAGATGATTAATAAGTGTTAAAAGCTACAGAAAGGTTAAGAAACTTGAGGATTGATTAAAGGCCATCAAAGTTAGCAATTAAGAGATCACTTGTGACTTTGGAGAGAGCAATGTCTATTGAATGGTGAAGTCAGAAGCCAGATTGCAACAGTTTTAGAAGAGAAGGGGGCACAGGGCAGAAGAGGAAGATAAGTAAAGCTACCCAGTATAAATGAATTGGTCAAGTTTAGCTGAGAAGGGGAAATATCAGAAAATAGCTGTTGGGGCAGTTTGGTGCCTCAGTAGATTGAGAGCCAGCCATAGACAGGATTCCTAGAACCTGCATTACCTAGCCCTAACCGCTGTTCTGCCTTGGAACCAATATACAATAGATTCTATGGTGGAAAGTAAGGGTTTAAAAAAATAGGTATTGGAGATAATAAGATTAAGTGTGGGTTTTTGAAGGATAGACAAGGGTATGCTTGTAGTGAAGGAGTGAAGGAACCAGTAGATAAGGAGAGATTAGTCTTTGCTAACTCTTTAGTATCCTATGACTTCGTGCTTTCCCCCCAGCCCGAAGTCTTTGCTGTGATTATAGGTCATTCCTGCTCCTTTCTCTACTCCTGAGAAAGCCCAAGGGGAGCCATCAAGGTAATGCCCCTCGCTAAATACAGGGGATCTGATAGCTACAATGGGTTCTATCTAGCAGCAGCTGGGAGACAGATCATTTCCAGAATCACATATGCTAGCAATACTCAAGCCAGGCCATGACTGAGAATTTGACCTTCCATAACAGGAGTGCTACCCAATGAGAGAAGAGTTCCTTATTGCTGATTCAGCAGGAGGTTCCCCATTGGGATCCATCAAGGACCTCAAATATTCATGAATGTGCATCCCTAGAAATTATACTCCAATGGTACAAAAGCAGCTTTTCTGATGTCCCAATTGGCCAGGCAGGCCACTATCTGAGTTAAACTCTATCTGGGGAGGGGAGGGGCTGGATTGGTGATTGAGTATGCAAGTATATTCTGGGTCCTAGCCCAGGATTTAAAGAGAAATTAACCTTAGCAGAAGCAATATAAATCCTTTCAAGCTCCATTAAATACCTTCCTAGTTAAAGACAAGCTTTGGTATTCAATTACAGCTTTACTGGAGGATGCATCCAGCCTGCCTCTTGTCTCTCAAATCAGAAGAGCCCATGCCTTTAAGAGGAACAAGTTGTCACCAGACTAAAAGCTTGGAATCTTACTGTGATCATGCTTATGCTGTGGGCTATCAGAGCACTTCTCATTTATGACCTGGAAAAGGATATGGAAAACTGGCGATGGTAGTGGAGGGCTGTAAGTATTTTACAGTGAGATAACAGAATCAAATACTTCCTTTGACTCTCACCGACTCAGACTTTTATACTCTGTGGTCTTTCTCTTCAATTTTTTTAGTTCTATTTTTTTGAAATCCTTACCTTCCATCTTAGAATCAATAATACGTATTAATTCTAAGGCAGAAGATCAGTAAGGGCTAGGCAATTGGAGTTAAGTGACTTGCTCAGGGTCACAAATCTAGGAAGTGTCTGAGGTCATATTTGAACCCAGGACCCAGCTCTCTATCTACAGCACACACACACCCCTTGCCCTTGTTTTTTAACAATGAACTTCTAGGGGATTATAACACTCTTAAGTTCAAGCCTTTGTGAATTCCAAGGTCTCAACAAATTTTCCTGGATGCAGAATTGGACAAAGAGTAGGGGTACACATTCCCTCCCTGTTCAATAAACTGGCCCGATTCCCTACTACTTCTAGAATCAAATGCAAATTCTTCTCTGACATTTAAAGCCCTTCAAAACCTGGTTACATCCTGTTATGAGGTTTACAATCTGGCCAGACTGGTTTTCCTCCACAACATGCTTTCTCCTATCTTTGTGCCTTTGCACAAGAAGTCCTCTCTTCCTGCAAGTGTCCCCTCTGCTGCTCTTAGAATCCCATTTCCTTTATTTTTTTTAAATTCAAAGATATTTTATTTCCCCAATTACAGGTAACAACAATTTTTTACATACATTTTCTGAAATTTGTCTCCTTCCTTCCCTTCCCCCTCTTGTCTCAGAAATGGTAAGCAATTTGATCTGGATTATTAATAAATTATTATACTTAACATTTCCATATTGGTCATTGTTATAAGAGAATACTGGTATAAAATCCAAACCCCAAAATAAAACCATGAATAAACTAATATATGCATTGCTCTGCATTTGGCTTCAACAGTTCTTTCTGTGGAGGTGGAGAGCATTTTGTCCCCAAGTCCTTCAGAATTATCCCAGATCATTCTATTGCTGAGAGTAGCTGTCTTTTACAGTTGATCATTCCACAATATTGCTGTTACTGTGTACAATGTTCTCTTGGTTCTGCTTATTTCACTCTGCATCAGTTCACATATGTTTAACCAGCTCTTTCTGAAATCATCTTGCTTATCATTCCTTATAGCACATAGTATTCCACAATCAACATGTACCACAATTTATTCAGCCATTCCATTTCCTTTTAAGCTCAACTCAGATTCCACTTACATTACACAATCTTTCATAATCACCCTGTCCTGCTGCTACTAGTTTTCCCCAAAAATTACTTTGAATTTACTTTGTATGTATTTGTTTATGTAAATGTTATCTCTCCTGATAGAAGGTATCCGCTGGGAGAGCAAGGAATGTATCATTTTTGTCTTTGTATCCACAGTGCTTAGCATACCTTAATCCCTAGATGGGCAACCTTTTGAGCTTGGTGTGTCAAAATTTGCCCAAAAAACGAGCACAACTCGGGTGGTGATTCACTTCAAGAAAAAAACCCCATAATTTTGTGATATTTATAATTTACATAACAAAAATGTATAATTGTAACATATAACTGTATTTAATAAATCAAAAATTAATTATTTAACTTACCTGCTTAGTGACTCCTTTGTTCATCTGTCAGTTGGTTTCTTTTGTTGGTCTTGATATTATGTAACTTGTGTGGGGTGCCATGAACTAAGATAACTGAGGGGGAAGGGCAATTCTTTAACTAACCTGCCTATTAGTGACTTTTTTATTGCTGAATTTCACTGGCTAAATCTTCAATTGAAGGTTGGTATTTTGTACATTTCAAGCCCAAGCAAGAGTTACTAACTTCATCTGTCAATCTGTTTCTTTTGTTGGTTTTGATATTATTTAACACTGATAATAAGGTCTCACAAAGTATGTAGAGGGGAAAATTCTTACAAGGGAATCATATATTAATTTAAGGTCGCCAAGGAATCAGCTATGTAATTCCTAAATGAAAACTTAAGTCAGCCGTCAATCTTTTATGGAGTTTAATTACAATAGGAGGAAGTAATTAGAGATAGAGAGAGAGAAAAGGGAGAGAAGGAAATAGGGCTTAAATACCCCTTCTGTTTAGGCTGGGCCAAAAGGCCCAAGCCCTTAGATAGCTGAGGCAAAGAAAAGAGATCAGTCCCTATTACTCACGTGACCAAAATGGAGAAACAGTCTCAGAGGCCCCCACCTTCAGCTTCCTTCAGAGCAAGCTTCTCAGAGCCCACACGAACCACACCGACCCACTACTCCACCCTCTCCTCTAGTCTTCAGACCCTCCTATCTTTTCGGAAACCATCCAAGTTCCTCCCCTCAGTTCTCCCATCTACCAATCACTGTTCATCAATTTCCCTGTGCCAATGGAGGCTCTAGCTTAACCCAGGACCGCCCAGAGGTTTCTGGCTTTTGCACATGTCTGTTGAAGGTCATATTTTCAAATGATTAAATCTTTGCTCCTTTGCTACAGCCCTTTCTAAATCCTGTTAACCTGAGTAGGGTAGAGATTGGAATAATTAAATTTTGATCTAGGCTGCAGCCCTTACTCAATCCTGTTAGGACTGAATAGGGTGGAGATTTATTCCAAGTATCTCCATTGTATCAATTCTAAAATCAATCATGACTCAAAGAAATTCCTGTCCTATGCTTAAGCATAGGTCAAAATCCTTTCCATTGTTCAGCAAAGGGTTTCTGTCCTAAAGTAATCTTAAGAAGGGAAGAGAAGGAACCTCCCATGCCAATGGGGTTCCCATTCCAATAGACTATCAGTAAGAAAATTTCCAAGTATGAAATATCCCAATGGTGAAATTTCCAACATTTATAAGTCTAAGGAAATTTGAGGTTTACAAAATTGTGAGTAAAGCCATTGCTATATTTTTCAGGGTGCTAAAAGTGTCTGGTAATTGGTTCCAGGCACTTCAAATTTCCTGTTCATAGTGGCACTCCTCTTGATTCTCCAAGCAGCACCTTTCCAGATTCTCAAGCTTTGACCTCAAGTTGACGAACACCTGAACCCAGATGCTGTCTTGAAATTCTGCAAGTTGCATCTCCAAATCATCAATTTGTATCCATTGGAAACCATTTAATTCCAAACTACTGTAGACTACTACATCAGGATACTTATTTTCATGGTCTGTTCTAGGCTTCTAAATTGATTAAATCTATCACTGAACTGGTCAAGTAACGAGTTTAAAACATGCTGGTACTTTGTAACTTTAAGACCAGTTTATTAATATGAACAGATAGATCTGTAAAAAACATCAGGGTGTTGACCCACTTATCATCATTGAGCTGAGGAATGTTTCCCAGATCCTTATCCTAAAGAAATACCTTAATTTCTTCAAAGCACTCCTCAAAGAGCTCAAGAACTTTGCCTTGGCTCAGCCATCTTACATTATTGTACATCAACAGTGGACTGTAGCTGGAACCAACCTCCAGTAAAAGTGCAGAAAATTCTCGCTTGTGAAGGGGGCAAGCAAACTATTAAATTAACTATTTTTGTAACAACTGACATTAAGTTATTTAAGTTGGTGAATCCTGCCTGGCCACATAAAGCCTCCTAATGGATAATATAATGAAAAGACACAATCAGATATCCAATAACCTCTGTAAACAATTTGACAAATCTGTCTTTTTTTCTCTTTTCAGTGGTCAGCCTTGGTCTATATGTGGAATCACTGACCACTAATTGTGTGCCCAATGCAACATACTCCCCTAGCTTGATAGACTTTTTCCTGTAACCAAATGGTAATAATAAATTGTGGTGATTGATTTTCTTCCAAAAAAAATGGTTCCATATTGGTCATTGTTATAAGAGAATACCATGTTTGGTGCCCCATCTGTTGTCACTGACACAACTTTAGAGATATAAATGCTTAGGTCATGGAATGTTTGTATAACAACCTTACATATTTCACTTCCTGATGTACTTGTTGGCACTGATACTAACTTTATCAACTCTTCTCTCATTGTGAGACCATCAGAATATTGACCAATAATGGCCAACTGAGCATGAGATATAACATCAATAGTTTCATCAAAAGAGATTGAAAAGTTGAAAAATATTTACAATTACTTATGTCTCTTCTGAACTGATGTTGTACGTTTGTGTTCAGTCTCATTATTTGGTCTTTTATGATTTTTCTACTGAGTGGTAACTCAGATATTCTCTTAACAATTGCATCTTTATTCTGTATATTGTGAAACAGAACTTGTGCACATCTTAGGAGTGTTTCTTTAATAAATTCTCCCTCACTGAGTGCTTTTCCATGCTGAGCTATGGAGTGAGCAATGCTCAGACTTTCAGATGTTAAATTTGTAGAGCCTTTTACAAATTTAAGGATGGAATTAGAGTGGCTCTTATAAAGGTATAGCTGCCTGGAAATGTATTCCTTCCTTTCATCCTCACTTTTTTTCAAGAGCTGGGAATGATTAGTTTCAAAATGTCTATTTATATTCCAAGTTCTGCTTACTACCTTTTCAGTACATCTAATGCAAAATGATCTGCCATTTTTTTCTATAATGCCACATATCTCAGTCCATGTCTCTTGAAAGGGTTGGCTACTGCTACTACCACTTCCTTTACTTAACCTTGGTTTATTTTTATTTTGGGGGGTCTCCATCAGGAAGACAGTGACAGAAGATAAAACTATAGATAGCCTGTTAGCCCTGCAGGCAATTAGGGGTTAACTAGCCTAACTGACCACAAGATGGCACATGTAACTGTCTTTTAGGAAAGGGCAGGGTTAATAAGCAGAAATAGGGGCTAATAAGGATGCACAACAGTAATAGTGGTAAAATGGAGTCTGCACTATGCTGCAAGATGGCGTTCCTTATGTAAATTAAGATGGCTGCCACTATTTCTAATGGCAGGAAATGGCACCCATAGCATAGGCCCTCACTTCTTCCAGCCTCCCCCTCACTTATCTCAGTAATGATGGTCAATTAGAAACCCACGACACCCCAAAACAGTAGATTGGATGATGGTTGCTGTGGTTGTGTGGTTGCTGGTAATGGCAATCACAGGGCCCCAGAAATGAGTCTCCCGCTCCACTTGCTGGAAGTGAGGCTAAAGATCCACTAGCGACTTAACTGGAAGTCCCAGAACTAGATGCTCTGTGCCGGAGTTCTTTTGTTTTGGCCTATAGACCTCTGGCACGGAGTGTCTACACTACACTATAGCAAATGTTTTGTCTCGGCTACTGTGCCTAACTGTACAGGAGCTGAGGATGAATGTCCTTCTCAGCATGCAGCCACATCTCATAGAAAATGGCTACACGAGTCAGTGCTGATACATGTGTCATAGGTTCACCATCACAACCTTAAGCATTTAATAAGAGCTTATTGATTGAGAACACTGAAGTAGAATATAGCCAGACTGTGAAGCAGTTTATTCTTACATTAGAGCACAAATTATTCTTACTACCAGCCTGGTCTTCTCCAATATGACCTAAAAAATACTCCTCCTAGAAGATCACTTCAGCTCTGCAACCCCCACGTCAGAAATACCTTCTGCCCCTGGGGTCCTACCTTCTGGTTAGAGGATGGAGAGCTCTTCCCAGACTCTCTCTTTAAGGAAGACATCCAAGTCAGCCATTTATTCATTTCCCAACCCCCTTTTTAAAAAAACCCTTACCTTCTATCTTTGGATCAATTCCAAGACAGAAGAATGGCAAGGGCTTAAGTCAGGGTTAAGTGACTTACCCAGGGTCACACAGCTAGGAAGTGGCTTCCCCCACCCCATCTCTTCATATCCCACCAGGCTCGCACTGCTCTGGACTTTTTTCACTCCTCCAGGTTATCTCCCCTTCCCCATTTTTAGCTTCCTCTTAGGTATTGACTTCCCTACTAGATTATAAGCTTCCTGAGGGCAGGACCTGCCTTTCTTTTTGCTTTTCTATTTGTATTTCCAGCATTTAACACACAGTTCCGGGTCCATTGCTCTTGTTCAGGCATTTCAATCATGTTGAAAGTTTTCTTGGCAAAGATATTGCCATGATTTGCCAATTCTTTCTCTAGATCATTTTACAGATGAGGAAATTGAGGCAAACAGAGTTAAGTGACTTGCCCAGGGTCACAGAGCTAGTAAGTGTCTGAGGTCACATTTGAACTCAGGTCTTCTAGACCATGGGCCCATTGCTTGATCCATTATACCACCTAGCTGCCTCCTTGGCACATAGTAAATTCTTAATAAATCTCTTCTGATTAACTGACTACACTATGGTGCCTCCTGAGTTTTATATAGTGTCTCATGTTCTTTTCCTCTTTTTTGTTGTCATTTTTGTTGTTTTTGGATTCCTGTCTTTTTTGAAGATTGGTGTAGAAGGATAGCCAGAGCAGTTTGGGCTTTTGCTGTTCCTAAGTCACCATCTTGACTCCACCCCAACTAGTCATTTTTATACAGAATTTTCAACATTTCATTTTTAGCTTCTTAGTTTCTTATCTTGGCAAATCACAAGAACTTTTAATTCCTAATTCTGTCCCCTACTCCTTTTTTTTAACCCTTACTTTCCATCTTAGAACCAACTATAAGCAGTATTGGGCTAGGCAATAGAGGTTAAGTGATTTTTTTTGCCCAGGGTCACTGACCGAGGAAATGTCTGAAGTCAAATTTGAACCCAGGACTTCCAGTCTCTAGGTCTGACTCAATGCAATGAGCCACCTAGCTGCATCCAGCACCACTCCTTTTAATATCTACTCATTCATTCATTCATTCATTCATCCAAACACATTAAATATTCATCAAACTTATTATGTATTAGAAACTGTGCTAAGCGGTGAGGGTATAATAAGAAAAAATGAAAAAAAAACCAAGTTACAATAATAAACAAATATCTTGGTTTATTTTTTCTTTATATGAACCAGGCTCCACATGGTTCCTGTGAGTTATTGGGGGAAGGGGAAGAAGAACAACCCCAGAAATGGTTTGAGAAAGCAGAACTTTGTTCACACCTTAAATGGAAATGAGAATTCTTGAGCCATCTATAATACTGTTCAGTTAGGGGTCCCAGAGTGGCATATATATATATATATAAACACTCAGATCTGCCAGGACTCCACTGGAAGATGAATAGGAGAGGTCAATTTGTCCTCAGATACAATGTATTGTCAATCTGAGTACAGGAAGACGCAGTAACACCAAAGTGGTTTTAAGTGCACATTTTCTTATAGTCTTGTGTGTACTAAAGGTAATACTGTGTTTTGCCACAGCTGCAATTTTTAAAAGTGCTCATTCTGACCTTTCTAAATGAGAAAACCACTAGTTTGCTTTGGCTTTTTATCTCTGTTAGACTTTTGTAGCATTAGGCTATAATTGAAGTAACTGGGGGCTAGTTGAAGTCTATGAAGGTCCTGATTCAGTGGTGCTTAAAAGCACCTTCTGCTCAGAGAATTAGGAGGTCAGAATAATAAGGGCCATTAGGATGTCATTTACTACATTTTCATTTGGCCAATTTCTATCCTTTAATGTGATGGCTGGTTTGAATCCTGTATGCAGGTATTAATTCTGTTCCTTTGAATTCCTTCTCTATTGAGTGTCTGTGGACTTTTGGTTAGACACACAGTAAAGAGGGGAAAGATCATATGGTCGAGAATGGTGGCCCAAATAAATCCAAATATTTGCCCTAACAATAGGAAGGATGAAATGAATTCGATTTGGATTTGAAAATCTTATTCTTTTGCTTCTTGGTGATGTAGATTATTTTTTTAAAGCCTCCCGTTTCTGATAACCATCCCCTTATAACCCCTGAAATTAAGCTGGGTATTTTATATATGAAATGATTATATATCATTATATATGGGCTTAAGCTGGGTAGACTCACTCTTATATTGCTCATGTTCTTTCCTTTGATCAGAAATGATGGCAAGGAAAGTAACAATATCTTGAAATTGAGCGTTTTCTCAGAGACCTCAAAGGTCACATAAAAGGTAAGATTTCCAAGCGAGGAAACCAAGGCATAGGGGCTAAGAGCTATGCAGTAAATTGATTGGTAGAACTGGGATGAGGCAACTGCATTTTCTATTACCTAAAATCGGGTCTCTGAAGATTGCCTTCCCGAACCGGTCCTTCTGGCATTTTACATGTGGTTAAGCTTGCGGCGATGACTCTCTGCCCACATATTTGTAAGAATTTCCCCCCAGTAAAGCAATTTGGAAACACTTAGAAAAACATACCCAGAAACCAATTAGAGAGGATTGTGGACACACTCTTCAGTCACAAGGCCAAATAAAACAATCTATATCTAGTAGACAATAGTGATTCCACTGCCATTCTACCTTCAGAAATAGGCTCTCTATGAAATCAATTATTTTTCAGTAGTTTTCCTAAAGTGTTGAAAATCACAAAGGCCATTTGCCATGGCTGTGCTAAGCTGTGAGAGTACAATAATAAAAAATGAGGGAGCAAGTTTTCCTTTTTGGATGGAACCAACTGTCAATTTGGAATGCGTTGGGCTCAGCACTGTTTACAGTCACTACCTGGTTTTCACATGCATATATGTTAACTAAAATGCCTGGTAGAACATTAGATGATAACAATTGAAAGTGGAAGATGCAAAGTTACCTATTTGCTTTTTTGTCCTAATGAAAATTTCTAGATATCCAGTCAAATAGTTTACTAACTACAATAAATATCATAATAACTACTATAACCAAAGTTTAGTAACTACAACAAGTATAATACTAACTATAAGTTTACTTAGTAAATAAAATAATACTAACTACAATAAATATAATACTAACTATAATAACTTTATAGATTATAATAAATACAATAATACTAATTATAATAATAAATTTATGAATTATACTAACTATAATAAATATAATACTAACTATAATAACTTTATAGATTATAATAAATACAATAATACTAATTATAACAATAAATTTATGAATTATACTAACTACAATAAATAAAATACTAACTATAATAACTTTATAGATTATAATAAATACAATAATACTAATTATAACAATAAATTTATGAATTATAATAAATACAATCAGCTTATTAATTATAATACTAACTATAAAAATGTTTAGCTATAATAAATATAACTTTACTAATGATAATAAATATAATACTAACTATAATAATTTTACAAATGATAAATATAATACTAATTTTATGAATTATATAAATATAACAATACTGATTATAATAATAAATTTATGAATTATAATAAAATAAGTTTATGAATTATAACACTAACTATAAAATGTTTAACTATAATAATATAAGTTTACTAATGATTATAAATTATAAATATATAAATATAATACTAACTATAAGAAGTTTACTAACTATAATAAATATATTAATAACTATAATACTTTTACTACTAATAATAAATATAATACTAATTTTATTAATCATATAAATATGACAATATTAATCATAATAATACATTTATGTATTATAATAAAACAATACATTTATTAATTATAATACTAACTATAAAATGTTTAACTATAATAATATAAGTTTACTAATGATTACAAATTATAAATATACATAAATATAATACTAACTATAAGTTTACTAATTATAATAAAAATAATACTAACATATTTATTATAGTTAAACTTATTGTACTAAGTATAATAATAACTTAAACTATAATATATATAAGATAAACTATAGTAATTTTACTATTATAAATATAATACCAATTATAATAATAAGTTGACTAACTATAATAATAAATTTACTAACTATAATAGATATACTAATTATGTTTACTAAGTATAATAAATATATGCTTAACTATAATAAGTTTACTAATCATAATAATATATTTAAATACATAATGCTAACTATAAAATATAACTTTAATAACTATAATAAAATAGTTTACTAACTATAGTAATAAGTGAGTTGTTATTAAATCAGTTTTTATATACAAGTGTAATTATGTGACATTAACATTAAATAATGTTCATTGATGATCTCTGATTTTTGGTAGCTACTTACATATGCTTTTACACTCAAGAGAGATGCTATTTTTCACATATTTCTTAAAGTTGTCTTTCTCCTAAAATGAGCAACATTCCTAAAATTGATGCAAGTATGCAGAATGAATGCAATGTGCCAGTAGGATTATTTCAATATTCCCTTTGCATCTGGTAAAGACCAAGCAACACCCATCATTAACCATTGACTCACAATGATTCTTAGCAGCTTTTCCAGAAATTGATGTATTTTTACTTTAATAGAGCCTTCTCTTTTGCTGTGCCCCCCCCCATGTTTTGTGTCTATTCCATATGCTAATATGGTTTCTTTGACCGTGATTATATTATGAACAGATGAATGCCTTGAGATTCAGAAATATAATGGAGAGTTATGATTGCATAACTAGCCTGGGGTAAATAGGATTTTGACCCAGCTGTTTGTCAGCATCTGGGAGGGAGGCAAAGTACGTTTTCATCCCACAGCTATCTCCATCCATTGGCCTTTGCCACTATGTGCTCTAACTAACTGTCCCTAGAACGGCACCCTCCCCCTCAGAGTCCTGTCACCATGGCACTCTGCTCCTGGGGCACACTTTACATCAATCCCTGCAGGAATGAGAGCTGGATTGTCTAGGAGATGGACTTGTCTCTCTCTAGGTACAACTGTATCCACAGTCAGACTGCCCCTGCTGTGTGGCTGCTGCACCCTCTCCACAACTAACTTTCTATTTCCAGTTAAACAGTTTCTAACTATGGCTCTGATAGTGATGGTGTTTTTTAATTGTCTTCATTTTCAGCATACTAGAGAGTGGCCTCTTAAAAAATAAAAAATAAAAAACAAACAAACAAACCTAATGTACTCCAAAGCAGAGATTCTTTTTTTAAAAAATTAAACATTTATTTAATTAATTTATTTTGAATATTTTTCCATGGTTACCTCATTCATGCTCTTTCCCTCCCTTCCTCTATTCCCCCTCCTGTAGCCTATGTGCAATTCTACTGGGTTTTACATGTGTCATTGATCCAGACCTATTTCCCTATTATTGATGATTGCTCCAGGGTGATCGTTTAGAGCCTACATCCCCAATCATATCCCCATTGAGCCATGTGATCAATCATATGTTTTTCTTCTGTGTTTCTGTAGAGCATAGATTCTTAGTATTTGCCCATGGTGGATCCTTTCAGCAATCTGGTAAAGCCTCTGGATAACCTGGAATAATTTTTTAAAATTAATTTTATGTATCTAAATATATAAATTTAAATGAAGTCTAACATATTTGAATGTTTTATTTAGTTATTATTATTCTTTTTTAAAAACCTTACCTTCTGTATGGAATGGATTGGTTCTAAGACAGAAGAGCAGTTAGGGCTAGGCACTGGGTGTCAAGTGACTTGCCTAGGGCCACACAGCTGGGAAGTTTCTGAGGTCACCTTTGAACCCAGGACCTCCCATTTCTAGGCGTGGCTTTCAATCCACTGAGCTACCTAGTTGCCCCCTAAAGGTGTTGTATTTCAAAATATAATACACAGGATTATGAAGGAGATCGTTATATTAAAAGTGTCCCCAAAGCTTTAAACTTCAATAGCTTAAAATTGCTCTGACTTTTGGAGCACTTTGTATTTAAAACAAAAACAGTCTTTGCAAATGATATGACGGTCTACTTAAAGAATCCTGGAGAATCAATTAAAAGGCTGGTAGAAATAATCATCAACTTTAGCAAAGTTGCAGAATACAAAGTAAAGGCACATAAGTCATCAGCATTTCTATATATCTCCAACTCATTTCAGCAGCAAGAATTAGAAAGAGAAATTCCACTTAAAATCACCCTAGACAATATAAAATACTTGGGAATCTATCTGCCAAGACAAACACAGGAACTATGAGAACACCAATACAAACCACTCTCCACACAATTAAAACTAGATCTAGATAATTGGAAAAACATTGATTGATCATGGGTAGAACAAGCTAACATAATAAAAATGACCATCCTACCCAAACTTATTTGCTTATTTAGTGCCATACTCATTGAACTACCAAAAAACTTTTTTACTGAATTAGAAAAAAACATAACGAAGTTCATTTGGAAGAACAAAAGATCAAGGATATCCAGGGAAATCATGAAAAAAAATGTGAAGGAAGGAGGCCTTGCAGTCCCATATCTCAAACTAAAATATAAAGCAATCTGGGTATTTATATCTTGGGAATCAGAAAACAACAAAAATAAGGGTTTCATTTATTATTTTGTTGATTTTCTAGATTCAGGAAAGTGATGGAGAAATCATTAGTAATGCAGAGTAAACTTAAAAGATTGTTGTATGTTAACATTAACAACTGTTAAATATTTGCCAGCATACTCCTGCTGTTAGTTATTTAGTACGGAAACCCCAGAACTATCTTCTCTCTGGTAGGGTGTTAATCTCAATGAGCTTTACCTAGCACACCCATTCCTCTTTCATTCCTCTCCAGGCTGCATTTCAGACTTCCTCTACAATCCTGAAGCATCATGAAAACCCTAGTTATCTTAAAGCCTCGCTTGTGCCTGTCCAAACTTCCTTTTAAACTACTAAAGATGATCCCTTTGAAAAGAACTGTTATCAAGTCATTTATAAGTCTTCTTTACTCCAGAATAAATGTAATCCTTTTCTAGATAGGGTCTATGGACACTTTAAAGGCATTTTACTTTGGGGGCTCGTTACCCTCACCCAAAGGGTGTGGGGACCTCATTATCTGGCATTTTCTCAGAGGCAGACACCAACTTTCCTTATAATCAGCTCAAATTCAAGGCTTAAAAGCTTCTTTTAAAAATTAATGGGCACAAATTATAATATCTTAGCCTCAGAGAAGAGCTGAAAAAATGTTCCTTTCTCCTTTCATTGTAGAAGTAAGGATACAAAATTAATAATAATTACAGCTAGCATTTATATAGTACATTATTATTATATAGGACAACTAGGTGGTACAGTGCATTGGGCCTGGAATCAGGAAATTTAAGTTCAAATCTAACCTCAGACACTTATTAGTTGTGTGACCCTGAACAAGTCACTTAACCCAGTTTGCCTTAGTTCCTCATTTGTAAAATGAGCTGGAGAGGGAAATGGCAAACCACTCTAGTGGTTTTCTAGTCAAGAAAACCCTAAATAGGATGATGAAGAATTGGACGCAATTGAAACTAACAAAAACAACAAAAAAAGTTTGAAAAAGGACTTTACTGGATTATCACAACAACCTTCGTAGACAAGTGCCATTATAATCCCCATTTTACAGATAAGAAAACTGAGGCAAGGAGAGGTTAAGTGATTTGCTCAGGGTTGCATAGCCAGAAAATGCCTGAGGTAGGATTTGAACTCAAATCTCCCTGATTCCAACTCCTGAACTCTTTCTATTGAAAAGCAACATCTACCTAGCTGTCTATGAATATGGCTATGAAATGGTTATATATCCTGTCAAATTTGATCTCGTGTTAGTTGGTTTTATTTAATTGCTTTTATTCATAAGAAGAGAAAGCTTAGTGGTTATGGGGATGAAATAAAATGTGATGTACATTATTAACTGAATAAATCCATATGATTTTAAAACAACAAACTAATGGACACAGATTCTCATCCAGATCTCTGATGTGTCTAGTAGATTTTCCCCTCCCTGCCTCCAATTCTCAAAGCAGAGGCTCTGTGACTTACAGTAGTGCTTTGGGTGGGGTTCCAGCAAGGGAGAATATTCTTCCATGCTTGTCTAAGGATGTTCTTTGTTTATAGCCCACCAACTTTGCCTCAGCACATCTTACCTGGCACTGGTGACTCTTCCCTATTATTACTCTCCATTCTGTAGTCATTCCACAGCAGGAAATGGTCACTCATCATAATATCTTGCCCCTTATCCTCATTTATGATTTTGTTAAAAAGCTCAGTGTGAACTTATTCAATGAACACAAACATTTCAGAAATAAGACAGAGCTAGACAAAGGATCCTGTACGAAACTATGGGATCTGTCATATACAAATTATTAACAAAATAGATGTTAAAATTTAAAGGGCTGCTCTATTTGTGTTCCCTAACACACTTCTTTTTTCTTCTGTAGATTCAAAATGTTTTATTGATGCACTTTGAAAATAATTTATTTATTAATAGAAGTAATCCAACCCAAATATAAGCCCTTCCCTGAAACAAAGACGCAGAGTTAAGCAAAACGAATCGATCCATTAGTCACTCTGAGAAAGTACTGCTCTGTATTTATAGTCTATTATATCTCTGCCACGACCTGAGAGGTATGATTAATCTTGAAGTCACAACATCCGTCAGAGTATTCAGGTCTTTCAAAGTGGTTTTCCTTCACATGATTTTTGTGGTTGCTGTACAAATCATTCTCTTCATTCTCCACATTTCTCTCTGTATCAGTTCATATCAACTTTCCCATGTTTCTCTGAATGTCATACAGAAATGTATTGTCACTGAATAACATATATATGTACATATACGTATATATGTAAACACATGTGCATGCTCACTTGTGTGTTTAATACCTATAAGTATATGTGTATGCATATAAAAAATATTTCTGTCTTCAGCCTCCTTGAATGTGTTTTTTTGTGTCTTTTATTTTCAAAGTAGACACATGACATCTTGGGGTGATGTCTTGATTTGTGCATGAATTGGATTTAAGTGAGGCAGAGTTGCACAAAGTCACCAGCCTCATTCTCTCTTCCAGAGTCATTGAAGTCCCGGGACAAGACCAGAGACAGGACGTGATGGATGACCATGAGAACTTCAATGTCTTGACTAAGCTTTAAGCACATACTTCAGCCTCCTTCATGGCCACTGGAAAAAATTTTTCTCATCCACGCATCTCACTAGGGGAAGTCTTCCTATGTTGGGTTAGACATCTCCCTAACTCACCGACAGGTTGAAGGCTTGTTGGTTACCCTCAATCTGGTTTAACCCATTTAACAAGACAGTTTTACCAGGGTGTAGTTGCTGAGCATGCTGTAGCTTCTCAGAGCCACAGGTGAGAGTCGGGGGCGGGGTGGGGGTGGGGAAGGTAAACAATCAAAGATGGTTAAACAGCCCCCAAAAGGGCTTAATAAGCCCTCACACCAGAGGTGCTAGTCCTCCCTAAATACCCCAAGGACCCTATAGTAGAAGTCTACCAGTAGGATCTCTGGGTCAAAAGTTATCGTTATACAAGTTATTATGTAAACCATAATTCCCAATTGAATTCCAGAAAGGCTGAATAAACTCATGATGCCATCAAGACTGTATCAGTTGCACCTGCCTTTCCATAGCCCTTCCATCATCACTATTTTTGTTAGGTGTCAGGTGAAACCTCATATTTCTTTGACTTTTATTTCTCTTATTATTTGTGATATAGAACACTCTTACATAGAATTATTCATAATTTGTGGTTCTTATTTAGAAAACTTTGTATTTTTTTTCTTCCTTCAAGAGCTCTTTATTCCTTTGTCAATGCCTTCTTTGATTTAGGCACACCATGCAGAATGGTCTTGGGCAAGTGTCTCCCATGTTTCACAATGAATGCTAAACTTATTCAGAGACATGTTGAGAATGTCCTTGTGTCATCTCTTCTGATCTCTGTGTAAACATTTGTCTTCCATGAATTTTCCACAAAATACTGTCAGGCAAACATACATTTGAACAATGTGGCCAGCCCATTAGAGTTGGACTCTCTGAAATGGGGTCTGAATGCCATTCCAAAAAGGACCTCAGTCTTATACCTTGTCTTGCCAGGAGATCTTCAGGATCTTCCTAAGATCATTCAAATGGAAGTGATTCAGTTTCCTGTCATGGCACAGGTACAGCAAACAACAATGAGGGCAGTGCAATGGCTCTATAGACTTTCAGTTTGGTAGGCAGTCCAATAACTCTTGTCTCCCACACTTTCCTTAGGAGCCTCCCAAACACCAAGCAAGCCCTGGCAATGTGTGCCTCATTGTCTATGTGGACAATCCCTGAAAACTATATCAACCTCATTATCTATGTGGACATCCCTGAAAAGTATACTGCCAAGGTGAATGGACTTAGCCACTGCATTTAGAATTTCCCTATTGAGCAGAACCAGGAGAACATTGTACACAGAGACTGATACACTGTGGTACAATCAAATGTAATAGTCTTCTCTTCTAGCAGCAATGCAATGATACAGGACAATACTGAGGGACTTATGGGAAAGATGCTATCCACATCCAAAGGAAGAACTGTGGGAGCAGAAACACAGAAGAAAAACATATGATCAATCACATGGGTTGATGGGGATATGATAGGGGATGTAGATGCTAAAAGATCACCCTACTGCAATTATTATAAAAAATATGAAAATAGGTCTTGATCAACAACACATGTAAAACCCAGTGGAATTGTGTGTTGGCTATGGGAAGAGGTCCTGGGAGGAGGGGAGGGAAATAACATGAATCTTGTAAATATGGAAAAATATTCCAAATTAATTAATTAAATTAAAGGCCCCCCCCAAATAAATAAAAATTCCCTATTTACTGTAATCAATGGGTCTGTGTATGAATGATACAGCACTGGCTGGTGGAGAATCTGTTTTCTTGGTGTTCATTGTAAGGTCAAAATTAGTGCAAGTGGCAAAAAATCAATCCATGCTCTGTTGCTTCTCTAAAGAACTTTAGTATTGATTCTGAGACATGAAAGATACTGGCCCAGAGCTGCCCTCCATGGCATGTCCCTAGCTCAAAAGAAACGTGAGATATGTGAATTTAAAAACATCTCCATCCCAATTTATGCTCAAAGTGTGGTAGAGCCTTTCATGACTATGGTATATTGATCTGATAAGCCACAGGCAGACACACTCAGCTTTGACCCTGACATAGTTGTGTCATTTTGGTCCTCTTCAAGTATGAAGGGCGACAACCAACCAGCTGTCAATGCTCTCCAGTTGTAGGGCCAGCTAAACAACGACTGCCTCAGCGCATTCCAAAATGGCCTTTCCTATAGCTGCCATAGTGACTGCTTTTCATAATTAAATCAAGATATATTTTCTTTTTAAGGTTTTCATAACTGAAAATGCTATCTTTTGTAAGTGAATGAAAATGAATGCAAGTGAATTGATGCTGCTTGATAGAGAATTTGTACAATATATAGACATTTATATATAACTATAATGGAGAGTCGAGGACCTTTTCTCCCTATTGTTAGGTCCCTCTGGAACTTATTTTCCCTTAGAGTCTTCACCTTCATAAAAGAAGTCACTAGAGAAAACTGTAATTCCTTGAAGCAAGGCTCAATTGTCGTTTCATTAAAGAAAATGTTTCAGGGTCATTCCCCTTGGCTGTGATTAAAGCTATTTAAAGATAAATAAAACTCATTAGGATATTCTATTAGGAGTTCAGTTTCTACTCAGAGCTTATTCACCTGCCTGGACAATTTGTAGCTAGTCATTATTTTTCCTTACAACCTTAAATTGCTCAAAAAATTAAGACAAGGCTCATCTCACCATTAATGAAGTCTTTTTTTATAACAACAATCTGTCATAAGAAAGATGAGTGTCATCTTCTGTAGCCAATGGCTGCCCTAGAATTCTTACAAACTAGACAATTTAAATATTATTTCAATATATCAGTGATGGGAACATTTCTCTAGGCTGCCTTCTAAGAGAGGCTCCCTCACAAAAGAACTCTATTTCCAAATGCAAGACTAAAAGACAGAATGCACACTTAAACTGATTTACCATGATCTATGCTAACTTGTATAATATAGAATATATAATGTTTATATATTATATTGTAATATTATATATTTATTTTGCATATAGTTGTGATATAATTATTTTATTATAATTATGTTTATAATTTTCATTATGTTTTACATATACTATAATATATTATAATAACTAGACTCAGACATCTCAATGCAAGCATTAAAATTTTTATTAATACCTACAAGTATTGCTCTAAGAGCAAACTATTAATCTCATTCTTTAAAGGTTCTCATAAAGTTTCTCATCACAAGATTCCCTTTCTGTCCAGCTATGGGCTTTATACCTCCCTCAGAGACAATTTTCTTCCAAATGTTGGTCAGCTATGTGCTGCTCTCCATCCAACATAGAATGTTGTAATCTCCAAGCAAAGGGGAACATGTCATCGTTCCAACTCAGTAGCATACAGATAGTTGGGGTCTCCAGTGGGCTTTTCTGGTTTTGGCTAAGGTACCGATTACATCCAATTTCTGGTTGATGATAAATTAACTAAACTTATAATGAAAGAAAATTATCAGTCATTAACAAGTTTTTATCAGTAATTTATCAGATTTCAGGTACAAATGCATCATTAGTAGTTATTTGCCAAATTTGGGGGACAAAATCATTGCCATATTATACTGCTCAAGTCCTTATTTGATTACAGAAAAAAACTGACATAATAACTATTCAGTCCAAAAACAGGCTTAAAAGAAAATGGAGACATTCATCCTAAATTAATATACTTATTCCCCCTGCAAAATAGTTACAGGTTCATACCATAAGGGAGACAGGAGGAGGGAGGGAGACAAATTCTCATACTCTCTTGCCTGTTTGCCCCCAGTCCCAGGTAGTGCTGGGAAAAAATTCTACCATAGATTTTAGATGTGGCTTATGTCTAAAATCTCCCCTAGAAAGTATTAGCAGGATCATTTTAGAAAAACAGAAAAATTTCTCAATCTATATAACTTTTTTGTTCCTCTTTTTGTTTGACCTACTTTAAGTTAACTCTGTCTCTTTCTCTGTCTGTCTCTCTTCCTCCCGTCCTCCTTCTCCCTCTCAAACTTTTCCCTTCCATTTGTCATCCTGTCCTCTAGTTTTGGAGGTTTACTTATGAATTCATTTTTCTTTCTTCCTTTTATCAAGTTATTTAATTTTTTTGTCTAAGTAATTAAAATGCCCCCTTTTTCATTCCTATTTTCAACTTGTTTTGTTTGTAAGTTTTTCTCTTCATTTTCTTTTTTCAAAATCCCTTTTTCAAAAAGGGTTTTCTTTTTAAATTCTCTTCATTATTACTTTTCCTTTTTATCTATTCTAAACTTTTATTCTTTCTTTCGTGGTCTTTATTCTTTCTTAGTTTCTGTCTTCCTCACTGAATGAAGACCTGCTTTCCAGATTATTTCCTTTAGATCTTTCCCTCCTTCCCCCTTCTTTTTATTGCACCTCACTCTTAGAAGTATCAATTCTTACAAGAGATAGAGAAGATAGGATTATTTATTATGGATTATATAGGATTATATATTATGTTTCATGATAGAAAATGCCCTGGGTCCCTTATTATGTGTTTAATAATTACTACTCCTTGGGTTCTCCATGATTGTTTTCCCCATATTTTTTCATGAAATCTTTCTGTATCCATGTTATTCCACCCTTCTGAATATCTATTGTCCCCAGGAACTCTAATCTTCAACCCCCCACCCAGTTCTGGAGTTAGGTTGTTATCCATGGAGGCACAACTCTGAAGTACTGATCTCTTACCAAAGTAGAAATTCTGAAAATCTAAGGAGAGATTAATAAAATTGAAAGTAAGAAATAATAATCTCTAAGCACTAAGTCTCTGCAGATCATTTTCATTTAAGAATTTCATCTCCTACTACAGATTCTCTATTTGAATGTTTTTCAGTTGGACCACTTTCCACCACTGAACACTTATTTCCCTTTCTTCCCCCCTGTTCCATTTGGAAAATATTATGGTACATGGAATAAGATTCTCATTTAAATGTCTTCTTTTGCCAAACTGTCTTCTCCAGGAAATATCATCAAATGGAGGGGTCTTTCTCTAAGCAATTTATGTTTTGGGTTTATTGAACACTAAGCTACTGTGTTATGTTGCTTCTGGATTCTGCTTATCTGGGCTGTTCTAATATTCTATTTTGCAATTTTTAGACCAGTTCCAAATATCTTCAATTTTTACTGCCTTATATTTGCGATCTGGAAGTATATTATCTGAACCAATAGTCACTTTTATCAAACAGTATTTTTCACTGTGCTCTATATACTAAATGTACAGTTGATGTCTACTTTACTGTGAATGGCATCCTCAGATGATTACCTGGGATGTTAGATTAACTGTCTAGCATGATGATTTTGCTTGTTTTTTTTTTAGCAAATAAATCTTTGTTCTGTTAAATGCTGATGTTTATTTTGATGCTACAATGTATAACCATGGGTGTCAAATATATTGATGATAATTTTGCAAGTAACTTTTTTTTTACACCCAGGAGACATGTTCTACTCCTAGTATTGCCAAGAAGATATGGTGACCAGAAGATATTCACTGGTTGGTCAGAATAGATATTCCCAGCATTCCCCTCCCTGATACCTCAGGAAGTTAGGCAAACCCCCAGACTGTCACAGACATCCATAGCTGACAAACTAACTTTCTTTGTGTGATGCAAAGAAAGAGAAGCTGTAGTCTGGCAGGTGCATGCACCAGCTATCATCATGTACAAGGTATAATCACATTAGATGGTGAAAACTTCCAATTTTCACCATAGGGTCCCATTTAGACCGCCAGTGTGGTCACCATCTCACCAGGAAGTCATTTTTAAAAGAATGAGGGTATAGCTTCAGGGAGGAGGCAAGCAGAGCTACTGTGGACTAGTGAGGTTAGTGGCTCCTAGAGATGAACATAAGAGAAGTCGAGAAACAGACAAGCAAGAATGTTGTTGGAGACATCACTTTTGTAAACTGGAAACCACGAAGAATGAAGGGCAGGACATCAAGACTAGGATTGTGTGACTGGGCTATGCAGAAGCCACTCCATTCAGATGGCTGAGACTGGAGCTGGTGATTCCTCACTTTCCCATTCTTTTTTCTTTTCTAGCCTTTCTTCCTAGGAAAAACTGTGCTTGTTCTCCAACTTCTCAAGAGGTTGTTTGATTACCGGTTTGCTTTTATTTTAAAGCCAATTTTCTAGGGCAAATGTAATAATCATTGTAGTTCTGATTTCAGTGGGATGCAAATATAACAGAGAAAGAAGTGAGAAGGTGGTACAATAGAGGCAGAGAGACAGTCAGAGGAGAGACAGAGAAGGAGGGAGATAGGGAGAGACAAAGACAGGGAAAGGAAGAGTCAGACAGAGAGACAGACACAAAGAAAAAGTGGTATAGAGAAATACAGAGACAGAGAGGTATAGAGATACCTAAAGAAAGGTACAGAGATACAAAAAGAGAAAGACATACTCACGCAGAGACACAGAGAGACACGGAGAATCACATACACACACACAGACCTACACGAAGTGACACAGAGAGATTGACCCATAGAGATACAGAGACATACACAAAGGCACATGCAGAGGAAGATATACCTCAAAGACTTTCCTTCTGCTAAGACCTTATTTCCTTGAATGAAGGTTCAGAGCTGAACAAAAGAACTATTAAGTCATATTTTTTTTACTATATGATATAAAACTAGGATCTATAAGTTCCTAGACAAATGAATTTTGAAGTTTTGGTTGAAGTGAGGCCAAAAGAATTGAAAGAAAGTCACATGTGAGGAGAGGATCTGGGAAAGAGTGGCACTACCTACATAAGCTTGGAGGAAATGGGGCAGGAAGGAGTAACCATCCCTCTGCACAAGCACAATTTCTTTTCCCTTTCCCTTTCCCTCCCTTCCACCCCACCCCTCAACCCCCAAAACACATGCACTCACCACTGCTAGACACCAATTACACACACTCTAACCTTTAACAACTCAAGGTGCTGCCACTCAGGGTGTATACTACATTCAATTAAAGTTCAATTAAAGAATTCAAAAAGAAGGATTTGGATACACATAATAAGTTGAATTTCCCAACATTTTCTACTAATTAAGCCACAAACAGAATGTTGACTGGCCCTGTGGGGCCTGATGACACTCTAAGTATAGGGTTTGTAGAGTAATAAAATCTCCATCCAAGATATCTTACAAAAAACTATATAAATCTCAGATCCTTTCAGGTACCAATGAAAACCTGCGGTGGTTAAAACCACAAAAATGGAAAGGATAACTTATTCAGACAATTCTTTCCTAGTCACATAATCTTAAGGAACCTATTTATTTTATGGTTAAGCATTTGTAATTTTTAAATGAAGTTCACTTGACACACAGAACACAATTATAAAATAATAAGACTATTAAGCTACTTTAGAATGCCTGGCACTTATACATTAAAAGGAGTATTGTTGTTTGAAGTGGCTTCTGTCACAGACTACTTCTTCCAGTGAGCCTGGAGTTGGGAAGACATAAGTAAAAACTAGCCTCAGATATTTAACTAGCTGTGTGATCCTGGGTAAATCATTTAACCTTTGTTTGTTTCAGTTTCTTCAACTGTAAAATGAGGATAATAATAGCTCCTATCTCACAGTGCTATTTTGGAGTTCAAGTAAGATAATATTTAGGAAATGCTTAGCATTTTATACCTGGCACATAATTGGCAATTAATATTTGCATACCCAATTCATTGACCTCTTCCCTCCCTGATTTGTTAATAAACGCACTCAGGGATATAAATTTTCCCCTCAGTACTTCTTTGGCTGCATCCCATAGATATTGATATGAAGTCTCCTCATTGTCATTCTCTTCAATGAAATTATTAATTATTTCTATGATTTGTTCTTTATCCAACCAATTTTGGAGAATAATATTATTTTACTTATTATTTTTTTTAATTTGGAAATTTTTATTTAATTAATTAATTTAGAATATTTTTCCATAGTTATAAGATTCATGTTTTTTCCCTCCCATCCCCCCACTCCCTCACATAGCCTGATCAAGACCTATTTCCATATTATTGATATTTACAATAGGGTGATAATTTAGAGTCTACATCCCCAATCATATCAACCAATGTGATCAAGCAGTTGTTTTTCTTCTGTATTGCTATTCCCACAGTTTTTCCTCTGAATGTGGATAGTGCTCTTTCTCATAGATTCCCTCCGAGTTCACTGCATTGCCACTAATGGAGAAGTCCATTACATTCAATTGTACCTCAATGTATCAGTCTCTGTATATAATGTTCTCCTGGTTCTGCTCCTCTCATTCTGCATCAATTCCTGGAGGTCATTACAGTTTCCATGGAATTCCTTTACTTTATTGTTCCTTTGAGCACAATAGTATTCCATCACCAACATATACCACAATTTGTTCAGTTATTCCCCAATTAAAGGGCATCTCCTCATTTTCCAATTTTTTGCTACCACAAAGAGTATGGCTATAAACATTTTTGTACATGTATTTTTCCTTATGGAGAATCATATTATTTAATCTACAATTGATTTTTCATTTGATAATTGGCAATTAATAAAAGCTTCCTCCAACCCACTTCTACTCCATGATCCTGGCATTTTTAAATACTCTTTTTGGAATTGCTATCACAGGGAATTTCAAAGACAGATTAATGAAAGGATTGTTTCTTTTTAACCTTTCCTTCCTAAAACCATATTGCCCAGCTTGATCTCTGAATGTTGTTTTTCCTTGAAGGATTTCCAGAAATCAAATTCAACTTATAGAATGGACATTTTTAAGTAGAGGAAAAGAATATACCATCAATTCTGAAAGTTAGACCAAAAATTTAGTTCCAAAGATATTTGAGCAGACAACATAACTGCAATCATTATATCATTATCTAAGAGGAAATGCTTTGAAAGAGAAAGTACATATTTTCATGTACATATGTTGGGGTGTATGGAGTGTCTAGGGAGGACTAGCACCACCTGTTTGAGGGCTTACCAAGTTCTTTCTAGAGTTGTTCATCCACCTTTGGTGTTCACCTTTCACCCAACTCTCACCTATGGCACCAAGAAACTGTAGTATGCTCAGAAGCCACACACCTCCTGGTAAAACTGTCCCAGCAAGCAGGCTAAACCAGGTTGAGAGTAACTAACAAGCCTTAAACTCATTGGCAAGTTAGGGGGATGACTGCCTTAAGCATGTGAAGACTTTCCAAGTCAATATGAATAACTTGTTCTAATCGTCTTGAAAGCCACAAAAGCAAGTGCTGTGGAGCACTTAGAGCTTAGTCAGACATTGAAGGTACCAAGGTCATACACTGCATCCTAGGCCATCACTAGTTGTCCTAACGTTTATCTTGCCACTAGACTTCAAAAACTGCAAAAGTAAGCATGGCTAATGAATTTATGTAACTCTGTCTCACTTAAATCCAATTCTGTTAAGAGTCTAGACATCACCCTGTGATGTCATTGGTCCTCTTCCAAAACAAAGGATAAATAACAATTGGTATGTTAGATTAAAAAAAAAACTAACCATACCACTTTATAGTCACAATTTTTATATTTTTATCTTCAGGTAGGTCCCATATGCCCCCAAACTTCAGGTAGCTCTCTATTACCTATAGAATAAATTATAAACTCCTCACTCTTGTATTGAAAGACCTCTATAATAATTTGGCTTCAACCTGCCCTTCCAGGCTTATTTTACACCTCTCTTCTTCATACACTGTGTTCCAGTCAAACCAAACTACTACTGTTATGGGGAGGGTTAAGGAAGGGTTCAAACTTTATATATATATATATATATATATATATATATATATATATATATATATATATAAATTAATAGTTTATTCATCTAAAGGGAAAAAGGGAAAAGTGGTCAGGGGATAGTTAACTTATAACCCAGTTAGAGATTAAACCCCTTATATTTATATAACTATTCTAAACTAAATTTCTAAAGTAATATTTAATGTTAAGGGGGTTCTATTGGGAACAGGGCCAGGGACAGATGGACCAAAGATTCTCACAACACCGGAGTCCTCCTTTAGGTCAAGCAGAAATCCCAGCTCACATGAAATCTCCACAGCAGTAGCACCAGCTCCAGTAGCAGGGACAAGCAGGAAACAGGGAAGCCCAAAAGAAAAGGGACCACTGGCTCTCTGGGTCCACCCCAGAATTAACCAGATAGCACCCCTGGGCTCTCTTGACTGCCAGAGGAAAGCAGCCTCACTCTACTAGAGTTCACTAACTGCCTCTGTCTCCAGCCCCAGTTTCTGGGAGTTCTGAGTAGAATGTTGGTCTGCAGGGTCTCATTCTGTCAGCTTGCCCTGTTATGCCCTGCTAGAAATCCCTTACTAACCTACCTATTTCCAGAATTCAACATGTCATCTTCTTCCTTCACACATTCAGACAAACCATCCTCAGTGTCTAGATTTTACTATTTTTTATCTCTGCCCTTCAAAATCCTCTGTCAAAGGGGCGATATTATTCAACTGAAATTTTAAAGGGAGGGCAATAAAGGTAAGTCATGGGGTTAAGAAAGGTTCAGTTTTGTCCATGTTGAGTTTGAGATGTGAATGGGACATTCAGATCAAATTATTAAGATATCTGAAAATATAGTACTGAAGCTTTTGGTAAGGGTTGGGAGATAGAAATTATTAGATGGGATAGATCACCAAGGGAGGAAGGGAGAGAGTTGAGAAAAGGGTCAATAAAAGAACTTTGAAGAACATATATGTTATAGATATGAGAGGTTGAGGAGCCAACAAGCAAGACAAGGAAAGGTCAGAGAGGTAGGAAGAGAACCTTTACAGCACAGCCTCACAGAGGATTAGGTGGAGGAAGTATTAAAAAGGAAGAGATGGTTGACAATGTCAAATATTTCAGAGGTCAAGAAAGATAAGGACAAAAAGGCCATTCATTTTATGGGTCATCAGTGACTTAGTGAAAGTTAAATTATAATCTGGCCAACAGACAGATCTTTTAACCAAAATAAAAATTTTCCTTCAGTATGTTTGCTTTGTTAGTGATTATGACATCTTTAAAGTATAATGTGCTGCAAGCCATGACCACTGACAACTTACTCTATCTAAATTCCTTCTTCTAATCAAGAAATTATATTCCATATGATAATCTGAGACCACAGTGAACACATTGCTTCTAATCAAAATGATCTAAAGTAGAAAAGAGCCCTGTTCTTGTGACTATCCTGAATGATTTGCATTGTAGTCTTAGAGCTGATTCTTTAAATAATGTAAGGAATGGCCAACTGATCTCCTTAAAGAATTCTTTAAAATTTTTTTGTTTGTTTCTGCAGACTGTTCCAAAGAAGACTTCAGATTTGTAGGGCAGAATATGCCTGACAAAAGTGTTTGGCATTGTCATGAAGCCCCTTTCTTCTGTGAACTCTTTGTGTAGGCTATCCCCTCAAAAGAAGCTGGCCTATCCATTTACACAGGAAAAATCAAACGGATAAAGACTCCCTGTTGTTCAGAGTAGGTGAAATGCAGCTGGATAGACAATCTATTGAATTACTGTATCAGTATATATATTTAGACAGACATCAAAGATAGTGTGTTAGACTCAGAATTGAATTGGTTTGAGTGTGAGGTGGATTGCATCTGACAAATTGTATAGACCTTTCAACAAACTGAAGCTACCTATCAACATCTAAAGCTATCTTTTGAAAGACCAATTTTCCTTTTTTTTCCATGATATTTTTTTCCATGATATTATATGATCTCTGAGGTAAAAACCCATGATCTTGTGATTCTGGGATCTATGGAGTACTTATGGGATTGCATGGATAAAATTCTATAAGACAAGGAGATTTGGGCAAGTAATAAACTACATGATCTTCTCTATTTAAGTCAATGGAGCTAGTGAAGAATAGAAGAAAGAAAGAATAGGCTCTTTGAAGTTCCCTTGAAAGTTCTACCCATATGTTTCTCTATCAAGTGAATTTCTATCATGTTACACCATAATTTCCAAGGAATTCATAGTGTAGATGACCTACAGGACAATTAGAATTCTCATGGCAGGGGCATAAATAGATTGCAGCATATTATCAATAACTTGAATACAAGAAGAAATATGAAACATATCAAAGAAACATATGAGTAAAAAAGAGAATGGAGTTGGTCATGAAGTAACTGAAAGGGATGCCATATGAATAGCCTGGGAGCAACCCTGAAAGTCCTAGAGAAAGGCTTCTAGTATCATTGGGTAGATCATCATCACAAGAGCCAATGTGACCCAATAGAAAGCAAGCTGGAGTTTTGAATCACAAGATCTGTATTCAAATCCCAGCTCTGCCACTTCTGATTTCTGTGACCAAGACAAGTCATTTGCATGGACTTCAGTTTCCTTCTCAATAAAATCAGGACATAGATGGCCTCTGATGTCCCTGCTAGGTTTAGGGTCAATGATTCTATGTTTTAAATTGTATTTGTGGGCATGGACAAAAATCTACAGGATGAGGAAATATGGGCAGACCGTGCTCTGCACCAACAGAAGGGAGCCCATATTGAAGAGATCATAGGGGTGTGAAAGCATTAAGGACACGCAGGCTAAGCTACTCAAAGTCCCACTTTTGGAAGCTCAATCCATAGATGCTCCCCCAAGTGTAAACATCCTCATGTTCTAGTTTGCTTTGAACCCGACAGAATGGCATTTCTATAGGGAGAAACATAGTATTGATAAAATCTTGAGCTACCTCAATTCTATTAAACAAATGTGTTTTTAACTAGTCAAACTGGGTAATATGTTTTTAAATGGCTTCCCCTAAATTCTTCCTTAAATTTTCTAGAAAGAAGAAAGACTAAGCTAGAATCATTACATCATCATGTAATCATTGGCAATATCTAAATGCAATTCACACCAATCCAATTCAATTCACCAGCTACCCAGCATCAATTAATTATAAGGCTTTGTGCTTGGCTACTAAGTAGTAGGCACCTTGCCCAAGTACTGGTCAAAGAACACAAAGACTGATTTTGAATAGGCAGCTAGGTAGCATAGTGAATAGAATGCCATGCCTAGTCAGGAAGACCTGAGTTCAAGTTCAGCCTTAGACTCTTTACTAGCTTTGTGATACTGGGCAAATTATTTTGTCTCAGTTTTCTCATCTGTTAAGAAGAGGATAATAACAGAACTTACCTTATAGGTTGTTCTGAGACTCAAATGAGATCGTATTTATCAAGCACAGTGCTTGACAAATAGTAGGTTCTATATAAATAGCAATTCCGTCCCTCTCAAGGAGCTTACAACTAAATGAGGAGAAGGGGAAAGGTGTGAAAACCAATGGCAATGTTACAAGCAACAATGCAATCAAACATACACATTTATTAAACACTGGCTTCTTATAGATTAAAAAGATAAAATAAAACAGTCCCTGCCCTCAAGGAATATACATTTTTACCAGTGGAAAAAGACATGTACATATAACAGGTGTTAAACCTCTATGGAGCGTACACAAAGGTGGAACTTCAGGAGTCATCCTGTATACTCTGCGCCGGGGTCCTCTAGGCAATTTTTCAAGAAACATGCAGATCAGAGGTGGAAGAGCTTGGCCCTTTGGTATGAGGAAGCAAAACCTGGAATGGTTCCTTTGTCCTCCCTCCCTTCCCCACAAATGTAGGAGGGAGTTAAGGTGCTGAATCCATTGAAAAAGCTTCCTTTCTTCCTCCAGTTCTCCAGGTGGCTCCAGATAACTCCATTGCCTCTGCCACCCTTTCAGCATGGCCACTGCTCCCATGTGAGAGAGAGCTTGAGTGTGAGGTCAGCTAGGAGAGCTTAAGCCTGGACCCCTAGTTTTGTGTTTCTTTTCCTGATCCTACGTGCCTGAACAATGATCCTGAGTTGATTGTGTACAGCCTTAGTGGTAGTCTTTGGATGTTGGAGAAATTGGCAGATTCTGGGCAGTGAGTCAGTGATGGCTTCATTACAGGAGGGGTCCTCTCTACATCATTTGCAGATCTTTTGGGAAAGACCATCGCCATTAGCAACTGGAACTAGAAGGCTTAGCAATACAGAACCAAGGTTTAATAGAACGCCTATTTGGCAGTCTCACAAGTTGCATTGTGAAATGATGCTTTGAGTTTCTGCTTCCTAGGAGGATGTATTAGGTACTACTGCTTGTGTAAGTTTTTCTGTCAGTGGGTGGCTGTGGTTCTTTTGTGTGTTAAATATTTCTTTTGTGTAAAAGAAATAAATAGTTGCCCCATATCTGGTCTAAATTATACACTGAATGCTTTTCTTCTTTCTCCCCTATTTTGGGAAGATGGCAGACTTGAACCAAATCCTAAGCTTTAAGTAATTTTCCGTGGGGCTCTGAGGTGGTGACAGAAAGAACCAAAGTGTGAGAAAAGGGCCTAACCCTACTTTTAGATGAGCAGGTTCACTGGGGACTGAATCCAGTCTTGAGCCCAGAACTAATAGGCAAGGGAGAGGATACAGTACCCCAGCCCTCCAGCTAGATTCCTTATCAATGAAAATAGTAATGAAACATTAGTGAAAAACCCGAAGTGGTTGAAATATTTGAATTTGCCCTGCTTATTTCCATTGGCTTATAACCAACGATCATATTGTTATATATAAGTATATATAAAATAATATATTATAAAAATATGTATAAAATATATTATTAAAATTTCTATAAAAACAACATTTTATATGGTATATAATAAAATACACATAAAATTATAACTTTGAGTAGTGTGAATTCAATGCACATGATCACTTCAGAAGATTCATCATTTATACTAATAGGGACCCAGTTATATTGTTACATAGATATTGTGTCTTTTGGTCCCCCAGAGAATGTTCAATAATTGTTTGTCCAATGGCAACATCTACTGCTCCCTTCTGATTCACTAAAATAACTTATTCCCACATCATAAAGGATGGCAGTATTTACAGTGAGTTTAATACCTCATTATCAGGGCCAATTTCTGTGATTAGGTCTTGGGCTTTCACAAACCAATTCTTCTCCATAAAGAAGATAATAGATCATTTGAAGGAGTTGGTAGGGAAAATGCTAATACTTGGGGGTAGGGAGGAGTCAGAAAAGGTCTCTTTGGAGGTAGCATTTGGGCTGAATTTTGAAGTAAATTATAGACTGCAAACTATTTTAAGACATAGGAATGACAGGCTTGGAAATAGCCCATACAGAAGGCCAGATATGGCAGATGAGCTACAGAATACCATGTGCACAGAAAATCAAGCACAATTTGGCTGAACCATAGTTTATGAAGGTGATTAATACCTAATGGATCCAGGAAGGTATGTTGGACTCAGGTTGTGAAAGGACTTAAATTGCAGAAAAGTTTGGAATTGATCCTAAAGATAAAAGGGAGCCACTTGATTGCATTGAGCAGGAAAATGATATCATTGAGTCTATCCTGAAAGAATATCAGCTTGACAACCATGAAAAATATAAAGGAGAAGTGTGAATTAAATATGTATGGCCATTTCAAGAGATTCACCTAGTTGTATTGTTATACAAGTATCATATCTTGTCACCCAGAGAATTTCCAGTGATTATTTGTTTAATGGCAATGTCTTTTGCTCCCGTCTGTTTCACTAAAGGGATTTCTCCCCAATCATAAAGAATGCATAAAAGAGGATAAAATATAATGGGTGTGATCTACACAAAGAAATCTGAGAGAGAGAATATCACTTCAGAGAGTTCTAATAAAGCTTAATGGAAGGGCAGTAGGCAGTTCAGTGGATAGAGAGCTAAGCCTGGAGGTGGGAGGTCCTGGGTTCAAATTTGACCTTAGATTCATCCTGGCTGTATGACCCTGAACAAGTCACTTCCCCACCCTCCCATTGCCTAGCCTTTACTGCTCTTCTGCCTTGGAGCCAATACTAAGTATTAATTCTAAGACAGAAGGTAAGGTTTTGTTGTTTTTTTTTTTAAGTTTAATGGAGGCACAAATGTTGGTCCTTGAAGGGAAGAATTTCAATAGGCAGAGACAATGGAATGAGATCTGCTTCTAGCATTGGCAAAAGCATAAGGAAGGTATAGAGATGGGCCAGAAATGAGAACATGTGAAGCATGACTAGCATGAAATAAGGCTGGAAAAGCAGGACAGTCCCTGGTTGTTGTGGACCTTAACTATTATGATCTAAGAGGTCTAGGCAATAGGGAG
This sequence comes from Monodelphis domestica, assembly GCF_027887165.1. Classification (NCBI taxonomy): domain Eukaryota; kingdom Metazoa; phylum Chordata; class Mammalia; order Didelphimorphia; family Didelphidae; genus Monodelphis; species Monodelphis domestica. Next base: position 269,578,841 of record NC_077227.1, read on the forward strand.
TGGGGAGTCACCAAAGGTTTTGGAGGGCAGGAGTGATGTGATCAAAGTGATCTTTTAAGAAGATTACTTACATGGTGTTATGAAGGATGGATTGATGACAGCCTGAATTAGTGTTACTGAAGTGAGAGGAAAAGATGACTGATGTGAGAGATATTGTAGAGGGAGACTAGTCAGAACCAGAATGGAGGGGATGAGGGAGAAGGAAGAGGCAAGGATGATGATGGTCATAAACTGAACCATCCATTACAACATCCTATTCAACTTTTGAAAAAGATTGAAGAATGATACCAACCATTTGGCTGTTTTTTTTTCCTTATTCAGTTTTTTTTCTAAATAAAGAGAATGGCTAGACTATCTTAATACCATTTAGTCCAGAACGATGATTATCTTTGTGTGATAAAATCTGCACAATTTAAAAATCTATATTCATTCAGACCTAGACATGATATATATATAGTAGATATTTTTACTATATAAATACATATATATGTGTATGTATATATGTATATTTCAAAATTTAAAATTAGCAATGCTTCTGGGTGACCTGAAGACTTCACTGGTACCAGAAAGCTGAGGCTTTTACCCTATGGTAAAGTTCAGAAACCTGCCTTACCTCCAAATTTTCCATGCTTCCCAAAATACTATTTAATCCCCGGGCATTGCAAATTGAGCTGAAACAAAAATCAATCACCATACATATGGTAAGCTGTCAGTTTGGGTTCCAAGAACACAGCTTTTGGTGCTGTCTTTTACTTACCATATTTCCCTGTGCCCACATGCTATCTAAAGCCCCTAAATTGTTCATGCTCTCTGAAGTTAACAGGAACTCCACATTATCCAAACATATGTTTCACCCCTGAACACCTCCTGCTGCTAAGTGACATCTTAATTGTTTTTGGCACATTCTTCCACTGGATGGGGCTCGTTTCTCCCTTGTTTCTATGCTCTCTTCTTCTATCGTCTCTAATATCGTAAATAGAAGGCATCTGCTGTTTCGTACGGTGCACTATAAGAAGATAGAAGTACTTGGCAGAGAAGCAAATCACAGGATCATTGGGAAAGCCAGGAATAATCTGGCTTTAGCCATGCAGCCAAGGTTTCTTTCCCATCTAGTGCCTTTATGGGGGATGGAAGAAGGAAATATAAATCCATGTAGGGAAGTTACTTGACCAGCCTTTCAAGAAGATTCATTATATAGTTTATTGTCCCAGAAGCAATAAGGAACTATGGCATGATAGAATGTAAGATTTCTTTAGAAAAGACTGATTTTCGGTTTTGTCTTTGTATCTCCAGTGCATTTAACAGTGCCTAAATCAGAGCAAACACTTAGTAAATGCTTGTTGATCACATATGATCACAGTATTTTTCTGTTAGAGACTCCTGGGATATCCAATATTTATCCTTAAAGAAAGAGAAGGAAAAAAAAGGAAGAAGGAAAGAAGGAAGGGAGAAGGCAGAGAAGTAAGGCAGCTAAATATAAGGGAGAAACTTCCTATTAGCACTGGCCAAACTGGAATAGGTTGACTCCATGGTGGTGATTTCTCCATTGCAAGAGGTCTTTAATCAAGGCTGGATGACTATTTACTTGTTGAATATTCATGATGTGGGGAGAATCAACAGCCTATAATCTCTATTCAGAATCCTAAATTCACTAACCCTATGAACTTCAAGTCAGTCCTCCAAAGCAATAGAAAAATATACCTGAATATCGGAAGGGAAAAACCCTATTTCATTTTCAATTTAAATTAAGAATTTGTAGTGCTGGCCTATCATAAAGAAATCTGAGTTATTAAGCCTAGAGAAGAGAAGGCTGATAGGTGATTAAATAACATTCTTAAAATACATGAAACATATAATGAGAACTATTCAGATCCAATCCAATTTTTTCCTTTGTTTTTACATTACTTTTTATTTCTGAATCTCTCATTTGTTTTAAACAGTGAGTCATCCCTTGCTCTTGCTAGATAAAGAATATCTTATTCTTTTTTTTTTAATAAAGAAAATGACTAACCTGCCTTTGCATCATTTAGTTTGGGACCATGATTCTGTGATGTATAGTCTGCCGAATCGTCAAATCTTCCTTTTAACTAAATCTTTCAGTGATTTAATCAGTATTTTTCTGGAATCTACAGTGAACAAAAGCTGACTCATTTGTGACAGATTCTGATGAACCAGAGAACTTTGGAAGACTTTTAACACAGACAAAGCTGATGGTTTTTTATCCAAGTAGGAGCAGAACAAGAACAAAGCAAGCCATGAAGTTCCATGAAAGCAATTTTGTCTTTTGCTGTATTGACTGTCCTCTTGTAAGTGCTATCACCGCTTTTGCCACTTTTAGCTGGCCTTTGTCATGTCATAGATGCCAGTCCCTAAATACTTCATATGATAAAGCTAAGTGAACTGCCCTACTGTTGATTTTCCAACAAAGTCATTCTTTTACTGAATGCACAAATGATGAATGTTCTGAACATCTGATTAAATACATTGTGTGCAGTGTACTTTTAAGTTGAATATCAACATGTAGTTAATATTTGGAGGCCAGTCTCTGAGGACAGAGGAAAGTCTTCAGTGTCTAGCTATGTGGGTTTCTGGGAGATGTAGCTTCAAATATACAATGTTGCTTCCTCTTATATTGAATAAATTTAATAAACTGTGGTACAGAACCTGAGGGAAATCAGTTTATAAGCAGTGATGTGTATAACTGTTAACAAAATAGGTAAGACTGGCAACCTCAGTAAAGTCAGTGACCCCCAGTGAGAAGAAGAGAACCTCTTTATTGATGCACAACAAAAAGGGGTCTTGGTAGCTGTGGAGAAAAGGTGATTAGATACAGAATTGGGGAAGAAACAGAATGAATGGCTATGCTAAGAAAGATGGGCTGGCATTCAGGTGAGGCTAATCATATCCATTTCTCTAACTATTAAGGAATATTAATTGTTTTATGGGACCCATCTGTATCTTGTAATCTTTGCCAGGAGATTAAAACTACCAGACTTGCTGTCTCTTTGGAGGAGTTAAAAACTTCCCTAATTGCACAGAGAAGTAAGGATAGATGACATATCTTTTGGGGATGGTAAGAAGTTAATTAAAACATCAACATTTTAAGAGTTAGTGAATGTAAATGGATGGGAATTGGTGAAGTTAATTCAGGTGATCACTATGTATACTATGGGGGCAAGAATCCTTTAGAAGAAATTGAGTAGCCCTCATAGTCAATAAAAGATCAGAAAAACAATATTGGGCTATAATTACAAAAATGACAGAATGATGTGTTCAAATCCAAGGCAAATGATTCAGCATCACAGTAATACATGTCTATGTTCCAACCACTTCTGTCAAGAGGCTAAAATTGATCAGTTCTATGAAAACCTACAATATCTTTTACGAATAGCACCAATAACATCATTGGGGACTGGAATTTTAAAGCAGGAAATCAAAATATAATAGGAATAACAGGCAACTTTGACCTTTGAGTACAAAATGAAGTAGGGAAGAGACTTTTGTTAGGACAACTTACCTTTCATAGAAAACATTCTTTTTTCAACAAACCAAAAGGTAACTTTCTACACGGACATCCATACTGAAACCAGATTGATTACAGGTATCTCTTCCACATTGAGACTTTCCCCATCATGGCTTCTTATGTATTGTCGATCAGCATTAAGAAATTAAATGGAAACTTAGGGGGAATTTTGTGGAAGTGGCAGATAACAAGTGAAGGTCAGAAGATGAAACAGAAGAAATTTAATAACATAGAAATGCATATAATGTATGTATAGAAATGCATGATATCAACATATTTTATTTTTTTAACTTATAAATATAAACTCTTTTTAAGTAAGTAAAAAAGATAGTTTGGAAAATGCAAAAGCTAGCAGATAACACACAAATGTAGAAATGCAGAGATATTATTAAAACTTCAGTAACTCATGAATGAATAAAATATATGAATATTACTTATACAATATGCATTTTGCAATTTAATAACATAAATAAACAGCTACATAATGTTTTCCTTAAAATTAAATTTGTAGTAAAGGAACTATGGTTCTATGCACACTACAAGGTACTATAAATACCCAATAAAAGAAAAAGAAAAAATTCAGATTTCTTCTCTGCTACAAAGGGAGGACCAAAAATTTTACACAGGCTTTCCAGACTATGGGGGTACTGTGCTCCTAGACACTGCAATGTGGAAGAAATACTGTATATACTTTATAGCCAGAGAAGAAGAAATTCTATACAGTCAGTTAAAACAAGACCTAGAGTTGATTGTGGCTGAGATCATGAGCAAAATTGCAAAATTCAGACATATAGAAAAATCAGACCATAGAAGTGTGAACTAAAATAACATCCCTTATGAATATGAATTGGAAGTAATGAATAGATTTCAGGTATTAGATCAGTAGATAGAGTGCTTAAAGAACTACAGAGAGGTTCACAATATTGTACCAGAGGCAACAACAAAATACATCCCAAAGGGGAAAAAAAGCAAGAAAGCAAAATGACTGCCTGATGAGACTTTACAAATAGCTGAGGGAAGAAGGAATGGGAAAAGGAAAGGAGAAAGGGAAATATAACCAACTGAATAAAAAAAGAAAATCATAGAGTGGGAAAGACAAAAAATTTCTTCAAGAAAATTAGAGATATCAAAGAGATATTTCATGAGAAATGGGCATAAACAAGACAAAAATGGTAGGGACTTAACTGAAAAGGAAGAACTTAAGAAGTGGAAAGAATACACAGAACTCTACAAGAAAGATCTTAATATCATGATGTGTCAGACATCTTCTAGAGCCACACATCCTGGAGAAAGAAGTCATATGGACCTTAAGAAACATTGCTAACAATAAGACTAATGGAATTGATGGAATTCCAGTTGAGCTATTTAAAACACTAAAATGATGTTGTTAAAGTAGTGCACTCAATATGATGGCAAATTTGAAAAACTCAACAGTGGACACTGGGTTGGAAAAGATCAGTTTTTGTCCCAGTCCTAAAAGTGGCCAAAGAATTTCAAATTATGAACAACTGCACTCATTTCACAAACCAACAAGATTATGCTTAAGATTTTGCAAGCTAGGTTTCAGTAATATGTGAACTGAGAATTACTAGAAGACCAGTTGGTTTTGAAGAGGCAGAGGAATTAGAGACCAAATTACCAACATTTGTTGGATTATGGAGAAAGCAAGGGACTTTGGGAGGAGAAAGAATTTCCTTCTGTTTCATCAACTATTCTAAAGCCTTTGAATGTGTGGAACAAAATAAAATGTAGCAACTCCTCAAAGAGATGGGAGCACCAGATCACCTTACTTGTCTCTTGATGGGTAAGCATGTCATGAAGCAACAGTTAGAACCAAACATGGAACAACCGATTGGTTTAAGAGAGGGAAAACAGTATGACAAAGCTGTATGTCATCATCTTATTTATTTAACTTATATGCAAAGTATGACATGTGAAATGCCAGATTGAATGAATCAAAAGTCAGAATTAAGATTGCCAAGAGAAATGTGAATGATCTCAGATATGCAGATACTACCACTCTGAGGGCAAAAAGCAAAGAATAATTAAGCATCTTGATAAGGGTGTAAAGAGGAGAGTGTAAAAGTTGCCTTGAAGCTTAACATCAAAAAAAATTAAAATCTTGGCAACTGGTCCCATTACTTCCTGGCATGGAAGAATTGTCAAATTTTATATTTGGGGCTCAAAGATCACTGGAGATAGTGATTGCAGCAGAGATATAATCTTTCTGACAAAGGTCCATATTCAAAGCTACAGTTTTTCCAGTAACAATATACGGTTGTAAAAGTTGGACTCTAAGGAAAGCTGAACATGAAAGAATCAATGCCTTCAAAAAAGAGATATTTGAGAGTTCCTTAGATGGCAAGATAAAATGAGTGAATATTTAAAGAAATTAATTCAGACTATTCATTGGAAGGTCAAATACCTAATCTGAAAAGTAAATACTTTAATTTAAATAATTAATACATAATAATAATTTAAATATAATTAAATAATAAATAATCATTTATTTTAAATAAATAATGAGAAGAGAGAATTCTTTGGAAAAGACCCCAATGATGGGAAAAATTGGAGGCAAAAGGAAAAGGAGACAGTAAAGCTGAGATGGATAATTAGTGTCATGGAAACAATGAACATAATTTAGACTAGTGAACATAATGAATAAATGAACATAATTTAGATTAAGCAGGGCTTGGTGCATTTTAATCCATGGAGTCAGGAAGAGTCAGATAGGACCAAACAACAAATTGTCAATGGTCATTAGTAGGAACTAAGGGATGTTTATACATTTTTAAAAATAATTTGTTATTGTTATATATTGTTATATGCCCCTATTCCTCATCAAGATGGCCCAAAAGGAAAAAAAAAACTCCTACTTTATAAAATACATGAAATCAAAGGATAATAAAGCATGATATTGAACCTTTCAAGCTTTTGCCTCACTGTACCCTCAACTTATTTTTCAACTTCACATCTTTCAAATGAATGAATATTCTCTGAGAGAGAAGATTTATTATTCATTCCCACCCAAATATCAGTCTCAGAATGGTAAAATACACCCTGCATGACTTGTTGAATATTTTGCCAAAGAATTAAGGGTCAGGTTCTATCTTGCTCCTTTCCCAAGGGTGGTCATTTGCCATCCCCCCATCTCCATTTCAAGGAATCTCCTCTCAGCACCCTATTAATTTTTTTTTTTTTGCCAACACACTAGCAGGTTTCACTTAGTTTAGTACCTGGCACCTGGTAGGTATTTAATAAATGCTTATTGACTGCTGCCTCTAACACGTTCAGATACACCTGAGAGAGAAAGAGAGGGATAATTTCCAACTTGCCCTTTCAGTATGGCACATAGGCGTACATGATGTTATACACCAGTGCCTTGAGATTTTAGCTATTCTAATGTGAAAGTTTTATGATAGTCTCATCACTTTTCAATTCCAAGTACTTCCATTCAAACCCCTGTTTCCAAGTATCCCAAGTGCACTGCCTGAGGAGAAATCATGGGCAAACAAAGAAAGCCATCTTAGATAAGGAGAATCTTTACTCTAATGGATAGTATACAAGCTGGCCTTAAAATAAAAAGATTTGGTCTCCAAAATCTGCTTTATTAAATCTTTAATACTTCAATAGATCTGTCACTTTTCAATGTGGGAACTCCCTCTAGGGATGCTGTTGACACTTGATTTATACCTGTTCATCCTTTGTAATTATTGTCCAATGTGACTCTTTTAAATGCACTACTGAGGGTCTAACTGATATGCTAGGGGTCTTACTCTAGAGTTCTAGTATAGCACCTGGATTATCCTTTGGTTATCCTTCAGTCTTTCTACTTGACAATCTCATCTCCACTTCCAATTATATATTCCTTTGTCCACATTTTTTACATACCTGCTCCTCTGTAGGGACAGTTGGGTGATGCAGTGGAAGAGCACTGGACCTCAAATTCAATACCATAAGCATCTAAATCCAAACCATAAGCATCTGAAACTCATCATATCCAAATTCAACAATCGTTTTCCTTTCTTCTTAAATTTGTCCAACATCCAACTTTTCTGTTTCATTAATGAATATTACTGTATTCCTCATCTCCTAGGGTCATGATCTCAAAGTCCTAGACTCTTCTCTCTCACTCACCTTCCATATTCAATCAGTTCCCAGGGTCTGATTGAGTCTAGCTCTATAACATCACTTACAACTGTCTGCTTTTCTCTACTCATTTGATTGGTTAGGTTACCCTAACACCAATGTGGGTGGACCATTGTAATAGTCTCCTAAGTGCTCTCTCAGCTTCCAGGTTCTCTTTTCTCTAATCCACATTCCACATACCTACCAAGAGAATTATTGGAATTGAGTGAACCAAAGTGACTCCATCATATAAAATTGATTCCACTTTAGTTTTCTTTCCCTTTCACCTGCTCACTAATTGTGGGAATTGAGTGATAATTTTTCACACCTAGGAAAGTCCACTTACTCATTCATCCCTTTCCCAACTCAGAAAGTCTTTAATCTTTTCTGCAATTAGAAATCAAATGGCGTGATCTTGTATCCTGGTTCATATCCTATTAATTATTTGCTTTTAATGCATGAAACTCTGTCTCCTCCTGTATCCCCCAGGGCCAAGTTGAGGATGCTTGGTCCTGATTTTTTTTTTTATGGAACTGACATGCATTGTTTAATACATCAATATGCTTGAAAGCTCAAACCTTTATTTCCTCGTCTCTGACTTTCAAAATTATCAAGGATCAACTCAAGTGTCATCTCTTCCCTGATACCTTCTGTATTAGAAGGAATATATAGCAGCATCACATGCCATCATGTCAGATCAGTTTATTTTTTCATTTTCAATACTTAATTATATCAACTCAGACTTAGGATATTGATATCACTTTCTGGTCACTTAAGTAAAACAAACAAACAAAAAATATGAGAGTTCCAGCACATCTCATATGCCAAGCAAGAAGGTCAAAATAGGCAACTTTGGAAGGCAAGGAGCTGGGTTCAACTGAATCAACAAACATGTCCTCATTAGATATTCTTCTCTTATAATAACTAAGTAAATCTCCTTTTGTTGACTGTTGAATGACCTTTAAGTATATAATTTCATTCCAACATCAATTAAAAACTATTAGGGGATAAGCCTGCCAGACATAGCCCACAACAAACTTTCCCAGAATCTATCAGTTACTAATGTTCTCCCTCAGCAAAAATTACCCATAAATTTTCAGGGCAGGGACCATTTTGTTTTCATCTTTGCAATATCAAGTGCCTAATAAATGTTGTTGAATTGAATTGAATGGTAAGTTCTTCAAACAAGGAGGACAATGATTGTATAGGAACTTTAGTATATAGTATATAAAATGTAGGATAAATACTAGAAAATATTAAACGCTATTTTCCCATAATTGAGATCTTCAAAATAAAAGATGAAACATAAATTGAAGTAATTCCAGAAATCTCTGTGTTCTCTCTCTCCTATTGGCTCTACTGCTTCTTCCATTTGGGGAACATATACAAACAGCACTGGTAAGGCAATTCTAATTAAACTGGGCAGAAACAATGGATGAATGAAATACAGATCCAGAAAATGGAGCTTAATGTTTAAATGGCCGAGAAACACTACTGAATGATAGGATAATCTTGCATAAAAATCAGTAGGTCACTTAACCTTTTCACTAAATGGCACCAACATCTGATCACTCTCATGTTGAAATCTTGGTGTTTTCATTAACTTTTGAAACTCTTTTGTCTTCCATATCTAATCAGTTACTTCTTGGGTGCTCTGCCTCTACAGTTCTTGCATCTGTTTCCCTTTCTTTCTTCTATTATTGTTGTCAGTATTAAAAGGTCTTCATTATTTCCTAGACTGTAACCTCCAAATAAGTCTTCCTTTCTCTTTTTCATTCCATCTCCAATCCACTATTCATAGTCAAAATTCTTCAATGTTCCCCAGTTGCCTATAAAGTTTGAATTTCTTTGTCTGTCTTTCAAGGTCTTTTATAATCAGACACTACCCTACCTTTTAGAATAAGAATTATTCTCCCTTTGTACTCTTTCCTCCAAGAGACTGGATTCTTCACTGATCCTCACATATGACTCCTGCTTTCCAGCCTTTTTTTCTTGGTCCATAATGCCCACCATCCCTATCTGATGAATTCATCATATTTTAAGATCCAACTCAAAAGCCAACTCTATTCTACCCTCTCCATCTCCCGAAAGTTGAAAATGACTTTTCTTCCCATTGAAGGAGGATAGCACACTGTCCATCTCTGATGGACATGTCATCCATTATTTGATTGCTGTTTTAAAATTATTTGTTTTTACATAGATTTAGTCTGTCCCTTCCACTGTTCCACTTCCCAACTAAACAAAGACAAAAAATAATACAACCTCATAGTAAATATGCATGGTCCAGCAAAACAAATTTCTACATGAGTAATGATCCAAAATATGATGATGATGATAATAATAATTTATAAAGTGACTACTTTGTGCCAGAGAAAAGCACTTAAATATTATCTTATTTTGTCCTCACAGAGATCCTGGGAGGTAGAATACATTATTATCCTCATTTTACAGTTAAGGAAATGGAGGCAGATAGAGGTTAAATGACTTGCCCAAGATCATACAACTTGTAGATATCTGAGGCTCTCTCTGCATTTTAAGTTCATCACCTCTCTGGGAGGAGATGAATGACATGCTTCATCTCCAGTCTTCTGACTAGACTCATGGCTTGTCATTGCACTAATTAGAGGGATAAAGTCTTTATAATATTCTCATTGTACAAATTTTTCTCCTAGTCCTGCTCACTTTGCTCTGCCTCAGTCTTTTTTTGTGTGTGATTTTTAAAAAAATTTAAATTAATTTATTCAGTCAATTTAGAACATTATTCCTTGGTTACAAGAATCATATTATTTCCCTCCCCCCTCCACTCTTCCTGTAGCCAATGCACAATTTCACTGGGTATTACATGTGTCCTTGATCAAAACCCATTTCCATGTTGTTAGTGTTTGCCTTAGGATGTTCATTTAGAGTCTACATCCCCAGCCACATCCCCTCCACCCACGTATTCAAGCGGTTGTTTTTCTTTGGTGTTTCTACTCCTACAGTTTTTCCTCTGAATGTGGATAGTGCTCTTTCTCATAGATCCCTCCGAGTTCACTGCATTGCCATTAATGGAGAAGTCCATTACATTCAATTGTACCTCAATGTATCGGTCTCTGAATATAATGTTCTCCTGGTTCTGTTCCTCTCACTCTGCATCAATTCCTGGAGGTCATTACAGTTCCCATGGAATTCCTTCACTTTATTGTTCCTTTGAGCACAATAGTATTCCATCACCAACATATACCACAATTTGTTCAGCCTTTCCCCATTGAAGGGAACCCCCTCATTTTCCAATTTTTTGCCACCACAAAGAGCGCAGCTATGAATATTCTTGTACAAGTCTTTTCCCTTATTATCTCTTGGGGTACAAACCCAGCAGTGCTATGGCTGGATCAAAGGGCAGACAGTCCTTTAGTGCCCCTTGGGTATAGTTCCAAAATGTCCGCCAGGATGGTTGGATTAATTCACAACTACACCAGCAATGCATTAATGTCTCGACTTTGCCACAATCTCCCCAGTATTCATTGCTTTCCTTTGCTGACATGTTAGCCAATCTGCTAGGTGTGAGGTGATACCTCAGAGTTGTTTTGATTTGCATCTCTCTGATTATAAGAGATTTAGAGCACTTTTTCATGTGCTTAATAGTTTTGATTTCTTTGACTGAAAATTGCCTATTCATGTGCCTTGCCCATTTATCAATTGGAGAATGGCTTGATGTTTTGTATAATTGATTTAGCTCTTTATAAATTTGAGTAATTTGACCTTTGTCAGAGCTTTTGTAATGAAGATTGTTTCCCAATTTGTTACTTCCCTTCTAATTTGGTTGCATTGGTTTTGTTTGTACAAAACCTTTTTAATTTGATGTAATCAAAATTATTGATTTTACATTTTGTAATTTTTCTAGCTCTTGCTTGGTTTTAAAGTCTTTCCTTTCCCAAAGATATGACATGTATGCTATTCTGTGTTCACCTAATTTACTTATAGTTTTCTTCTTTATATTCAAGTCATATTTATTCTTTACATTCAAGCCATTTTGAGTTTATCTCAGTTTTAGGTGTGAGATGTTGATCCAAACCTAATCTCTTCCATACTGTCTTCCAATTTTCCCAGCAGTTTTTATCAAATAGTGGGTTTTGGTCCCCAAAACTGGAATCTTTGGGCTTATCATAGACTGTCTTGCTGAGGTCATTTACCCCTAGTCTATTCCACTGATCTTCCTTTCTATCTCTTAGCCAGTACCAAATTGTTTTGATGACCACAGCTTTGTAGTATAGTTTGAGATCTGGGACTGCAAAGCCTCCTTCCTTCCCATTGTTTTTTCATGATTTCCCTGGATATCCTTGATCTTTTGTTCTTCCAAATGAACTTTGTTATGGTTTTTTTCTAATTCCATAAAGAAGTTTTTTTGGTAGTTCAATGGGTATGGCACTAAAGAAGCAAATTAATTTGGGTAGGATTGTCATTTTTGTTGTGTTAGCTCATCCTACCCATGAGCAATCAATGTTTTTCCAATTATTTAGATCTAGTTTTAATTGTGTGAAGAGTGTTTTGTAGTTGTGTTTATATAGTTCCTGTGTTTGTCTGGGCAGATAGATTCCCAAGTATTTTATATTGTCTAGTGTGATTTTAAATGGAATTTCTCTTTCTAATTCTTGCTGCTGAATTGGGTTGGAGATATATAGAAATGCTGATGACTGATGCGTGTTTATTTTGTATCCTGCAACTTGCAAAAGTTGTTAATTATTTCCACTAGCTTTTTGGTTGATTCTCTAGGACTTGAAGTCTACTTAAGTAGATATTGCCAATTTTAATACCTTCAATTTCTTTTTCTTCTCTAATGGCTACTGCTAGTGTTTCTAGTACAATATTAAATAATAGAGTTGTTAATGGGCATCCTTGTTTCACTCCTGATCTTATTGGGAAGGCTTCTAGTTTATCCCCATTGCAGATGATGTTTGCTGATGGGTTTTAGATATATACTGTTTATTATTTTTAGGAAAGGCCCTTCTATTCCTATACTTTCTAGTGTTTTCAATAGGAATGGGTGTTGTATTTTATCAAAAGCTTTTTCTGCATCTATTGAGATACTCATGTGATTTTTGTTGGTTTGCTTGTTAATGTGGTCAATTATGTGGATGGTTTTCCTTATATTGAACCATCCTTGCATTCCTGGTATGAATCCTACCTGGTCATAGTGAATAACCTTTGTGATGACTTTCTGGAGTCTTTTTGCTAGTATCCTATTTAAGATTTTTGCATCTATATTCATTAAGGAGATTGGTCTATAGTTTTCTTTCTCTGTTTTTGACCTGCCTGGCTTTGGAATCAGTATCATATTTGTGTCATAAAAGGAATTTGGTAGAACTCCTTCTTTCCTTATCCTGTCAAATAGTTTGTATAATATTGGGAGTAGTTATTCTCCAGATGACTTATCTTAGTTTTTAAGTTCTTTTACCAGTTGTCTTTAGCCTCTCTTAATTGTGTTTTGAATTGTATTTTGAGTTCTTCCAGAGCCTGTATCTAATTCACTGGGGTTTCTGTTTGGTTTTGTTTGTTTGTTTGTTTGTTTGTTGCTTGGTGTCCCCTCATCCTTCTCTGTTCCATTTGCTCTTTGTTCATTGCCTGTATAGAAGATGTTGATTGTAATTTCTTTTTTCTTTTTCTGTTGTTTGCTCATATTTACCCCTTCTTTACTCTGTGCAGTTGCCTGAGCTCTTACTCCTCTCATTTTTTTGTGGTTTGGGGCTTTTCTTTCAGCCTTCACCCTTGGAGCTTTGTCAGCAAGTCTCTCAGTGCAATCTGTGGGGGAGGGGTGTTGGAGCTTGAGCTTCCCTGCCCTCTGAAGCCTTTGATGGTATTAAGTCCAGTTGGGTTGAGCTGGATGTGCCCTGAGGCCAAAACCTTGGGAAGGGGGGCAATATGGAGTGTCTCTACTGCTGCAACTAGGCTGCCCACTCTGTGCTCTGTGCTTCTTCTCTGCTTCCACATCAACTGTGTTTGACACTCTGAGTCTGGCACAGCTTTGCCCGCAAAATACTCCCTCCATACCAGCACCCTTGCCTGCCCAGAGGTTTTAGGTGCCGCTGGAAGCTTATTGCTCTAGGTGGGGGAGGGGTCCTGGGGCCTTCCTTCTTTCCCTTTAAACCAGAGTGTTCTTGAATTCCGGCTTTTGGGGGTGTACCTTTCAAGTTGAGTCCAGCAGGAGGGTTCCTTGGCTCTCTTTTGTTGTTAGGTTTGATTTTCAGGAGCATTTAGTTTGTATTCGGTAAGGAAGGGTTTTCAGAGGTCTGAACTTTCGCTGTCTCTATGCCACCATCTTGACCCTGCCTCCTCTGCCTCAGTCTTTATAGGTCTTCTCATTTTCCTAGGACAATAATAATCCATTACATTCATTTACCACAATTTGGTTAGCCATTTCCCAACAGAAAGATATTCTCTTAGTGTCAGGTTTTGGCTACTATAAAAAAATCTGTATCATCTTTGTTTTATGTATGCCATAACACATGATGTTAAAAATTCTGTTGGGCAAAGATGCTATTTCATCTAAACTTTGTATCTCACCCATCACCTAGCACAGCAGACTTGATAATAAGTATTTTGCACACAATAGGCACTTAATAAATGTTTGTTGACTTGAGTGAGATTGAATTTGAACAAAAATTTTAAATCAGACTATGAGATTCAAAAGTAGTCAAGCAAAGGCCTTGAAACTAGCAGTTGTTGCTACAAACTGAAAGGTAGGGGTTTTCAGCTTTGTTTCATTCTTTTCAAATGTAGCTTATTGTAATATGGACATGACTGGGTTTCTTGAAGTCTGCAAATAAGCTTTGGCAGGTTCTACCATGTTGGAAAGGCTCCAAGGTCATTCCAGGCAAGAGACTGAGTATTTTGAGGACCTAAGTTAAGAGCTATTTTTCATCAGTAAGTTGACTACTTAATTATGATTTCTGTGGCCTTGGCAACCCATCAAACATTTATGTTCTGTGATATTTATTGCTGGAGAATGAACCTACGTTGATTGGATCACAGATTCATGGGAAAACAAAGGTGTAGGAAAACTAGTAATGATCATGCCTCTGTCCATATCTTGTTTTATTAATTTCATTAATCACAAGAAATAATGAGTTATAAAGAGAGCAAAGGACAAACGCCAACCTTCAAGAATGTCATTAATTTAATCTTTTATAAGTCCCTCTGACTTCTATAATTTGTATTAAAGCAATTGCTGCACTACACTTGAATTGAGAGAATTCTATTCAATCTCCTTTAGAATCTAAAATATCTCTTCTATTTCAAATGAATATCAGCAGCTCTATGTGGGTTGTGATCACCATGGATATCTTCCTAGAAAGTGACTTAGCACATTAAACTGTTTCCTATGGCAACATCAGATGCTATATTGTAGGAAAATAAGAGGAAATGGATATAAGATTCACATGGCATTTGCTTGCCAACTTGTCAACTATTAATCTTCAGAGAGAAAAAAATCTTATTTCTCTTCATCAAAGTAATTATTGATTGGCTTAGCCATATGGAAAAGTCTCTTATCTTGGTGGATTAGTACTTAAATCCAACTCTCTTCCATTTGAGACTTAAGAGTAAATTCAAAATTGGGTGATAGAAGACAATCATTTTTGACTGGGACAATTCATCTGTTTTTAGAATTCTTCAAAGTAAAATAAAAACCAAACAAATGATTAATGAAGTTTGGAAAAATTTGCTAATGTTCTTTCCCCTTAGGGAAAAAGGGAGAAATTAATCAATAATTGCTCCACAGTGAATATAGTTGAAATTAATATTTCTCATTCAACCATTTCTATTCTGTTGTTAGAGTCTGTGAGTATATACTGTAAAAAGTAAACAAATCAAAAACATTATATAAAGTTCCCCAAACATTATCTCCAAATTAGTTGCTTCTTCTTCATCAATATGCATGAGTAAAGAATCTGTAAAGCAAGTCACTCACACTCAAACCCAGGAGAACATAGAATGGTAGAGACTCAACCTGAATAAACAATGCCATAAAGAAAGATTTTATTGTTTTGCTTAAGTAGTGGATATTTTATGACTTATTCTCCTAGAGCCAGGCAGCCACATCTCTACCTGGTGCTGGAGGAACCTTGAGAGCTTTAGGGGGAAGGAGGGGAAGTACTTCTCTTCACTACTAACATTGACTCAAGCTCTCTCAAACCATCTTTCCTCCCAATGTTAGCCACCAGTGATTAGCTATATTTAATATTAATTCACTTTTACACAATTATTTTTATTTACTTCAAAGATAGAAAGAGCAAATGTAGAGACATTTCCATCCAACGCCTAAGGAAAAACTCTCCCTATTTCACTTTGGTTTCTGGGAATTGTGAGTTCACTGTTCTACCATTCAATCCTGCATAATGTTTTACACATTGTTCAATGTTCTATACTACATTAGTCCCTCAAAGTTCATGTCCAAAGAAGACATTTCTTCAGAATAAGTCTCCAACTGAGCTACTGAAAGCCTGGGTCCCATGGGTCACTCCTGAAAGTCACTCTGCTCCTCAGAGCATCAATCTGCTAAATCTAAATTCTTGGATGTCGGTACAGTGAGACACTCAGAAGTTAATTCTCCATGATCTTTTGAAACTCACAAGGTGGAGCCTCCAAATCTTCTGCTTAAAATGAAAAAGAATAAATATGGAAGATAAGGACCGTTTCACAGGCTCACATGTCAGCCTCAAGATGCCTCATCTTCTTGGCAAAGGAGCCAACTGGAGGGCAGAGCAGCTGAAGAAAATGAGAATTCCCGAGGCTGTTTCCTTCACAACTTCAGTTCTGGCTATGAAATCAGTTGAAAATTCTTCTCCTAATCAAGAGGTTAGCAGATCAGAACTAGTTACACAATGTCTATATTTTTCAAGATCTGTACAAATCAATCCCGTTACATATCATCACAACTCTTCCTGAAGCAGGCTCTTTGGTCTCTTCCATGTAAGGAATTTGTATTAGCTGAGCACATTGATTCATTCTAGGCACCACTAGTCTCTTTTATATTTTACTATATTTTTCACAGGGGAGAACTTTTACTCTTTGGGGAGGGGGGAGAACAATTTTCAGGAAGAGGGCAGTGATAGATAAAAAAGAAAAGAAAGAAAGAACCATAAAAATAAACAGAAGAAAGAAGGAATGGAATACAGATACATAAGACAATTAACTACTCAGTTAAATTTAAGGTATACTTAAAAGAAAAGCCATATGTATTAGAGATTTATAGTTTCATAGGCAAAAGAAACTTTAAATATGATAATGTTGTGCAAAAGATAGACTTTCCTTCAAATAGAATAAGAATGTTAATACTAAGTCTTTAAAATGAATATCCCTAAAATTACTTAGAGTAACTCAATCCTATCACTGGGAGCAGATGTGGATTGTGCTACTAATCAAGGCAAATCATTAAGCATTAATTATACTTTGTAATAGAATAATTGCTTGGTTAACCTAAACTGTAATAAGAATTCTACCCCTTCTCTGATCAGGATCAGCTTACTGAAATTATTTCGCAACTTGTATTTATAGCCATTAAATGTATTAAGTGCTTAAAAGAACTCTATTTTCTTTTGCAAGAATAAAAAATCACTAATTATAAAAGAGAGAAACATCATGCTCATGACACTTCACAACTTCAACATATTTGTTGATAATTCAGCAAAGATGGTTGAAAAAATAAATAGCTGGAAAATAATCAGCATCACTATTTCATAGGTAAGGCCATATTATCTTTTTTAGCTATTTAAAGTTGGTATGTTTACAGTGCTGCAGTTTGCTAAATGTATTACATTCATTAGATTAAAAATTCAATTTTTATCCATTTTATCACTCAGTGACTGAAGCTGATAGTTTAATGACCTTTTAAGAGCTAATAACAGAGCTAAAAATAGGATCACATCTTACTTTTTTCCTTCTCTTCAATGTCATACTTTTCAGACATAGATTATATGCCAATGACTCCTTAAACTCTTATATTCTGTCCTCTCTCCTCAACAATCTTTGATGTCATTAGGTTTAGATCTTGTAGTAGTACTACTACGTCAAAAGATATGCACAGTGTAAGAATTTTTCCATGGCACAAGTCCAAATTGCTTTCTATTGGACCAGCTCACAATTTCACTAACAATGCCCAAATATACATTTGTTATTTTTTCTTTGTTGTCAAATTTGTCGGTCTGACAAAGGTGCACTGGAATCTTGGTATTTTAATTTGTATTCTAAATATTATTCATTTAGGTCATTTTATATGACTATTAATAGCTTGGATTTCTTGAAATATTATATTGAGGTGCTTTTGGTCATGGTTTTCAAGTAGTCCAATGATTCTCTAATTATTTTTTCATAATATGGTTTCCAGATAATTTCTTTTTGTTGTATCTTTTATTTTCTTTTATTTTTCAGTCTTTTGATTTTGTTCTTAACATGTCTATGCTGTCTGGTAGAATCATTTAATTCTATTTGGTTCATTTTCATTTTCAGGGAATCTGTTGCTTGGGTAATATTTTGCACCTCATTTCTCAAAATGTTCATTCTCTTTCCTTTATTTCTTCATTGCTGTTATTGTTTTTTCCCCATGGCTCTAGTTTGTTTTTTTTAATCATATTAAATACTTTTTAAACATTTTATGCATCTCTTCCAAGAATTTTAATTGAACTTGCTCAGAATCTGTTTTTCTTTAAACCCCAATATATCAGGATGGGACATAGCATCAGACCCCATTTTAAGTAGAGACAATTTGTATTTTGTATACATTTTAACCCTCACATCTTCAATCCTAAGTTTCCTCCACACCCTTTGACATATAAAATTAGAAAAATGTTTCTCATAATCCTTTCAAATCAGCAATGGCCTCAAATTATGGCTCTGCTACTAATTATGTAGATTGACGGAACAGTTTAGATATTTAGGACAAAGTCATTCTTATAGAATTCTGCTGATGAAACATATTGGGAAAGAAAATGGAAAGCATAATAGATATGGAATCAGAGAATCTGGGTTCAAATCCCACCTCTGGTACTTACTCCCTGTGTGATCATAGTTAAATCCCTTAACCTCTTTTGTCCATTCTTTCCTCGAAAATTGAACTAAGTGATTTCTAAGATCTTTTAAATCTCTCTCTACGTCTATGGCTTTGTGATCCTATTAACTGGCCAGTTGATTAATTTTTAAAGGGTTTATCATTCTATCATAACATACATACTATAATTGAAGATTTTGAGAAGTAAAAAATGCATCTGCCAAAAAAAAAAAGGAGCTCAGAACTTTGTGAAACATCAGTCACCTGAGATGAGAAGACAGTTCTATGGAACTTTGGGGAAAAGCAGTTAAGCAGCTTGAGCTGGCTGAAAGGGATTCCTTCTCTGGCTTTTGGACCAGAAGGTGAAAGAGAGACTATCTTTCTCTCTGGCTATTGCCTTATCCATAAGACTGTGTGCTGAGAAGACTTTTTTTTTAGGTTTTAGCCCAAAAGAAACCTGTCAGCATTGCTGTCAATATCTCCCCTTAGGAAGATAACTTTGTTTCCTGAAATTTGAATATATCTTGAAATCTTCAAACAACAGGATAACTTAGAAAATTTAGGGAGACCCATTTTCCTCTCACCCCTCCCCTCTCCTTACCTCCTCTGCCCAAAAGAATAAAAGATCTCTTAGTTAAAGGATTTGATTGTGGGATTTTGTTATTAGGGGAAATCTTCAAGCTTACCATCTCTGAGAAGAACATTTCTAAGACAGTTGAAGTAGTGTAAGGGGTGGGGCTCAAGTCCAGTCTTTTCCCTGGCTTGCTTCCTGGTATTATTGCTCTAACATTTCCCCATTACCATAATTCCCCTAGTATCAATATCTACTACAATACATACACACATTCAATTAATTTTTTAACACATTCAGTCCATGATTAGCAGCAACAATTAAAGCTGGCACATTCTAACAATATCATGAAGAAGCAAAGAATTTTTAGGGTACTTAGTTAAGTGCTCAGAAACTTTTCCTTTTTTATATAAAATATCAAGATCTTGATGCATATATCTTTTACATCATCCCTCTCTGTGGTCACTGAAGCTCACCCATTCTTTGTCTGACATTTCTATCGCTTCCTTTATTGGTGTAACATCAGGCAGGATTGGTCTTCTTACTTTGATGTTATAACATTTGGACATCTTTAAGATTCTTGACCTTCTTTTGACACTATTTCTATGTTTTTAGTCTAGGAAAGGGGTCTTTTTTTGGTTTTCTTATGTAGGTTTACACCTTTTTTTCAATCTTCACTATTTATCTCTCATTTTTTCTAAACTTAACAAATACAGGAAAAGAATGTTTCTTTATAAAAAATAAAACAGAAAAAAATATATGTGAAAATTAGAGTCTATTATATACAGGTTACTTGTTAAAAGTATATAAGACATTGAGGGGCAACTAAGTGGCTCAGTGGACTTCCTAACTGTGTGACCCTAGGTAAGTCACTTAACCCCCATTACCCAGTCTTTACCACTCTTCTGCCTTGGAATCAATATATAGCACTGTTTCTAAGAGGGAAGGGAAGGTTGTTTTTTTAAGTATGTAACATTATGAAAATTTACTTTTTAAAGCTGTTCTACTTGTTCATATTTCCTTTTGTTCTCTTCTATGCGTTTTTAAAAAAATGTTTCAATGACCCTCTTTTCTTTTTTTGGAAGAGCAACACTATTGCTGACTTTCATTTTATTGAGATTTATTAAATACACATATTTAGCATCCAGTTTCATTTCTTAGCTTACAATGATATGGTAAAAGCAGTGACCATCAACTGTCACCTTTCATATGTTGATGGCCAAAAAAAGTAACTATGTTTGAAGCCCTGGAAAAAAATTGCTAAGCCATCAGCACTCCCTTGTCAAAATGATCTGTGTAATTGACAATATAAGTAACAAAAGACACAAAGCAGAAATAGAAAACATTACTTTCCATTGTGCCAATATTTGTAAATGGTTCAATCAGTATGCTTAGTCTTTAACAATTTTGGATCAGGCACTGCCACACTTAACATAGCTTGAGAGCATAAGAAAAAAATTATATTCATATATATATATATATATATATATATATCCATGCATCAAATGGGTTCTTATATTCCTTCCCTCCTTGCAAATGAAATAGGTTTAATCTTGAAGAGTTCTTTCAGAATTTGCCCTTATCCAGAAAACTCTCTGGCAGCATTTGAATTTTGTTAATTACTAACTCTCCTTTAAAAACTACAAAACCCATGCAACATTAAATTCATGTTACTGCGATCTAAAGATGTATGGTTTAAGGCATCCTCAAAGTTCTCAAAATCCTTCATCCATTTCTATCTTTCTCTTAGAGATAGTACATTTTCAGTGTAATCACTCACTAATACACATTAAGCAATCATAAAGTCTAAAGCATACAAAGTCTAGAAAGAAGGATTCCTATCCAAGCCAGGTAGCAAGGCAATGCTTCTATTTCAGTTTTTGCTTACAACTTCAAGTTTTAAAGTTTTCCTTTTTATTTATGAACCTAACCCATTCACGTGAACCTACAAGAGCATTTCCCCATACAAAAAGAAAAGTGAAAGATGTTCGCATATAAACAAAATATACACAATTATTTTTTTTAAGACTCTTACTTTCTGTTCTAGTAACAGTTCTAGGACAGGAAGGTAAGGGCTAGGCAAAGTGGAGTTAAGTAACTTGCCCAAGGTCACACACAGAAAGTGTCTGAGGCCATATTTGAACCTTGGTCTTCCCAAACTCCAGGCCTGGTGCTCTATCCACTCTGCAATTTAGCTGCCCCCAATACAATTATTTTCAATCTAAGATATTGTTAAGAAAAATATATACAAAACTTTTTTGAACATTTCAAATTTAACATAGTAGTTTCAGTGTTATCTTGCTTGTCTTTACCCCACATTCTGAATTTTTTCTTTTCTATTTATTTTTTGATTCATTAATATTTACTATCCTCTTTTCCTCTCCTTACTTCCTCCCCTTCTTTCCTTTCTTCCTTTCTTTCTCTCTCTTTCTTCCTTCCTTCCTTCCTTTTTCTTTCTTTCTTTCTTTCTTTCTTCTTTCACTCTCTCTTTCTTTCTTCCCTACTATTATTTCCTCATTGCCTCCCAATCTTGCTCCCCACCCCCAACTAAAGCCCACCTTTATAACAAATAAGCATAGTAATGAAAAATAAGTATATTTCTGAAGAGGTATCTCATTTTGCATCTCTACTCTATCACCTCTCTGAATAGAGTGGAAAATGTATTTCATTTTAAGTCCCTTAGAGTTATGTTTTCTAGTTCTATAAAGCAAACACTTAGAAGTTTGATTGATATGGAACTAAATCTGTAAATTAATTTTCATAGTATTGGCATTTTTATTATCTGTCATTGCTGAACCATGAGCAATTACTCTCCAATTATTTAGGTTTGACTTTATTTCTGCAAATATAGCTACAAATATATTTTGTAGTTGAATTCATGTAATTCCTGATCTATGCGTGCCTTGCCATGTGAAGTCCCAGACGTTTAATACATTCTATAATAGTTTAGAAAAGGTTTTCTTCATCTACTTGTTCTAGCTAGGTATTGTATATAATATATAGGCTTTTGTTAATTTGTTTTATATCCTACTACTTTACTGAAGTTTTTTTTTCAATTAATTTTTTATTGATTCTCTAGGACTCTCTAAGTAAACCATTGTCATTTGCAAAATATGATGATTTTATTTCTCTTTATCTATGGTTATTTCATTCTTATTTCTAAAACTATACCTAGTAACAGTAGTTGACAATCCTTGCTTTACCACTAATTTTATTGGAAAGTCCTCTTTATTTTATATTCATGGCCTTATATAGATACCAGTTTCCATATCAAGGAAAAGTCCATTTATTTACATATCCCTAGTTTTATTTGCCAATTCAACTAGGGGAAGGATGTCTTCAGTTTCGTTTTTCTCTCCTTCAGAATCTATATTTTTGTTTGGGCAGGGTTTGTTTTGGTGTGATAATTGCTTTTCTCATTTTTAGTTGCATGTATAATTTATTGATTTATTCTTTTTCCTTTCGTTGGTTAAAGTATTTAGATATAAATTTCTCCCTAAATCTTTTGATGGCTACATTACAAAATATTTTGCATGTTTATCTCATTTATATAATTATCTTTAGTAAAATTATCTGTTATTTCTATTATTTTTTCTGTGCCTAACCAATTCTTTAGGATTAAGTTATTTAACCTCCATTTTAATTTGAATCCATTCTTTTATAAAATTCTGAAATTATCAAATGCCAAATAAAACGAATGTTTTTCCATAAAAATTAGAACAGAAAAAGAGCATTGTACATCAAACTATAAATATCAATTATATAGAGCTTTCTTTTCTCTTTAAGTAAATAGTGAATTCAACATTCTGTCATGCTTATTTCTATTTCTTCCTTGGCTTTCTTCTATTTCCTTCTATGTATTTAAAGGTGCTTTAATAGACATTTTGAAGGGATGGATCCACAAGAGCAGAGAAAGTATCCAAATCCTTCTTTTCTCTTCCAAATTATCCTCCAAACAACTTAAAAAAAACACCTTACTTTCTACCTTAGTAACAACTCTAAGGCAGAAGAGCAAGGACTCGGGAAATAAAGTTAAATGACTTCTCTAGGATCACATAGCTAGAAAGTATTTGTGGTACCATTTGAACCCAGGTCCTCTTCACTCCAGGCCTGGTTCTGTATCCATCATGCCACCTAGCTGCTCCCCTCAAAATAACTTTCATATAATGCTTGAAAACAAATTCTACAGTGGCAGAACCAACAAATAGATGGGGTGAAAGACAAATTAGAAGGCTGGCATGAAAGGTTTGTTGCATCAGTTCTTAGCCCACTGATGCTAAGGAGGTTGGACAACTGATCAGTAGGAGGTTATAGGCCTCCCTTTCCTGGATCTGGGTGCCAGACTGTTGCATTTCCCATATGCATATCCAGGTAGCAGTCTTGTATCATAGTCTTCGCTCAAGGTCCCAGGGTGAGGATGAGCACTAGCAAACCAGTGCTTGTGCCTCAGGGGTCCATAGTGCCAGGATGGAAAAGAGTAGTTGTGGCCCCTCACTGAGCAAAGCACAAAGCAGAAGAGTATTAAATATACCTCTCCTTAGATCATACCACTTTGGAAAAACCAAAAGCTAGCTCTGACAGCTGCTGCACAAGGAATCTGATGCTTTATCACAAAAAAAAACAGAGATTTAACAATTATTTTAAAGTTAAAAGGTTAAAAAAAGATGAGGAAAATGAGCAAACAACCAAAAAAGAAACTCAGCATAGAAAGTTAGTTTGTCAAGATGGAAAATCAAAACTCAAATTCAGAAGACAACAAAGTCAAAACTGCTGCCTCAAAGAAAAATGTGAACTGGACTCAAGCCCACAAAGAATTCATTGGGAAGCTCAAAAATGATTTAAAAAATCAAATAAAAAAGGTAGAATTAAAATTAAAAAAGAGACGAGTGGTGTAGGGAAATCATGAAAAAACAGTTGATACTTTGGTAAAGGGCACCAAAAATAACAAAGAAAATACCTTAAAAAACAGAATAGTCCAATTGGTATAAGAGGCATAAAAAATCCATTGAAGAAAATGTCTTCAAAAGAAGAATTGGCCACATGGAAAAAAAAGATACAAAAACCCACTGAAGAAAATTTCTTAAAAAGTAGAGTTGGACAAATGTAAAAAGAGGTACAGAAGCTCACTCAAGAAAATCATATCTTTTATTAATGCATTGCTGATAGATTTGTGAATTGATCCAACCATTCTGGAGGGCAATTTGGAACTAGTGCCAAAGGGCGCTAAAAGACTTCCTACCCTTTGATCCAGCCATAGCACTGCTGGGTTTGTACCCCAAAGAGATAATAAAGGAAAAGACTTGTACAAGAATATTCACAGCTGTGCCTTTTGTGGTGGCAAAAAAATGGAAAATGAGGGGAGGCCCTTAAGCTGGGGAATGGCTGAACAAATTGTGGTATATGTTGGTGATGGAATACTATTGTACTCAAAGCAATAATAAACTGGAGGAATTTCATGTGAACTTGAATGACCTCCAGGAATTGCTGCAGAGTGAGAAGAGAAGAACCAGGAGAACATTGTACACAGAGACTGATACAATGTGGTACAACCAAATGTAATGGACTTATCCATTAGTGGCAATGCAGTCATCCTGAACAACTCTGAGGGATCTACGAGAAAGAACACTATCCACATTCAGAAGAAAAACTGTGGGAGTAGAAACACAGAAGAAAAACAACTGCTTGAATACATGGGTCAAGGGGAAATGGCTGGGAATATAGACTCTAATGAACACCCTAGTGCAAACATCAACAACATGGAAAAAGGTTCTGATCAAGGACACATATAAAACCAAGTGGAATTGCATGTCGGTTACAGGAAGGGGGAAGGGGAAGGAGGGAAAGAAGATGATTCTTGTAACCAAGGAATAATGTTCTAAATTGACTAAATAAAATTTTAAAAATAAGTAAGTAAAATAAAGATGGTTAAAAAAAAGAAAATCATGTCTTTGGATAGGCAATTTTCAGATAAAGAAATCAAAACTGTCAATAAGCACAAGAAAAAGTATTCTAAATCTCTTATAATTAGAGAAATGCAAGTCAAAACAACTCTGAGGTACCACTTCACACCTAGCAGATTGGCTAAAATTACAGCAAAGCAAAGAAATAAATGTTGGAGGGGATGTGGCAAAATAGGGACATTAATGCATTGTTGGTGGAGTTGTGAATTGATCCAACCATTCTGGAGGGCAATTTGGAACTATGCCCAAAGAGCACTAAAAGACTGTCTGCCCTTTGATCCAGCCATACCACTGTTGCGTTCATACCTCAAAGAGATAATAAGGAAAAAGATTTGTACAAAAATATTAATAGCTGCACTTTGTGGTGGCAAAAAATTGGAAAATGAGGGGATGCCCTTCAATTGGGGAATGGCTAAACAAATTGTGGTATCTGTGGGTGATGGAATACTATTGTGCTAAAATGAATAATAAAGTGGAGGAATTCCATGTGAACTAGAATGACTTCCAGGAACTGATGCAGAGTGAAAGGAGCAGAACCAGGAGAACATTGTACACAGAGACTGATACACTGTGGCCCTATCATGTGTAAGGACTTCTCTACTAGGAGCAATGCAATGATCCATGACATTTCTGAGGGATTTGTGAGAAAGAACGTTATCCACATCCAGAGAAAGAACTGTGGGAGTAGAAATACAGAAGAAAAACAACTGCTTGATCACATGGGTTGATGGCGATTTGACTGGGGATGTAGACTCTAAATGATCACCCTAATGCAAATATCAATAATATGGAAATAGGTCTTGATCAGTGACACATGTAAAACCCAGTAGAATTGCTTGTTGGCTACAGGAGTGGGGAGGGTAAGAACATGAATCATGTAACCATGAGAAAATTTTTTTAATCAATAAAATTAAAAAAGAAAAAAATCATGTCTTAAAAATTAGATTTGAGCAAATGAAAGCTAATGACTCCATGAAATATTAAGAAGCCATCAATCAAAGTCAGAAGAATTTAAAAAATAGAATAGAATGTGAAATATCACATTGAAAAAAAAACCCACAAGAATAACCCAAGATTTGGCAGCTTCTACATTAAAGAATCAGAGCACCTGGAATGTGATATTCCAGAGAGCAAAGGAACTAGGATTACAACAAAGCACCACCTACCCAGGAAAACTGAATATAATCCTTTGTGGGGGAAATGAGTGCTCAATGACATAGAAGACTTTCAAGAATTCCTGAAGGAAAAACCCAGAGCCGAATAGACAATCTAACTCTCAAATATAAGACTCAAGAGAAGCATAAAAACATAAACAAGAAAGAGAAATCATAAAATTTAACTGTTTGGAAAGCTGATAATTTGAATGACTTAGTTGTTCTCTGCAATACAAGGATTCAAGATAATCCCAAAGAACTCATAATGAAAAATACCTTCTACCTCCAGAGAAAAACATGATGGAGCCTGAATCCAGACCAAAACATACTATATTTTACTTCAGTTTTGTTGCCTTCCATAAAAGGACTAATATAGAAAAGTATTTTACATGATTGCACATGTAAAATATATACCACATTGTTTTCTGTCTTATTATGGACTTTTGGGGAAGGACAGAGGCTGATAATTCAAGACAAAAATTAAAAAAAAAAACAAATGTTGTCTTCCGGGTTAACATGGCTGCAATCTAGACGCGTATCGCTTCCTCTCCCTGGCACCGAACAAAATAGACTACCTCAAAAGAGCATAAAAATCACCTTTGGAAGAACAGAGGGACTCTCCAGTACCCCACAGAAACGAAGGTATGTGGGGCTTGAACATTTCCACACTATAAGGAGGAGGAAAAGCTTGCACAAAAACATGAACTGAGCCGCCCTTCCCCCCCTCCACCTCCCCCACCAAACCAGAGTAAGGTATCAGAGCGCTCACTGAAACAGTGAGTGAGTGAGGAACGTCTCTGTCTGGGGGGGGGGGGGCACACTAGGGTCCTTGGATCTAAAGACTGCAAGGAAATTACCTCTCAGGGCAGTTTCACAGGAGAATCCTGTGCTGAGCAAAGGGGCGGCCGTGCTGAACACAGGGGCAGTTGTGCTGAGCAAAGGGGCGGCCGTGCTGAACACAGGAGAGGTTGCACTGAGCTAAGGGGCAGCCTCACTGAACACAGGAGAGGTTGTGCTGAGCAAAGGGAAAGCCGCGCTGAGCAAAGGGGCTGCTGCGATGAGAAAAGGGGTGGCCATGCTGAACACAGGAGAGGTTGCGCTGAGCAAAGGGGCAGCATCGCTGAACAGAGGAGAGGTTGCATGAGCAAAGGGGCAGCTGTGCTGAACACAGGGGCAGTTGCTCTGAGAACAGGGGCCTGCGCTCTAAGAAAACTCGGAGGCTGGGAAGAACTAGTCTGAGGCAATCTAAATTCACAGAAAACCCACCCATATCACCCAGACCCCAGACCAAAAAGGAAAGGGGAACAAAACCACCAAAGGGATGACTCACATGGCCCAAAATCAAGCCTCCAGGAAGAAAGGGAAAAAGGTGACTATTAAAAACTGTTATAGTGGGAATACCCAAGGAAAAGAAGAGAAAGAGGATGAAACCCAAACAAAATCAAAGCATGCCTCCTAAAATGGAAATTATCTACAAGCTCTGGAAGAACTCAAATTGGAGCTTACCCAAAAGATGGAAACCTTCTGGAAAGAAAAATGGGAGAAAGAGATCAGCAGGCTGATAGACAGGACTTCACAATTGGAGAAAGAGCTGGAAGTACCTAATAGAAGGGCAGACAAAGCTGAAAAGCAAAACCAGTCCCTAATGACCAGAATTAAGCAACTGGAAGACAGTGAGCATGCAAAACAGCAAGAATTAATAAAGCGAAGCCAAAAAAATATAGAATTAGAAGAAAACATAAAATATCTCACTGAAAAGGTCACAGACCTGGAAAACAGAGGAAGAAGAGACAATGGGAGAATTATTGGTCTGCCCAAAAAACCAGAGATAAACAAAAACCTCGATGGTATACTACAGGAGATTATAGAAGAAAATTGCACACATGTTCTGGAGCAAGGGGGCAAAATAGAAATAGAAAGGGTTCATAGAACACCATCTATACTAAATCCCCAAAAGAAAACTCCCAGGAATGTAATTGCCAAATTCAAGAGCTTCCAAGAAAAGGAGAAAATCCTACAAGAAGACAAGAAGAGGAGCTTCAGATATAGGGGGGCTCCCATAAGGATCACACATGACTTAGTGGCTAACACACTAAGAGACTGCAAAGCATGGAACATGATATTTAGAAAGGCAAGAGAGCTGGGTCTCCAACCAAGAATCAACTACCCAGCAAAACTGACTATATACTTCCAGGGGAAAGTATGGGCATTCAACAAAATAGATTTCCAAGCATTTGCTAAGAAAAGACCAGAACTCTGTGGAAAGTTCGATATCCAAGCACAGAAAGCAAGAGAAACATGAAAAGGTAAATATGAAAGAAAGGGAAAAGGAGATAAATCTTATCTTTTTCTTTAAGTCAAACTCTCTTCTATAAGGACTACATTTACATCAAATTATATATATATATATGTATATATATACATATATATATATTAATATGTGGGGGAAATGTACTGTGTAACTCTCAAAAATTGTATTCACCATAAGAGTAGTTAGAAGAATCATGCATAGGGAAAGATTAGGGCATCAAGAAGATTTGGTGAAAGGGGGGGCAAAGAAAGGAAAAGGGAGGGGGGAAGCATCGACAATACTAAGATTTACTTCAAGAAATAGGGGGGGACTAAATAGAATAATCTTTCCCTTACAAAGATACACATGGGAAGGGAAGGGGAAGATCTCACATATGAGAAGGAGAGGAAGAGAGCATGACGTGGTATTACTTAAACCTTACTCTCAGTGAAATCAACTCTGAGAGGGAAGAACACCTAGATCCAGTGGGATCCTGAATTCTATCTTATCCAACAGGGTAAGAAAGAAAGGAAAATTAAGGAGGGGGAGGGGAAGGGAGCATAAAAAGGGAGGGGCTAGAAAGGGAAGCATACCAAGGGGGGGACTAGGGGGACTGACCTAAAGTAAATCACTGGTTCAAAAGGATATAACTAAAAAAGAAAGGTCAGAACAAGGGGAAGATATCAAAATGCCAGGGAATCCACAAGTGACAATCATAACTTTTAACGTGAATGGGATGAACTCACCCATAAAACATAGACAAATAGCAGATTGGATTAGAACCCCAAACCCATATGTTGTCTTCAAGAAACACATCTGAGGTGGGTTGATACTCACAAGGTTAGAATTAAAGGTTGAAGTAAGACCTTTTGGGCCACAACTGATAGAAAGAAGGTAGGAGTTGCAATCATGATATCTGACAAAGCCAAAGCACAAATAGACCTGATCAAAAGGGATAGGGAAGGTAAATATATTCTGTTAAAAGGGAGGTAGACAATGAGGAAATATCACTAATCAACATGTATGCACCAAATGGTATAACATCCAAATTTCTAATGGAGAAACTAGGAGAATTGAAGGAGGAAATAGACAGTAAAACCATATTAGTGGGAGACTTGAAACAACCACTATCAAATTTAGATAAATCAAACCAAAAAATAAATAAGAAAGAGGTAAAAGAGGTGAATGAAATCTTGGAAAAATTAGAGTTAATAGACATATGGAGAAAAATAAATAGGGACAAAAAGGAATACACCTTCTTCTCAGCACCACATGGCGCATTCACAAAAATAGATCATACACTAGGTCACAGGAACATGGCACTTAAATGCAGAAAAGCAGAAATAATAAATGCAACCTTTTCAGATCATAAAGCAATAAAAATATTGATCAGAAGGGTACATGGAGAGCCAAATCAAAAATGAATTGGAAATTATATAATATGATACTCCAAAATTGGTTAGTTAGAGAAGAAATCATAGAAACAATTAATAAGTTCATTGAGGAAAATGACAATGGTGAGACAACCTTTCAAACCTTATGGGATGCAGCCAAAGCAGTACTTAGAGGAAAATTCATATCCCTGAGTGCATATATTAACAAATTAGGGAGGACAGAGATCAAGGAATTGGAAATGCAAATCAAAAAACTTGAGAACGAACAAATTAAAAACCCCCAGAAGAAAACCAAACTAGAGATCCTAAAAATTCAGGGAGAAATTAATAAAATCAAAAGTGATAGAATGATTGCAGTAATAAACAAGACTAGAAGCTGGTACTTTGAAAAAACAGACAAAATAGACAAAGTACTGGTCAATCTAATTAAAAAAGGAAAGAACAGCAAATTAACAGCATCAAGGATGAAAAGGGGGACCTCACCTCCAAAGAAGATGAAATTAAGGCAATCATTAAAAACTACTTTGCCCAACTATATGGCAATAAATATACCAACCTAGGTGATATGGATGAATATTTACAAAAATATAAATTGCCTAGACTAACAGAAGAAGAAATAGATTTCTTAAATAATCCTGTATCAGAAAAAGAAATCCAACAGGCCATCAAAGAACTTCCTAAGGAAAAATCCCCAGGGCCTGATGGACTCACCAGTGAATTCTATCAAACATTCAAAGAACAGCTAACCCCAATACTATACAAACTATTTGACATAATAAGCAAAGAGGGAGTTCTACCAAATCCTTTTATGACACAAACATGGTACTGATCCCAAAAGCCAGGCAGGCCAAAAACAGAGAAAGAAAATTATAGACCAATCTCCCTAATGAATATAGATGCAAAAATCTTAAATAGGATACTAGCAAAAAGACTCCAGCAAATGATCAGAAGAGTCATTCACCATGATCAAGTAGGATTTATACCAGGGATGCAGGGCAGGTTCAATATTAGGAAAACCATCCACATGATTGACCACATCAACAAGCAAACCAACAAAAATCACATGATTATTTCAATAGACACAGAAAAAGCCTTTGATAAAACACAACACCCATTCCTATTAAAAATACTGGAAAGCATAGGAATAGAAGGGTCGTTCCTAAAAATAATAAACAGTATATATCTAAAACCATCAACTAATATCATCTGCAATGGGGATAAACTAAATCCATTCCCATTAAGATCAGGAGTGAAACAAGGATGCCCATTATCGCCTTTATTATTTGACATTGTATTAGGAACACTAGCAGTAGCAATTAGAGAAGAAAAAGAAATTGAAGGCATTAAAATAGGCAAGGAGGAGACCAAGTTATCACTCTTTGCGGATGACATGATGGTCTACTTAAAGAATCCTAGAGATTCAACCAAAAAGCTAATTGAAATAATCAACAACTTTAGCAAAGTTGCAGGATACAAAATAAACCCACATAAGTCATCAGCATTTCTATATATTTCCAACACAGCTCAGCAGCAAGAACTAGAAAGAGAAATCCCATTCAAAATCCCCTTGGACAAAATAAAATACTTAGGAATCTATCTCCTGAAACAAACACAGGAACTATATGAACACAACTACAAAACACTCTCCATACAACTAAAACTAGACTTGAATAATTGGAAAAACATTAACTGCTTATGGGTAGAACAAGCCAATATAATAAAAATGACCATCCTACCCAAACTCATCTATCTATTTAGTGCCATATCCATTGAACTTCCAAAAAAAAATTACTGAATTAGAAAAAACCATAACAAAGTTTATTTGGAAGAACAAAGGATCAAGGATATCCAGGGAAACAATGAAAAAAAAATACAAAGGAAGGGGGCCTTGCAATCCCAGATCTCAGACTATATTATAAAGCAGTCATCAAAACAATTTGGTACTGGCTAAGAGACAGAAAGGGGGATCAGTGGAATAGACTCGGGGTAAGTGACCTCAGCAGGACAGTATATGACAAACCCAGAGAACCCAGCTTTTGAGATAAAAATACACTATTTCATAAAAACTTCTGGGAAAATTGGAGGACAGTGTGGGAGAGATTAGGATTAGATCAACACCTCACACCCTACACCAAGATAAATTCAAAATGGGTGAATGACTTGAACATAAAGATGGAAACTATAAGAAAATTAGGTGAACACAGAATAGTATACATGTCAGACCTTTGGGAAGGGAAAGACTTTAAAACCAAGCAAGACTTAGAGTCACAAAATACAAAGTAAATAATTTGGAATACATCAAATTAAAAAGGTTTTGTACAAACAAAACCAATGTAACTAAAATCAGAAGGAAAGCAACAAATTGGGAAGCAATCTTCATAAAAACCTCTGACATGGTTTAATTACTCAAATTTACAAAGAGCTAAATCAATTGTACAAAAAATCAAGCCATTCTCCAATTGATAAATGGGCAAGGGACATGAACAGGCAGTTCTCAGCCAAAGAAATCAAAACTATTAATAAGCACATGAAAAAATGCTCTACATCTCTTATAATCAGAGAGATGCAAATCAAAACAACTCTGAGGTATCACCTCACACCTAGCAGATTGGCTAACATGACAGCTATGGAAAGTAATGAATGCTGGAGGGGATGCAGCAAAGTAGGGATACTAATTCATTGCTGGTAGAGTTGTGAATTGATCCAACCATTCTGGAGGGCAATTTGGAACTATGCCCAAAGGGTGATAAAAGGTCTGCCCTTTGATCCAGCCATAGCACTGCTGGATTTGTACCCCAAAGAGATAATAAGGAAAAAGACTTGTACAAGAATATTCATAGCTGCACTCTTTGTGGTGGCCAAAAATTGGAAAATGAGGGGATGCCCTTCAATTGGGGAATGGCTGAACAAATTGTGGTATATGTTGGTCATGGAATACTATTGTGCTAAAAAGAATAATAAAGTGGAGGAATTCCATGGAGTCTGGAACAACCTCCAGGAAGTGATGCAGAGTGAAAGGAGCAGAACCAGGAAAACACTGTACACAGAGACTGTGGTACAATATTGTGGAACAATAGAAGGTAATGGACTTCTCCATTAGTGTCAATGCAATGTCCCTGAACAATCTGCAGGGATGTAAAAAACACTATCCACAAGCAGAGGATAAACTGTGAGAGTAAAAACACCGAAGAAAAGCAACTGCTTGACTACAGGGGTGGAGGGGATATGACTGAGGAGAGGCTCTAAATGAACACTCTAATGCAAACACCAACAACACGGAAATGGGTTCGAGTCAAGAACACATGTGATACCCAGTGGAATCATGCATCAGCTATGGGAGAGATGGGGGGGGGAGGAAAAGAAAATGATTTTTGTTTCCAATGAATAATGTTTGGAAATGACCAAATGAAATAATGTTTATTTAAAAAACCCAAATGTTAAAAATTGTTTTTATAATCAATTGAGAAAAAATAAAATAATTTAAAATAAAAATGCTTTAATGATCTTCTTTCTTTCCTTACTATTTTTCTTTGGATAATCCCAATGATATCTCTCCTCACCAACTCCTCTCCAAAAAATATTTTTAAAAAAAGGAGAAAATATTTATAACAAATATATTTACTAAAGCAAAGCATTCTCACCATTGTGTCATTCTGCCTTTTGAGTCCATTACTTCTGTCATGAGATAGAGAACATGCTTCATCATTGGTCTTCTGGAATTATAGTTGGTTATTACATTAAATGCAATGCTTTACTCTTTCAAAGTTTCTTTTTTCTTTATAATGTTTTAATTATATAAATTGTTCTTTTTGTTTTCCTTACTTCACCATGTATCAGTTCTTAAGTCTTACCAACTTTATCTGAAATCATTCCCTTATTCACTTTTTAAGGCACTTTATTACATTACATTCATATACTATAATTTGTTAATCGTTTCCCAATTGAATGATACTTTTTTAGATTCTAGTTCTTTGCTATAAGAAAAAGAGCTGCTATAAATGGTTTTATATCCATGGATTCCATTCCTCTCTCTTTGATCTTAATGAAATGAATCTTTATGAAATCTTAAATGAATATTAATAAAACTAGTTCCAAATTGTCTTAGAGTTATTATTTTTGTTGTCCATTTGTTTCAGTCATGTTTATGACAGCATTTGGGGTTTTCATGGCAAAGATATTGGAGCAGTTTGCCATGTCTCTCTCCAGTTCATCTTACAGATGAGGAAATTGAGGCAAATAGGGTTAAATGAGTTGCCCAGGATCAGACAGCTAGTGTCTGAGACCAGATTTGAACTTAGGAAGATGATTGTTTCTGATTTCGTACTCACACTATTCTATATCTATTGTACCATCTAGCTGCCCTTCTCTTCTCGTTAGCCAAAACCTTATTTTGATCACTGTGAGCTGTCTCCCAGTTTGAATTTATAAATTTCTACCTGTAGCAAAGAGGCAAAAAAGTGATGGATCAAATTGTATTATTATTATTACTGAAGTGACAAAAAATCTTATTTTGATAGACCTAAAAAGAAGAATTTTTAAAATTATGTTTGGATTATTGTAATGCTTCCTGCTTACTTACAAAGTTATTAGTTTTCTTTGAAAGATAGACCTTCATAGAATTGTAAATGTTCTTGTCAATAGAGAAGCAGATTTTTTTCCTGACTTCTGCAAAAGTTTTTGTTTAATAATATCCAGGTTGGGCTGACTGTTCACAACCACTACCTCCCAATGACACTAACTATATATCTCCTTTAAGTTAATTATTTTCCTTCAATTGCAATTTAAAAAATTAACTAGTATTTCTTTTCTTTTCCTCCCATGGCTCTTCCTCTCAACAGAAAAAGACAATCCCCACTTTTTAAAAAGCAGAGGTATTTATTTTTATATATAACAATATAATATAACATAATGATAATATAACATGTATTATTAATTATAAAATATGTAACAAATTATAATGCTCTTATCAGAGAGAACTCAATTCTTACAATAGCTATGTTCAAAAACTTTTTGTTTTATTCTTATTTTTTTTGTTTCCCCTTCCTCCCACCCCTCCTTCTTCAAGAAGGTAGGCAATATAATATAGGTTGTACATATATTATCATATAATACATATTACCTTGTTCATCATGTTGTAAAACAAGAGACACATTGCTTATCCTAGAGAAAAATTCCTGCAGAAAATAAAATGAAGAATGATATGTTTCAATCTTCATTCAGACTCTGTCTTTTCCTTCTATGGTGATAGATATCCTTTTTCATCTTGAGCCTCTTGGAGTCATCCTGGATTCTTTCCTTGTTGAAAATGGCTAAGTTATTTGAAGTTGATCATCCTACATTATTGTGACTATGTACAATGTTTTCCTGGTTCTGCTGCTTCACTTTGCATCACTTCATGCAAGTCCTTCCAGGTTTTTTTGTGATCATCTTGTCATTTCTTATGGCACACTAGTTTTCATTAAAATCATATACCACAACTTATTCAGCTATTCTCCAACTGATAGACATCCCTTTGGATTCCAGTTTGTTTGTTTTTTGCTACCACAAAGAAAGCTGCTATAAATATTTTAGAATAAATAGTTTCTTATCCTTTTTTCTTGGTCACCTTAGAAAATAAACCTAATAATTAATGGGTCAAAAGGTATACCCAGTTTTGTAACTCTTTGAATATAATTCTATATTGCTCTCTAAAATGGTTGGACCACCTCTTTTTCAGCAAAAATGGATAATCAAGCAGAATAGATCTCCACATTAGCCATGCCCCAAAATGTATACATCACTCTGTATCTTAAGGCCCTCCCTTTTCTGTCAGTAGATGGGTAGCATTCTTTGCTACCTTCCTTTGAAATCATGGTTGGTCACGGCATGGATCAGAATTCCCAAATCTTTTCAGTTTTTTGTCTTTACAATATTGTATAGATCACATTACATAACTTGTTCTAGTTCTATTCATTTGACTTTGCATCAATTCACACAAATTTTCCCACATTTAAAAAAAAATGTGACTCCTGTTGCATATCTGAAATATGTTATATAGTTTTGTAGTTTATCAAAGTAATTCGAAGTTATTGGCTCAAATAATATTTCATACCTGTATAATAGACCATTATACATAAGAATAAATATTATATTTTATTATTATTTATACAGAAAATTTGGATTCCAAATAGGAAAAAATACATCTTCATCATAATATCTGCCATGTAGTTTTTTTTTCTCTAAAAACATCTCTTTGTTACCCATTTGTCAAAAATTTGAGTTAAAGCCAATCACCATATTTTTTCATATAAGTGGAAAATTGTACATTCATGTTTTACTTAAATCAAATTTGACTCTCATGGACCTGAGCCACAAATGCTTTCTGAGGAAGGGGGAAAATATACAGAAAATTTCCTTTAAAAATTGTAAATAGAAACTTTTCACAAATTATCTTTCCAAAAGGTAAGATTATTTAGAGTGCTCAAAAGAGCATCATTCCTTACATCAAATAGAGCAAGTTCTTGGATAGAAAGAACATTGTGCCAAGAGGCAATTTCTCAGCAAGATGTTAACATCTGAACACAAAGTGATGTGTCTACAAGTAGAACTGCTGAGCTGAAAACAACCTGGGTGTGAGTCAGAGAATATTAGGACAGGCCCTGTCCACCAGAAATACAGACTTGATTGCATGTGACTTCTGTCATGTCTGGAGAAATCAAGAGCTAAACATAAAAGCAAGGCAACAGAAATGTTTCCAAATGAGCCATGCAACCTCTGAGGCAGGTCATCTGGCAGCCAGTCAGATTCAAAGGGAAAGCATCAACATGCCTCATTTTGAGTCTTCAGTCATAGGACTTCTTCATTAATCTTTCAGAAAGGAAAAAAGGGAAACTTCATTTTCCAAGTTGTGATCACATCCTCCGATATGGATCCGTCTCTCCTCTTTGGCTAACTGGTGTCTGTGAGCACTGGCTCAGGCTCATTAGCATCTTTAGGATCCTAATGACCCACTCAGTAGCAGTAAATGAAAAACTAATCCTTATTTCATACCATTGACCCAAAAGGATTTACTAACTCATGCTACCCTGCAATCAGGCTTGTAAGAGGGAGATTACTGCCAGTTAATACAGTAAATCTTCACATTCCAATCTGCTACAGTAAGGAGTATTTAAAGCTTATTTCCTTATTATGTCTAAGTGTCTTAATGCTCACTGTAGAGAAGTTTTGATAGGGTTCGTAGCTTTTTGAGTTAGGTAATACAGAAGATTTAGGCTGGTCATCAGCAGGAAGACAAGTTCAAATCCTTCTTCAGACACTTAATAGGTGTGTGACCCTGAGTGAGTTACTTAACCTGTTTGCCTCAGTTTCCTCATCTGTAAAATTAGAATGATAATAATAGTATTTACCTGCCAAGGTTGTTGTGAAAATCAAATGAGACAATAATTGTAAAGTACTTAGAACTGTGCCTCTGAACCAGGTGAACATTATACATAATAACTGAAATATTAATGATCAAATGCAATAGACTTTACTACTAATAGCAATACAATGATCCAGGACAATTCTGAGGGACTTAAGAAAAAGAATGCTATCCACCATTAGCCTGTTGGAGTCAGAATGCAGATGGAAGCATATGATTTATTACTTGTTTATCTGGGTTTATATTGGGGGGTTTTGGTTTCATAAGATTATTTACTTATAAAAATTAATAATATTGGAATAGGTTGTGAGTGATAATACATGTATAACCCAGATTGAATTGCTTGTCAACTCTGGAAGTAGGGAGGGACACAACATGAATCACATAAATTTGGAAAACTTATGTGGAAATTTGTTATTAAAATAAAATAAATAAAAAACTAAAAATAAGTAAATAAATGCAATCTATTATTATTCTTTTTCAAATCCCATATTACAAGGTTGCTGTGAGGATTCAGTGAGATAATAATTGTCAAATACTTATAACAGTGACTCATACATTTTAAATGCAATATAAATGTAAACTATTATTATTATTATTTTTAAATTCTATATTATAAGGTTGTTGTGAGGATCAAATGAGATAATTATAAAACACTTTCCAAAGTACCTAGCACATAGCAAGCAGTATATAAATATTATTAGTCATTATTATTATCTGTAAAATGAAAATAATAATAGAGCCTACCTCACAACTTGTTGAAAGGCTCAAAATGAATAACGTTTCCAAAGTGCTTGCAAACCTCAGAGAACTATAAATAATGCTAGCTATTAAAATTATTTTGCCCTTTAAATTACTTGTGTCGAATAATAATAATAATAATAGTAGTAGTAAGGACTTATATAATGCTTTATAAGCTTTGCTAAATGCTTTACAAATATGATTTCATTTTATA
This sequence comes from Monodelphis domestica, assembly GCF_027887165.1. Lineage (NCBI taxonomy): Eukaryota > Metazoa > Chordata > Mammalia > Didelphimorphia > Didelphidae > Monodelphis > Monodelphis domestica. The sequence goes on from NC_077227.1 coordinate 269,617,235, forward strand.
CTAATGACAACCCTGAGAAGTAGGTACTATTATTATTTCCATTTTGCAGTTGAGGAAACCAAGGCAGGCAAAAGTTAAATGACTTGCCCAAAGTCACACAGCTAATGTGTCTGAGGCTGGATTTAAGCTCAAGTCTTCCAGTTCTCAGGGCCATTGCTAAATCCACTGTGCCATCTACCTGCTTTCAGTCAAGTTATATTTACCGGAAAAATGAAACTTAGACATATCAGATGAACAGTGGGTCGCTTTTCTAACCACATTAAGCATTCAACTGAAAGAAATGTTCTTGTTTTTTTTCATTCCTAGAGGATGATTTGACTCAATCAATTCTAAAGACATTAATATCCTTACTCAAGGACTCATGAAAGGGTGCCTCATTATCTTTTCTGGAACCGAGGTCATCTTTTCCTCTTTTCTGAAAGTTGCCTTTCCTTAGACTTGCTAACCCCTCTTTTAGGTGCTTATGTAAACAGATGTTTGATTCATTTATTTCTCTAAATTAAATGTTCATTTTCTGAAATAGAATGTTACTCCTTTGGGAGTCTTTCTTTGGGAAGATAAAAGTCCAAAAAGCCTTAGCTAACTCCCAGATGTCTGCCAACCCAAGAGGCTTTCATTTGAGAGAAATCATCTTGTGGAATACAAAGAACTCAGACCCTCCACCTTAAGGGGAAACTAATATTTGTGCATAGAGATAAAGTAGGAAGAATATTAGTCTGGGAGTCAGGAGACTTGGCTTTGATTCTAGACCCAGAAATTTACTATAATTATTAGTAACAATAATGATATTATTCTATCACTCTCTAGAGTTATGAAATTTTGAAGCCTTAAACTGCTCTTATCTGTAATATATGCACTCTTACAAGGAAGTCTCACATATGAAGTAAAATTAACACTCATTCACTAATTCATTAGTTAATTAATCAAATGGAGGTGGCTAGGTGACAAAAGTGCCAGATCTGAGTTAAAATCACGCCTGTGCCTGTGTGAGGCTGTTTGCCTCAGTTGCCTCCTCTATAAAATAAGGATAAAAACAGCACCTTCCAGAGTCTTATGAAGATGAAATGAGATTATTGTAAAACGTTTGGCACACAATGTATGCTGCATAAATGTTAACTATTACCATTCTTAATATTACTAAGCATCTACATTGTGCCTGGCACTGTAGAATACAAAGGCAAAAAATAGTTCTTGCCATCAAAGAGCTCACAGTTTAATTTGGGGGTATTGTAGGGGCGGGAGAAAACATTTAAGAACTATGTTCAAACAAGATCCCTACAAAATTGGGAATCATCTCAGAGATTGGTACTTAAGTGATATAGGCCAAATGTGTGGGTCACTCTGTGTGGGGACCCCCAACTCTCCTGTGGGAAGACTAGAGCTAGAAATCCCCCCAACACTTGTCAGGGCAGGAAGTAGCTCTCCTACCTCAGGCTAATGTGGTAGAAAGTCTTCAGCTTCAATGGCTCTGGGAAGACTCTGCCTCATCCACCAACTACTGTACATCATTACCAAGCCTAGTTGTCCAAGCTGTCTCAGTACCAATTCCCTACCAGCCTGAGCTTTTCTTTGGCTCCATTTTCTCCATAGCTCTCTGTAACCATATTTATGGGTCTTTGGGATAATCCAGATTCACATACTCTTTTTCTCTTTGCACATAGTTATCACTTAATGAATACTAGTTGATTTGACTTCTCCCTTCCATCTCACATTCTGCTGAAGAGGAAACTGTCTTCTATTTTTTAAGAGATAGCATTTAGAAAGGGGGAGCTGAGTGCAAATTGAAGCATTCTTTCTTCACTTTATTTTCTTTTGCTTTTTCCCAAGGTTAATGTGAAAATATTTTGTCTGCCTTCTCAATGGGGGGGGGGTTGGAGAAAGGGAGAGAATTTGGAACTCAAATTTTTAAAAAATGAATGTTAAAATAAAAGCATATTTTTTTTTAAAAGAGAGAACAAAGTATAACCCAGATCAAATTGCCTGTCAGCACCAGGATAGGGAAGGGAGGGAGGGAAGGAGGGAGATGAATTCAATCATATAACCTAGGAAAACTTATGTGGAAATTTGTCATAACATGTAATAATAAATAATTACCAATTGGTAATAAATACATTTTTTAAAAAGAGAACTAAAGATAAGCACTCCCCATGGGTAATGACTTAGGGTGAAGTAGGCAGAGTCTATGTAAGTAGAGCACAGAACTAAGCTATAGACTTGCATAAGTCCTGGGAGAACTCTTAGCTGATGACCAGCAATAGTAAATTGCAGCCAAAAAGCCTGAGGGAAAGCTGAAAGTAACACCCTGACTCAGTAGCTCCAGTGCCCCCAAATTCACAGCTCTCACTCAACACAGAGCTTATCCTTTACAAGCATGTGTTTGCCTCAAAGGCTTCTCCATGTTTAGTCAAGGAGATAATTATGGTTTGGTTTTATATGCTCTCCTGTTGATGGGAATCTAAATGGGATCCTTCTTGATTCCATTTCCACTCCTCATCTCACACTGAAAAGCAATGCTATCCATCTCTTTTTTTTATTCTAGAATGAAACACCCCAAAATGAGAATTTCCACAACATAAAAGTTCTGCTATAAATGAAATCATGAATCTATTTCAGGCCACTTGCTTTTCTTAAAGTATAAGATAATTTCCACAAGTTACTATACTTATATCTGAACTTTCTCTACGGTGCATTACAAAACATTTTTTCATAGGTTCTTATTTTGGACATCATTATTGCTAACTCCAACTTTTCCCTCCAACTTGTCAACCCAACCTCAGGGTGGCCAATTAAAGACAACTTTGTAATAAATCCAAGTCCCAGCCTTGGATTACTCCTACTGTTTGTTGCCTTTACTTCTATCCAAGAGCTTCTAAACAAAGCTGGTGAAAATCACAATTATAATGCTGACTATGTCTATGATAAATTTGTTAAATAATCTCATCTGGGTCTTCATTGCAGCAAGGCAGTCTTGTTATAACTCCCTAATTGATTCACTGTCTCATTCATCTTTTTGGCTTTTCCAAACCCATCCATCCAGAGTCAAATCTCTTATAGCTGCCCTCCCCTGTACTGATCAGTTGAGAACACTGTCTCATATTTCACTGAAAAAAATGAGGTCATTTGCCTAGAGCTGCCTCTTCTTCTCTTATCTCATCTCACATCACCCCAAAGCTTTTCCTTATTATGTCTGGTGACATATGGTGAGATATCACCCTTGTCTCACATAATGGATGGACCTTTTTGCCAAGACAAGCCCCTCTACATCACCACTTTATCACTAATCTTAAATCCTCTACTCATAAAAAACCCTCAAATATCCATCTTTCACCTGTATCTCCACAACCTAGCATCCTCTACATCCTTGTTTCTTTCAGCTCAGTTCTGACTTTTGAACCCATCATTCAACTGAAATTACTAATGGTCTCTAGATTGTCAAATCTAAGAGCCTTTTCTCAATCCTCATCTTTCTTGACCTCTCTTTGGCCTTTAACACTACTGAAAACACTCTTCTCCTTACTCTCTCTTCTCTAGATTTTATATTACAGTTCTCTTCTAGTTTTCCTCTCCTGGTTTACCTATTCGTCCAGGTCACAAACAGAAACTTTGAGTGCTCCAAAGAAAGGAAGAAAGAGAAAATTTACATATATATGTGTGTGTGTGTGTGTGTGTGTGTGTGTGTGTGACACAAATGCTAGATACTATAGAGAGTAGCTGCAATGAAGAAATAAAAATATCAGGTAAGAAACACATAACAAGACAACAGAAAACAGCTGAGAAAGAAGACAGTGGTGAAAGCCAGGGCTTCAAATATCTATACACAAATGATCAAAATTTAGTCAATGAACAAACATGCAATGTAAGAAGGCAAAAATGACCTAATTGTTGAATGTTTATGATGTGAAACTGAATGAAATATCAAGCAAGCAAACAACTAAACAAACAATTTCTTACTGCAATGTCAAGAACCATGCTAGTCACTGTCTATAGAAAGGCAAAAGTAAAACAATTCTCACTCTCCAAGCACTTACATTCTAGCAGAGAAAACAAGATGTACATATATGAGGATATACAAAGTGCATACAAAACAGATACAGGGTAACCTTGAAAGGAAAGATACCAGCTTCTGAGGGACCTAATGGTTCTAGATGGGCATAACTTGGTTTAAGAAAAGATTATAAGTAAAAGGGAGAGGAGTGGTATGCTATTATGTAATAATTAGGTATATTCAGAGGAAATCTAGGAACCAGAACAAGTTTCCTCATTCACGAGTTCCATATCCTAGTGAAATTACAGGTCTAGTCCTCATCCCTATAAAAGAAGATGGAAACAAAGACACAAAACAGAGAATGAATACAAGAGCAAGGAACAATTCTGTAAAAATAGTGTCAGGAAGGCTAACTTTAATAATGAATGGTGATGAGGAAAGCCAAGGTTGTTCTTTGGTTGTTGTTGGGGTTTTTTTTTTTTAAGTTAAAGTGGGAGAAGGAAGAAGATTAAAGAACAGGACCACAGCTTGGGGTAATGGTAACTGACAAAAGAAAGAAAAGCATAGGTGCTCAATTCTCATTTTGCTTCTATTTTCACTGCCAAGAAGAATGACTTTTGCACTAGAAATGATGGAATGAAAATGGCTAAAAGGGAATTGTTATCCAAGACAAGTAAGGAGACAGTTAGAAAGCACCTTCTTGCCCTTGACAAGTTATCAGCTTCTCCTGTACAATAATCAAAATAGGAAACTCTTTGTTAACTCCCATTACAAGCCTCTGAGTTATTTATGGTCTGATGCAGGCAGAGGATACCTTAGGTTGTACTCTATACAAACCTCCATTATTACACGAGAATGTCCAGGTCCCTGGCTACTTATCCAGCCATTTTATTTTAGTTGTTCTCCTGTGTTTTCTTAATGTTTCCTTCATGGAGGCTGTTTTAATTTGTCTTACTTTTAAAGATAATTCATTATATTTAATATCTTGAATTTACATTAAGAAACAATAGCTAATACTTATCTTACTTTGTGCCAGGCACTATGCGAAGTACTTCACAATTATTAACTCATTTGATATTCACAAGCCTGGAAGGCAGTTGCTATTATTATCCCCATTTTACATATGGGAAAACCAAGGCAAGCAGAGGTTAAATGACTTGTTCAGAGCCACACAAATGTAAGTTCTTGGAGTTGAATTTGAAATCTGATCTTCTTGAATACCAGCCTAGTGCTTTATCAATAGTACCACCTAGCTGTCTCTGGTTCCTATTGCTCCTTTTTGGTTTATTTATTAGGTACTATTTATTTTTCTGAAAACTAAATCAAGGATAAGATTCAATTTTTTCAGATGTAGATAGGTGTTATTGTAATAACAAAAAATATTCAGTTCAGGAATGAAGGAAATTATTTCAGAGGAACCTGGGAAGGCTTGTATGAACTGATGCAGAGTGAAGTGAATAGCATCAGGATAACACTTTATACAATGAAAACAATATAGTAAAGGCAAATAACTTTGAAAGAATCAGGGAACTCTTATCAGTGTAATGACCAATCAAAATTCTAGTTTCCTTTTAAGATTTCTTGAAATATAATGCATTTTTTTGGCATGATGCTCAGATAGTCCAATGAGACTTAATTTTTTCTTCTTCACTTTTTACAGATCAGTTGCTTTTAGTATGAGATCATCATCATCATCATCATCTTCCTTTTTTTCTTCTTTCTTCTTCATATTTTTCATTACTTCATGGAGTCATTGACTTCTATTTGGGTTCATTTTAATTTTCAGATAATTTTTGTCTGGGAAAGATTTTATACCTCTTGTTAATTCCTGTTTTAATTCTTCCTTAGTTCTCATTATTTTCCAGTTTTTTTTCCTTTATGCACTCTCATTTTATTCCTAAAAATATTATTTAATTCTTTTTAAAACTATTTCTTCATCTCTTCTAAGAATTCTGGCTGAGTTTGTGCTCTAGCTGTGTTTTTCTTCTGAGACTTTTGTTTGTAGATGTTTTGGAGGTCTTTTTCTTCTGTGTTTTTGTCTTGAGAAATCAAGAATATCAAGGGAAATAATAAAAAAATGTGAAGGATGGGGGCCTAGCAGTACCAGTTCTTAAACTATGCTATAAAGCAGTGGTCATCAAAACAATATGGTACTGGCTAAGAGACAGAAGGGTGGATCAATGGAATAGACTTGGGGTAAATGACCTCGGCAAGCTGGTGTTCAATAAACCCAAAAATCCCAGCTTTGGGGATAAAAATCCACTATTTGACAAAAACTGCTGGGAAAATTGGAAAATAGTAGGGGAGAAAATAGGTTTAGATCAACATCTTACATCCTAAACCAAGATAAATTCAAAATGGGTAATTGAATTAAATATAAAGAGAGAAATCATAAATAAATAAGGTTAACATAGATTAGAATACCTGTTAGATCTGTGGGAAAGCGAAGAATTTAAGACCAAACAAGAAATAGAGAACATTGCAAAATGCAAAATGAACAACTTTGATTATTATGTCAATTTTAAAAGGTTTTGTACAAACAAAACCAATGCAGCCAAAATTAGAAGGAAAGCAATAAACTGGGAGAACATTTTTATAACAAAACTCTCTGACAAAAGTTTAGTTTCCCAAATATATAAGGAACTAAGTCAGATTTACAAAAAATCAAGCCATTCTGCAATTGACACATGTTCTAGGGACATGAACAGGCAGTTTTCACATGAAGAAATCAAAACTAACAATAAGCACTTGAAAAAATATTCTAAATCCTTCCTGATTAGAGGAATGCAAATTGAAACAATTCTAAGGTACTACCTCATACCTAGCAGCATACCTAGCATACCTACCTCCAATCTGACAGCAAAGGAAACCAACAATTGTTAGAGGGGACATGGCAAAAATTGGGACACTAATACACTGCTGGTAGAGTTGTGAATTGGTTCAACCATTCTGGAGGGCAATTTGGAGATTATGGACAAAGGCAAAGAATGCCTGCCCTTTGATCCAGCCATACCACTGCTGGGTTTGTACCCAAAAGAGATAATAAGGAAAAGACTTGTACAAAAATATTTATAGTCACACTCTGTGTGGTAGCAAAAAATTGGAAAATGATGGGGTGTCCATCAATTGGGGAATGGCTGAACAAATTGAAGTATCCAATGGTTATGCAATATTATTGTGCTGAAAGGAATAATGAACTAGAGGAATTCCATGTGAACTGGAAAGACCTCCAGGAATTGATGCAGAGCAAAAGGAGCAGAACCAGGAGAACATTGTACACAGAGACTGACACATGGTGGCACAATCAAATGTAATGGACTTCTCTACTAGCAGCAATGCAATGACCCAGGACAATCCAGAGGAACTTATGAGAAAGAATGCTATCCATATCCAGAAAAAGAACTGTGGGAGTAGAAATGCAGAAGAAAAACATATGATCGATCTTATGTTTGATGGGGATATGATTCTGGTTTTGATGTTAAAAGATCGCTCTATTGCAAATATGAATAACATGGAAATAGGTTTTGAACAATGATACATGTATAACCAAGTGAAATTGCTTGTCAGCTTCAGGAATGAGGAGGGAAGAGGAGTGTAAAAAATCATGAATCATGTAATCATGCAAAAATATTCTAAATAAGAACCCAACCATAAAAAATGTAAGTTAACTGGCTGAATTTCTCACTTTTCAAAATTCATATTGCTGGTATTTGTTAATAGCATCCCATTTTCCTAAAGGCTATTCATCACTAACTAAGTCATCCATAAGTTCTCATATGATTTAGTTAATGATTTCTGAAAGAATTACACACAAACCAAAGGTGTAAATGATATATTACATTTATTAAGAAAATTGATAGTCCCAAGTATTACAATTTAAATCACACATAACAAATATTTGTAAATTTCATGTACGGCATAAAGAATATTCAGCCTTTGGTAAAGTAACAAAGGTAATCTAATTTTTGCAAGATGTCCATATAGAATATAGTAAATATAAGATATTGACAATATCACTACAAGCCCGGTAATACAATTCCCTGAATTTGTACCAATTATGTTGTTTCATTTAATTCTATCTTATATAAAAATAATATTGAAATAATTATTCTCCCTTCTTCCATTTTCTACTCAAAAAATTACATAAGCTTTTTTCTCTGTACTTTAATCACTTCTTGGTAACAAGTCAGATGATTGGAGACATATTCGTTTTTGGATAACATTAAGGTACCACTTGACAGCACTTAGAAGCAGATATGCCCCCAGTTCACTCATGCTTAAGTGCCTGACAACACTGAATAACACCATGCAAGGATGCACTAAGAAGTACAAGGTGGCCTTGAAAGAATTATGCTGCTTCTAAAGCACCTAATATGGTTACACAGTGCGATGAGTCCAATCAAGCTCAATATTTATCACTGATATCTGTTGAAGTGAGTATAATTCTAGCCTTAATAAGCATCATGGAATCACCTTTAATATAAATAAAAACTCCCCAAATTTAAGTCACTATAATCTCATAAAACATCAGTAATGCATAATATCAACTGAAAGGCAAGAAAATAGACAATATTTATATTTTCCAGTAACAATGTAAAATAAAATCATACTACAAATTTTTTGGTAACAAAGTTATGTATTCAAAAAAAAGTGAACTGTTTTGTATTTTGTGAAGATGGAAAACCTTTTGAAGAGGAAGAATGTGATGAATGTTGATCTTGTTCAAATGAAAATGAAAAAGTAAAATCATCTTTTCCATCTTCAAATGGTTGAGTTGAAGCTTCTGATGAAAATGGGAATGGAAAAGTATCTTCTCCTTCCAATTTTCCAAATAAGCCTCCTGAGAAAAATAAATATGAAATGTATAATAGCCATAGAAAATATATAAAATGTGATATATCATATGCAATTAACTAGCATTCCAATTAAATAATTATAAAAATTTAAAGGTAATAATTTAGAGTAAACTTTAAAGATTATTTGATTCTTATTTCCTTAAATTGTTTTAAAGGAAAACAAATTTTTAAAAATAACTATCATTATGGGAAACTATTAATAAAACATGAAAATACATTTGACCATAAATTGCTAATAATTCCTTCTATTTAATAGAAATGAAGTTATCTATCCACCAAGTACAAAAAGGTGCTCATCTTTAATGTGCTTTCTGAGTTTCTCTCCCCCTCAAACTTCCCCTCTCCCCTAGAGCACACTAACCAACACATAAGCTTGTAAGAGCTTTCCCTTCTATTGCAAGATTTTGCCAGCATACTCATACCTTCTCCTCATTCCATTCTAATAAGCAATAGACATCAATTCTGCCCTACCATAGGAGGAAGTAGGGGAAAATAGGAGGGAAAGAATCAGGCTTCCCATTACCTGGGATGACACTAAGATATGAAACCCCAAGGTAAATGAGAAGCTGCTTTGGAACACATACCTGTTCTCCCTGTAAAAAAAGTAAAAAAGTTATCTGTAAAAAAATGGCAGATGCTGATTCAGATCATCCAAAGAATGAAAAGACAAATGGAACTCTGAGGTATGAAAGCACCATATATAGTTATACTGGTCCTGAAGGAAAGGGGATTGGAATCCACCTGAGCTACTTGGGGCAGGGACTATAGATGGTAAAAATTAAATTCTTCAACATAGAAGGAGTTTAAGGCAGCAGTGTGGTGCATTCTAGGTGGGAAGTATATCCACCATTAAAGGGGGAGGAGTCATAAAGTGAGTGACAGAAAACAAAGAAAAAAGGGCTAAAAACAACAAAGATTTCAAGAGGAAGAAAATTCAGTTAAAAACCTAGAATATAAGCAAAGAATTCAACAGAAATAAAACAAAAATTAAAAAGGAAAGATGAATACTAAAATACTTAAGAGATTTTAACTTTCTCTAAATAAATATTATGATACAAAAGGAATTGAACTAATACCTTATGAAACACAGAAACTCATACTCCAAGAGAGCATGGAACACAATCAAGATTTTCCAGAATTACTCAAAAAGGAAATTTAAAACTTAAAAGAAATTAGAAGGGAACAAACAGAAGAAATAATTAGCAGAATAGAAATCTATGAATCATCATGGCAAGTCTCTCTAAAGATGCAAAAGAGAGAGAACAAGAGAGTTGGAATACAACTATACTTAAGTGAAAAGCAATCTTGTAAAAAAAACACATAACACTAACAGCAATAAACTTAAAGAACACATGATTTCAATACAATCAAAATGTTTAAAATAACATTTGATTTCTAAACAGAAAAAAGCCATATTTTAGACAAACTATGTAGAGGCAACTTAAGAATGGATCATAGATCTCCCAAAGAAAAATTTTAAATCAGAATAATACAATTCAGAAAACAATATGAGCAAACTTCCTAGAAATCCTAAATAAATGAAACAAATTACCAAATGAAAGACACATATCACCTCCAGGGAAACAAAAACCAAAACCCTATGTATGCTTCAATCTTCAAGGCATTCATCTGTTAAATTTAACAATTCCAATGTCCCCCTCCAAATATTCTGCAAGTGATCAAGAGACAGACTCTCAACTTCAGATGAATGGAAATTCAAATAACACAATACTATTCTTTAACCACCTTAAACCATAGAAAAGAATGGAATTACATATTCTAAAAGTTTAATTATAAAAAGAGAGACTAAATTTAAAAAAATTTTAAGCACCTAAAGATAAGAACTCAAGAAAATGGAAAAATAAAAGTTAATTGGCAAGATAGGGTTAATTTTTTAAAAAATCAATAAAATAAATTGATAAGTAAAACAAGCTGGTGAAACACCAAGAGCTAATGAGAGCTAGGAAAATAAACTGGGTATCTGTGTCAAGAAACTCAGAGTTGAAAAAGGGATTAATGAGGTACTTAGGAGTGTGTGTGTGTGTGTGTGTGTGTGTGTGTGTGTGTGTGTGTGTGTGTAATTTAAGTATAGACTGGTCTCCCTGCTAGAACAAAAGATAAAGGAATTTTAGGGATACCACTCCACACTCCATGTTTACAAGTTCAATAAGGTGTTCCATTTTTTTAAAAAGGAAGTGGGCTTCAGTGAATGAAAATAATCTGAATTGGACAAAGGAAAATTTGTTACATAGTAGGAAAGGAATGAAAAGGACAAATGAAAAGGAGCCAAAAAAACAAATTTGAGGCTCTGCCAGAATATAGATGTGTTAGATACTCTGTAGAGGATAAAGCTGCTTCTAAGGAATGATAAAGTACAGACTCAGAAACTGTCAAATGAGAGAAGAAAAGGAGTGATATTGGTTATTAACTCAGAAGTACTATGCAATTATTTGTTGACCTAATAATAAAAATAGAGAAGTAGCTTATCTGTCTTCCTGGGGCATGTACTCAAGACATAATAGATTGTCCTAAAATTTGTCCAAAAATTATTACTACTCAATTTTTTTTATTTACATGGGCACAAACTACAATGCAGAAAAAAACTAAAAAGTATTGATGAAGATTTCAAAGTTTAGGAAAAGAAACTGAAGGATATAGTGACAGGTTGTGTTTTCTTCCCTAAAGCAAGAGATATAGAAAAGGAAAAAAAAACAATCAAGAAATAAACTGCTGGCTAATAGTGATCCTTGAGAATGGAATTTAGATTCATAGACCATGACACAAAATATAAACATGACAGCACCAAATCATGGATGAAGTACTAATAATATTCATTTGAGAATTTTGCTGGTGTCTTTGTAAATCTATCTCACCTCATAAATATGTTAGCTTGTGTGACCCTAGGCAAGTGAAAAGTGAAACTTAAGTTTCAGAGAAGGTGCTATATTGTCCAAAGGAGTATTCTCATTCAGGTATTCCTTATCTCAATGAAATTGTCAGTAAATCTAATTTTTAAAATCTTTAAAATAAAAAAGATGAAAAGAAAACTACATATAATAATAATATGATAAATAATAATAAAAGGAATAAGAAATAGGAAATAATAAAAGGCAGAATAGTAACTGAGAAACCCACAAAAACCAAAGGAGAAAAATACAATGAATGAATCATTAATTCCTATGGCTTCAAAGATCTACACATGAATGCCTAAAGTTTGGACAACAAGCAAGAACTAGAGATCTTAATACAAGAAAAAAAATTTTACCTAATTGGTTATAACTGAAACTTGAGGCTATGAAACCTATGATTGCAATATGGTTCTTGAGAGGGAATTTTTATTTAAATGAATCTGGATAGGCAAGAGAGGTGGGGTAGGTAGAATTATATATTAATTATATATTAAGAAGGTTATATTGATATGAGAAAATCCAGGAACAAGAGTGGGTTAGCATGGTAGAAAGTATTTGGGAGAAGAACAATGGAGGGAAAACAAGAAATTTTGTTATCATTGCATACTACAGACCATTTGGACAGAAAGAGGTAACAAATGAGGAGTTTTTAGGTAAGAGATCACAAGTCTATAATCAAAAAGACTTGATATATTGTAATCATAATGGACTTCAATTATCAAAATAACAAAAACAGCTGAAGTTCTCTGTCAAGAGTAGGAAATGTGTATAGCTTTTTGACTTAAAATTAAGATTTCACCTTTCAAGAGATGAAGGAACAGAAGATAGTGGCATAGAAACAGCAAAAGTTCAGACCTCTGAATACCCTTCCTTACCAATTACAAACTAAATGCTCCTAGGGGACTGAAAATCAAACCTAACAACAAGACAGAGCCAAGGAACCCTCCTTCTGGACTCAATTCAAAAGCTATGGCCCCCAAAAGCTGGAATTCGAGAACACTCAGGTTTAAGGGGAAGGCAGGAGGAAGGTGCCAGGACTGCTCCACCCCACCTAGAGTGCTAAGCCTCCAGCAGCAACCACTGGGTGGGCAAAGGCGCTGGTCTGGAGGGTGTACCTTGTGGGCAGGGCTGTACCAGGCTCAGAGCATCGAACACAGGCGGTGGGGAAGGAGCTGGAGAGGGAGAGTAGAGTGGGCAGCCTGGTCATAGCAGTGGAGACCCTCCATATTGCTCCAGTCTTCCAGGAGGTTTTGGCCTCAGAGCACATCCATCCCAACCCAGCTGAACTTAATCCCATCAAAAGTCTTCAGAGGTCAGGGAAGCCCAAGCTCCAACACCCCTCCCTCACAGACTGCTGGACTTTAATCTAAACAAAAGCCTCCAGAGGACAGAGAAGCTCAAACTCCAACACCCCTTTCCCACAGACTGCACTGAGAGATCTCCTGGCAAGCTCCATGAGGGGTGTAGCAGACCGCTTCCTGGATATGGGCAAGGGGAAAACAGTATGTGCAGATTGCTCAGTCTTGGGCATGCTCAGTAGTGCTCATGGCTAGGAAGGCCTCTGACCCTTGACCCCAGCTTCTCCCAGGTTAGGCGGGAAAACAGGTTTCTTTGTTCTCACCTGGTTAAGAGAAACCACACCTATGCCTTGTCATTAACCAATGAGAATCATCCCTATGTACTGTGTATATTTGCATATCAAAAACTATATCTAGCCCAGCAGGCTCCGCCTTCCTTCTCTCTGCTCTCTGCCCTCTGCCCTCTGCGCTCCTTCTCTTTCAGGCTACCTGATGGCTGTCCTTGCAGGAGCTTGGCCTCTGGCCCAGCTCCATCTTTAATCTTTCTCTATTCACCTCTCTGACCTGCGTGGAATGGATCTCAGGACTGGAATAGCCTACTGAATTGGTCCTTTGATCAGAGCTTAGCTGTGGCTCATTGATAATTAATAAAGACTCATTCTGAACACCTCATATCTCTACTAGGACTCCGTCACTTCCCTCGTGGTATCAAAACTTCTATCCTGTCTCTATCTTCCTACCTTGTGGCTTCTCTCACCTCTGAGAGAGCTACAAATGGCGCCCAACTTTCTCGTGGCATTCCACTCTTTTATTTCACACAGCGAATGGGAGAACGCGTTCGAGGACACGAGGCTAATAGTAGGCGGGTGCCGGAAGTCCAGGAAGGTTGCCGATCCTCTGGCCAAGGACGGTAAGTCCTCCTCTGCTTGAGGTGGGTCTCCCCTCTGAACCCTGCTCGACTCTTAATGTCGTAGCTTGATGGGGGAGAAATGGAAGTCTCAAGAGCTTAATTGCCTGAGACGGAATCAGGATGAGGGAAGCACACGATCGGTCAGAGAGGGATTCTTAAACTATCTCTGTCAGGGAGGTGCAGTTTCCCTCCCCCACCTGGGTCTGCTAGTCGGAGGCCTCCTCTCTCGGACCTGGATCTCCGGAGGTTAAGAAACACCTGAGGAGTGGTCTGAGGGGGAGGGGAAGAAAAAGGACATTTGACCCAGGGAAACCCTCACTAGGGGCGATTGAGAACTTGAGAACTCTCAGTCTGAAACAAACAGTTGCTAGAGCCTAGTGAATTTCAAAAGGAGCAACTGGGAAAAGAAAAAGCAGGAGTTAAAATTTCATCAGGAAAGCAAAGTCAAATTTACCTGCTATTCATACGCAAAAGCGGAAAAGCCTAGTGAAGACTCAAGGCAGAAACTGCTGCAGAATGCTAAGGAGTTCTTTCTTAAGCACTTCTTATTTCAAAAGTTCTGCAAGCTAATCTTTACAAGAAACTCCCTGTGCCTTTTCAGGAGAGGTCGGACTCAGATGCATTTGAAAGGCCTATCAGGAAGTGGTTGCTTTCAGGGCATTTAAAGGATCTTGCAATTACTTGGAAAAAGGGATAAGAAACAAAAAATTTTTTCTAATAAAACCGTAGGTCTCAGCACAATTAAGGAATCAAGGTAATAATCCTGAATTAGGTTAAATTCGGAACAGCCTAAGTTGTAAAAAGATATTGCCATTCTGTAACCAAAGGCAGAAGATTTTTTTTTTAAAGGGGCGAGCCTCCAAACTCATTTAGCATGTGAAAAAGCTCCTAGGAACTCTTTTGTTTGAGGTCCAGCCAGGTAAAGGCAGGCTTTACCTGGGCGATTGCAAATACAGTAAAGTAAGATTTGGGAATTTGAATTTTAGTTTAGGTTGGATAGGCAAAATTATAAAGGAATGTCTGCTTATATTTTTTGATAAAGGAAGTTAAAAAAGGAGAATTAAAAAATCTTTCTCTGACTTTTGTTATATGCCACAGAATATCAGGACTAGAAATGTTTTATCTGTAGAGAAATTTTGGTATGAATCACAAGGTAATTAAAGTGCAAACGGAAAATTTTTAAGGTTTGAGTTTAAATCTGAAGCAGCTTGAAATGTTTTCTCTCTACCAGCCACATGGCTTGAGCCACGTGGAAGATAGCATCAGAGCAACTGAGGTTGCAAGTTGTATCACTAAGGCTGTAATTGGCTAGAAGAAGAAATTTAATACTAAGATATAATAAGCATGAATTGGAATATGATTTAAAGGAATTTATAAGGCTTTCTAACTTTAACTATGGAGGAATTATTAACACTTTTCTAAGCAGGACATAAAGCAACAGGATGAATCTTGAGCAGAGCTTATTCAAACAGCCTGTATGCAGTTCAGAAACTTTTTACTGGGCATATTAACATACCTGTATCCAGAAAGCAAATAATTTATAATTAGAATAGCTTTTACTATGGAAAATTAAGACACATGCTCAGCAGAGTAAAAGCATGGTTAGAAGGATTCAATCTGTTTACCAGTGGTTAATTATTAAGGTTATCAAGGAATTGGTTACTCAGTACAGTGATTTATTAAGGATTTGAAAGAGGCAATACTATCATGTATTAAACTTGCAGATATTGAAGCTGATCATGATATTGAAAAGAGACCTATGATAATAAGGCAAATTCAAAGGTTACTGGCATAATTTGAATTACTTCTGCAGTGAAGATTTGCAGAATTAGCAGATGGAAGTAATGATTTTGTTCACAGTATTAAGATCTTTTCAGTTATGAAGCTAAGGGCAGTAGTGCGGAAACGACTTCTGTGCAATTGTTTGATAATTCTGTGCACATTTTTCCAGCATAGGACAATGCTATAATTTTAATAACTGCACAAGGTGAAATTTTTCAAAAAGCAAAAATTGTGTGCAGGCAGACAAAGGCTTAAGATCCCAGCACACATGGGTCAATTCATAAGTGATTTATAGAATGATATTTGTATGTTTATGGATTTGAAAAAGCATATATTTAAGCATCTATACATGCTGCTTTGCAAAATCTATTGTACATCTATATCCTGAACAAGCAGGTGATATGGCTTATCAATGCAAACTGTTGTGGATTAATTTCACCTCTGATAGATATCCACTGCATATTTTGGAGCAAAGGTATATTTCAGTATGCTCCTGGCACAAAGGGTGAACTGTGAAAAATGATGGGAGATACTTACTCTCCTGGTTTATGGGTTCAAGCTCAAATGAAGAAGTGAGCAAAGTGATTGCAGATTTTATAAATAACTGTGCACAACTGTCTATTCCAAACAGCTTGGAATGGCAGGGCTTTTAACAGCAATGCAAAGGCTAAATTACATAGCTCATGGCTCACATGCAAGCTATGGTAAATAGAGCTCAGAAGAATTCATGAGCCCCAAGGTTCAAAAACTGAAGGTATATATGTTCTGTCACTTTCTAACTTTCTAAGACCCAATGAGGCTTTCATTTGGGGTCGAGGTTTTCTGTTCTATTTTCTCAGATACATGGAGTCCATGGAAGATGATTAAGACCATCTGATGACAAGAAAATCTGCCCGGAAGAAGGACAGAAGGCAGAGGTGTCTGGCACAGGACACCAGAAAAGCAGCACATGGACTGTAAAGACTGCCCTATAGGCAGGTTTAACACACTATACACACACACACATGTAATTGTATGAGAAACAATGTACATGCAGAAGAGTATCATTGAGTCACTAACAGATATTCTGTTCTAGGAATATATGGGTATTTGGTAAAAGATCTAACTTTATTACATGCCTGACAATTTTGAATGGTATTGGTACAATGTGTAACTTGAAATGATATTATTGGAATTGTTCCATGTTAGCCAAATTTGATCAAATATCAAAAGGGTATAATTGGGAATATTATGACAGTATAAGGAATGCTGTCCACTTGCAGCACAAAAGGGTAATACTATCCAAAATGTACTGATGATTATTGTCTTAAAGGGTACATTATATTTGCAAACAATATGTTTTTGCTAGAATCAGACTTATTTAGAAGTCAATTTTGTTAAGCTATGACTGTTCCACTTTCATAAGGAAAGAGGTGGATATGGTATCACTAATCATCTATCTCTTCTACACCCCAGAAAGAATATAAGTTAAAGCTTTGTAACAATCAATATTGAATTTAATGATAAAGATCACATTGTGTGAGATACCTGAATTGGGTTAAATATCATCAAGATATTAAGACTGTAAGGGACCCAAGGGGATGATAATGTTGGGTCGAGGTTTTGTTTATATGTTCACAGATAATGAAAACATCTGGTCTCCCACGTCATGCTTCATGCCAGCTGATACAGACCAGGAAGAGAAGCAGACGGAAGGTGATGGCATCAGCTACCTACATGCCAGCCACAATCCAGACTCGCTGGAAGGACACTTCTTTGGTGACTAATATCACTCTAGAACAATGACATTACACTATTAGAGACATTGGCTATTAGGCCACTGAAGGACACTTGTCATGCTGACATCCATTGAGATGGGGTACCCAGAGCAACATCAAGTATGCTAATTCAGAAGGACTAAATCACACTTGTGTCTGTACAAGACACCAGATACATCCCACATTCCAAAGACTTTGCGATGGGATTGAGATGAAATAGCTACAAATTGTCTAGCTACTAAAGTATACCTTGTATTTTATATATGATACTGTCAAAAGAAATGTGTATTGTATGCATTGTAAAGCTACCACTTGTATTGTAAGAAATGCTGTTATCAACAAGGGTATAGACCTTGGTATGACTCTCCAAAGAGCAGGAGATAGAAAACTTTCATTCATAGCATAGATCTGATACCTCTGACATCAAAAATGAGGTGCTAAGCAGAAAATGCTGCACAGACAGGTCTAATGGACAGGTGACACTGATGTTACTCTCAAGAAAGAATGAGAGATCAAGGAAAAGACACTAGGAAATCTTTAATCAGGAACTTGAGTTATTGTAAGAGATCATTGACATCCAGGCAAAGATTATGTTCCTGACATTACATTAAGGGCTGACTACCATAGCAGTAGTTAAGTGTTAATACCATTGTTAACCATTACTCCTGATACCCTGTCTTTGTGGGTAATATTTTGATAGGAAAAATGTCTTGCTCTCCTCCAACAGTCCCAGAATTCAGACGGCCGCTGGATTCGGGATCTATTGGCTTCCCTTTCATATACTGGAAGACGTTCTGGTATATGGAAGTAAGACCTCATGAAAAACTGAGGGCTCTAGGTTTGACAATTTCTGTGGACGCGCAGTCATTGTCTCTCCTAGGTGGAAAAAATTATTATTGCACAAAAACATGGAGCAAAGGCAAAGTATAATCTAAGTTTTACTGTTTTGGAGTATGGATTAAACACATGACACAATAGGCACAGATAAGCGTGTAGAAAAAGCACATTGAATATTATTCACTGACAATTAGGAATGAAAAAGCTATGTCAAATGCTGTAGGTACAAGAAACTGTAGAAATTGTTTCTACATGGGAAACAACTTAAGCTTCTATTTACCCAAACATTGGTTTGGTGGAATGAATTTTGCTAATATTGGTAATGGTATAGGCTTGGTTACCATATTGATGGGTTTATTTATACAAGCAGAGATTTAAAATAAGGAAGACATTAGGACTATGCAGTCAGAACTTGAAATATTACTTCATTATCACCATCATGGTTATTTAAGTTACAATTGAGAATGTAAAATGGATGGGAATATTGGTATTTGTTAAAAATTGCACTGTGATTGATGTATTGATGTTTTTGCACAGCCTGTAATGGTGCAAAATTATGTTCATATACAAGGCGAATTTTGATCTATTTAGATCAGGAATTAGAAATCATTGGGAAAATAAGTTCTGATATTTCACATTGGCTCAGTTTCAAAGATACCACATAGACTGTGAGCCAAGAGCCAAGAGAATCTTGTATTAATTTTGGGATCAGGTTCCCAGGATCAATTTTCTGAGATCATTTGACATGTGATAACATGATCCTCCAGAATTGTTAAGAGAGGATGTTTTTCTTTGAAGGGATCTCTCCCAACACACAAACAACAAGAAAAGGGAGAGGAATCTTATAGAGATCAGTATTTATATTTTTAGAGGAAACTTTTAAGGTCACTCTTGATTGATC
Organism: Monodelphis domestica; assembly: GCF_027887165.1. NCBI lineage: Eukaryota > Metazoa > Chordata > Mammalia > Didelphimorphia > Didelphidae > Monodelphis > Monodelphis domestica. Next base: position 269,636,470 of record NC_077227.1, read on the forward strand.
AACCTTGATTTTTTTCTTTTACACTATTAAGGCCAGAATTTTTAAGTACAAGGAAAGTACTGTTAATGCTCTGATCCAGAATTATGAAGGTGCAAAGATTTCTAGAATTACAGTCACCTAACAGTCGGTGAACATGAGAACATGACAGCAATTGTTAATTTTCAGATGACCATACTGGAGAGTGATGTCTGATTGCATGTAAGGGGAATCATAATGAATCTTTCATTATGGACCAGACAGCCTCAGCCACGGTTACATTTTCCATGTGAAATGGATGTTTGAGGTTGGGAAATGCAGAGACATGGCGTACTGACACCCTCAGTCGCTGGATGTTCTGGCATCGAGCTACCAACCAGTTTCTTAATGTGGCAGGCATCTGGCAGTGAGCACGGAAAGATCCCCAAGATGCAGTATCAGGACGAGAGAAAGGAAGGACTTATCCTTCATCTCCAGGGATAGTATTTTGCTAACTGTTGAAAAGGCTGACAACTTCTGATAGTCCAGACTGTGAAAGGTGGCATGTTTGGTTATTGCACCTGTCATGTGAACCATGGAGTTCTACCTCATTAGACCAGGATCAGTAGCGTGGAAATTATTTTCTTAACATTTTTATATCTACTAAGACTGTTGCATTGATCTTGAAATGCAGACAGGCAGATAGAAAGATCAGTTTGGGAATTTTTAAGATTGATCACTGAATCAGTTTATGCTGATGTTCATTCTTGATTGGGATATCTAAGTCATACAATCAGGACAGGTTTTTCATCTCTGTATCAGAATATGATTATGCACCAGAGTGTTTGTATTTGTTAATGCTGTAATGTTGCTACATTTTGATATTACACTATTCATTTGTGTGTAAAACAAAAAGGGGGAGATGTAGCAGACCGCTTCCTGGATATGGGCAAGGGGAAAACAGTATGTGCAGATTGCTCAGTCTTGGGCATGCTCAGTAGTGCTCATGGCTAGGAAGGCCTCTGACCCTTGACCCCAGCTTCTCCCAGGTTAGGCGGGAAAACAGGTTTCTTTGTTCTCACCTGGTTAAGAGAAACCACACCTATGCCTTGTCATTAACCAATGAGAATCATCCCTATGTACTGTGTATATTTGCATATCAAAAACTATATCTAGCCCAGCAGGCTCCGCCTTCCTTCTCTCTGCTCTCTGCCCTCTGCCCTCTGCGCTCCTTCTCTTTCAGGCTACCTGATGGCTGTCCTTGCAGGAGCTTGGCCTCTGGCCAAGCTCCATCTTTAATCTTTCTCTATTCACCTCTCTGACCTGCGTGGAATGGATCTCAGGACTGGAATAGCCTACTGAATTGGTCCTTTGATCAGAGCTTAGCTGTGGCTCATTGATAATTAATAAAGACTCATTCTGAACACCTCATATCTCTACTAGGACTCCGTCACTTCCCTCGTGGTATCAAAACTTCTATCCTGTCTCTATCTTCCTACCTTGTGGCTTCTCTCACCTCTGAGAGAGCTACAAGGGGAGACTGTCAGAAAACCCCAAAATGAAAAAAACGAGAGGAGAAAGAGCACAGACAAATACAGGGAGTAAAGAAGGGGTAAAAGAAAAAGTAAAAAGAAATTAAAATCGACAGCTTCTACACAGGCAACAAAGAGCAAAAAGAAGAGAGGAGGAGGGATCATCAAACAATAAATCAGAAATCCCAGTGAATTGGATACAGGCTTTGGAAGAACTCAAAATTCAATTCAAAACACAATTAAGAGAGGCTGAAGACAATTGGGAAAAGAACTTAAAAACTAAGATAAGTCATCTGGAAACAGAAAATAGTGTCTTGAAAGCCAAAATCAACCAGCTTGAAAATGAGGCAAAGGAGATGAGAGATGAGGTAAAGAGAATGAAAGATGACCTCCAAAGAAAATCAGACCAGAAGGAGAAGAATGACCAAAAAGCCAGTGATGAAATCCAGTCTTTAAGAACCAGAATACAACAACTGGAATTAAGTGACCTCACAAGGCAGCAGGACACTATAAAACAAAACAAAAAGAATTTAAAATTTTAGGAAAATATGAAGCATCTCATTCACAAAACAGAAGATTTAGAAAATCATTTGAGGAGAGACAATTTAAGAATCATTTGTCTACCAGAAGACCATGACAAAAGAAAAAGCCTGGACATAATACTAGAGGAAATTATCCAAGAAAACTGCCCCAATATTCTAGAACAAGAGGGAAAAGTGGAGATTGAAAGAATTCACGGATCACCTCCTGTATTTAATCCCCAACTGACAACACCCAGGAATGTTATAGCCAAATTCAAGAACTATCAGACCAAAAAAAAATTTTACAAGCTGCCAAGAAGAAGTCATTCAGATACATTGGAATCACAGTGAGGATAAAACAGGATCTGGCTGCATCTATATTGAAGGACCAAAAGGCATGGAATATGATATTCCAGAAAGCAAGGGAACTAGGTCTACAACCAAGAATCAACTACCCAGCAAAACTGACTATATTCTTACAGGGGAAAGTATGGTCATTCAACAAAATAGAAGAATTCCAAGAATTTGTAAAGAAAAGACCAGACCTGAACAGAAAATTTGATGCCCAAGCACAGAACTCAAGAGAATCATCAAAATGTAATTTTAAAAGAGGGAAAAAAGAAAAGCAAAACAAAACAAAAAAAGAACTTTTTAAAGAGACTCAATAAGTTAAAATGATATGTATCCCTATCAGAAAAGAGGTCATTGGTAACTCTTAAAAATTGTTATTATCACCTGGGCAGCTAAAAGAATTACACTTAGAGGGAACAGTGGCAAACTGTATAGGAAGAAATGACAAGACATAAATAGGTATACAGATATATGTATGCATAAATACATATACATGTATATGTATACATACATATACATATACAACTAGAGCTAAAAAAAGAGGTTAATACTAAAAGAAATGGGAAAAGAAACAAAAGGGGGTAAATTTATATGTCACAAAGAAGCTCATGGTGGGAGTGGAGGGGAACATCAATACAATGGAAGGGTAAAGAGGTTGGAGATAGGAAATACTCAACTCTTACGTGCATTGAAATTGACCCAAAGAGGGAAGAACAATCCAATCCATTGGGGCAGAGAACAGATTTGCACCCCATAGGGGTGTAGAAGGGTAACAAACAGACTGGTGGGGAGGGAAGCAGTATAAGGGAGGGAGAGGGTGGGGAGGTAGTTTTAAAAAGACTGCAAAGAAAATAAGGGGGGAATAGAAAGGGTGGGGGGTAGAAAGGGAAGTAAAATAAGGGTGGGAACTAGGGGGATTGATTATAAACAAACATTGGTATAGAAGGAAATAGTGAAAGAAGAAAAGGCAGGACTAGGAGTAGAAATCAAAATGCTGGGAAATACACAGCTGGTAATCATAACTCTGAATGTGAATGGAATGAACTCACCCATAAAACACAAGTAAATAGCAGAGTAGATTAGAATCCGAAACCCTACCATATGCTGTCTACAAGAAACACAAATGAGGAAGGTAGATACACATAGGGTGAAAGTAAGAGGATGGATGCCCAAATCTATTGGGCATGAACTGATAAAAAAGAAGGCAGGAGTCACAATCATGATAGCTGACAAAGCCAAAATAAAAATAAATCTAGTTTAAAAAGACAGGGAAGGTAATTACATCCTGATAAAAGGCAGTATAGACAATGAGGAAATATCAGTACTCAACATGTATGCAACAAATGGCATAGCATCCAAATTTCTAAAGGAGAAACTAGTGGAGCTCAAGGATGAAACAGATAAAAAAAACTATACTAGTGGGAGACCTGAACCTTCCTCTATCCAAACTAGATGAATCAAACCAAAATATAAATAAGAAAGAGATAAGAGAAGTGAATGAAATCTTGGAAAAATTAGAGTTAGTAGGTAAGTGGAGAAAAATAAATAAGGACAAAAAGGAATACATCTTTCCAGCAGCACATGGTACATTCACAAAAATTGACCATGTATTAGGGCAAAAAAACATCGCAAACAAGTGCAAAAGAGCAGAAATAATCAATGCAACCTTCTCAAATCACAATGCAATGAAAATAATAATTAGTAAGGGTGCATGGAGATGTAAATCAAAAATTAATTGGAAATTAAACAATACAATTCTCCAAAACTGGTTAAAGAACAGATCATAGAAACAATTAATAATTTCATTGAAGAAAATGACAATGATGAGACATCCTTTCAAAACCTATGGGATGCAGCCAAAGCAGTAATCAGGGGGAAATTTATATCCTTGAGTTCATATATTAACAAATTAGGGAGGGCAGATCTGGGTCAATGAATAGGGCATGCAAATTAAAAAACTAGAAAGTGAACAAATTAAAAATCCTCAGATGGGGGACAGCTGGGTAGCTGAGTGGATTGAGAGCCAGGCCTAGAGACAGGAGGCCCTAGGCTCAATTTTGGCCTCAGACACATCCCAGCTGTGTGACCCTGGGCAAGTCACTTGACCCCCATTGCCTAGCCCACTCTTCTGCCTTGGAACCAATACATAGTATTGACTCCAAGACAGAAGGTAAGGGTTAAACATTTTTTAAAAAATCCTCAGATGAAGACTAAATTAGAGATCCTAAAAATCAAAGGAGAAATTAATAAAATTAAAAGTCAAAGAACTATTGATTTAATAAATAAAACTAGAAGCTGATATTTTGAAAAAACAAATAAAATAGACAAAGTGCTGGTCAGTCTAATTTAAAAAAGAAAAGAATAAAACCAAATTGACAGTATCCAAGATGAAAAGGGAGACCTCACCTCTAATGAAGAGGAAATTAAGGCAATCATTAAAAAATATTATGCCTAATTACATGGCAACAAATATGGCAATCTAGGTGATATGGATGAATACTTACAAAAAATATAAATTGCCTAGACTAACAGAGGAAGAAATTGATTTCCTAAACAATCCCATATCAGAAAAAAAAATTGAACAAGCCATCAAAGAACTCCCTAAGAAAAAAATCCCCAGGTCCAGAGGGATTCACAAATGAATTCTATCAAACATTCAAAGAACAACTAATCCCAATATTATACAAACTATTTGACAGAATAAGCAAAGAAGGAGTTCTACCAAATTCCTTTTATGACACAAATATGGTACTGATTCCAAAACCAGGCAGGTCAAAAACGGAGAAAGAAAACTATAGACCAATCTCCTTAATGACTATAGATACAAAAATCTTAAATAGGATACTAGCAAAAAGACTCCAGCAAGTGATCAGGAGGGGTATTCACTATGACCAGGTAGGAGGATTCATACCAGGAATGGAAGGATGGTTCAATATTAGGAAAACCATCCACATAATTGACCATATTAACAAGCAAACTGACAAAAATCACATGATTATCTTAATAGATGCAGAAAAAGCCTTTGATAAAATACAACACTCATTCCTATTGAAAACACTAGAAAGTATAGGAATAGAAGGGCCTTTCCTAAAAAGAATAAACAGTATTTATCTAAAACTATCAGAAAACATCATCTGCAATGGGGATAAACTAGAAGCCTTCCCAATAAGATCAGGAGTGAAACAAGGATGCCCATTATCACCTCTATTATTTAACATTGAACTAGAAACACTAGCAGTAGCACTTAGAGAAGAAAAAGAAATTGAAGGTATTAAAATTGGCAATGAGGAGACCAAGCTATCTTTGCAGATGATATGATGGTCTATTTAAAGAATCCTAGAGAATCAACCAAAAAGCCAGTCAAAATAATCAACAACTTTAGCAAAGTTGCAGAATACAAAATAAACCCACATAAGTCATCAACATTTCTATATATCTCCAACCAGTTTCAGCAGCAACAATTAGAAAGAGAAATTCCATTTAAAATCACCCTAGACAATATAAAATACTTAGGAATCTATCTGCCGAGACAAACACAGGAACTATATGAACACAACTACAAAACACTCTTCACACAATTAAAACTAGGTCTAAACAATTGGAAAAACATTGATTGCTCATGGGTAGACGAGCTAACATAATAAAAATTACAATCCTGCCCAAATTAATTTACTGATTTAATGCCATACCCATTGAACTACCAAAAAACTTTTTTACTGAATTAGAAAAAAAAAACATAACAAAGTTCATTTGGAAGAACAAAAGATCAAGGATATCCATGGAAATCATGAAAAAGAAATATGCAAAGTAAGGAGGACTTGCAGTATCAGATCTCAAACTATACTACGAAGCTGTGGTCATCAAAACAATTTGGTACTGGCTAAGAGACAGAAAGAAGGAGCAGTGGAATAGACTAGGGGTAAATGACCTCAGCAAGACAGTCTATGATAAGCCCAAAGATCCCAGTTTTGGGGACTAAAACCCACTATTTGATAAAAACTGCTGGGAAAATTGGAAGACAGTCTGGGACAAATTAGGTTTGGATCAACATCTCACACCCTACACCAAGATAAACTCAGAATGGGTGAATGACCTGAATATAAAGAAGGAAAGTATAAGCAAATTAGGTGAACACAGAATAGTATACTTGTCAGATCTTTGGAAAAGGAGAGACTTTAAAACCAAGCAAGAGCTAGAAAAAATCACAAAATGTAAAATCAATAATTTTGATTACATCAAATTAAAAAGTTTTTGTACAAACAAAACGAATGCATCCAAAATTAGAAAGGAAGCAACAAAGTGGGAAACAATCTTCCTTACAAAAACCTCTAACAAAGGTCTAATTTACTCAAATTTATAAAGAGATCAACTAATTATACAAATAATCAAGTCATTCTCCAATTGATAAATGGGCAAGGGACATGAATAGGCAATTTTCAGTTAAAGAAATGAAAACTATTAATAAGCACATGAAAAAGTGCTCTAAATCTCTTATAATCAGAGAGATGCAAATCAAAACAACTCTGAGGTATCACCTCACACCTAGCAGAATGGCTAACAGGTCATTAAAGGAAAGTAGGGGATGTGGCAAAGTTGGGACATTAATGCATTGCTGGTGTAGTTGTGAATTGATCCAACCATTCTGGAGGGCAATTTGGAACTATGCCCAAAGAGCTAAAAGACTGTTTGCCTTTTGATCCAGCCATAGCACTGCTGGGTTTGTACCCCAAAGAGATAATAAGGAAAAAGGCATACAAAAATATTCATAGCTGCGTTTTTTGTTGTGGCAAAAAAATTGGAAAATGAGGGATGCCCTTCAATTGGGGAATGGCTGAACAAATTGTGGTATATGTTGGTGATGGAATACTATTGTGCTCAAAGGAATAATAAAGTGAAGGAATTCCATGGGAACTGGAACAACCTCCAGGAATTGATGCAGAGTGAGAGGAGCAGAACCAGGAAAACATTGTACACAGAGACTGATTGATACACTGTAGTACAACTGAATGTAATGGACTTCTCCATTAGTGGCAATGCAGCGATCCTGAACAAGTTGGAGGAATCTATGAGAAAAACCAGTATCCACATGCAGAGGAAACACTGTGGGAGTAAAAACACCGAAGAAAAACAACTGCTTGATTACATGGGTTGAAGGGATATGGTTGGGGATGTAGACTCTAGATGAACATCCTAGTGCAAACATCAACAACATGGAAATAGGTTCTCATCAAGGACCCAAGTTAATACCCAATGAAATTGGGTGTCGGCTGTGGGAAAAGTGGGTAGAGGGGAGGGAGTGAAATAATGTGATTATTGTAACCAAGGAATAATGTTCTAAAATGACTAAATAAACTAATTCAAATGGAAAGAAAAGAGAGATGAAGGAACAGGGAATAGCTTAGAAGACTGTTAGCCAGGCCTGGAGACGGAGGTCCTGGTTTCAAATCTGATTTCAAGATATTTCCTAGCTGTATGACCCTAGGCAGTCACTTAAATCTCATTATCCAGCCCTTACCACTCTTCTGTGTTGGAACCAATAAACAATATTAGTCCAAGAGAGAAGAAAAAGGTTGGGGTGAGGAAGATGAAAGAAACAACAAAGGGAAACTCTATTATGGATTCCACAAACATGAAGAACAGGTTTCAGGGAGAGAAATAATGGGAACTTTGAGAGAATTGCTAATTCTCTCCTAGAGTTTGTAATAGAAAGAGAGAAGTCTGGTATGGTCTGATGTGCATCCTCGATTTTAAGAGCACAAATTTGAGCTGAGAGGTTGAGAAGACAGTTTTCTTGGATTCCACGTACTACAATTCTAGAGGTGCGGTTAGGCCAGGAATCATTGCAAATTCTTAATAATTATATTCCGAAGACACACAGAAATAAAAACATGGGCATTATCTGAAAAAAACTGATGTGGATTTTCCAAGCCCTTCACCAGTCGATTTAGATTTTAAATCTATATAGAAGAAAGGTATATAGACAGATAACAGAGGAAATACAAAATTGTGGCATGGTCCCACAAAAGAAATGTCAAGAATGCTAAAGTTCAGAATGAGTAGATATAGGTAAAAAATGCTAATTATAAAAAAAGTGGTTTTTGTTTTGTTTCACATTGGCTATATTGTGACAAAGAAGTGGATTAAACAGGAATAGAGTCACTGGAGTTCGTGAAGCAATGATTACTGACAATGGAGAGTAGGCTACTCGATTCTTATTTTGCTTATTTTTCTGCTAACAATGACTTGTAGACTAGAATTTACAGAATTTTAAAATGTGCTAACAGAGAATTAATATATAAGTTAAGTGATGAGGCAGGAATTGAGTAGCTATTTGCTTTTGATAAATTCAAGACACCTGGCATAGATGAACAATATTATCAAGTATGAAAAAATGGCAGCTGTGACTGCTGATCCCTAATATTTGAATGTTTAATTGCTAAGAAATTACAGAAACAATTTTAAGAGATGGTTAGTGAACATCTGGAAAAGTAAATGGCAATGTCAGACCTAGAATGGCTTCATCAAGAATAGGTCATGCCAAAATAACTTTATTTTCTTTTTTGCAGGGCAACTAAACTGGTATATTTAGGGAATGCTATTTACCTAGATTTTAGCAAAGCAATCAATTAAATACTTTAAAATGGACAGATGATAGTAAAACTAGGTGAACAAGCTACTCAAGGATTGGCCACTAATTAATTGTTCAACATCAACTTGGTATTCAGGTGACACAGTGGATAGAGTGTGTGGCCTTAAGTCAGGAAGATGCATCTTCCTGAGTTGAAATCTAGCTTCTCTTGCTAGCTGTGTAACATTGGGCAAGTCACTTAACACTGTTTGCCTTGATTTCTTCATCTGTAAAATGAATTGAAGGAGTAAACGGCAAACTACTCTAGCATCTTTACCAAGAAAATCCCACTGAGTCATGAAGAGTCAGACATGACTGAAATGACTGAATAACAACATCCAATTGGTAGGAAGCCTCCAACAAAAGTGTCTAAGGCATCTATTTTTGGACCCGTGCTGTTTAATATTTTTAGAAAAGAATTGGATAAAAGCATAAGCAATATACTTATCAAATTTATGAATGACATGAAATTGAGAGGAATAATCAAGATACTGAATAATAAAGGCAAGATTCTGAAAAGTGGTCATCTCTTATTTAACTCATGTATACTATAAAGAAATCTGGCTCCAGAGTCAGAAGCTCTGGGTTCAAATCCTTCCTCTTCTGCCTGTGTGATATTGGACAAGTCACTTAACCTCTCTGAGTCTCAATTTCATCAACTTAAAAATGAGGGCATTGAGCATTGATTATGTGGTTCCTTCAGCTTGATTTCTATGATTCGATTTGATTCTATTCTTGTCCCCCTGTCCTAACACATCAAAATCTCAAACTACCGTCATGATTTTGAACTCTGAAATTTTCTTCTCTGATCATAACTTCCCGTCCTTCCTTGATCTTTGACATGGCCTCCAAGACCTTCATATTTTTCCAGTCCATATTCAATGACCTGACTTTACTCCTCTCCCTTCAGTCTTGAGCCAAGAGTTGACCAATTTAACTATATCACATTCTCTACCCTTTATTCCCTTTCTTCTTGTCTCCTCCATTCACACCTTATCAGCACCCTAGATTTACTCACAGCATCTGCCTTTTCTATTTTCACTTATGCACCTCAGAATGCCAATGGAGAAAGTCATACAACCATGACAACTAGGTTCACAACAGACCTATGTAATCTAATCTCAGCTTGGCCTTCACAGATGCTTAGAAATAATTTTATTCTTCCCTGACTGTTTTTATTTAATTTCCCCCCAATAACATGTAAAAACAGTTTACAACATTTTTCAAAGAATATTTTTTGAATTCTCTCCTCTCTCCTCAACCCCCACCACCCCTTGAGATGGAAAGCAAACTCATATAGATTTTACATATACAAGCTTTTAAACTTTTTCCTTATTAATCCTTTTGTGGAAGGAAACAACTAGAAAAAAATTTAAGTGAAAAAAGTTTGCTTTGGTCTAGATTCAGATTTAGTTCTTTTTCTTTTAAAAGCACATGGCATTTTTAGATTATTAGATCAATGTATTGCTGAGAACAGTCATTATTCACAGTTGTTCACTGTAAAGTATTCCTGTATGATATTCTGCTTATTTCATTCTGCTTCAGTTCATATAAGTCTTTCCAGGTTCTTCTGAGCTCCTCCTGCTTGTCAATTCTTATGGCATAATAGAATTCCATTTTATCATATACTTACTCAGCCATTCACCAATTGATGGGTATCCCCTCCTTTTCCACATCTTTCCCCCCTAAAAAGAGCTGCTTTAAATGTTTTTGGGCAAATAGGTCCTTCCCTTTTAAAAAAAATCTCTTTGGGATACAACCTAGCAACAGTATTATTGCTGGGTCAAATGGTAAGTATTGTTTATAGCCCTTTGGACATAGGTCCAATTTGCTCTCCTGAGTGACTAAATCAATTAACTCCCCCATCAATGCATTCAAGTCCCAGATTTCCTATTTCCCCTTCAAGTTTTGTCATTTTCCTTTTCTTTCATAATAGCTAATCTGATAGGCATGGTGTGGTACCTTAGAGTTCTTTTAATTTGTATTTTCTAATTAATAGTGATTTAGAGTATTTTCTGCATGACTCTAGAGAGCTTTCATTACTTCATCTACCTGTTCATATCCTTTGGCCATTTATTAATTGGGGATATAGAATAATAATACAATCAATTTGGATTCTTATATATTCAACTCATTTCTCTATGTATTTGAGAAATTAGGCCTTTATTAGATACTTATGAAAAAATTTTGCACCATAATGATTACTGTGTATTACTTTCCATCCTATTTACCCAGATTTAGTTTCTGACCCCCCACCTCCCCCAATTTGCCCTCCTTTCTATTAGCCCCTTCTCTTAGCCCCTTTCTTTCCGACTTTCATCACTCATCATAAGTAGCAAAAGTAGCTCTTCCAAACCTTTTCATCTCTCCTCATGGCTTCCCTTCCCTCCACCATCTCAGCTAAGAACCCTACCTTGTAGTTTACTAAAAAAAAAAAATCAAGGACATTCACTGAGAGTTCCCTCTTCTCCATTTCATTTCACTCAGATGCCTATTTCCTCCTCACCCTTTCTCCTTGTTGAAGCAATCCCCTATACATGTACAAATGATCCCTTTTCAACTTGTCTACTCCAGCAGATTGCTCCCATTATCATACCAACTCATTCACTTATCTTCGACCTCTCCCTGTCTACTAGCTGCTTTCCTACTATCTACAAATATGTCCACATCTCCCCATCCTCAAAAAATCATCATTTGTTCCTTCTATCCTACTTAACTGTCATTCCATATCTCTCCTGCCTTTTGTGGCTAATCTTCTTTAGAAGACTTGCTAAAGTAGGTACCTCTACTCTTCTTTATTCTCTACAGTTTGGCTTCTTTTTCATTCACCAAAACTTCTCACGTCAAATTTAGTAACAATTTTATAATTGCCAAATTTAATGGTCTTTTCTCAGCCTTCAGCCTTCATGACCAGGTTCTGACACTGTTAATCACACATTTCTCCTTGATACTCTCTTTTCTCTAGGTTTTTGGTATAATACTTTCTCCTGGTTCTTCTAACTACCTCAATTTCTGCTAACAATGAGTGTTCCACATGGAGTAAGGGGAAGGGAATAAACATTTATATACTGCCAGGCACTGTGTTAAATGTTTTAAAAATAGTATCTCATTTGCTCTTCACAGCAACTCTGTGAGGTAGGTGCCATTATCATCCCCATTTTGCAGTTGAGAAAACTGAGATAAACAGAAGTTGACTTGTCCAAGGTCCCATAGCTAGTAAATATCACCCTGAGTATTCTGTTTTCCCTTTATACTATTTCACTTGGTGATTTCATTAATTCCCATGGATTCAATTACTATCTCTCTGCTGATGTTTCTCAAATTTATGTATCCAGCCTCAATTTCTCAGCTGACCTCCAGTTTCCCATCTTGAGCCACCTATTACACATTTTGAAGTAGGTGTTCTGTAGAAACCTTACAATCATGTTCAGAACTGTACTCATTATTACTCCTCCCCCCTTGAATCTTTCCTTGTTACTAAACTTCCTAAACTTTCCTGTTACTGTTGAGGGCACCATCATTCTTCTAGTCACCCAGACTTGCAACTGAAGTGTAATCTTTGACTCCTCACTCCCTCTCATTCCCTATATTCAATCTGTTGCCAAGGTCTATTGATTTTACCTTTATGATATCTCTTACATACATCTCCCTTCCCTCCTATGACACTGCTGCTGTGGTGTGGACCCTCACCACTCACATCTGGACTATAATAGCCTGATGATTGATTGGTCTACCTGCCACAAATTTTTCCCATTCCAGTCTAATTTCCACTCAACTGTCAAAGTGATCTTCCTAAAATGAAAGTCTGACCATGTTGCTCCTCTACTTCATAAGTTGCAGCAGCTCCCAATTACTTCCAAGATCAAATATAAAATCCTCCATTCAAAATTCTTCATATCCTGCTCTATTTTCTTCTGTCAAGTCTCCTTACACTTTACACCAAACCTTCCATACTCTGATACAATGTCTTTGATCTCCTTGCTGTTCCTTGAAAAAGATACTTCATAGCTTACTCCAAGTATTTTCACTGGTTGCCCTGCACACCTGGAATGTTCCCCCTGTTTATCTCCAACAAAATCTATATATGTCCAGCCCCAATACTCTTCTTGAACTCTAATCCTATATCGATAGCTTCTTAGTGCTACCTACACCTGGTTTTCCTATGAGCATTCAAACTCAACATATATAATACAGTATTCATTATCTTCTCCTGTAAGCTAACTTCTCCAAACTTTCAGTAAGGTCACCACCATCCTTCAAATTCCAGGTTTAAAACTTTAGTTGAGCTTAACTCTTCTTTCTCTTTAAACACTCACATCTAATCAGTAGACAAATCTTATTAGTCCTGCCTTAATATTTCTTGTATCAGTCTCCATCTCTCCAAACACAGACTCTAATTTCAGCACCTCTTTCCTAGATTTTTGAAGTAACTTTTGAAGTAACTTTGTTTTCTTTTATCCAATGAGACAACATGTAAAGCAGTTTGCAAAATTTAAAGGGTTATCATATTGAAGAAGATGTGATTCCATTGTTAGCAATATGAGTAAGCACATTGTAAGTGCTTAGACAACTTCCTAAGCTTACTCCTTACTGCCTTAGAAAGTTGTCAGAAGTGCTGACAGGGTCAGTGACTTGCACAAGGTCACAGAGCCAGTATGTGTCAGGGATGGAACTTTTCTGAACCCAGATCTTCTCAACTCTGAAACTACCTCTCCACTATGCTAGGTAGTTTTTTTTTAATGTAAAAATGTCAGCTATGATTATTTGCTATTATTATTGTTATCATTCTCTCTGCTTCTAATCTCTCACCTATCTTTCTAAGACCCAGGCCTGCCTATGTCACTCCCTTGCTTAAAAGCCTTAAGAAGCACCCTAATGACTCTAGGATGAAGTACAAATTGCTCAGCCTACCATTCAATGCCTTTTATCACCTGGCTCTTGCCTACCTTTTCTACCTTATTTCTTCCTACTCCCCTACATAGACTATGTTCTAGCCAAACTAGCTTTTCAAGAATTCAAAACTACAACTTCTGCCTCTGGAGTATTGCCTTCCTTCTTTCTCTTCTCCTCAATTTGCCTTGTATTATATTCATTTACATGTTGTATCCCTATCAGTTATCCCTTCAAGAGAAAGAACTATTTTACTTTTGTTTCTGTATTTCTAGGGATTAGCTAATGAATTTTAATAGATAACAAACTTGAGTCAAGGCTGTTATATTTAATAAAATACTTACCAATATCTTTTTGTGAGGAGACAGGATTTAAATTTTCTGAAGAATAATTTTCATCAAACTGAAAAATAATTTCCATTAAATTTAACAGTGAGAGCAACATAAAATAATTATAAAACACATATTTGAAACTAAATACAAGTATAAGGCAGTCCTTTGTGGTTTTTCACATTGGTCTTAATCCTTATAAGGATTAGGTAAGGAGTAAAAAAAAACACAATAATTAATTGGCCTTAAAACTACCTCAGAGGTAACATGATACATACTCATTTTTATGTTGATCCTATTAAAAATGGTAAGTATTCTATAATAAGTTTAGCAATAACAAGTGCTAGTGAAGTAATGACAACAATTATATTCACTTATACTATTCTGAAGGAATGCTTTTAGATGTAGCACTTGAGATAGAATGATACCCAATAAAATTATAATCTAGAAGCAATTTATAATGCTTTTGCCCTATATGTAATTCCATAAAGTTGAATTTATATATACATATATGTACATATATAATTTCAAAATTGATAATTTAAGTGATTGATAAATACTTGCAAAATTAAAAAAAAACATAAACTGTGAAGCAAGATGGAAAAAAGTCACAAAATTTTTAAATGATAATGCCACTACTCAAAATGTTTTTGGATCTATCTCTTTAGAATTGTCTCCAGACTTTTTATTTGTTTGACTATTCTGTATGATAACAAAATTTTAAGAGTATATTTGCTTTTCTGAACATCTAAAATTAATTAAGAGCTAAATACTCTGAATAATAAAATAAGTGATCAATCTACGTAAAATACTTTGCTAAACTATTCTCTGAGAGATAAGGAGGCAAAAGATATATACAGGCAGTGTTTGAAAGAAAAATGCAAACTATCAATAACTATATGGAAGAATTTTCTAAATCACTAATAATAATAGAAAGGTATACTAAATTTCAACTCCCACAATATAGACTGAAAACTAAAACAAAGGATAAATTTTGGAGGAATTGTGGAAGGATAAGTGGAACTATAAATTGGTCCATACTATGTATTCTAGAAAAGCAATTTAGAATTAGACTAGAAAACTACAAAGACTAGAAAAGTCACTAGCATATATATATATATATATATATATAATTCCAAAGAGGTCAGAAAAAAAGTGAAAGGTCTTACATATCCATAAATATTTGTAGTAGCACTTTAAAAAAATCTTTTCCCACGGTTACATGATTCTTGCTGTCTCCCTGCCCTCCTCATTCACCCCCTCCCAGAGTTGATAAGCAATTTTGCTAGGTTATACATATATTATCAATCAATTCCCATTTCCATATTATTCATTTTTATAAAAGAATAATCTTTTAAAACCCAAATTCCAAATCATATATCCATATAAACAAGTGATAAATCATGTTTTCTTCTGAATTTCTATTCCCATTCTTTCTCTAAATGTGGACAGCATTCTTTTTCATAAGATCCTCAGTGTTGTCCTGGATCATTTCATTGCTTTTAGTAGCAAAGTCAATCACATTTGATTGTCCCACAATGTTTCAGTTATGTATATAACGTTCTCCTGGTTGTGCTTATTTCACTCTGCATCAGTTCATGTAGGTCTTTCCAGTTCTTATAGAAATCAAGCAGCTCATTATTCCTTACAGTACAATAGTATTCCAACACCATCATATACCACAATTTGTTCAGCCATTCCCCAATTGAGGGCCATTCCCTACCTCATTTTCCATTTTTTTTTGCCACCACAAAAAGTGCAGCTATAAATATTTTTGGACAAACAGAACCTTTCCCATTTTTTTTATCTCTTTGGGATGCAAACCTAGTAGTGGTATTGCTTGATCAAAGGACATGCATTCTTTTAAAGCCCTTTAGGGCTTTAAGTAGCAGCACTTTTTGTGTTAAAGACCTGGAAACAAAAAGGTATCTATCAATTAAGACAACATAGAATTTAAAAAACAAAATATTGGTTTCTGATCTTACCTGATCTGGTAAGTTTTCATTTCCAAAATCAGAAGACTCAAATAAATTAAATCCAGGTGATACAGAAGAGCCCATGAGAAAAGAAAATGCAGGTGGTGTCTTTTGTGATTTGCCTTCAAGTCCTATATTTCTGAGCCTATTATATAAACAGATAAGTTACTGTAATAGTCTTATAAACAAATTTTAAAGTAAGATTTATCTCAAACATGTCTGGACATACTCATCTTTTATTTAATTGTGAATAAACCATTAGGAAAACTTTCTGATTAATCAATCAGAAAGCATTTATTGAGCACTTATGTGCCTAGCACTATTCTAAGTACCTGGGAAACACAGAACACAGTCTTAGTTTCAGTCAATTTACTACAAGAATAAAACCAATTAAAAATTAGAAAACAATAGTAGAATGTAAGAGTTAAGAGAAGGGAAAAATCAGGGAGAGTATGAGCAAGTAGGTCTTGATCTGGGCCTTCAAGGATGAATAACATTTAAATAAATAGGAAAGATATTAGGAAGAACATATCATGCTGTGGGAGCAACATAAGCAAATACATGGTAAACAAAGAACAACATGGTATAAAGGGAAAATATTGAGGGGATTAAACATAGAATCAGTGAATCTGAGAATTAGAGAGGGAATATAGTAGTTGTCCTCTAGTCTATTCCGAACATGAAGGAATCTCCACTATCACATATCCCCCAAGTGTATGGGTATTCAGAGCAAATAATGTGTTATGGAGTGATGAAAAATAAAGCTCTTTACTTTGGGTGGGATCTATCACTGAGGTCCTTAAAAATCAGTCAAAAAAGTTTGGTTCAAATGACATATAGATTCTTAAGAGAGAATATAACAAAAATTATGTTTTAGAATGATTAGAGTCATAGTTTCCTCCACTAAAGTTCTACTCTGATGCCTTATGACAATCATCTTGGGTTTTCAAAAGCTTATGCCAACTTAAGAGAAAATTATGATAGATCCCACCAAATTGGAAAGGCTTCATGAAAAAGGATATATGACATGTATAGTCATGACAAAGAGGGATCTCTCATCCAGATTAGCCTAGCGAAATTCAGAGAAATTCATTACTAGGTATTTTCAGTGGGGTGTTTGATAGATTGCAACTGTAGTTTCATGTTCTATAACATGAACAAAGCAGCTGGGTGTGGGACTTGTCAGTGGGCTAAACAATAATGCATGTGATGGTATCTTTTGTTTATTCTGTATGAAATCACTAATCTATAATAGCATAGAGGCTATAATTAGTCTCCTTTGATATAAGGAAGGCTCAGATGAGGTAATTCTGTCTACTAATGCAATCATCACTTTGGCTGCAAATTATAGTCAAAAAATGTATCCCAAGGCACTGAGAGGTTCAGTGACTTGCCCGGGGTCCCACAACCAGTCTATGTCTGAGGCAGAATTTGAATCCAAAACTTCATGGCTTCAAAATCAGCTCTCCTTTCACAGTTGTTTCCTCAGGATAATTAAATCTAATAGTGAGGAAATGTAATGCTAAACATGTTAAATCAGTAGCTAGAAGAACACAACTTCTTAATTCTAATATTGTCTTTCTCTTTGATCTTGATTCAGTAACTTGTTTGCATTTGTTAATGCAAACAAGTATAAAGTATACTTTTATACTTTATACTAAGTATAAAAGAGAAAACAATTCACCTCTGTTGAGTTCTTTGGAATTTTTATATAAATATCTATAAGCCCTAAGGTGTATTGTTTTTATATTAATTATACTTATAAACTAAAGCATATATTTAATACAAATAATGAAACATAATGGGAAACAAAATCCTACAGTTCAGATGAAGGACTTTTAGAAAACTCTAATTTCTCCCCATGTTCAGGTGTTTTCAAAAAATCAGGAGTTCTTAAAAACTGAGGCATTTCAGGAGTGCTTGTTAATTTTTCAGGGCTTCCTTCAGTTTTGTCATGATTATCCTCCACTGATTTTCCCAGGTATTCTGTGTGGCCACCCTGTCAATTCACAATGCATAGAAAACTATCAGATAAATTTTATAGCATAAATGAAATTACATGAAAATATTTTGAGTCCTTATGAATAAATAAGTTATAGTAATTCACAATGAAGACAAAGGAACCCCCAAACCAATTCAACTAGCAAACATTTGATCTCATCAACACCATATGGTAGACAGAGGTAAGACTACTAATGTAAATGTAAATGTAAATGTAAACTCATTAGTGAGGCTGAGACAAGCAGAACAGTGAACAAACCCCCCAAACTATTCCATATAGATCTAGAAATTGCACTAAGCTAATCTGGATGGACAAAGTCACAGTGAATCATTTTTCCAGTCTAGGTCATAGATGTCTAGGGAGATAGAGAGGTCTATGGATATTGGGGATAGGAACTGGCCAGGAGCCCCATGGAACACTGCAGAGCATAGGGAGAAACCCCAAGGCAAGAGGAGGTCTAAGCCCTCTACTGGGACATCATGATAGAAGACAGGTGGCAGCTTTGTTATCCACTGCCTAGTTCCAGGTTGAAGATTTTAGAGCAGACCGAATGATGAGAGGACTTACATTCATAGGTGGCATTCCTGGGTAGAGAGGCCCTGAACTATGTATGAAGAAATAGATAAAACTTCAGAGAAATAACTCCAGGGCAGCAATCCCAGACCCAAGGGGATTTGCAGTACTTACATTGCTATCACTCTGAACCAGCAGATGCACTCTAGCACCCAGGGAGAGGGGACTTCAATGGGACCAGCTGCCACCTGACAGCTTTTTCCATATAATTCTGCTCTTAAGAACAAAAGCTCCTGAAGTTCATAGCAACCTAGGCAGCTACCTCAGTAGTTTGAGAATAATTTCCAGATCATATATGGATGATCAACACTATAATTATTCCACATATATAATCAGGAGCTGATGATTTAAACTAAATATTCAAAATTGAATTATGCTATTTTTTCTCAAACTTAATTTGATAGTTTATATGTTTAAAGTTTTTTAATAGATTTGAAGAAATCTGAATGAAATAATTAAGTTACTTACTTGTAGGGTATCTGTGGAATCTTTTAATTTTTTTTCTGTTTCCTTTATGCCACCCTCAGAATCTGTGTTTGTTAAACAAGAACATACAACTATTGTTTGCATAATATAGCAACTTCTTAAAAAGAAGAGTTTGTCAGGAAATGAAAGTTAAAGGTTCTACTCTCTAAGATTTATAGAATTCTTTTTTCTTTCCAATCTAAGTTACTTGTATGCCTTGCAAGATGTAAGACATTCTGCCATCTTTCTAGTCTGTGTAAGAATTAAAACTCATGCAACTGCCATCCTTTAACTGCTCCAGAGGCTTCTACTCTTTGCTTCCAACCTATTTCTACCTAGTCTCATTCTGCCACTGAATGAAGATTACATAAGGGTAGAACAAAATGTATATAAGAGAAAGATTTTTGTCCTCTCTGTATGCAGCATAAGTGACACCATTTCACTGCTGTATGACAAATTAATCTTCTGCACACTGTTGGAAGGAGAGATAAACTAATAATAGTGTGGCAAATTATTTAACTGAATTTAATAACAATAATAAAACACTTATTAAATCATCAGTATAAATCTTGCTATCTGGATTTTTCTAATGTTTTTACAATACAAAGAATGTGGCATTTTTAATGACACCAATATCAAGACCTATTTAACCTTCAAATAAGACGATGTTAGGCAATTGAAAAAACTGACGCTATTATCTTTTATATTATTGAACTAATTTTAATAACTATGGAAGCTCAATCAAATAGAGGGACCAAAAGCTAAATATATCTGCCTATGCTCAAAAATCAAAGAGAAATTCAGCTATGATAGAAAAAGAAATCAATGAGCAATGAGCAAGGAAGAATGTCATACAAATAGAAAAAATTGTCATATAAGCAAATAGCATTTCTTTGACGTTTCCTGTCAAATGTACCACAACATATTTATTTACTTTTAAAAGTCAATATTAGTTGTAGAGAATAATTTGTCCTCATTAATACATAGGAAAAAATATGAACAGCAGATACCTGTACTTCCTTTGTCAAACATTAGCTTATAGTCTGATTGCTTCTGAAGAGTCAATAGTCTAAAATGTACAAATAAAAGTTTCTGTTAACTTATTGTTGATTTAAATAATCAAAGCATTTCTGATTTTAGAAAATTACCTTAATTGTAGCAAGTTTTGAGTACTTTTAAGAGATGAAACTTGAGAATATTTATTCATCATGGATTCATCAAATTCCTGCACAAAATGAATACAACATCTGAAGTGTCTATATGATTATTATTTAAAAATCTGAGGTTTTTTTAAAGGGGAGGTCGTGCTTTTCATATGGCATTGCCACTGGAATACCCTACATTTAGGCAAGGTCATCACAATTTAATTAGATGCTAAATACAAAATGCTGTGTAAGGTGCCAAATTTCATCATCTTTGTTCTAAAGGACATTACATACAATCTTACTCAAGGAGACAAGGCATTGTTATTTACAATAGCTCACATGTACCTAGAGCTAGTGATACATATTCTAATTGTCATGCCTAGTTTAGACTACAAAACAAACACACAAAAATGTACACTATTTTGGCATTTACACTCTCATTGTTTTTTAGGCAATGCTTAATTCTTACTCTCTTTATATATATATAAAAAAAAAAAAGATGAGATACCGGTGTTGGTGTTGCCTTTCTCTCTGGTCTGAAGTCAATCTTGGCAAGTGTTGAATAGCTCAATGAACTTTCTTCTTTTTTATCTAAGTAATACATAATTAAATTTAGATTATTTTCAAAAAAGATTTTCCTATACCATGTCTTATAACCCTGTGAATTAATAATTTAAGAAAAAAGAGGCTTGCATATGGCAGTGAATTAAAAGTGAAGATGTTATATAACCCTAAGTAATTATTCAACCTTTTACTCTCTAAATTTAACTAGGCATAGGGTCCAGACCTATTTTTTCATTTCATTGTAATTTCATTGCTATAGGGAATTCTCAGATGAGGAAATGCCCTCTACCAATGCAAGTCAGCATCTTCTCTACAACTCAGAGTCTTAGGATAGGGTCTTAACTTGAGGTCAGTGAATTTGTAGCAGTTTAAAAAATATTTTTATAAATATATGTCAGTATAAATGGTTTTCTTTGTAATCCTTTGTATTTTATTTTACACATCTAAAAACTTTATTTTGAGAAAAATTCCATATCCCACACTGGAGTGCCAAAAGGTCTGTGAAACATAAAAGGTTAAGAAGCCCTGTCTTAGAGAGGTTAAGGGACCTATCTAGAGTCACAAAACCTGTATGAGGCAGAAGCAAGTCATAATCTGAGGACTTTCTTTTCAAGTCAGTTTACTATACATGATGCCATGCTATCTCTATAACACTTATCTTTATTTATGAATGATAATTAACATGATTACAGTTCCTGATGAAATACAAATAGGCTGGCAAAAATTCAATTTTCAAGGTAAGCAATGTAAGAGATTGTGAGGAAAATCAATATCCCTATTCACAGATGCCAGTGATGCTATGGATGAATTGATCTTCAGACACATTAAAAGGAGCCAGCCTAAGAAGTATTAAGGACCAAGTCCTTAGCAGTCTGGACACTGCACTTCTGCTTTCCAATTTAATTCAATTCAATAACCACTTAATATGAGCCTATTATACTCAAGGCATTGTGATGTATACTGAAAATACAAAGACAAAAATATAGTTCCTGCCCCTGAAAAGCTTACATTCTGATATAATTTACATAGAAGTTTATAATTTGTTCACAGGACTCCAAAAGAAAAAAAAAATACTTCTAGTAGATAAAATGATTTCCCCTTTCCTGGCACTTATACAAGCAGAGCACAATTCCTGGTATGTGACTGTACTAGTCTCTCTCAAAAAAAAACATACAGGCAGGGGCAGCTGGGTAGCTCAGTGGATTGAGAGTCAGGCCTAGAGACAGGAGGTCCCATATTCAAAGCTGGCCTCAGACGCTTCCCAGCTGTGTGACTCTGGGCAAGTCACTTGACCCCCATTGCCTAGCCCTTACCACTCTTCTGCCTTGGAACCAATACATAGTATTGATTCCAAGATGGAATGTAAGGGTTTAAAAAAAATACAGGCACTTAAAACAAGAGGCTCATTTGCTTTTTACCTTCCCAACCTAGAGGACAAAAATGGGCTCAATATACTATTTAAAAGATATCTCACACTGAAATCTATCAAAAGGGTTCCTTATTTATTTCTTTATATTAAATATTCTGACTTTTAAATTATATAATGCTTTATTCTGTGAGAAGCAGTATGGTATGGTGGACAGAGAGTCAGTCTTTGATAAAAGAAAGGAAGAAACATAATTGAATTAGTCAAACTTTACCTGTTCCTCTTGGTTCTGGGAAATGTCTTTCATTCCCTACAGGTTTAACTAATTTCTGAGAATTATAAGGAAGAAATAGTTTACTATTTTGAAGATCCTCATTTAATTCACAAATACGTCCATGTTCTTCAAAAATTCTAAAAGAAAAAATTCAGTTAAAATGTTAAAAATTACTCAGTATAAAAGGATTTAGAATAGAATCTTAGAGAAAAAGCACTGGCTATGGCATCAGAGAACCTGGGTTCAAATCACAGATTTCCTCCACTGTGGGCCTCAATTTTCTCATCTGTAAAATAAGGTAGCTAGATGAAAAAATATTTTTCCAGTTCTACATCCTATGACTATGACCATATGGTCTGATCCTTTCGTTTTACATATACAGATAAATGAAGTAGAAGAACAATTAAGTAGCTTGCCCACAGTCACACAGTCAATGGAAAAACTAGGACTACATTCCAAGACTTCTTACTGGCTTCTGTGCCATTTCCATAACATTATAATTTCCTTATTTCTTTGTAATTCAATTCAATAGACATTTATTAAGCACCTACTCTATGTCAGACACTGTGCCAAGCACTGTGGATAAAAAAAGAAACAGTTACTACCCTCAAGGAACTTACAATCTAATGTGGGAGACAATATGCAAACAAATACATACACAGCAAGCTATATACAGAATAAATAGGAAATAATTAACAGAGGGAAAGCACTGGAACAGAGGGATTCAGAAAGGCTTCCTGTAGAAGGTGAGATTTTAATTGAGATTTAAAGAAAGCCAGGAAGTAATTAATCAGAGAAAATAGGGAACAGCACAATAGGCTTTCAAATGAATTTATTTTTAAAGCCTACAATTTATACACACACACACACACACACACACACACACACACACACACACACACACACACACAAAACAAAAAACCCTGTGTGCCAGAGTTTCAAGGAAGTTAAAAGTTAAAAGGAAAGAATTTTAGAAATAGCACAATGAAGGAAATTACTATTAAACTACTAGGGATGAAGATAGCAAATGGACTTATAATTTCATTAGTACTACCAGATGGGGAAAATCCCTCTATTAATATAGATTGGTATTTTTCTCTCCAACTTGGTCTTAGAGAGTTGGGGGTGGGCAAAAAGAAGAAAAGTGATTTGCCCAGGGTAACATAGCCACTTTGTGTCAAAGATTAAGAGTTACACATACTAGTCCACTAGTCTTCCTGATATTGAAGCCAGTTTTCTATTAGGCCATGCCTTGCCTATTAAAATTATTATTGAACAATAGAAATTTTTAAGGATCAAGATGAAATGATCACCTTCATTTTTTTTAAACTGAGAAACAAGATATCTGTCAATCAAAAAATCTGTGAATAAAAATAACATTGCCAGAGCAAGTCTACTAATTATAAAGCATTTATGCATGCCTGAAAAGTCATTTGTAAATTGATATTCTCTATATTATTAGCTATTTCCAACATTAAAATTCTTTATGAAATTGAAGAGGGAAAGTGATGAGTCCTGGTGTAAGGAAGTAGCAAAGATTTGAACTTGTAAAAGCAGTACTGAAACAGCAAGGAAGGTCATGAGAGAGGAACCCAAGGATGTGGAAGGAGGGGATGCATTAGAGGAGAATTTGGAGGTTCTCCAGAAACTTGAGCAGTAATATTTGTGCTGTCTCTGGCAAAACTATTTCTTTTTTTAGTTTCCTGGAACCCCTCTACCTCCAGCATCTCTTCTGTCTTCCATTCAATTCCAGAAAAACAAAAACATATCATAGCTATCACTTTTTGTTACTCTTTCACTCAACTGGCTACTGTCAAGAGAGGAAAAACCAGTTGTTTTGTTGAAGTGTCAAAGAAAAGTAGATACACTACTTTCTTTCACCAGGGTTCTTCTTGCAGGACCCTTACTTTCAGTAAGTATTTGATAAATTTATATTTGATAAAATGTATGTATGAATGTATACAGAATTGGAATTGAAAGCTTTTGACATAAAAAAACATCAGGGGAGTAATAGTGGGGAAGAACTCATTATGGCAGATGAGATAGAGGTAGATAAACTTATCACTATGTCTCTGCTGCTATACTATTTCTGTGTCTCCACACAATCCTTACTTCCCCCTAATCTCTTAACCTATGAAACACTGGTCAATTTAATTTGTAACATGCATAAGTTAGTTTCTTAATTATGAAAATTGCTTTTCAATCAAATGAAATATAATCTTTGTGGTATAAAATACAAGAACCCATAGAAAAATAGACCCAATGACTATAACAATGTAAATGAAAAGATAAAAGTCAAATTCTGAGTAATTTAAAAATTTAAGCAAATCCCTGAGAACAGAAAAAGAAACATACACACCTTCCCTCCATCAGAGAAGTGAGGTACTACCATTAAAAAGCTATGAAACTCTAAGTGAGTATATTTGTATATAAAAAGGAATAAGGTAGAACAATTGATAAAGACAATGAATCTCCCCCCCCCTCCATAAATCTCTTTTGCCACCCATTCATTTATAAGGAAGATTAGGAAAGACATACAGTTTAAAAACTGGAACCCTAAGTCACAAAATTGTTTGGTGACTACTGGGTATATGGCCATTTCCTGATTTATGGTCCAAATTGTAGAGCTACACATTTTAAAAAATGTATTGGTTACCATAAGTTAGGGAGAAATCTCTCATGAAGGGGACCTGGTCCTATACCAAGAAATCAAAAGTAATAACTATGAGAGCATCTGTTTGTTGGAATAACTCTTTGTTCTATAAGAACTCTTGCTCTTTGTTACACAGGAAAACTGTCTCCTTTTGAACTTTCTGGGTGTCCACCCCGCTGACTGATGTTAGATATATTTTTGAGAAATTGTTTATAAGATGTATTTACTTAGCTATTTCAGTATATGCTTTTCCTTTGACTTAAGTACGTCCTTTCAGGAGACCTGCAGAATACTTTGAGCCAGGAATAAGTGTCCTCTAAGGACATCTCTGTGAAGTAACTGATACAGAAAAGTCACAGACACACCGAGAAAAAGCAACTGCCTGAATACAGAGGTTGAGGGGACATGACAGAGGAGAGACTCTAAATGAACACTCTAATGCAAATACTATCAACAAAGCAATGGGTTCAAATCAAGAAAACATCTAATGCCCAGTGGACTTACGCGTCGGCTATGGGGGGTGGGGGGGGGGAGGAAAAGAAAATGATCTATGTCTTTAACGAATAATGCTTGGAAATGATCAAATAAAATATATTTAAAAAAAAAAGAAAAGTCACAGATGAGGAAAATCCTTCCATCACTGAAGATAAGCACCTTCACTGCAAGAGCAGTATGTGACACGGGGAACTTAAACTCCCTTTAAGTTCATTTTATGTCTCCCTACAAGGCTGCACTGACTTTACAAAAGAGCATTATATAATTTAACAGTCAGAATATTTTGTTCACATAAAATAAAATTAAACATTTTACCTCTCTTTAAATTCTTTTGTTTTTTCTATTTTGTCACTTTTATCTTCTAGGACTTTTGAAAGGTTCTTAGTTTCAGAAATTCTGGCAGCCTGCTGAAAATTAAAAAACACTACAGAATCAAAATAATTATTTCTGGGAAGATGCTGAATCTATATCAAATTTGTGGTAATTTACAATAATGGTTAAAATCCTGCACATAATGACATTACTATTCTATGTTCTTCCTTCCAATCTATAGAAGTTGCCAAAACTGAATTTAAATTAGGAAGCTGAAAAAGTTTCCTAATTTTGCTCTTTACAATTCCACTGGCAAATTCAGCTTTTGAAAAACTTCTGAACTAGCTTTCCTATTAACAGGAGGTTAGAGGCAAAAGGTTATTGGTTTCTCCCATTTGTTTAAAAGAAAATGGCAGGCAAGTGGTAAACACCTATAAATTTTGTTATTGTGGAAGCTGAGACTAAAGGAGTTCTTGAACCAGGGGTTAAAAAATGATATTGCTTCTGATTTCAATAAAGTGATTTATTCTAAACTCTAATCTCTATTAAACCCTTTATAAAGCATTTCTCCATTTTAGCTTACTTTAAAATGGAACCCTTAAAAATAGAGATTATACTTTATATACCAATTTACTTAAATATATTAGTAGATATTAATCATATACATTAAAACATGTACCTGATTTAAATAATTAATTTTTCTTTCTATTTCATCTGCTTCTTTCTTCAGTGTAGATGATTTGCAAATCAAAGTTGAAGCATATTTAAGAATATCTTCAGTTTTAGATCTCAAATGAACACTTTTATGTTAAGAAATCATTACTATGGCAGTACATTTAACTCTATAATTTATATAACATATCTTATTTTGCATAAGATTATTTGTGAAAATCTAACATTTTACAGCTATAAAACATTTACAGCTATAAAGCCATTAATTTAATCCTTTACTATATTATACTCTTAAATTGGGAAAAAATCTTTATAACAAAAACCTCTGACAAAGGTCTAATTTCTCAAATTTATAAAGAGCTAAATCAATTGTACAAAAAAGCAAGCCATTCCCCAACTGATAAATGGGCAAGGGACATGAATAGGCAGTTTTCAGATAAAGAAATCAAAACTATCAATAAGCACATGAAAAGGTGTTCTAAATCTCTCATAATTAGAGAAATGCAAATCAAAACAACTTTGAGGTACTACCTCACACCTAGCAGATTGGCTAACATGACAGCAAAGGAAAGTAATAAATGTTGGAGGGGGATGTGGCAAAACTGGGACATTAATACATTGCTGCTGTATTTGTGAATTGATTCAACCATTCTGGAAGGCAATCTGGAATTATGCCCAAAGGGCTTTAAAAGACTGCCTGTCCTTTGATACAGCCATACCACTGCTGGGTTTGTACCCTAAAAGGATAATAGGGAAATAAGGGTACAAAAATATTCATAGCCACACTCTTTGTGGTGGCAAAAAACTGGAAAATGAGGGGGTATCCATCAATTGGGGAATGGCTAAACAAATTGTGGTATCTGATGGTGATGAAATACTATTGTGCTGAAAGGGATAATAAAGTTGAGGAATTCCATGAGGACTGGAATAACTTCCAGGAATTGATGCAAAGCAAAAGGAGGAGAACCAAGAGAACACTGTACACAGAGACTGATACACTGTGGCACAACTGAACGTAATTGACTTCTCTACTGGCATCAATGGCAAACCCAGGACAATTCTGAGGGACTTTTGAGAAATAATACTATCCACATGCAAAGAAAAAACTGTGGGAGTAGAAACACAGAAGAAAAAAAAACACATGATTGATCACGTGGTTCAATGGGGATGTTGACTTCAAATGATCACTCTATTTCAAATATTAATAATATGGAAATAGGTTCTGAACATACATATAAAACCCAGTAGAATTTTTTGTTGGCTTGGGGGTGGGGGGGAGAGATGAGGGAGGGAAAGAACATGAATCATGTAGCCATGGAAAAATATTCTAAATTAAGTAAATTTTTAAAAAAAGAATAATGCCAATATTAAAAAATATACCATACTCTTATAAATAATTTTATTCTCATATATAGAGTTTCAGCTCATAACTGTATTATTAATTTCACTCATTTAAGAAACTGAATTTAGCTGATGGCCATGTAGAATGTCTACTAATAGCTAAGTAATTCTCTACTTGAAAATAGGCTTAAGTCCAGTTCAAGCAAAAAATCAGAAAAGAGCATATAAAAAGAATTTAATCTTATGAAAGATCCTGTAATGTGTACTATTGTGTCATATAGAGGAGGAGAATGGTAAATTATAAAGTTAGACTAGGAGTAAAATATTTACAGATGAACAAAAGAAATACAAAAATAAATAGCTTGAATTTATTCCTACCTTATAAATCAAGTATATAATCAATTTGATACATCCTATTTACATATCTAGTTGACAGAAGTACTCAGAACAGAAAAGAAACAACTTGTTACCAATATGTGAGTCATTTCTGAATTGTTTTTGTAACTAATATAAAAAATATTACAAAATTAGAAGAACAAAAGCTATGAGAAGCAGTTAAAAATAACTTCAATCTGACCTATTTGAACAAGATACTGAAGCTTTAAATTAGGGAAATAGATAAAAGGACCAACATTAATGCAGACTAACACTATCTCCCAAAGAAGCTTAATTACTATGAAGTAGTTCCTACAGTGAGCACAAAACAGCCAAAAAGTTGTTTGTTCAACCAGAAAAATGCATAATCACTTTGCTAAATAGCTGAGGGAAATACATTTGTATTAGAATACAAATTTATTTTTAATATCTCATGCATGGTAGTGAAGGATTATAAATGGTATTATTTCATAAACTCAGCAATTGAAGCAACAGAAGGAAGAATGACTTTGCAGCAGAATGGCCTAAACCTTGGCTTTGGACACTATGCTGCAATTCTGAGGGTGATTAGTGATCAATTCTCAAGATATCTGAAAGATAAAATTATATTGAATGACTGGAAAACTCATAAATATTATTATTATCAGAAAAAAAGCTATCAAGATATCTATGACAGCTAGTCCACAAACACAACTTATCATCTCATAAAATCTTTGTGAGAATAAATATTAAGAGCATCATTGACAAAAAAAAAACCATCAGAAGGAAACAGCCAGTCTTTTTCATATTAGAAGACTACATTTTACAGTCATTCAACTAATTGAAAAGTACAGAAGATCTCACTAATGGATAAGATGCAATTTTTCATAGAGAAAAATGCCACCTTAAAGGCTCTCCTACATCAAGTTATCTCCCATGCATATGTTAAGATCAAATAAGATACCTTGATTTTTGTAACATCAGAGATCATTTTATTTGATGATTCTCTGATTATTACTATCAAGACATAAAACATGAAGAAGAATGATCAAAGGTGTTCACCATTGTCAAAGAGGTTGCACAGTGTCCTAATCAAGAAGAATTTCTATAGATGGTAAAGTCCTAGAGATGTTCTTATTTGTGTCTGATTTTGTACTAATTGCATTAAATCCTGGAATCCAACAGAACCTTCTAAAAGAGATCTAAAACTATTCAAAAGAGTTCAATGTAACAAAGTAAAACAGAGTGGATAAAGAATGCCTATGATTTGCAGTTGCATAGACAGCCCATTGAGTTGATCCTTTGGCACATATATCTTGGACCACTATCAATGGATAATAAACTGGGTTCTTAATTGAAAAGAGGAAGATAGGAAGCTGTAATGCATTTGGAAAATTGGGTAATGTTTTCAATGGTCCTATGATTTTCCCTGAAACAAAGACTAATCTGTAAATGCAGTGTTTTTTAGGGGATGCTGTGAATCCTGCATCTTTGAAAAACAACTAATTATGTGACCAAAAGTATTATAAAAGACATCATCAAAGAGTTTTTAGGTGGTAACATAGTAAGAGATGAAGCCCTACATCATAAAGCATAGGGGAAGAATCCTAAGTATAATTTGTGAGAAGACACATAAAAGATTTGAACAAGATGAGGTGAGAACATATTTTGATCTGCTTTAAGGAGAGTATCCAAGTCAACGAGACCATAAATATGTTTAAGTTTGTTATTATTTACAACCATATTACTTTGGAAGAATTTTGCTTTTCTAAGAGGATTTCTGTAGCATATACTAAATGCATCCACAGGAAACAAATCATGGCCTGCATGAATGTCTATATATTCAAGCTAATTTAACTTTTGCTCCTACCTTAGAAGCCATGATTCAAACCATCTAGGTGGTTTTCTTCTCCTTAGTCACTTTTTTTCTGGTCTTCTGTCTCCTTTTTACTATTGTACCTAAACCTTCTTCTTCATCCTGCCCTTCCTCAACCCTTCACCTACCCAATCCTAATCCAATCTAATCTTATCTGCCACTCTCATTCCATTCCCTAATGCTTGCTTTTATTATTTCACCTTTCTTCCCATACTGTTATATTCCTACATCCATAATATATCTTTGCTCCCCACTTCTCACTACAAGAAGCCTCTATCATCTTCCCCGATGAAGTAAAAGAATGAATAGATAGCAGAGATTATAAAGCAAGTAGACAGTGGGGAACTAAGCCAACAAGGGTAGAAGACAGAGTAGGGCAACTCTAGAGGTCAGCAGGTGAAAAGGAAAAGCAACAGAAGAGCTGGGGAAAACTGGCAAGATTTGGAAGAGGTGGGTAACAAGCGAAAGTACAAAAGACTGGACAATGGAGTGGGTAATAATGGAGTATTTTAAGGAAAGCAGAAAGAGATTCAAAGGAATATGTCCTTCTAGTGGGAGGAGATCAAGCAAATGTTTATTAATTTAGGAAGGGAATAAAAGTTCACTGTCAGGGATGACCACACTCTTGCTAATCAGGCAAATGTTAGGCCAATCAGGAAGCACATAATAAAGTGAGAGTGAGAGACAGTTTCTACTACTCTAGAAAGCAATTATCAATCAATATAGCTGAAAGTTTTCCCTCAATATGACTTAACATATAAGAAACAGAGTCATTGGAAACATTCTAGAATATATAATTCTTTCTTGAGTTGGCTTCTCCTGATTATACTATACATTCACACATATATTTATCTATGTATCTATAACTTATAGGAATGGGATTATAGAAAGCTAAATTTTGGTAGGATTAAGTTTAAGAATATTGGATCCTGTCTCCAGAGTTACTAGCAGGAGCTCAGTCCAAGAATTCTGGAAAGGATCTTGGAATGTATAAGGAGCTGGAGGAAGGTAGTTGAGTAAGCAACTGCGACTTCCTGTCCTGAGCTGGGAGAGGAAGGCTGCTGCACTCTTCTGAGTGTTTCCTACCTCAACCTTTTTTGGAAGAAGGGAAACCTTTAAATTGCATTTGGAGGTTTCTTTTTCTTTGGAGAGAAAATCTTAACTAAGATATATCTATACCTGCTATTTTACCAACACTGCCTGAGAGAAAGTTTACTTGAAGATCCTGTTTGTGGGGCTCTGAGGTTTCCATCTCAGACCCATACTCAGCTCTGAGTGAACTCGGCCATCTTGGGTTCATTCTTAATAAATTTGGAGACAACTCCTGAGATAACTAACTAAACCAGCAACAGAGGACTGTAGTAGGGTAGATTAGAAAGGTTTTTGGGGGAAAATTAACTAGAGTCAGGGAGAAATAGTGTAGCCAGAAGAACTGAAGGCTCCATTGTGAGATGGACGTATATTAAAGGGTGGATTATTAAGACTTAGAGTTAGGGCATCCTTGTGTTTTAATCCTCATATTTTACCCTTGATTTATCAATAAACGTAGATACATTTTTATACAAATCTCCTAGGCTTGTGTGCACTGGCCTACTGAAGGAAGGTTCACTTTGCCTTCCCTTCACAATAGGGAACTGAGATACTTACAGTCAATTAAGTATCTAATCCAGTGTCCTATGGTAGATATCACCATCTATCCACATTATTTTTTCAGTTGGCAAGCTTAATAGGACTTTTGGACCTATAATCTCCATTTTTGAGCAGTTTAGAATTC
The DNA here is from genome assembly GCF_027887165.1 of Monodelphis domestica. Lineage (NCBI taxonomy): Eukaryota > Metazoa > Chordata > Mammalia > Didelphimorphia > Didelphidae > Monodelphis > Monodelphis domestica. The sequence goes on from NC_077227.1 coordinate 269,668,518, forward strand.
TCATTCACAGCAGGGGGTCCAGGCAGCCATAGAACTCCAGCACTGACAGGCTGTAATTCCTGTGGGAGAAACAGCAGGGGGCTCCAAAACCCTTCTCCCAGTCAGTTACAACTTCCTAATCAAGGAAGCTTTTTGAAATGTACTGATTGTTTCATTGTAGCAATGTGGAATTACATTGTCCAACTAATGTATTTCCCTACCAATTTTTACATAACCTTACCTATGATACAAGATTGGATAGGTTATGAATGTTTGAAGCCTGTACTAAAAATGACTGTACAACAACTTATATATGTCCCTGTACTGGCTTGGTTATACACAATGGTTAAAGCAATACTGGTTGTAGTTAAGAGATGCAATAGGTTTACAGGAATGGATATAAAAAATCAACTACATTACCTGGCAATGAAATTAGAAAATGTGGAGGCACAATGCAGAGAGCTAGCTAATGCAAAAGGATCAGTGCAGGGTGCAGAGAAATCTGATGCACCTACAAAGCTAGAGTTGGAAAATGAGGCATTCAAATCAAACCCTGCTACCGTGTTTTCCTTAAGAGAAATTCCTATGGTGTCTCTGGAGGATTCATAAGAATTTCACTCAGGCAGAGTTGGATGACAATAAAAAGAGATTTCCTAAGTATGAAGAAGAACCAATGCAGGCTGTCCGAGACATTAAGAGGATCATCAAAATTTCTGATCCTTCCTGGAAGAATTGTGAAGTGTTACTAGATAAAGTTCTTATAAAAAGGGAGAAACAAAGGATTATAGGGCAAACTAATAATAATCCAGAATTGGCCAACTGGCTGACCAAGGAGCCAAATTGGGAATATTCATCAATTTCAGCACATAGAGAATTGGGAAGAGCAAGAGAAGCACTCCTAGAAACTATGAAGGCCAATTCCAAGTGCCCACTTATTCTAAATTCTAAGACAAGAGGAGGGGGAGACTCCAGCTAGTTTTCTAGACAGGATAATTGATTGCAGTGAGAAATGGCTTCCATATGATTTGCTATCAGAAGAACATGTTAAACACATATGTCACCAATTCATGAAGAATGCCTCTCCTATAGTAAAAAAACTTTTCAGAAATAGCTGCCCAGACTGGTTTAAAATGGGACTTGAAAAACTGAAGAAAGTAGCTACTTATGTTCAGCAGGGCAAATGTGATAGATAGGCTGAGGGAAAAAAACAGAGGTCATTGACAATTTGCAAAACGAAATCAGAGACCTTAAGCAAAAACTGACAGACAATAACATGCAACAAGTAAAGGCAATGGCTGCAATGAGATCTTACAAATCTCAAAGAAATAACTTTAGCCACAGGAAATTTAGATCAACATGATGAGAGAATGTAGATTCAGGGAATAGTTCTCTTCCCAAGGATTTAGGGGAAACCAAGGCACCCCATTCAACAATTATAATGGGTTTAGGCAGAACAACTATGCCTACTAAAATAACAGATTCCAGAATGGTTACAACATGTACCAAAACCAAAATTACAACTGCAAAGCAGGGTGCTGTCATAGTTCTCAGCAAGTCCCAGATTTAAGCTCAATGTACAAATATATACTTATATACACATTAAATATACATATGTATATTATCTGAGAGCTTTAAAATAATTAACTTGAAAAATTCTACCTATTAATTTTTAATGAAATGATAATTACTTGTGGTTCTTAGTGAAACATTAAAAATTAAAATTCAGAAATCACATATTTTAAAAATTGTAAATAAAAGTGTGGATACATTTGTAACGCCCAGTCAGGAAGTGATTTAAAGGGAGCTGGCACTGAAAAACAAAGTTATATTTTATATTAACTCATGGTATTTTTTGCAAGGACAATGTATTAATAATAAAACTTTTCTGTACCTATAAGTTCCATAAGAATAGTTTCCTTAATTTTACATTGCTCAGAACATGTTATTATTCGGCTTTTTATTTCTTCTACTTCTGTTTTATTCTTATAATACTCTTGAGCAAAAGAAGATTCTGAGTAATGTAGCTGGTATTGTTTCAAGGTATCATTACACTGTCTCATATAATCATGATACATTTTTCTGTTAAAACAAAAAGGGGAAATTGATAATCATATGGCAGACATATGAATAAACTCATAAATAATTGTATTGCCTTTAAATGTAATGAGATAAAATACTATAGATGCAAAAACAATAAGAACATTATTCAATTAAGGCAAATACATTCTAATTATGTTCATAAATAATCATAACACTAGATAATTATTCCATATTACTTTGGAAGTATTACTGAATGATTCATAAATTTATACTTATAAAATATCAGCAAGATGTACTCTCATAATACACATACTAACAATTCCTTCTCCATTATTAATACTATCAAACCCCAGTTCTAAAGATTTGTCATTCTCTCTCCCTCAAATGATGAGCTAAATATTCTCATCTACTCAGAGGTGGTCCAGAACTTATATCATATTTTCCAATCCATCGCAAAAAGCATATTTTAGATAACAAAAGGAGACATATATAATCTGCATGAGAAAGAAAAGGGGACTCCCAATAAAAATGAAATATTATCTCCAAAGTCTTAGTGCAATTTTAAGCTACTAATTGTGTCCCAAAAGTCTAAAACTTTGGGTACAATGTGTATAGTCAGAAAGTTAACAAACATTTACAAAACACTTACTATGTGCCAATAAGCACCAGAGAGACAAAGGAAGGTCTAAAGTAAAGCCCTTGCCCTCAAGAAGTGTGCATGAAGGAATCTGAAAGAGAAAAGCAATAGAAGCTGCAGGGAACAAGGCGAGCTTTCTTTTGAAGTAGGTCTTGAGAGAGTTAAGGGAAATGAAGAGGCCCAAGAGAGGAGGCTGAGCATTCTAGACATGCAAGATGGCTAGAAAATGCATGTCATGTTCAAGGCCACTGTATCTAGATTGTGGAGTATGTAGAAGAGAAAAAGAATAAAAACTCTGAAAAGGTAGAAAAGACACAGGATATTTAGGACTTTAAATAACAGAAGACTTTTTCTTTGATCCCAAAAGCAATAGGGAGCCAATGGAGCTCAGGGACAACATAGTCAGATTTCCCTCCACTTTAGAAAAATCTCCTTGGTAGACGAATGACAGTGGGAAAGACTTCAACCTTGGAGATCAACTATAAAGCAACTACAGTAGTCCAGAAGAGAGGGGATGAGTTGTGGCTCTAAGAGCATACAAAAGGGTGTATACATGAAAGATGATATAAAGGTAGAAATGTTAGGATTTGGCAATGGATTGTACATGTAGGGTGAATGAGAGTCTAAGTCAATGATGACACCAATGCTATAAACATAAGAGACTTGAAAGAAACTCAGATTTTAAAAAGATAGGCACAGAAGATGAAAATATGGTCAAAAATGAGAAAGATTAATTACAAAAAAAAAAGGCAGGTCTTGTAAGTTTTTAAGATGTTGTGCTCAAAAGCTTAGAGTAAATTGAGGCTGGTAATAAATACCAAAGATAACAAAAATTGGGGTATGTTTGGAGAAATAGAAATATTGAAGAAGGAATAGCAGCACCACCACCCTGGCATAAGATTATGACAATGGACAAGGAAAACAGACCTACTCTGTTGTTTTTTTTTTTTAATGGTTTTTGGACTGGTAACAGAGGGAAAATAAGTATATCCTACTCTGAGCCCTCATTGGAAATTCTGGGAATTATAGTTTCTCTTTTCTGGAAGGGATTGTGGAATCTATCAAAGACTGTAGGCTGAAATGCAGGGTTTATCTCAAAGAGGAACTTCTGAACTGTTATGTATAAGAGAGTATAAGAAGATAAAAGGTATCTCTAGGTGTGTGACCCTGAGCAAGTCACTTAACCCCAACTACCTAGCCCTTACCACTCTTCTGCCTTGGAATTCACTTAGTATAAATTCTAAGACAGAAGGCAAGGCTTAAAAAAAAAGAAGATACAGATGCACAGCTGGGCAGGTGGTTAAGAAAAGAAGCTAAGGATGGTTTCAAGTGTCCAGGCTGTCCAAAGGAGCTAGAATCTTCTTCCACAGAGAGCAGATGGAACATGATACATTCCCAATAGTGATCTTGCCCTTGCTAAAAAATCCAGGCCTCTTTTTCCTTTCTTTGTTTTTCCTTCCCATTCTGACCAAAAAGATAGATGTTTAAATCCAGAGTTTTCATGAATTTTAGTTGTTTAATTTGCTAATTTAAATAATATTTTAAGGCAATTTTCAATAAATAAGGAAAACATCAATCTTAATTGCTTTTGACTTCTGTATGTCATTAATTACAAATAGAACATAATGGAAGTGATAACTAGAGATTGCCTTGGTTTACAAAAGAATATAACTCAGAACAGAAGGGCTATACCTCTGTCCAGAAGTTAAGAAAAATCTCTGAATTGAGAGCTCTGAGCTTATTACTTTATTTGTAACCTGCATTAATCAGATACCCCAAAGAGCAAAGAAAAGAATCCATATTCAGTCTTGGTACTCATACTTCATCACTGCTCTCTTCCCTGCCAACTAGAACTCCAAAACCTCCATTTAATAAGGGAACTCCAGACAAACATCTTATTTTCTACCTGGCTTCATTTCTCCGTCATGCTTAGGTAATCTTATTGCCCCCATTCTGACCCACGAATTTTTCAGATTTCTTTTGTGTGTTGTCTTCCTCTTCTAGATTCTAAGTTCTTTGATGGTAGAGACTGTCTTTCTTTTTTGTATGTATTTGTATACTTGGGGATCAGCAATGTGCCTGGCGCATATTAGGCCCTTAGTGTTTATTTACAACCTACTGAACAAAATATATTTGGTCTTTTCATTCATACAAGTTATTCAAAATAAAATTGTTAGTTTTCCTCCTCTAATGTCTTAATATGAAACCTCCTATGGAGATGATGAGTTCTTCAAAGCTATTCCTGAAGAATTTGGGCTCTCAGAGGTCTTTCAAGCTAGAAAGTCTTTGAGTATAGGCTACCATCCAACAACCCAAATTTAGAAAAACCAAGTTAGCCACAGGGTAACTCTCAAAGGTCTTCTACTAAGTTATAAAGGGTTGTAGATTTCCAGTGAGTAGTCATATTAATAAAATTACAGGTTCTTGGAAGTACAAAAATATTATCCATTCATTTGAGTAATCCAAAAGACAATAAGTAATGATTAATTTTATATATTTTGTTTTAACTTTATATATACTAACATTTCTGCTGTGAACATTAAGAATGCTTCTAGTAGCAACAGAAAAGGCACTTTTAGGTAATATATATGTGTGTATGTGTGCATATATATATATAAATAAAAGCTTTTATTGGCATAATTATTTTCCTATCTGGGATTGTTAACTCAGTAGATTAGAACAGGAATGAATAATTGAATAATGGGAAAAATTATTAATGGCCTACTTATGGGGCTAAGCACTGTCCAAGGTCCTGGACATACAAATACAAAAGTGATATAATCCCCATCCCTGCTTTCAAAGAACGTAAGTTCTAATGAAAGGAGATATTATGGAGGGAAGTGGTAGAAAGGGAAAGGACTTTTGTCCCAGAGAATCCTAAGGATAGTGGATAAGACAGTCAGCTATCACACACTTTCCAGAAGAATGGTAGAGCTGAGTACTGATTTGATTATCGATCATTCCTCAAGCACTAGGTAGGAGGATTGGGGGGGAGCACTGTGACCAGGCAAAAGTCAAGATGCCCAAGGTAGTGTAAGGATGAGAGTCTAAGACCTGCTAGATATTATGGATTAGGTGAGTTTATACTCACAACAATCACTTAGCACAACTCAGAATGAAGTTCCAAAGCTTCCATCAGGGGAAGTGGGTAAGGTCTCCTGAGGCCTGGATAAGGGGATCTGTTCCAAATGAGGAAAAGTAAAAATAGTGACAGGGCAGAAAGCAAGATATCCAGAGTATGTGAAATATCACAATACTTGTGAAGATAAAAGTATATATGAGTTGCATAAATAGAAAAATTAGCAGATTAACTGTATAGGAATATTGAGTTAGAGAATGTGAATGACTTAGAGCAACAAACTAATCAAAAGAAAAGATAAAGGTTACACTAGTGAGATTTATATATATTAAGGCCAAGGAGCAAAGAAAAGGTATATAAAAATCAAAATATAAGTAAGATCTGTTCCTAAGGGCTGTTCAAGTTGCTTTAATAAGAATTTTCTAAGTCCATTACTGTCTTCATATTTGGCTCCTCAGAAGAAACAAAAAGTTTCTAATAGGGAACAGAAAAGAGTAGGCACTATCTGGGAAGAAAAGGAGTAGCACACTTTTAAACTGATTTATCTAGAGGTGATAATAGCAAGATCCAGGCCTCTGAAGTTGAATGAAGCAGTAGCCAGCCAGGCAATTCTGAACCAGGGAATTTTATCACTTAGATATAAATTGGAAAGTAATATGGGGGCAACAGTGAACACTAGGGAAACTCTGAAATTTCATGTAATGCTGATCATAGAGTGATAACATTTGAAAAATAATATATTTCATGTTATATGTTAATTACATAATAGGAAAGAAAGGAATGAACATACACCTTAGCCTTTTCAGCATACTGGCACAGGAATCATTGGACCAAAGGTTTATTTTGATGTCCCAAAGTGTCCCATAAGGACTAATAACTGTTCTCAGGCCATACCAAAGAACAAGTCCTTCAGTGCTAAGCCAGTGTACATGTGGCTCACTAGAAGGGGGTGGTAAGGCACATGCTCACCCCCTTCATCCTTGTTACACAATTAACATATAAAATATTCTCTTTTAGTTGTGTTTAAAGCATAGTTAATGTTCACTCCTAAAATAGTATTTTATATGTGAAGATTATAATATTCAACATCATCATCATTATTTTGTTTTATCATCTAGGAACCATATCCAACCTTTTTCTTCTTTTTAACAATACACAACTCATCAGCTAAGTAAAGAATCTATAAAAAGAAGAATCTATGTTGCAAAACAACAATTATCACTGTTCAAAGTTTTTTTTTGTAAAATAATTAATTCCACAAAATTAATTCCACAAATGGGTGGAAATAAAAAAATGTCATTTCTAGTCCTATAGAGTTTAAGTGTAAAGATCATTATCGAAGCATTCTTGCACATTGAGAGCTCTTAGTTCATAAACAAGAGCCATAACTGTGTATCTAAAAGGTTTGGCAACATGAAAGCTGAAGCACACTTCCACACAGAGTCCCAGAGAACAATCACAATTCCCAGACTAACTATGAAAAACACCCCTGGACCAAAGAGTCCACTTTATTTACTGACCTGTGAGTCAATTCATATATGTTAAGATCTGTGAATGAAAGGAGATGTACATGGTTTGAAAACTACATGCATGTGTTTGTTCCATGTTGATGCACTTATCTTCTGACAATGTACATGTGCTCTTATTCCACCTATTTTCATGTGTGCTTGGCTTTGCTCCAAGGACATGTGTACAAAAACCCTAAGGAGACCTTGGGTACAGAGATCCCAACAGTGATGCCAGCTGTCATTTTCCTCTCACACTTACACAGCTTTTGTAGCACACCCTTTGGAGATCATTGATCTATAGCCTTAGGATTCAGTTGCTAAACATCAGAAGCAATATAATTCACAAAGAAGTACTAATACACTTATTTTTTAAAATTCCTTGAACACAAAATTTTTCCATTTCAATTAGCATTCTTACAATGTCCCATTTCTTATTATTAACAATTATATTGTGTATCAATTTGAATTAGCACTGTACAATACTTGTCTTTTTCGGTAGTTTCCTGGTGATTCTGAAATTGTTCCTGCAAATAATCTTCATGTTTATGAAGGACATCATTTGTTGGCATCCAGCTGTGGAATAATTTTATATGCATTAAGAGCATATCAGATGATAACAAAGGTAAGTTTTAACAAATAAATGTATCCAATGAAAGACACCAGTTTTTTCTCCTTGGGATGACTTTTACAGACTTTCACTGAAGAAAAATAATTTATCATCCCCTTTTCATGCATCTATACACAGAAGTGGGGTTCTTAAAAATATTTTTTCTTATGCAAAATGATTTGAAATGTGGATGGAAAGAGGAAAATATGAACAGAGCTGCTTGCAGAAGGTATTGCTATGCTATTTCTGCTCCAGCATATCTTGGTTCCTTTTAACACTACAAAGCCAGTTTTTCTTGGGCACCACATAGCTGAGAGATTAACTCAACATTTCTTTTGGGGTAGCCACTTCAGAAAACTAGGAGAGGGAATAAAGAGATATTTTCTACCCTGATGAAACTTAGAAAAAGGCTTATTATTCAGTCTTCCTGAATTAAAAGAAGAAAACCAAACCCAATGCTACTTTCAGACAATCAAAGAATGAAATGCCTATCAATTTAAGCATAAATTTTTTTTCTTTTATATGGCTTTGTAATTATGGGGGGGGGACCCTACTAATGTGACAACCTCAAAATGGTTTTTATCATATAGCAGTTTCCATTTTAAGTATTAAATAGATTCTTTCCATTGCTTCTTCCAAATACTGTTTCACCTCATTGCTATATTGTAGTGCCCTGAAACTCTCATAAATCTTGCTTTATCTTATGCTGATATTCATATTTTCTTTCATTTCCCCAATATTCCTTATCTAAACCTTGCAAAATACTTCGCATTTATATTTTTCTAGTCTGGAATGTCTAACCTATAGCAATCCATAGTCATGATGAAACACTGAATGTTTTCAAAGAAATAACCATTTTCAAGCACAGAATATAATAAAGACTCTACAGTGATGTGTATATAATAGGCACTCAATATCTTGAAATAAAAATAGGTATTAGTAAACAGAAGCAAGTTAAAAAAAACCCTAGTATTGACAATTTGACATAATATCTGACATAATACATAGAAATATTTTAACCTAGAATAATTAACCATAGAAATTAAATGTTGAAGAAGTAAGTACTAATTTTAAATGGATTCTCTTCATTTATAAAGAAGATCCAGAAAATGCAGGGAGGTAGAAGTTATTTCTAACATGTTACTCAAAAATAATCTTGTATCCACTAAATTATTTCAAATTTTGGGTTAATGGGGTTTGGTTTAGTGGATTCTGAGTAACAAAATGTTTCTGCATATCTTTTTCATTGTAGAATACTTCCTTATGACCTTAAAACTTTGAGAAACATACTTTTAGCTATGACTCTCATTTAGAAATACTAAATTAAAGAACTTAATACCAAAGATAAAATTTTGTCTCTATAAAGTACTTACTTAATACAATCTTTCTTCATATATTTGTTATGTTTATGGTAATGATCAATTTCATCATCACTTGTGTTTATTTTGTCTCGTAGAGTAAAAATATTCCTCTTTTTTTCTTTTATATTTGTACAGAATACTGAAAAGAAATGTATTTTATTGAAATGTACTTATCACAGAGCCAAAATAAACTTATATGGTAACTGATCCCATACAAAAAGATCTTATTTAATGATATAAAATATAAGGCATTCAAAGATAATACACAATTTCTATTAATTCATTTTAAATTCAAAATGAATATTATATATACCATTAAAATATATAGTTACTATCCACAAAGTTCCCACTCATTCCAAATAGAATAATACAAGTGAAAATATTAAAGGCAAGCCAAAAATTCTTAATACTCTGCAATTTTAGACTTCCTAAAAAGTCAAGAACAAACTATACTATAAAGCAGTGGTCATCAAAACAATTTGGTACTGGCTAAGAGACAGAAAGGAGGATTAGTAGGAATAAACTTGGAGTAAGTGACCTCAGCAAGACAATCTATGATAAGCCCAAAGATCCCAGTTTTGGGGACCAAAACCCACTACTTGATAAAAACTGCTGGAAAAATTAGAAGACAGTATGGGAGAGATTAGGTTTGGATCAACATCTCACACCCTAAACCAAGATAAACTCAGAATGGGTGAATGACCTGAATATAAAGAAGGAAACTATAAGCAAATTAGGTGAACACAGAATAGTATACGTGTCAGATCTTTGGGAAAGGAAAGACTTTAAAACCAAGCAAGAGCTAGAAAAAAAATCACAAAATATAAAATCAATAATTTTGATTACATCAAATTGAAAAGGTTTTGTACAAACAAAACTAATGCATCCAGAATTAGAAGGGAAGCAACAAATTGGGAAACAATCTTCATTACAAAAGCCTCTGACAATACACAGAGACTGATACACTGTGGTACAATCGAATGTAATGGACTTCTCCATTAGTGGCAATTCAGTGACCCTGAACAACTAGGAGGAATCTATGAGAAAAACCACTATCCACATTCAGAGGAAACACTATAGGAGTAAAAACACCAATGAAAAACAACTGCTTGAATACATGGATCGAAGGGATATGGTTGGGGATGTAGACTAAATGAACATCCTAGTGCAAACATCAGCAACATGGAAATAGGTTCTGATCAAGGACACAAGTAATACCCAATGAAATTGCGTGTTGGCTGTGGGAAGGGTAGGTGGAGGGGAGGGAGGGAAATAATGTGATTATTGTAACCAAGGAATAATGTTCTAAATTGGCTAAATAAACTAATTCAAATGGGGGGGGGGGCAGAGTCAAGAACAACGGATTTTTTTCTTTTGTCAGTCTTAGATCAAAATTTTGGTTTTTTATTGATCTTTTTTTTTTTACTTTGCCTTCATTTATAAATACAGTATATCCCTACCCTCTCTTTTAAGCCATCAGTGTAACAAAAATTTGAATAGGAAAAAAAAGTATTTCAGAAAAATCAACCAAGACTGACAGTGAATGCAATATTCCATACTCATAATCTCCTCTCTACTTCCCAAAGAGGGGAGGATACTCCTTTTCTCAGCTCTTGTCCCAAACTAACCTTGGTAATTATAACATAACCTTCAGTTTATGCTTTTTGTTCCTTCTGGTTATATAATACATTAAGTATAACATTTTACTCAATTTGTTTATAGCTAATAAACATTACCTGTAAATAAAATATAATTTTATAGTTTAGAAAATTTACAAATTTTTTTCTTTGATCCTCATGATATGTGAGATAGATAGAATAAACAATATTCCCATTTTACAGAGAAAGAGGGGTTAAATTAACTTATCCAATGTCATAGAGCTAGGAACTGGCAGTCAAAACTAAAATCTAATCTTCTCAGTCCACATATAATACTCCTTCTGTTACATTACTGCCTAGCCTTCCCATTCATAAAATTATGTTTAGAACAATTTTACTGGAAATGTGGAATTTTTCAAGTCTAATAGTATTTTTTTTTAATTCTAATGACTGAAAAAGGAACACCATGGTGTAGAGGTTAGAAAACCAACCTTAGAATCAGGAAGACATGATCTTGTGTCTTGACTGACATATACATAGAAGTTATATGACCATGAGTAAATCAAGGGACTCTAGGGACTCTGTCCTCAAGGGACTCTAAAAGACTAAGGGGCAGAAAAGTTGCCAATTTACATTGATGGAGAGTGTTTCTATACTGAGAGTTCCCTGCAACCAACAAAATCATGGGTCTAGACAAAAAAAAAAGGAAAATCAATAAAAAAATGGCTTCATCTGAAATACAGCCATGTTTTTGCCTACTTCAGGATAGCACTAAATCTCTGAGTAATATTGACATAAGCATTATAATAATATGTACCACAAACTTAAGTATTAACACAAATAAAAAATATGTATGATATAAAACTACTTACAAGCAATCTGTTGCTCTGCAGCTTCTTTGGCATTTGAATCTTGCTCAGACTGGAAAACTAAAACAGACAATTTTTTGGTTTTGCTTCATTGGTAAAATGTTTTAAAGGATAAAACAAAAGGCTACCAATTTAACTTTCACCATGTAACTTACCCAGTTCTAGCAAAAATTTGTCCAAAGTGGTAAATAAGTCAGTCATTTTGGATACTTTAAGGGAATGAAAAGAGGGAAACATCCATTACTAACAATTATGAGATAATTTTCTGAAAAGTAATATAGAAAACATATATAGCCTTACACTCTGCTTTTTTAAAGTTACTTTCTCTTGTCCCTGAACAACAAACTTATTTCTAAAAGGGCAAGTTTTGAAAGCTGTTAACATGGGGCAGCTAGGTGGTTTAGTGGACTGAGAGCTAGGTCTAGAGATGGGAGGTCTTAGGTTCAAATCTGACCTCAGACATTTCCTAGCTGTGTGAACCTGAGCAAGTTATTTAACCCCCATTGCCTAGCCCTTACCTCTTGTATGCCTTAGAACCAGTACAGGGTATTGATTCTAAGACAGAAAGAAAGGGTTTAAAAAAAAATAGAGAGAGGTCTCATTGGTATAGAAAATGTTTCAGTAGTTCAATTGACAAGTATCTATGTGCCAAACAATGTACTAGGTGCTGAAAATACAAAGATAAAATGAAAAAGTCACTACCAGTGAGCCATCTTGCAAATCAGATGAAAAGTCACAAGGTCCTTAGAGAAGAGCAACAAAGCAAATAGGAATAACTCCGGTCATTCCCACTGATTAAAAAAATCTTCGTTTCTGAAGCTGAATCATTGGACAATGCCAAATTCCTTTTCCAGGTTTTCAGTAGCCCTAGTTGTAGCATCAGCAGTAGTGGCCAGGCTATATCTCCACAGGGTATTGCTTCCCAGGATGATGACTAAGGGCACTAGGCTAGAAAAATTGCTATTTCAAAGGCCAGTGGGTTCAGGGTCATGGGCTATAGCCATCGGTGTTTATTAGTTGTTGATTTTCATTAGACAGGTTTAAAATAGATGTCTAGGAGTCAGAGTGTTAACCTTGAGAAACCATGCCCTGAAAAGTTTGTTCTACTTTAATATTACAATAAAACCACTGAATAAAGTTACTGTTCTTTAAGATTTCACATAAACAAAAAGCAATGACTCACACTAACACTAACTGATCTGGGTAAATATATTTCACATGCATAGAGTATATGTCCCACTTATCCCATCTGTTTTAGGAAGCCTTTTCCAACCTTCTTGCCTTTCTTCTGTTATTTACTATTTATCTCATATATATATACACATACACCTACATATGCATTTACACGCATATACACATATGCATATCACCCCTGATTCAAAAAATTCCAGTGACATCTTATTCCCTCTAGGAATAAAAGCAAACATTTGGCATTCATAGTCTGTCATAACCTAGTCCCCTCCTACCTTTTCAGTCTTCTTACACCTTACTTTCTGACATGTACTCTTCCATCAAATGGCACTGCCTTCCCACTATACCCTATACCCGGAACTTTCTTTCCTCCACTCTATGGAACGCCTCAGCTTCCTATAAAGCCCAACTAAAATCCTACCTTTCTATAAGAAGCCTTCCTTAACCCTTCTTAATTACAGTGCCTTTCCTCTCTTATTTCCCACTTATCCTATATATAGTTTGCTTGTATATGTTTACATGTTGCATTCCTCATTAGATTTTAAGCAGGAATTGTCTTTTGCTACTTCTTGTATCTGTAGCACTTAGCACATTGTCTGGCACATAGCAGGTATTTAATAAGTACTAATTGGTTGCTCAGTTTGGTGCTAAAGCAGGTAAGGGGGTAAAGACATATCATTCAGAAATTAAGTATCTGCTCATCCTATCTTTTACAGGAAGCTTTTCCCAACCTCTCAATTCTCGTGCCTCCACTCTGCTAACGAATTCCTAAAATATAGATGGCTTGCTTTGTATATATGTTGTTGCATGCTGTTTCTCCCTTTGGATTGTAAACTCCTCCCAATCCCGCCAGATTTCTGCCCACTTGGGTTTGGTCCCTCCCCTCCCGCACAACACCCCTCTCCCCCAACCCCACCGTTCCCTATCCCGAGACACTCCCCCAGCTGCCCTTCCCACGGCCCCGCCCCCCTTCCTTGACTCTAAACCCCTCAAAAAGATGGCAGAACTTTTCCTGCGGAAGCCTCAGGTGGAAGTTCCTGGTGAGGGTCACTCTGGGCATTGGGGTCCCAGCCCAGGAGCTCCCCGGCCCAATTCCCGGATCCCGTACTCTTCTCCTCCAAAAGTGCACGTGAAAGCCACGGGGCCTTAAACTTTTCCCGCCACTTCTAACGCCCTGTCCTTCCACAGGTTGTGATGACACTGGCCTTCCGGTGATTTCCCAGAGCGCATGCGTGCCCACGTGGGTACGTGGGTACGTATATGCGTATATACGTACATAAGTAGGTACTGACCTGAGGGTGGCTACAGACAGAGCCTCCTCCCGGGCCTTGGTAAACTCTTGTTGGAGGCCAGGTCAAATTAATCCATTGGCTAGTATAGAATGAGAAACTATGAAGGATACAGGTTTAGCACAGTCCTTTGAATATAATAACTGTCTAATAATAATATATTATATTATGTGTAATAAATATATCAAACTATAAATAATAAATGCTTATGGAGTCACTAAGCAATACAAATTCAAAGAATAAAACAAAATAAATTTTTTTGGGGAAATTATGCAGATGCGTTGATTAGCAATCATATATACTGTAGGGCAGAAAAAGTTGGGGTCTATCAAAGAAGCCCCTTTTTAGTGCATAAAATTTAGTTACAAAGGACCTTAGCGAAAGCTCATTTTATAGTAGAAGACACTAAGGTTTGACTTGCCCAGGTTCACACAGAAAGCAAAAAGCAGAACCAAGATTCAAACCTACAATTTTTGTCTCCAAATCTATTTTAAACATTGCACTAACTCTTCTAATTCCTATTTTTAATAATACATATGAATAATATAATATCAATTTTAAAAAAAATCTTTTCCATAGCATGCGTGCAACTTAGAAAATGTAGATGTCTGGGTTGTGTTTGTTTTCACATGTTGTTAGTGAATGTTTGGGTTCATATGTATTTCTTACATGAACACTGAATGACAGCAATCAAAATTCACAATATTAAAAAATAATAAAGCATTTTAAGATTCTTTGCCATGATTTAAAAAAAAAAAGTTAGTTCAAGTACTTTATTTAAAGTCTGTTTCAGTTGGTTAGTGACAAGCAAAGCTGTACAATGTGCCCAGCAAAGACTAGTACCTCTGATATGAGGGCTCATTGAGCTTTCCTCCTTTGGCATTCACTTGCCACCCAGCTCTCACTTGCGACTGCAAGACACAGGTATGCATGCTGAGTGGCCCCATCTCCAGTAAACCATCTTGGCAGGCAAGCTAAAACAGACTGAGGATAATGGACAGACCTAAAACCTGTCAGTGAGTTAGTAATGTATACCCCAAGCATGTGAAGACGTCTCCCAGGGGAAAGAATGGATGAGAACAATTTGTTCCAATAGCTATAAAGGCTTGGTTAGACAATGAAGATGCTAAGGCCATCCATTCTACCCCAAGCCATCAACAGTCATCTTCACTTTTGTTCTGCCATTGGACCTTGATGACTCTGGAAGAGAAGTGAGACTGAAGACTTTGTACAATTGCCTCCCTTAACCCAATTTAAGCTTGAGTCTTGGTGGAAGCCCTAGCTACTTTGCCCTCTGGAATATCATATTCTAGGCCCTCCAATCCTTTAATAAAACTGCAAAATCTCTCATCATCCTGACTGTGGCTCCACAATATTTGAATTGTTTCTTTTTGGCTACTTGCTATATTATCTTCTTGCCCTAGCAGTTCTGAAATTTTGCTACAATATTCCTAGGAAGTATCCTTTTGGGAATCTCTTTCAGAAGGTGATTGGTGGATTCTTTAGATTTCTATTTTACTCTCTGGTTCTAGAATATCAGGGCCATATTATCTTGAAAGATGATGGGTAAACTCTTTTTTAAATCATGTATTTCAGGTAATACAATAATTCTTGGATTATCTCTCTAGGTTTATTTTCCACGTCAATTGTTCTTCAAGTGAAATATTTCACATTTTCTTCTATTTTTTTCATTCTTTTGATTTTGGTTGCTTCTTGATGTCTCCTGGAATCATAAGCTTCTGCTTTTCCAAATCTAATTTTAAGGCATGATTTCTTGAATGAGCTTTTGTACCTCCTTTTCCATTTAGCAAATTCTACTTTTAAAAGAGTTTTCTTCAGTGAATTTTTGTCTATCTTTTCCCACATAGCCAATTCTGCTTTTTAAGAAGTTCCCTTCAGTGGAGTTAGATGCAGCAATATTGACGTTGTTATCTTCTTCTGAGTTTGTGCTTTGGTCTTCCCTATCTCTAAAATAACTTTAAATGTTTAGTTTTTTTTATTGTTGTTTGCTTTTTTCCCAGTCTTTTTCTTTTCTTTTAATTAAAAAAAACTGTTAATGTTTGGCTCTGTACCCATGTTGAAGTGAACAGTGTTCAAGGTTCAAGTTCTTTGTGTAGCTGCTTTCAGAGTTAGCACTGGCGATCTATAACTTTTCAGTTCTCCCAAAGTGGTATGTATCCAAGGAGAAGCTTGTTTAATACTCTTCTGTCCTGTTCTCTGATCTGTGAATAACCACAAGTACTCTTTTTTGCCTTTGAAATACGTCCAGGGTCCCCTGCTCTCCTGTGGCTGCAAACACTGGTATGTATTAGTGCACCTCCTTACTTTGGAGATTGTGTCTTTAGACTGCAACCTAGTTCTGCGTATAGGCATTGTGACAAGAGACTTACACCTAGAATCAGCAAAGTTGGGACCCCTATAATAACCCTCTGAGCAGTTGTCTTACTGTCTGTGGATTGAGAATTCCAGAAGCCTTTGCTGCTGATTCACCTAACCTCAAGCTTGTGGAACTGCCTAGGTGATCTTGAGAACTTTGAAAGGTCTGAAGGTCTATGGCTACAGCACAGAAGCAATGTTTACTACCATAGTGGCAACAATAGCTTGTACCAGAGGTGATGGATCACTGCAGGGAAAGCTTGGCCACTATCAAGATACTACTCTTAAGGGGACTTCACTGAGGCAAATGTTTTTAATGAAGGCTGGACATCCTGAGAAGAACTTTCCTTTACTCCCTAATAGCCCATTTATAAAACAGAGGAAACAGTTCGTGGGATTTGGAATTGAGGATATGAGATCTGGTAGCTTAGAAAGGCTCTGGTTGAGAGACAATTAGAGAGAAGAGATGTGAGAATTTATTCCACAGAGTTGAGGAAGCAAGGCAAGACTATCTCTAAGTCAACCAGAATCATGTCTAACAGAAGTACCTGCAGCAATCTGATTGAAGGAAGGACCTAAGTTGTAGTCAACTGTCCTCACTATATCTTCTTTTTCTTCTTTTCTCTTCTATCCATGTGTTTAGACAGCTGGAGAAACCCAACATGTTCTATTTTGCTAGGTTCTGTTGCTGATGGAAATTTACAAGCTTGATTCCCTTTTTAAATGAATGTTCTCATTGTCCTTACTTAAGATCAGAGTATGACCCTGAGGAGTTTTATATTTCACAGGCTATGTAAAAACCAGAAGTTCTAGCTATAGAGATTAAAATATTTCCCCCAGATATAAGAAATGATAAGCAAGATGATTTCAGAAAAAGCAGGAAAGATCTGCATGAAATGATGGAGAATGAAATTAGTAGAACAAGGAAAATGTTGTACAGAGTAAAAGCAATATTATAAGACTGAAAACTTGGCTACTCAGCAATGCAATGATCTGGGACAATCCTGAAAGACTTATGGCAGGGAATGTTATCTACCTCCAGAGAAAGAACGGTTGGAATCAGATGGATGCAGATCAAAGTATACTGTCTTTCACGCCACTGTATTTATGGTTTAATTTTGGGGTTTTGGTTTTAGTTTTGATTTTGTATGAGTGTGCTCTTACAATAATGATTGATATGGAAATGTGTTTTGCATGGTAATAAAAATTTTTTTTATCCTAAAAAAAATACTTCCTCCAGGACTATCAAGCCATTGCATCATTTTATGAATGGTGTTATAAATAGCATAAACTTAAAACTTCAACACTTAGACTTCCCCTAGAAGAATGAGCCAGTTGGAGTAAGAGTGCTACTGAGGGAGTAAGAGAAAATCCTTTATCCAAGGAAAGGAGGATCAGTACTAATGGTGGAAGAGGAGAAAGCCCCCACCTCAAAAACAGCCCAATCTATGAAGATTTTTTTATTCCACCTGTTTCTGGTTGGGAGGAGATGGTGAGGAAAGCACAGACTCCTTGTACTCCATTTACATCTAATATTATACACATAAAGAAAACTGAGGCCCAGAATGGTTATAGATCTTCCAGAAAAAATTCACTTCAGTAACTAGGAGGTAGGATTTGAACCCAGAACCCAAATCTAGAACTTTTTCTACTTCATCACCATAGTTCCTTATTCATTCATTTGTTTAACAACATATGATACTATTGCATTTTGCAATGGCACTAATAGAGATAGTACAAGCTAAATGCGTATAGTAGAGCAAGAGCAGTTATGCTTTGTTTAAATAAAACAAATCCTTTACTCTCATGGAACTTTTGGTCTAGTAAGAGGATGATGTCAACACGTTGAGCTATAATATATTATACTGGATTTTAAGCACATCACAAAGTCATAAAGAACAAAATGTTATATGAAATACCAGGGGGAAAGTTGTTACTGATGAGGGGGACCCAAAAAAAGGCTTGGTAAAAAAAGGATGGTATTTATATTTTTCAAAGAGAGGAAACGTTTTATTCAAATCCTCTAGCATGCAGAAAATAAAAAGAAGTTGTAAAAAGTATTCTTTTATCTCCAAAGTCAACAAAATAATAATAATGCTCTTTTCATTCTTAGCAGCTCAGTGTTAAAGTGACAGGCCTGAAGTCAGGAATACCCATCTTCCTGAGTTCAAATCTAGCCTCATAATCTTACTAACTTGTACGATTCTGGGCAAGTCACTTCATCCTTTTTGCCTCCGTTTTCTAATCCGTAAAATGAGCTTCAGGAGGAAATGAGAGTATCTTTGCTAAGAAAACCCTAAATGGGGCCACAAAGAGTCAGACACAACTGAAACAACTACACAAAATTACTCTCAGTGACAAGAACAGAACGTTCTCAGAAATATTCTATGGAAAAGGATTTTCAAAACAGATGTCTTCCATTCTTATTATTCATTTTAGTCATTATCTTTAGGAGAGCTCTAATGCCAGTGCATAATTCAGACCAAGTGATAGAAATTATTAATGAAATTTATTTTTTATCCTTCCAGATCTGAAGCCAAGCCAACAAGCAAAAATTGTATAATTGGCAACAAGTCAAAGCCAAAATTATTCTTTTTCAATTTAGAAACATTGAAAATGATTTTATTCTTCAAGTCTGTCTCCAAAACATACTTGAAACCAGTAGAAAGTGCATTTATCTAATAAAAGAAGCCAGCCATTAGGAGTTTATCTATTCAAGTTAATGATTTCTTCAGTCTGATTACAATAGCAATCAGATGAGATAGAATTACAGAATAGGAAAATCCCCTTCCCAAAGACCACCTTGCAAGTTTTAAGGACTTGCTTATAGACTCATAATAGAAAATCAAAGGGCCAAAAGCATGAATTAATACAGAGCATAAGAGAACATAAGGAGATAAGACTGATCTTATTTGTAAATCATCTGAATTGAGAGATACTGTTACTATAAAGATATTAGAAGCTCTGAATTTATACCATCAATGACTCTTTATGCAACAGTCATGAAGCCTGCTTTTTTTCTGATTTGCCCTTCCTAAAGGGCTATAGATATCACTCACAGATATTCTCTGCTTGCTTCCATTTGACTTCACAAGAACTTAAGGGAACTCATTCAGGGCCAAAGGTGGCTCAAGGACTTATAATGTCCTTGATCTAATCCAAATTGGCCGCTGATTAGAAAGAATCAATGACTCAGGGAAACATTTTAAAAGTGTTATTTATTTATTTTTAAATGTTTTATTAATTGAATGTATTTCCAAGTATTTCAGCTCCTCTCTCCCCTCCCCACATAAAAGGCATCACTAAACAAACAGATATGTATACATAATGACTTTTGTGTTTCCATTTTTTAGTGCGTTCTCTAGAAGTGAACATTCAAAAGGGCAACTATGTGGCTCAGTGAATTGAGAGCCACGCCTAGAGATGGGATGTTCTGGACTTAGATCTGGTCTCAGACACTTCCTAGCTATGTGATCCTGGGCAAGTCACAAAACTCCAATTGCCTGGCCCTTTTCTCTCTTCTACGTTGGAACTAATACATAGTATTGGTTCTAAGACAGAAAGAAGTTAAGGATTTAAAAAAAAGAAATGAACATTCCTAAGTTATTCTTCAAATATTAAATCTATAGCTGTACATAATGTTCTCTTGGTTCTACTCATTACACTTTTCTTTCTCATGTAATTCTTTCCAAGTTTTTAAAAATGAGCCTGCTCATCATTTCTTATGGCACAGTAGTATTCCATTACCATCAGACACCACAATTTGTCTAGCCATTCCCCAATTGATGGAAATCCCTTCAATTTCTAGTTCTTTGCCACCACAAAGAGAGTTGCTATAAACATTTTGGAGCACAGAGGTTTGGTTTGGTTTTCTTTTGCTTTGCCTTTTCCCTAATCTCCTTGGGAAACAGGTCCAACAATGGTATACACAGTTTTATAGTTCTCTGGGTATAATTCTAATTGGCTCTCCAAAATGGTTAGATCAGTTCACAGTTCCAACAACAGTGTATTCCTCTCCAACATTTGTCATTATACCCTTTTGCCATTTTAGTCAATCTAATGGGTGTGAGATGACACCTCAAAATTACTTTGGTTTGCATTTCCCTACTCAATAGTGATTTATAGCATTTTTATGTACCTATATATGATTTCAGTTTCGTCATCTGAAAAATGTCTGTTTATAGCTTTTGTCCATTTATAAATTGGAGGATGGGGGGCAGCTGGGTGACTCAGTGGATTGAGAGCCAGGCCTAGAGATGGGAAGTCCTAGGTTCAAATCTGACCTCAGACACTTCCCAGCTGTGTGACCCTGGGCAAGTCACTTAACCCCCATTACCTAGCCCTTACCATTCTTCTGCCTTGGACCCAATACACAGTATTGACTCCAAGACAGAAGGTAAGAGTTTAAAAAAAATTGGGAGATGACTCTTATTTCCAGAAAATTTGACACAGTTCTCTTTATATCTTTATATTTTATCTGATAGTCTATAGTTTATAGTCTATCTATAGTCTATAGTGCATAGACTATAGATAGACTCTAGTCTATAGTTTATAGTCTATCTGATAGACTGTTTATGAAAATTTTCCCCAATTTTCTGCTTTTCTTCTAAACTTGGCAACATTTGTTTTATTTGTAAAAAGTTTTCAATTTAGTGTACTCAAAATTATCTATTTTATATCTCACAATGCTCTTTATCTCTTCTTTACTCATAAATTCCTCTCCTATGCATAAATCTGATAGGTAATATGTTTGCTGTCCTTCTAAATTGCTTATGATATCTACTCTTATGTCTAGATCATGTATCCATGTTTCTGCTAAACCACTTTACAATTCTCCCAGCAATTTCTACCAAATAGTAATTTTTTTTATCCCAAAAGCCTAGATCTATACTTTTGTCAAATATAAGGCAACTATAATATTTTACTACTATTTGTTGTATGTCTGTTCTATTCCACTTAGCCAGTGCCAGATAGTTTTGATAATTACTACTTTATAATGGAGTTTTAAAATCTGATACTGCTAGATCTCCTTCTTTTACATTTTCTTTTACTAATTCTTTTGCTATTTCTCATTGTTTATTCTTCCAAATTAATTTTGCTATTTTTTCTAGCTCATTAAGATAATTTTTGGTAATTTGATTGGGATGGAATTGAGTAAGTTGATTAGTTTAAGTAGGATTGTCATTTTTAGTGACTCTGTCTATCCATGAACAATTAATATTTCTCCAGTTATTTAGATCTGACTTTATTTGTATAAAAAGTGTCTTCTAATTATGTAGTTTCTGGGGTTTTTTTGGTCGACATATTCCCAGGTGTTTTAATCTATCTGTGGTTATTTTAAATAAAATATCTCTTTCTATCTCTTCCTGTAGGACTTTGTTAGCAATATATAAACATACTGATAATATGTGGTTTATCTTATGTCCTGCTACTTTACTAAATTTACTTACAATCTCATCTATTGTTGATTCTCTAGGATTTTCCACATGTGCCATATATGTACCATATACAAATCTATGCTATATACCAATCATATCATCTGCAAGATAATTTTATTACCTCTTTGCTGATTCCTTTAGTTTCTTTTTCTTCTCTTATTGTTATTGCTAACATTTCTAACACTATATTAAATAATATTGGTAATAATGGGCATCCTTGCTTCACTCTTGCACTAACTGGGAAGGCTTCTAACTTATTCTCATTACAAATAACACTTGCTTATGGTTTCAGGTAGATGTTTCATATCATTTTAAGAAAAACTCCATTTATACCTATACTTTCCACTGTTTTTTAAAAACACTTACCTTCCATCTTAGAATCAATACTTTTGAATTGGTTCCAAAGCAGAAGAGCTATAAGGGCTAGGCAGTGAAGGGTTAAGTGACTTGCCCAGAGTCACACAGCAAGAAAGTATCTGAAGTCATATTTGAACCCAGGACTTCCCACCTCCAGGCTTGACTCTCAATACACTAAGCCATACATAGCTGCCACCTTCCACTATTTTTTAAGAGAATGAGTGCTGGGGGCAGCTGGGTAGCTCAGTGGATTGAGAGTCAGGCTTAGAGACGGGAGGTCCTAGGTTCAAATCTGGCCTCAGACACTTCCCAGCTGTGTGACCTTGGGCAAGTCACTTAACACCCATTACCTAGCCCTTACCACTCTTCTGCCTTGGACCCAATACACAGTATTGACTCCAAGATGGAAGGTAAGGGTTTAAAAAAAAAGAATGAGTGCTGTATTTTATCAAAGGCATTTTCTGTATCTATTGATATAATTGTATGATTTTTATTACTTTTGTTATTAATATAATCAATTATGTTGATAGCTTTCCTTATATTAAACCATTCCCGCACTCCTGATGTAAATCCTATCTTGTCATAGTGTATAATCTTTATGATGTGTTGTTTTAATCTCTTAGCTAGCATTTTAGTTAGGATTTTTTGTATCCATATTCATTAGTAAAATTGGTCTCTAATTTTCTTCCTGTTTTTACTCTTCTTGGTATAAGGATAAGTACCATATTTGTTTCATAAAAAGAATTTTATAAAACTACTTTTTTATTTATTATTTTAAACAGTTTGTTTAATACTGGAATTAATCGATTCCAGTAGTAAAAAACATTCCAGTGTAAAACCCAATTCCACTGGGTTTTACAAGGTTTTACATGTGTCATTGATCAAGACCTAGTTCCATATTATTATTTGAACTAGAGCGATTGCTTAGAGTCTACATCCCCAGTCATATCCCCATCGACCCATGTGATCCCAGGAATTCTCATGGTTACCAGGAAGGATACCTTCATCAGGCATACCCCAAAATATGCTATACTCCTTTCTCTCCTGAAAACATTTCCTGTCTTCAACAAGCCTATAGACTCTATAGCATAGAGTATATCTAGCAGTTTTATTTTACCAATCTATAATGGACCTCTAGGAACAGAAGGGGGTTCAGAAATGTCCTTCTCCATTGCATCTAATCAAAGAAAATAACTCATGTAGCATAAATGGTATGCAGTCCCAAATTTAAAGGCAGAAATTTCTATTATCCATCAATGCAGAGTGATGTAGATTCAATTAACAAATTATGTTTTGCATAGCAATGAGATTCTCTTATGCTTTAATACATAACAAGGGCCTGTTCCAACACAAGCAAATCAAAAAGTGAGATTAAAAAATGAAAATGGAGAAGGGGAGAGCCAAACAACTAACAAAAAAGGAGGAAATGAAAATCCAGTATTTCTCTCATGGAGAAACATGAATTCTACCCTAGCTCCCAAAACTGGTGGAGATTTATTCACAGGGATCTAGAACCTGGGGTCAACTAAAAGTCATTCTTTTGCCTTCAGTGAAAATGTCCAAAATTCCCTCAATGTATAGTTTAATCTGACTAGAATCCAGAGAAAATTTCTTAGTGTTTTTAGGCCCATCAAAATTTCCACAGGGCTCCCTTTCTCTATACTAACAGGTGATCCTTGTGGAAGCCCATACAAGTTCCCTTTGGATCTCTATACCAAAAGAAACCCCAAAATTCTCTCAGTGGATCTCTATTGCAGAAGTAATCCTAATTCCAATCTCATCTATAAAAAAAAAAAACAACTGGGAGGGGGCAGCTGAGTGGCTCAGTGGATTGAGAGCCAAGCCTTGAGATAGGACTTCCTAGGTTCAAATCCGGCTTCAGCTATGTGATCCTGGGCAAGTCACTTAACCCCCAATGCCTAGCCCTTACCACTCTTCTGCCTTAGAACCAATACTCAGTACTGATTCCAAGATGGAAAGTAAGGGTTTAAAAAAAAGACTGGGAGAATCAATTCTAAAGAAGAGTGGGGGAAAGAAAGTTCCCCAAAAGAATTAAGCATTCAAAGTTAACTTGAATCAATCGCTCAAAATGGAAAAGATCTCCCACATCTAGTTCTAAGAGGCTGTTTCATTTTCTCAACTTCCCTCTTAGGCTCTTCAGTATCTCTGAAGGTCTAGATTAATTTTTGTAATGCTATCATTAATTCTATCACTAAATCTTCATTCTTATTTGTTCCCGTCAAAAATCAGTACCAATGATTACTGCTCCAATGATTATTTCTCCAACATAATTTGCTAGTACCAGCTAGTATTTCCCTAGTGTCATTTGAGTTGATGTCTCCCCAATGTCATCAATTAGCAATTAATATTAAATTAGTTTTCACACAAAGATATAATAATAATTATAAAATAATACTCAAAGTACAAAATCATCCCCCCAAGTCAGGGAACATTCTTCTCAACTAAACCCAGGGGGAATAGCTTATAATAAAATTGGTAACTACAAATATTCTTCCCAAGTTCATTTCTGAATTGTTGTTGCCCATGAAATAGATTTAATTGAGTCAGAGTTGCACAAAGTTGTCAGCCTCATCCTCTCTTCCAAAATCATTGAAGTTCAATTGCTAGTCAGAACAACTGGCAATGACCTAGGGTGCAGTGGTAGTAGATAACCTTAACTTTTTTGATGTCTGATTTCAAGCTCTAAGTTATCCAAAGTGCCTTCCTCAGCTTTCTTCATGGTCTTTGGCTTGAGAGAATTCTCCAGCTTTCTCTGTTACTAAGCCATCATCTTGGCTCTACCCCTTCTTTATCCTCATCCACCCATTCCAGGGAGAAGTCTTCACATGCTTGGGGGAGACATCTCCTTAATTCACCAATGGTTTTGAAGTCTGATGCTTACTCTCAAGCTTGTTTAGCCCATCTACTGAAATGGTTTTCCTGGGATGTAGTCCCTGAACATACTTCTTGGAACCACAGGTGAGAGTTGGGTGACAGGTGGACACCAAAAGTAGATGACAAGCCCTAAAAAGGACTCAGTAAGCTCTCACACCAGAGGTGCTAGTCCCCCCTGAAGACCCTATACACTCCAGAATAATTGATAGAAGAGTCATTCTTATTTCCTGGACACAGTGTCTTGGCTACTAGGTTATTTCATTGTTGGTCAGGGTCAAATTTCCTTAATACACTTAGCTGCTGCTCTATCAACTTTAAACTGAGATATAGTCTCCAGTTGCTAGGTTTCCTCTTATCTTTCAAACTTCATTAGGACTTGACTGAGTCCACTCGGTCAGGAAAGAAAAACTACAATGAGTTAAAGAAACAGAGTTATCATTTTTAATTCCACATGATGGAAAAGATAACAGTTGAAGTAGTTGTCTCCCTTCTAGCCAAAGACTTACAACAGTAAGATATCATATTATCTGCAAAAAAAGTCTCTTCTTTGTTTCTTCTTTGCCTGTACTTTTTATCAAATTTCTTCCCTGAAGTTTCTAGTTTAGCAAGCTAGAAATAGGGACATGATTCTATTGCCAGTTCATGTCTATCAATTAGGTGGGAAGCTCATGCAATTGGCCCTTTGAGCCAAGGATTATGTAAACAATACCTGACCACTAATTACCTCCAATTCACAGGCTAATTCAGATCCATTCCATACCCTAGCTAATATCCATTTAGAGAAGTGGTTGATTTAAGAGGATCTTTAAGGGCTTCATATATATTCCCCTGAAATCCAAAGTTCCCAGAGAAAGCTAGAGAAATTTCAGGGACCCTTATAATTAGGATACATTTCCCCTTCAAGGTGACTTCATAAGTGTAATATCAGGCTCTGACCATCTAATAACAAAATAGATGTCTTTCACAGTTGATTATCATTACAATATTGCTATTGTTTAGATTTGCTCACTTAGCTTTATATGAACTCATATGTTTCCCCAAGTTTTTCTGAAACCATTCTCTTTATCATTTCTTACATCAGAATAGTATTCCATCACCATCAAATACCATAATCTGTTTACCAATTGATAGGCATCCTATCAATTTCCAATTCTTTGCCACAACAAAAAGAGCTACTATAGTTTTTTTTTACATTTATGTCCTTTTCCCTTTTCTTTGATCTCTTTCAATATGATTGAGCCATATTTTTTCACTCTCTTGGTTTTTCTTGCTTTCCCCCCCAATATGGTTAATGTTGAAATATGTTTTGCATGTGTCTATCTTTCTGTAGATCTTTAATATAGATTTAGTCGTAGTATTGCTGAGTCAAAGAGTATGCACTGTTTTCTAGTCCTTTGGACATAATTCTAAATTGTTCCCAAGAATAGTCTGACTAGTTCATAACAGCACCAATAGTGCATCTGTTTTTCTATACCCCTTCTGTTTATCATTTTCTTTTTCTGTCATGTTAGCCAATCTGATGGGCATGAGATGTGACCTCAGAATTGTTTTAATTTGAATTTATCTAAATTTAGACTTAGATTTAGAGCATTTTTATATGAGTATTGATGAATTTGAGTAATTTTTCTGAAAACTACTTATTCATATCCTTTGACTTCAGTTGGAATTAAAAGGGTCACAGTTAAGTGGGAAGAATCATTGAAGTAAATTTCTCAAATAAAGGTCTTCTATTCAAGATAAATAAAGAATATATAAGAACAAGAGCCATTCACCAATAGATATATGGTGAAAAGCAATGAATAGTTAATTCTGGGTAGAAGAAATTTAGGCCATCAACATCTATGTGAAAAAAAGTTCAAAATCACTCATGATGAGGGTAATAATGCAAATTAAAACAACTCTGAAATTTCATCTCACACCCATCAGACTGGTAAAAAAAACCAAAAAGATGACAAAGATGATCAGAATCATTGGAAGAAGATTGGAAGGATAGGAAAATTGATTCACTTTTGGTGGAGCTAAGGATTGGTCCAGTCATTCTGAAAAGCAATTTGGAATTATGCCATTAAAAATCACTTAAACTTTGCATACCCTTTTACCCAGCAATCACATTATTAGAACTATATCCTAAGGCCCTGATGGCAAACCTATGACACGTGTTTCAGCACTGACACGTGTAGCCTTTTTCAATGACATGTGGCCACATGGCTGCATACAGAGAAGTATAGGGCCACATGCCAAGAAGGACTTTCATCCTCAGCTCCTGCATGACCAGGTGCAGTAGCCAAGGATAAAATATTTGCTGTAGTGTAATGTAGATACTCTCTGTCAGAGGTCTGCAGGCCAAAACAACAGAGCTCTGGCACAGAGCATCTAGATGTGGGACTTCCAGTTAAGCCATTAGGAGATCTTTGACCTCACTTCCAACCAGCGGAACAGGGAGCAGTGGAATGCTTTGGGGGATGCATGCATCTCTGGGGACCCCGTGATCGCCATTACCAGCAACCACATAAACACAGCAACCATCTGGGCTCAGGTGTTTGTCGATTTGAGGTCAAAGCTTGAGAATCTGGAAAGGTGCTGCTTGGAGAATCAAGAGGAGTGACATTACAAACAGGAAATTTGGAGTGCTTGGAACCGATTACCAGACACTTTTAGCACCTGAAAAAATACAGCAATGGCTTTACTCACAATTTTCCCCTTTATGTACTTTTGCGAGACCTTATTCTCACCATTAAATAATATCAAAATCAACAGATGAAGTTAGTTGAGCTTGCTTGAGCTTGAAGTGTACAAAATATCAACCTTCAATTGAAGATTTAGCCAATGAAATTGAGCAATAAAAAAGTCACTAATAGGCAAGTTAGTTAAAGAATCCCCCTCCCCCTCACTTATCTTAGTTAACGGCACCCCACACAAGTTAAATAATATCAAGACCAACAAAAGAAACTGACTGACAGATGAACAAAGAAGTCACTAAAAAGACAAGTTAAATAATTAGTTTTTGGTTTATTAAATGCAGTTATATATTATAATTATACATTTTTGTTATTTAAACTATAAATATCGCAAAATTATGGGTTATTTTTTTCTCAAAGTGACACACCACCAGAGTTATGCTTGGTTTTTGGCGAATTTTGACACACCACGCTCAGAGGTTGCCCATCACTGTCCCAAAGAGATTAAAGAATAAGGAAAAGGATCCCTATACACAAAAATATTCATAGTAGCACTTTTTGTTGTAGTAAAGAACCAAGAAGTTAGTACATGACTAATGATGTATTATTGTGATGGAAGAGCAGCTTGGTGGCACAGTGGGTAAAGGGCCTGGCCTGAAATGAGAAAGACTCATCTTTCTGAATCCAAATCTGGCCTCAGATGCTTTCTAGCTGTATGACCCTGGGCAAGTCCATTGACTCTTTTAGTCTCAGTTTCCTCAACTATATAATGAACTGGAGAAAGAAATGGCAAATCACTATGGTATCTTTGCCAAGAAAATCTCAAATGGGGTCATAAAGAGTTGGAAATAGCTGAAATGACTGATAAAAAAAGATAAAATGTATTGTAAGAACTCACAAAAGTGATAGATTCATAGAAACCTTTGAAATTTATTAATAGATGCAGTGTGACATGAGCAAAAACAAAAGATAGCCATTTATGCAATGACTAAAGAATTGTATAGGATAACAATTTTTAAAGACAAGAATTTTGATTACTGGATTGTGAATAATTTACCTATTCTCAGAAATACACGGATCCAAGATAGTTCTGAAGGATATATTATGAAAAATGCTATTCAATTCCAGAAAAAACTGATGCAGATAAAAGCATACTATTTTTCACTTTATTTTCTTTGTGTGTTTTTTTGTTATGTGCCTTCTTCCACACCCATGACCAATATGGAAATGTGTTTTGCATAATATAATATGTATAACTTGTATCAAATTGCTTAATGTCTTAGGGAGGGGGAAGAGAAGGGAGGGAAGGAGAGAATTCAGAACTGCAAATTTTAGAAAATGAAAGTTAAACATTGCTTTTACATGTAATTGGGAAAATATTGAAAAATAATAACAAAAAAGTGAAAGAAAGAAAAAAAAAGAATTTAGATCAATGCACCATTCAGAACTCCATTGTCTGATGATGCAACATGCCTACCTACCTCTGGACAGGTGATAGACTAAAGTTGTAAAATGACACATACATTATAAAACATGGCCAATTTGTAGATTCATTTTGTTTGACTATGCTTATTTGTCACAAGGATTTTTATTGGAAATGGAGAATATAAGTGAATACAAGCTGAAGTTACTTGTTATGAAGCTAAAAAATATTTTGATGAACTATCCTGTTTATGCTGGCTTGACTTTCTAGTCTGCATTATATATTTTTGGTAAAGCAGAAAGGTAAAGCATAAAATGTAAATAGTTTTATTTTCTTTCTTAACCGATTGAATTTAGTCATATATCTGAGAAATGGGGAGGAGTATATGTGACTGAACAAATTTCACTTTTTTTCAGTTTTCTCATCAAAAAATAGAGATATGGGGACTTCCGGGTGAACATGGCTGCAATCTAGACACCACACACTTCCTCTCCCTGGCACCGAACAAAATAGACTACATCAAAGGAGCATAAAAATCACCTTTGGAGGAACAGAAGGACTCCCTAGTACCCCAAAGAGGTGAAGGTACATGGGGTTTGAACATTTCCACATTATAATAAGGAGGAAAAGCTTGCACAGAAACGTGAACTGAGGCACCCTTATCCCCCCCCCCCCCAACCTCCCCCACCAAACCAGAGTGAGCTACCAGAGCGCTCACTGGGACAGCGAGTGAGTGGGGAACATCTCTGTCTGGAAGGGCACTCCAGGGTCCTTGGGATCTGGGTGCTGCCAGGAAACAACATCTCAGGGCTTTTTCACAGGAGAATCCTGCGCTGATCACAGGGGCCACGGAACTGTACTCGGGGTGGTTGCGCTGAGTATCTGGGCAGAACTAAATACCAGGGGCAGACCACACGCTGATTATCTGGGCGGAGCTGAACACCTAGGCAGTTTGGCTGTGATCAGGGCCCCAGCTCTCTAAGAAACTTCAGAGGCTGGGAAAAACTAATCTGAGGCAACCTAAATTCACAGAAAACCTGCCCACATCACCCAGACCCCAGACCAAAAAGGAAAGGGGAATAAAATCACCAAAGGGATGGCTCACATGGCCCAAAATCAAGCCTCCAGGAAGAAAGGGAAAAAGGTGACTATTGAAAACTTTTATGGTGGGAGTACCCAAGAAAAAGAAGAGAATGAGGATGAAATAAAAAAAAAAAATAAATCAGAACATGCCTCCCAAAAAGGAAACTATCAACAAGCTCTGGAAGATCTCAAACTGGAGCTTACCCAAAAGATGGAAACCTTCTGGAAAGAAAAATGGGAGAAAGAGATCAGCAGTCTGATAGATTAGACTGCACAATTGGAGAAAGAGCAGGAAGCATCCAAAAGAAGGGCAGACAAAGCTGAAAAGCAAAACCAGTCCCTAACGACCAGAATTAAGCAACTCGAAGAAAGCGAGATCATAAAACAGCAAGAATCAATAAAGCAAACCCAAAAAATTAATGAATTAGAAGAAAACATAAAATATCTCACTGAAAAGGTCACAGACTTGGAAAATAGAGGAAGAAGAGACAACCTCCGAATTATCGGTCTCCCAGAAAAAACAGATAAACAATAACCTCGATGTTATTCTACAGGAGATTATTGAAGAAAATTGCCCACATGTTCTGGAGCAAGGGGGCAAAATAGAAATAGAAAGGGTTCATAGAACACCATCTATACTAAATCCCCAAAAGACAACCCCTAGGAATGTAATTGCCAAATTCAAGAGCTTCCAAGTAAAGGAGAAAATCCTACAAGAAGCCAAGAAGAGGAGCTCCAGATATAGGGGGGCTCCCATAAGGATCACACACGACTTAGCGGCTAACACACTAAGAGACCGCAAAGCATGGAACATGATATTTAGAAAGGCAAGAGAGCTGGGTCTCCAACCAAGAATCAACTATCCAGAAAAACTGACTATATACTTCCAGGGAAAAGTGTGGGCATTCAACAAAATAGAAGACTTCCAAGCATTTGCTAAGAAAAGACCAGAACTTAGTGGAAAATTTGATATCCAAGCACAGAAATCAAGAGAAACATGAAAAGGTAAATATGAAAGAAAGGGAAAAGGAGATAAATCTTATCTTTTTCTTTAAGTCTCTTCTATAAGGACTACATTTACATCAAATTATATATATTAATATGTGGGGAAAATGTTTTGTGTAACTCTCATAAATTGTATCATCTTAAGAGTAGTTAGAAGAAACATGCATAGGGAAAGATTGGGGCATTAAGAAGATTTGGGGAAAGTTGGGGCAAAGAAAGGAAAAGGGAGGGGGGAACCGCGATAATACTAAGATTAACTTCAAGAAATAGGGGGGGAATCAATAGAATAATCTTTCCCATATAAAGATACACATGGGAAGGGGAGGGGAAGAACTCTCATATGAGAAGGAGAGGAAGAGAGCGTGAAGTGGAATTACTTAAACCTTACTCTCAGTGAAATCAAATCTGAGAGGGAAGAACATCTAGATCCAGTAGGATCCTGAATTCTATCTTATCCAACAGGGCAAGAAAGAAAGGAAAATTAAGGAGGGGGAGGAGGGAGGGAGTTTAAAAGGGGAGGGAAGGAGAGGGGGGAGGGGAAGGGAGCATAAAAATGGAGGGGCTAGAAAGGGAAGCATATCAAGGGAGGGGAATAGGGGGACTGACCCAAAGTAAATCACTGGTTCAAAAGGATATAGCCAAAGAAGAAAGGTCAGAACTAGGGGAAAATATCAAAATGCCAGCGAATCCACAAGTGACAATCATAACTTTGAATGTGAATGGGATGAACTCACCAATAAAACGTAGACAAATAGCAGATTGGATTAGAACCCCAAACCCTACCATCTGTTGTCTTAAAGAAACACATATGAGGCGGGTTGATACTCACAAGGTTAAAATTAAAGGTTGGAGTAAGACCTTTTGGGCCTCAACTGATAGAAAGAATGCAGGAGTTGCAATCATGATATGTGACAAAGCCAAAGCAAAAATAGACCTGATCAAAAGGGATAGGGAAGGTAAATATATTCTGTTAAAAGGGAGTATAGACAATGAGGAAATATCACTAATCAACATGTATGCACCAAATGGTATAGCATCCAAATTTTTAATGGAGAAACTAGGAGACTTGAAGGAGGAAATAGACAGTAAAACCAAATTAGTGGGAGACTTGAAACAACCACTATCAAATTTAGATAAATCAAACCAAAAAATAAACAAGAAAGAGGTGAATGAAATCTTAGAAAAATTAGAGTTAATAGACATATGGAGAAAAATAAATAGGGACAAAAAGGAATACACCTTCTTTTCAGCACCACATGGCACATTCACAAAAATAGATCATACACTAGGTCACAGAAACATGGCACTCAAATGCAAAAAAGCAGAAATAATAAATGCAGCCTTTTCAGATCACAAGGCAATAAAAATATTGATTGGTAAGGGTACATGGAGAGCCAAATCAAAAATTAATTGGAAATTCAATAATATGATACTCCAAAATCGGTTAGTTAGAGAAGAAATCATAGAAACAATTAATAATTTCGTTGAAGAAAATGACAATGGCCAGACATCCTTTCAAACCTTATGGGATGCAGCCAAGGCAGTACTTAGAGGAAAATTCATATCCCTGAGTGCATATATTAACAAATTAGGGTGGACAGAGATCAAGGAATTGGAAATGCAAATCAAAAAACTTGAGAACTAACAAATTAAAAACTCCCAGAAGAAAACCAAACTAGAGATCCTAAAAATTAAGGGAGAAATTAATAAAATCAAAAGTGATAGAACTATTGAGCTAATAAAGAAGGCTAGAAGCTGGTACTTTGAAAAAACAGACAAAATAGACAAAGTACTGGTCAATCTAATTAAAAAAGGAAAGAACAGCAAATTAACAGCATCAAGGACGAAAGGGGGACCTCACCTCCAAAGAAGATGAAATTAAGGCAATCATTAAAAACTACTTTGCCCAACTATATGGCAATAAATATACCAACCTAGGTGATATGGATGAATATTTACAAAAATATAAATTGCCTAGACTAACAGAAGAAGAAATAGATTTCTAAAATAATCCTGTATCAGAAAAAGAAATCCAACAGGCCATCAAAGAACTTCCTAAGAAAAAATCCCCAGGGCCTGATGGATTCACCAGTGAATTCTATCAAACATTCAAAGAACAGCTAACCCCAATACTATACAAACTATTTGACATAATAAGCAAAGAGGGAGTTCTACCAAATTCCTTTTATGACACAAACATGGCACTAATTCCAAAGCCAGGCCGGCCAAAAACAGAGAAAGAAAATTCTAAACCAATCTCCCTAATGAATACAGATGCAAAAATCTTAAATAGGATACTAGCAAAAAGACTCCAGCAAGTGATCAGAAGAATCATTCACCATGATCAAGTAGGATTCATACCAGGGATGCAGGGCAGGTTCAATATTAGGAAAACCATCCACATGATTGACCACATCAACAAGCAAACCAACAAAAATCACATGATTATTTCAATAGATACAGAAAAAGCCTTTGATAAAATACAACACCCATTCCTACTAAAAACACTGGAAAGCATAGGAATAGAAGGGCCATTCCTAAAAATAATAAACAGTATATATCTAAAACCATCAACTAATATCATCTGTAATGAGGATAAACTAAATCCATTCCCATTAAGATCAGGAGTGAAACAAGGATGCCCATTATCGCCTTTATTATTTGACATTGTATTAGGAACACTAGCAGTAGCAATTAGAGAAGAAAAAGAAATTGAAGGCATTAAAATAGGCAAGGAGGAGACCAAATTATCGCTCTTTGCAGATGACATGATGGTCTACCTAAGGAATCCTAGAGATTCAACCAGAAAGTTAATCGAAATAATCAACAACTTTAGCAAAGTTGCAGGATACAAAATAAACCCACATAAGTCATCAGCATTTCTATATAATTCCAACACAGCTCAGCAGCAAGAACTAGAAAGAGAAATGTCATTCAAAATTACCTTAGACAAAATAAAATACTTAGGAATCTATCTCCCAAGACAAACACAGGAACTATATGAACACAACTACAAAACACTCTCCACACAACTAAAACTAGATATAAACAATTGGAAAAACATTGACTGCTCATGGGTAGGACAAGCCAATATAATAAAAATGACCATCCTACCCAAACTCATCTATCTATTTAGTGCCATACCAATGGAACTTCCAAAAATTTTTTTTACTAATTTAGAAAAAACCATAACAAAGTTCATTTGGAAGAACAAAAGATCAAGGATATCCAGGGAAATAATGAAAAAAAAAATACAAAGGAAGGGTGCCTTGCAGTCCCAGATCTCAGACTATATTATAAAGCAGGGGTCACCAAAACAATCTGGTACTGGCTAAGAGACAGAAAGGAGGATCAGTGGCATAGACTCGGGATAAGTGACCTCAGCAAGACAGTATATGACAAACCCAAAGATCCCAGCTTTTGGGACAAAAATCCACTATTTCATAAAAACTTCTGGGAAAATTGGAGGACAGTGTGGGAAAGATTAGGTTTAGATCAACACCTCACACCCTACACCAAGATAAATTCAAAATGGGTGAATGACTTGAACATAAAGAAGGAAACTATAAGAAAATTAGGCGAACACAGAATAGAACAGATGTCAGACCTTTGGGAAGGGAAAGACTTCAAAACCAAGCAAGACTTAGAAAGAGTTACAAAATGCAAAATAAATAATTTGGAATACATCAAATTAAAAAGTTTTTGTACAAACAAAACCAATTTAACTAAAATCAGAAGGGAAGCAACAAATTGGGAAACAATCTTCATAAAAACCTCTGACAAAGGTTTAATTACTCAAATATACAAAGAACTAAACCCATTGTACAAAAAAATCAAGCCATTCTCCAATTGATAAATGGGCAAGGGACATGAACAGGCAGTTCTCAGCCAAAGAAATCAAAACTATTAATAAGCACATGAAAAAGTGCTCTACATCTCTTATAATCAGAGAGATGCAAATCAAAACAACTCTGAGGTATCACCTCACACCTAGCAGATTGGCTAACATGACAGCTATGGAATGTAATGAATGCTGGAGGGGATGTGGCAAAGTAGCGACATTAATTCATTGCTGGTGGAGTTGTGAATCGATCCAACCATTCTGGAGGGCAATTTGGAACTATGCCCAAAGGGTGATAAAAGACTGTCTGCCCTTTGATCCAGCTATAGCACTGCTGGGTTTGTACCCCAAAGAGATAATAAGGAAAAAGACTTGTACAAGAATATTCATTGCTGCACTCTTTGTGGTGGCCAAAAATTGGAAAACGAGGGGATGCTCATCAATTGGGGAATGGCTGAACAAATTGTGGTATATGTTGGTGATGGAATACTATTGTGCTAAAAGGAATAATAAAGTGGAGGAATTCCATGGAGACTGGAACAACTCCTCCAAGAAGTGATGCAGAGCGAAAGGAGCATAACCAGGAAATCATTATACACAGAGACTGATACACTGTGGTACAATCTAAGGTAGTGGACTTCTCCATTGGTGTCAATGCAATGTCCCTGAACAATCTGCAGGGATCTAAAAAATACGATCCACAAGCAGAGGATAAACTGTGGGAGTAAAAACAACAAGGAAAAGCAACTGCCTGACTACAGGGGTGGAGGTGATAGGACTGAGGAGAGACTCTAAATGAACACTCTAATGCAAATACCAACAACATGGAAATGGGTTAGAAACAGGAACACATGTGATAACCAGTGGAATCGTGCGTTGGCTATGGGAGAGGGAAGGGTGGTGGGAGAAGGGGGGAGGAAAAGAAAATGATCTTTGTTTCCAGTGAATAATGTTTGGAAATGACCAAATAAAATAGTGATAAGTATTTTTTAAAAATAGAGATATGGGTTAGATTATATCCAAGGGTCCTCATGGCTCTCACATTTATGGATAGCCACAAACTTTAAGTCAAATAAAAATTTATAGTAACCTATCATTATAAAGTACTACAAACAAAATTTTATTTCCAGCAAGTGAATTTTTATATAAAAATGGATGTTTTGATCATTGCTTCTATTAAACAACAGAAATTTAAGGTTATTTTAAAATCATTTTTCTTGAATAGCTTCAGAACTCTACAGAGTAGGGAACTAAAATATAAACAATTTTCATTACAATCATTGGAAAAAATAAAATAAAATGCTTCATTTTAATCCTTTCTTTACCCATAAGATTTAATGTTAATTTCATAGTCCCAGCTATGAAACCACCAGAATCCTGAAGGCAACATTATTCCAAATAATATTTATTCAAGGAAAGCATAAGAAAGAGAATTTTCATTTTTCTGTTACACTTCGTATACTTTCTGAATCAGGAAAAAAAAATTGAAATCAAAGCACCTAATTCTGGATCTTAGACAGCTAGTATTTTACAAAGTTGCATACTCTGCACAAATAAAACCAATTCACCTGGAACTAGAAGGAAAACAAGTAACTATAGAAAAATCTTTGCAGCCAATTTCTCTGATAAAGAGCTTATTTTAAAGATATTTAAGGAAAGGATTTAAATGTATAAGAATAACAGCTATTCTCCCATTGATACACAGTCAATGTATATGAACAATTTTTGAAGAAAGAAATCTAAGCCATATAATAATGCTCCAAATCATTAGTAATTAAATAAATGCAAACTAAAGCAATCCTACAATTCCTCCCCAGGCCTATTAGATTGGCAAAGATGACCCAAAAAATGAAACTTATAAATGTTGGAGTGGTTATGGGGAAATAGATGCATTCATGTACTATTAGAGAAGGTGTGAATTGTACCTGGAATTCTGGAAAGCAATTTATAAATTATTACCAAAAAGTTCTAAATTGTGCACATCTTGACCTAATAATACTGCTACTAGACTATATTCTCAAAGATATTTTTAAAAAGAAAAAATGCATCCACATATACAATTTATAGCTATTCTTTTGATAGTGCAAAGAATTAGATACTACACAGGTATTTATCAACAGAGGGACAATTGTACAAATCATAGTATTTGGATGTGAATGTGAATAAATATTATTGTAACAGCTTAAAAAATAACAAAGAGATTATTTCAAATAAACCTGGGAAGTCATATCAATCTAAGCAAAGTTAATTGAACAGAATTAAGAGAAAAATTTATACAATAGCAATATCATAAAGATAAACAACTTTGAAAAACTTTAGAATGCTAATTAATTCAATGACCAATGTCAAAGGACAATTCCAGAGAAAAGATAATAAAGTATGGTATCCACTTCCTGACAGAGTACAAATATATGCATATATACATGAATACATATGCAAATATCTGTATATGTATATTATTATAGTATATACCATATTATATTTTATTATAATGTATGTGTTATAATATGTAATATTATGTATGAATAAAAACAGATATATACATCAGTATGTATACATATTCATAATAATGGCTAGCATTTATAGTGTTTTTAATATTTATAAAATACTATACAAATGTTTCATTTTATCCTGACAGTAGTTCTGGGAGGTAATGCTATTATTATACCCATTTTACAGATGAGGAGACTGGAGCAGTCAATTTAAGTGACTTACCCAGGATCACATAGCTGGTAAATGTCTGAAACTAGATTTGAACTCAGGTTTTCCTATTTCCAGTGCCAACACTTTCCACCACTGTCTAGCTGCCCACATACATAAATATGTATGTATTCATATGTATATATATATATATATATATATATATATATATATATAACTAGACATGGCCAATGCAGGAATTTGTTTTGTTTTATTTTGTATATTTAATAAAGGGTTTTTTGTTTTCCCTTTTCCAATGTGGGAAGGTAGGAGGGATAGAAAAAATGCTTGCTAATAAGAAATTTTGAAATATTAAGATTGAATATTCAATTAATTTGATGTGCTTCAAACTGGCTATGGAAAGAACAAACAAAAATGGGGGAACTATCTTCACAAGGCACCATTCTGAAAATTAGAATAATAAATTCTTTAATGATACATTATATGATAACTTACTTTTAATTTAAAATAATAAGTAAAGTGCTTAAAAATTTTAATGTAATGATTATTGCTTTTGTTGAGTTGTTTCAATCAATTCTAACTTTTAATGATACCACTTGGGGTTTTCTTGGCAAAGATACTGAGTAGTTTGGCATTTCCTCCTCCATTTCATTTTACAGATGAGGAAACAGAGGCAAAAAGCATTAAGTAACTTGCCCATGATCATATAGCTGTAAAGTGTCTGAGACCAGTTTTGAACTCAGGACTTCCTGACTTCTCTATTCAAAGCACCACCTACCTTCACCTATGGTGATTAGTGGTGTGTTTTTAAATAGCTTTTTTAAAAGTACAATTAATTTGTGAAAATAAAACCCAGTCTCTGGGGGAAACACATGACTGTAGCCCACAAAAATGTGACTAGAATCACCAAAAGTAAGAACCTCTGGAGTCATCATCTTCCAGTTAAGTGCCTCTGAGAACTAATATTCATTTTAGTACATGATTATCAAATAAGTAATTGAAGTAAGCTAATTACCACAGGAAGAAATGATTCCTAGCTTACTAGGAATTCCTAGAAATATTCCATATTTTCATCTCCAATAAAACATGGAACAACAGCAAACAGAATCTTATGCTTAGTGTCATTTAATTTACTTTATGATCATAGCAATCAAGCCTCAGAATTGTGATGCTGTTTACATCATACTTCCATGACTCATAGGTTGTGGCTCATTCAGGATGCTATTTGGAAAATATCTAACTTGTAACTAAGGAGTAGGCAGCTAGATTGCTTAATGGTTACAGAGCTGGGCCTGAAGTCAGAAAAGACCTGAGTCCAAATCTGGTCTCAGATATTTACTAGGTGTCTGACCTTGGGAAAGTTACGCAATCTCTGTTTGCCTCCATTCACTGAAGGGAAATGGCAAACCACTCCAGTGTCTTTGCCAAAAACAAAAACAAAAACACCTATGAACAATATTGGTGTGCTGTGATCTACAGGGTCACAAAGAGTCAGACACAACTGAAAAAAGAACAACCAAATTAGAGAATGTCCTTACTCTCCTATAAAAGAAAAGAAAATGTGACAGAAAGTAGAAAACTTTCCAATACTTCTAAAAATCACTATGAGCCACCTAGTATTTTTTTTTAAAAACCCTTACCTTCTGTCTTAGAATTAATACTGATGGTCCAACCATTCTAGAGGGCAATTTAGAACTATGTGCAAAGGGCTTTAAAAGAATGCCTACTCTTTAACCCAGACATACCATTGATAGGTTTATATCCCAAATAGATAATAAGTAAAAAGACTTATACAAAGATATTTATAGCCACACTCTCTGTGGTGGCAAAAAATTGGAAAATTAGGGAATGCCCTTCAATTAGGGAATGGCTGAACAACTTGTGGTATCTGATGGTTATGGAATACTATTGTGCTGAAAAGAAAATTGAACTGGAGGAATTCCATATGAATTGGAAAGACCTCCAGGAATTGATGCAGAACAAAAGGAGAACATTGTTCACAGAGATGGATATACTGTGGTACAATTGAATGTGATGGACTTCTCTACTAGCAGCAATGCAATGCAATGATCTAGGACAATTTGGAGTAATTTATGAAAAAGAATGCTATCCACATCCAAAGAAAGAATTATGGGAACAGAAACATAGAAGAAAAACATGATTGATCACATAGTTCAATAGGGATGTTATTGGGGTTTTGATGTTAAAAGACCATTCTACTGTAGATAAGAATAATATGAACATAGGTTTTGAACAATGATACATGTATAATCCAGTGAAAATGCTTGTCATCTTTGAAAGGGGGTAGGGAAAAGGGGATGGAGGAAGAATCATGAATCATGTAACCATGGAAAAAGATTCTAAATTAAAAAAAAGAATTAATACTGAGTGTTAGTTTAAAGGCAGAAGAGTATTGATAGGCAATAAACATTAAGTAGTGTAAAAACAAAATTGGCAAGTTGTAAAAATAAAATATTTAGATGGAAAAACTGTTCAATATAGGTTCAAAACTGTTTGGATACTTTTGATAGAGGTAATCAAAAATATCTTCAGTGATGAAGTGAAGCTCAAATGTGAACTTCCTTTCAGGGCCAGGTTCAAGGATGCTAAAGAAACTCTTATTATAAAAATAACATATTTATTGAAATATATAAGGATAAATAAAGGATTTCTAATTCTAAGGGATTATAAATCCACCCAAATAAATTCCCTGGTTCCACAAGGAACCAGGGCTTCTCCTGTGATTCACAGACTACACTAATTCTCCCTGATCTGACTAACACAAATTTATACTATCTAAATAAAAACTACCACTATTATCCTTATACTTCTTAACTTCGTCTTCAAATTATAAAATAGCAAAAGCTAGCTGGTTGAGTCTCAACAAGAATCTAGTTAGGACTCTTGAGTCTGTTAACAGATTCAGAGTTCAAACCAAAGACCAGGTTTTTCTTTGGTCTTCTCAGAGTTAAACAATCTATAAAACCCACAATAGATAGTCAATAGTGTTTCCCAAGTTGGGAAAGAAAACACTGAGCTCCTTCAGATAAAGATCTGAAGACCCTCAGATAGAGAGAGGCGCAAAGATGTGACCTCCTCCAATCTTGAGAGAGAGTCTCTGAGAGTGTTTCTCTGCCAATTGCCAGATACCAACTCCCAACTACCAAAGAGAGTAATTAACACAGAAAAACGGTTATAACTGTCACATCTGAAATTAACATGCTTTCTCAGCTCTGCTTTAAACTCCAGTTCTTTTCTCAAGCCAGCCACTTTACTTCTTATCCCTAAACTAATAAAACAATACTTATTTTCTAATATCATCCTTACAGTAGCTTGACCAGGGTCATATAGCTAGGAAGTGTCTAAGGCCATATTTGAACTCAGGAGCACACATCTTTAAATCTGGCTCTCAATCTGCTGAGCCACCTAGTTATCCCATCCTGGTATTGATTTTTAACATGAAGGTATTCAAAGAGATTGTATAACTGAAAACCTATAATAAAAGAATATATAGGTACTATACAGAATGAACTCTACACATACTAAATAGCTTTCTTCTTTCTCTTCCTCTTCTTCTTCTTCCTCTTCTTCTTCTTCTTCTTCTTCTTCTTCTTCTTCTTCTTCTTCTTCTTCTTCTTCTTCTTCTTCTTCTTCTTCTTCTTCTTCTTCTTCTTCTTCTTCTTCTTCTTCTTCTTCTTCTTCTTCTTCTTCTTCTTCTTCTTCTTCTTCTTCTTCTTCTTCTTCTTCTTCTTCTCCTCCTCCTCCTCCTCCTCCTCCTCCTCCTCCTCCTCCTCCTCCTCCTTCTCCTTTTTCTCCTCCTCCTCCTCCTCCTCCTCCTCCTCCTTCTCCTTTTTCTCCTCCTCCTCTTCTTCTATCCCTCCTCCTCCTCCTCTTTTTTGGTTAACCAAAACTCTTGCCCTCCACCCCACCTTTATAGATTAGATATTCCCAAGCAAAATTTGCATGGTTCATACCTACCCTAGATTTCAGATTTAAAACTTCAAGTTAGCAAGGAAAAAAATGTAAAATTCCTCAAGACTTTAAATGGAGGAATTACATAGAACAGGGTACAACCTCTGAAGAATGGCTCTGTTTAACTGAGAGTAAGGGATGGAGAGAATGTGAGGATAAAGAAGAATGAGGAATGAGAAGTGTTCATTTATGACAATGTAACAAAATATATGAGACCAAAATATATCTCCATAAAAAACTGAGAATTATCAAACCACAGTTCACTCTCAGTCCCTTCTATATTGATGTTTATAAATAGATGAAAGGCAAGAACTAAGCTCTAATGTTATGCCAGTACTGGTTTGCTTAATTTTATATGCCCACCTATGTTAGGAGTTCCCTAAAAGTTCATTTATTTCTCCCTATTTCTTGATTCCTCAAGGCAAAAAAAGAGGAAGAGTAGACAATGACTTATTAAAAACAAAATTCCTCTATAGGGCTACTTAGTAGAAATCTTTCATTCCCCTTCCCCCCAATGTAATAAAAAAATTTTTAAGCTCTTATACTGGGAGATTGATGATTTAGAGTCTGAAATTTGACTAGTCGAAAGAGATTACCATATTAACCTTTCATCCAAATCTTCTGTCCAACCTTTTTTAGACCCCCTTTCTCAGGATACTCTCACAGATGTCTTTATTATGCAACCCACCAGCTTTCTGAATGTTTTCAAAAATATGAAATTGAAGTTTTCTCATCTTAAAAAAATTCTCTACCCATTACCTTTAGGAGACAGGGACAAGTGTCTTTATCTTCTTATGCAAGTGGGCATTTAAGACCCAAATAGTTCCTAGAAAACTCTCAGCTTAATTGTGCATTCAGAACAAACCCGGTGATGATGGTATGCTTCCAAACCTCAAGTTTCACCTTTCATGTATTTAAGACAGAGAGAACTTCAAAGGGATCTTGGTTTTAGTAGTTCTCAATTTTATATAGGGCTAAATTTTACCCACTTGATTTTTAGATTATCTTTCCATAAATGAACATATTAATTCTCTTATTCTTCAATTCTAAACTTTTTAATCTTTTCCCTTTTCCCTTTCCCCAGCTATGTTAAACAGCACCAGAAAGCAGATCCTTTCCTCGGGGGACCCTTCCAGGTTCAAATTATCCCACATTTTAAGTGTTTTTACACATATAAGATTGCCAAAAAAAATCCAGATCTCTTCAAATGCATTTGTTTAGACCACCCTTCTCAATTCTATGTAGGAAAGGAAAGGAAAAAATACACAATTTTCAGCACACAGACCTATTCTTTCTCCAAGAGAGGAGAAACAGAGAGTTGGACTTGAGGTATCCACTGGGACATTTATTCTGAAGGATCATGGAAGATATAGGCAGCTGCAGAAGCCATAGTTTTCTTTTCTGTTCCCAAGATCCCTTTAGGCTAGCCGTGGAAAGGCGTGAAAAGGATCTGAGTGTGTGATTCAAAGTGGAAAGAAAGAGAGATGAAAAAAGTCTGTGGCTCTGGGAAGTGGAGGTAGAAAACATGCAATTGACAGAAATGTA